>NC_134275.1:80478611-81816111 GCF_031893055.1 Leptodactylus fuscus
TTGCTGCCCTCTATAGCAAGCAACCCTGAAGCTGAGGAACTGATTTGGTTATAACCTCGCGTCATGCAGCAAAGGCTTCTGGGAAGTCGGGCATGATGTTCAGGGTTGCTTGCTATAGAGGGCAGCAAACAGAGGCACTGACTCCCTGTTTACATCTTGGGAGACAGATTTGCATATTCTTCCCATGTTTCTTTGCAGTGGAGCAACTATGGCTATAAGTCTCCACACACCTGAGAAGGTGGTCTCTCCCAACAGTTGGTTGGTGTAGTAGTATAGCAATAGCTGTAGTAGTATTTATGTTGGTTGGTGTAGTAGTATAGTAATAGCTGTAGTAGTATTTATGTTGGTTGGTGTAGTAGTATAGTAATAGCTGTAGTAGTATTTATGTTGGTTGGTGTAGTAGTATAGTAATAGCTGTAGTAGTATTTATGTTGGTTGGTGTAGTAGTAGTATAGTAATAGCTGTAGTAGTATAGTAATAGTTGTAGTAGTATTTATGTTGGTTGGTGTAGTAGTATAGCAATAGCTGTAGTAGTATTTATGTTGGTTGGTGTAGTAGTAGTATAGTAATAGCTGTAGTAGTATAGTAATAGTTGTAGTAGTATTTATGTTGGTTGGTGCAGTAGTATAGCAATAGCTGTAGTAGTATTTATGTTGGTTGGTGTAGTAGTATAGTAATAGCTGTAGTAGTATTTATGTTGGTTGGTGTAGTAGTATAGTAATAGCTGTAGTAGTATTTATGTTGGTTGGTGTAGTAGTATAGTAATAGCTGTAGTAGTATTTATGTTGGTTGGTGTAGTAGTATAGTAATAGCTGTAGTAGTATTTATGTTGGTTGGTGTAGTAGTAGTATAGTAATAGCTGTAGTAGTATTTATGTTGGTTGGTGTAGTAGTATAGTAATAGCTGTAGTAGTATAGTAATAGTTGTAGTAGTATTAATGTTGGTTGGTGTAGTAGTAGTAGTATAGTAATAGCTGTAGTAGTATTTATGTTGGTTGGTGTAGTAGTATAGTAATAGCTGTAGTAGTATTTATGTTGGTTGGTGTAGTATAGTAAATAGCTGTAGTAGTATTTATGTTGGTTGGTGTAGTAGTATAGTAATAGCTGTAGTAGTATTTATGTTGGTTGGTGTAGTATAGTAAATAGCTGTAGTAGTATTTATGTTGGTTGGTGTAGTAGTATAGTAATAGCTGTAGTAGTATAGTAATAGCTGTAGTAGTATTTATGTTGGTTGGTGTAGTAGTATAGTAATAGCTGTAGTAGTATTTATGTTGGTTGGTGTAGTAGTATAGTAATAGCTGTAGTAGTATTTATGTTGGTTGGTGTAGTATAGTAAATAGCTGTAGTAGTATTTATGTTGGTGTAGTATAGTAAATAGCTGTAGTAGTATTTATGTTGGTTGGTGTAGTAGTATAGTAATAGCTGTAGTAGTATTTATGTTGGTTGGTGTAGTAGTGGAGTAATAGCTGTAGTAGTATTTATGTTGGTTGGTGTAGTAGTATAGTAATAGCTGTAGTAGTATTAATGTTGGTTGGTGTAGTAGTATAGTAAATAGCTGTAGTAGTATTTATGTTGGTTGGTGTAGTAGTATAGTAATAGCTGTAGTAGTATTTATGTTGGTTGGTGTAGTAGTGGAGTAATAGCTGTAGTAGTATTTATGTTGGTTGGTGTAGTAGTATAGTAATAGCTGTAGTAGTATTAATGTTGGTTGGTGTAGTAGTAGAGTAATAGCTGTAGTAGTATTTATGTTGGTTGGTGTAGTAGTAGAGTAATAGCTGTAGTAGTATTTATGTTGGTTGGTGTAGTATAGTAATAGATGTAGTAGTATTTATGTTGGTTGTTGTAGTAGTGATAGTAGAATTTGTATTAGTTTCAAAATAAATAGTGATCCTAGTAGTAGTATTAGTGGTAGTAATAATAGTGGTCATAATAGGCATATTATTAATAATAATAATGGTTGTAGTAATATTAGTAGGTGTATTTACAGCTATAGTAGTAGTAATATCAGAAACGGTAGTACTATGAATATTGGTGGTTGTAGTGGTGGTAATAGTAGTAATAGTAGTGATTGTAGACGTATTAATATAAGTAGTTGTAGTAACTGCTTTAATAGTGGTAATAATTGTAGTTGTAGCAGTATTAATGTTATTCCTTATAGTAGTAGAGGTTGTAGTAGTATTAATAAAGCATCTGTAGTCATGGCTACCATAGTGGAAGAAATAGTAGACGTTGTAGTAGTAATAGTATTAATATAAGTAGTTGTAATAACAGCTACAGTAGTGGTAGTAATAGTAGCATGTTGCAGTAGTATTAATATTATTATTAGTAGTAATAGTAGTGCTTGTCATAGTATTATTAGTTGTAATAGTCATGGAACTAATAGTAGTGGTTGTAGAAGTTTAACATTAGTAGGTGCAGTAATAGTGTACATTATAGTAGCATTAATAGTAGGTGTAGTAGTAGTGGCAGTAATATTAGTGATTGTAGTAATGTCAGTAGTTACAATAGTGGTGGTTGTATTAGTATTAAAATAAGTCATTGTAATAGTAGAGGTTGTAGTATTAATCTTAGTAAGTGGATTAGTAGCTACGATAGTGGTACTAGTAGATAGTAGAGCTTGTGTAGTATTAATAGTAGAAGTTGTAGTAATATTAGTGAGTGTAGTAATATTAGTAGTAGTAAATAATAGTAGCAGTTATAGTAACAGTAGTTGTAATAGTAATAGTAGGTGTAGTAGTAATCTCAGTAGGTGTATCAGTAGCTAAAATAGTAGTAGTGGTTGTAGTAGTATTAATGAGTGTAGGAATATTAGTAGTTGTAATAGCGGTGGTAGTGATAGAAGAAGTAGTAGTAATAGTGGTTGTAGTAGTACTTATCTTAGTAGGTGTATTAGCTACAATAGTGGTAGAGGTTGTTTAGTAGTAATAGTCACAGTTTTAGTAATATTAGTAGTTGTAATAGTAGTTGTAGTAGTAGTCTCAGTAGTATTAGTCGTTGTAGTAATCTCAGTAGGTGTAGATACAACAGTAGATACAATAGTAGTAGAGGTTGTAGTAATATTAGTACTGTAAGTGCAGTAATATTAGTACTTGTGATAGCAGTGGTAGTAATAGTAGTTGTAGTAGTAGTCGCGGTAGTAATAGTAGGTGTAGTAGTAATCTCAGTAGGTGTATCAATAGCTACAATAGTCGTAGAGGTTGTAGTAGTATTAATGAGTGTAGGAATATTAGTAGTTGTAATAGCAGTGGTAGTAGTAATAATAGTAGTAGTTGTACTAGTCACAGTAGTAATAATTGTTGCAATAATAGTAGTAGTAATAGTAGCAGTGGTAGTAATATTAGTAAGTGCAGTAATATTAGAAGTTGTGATAGCAGTGATAGTAATAGTCGTTGTTGTAGTAACCTCAGTAGGTGTATTAGTAGATACAATAGTAGTAGAGGTTGTAGTAATATTAATAGTTGTGATATCAGTGGTAGTAATTGTAGTTGTAGTAGTAGTCGCAGTAGTAATAGTTGTAGTAGTTATCACAGTAGGTGTATTAGTAGCTACAATAGTAGTAGAAGTGATGGTAGTTACCTAGGAAATATTATATACTCTACAAATAGAATACCCGATATATTTACTTCATGTGACAAATGATTAGTGCCAACCCATAACCACTGCTGTGATACAGATATGTCATGTAACATTGTGTCGCTACTGCAGTCATATCACACCTTGGATCCAATAAAACCCTGAACACAGCGGATACTGACATATTCCCGGAAGACACTGCCCTTATTCCCAGTAGTAATAACAAAGATACAGAACAGTGCGGAGAACAGAGGGCCTAATATTAGTCTAAAAACCTGCACCAATAAAGAAGGAACAACAAACAATCCCATAGAGCCGATAAATCAGAAGACTGACTAAGCCTAAGTATGTATACAGTCAAAGTCATCCTATATACCCTGATCAACATCATCAATACATGAAAGGTCAGTGACTGGATACACATAGTTACATGAATGTATAGCTAATCACCAAGTGCAAACACAACCCAATACTTATAGATGATATATCCAAGAGTTCACCTCTATAGGTCTCTAAAGACGCGTGTGAAGATTCAGAATTAAAGTAAAGTGAGGGACAAGTTATCCCTAATCTTATAGTACTGTATGTTACATTATATTCCACAATAACTTATGGGGTGAATACGGTACTTACTGGTCTGAAGAATCACTATGAGAAAAATGAATGAAGACATTGTTACTATCGAAGACGATGAACTGAAACATCAATATTTACAATGTATGAGCTCTAGGAATCCATAGACGACAATCTGACTGCACATAGGCGGTATTATTCTCCAGAGCTGTATTCACAAGGGTGACCTAGCTGGGTCCCCAAGTGCAATAGTGGGTGAGGCGGTGGGGTACAGGAGAGACTCTATGTATCAACTATGGGGTACAGTGAAGACTCTATGTATCAACTATGGGGTACAGGAGAGACTCTATGTATCAACTATGGGGTACAGTGAAGACTCTATGTATCAACTATGGGGTACAGTGAAGACTCTATGTATCAACTATGGGGTACAGGAGAGACTCTATGTATCAACTATAGTGTACAGGAGAGACTCTATGTATCAACTATAGTGTACAGGAGAGACTCTATGTATCAACTATAGTGTACAGGAGAGACTCTATGTATCAACTATAGTGTACAGGAGAGACTCTATGTATCAACTATAGTGTACAGGAGAGACTCTATGTATCAACTATGGAGTACAGGACAGACTCTATGTATGAACTATGGGGTACAGGAGAGACTCTATGAGCCCTAAGGTCTAAAATAGTCAGATGTTGTCAATATAGTGCAAAAGTGTTAGGCATGTATGGATAAAATGCCCCAAAGTAGAAACGCTTTCAGAAATGGAAGGGTTAATAGTTAATTTTTGCCAAAAGGAAGTGAATGAAGAAAAAAGAAATATAAATCCCATCAATATTTGGTTTGCCCTTTGCCCTTAGGAAGAAGAGTCCTGGAAGTCATGATCCGGCCCCCCTTGATCTCAACATCATCCAGTCCATCTGGCATGTCCTGAAGAGAGAGACGGATTGGAGCAAGCCTAAGATCTGGGCTTAGGAACAACCTCCCTGCCCAGTTCTACCAAACATTGTCTGCAAGCACCGAGGAGAACTGATGGGGGGCAAAGGTCACACCAAATATTGACGGGATTTGCATTTCTCTTTTCTTAATTCGCTTTACAAAAATAAACTATTGACGCTTCCATTTTTAAACGCATTCTTATATTTTCTCCCACACCTGCCTAAAACATTTGCACCGTACTGTACTAAATAAAGAAGTACAAAAATAACTTCTAAACAATGTAACAGCTGCCATACAGTTTCAGTATAAGATTCTGTTGCCCCTTTTCCGTACCTGACATAGGGAGGCACAGCACCAGCGCGCTGACCAGTATCCATTGTGCTGAGGCCATGGTGAAGGAGTCAGATCTCAAGATCTCAACAGCAATCTCCTTAGATCTCAATAGTAATTTGTGAAGGTTCCACCAAATGGCTCTCTATATATATATATATACTCTCTGGATCACTTGAGTAATCGCCTGTCACATTAACATAACATTACACTAATAGTCATGGGCAGAGTAATGAATAGTCTGGCAATGGTTTGGCGAGTTCTGCATATTCCTGAGCACTTAGTGTCACCCTGATAACAATAATTTTACAGATGTTGAAATACAATGGCTGGCTGTATCATTATGGATAAGTGAGCCAGTGCTCCGGAGCTCTGCTGGTTTCATGACGCTCCGTGCCAGACGAGACGTACACTCAGACCTTGCAATAATAAGTTCTCAGCTCGATTGGAATTTGCAGAATTTGTGGAATTTGTGGAATTTACCCAGACTGTCGGTAGTGGCATCCAGCTTTGTATAGATATTGGGACTGATGACATAGTAGCCCCCGATCTGGGTAGTGGCAGCCATCTTTGTATAGACTCCATGGACTGTTATAACCCAAACCTCCCCCCATACCCACCACCCACCCAACTCCCCCCCCCCCCCCGCCCACTTTACTAGCTTTGGCAATGCCAAATACCTATTCGGACGTGCCAATAAAGCATTTTTGATTTGATTTGATATTGGGACAGATGACATAGTAGCCCCCGATCTGGGTAGTGGCAGTCAGCTTTGTATAGATATTGGGACAGATGACATAGTAGCCCCCGATCTGGGTAGTGGCAGCCATCTTTGTATAGATATTGGTACAGATGACATAGTAGTCCCCGATCTGGGTAGTGGCAGCCATATTTGTATAGATATTGGCACAGATGACTTAGTAGCCCCGATCTGGGTAGTGGCAGCCATCTTTGTATAGATATTGGGACAGATGACATAGCAGCCCCCAATCTGGGTAGTGGCAGCCATCTTTGTATAGCTATTGGGATGGATGACATAGTAGCCCCCGATCTGGGTAGTGGCAGCCAGCTTTGTATAGCTATTGGGATGGATGACATAGTAGCCCCCGATCTGGGTAGTGGCAGCCATCTTTGTATAGCTATTGGGACAGATGACATAGCAGCCCCCAATCTGGGTAGTGGCAGCCATCTTTGCATAGCTATTGGGGCTGATGACATAGCATCCCCTGATCTGGGTAGTGGCAGCCATCTTTGTATAGATATTGGGATAGATGACATAGTAGCCCCCTGTAATTTTACATAGTTTTTACCCAAATACTGCCCCACAGTGCCAAATCATAACTCCGTACAATAGTAAATCAATATAATGCCCAAATGATGGGTAGAACTTATTTACTGAAAACTATGGTCCTGCCCAAAATATCATACCTACCTATTTTAAACCCTCCCTATCCGCCCTTCCCCCAGCTTTCTTCTCCTCTCGAAACAAACTGTTTTCGACGTTTGTCTGGCATAACTCCCGCCCTAGAATGGTGTTCTCTGCACTCTTACCAGACCTAGAAAGTTGGGTGGTATGGGACTATCAGATATCGAATCATACTATCATGCAGCACAACTTGCGAGGACCCTTGACTGGTTCGAGAGGGAGAATCCGAAGCTCCATGTGCCAGTGGAGGAAGCCACTATAGACTTCCCCCTTACAGCAGTATAATGGCTCCTCCGCCACACGGCTAAGCAAGTCCTTGATTCTAATGTGTTAACATGAGCGGTCTGACTTATGGCAGTGGGTGCGGCGACTAGTTTCTCTACCGCCAGGCCTCTCCCCCCTCATGCCCATTCAGGACTTAATCCTATTGGAATCAAAGTTTATGGACTCTGCTCCCATTGTGCTGAAGCGTGTTGGACGGCTTCCTTACGACTCCATACTAATTGATGGGGCTTTTCCTTCTTACCCTGAGCGCACACAACACCCCCGCTCCTTCCAAACTAATTTTCTTACCTATCAATGTATTAAGGCGCTATACCTGGGGGCGCTGAGGCTGGGGTCTCACACTCGCACTACTTCATGGCTACAGCAGCTTCTGCTCTGGATTCAAAGTACACCAAGACCTCTGTCTACTCTTTACTCCAACCTTCTGTGCAAACTAGGCACGGAGCTTCCCCCATGTGTGATAAAATGGGAGGAAGAACTTCAAATGTCCCTCACACCCCCACCAGTGATCCGGGGTTAGACCTCAGACCTGCTGACCCCACCTTCGTCCTGATTTCCTATAATGAGCAGGTTTGTCATGTTCCTCTGATGTTCCTATGATGCTTCTATGAGTCACACTCTCATCACTCTTCTTATACTCTCTATTAACGTAGTTTATGTTTCAGGACCATCAGAATCCCAAAATTCCAGTAATAGAGCAATAGAGGAAGTCACTAAAGCTCCATGTAATTCTCCACCACCCCTATATACACTGATTCCGCTTATGTTAAAGCTAGTTTCCCTTTTTTTACCAGAATTTTAAAAATTTTCCATCACTTTAGCTGTACAAGGAATTGTATTTCCTGGAACAAGTTGTGACTCCCAGGACATATAGACATGCTAATGATACGTTGATGATATAAATGGAAACAAAGTATTCAAAACATACTCGGTATGGAGTGTGAGCACCAAGCACAGAAATCCCAGCACTTACACGTCTTGGCATGATATCAGCGAGGTTATTAATAGTTATTGGCCATGGTGAACAAACTTGGGCACACAAAGCAACGAGATTGACTGCTGACAGCTATTGCTGACCAATGGCAGCCCAGATGTGCTCAATCGGAGACATGGTGATGTTCTTAGACCACATGGGCTGCTCAGTAGTGCAAGGAACATGGGGTCTGGCATTGTCCTGTTGAAAAATGGTTTCTGGGACACTTTGGAGAAATGGCCGTCCACTGGTTCCAGAATTCCGAACTCTTATGTATCTGAATTGAAGGCAATGTGTGCAGTTACTGTATTATGTCACCCTACAATCCTACATCATCATCTCCCGGAGTAGGACTGGTGTGACGCTCCCTTATGATGGCCCACCAAGTCTCCAGACCAATCTCTGCCAATCACTGTGTCTAAGACAATTGTGTGAATCATTGTTGAAGAGGATACAATGTCTGCAAACACTTTCTGATGTTTTATGTCGACACGGTTTGCCACCTTAGGCTTGGTATGTGACGTCCAATTTCACTAGACGCCATTCTTCCAATTAGACAATCCATCTCTGCCAAACTTCACCTCGCGCCCCTCTTGTCATTCCAGTTTGCATTGGTATTCTTCCAACCTCCGGAACATGTAACATTGAGCAATGCTGAATTGTATCCTAGCTCAGTAGCTGACACATAGAACAGGAGATGTCCCAAAACACTTCGTCTGATTTTTGAGTTTTCATGTGCCCATCAGGAGCTGAGCAGTCACCATTCCCCCCAGGTTTTTTATACAGCAGAGACAGTGCACTAATGCCCACGAATAGTGCCCGCACTGATCGCTATCCCCAGATTTGTACTGAAACACAGAATATAGGTGAGGGGCAATTCACGTTTGCGCTTGGTGTCCTTTTTGTGCATTCTACTGGGTTTCCATCTTTAGCCTCGGGGAAACTGGACAGGGGATGGAATTCACTTGAATGGGGTTGTAAAGGTGATCGTTGATGGCCGCCTGCGGCCTGTTCACAAGGAAACAGCTTTTTTTTAGCCGGAGACAAAGTCGGACATGCAGGACTTTGTGTGGGATATTACCATAAAGGCCCGAAGCCTGTTAGGAGTAACATCAGCTCCAGGAGAGGTGAGAAAGTGTTTTTTTATGTTTCTTCACCTCCCCTGGGCCTCTGATTATTATACTCTGGGGTCTTAGGGTTTTCGGTCCTGGGCCTACTCACAGCCGCTGCTGCTCCCCTCTTCTTCATATTAAAGCAGAAGGGGAAGCGGGGGACAGCCATGAGCAGGACTGGAGAGGTAAGGAAATAGGCCATTACCTGCTGAGGATACTCCAGCAGCTAGCAGCCTACTAAAAAAAAAAGTTATCCTCACCTGCTGCCGCTGCTGTTGTTTCCTCTATCACCTGGTTGCGCATAAAACATCTGTGTTTCAGTGCAGGAGGCGTGATGATTGTTAGGGTACTCCTATGTAAGATCTAATGACAGTCTTTTTGTAGAGACAGCCCTGTCTATTCCAGAATCAGCAATCAAAATACTGGCTGTTAGATAGGGCAGGATGGGTAGACACATCTCCAATGCCCATGTGATCACAGTGTCATCCATATTGGATGTAGCCTTCTTAGGATACCCTGCCCATGTGATAAATATACAATACAAGGAGAGAACCAGTTAATGGGGTTGTTGAGGATTTTGTTTTTGTTTTTTATGGCCTATCCTTAGGAAAGACCGTAAACATCTAATTGGTGTGGGTTGACAATTGGCACCCATGAGGATCAGCTGTTCGGGGCTGCATAGGATTTCTGTACTATACAGTGTACAGAGCCAGAAGCAGATGGTTTCATAAACTGTATAGTGGCCGAGCGGCATTACTGCAGCCCTGTTGTCTTTATGGTCAATGGGAGCTGAGATTAAGTGTATGGAGTCATCTGTTCCTGGCTCCATGCATTGTATAGTACAGGGATCCAATCAGCGCCGCACCTCCCATGATGCGACCTGAAGCAAACGCTTCAGGCGGCGCTATGCCAGGCCCAACCAGGGGGGGGCGGCATTTTTGCTGACCTAAGCCAGTCCAGGACTGGACTGGTTTAGCGTCACTGTCTCGTCAGCCCGGCACGGGAAGCGAGCGGTGGATTGGGGAGGCCCTGTGGACACAGTGCTGCTCCACCGGCCTCCCCTCATGCACAGGCAGAGAGCAGGTCCTCTCCCTGCCTGCTCTCTGCCTGCTAACACCGCCCCATCTGCTCTGCCCCGCCCCCTTAGCTCTGCCCCCTTGCTCTGCCCCACCCCTCCGCTCCGCCCCCTCCTCCCAGGGGGGGGCTTTCTGTCGTCCACCTCAGGCGGCATAAAAGCTAGGTTCACCCCTGGATCCAATACATGTGACTTGTGTAATAGCCAGCTATCTACCCCTAAGGGTAGGCCATTAAAAAAAATCCCCAAAAAATCCCTTTAAGATTTTGGAACCCATGTTGCTTCAACACCACGATTTGGCCGTGTTGAGAATGCAGCAGAAAAAAAAAACGGTGGCGTGTGCAAGCTCAATACTGCTGTAAACTCCTCTATGGTCCTGCTGGAGATACAGGTAGTTGTTCTGAAAGTCCCAAATAAGTGAAGGAAGCAGCGGGCTGATCATGAGACCACCACTCAATAC
The DNA here is from genome assembly GCF_031893055.1 of Leptodactylus fuscus. NCBI lineage: Eukaryota > Metazoa > Chordata > Amphibia > Anura > Leptodactylidae > Leptodactylus > Leptodactylus fuscus. The sequence goes on from NC_134275.1 coordinate 80,489,360, forward strand.
ATACGGGGCACCTGGGAACCCCTGTCCTGTCAAAAAGAAATAGGCACCTGTAAGCGGGAGAGCCATTGAAAGACACAAGAAAATGTATAAAAACCAAAATTGCCTGGATAAATAATATTTTATTATACTTTTTACAGTTATTTATTGGTTACATTTTATAGTTTTATATTAATTTAGAATCATAAAGACATTAAATTGCTTCTTCAATGGCCTTCATGTTGCGTCATGGCAGTATATCTCCCGAAGTCCTTCAGAATTCTGCTGATACCTTCATGAAGCCTCCAGAATGCAGAATCTAAAACAAGGGAAACAATGTATAACAATTATAGATGAAATGGATACATTGTAATTGATCTTTGAGGAGGGGGTCTGGTGTATGGTTGTGGGGTCAAGGATGGAGGGGATTGTGTCCTACGGGATGTTTAGTGTTAGGGGAAAGGTCATCAGGTCAGGAGACAGAGCTAAAGCGGACACCTGAATATTTTCCCAGGTGATGTTGGGAAATGGCCTATACTTATGGATGCAGAAAACCTGGGTGAGGAACCCCAGGATTGGAAGGTGAGCACGCACACTCCATCAGGCAGGGCTCACAGTCACATATGGTTGATATAGGATTCTCTTTTTATTCGTTAAAAATCACAACGCGTTTCAGGATTTACATCCTTTTTCAAGTGCACGGATTATGTTGGTGTGAAGATTTCTCAATGCATTCATGGATGAACTTTTTGTTAAATTTTTAGGACCCTGGATTATTTTACAGGGCCCTGGCCTAGTGTAATGGGCTATTCCTATAGAGGTATTTGGGGGTTTTGGCTTACTGAAGGGTTAAAAGATGAGAATTGCAGAAAACGTAAACCAAGTCAACACTTACAGCTATGGTAAGAGGTCACATTTCAGGTTAGTTTCGACGTCTCCAGATTGCGTAACAAAACTGCCAGAAAGGAAGAAAAAGACAATTATTAAAATTTGTGAAATGTTCAGATTATAACCAAACACAAGAAGGGTCGTGGCACCAAGATGATCCAAATGTGGATATAGCAGAAGCCAATGTTGGTACGGCCAGTGGCTTCACATAAAGGGGCTATCCAGGAATCATAGAAAACTCAGGGGAGATGCAGGAGAGCTGAGTGTGCAGCATGGTTCAGCGCACACTCAACACTGCTACATCAGATGCAGCAGAGCTGAGTGTGCAGCAGGTCACACCCCAATGTAGCAGTGCTGGTTGATGTAGCAGTGTCCAATGTAGCAGTCTGATGCAGCAGAGCTGAGTGTGCAGCACTGCAACATCAGGCCGTGTGCTTAGCTCAAGTACTCTGGAGTAGCCAAGCTCTTGCGAATGGCCAGCTCTGCTTCATCTCTGATGTAGCAGTGCTGGGTGTGCACTCTGCTTGACTGCATCTCCGGAGTAGTCGAGCTGAGCGCACAGCCCGACGTAGCAGTGCTGGCCAATGTAGCAGTGTCCAATGTAGCAGTCCGATGCAGCAGAGCTGAGTGTGCAGCAGGATTCAGCGCACACTCAGCTCTGCTTCATCTCCGGTGTAGCAGTGCCAGCACTGCTACATCTCGGCATAGGAATGCAGTGACCAGCATTGATTGGCCGAATGCTATAGCATTTGGCCAATCAACGCTGGTTCTGCCGGTGGAGGCAGAGTCCAAGAGGCAGAGTCTAAGGGTCTAAGAGCAGTCTCCTATTCTTGTCCGATTCTTAGACTCCGCCTCCTCACAGACGAGTATCCGGCAGAACCAGCGTTGATTGGCCGAATGCCGTTCTCTGTATGGCATTCGGCCAATCAACGCTGGTCAATGCATTCCTATGGGAAAAAGTCAGCTCCCGCATATCACAAGCTGACAGGGATCCCGACATAATACAATGACTTGGGCATGTTAGATGCCCCCAGACATGCTTCCCCTGCTGTCCCAGTTGTATTGCAGAGGTGTTGGCATCATTTGCTGGGGTGTCATAGTGGACTTGGTGACCCTCCTGAGTCAAATGGTGGGATCCCCTGAAATGAAGCATTTTCTCCCATAGACTATAATGGGGTTCGATAGTCGTTCGAATAGTCCAATATTGAGATGTTATTCGGAATGAATAACAAACATCGAATATTTTACTCTTCGCTCATCTCTAGATACGACCACTAATAATTATGTAGATGGGAATACCCCTTTAAGTATACGTATAAGTGAAGGCACCAGTGGCCTGAATGGCGTCACCATTAGAACACAATGTGGCGGACACCTTATATATGATGATATCCACATCCGCTCCCACTAACCCTAAGGCCTCATGTGATAGGATTGAGCCCCCAACCCCTGGGTTGCTCCATAATCTCCATCCTCTCCTGATCTCCTCTTACTGGCCAAGATCAGGAGAGGAGGGTGGTGGGTACTAGTAATGGGTAATCTGACTGTCTCCCCTTGAGCAGACGACTTCTACATCTAGAACTTATCTTTAGCATTCTTAGAGTCTTACCACGATCATGCATATTAGTGACAATACAAAGATGAAGATGACCAACACTAAGATTGCAGTTTCTGCCCCTGTTATCGCCGCTAGTAGAAGGAAAAATAGAAACATTTCAGTAAAAGCAAAGTTATAGCTAAAACTTATACTATACAAACCCACATCTACATCAATACAGAATCACATTCATGACGTTCTTTAGAATTTTTTCTCCAGAATTTTGCCATTGGAATTCCATTAGAATTTTTTTTTTTTTTCCATTGGATTCTTAAGTCATGCATCCTTCTTCCCATCAATTGTCCCCGATTTTACCAAATTTGAGTTTTCTATAATAGTTTTGTATGCCATTATTATGACAAGTCCTTCTTACCTGTTGTGACAGCTGGAAAAATATGGAGACAAAAAAACATATTAGTTTACATTATAAAATAAGGGAACCTATTAGAGATGAGCGAACACCGTTCCATCGAATATCAGGCCGTTCGAGGTGTTCGATTCCAATCGAATACCACGAGGCAAATGCAGTAAAAATTTGTATCCCCTCCCACCTTTCCTGGTGCTTTTTTTGCACCAATAACAGCGCAGGGGAGGTGGGACAGGAATTACGACAACGGAGGCATCGAAAAAAAATCGGAAAAAGGAATTGGCGGCCGAAATCAGGTGACCTCCAATTTATACGAGTGGTGGATTTAACATTCGATTAATTTGGGACTGTGAACTATGTGACTGTGAGACAGGGATAGATCTATAGGCAGGGTTAGCCAGGGATTACCTTTATTTAGGAGGGAATGTCACTCACCCAGCTCTTTGGGGCTCTATCTGGTCGGGATCCCTGGCAGCTTGCGATATGCGGGAGCTGACTTTTTCCCATAGGAATGCATTGACCAGCATTTATTGGCCAGTGTACAACATTCAGTCAATCAACTCTGGTTCTGCCTGAGGAGGCAGAGTCTAAGATCCGTCCACAGCAGTTTCCATTGTGGTCCGATCTCAGATGTAGCAGTGCTGACACAGCTCTGCTACACGGAGAAGTGGCAGAGCTCAGCACACACAGAGATGCAGCAGCAGAGATGCAGCAGATGCTATAGCATTCGGCCAATCAACGCTGGTTCTGCCGGTGGAGGCGGAGTCTAAGAGGCAGAGTCTAAGTGTCTAAGAGCAGTATCCATTCTGGTCCGATTCTTAGACTCCACCTCCTCACAGACGAGCCTCTGGCAGAACCAGTGTTGATTGGCCCGAATACTGTTCTCTGTATGGCATTCGGCCAATCAACACTGGTCAATGCATTCCTATGGGAAAAAGTCAGCTCCCGCATATCGCAAGCTGACAGGGATCCCGACATAATACAGTGACTTGGGCTTGTTAGATGCCCCCAGACATGCTTCCCCTGCTGTCCCAGTTGCATTCCAGGGTGTTGGCATCATTTCCTGAGGTGTCATAGTGGACTTGGTGACCCTCCTGAGTCGAGTGGTGGAATCCCTTGAAACGAAGCATTTTTTCCCCATAGACTATAATGGGGTTCGATAGTCATTCGAATAGTCGAATATTGAGCGGCTATTCGAAATGAATATTGAATATCAAACATTTTACTGTTCGCTCATCTCTAGAACCTATATCCAACTCCATTACTCTACTTAAATCCCAAATTTTACAAAATTTGAGTTTTTAATACTAGTTTTATTTGCCATTGTTGTTATTATTATTATTATTATTATTATTATTATTATTATTATTATTATGTCCTTCTTACCTGTTGTTGAAGCTGTAAAAATATGGAGACAAAAAAATATATTAGTTTACATTTATTATTATTTATTATTATTATTATTATTATTATTATTATTATTATTATTATTATTATTATTATTATTATTTATTTATATAGCACCATTAATCCCATGGTGCTCTGTACATTATTATATTAATCCCATAGTGTTGTACATTATTATGTTAATCTCATGGTGCTGTACATTATTATATTAATCCCATGGTGCTGTACATTATTATATTAATCCCATGGTATTGTACATTATTATATTAATCCCATGGTGCTCTGTACATTATTATATTAATCCCATGGTGCTGTACATTATTATATTAATCACATGGTGCTGTACATTATTATATTAATTCCATGGTGCTCTGTACATTATTATATTAATCCCATGGTGCTGTACATTATTATATTAATCCCATGGTGTTGTACATTATTATATTAATTCCATGGTGCTTTACATTTGGGGGTTACATACAATACACAGAATATACAGGCAGATATAATACTAACAGTGACCGGCTGGCACAGTGGGGTAGAGGGCCCTGCCCACGAGGGCTTACAATCTATGAGGGAAGGGGGTAGAGACAGAAGGAGAGGGGGAGACTGTACAGATGGGGGTGCGGTGATAGTGTTATTGGGGGGAGTAGGCCTTCCTGAATAGGGGAGTCTTCTTGAATCCTGTGATTGTGGAGATCAGTCTTATTAGTCTTATTTATAAAATAAGGGAACACATATCCGACTCCATTACTCTACTTAATTCCCAAATTTTACCAAATTTGATTTTTTAATGCTAGTTTTATTTGTTATTATTATTATTATTATTATTATTATTATTATTATTATTATTATGTTCTTCTTACCTGTTTTTGAAGCTGGAAAAAAATGAAGAAAAAAAAATATATTAGTTTACATCTATAAAATAAGGGAGCCTATATCCAACTCCATTACTCTACTTAATTCCCAAATTTTACCAAATTTGATTTTTTAATGCTAGTTTTATTTGCCACTATTATTATTATTATTATTATTATTATTATTATTATTTCCTTCTTACCTGTTGTTGAAGCTGAAAAATAGGGAGACAAAGAAAAATATTAGTTCACATTTATAAAATAAGGGAACCTATATCCGACTCCATTATTCTACTTAAATCCCAAATTTTACCAAATTTGATTTTTTAATGCTAGTTTTATTTGCTACTATTATTATTATTATTATTATTATTATTATTATTATTATTTCTTTCTTACCTGTTTTTGAAGCTGGAAAAAAATGAAGAAAAAAAAAAAATATTAGTTTACATCTATAAAATAAGGGAACGTATATCTAACTCCAGTACTCTACTTAATTCCCAAATTTTATCAAATTTGATTTTTTAATGCTAGTTTTATTTGCCGCTATTATTATAATTATTATGTCCTTCTTACCTGTTGTTGAAGCTGGAAAAATATGGAGACAAAAAAAATAAATATTAGTGTATATTTATAAAATAAGGGAACCTATATCTGACTTTATTACTCTACTTAAAACCAAAATTTTACCAAATTTGAGTTTTTAATACTAGTTTTGTTTGTTGCTATTATTATTATTATTATTATTATTATTATTATTATTATTATTATTATTATTTCTTTCTTACCTGTTGTTGAAGCTGGAAAAATATGAAGAAAAAAAAATATTATTTTACATTTATAAAATAAGGGAACCTATATCCAACTCCATTACTCTACTTAAATCCCAAATTTTACCAAATTAGATTTTTTAATGCCAGTTTTATTTGCCATTATTATTATTATTATTATTATTATTATTATTATTATTATTATTATTTTCTTCTTACCTGTTGTTGAAGCTGGAAAAATATGAAGACAAAAAAATATATTAGTTTACATTTATAAAATAAGGAAACCTATATCTGACTCCATTACTCTACTTAATTCCCAAATTTTACCAAATTTGATTTTTTTATGCCAGTTTTATTTGTTATTATTATTATTATTATTATTATTATTATTATTATTATTATTATTATTATTATTTCTTTCTTACCTGTTGTTGAAGCTGGAAAAATATGGAGACAAAAAAATATATTAGTTTACATTTATAAAATAAGGGAACCTATATCTGACTCCATTACTCTACTTAAATCCCAAATTTTACCAAATTCAATTTTTTAATACTAGTTTTATTTGCTATTATTATTATTATTATTATTATTATTATTATTATTTCTTTCTTACCTGCTGTTGTAGCTGCAAAAATATGAAGACAAAAAAAAAATATTAGTTTACATTTATAAAATAAGGGAACCTATATCCGACTCCATTACTCTACTTAAATCCCAAATTTTACCAAATTCAATTTTTTAATACTAGTTTTATTTGCTATTATTATTATTATTATTATTATTATTATTATTATTATTATTATTATTATTTCTTTCTTACCTGCTGTTGTAGCTGCAAAAATATGAAGGCAAAAAAAAAAATATTAGTTTACATTTATAAAATAAGGGAACCTATATCCGACTCCATTACTCTACTTAAATCCCAAATTTTACAAAATTTTATTTTTTAATGCTAGTTTTATTATTATTGCTATTATTATTATTATTATTATTATTATTATTATTATTATTATTATTATTATTTCTTTCTTACCTGCTGTTGAAGCTGGAAAAATATGAAGACAAAAAAAATATATATATATTAGTTTACATTTATAAAATAAGGGAACCTATATCTGACTCGATTACTCTACTTAAATCCCAAATTTTTAAAAATTAGATTTTTTTAATGCTAGTTTTGTTTGCTATTATTATTATTATTATTATTATTATTATTATTATTATTATTATTTATTTCTTACCTGCTGTTGAAGCTGCAAAAATGTAAAGACAAAAAAAAAAAATATTAGTTTACATTTATAAAATAAGGGAACCTATATCTAACTCCATTACTCTACTTAAATCCCAAATTTTACCAAATTCAATTTTTTAATACTAGTTTTATTTGCTATTATTATTATTATTATTATTATTATTATTATTATTATTATTATTATTTATTTCTTACCTGCTGTTGAAGCTGCAAAAATGTGAAGACAAAAAAAAAATATTAGTTTACATTTATAAAATAAGGGAACCTATATCTGACTCCATTACTCTACTTAAATCCAAAATTTTACCAAATTTGATTTTTTAATGCTAGATTATTATTATTATTATTATTATTATTATTATTATTATTATTATTATTATTATTATTATTATTATTTCTTTCTTACCTGCTGTTGAAGCTGGAAAAATATGAAGACAAAAAAAAAAATTAGTTTACATTTATAAAATAAGGGAACCTGTATCTGACTCCATTACTCTACTTAAATCCCAAATTTTACCAAATTAGATTTTTTAATGCTAGTTTTATTTGCCATTATTATTATTATTATTATTATTATTATTATTATTATTATTATTATTATTATTATTTCTTTCTTACCTGCTGTTGAAGCTGGAAAAATATGAAGAAAAAAAAAATATATTAGTTTACATTTATAAAATAAGGGAAGCTATATCTGACTCCATTACTCTACTTAAATCCCAAGATTTTTTTTAATGCTAGTTTTGTTTGCCGTTATTATTATTATTATTATTATTTCTTTTTTACCTGCTGTTGAAGCTGGAAAAATATGAAGACAATATATATATATATATATATATATATATATATATATATTAGTTTACATTTATAAAATAAGGGAACCTATATCTGACTCCATTATTCTACTTAAATCCCAAATTTTACCAAATTAGATTAGAATTTTTAATACTAGTTTTATTTGTTGTTATTATTATTATTATTATTATTATTATTATTATTATTATTATTATTATTATTATGTCTTACCTGCTGTTGAAGCTGGAAAAATATGAAGAAAAAAAAATAATAGTTTACATTTATAAAATAAGGGAACCTATGTCTGACTCAATTACTCTACTTAAATCCCAAATTTTAAAAAATTAGATTTTTTTAATACTAGTTTTGTTTGATGTTATTATTATTATTATTATTATTATTTTTTTTATTATTATTTTTTTTTTCTTACCTGCTGTTGAAGCTGGAAAAATATGGAGAAAAAAAAAATTGTTAAAATTTATAAAATAAAGGAACATTAACTTACTCCATTACTTTATAGAATTTCCCACTTTTTGGGGCCACACGGTGGCTCAGTGGTTAGCACTGCAGCCTTGCAGCACTGGGTCCTGGTGTTCAAATCCCACCAAGGGCAAAAAAACATCTGCAAGGAGTTTGTATGTTCTCCCCGTGTTTGCATGGATTTCCATCCCATATTAAAAAAAAAAAAAGACATACTGATAGGGAAAAATGTACATTGTGAGCTCTATGTGGGGCTCACCATCTACATTTAAAAAAAAAAAAAAAGAATTTCCCAAATTTTCCATTCTTAAGCACTTTTATCATCCAGTTCTTATAACATTTACTACTTACCTGCTGCTGTAGCTGGAAATTTATGGAAAGAAGAAACAAAAAAGATTTAGTTTTCATTTTTAGAACGAAGGGGCAGAAAAAAAAAACAAGGGCCAACAACAAAACTGGAGAACTGTTAGTAAGGGGACATTCACACTACCGTCGGTACACCACAGCCTTAACGCCCAGCTGTTCAGCCCCCCACTGACCCCCATAGTCAGGCCCATTTAATCCTCTACCCATGACTTACGTGAACTTTCTTAGGGAGCGTTCACACTACCGTCGGTGTCTGACAGGTAGTGTCCGCTCCTAGTGTCCATTCAAAATCTTGCACGGACATTAGGAGCGGACACTAGCTGTGTCTGTGACATTTTGCATTAATTTAAATGGCGATCGGGTGCGTTCTTTTACCTTCCGTGCCTGTCCTTAACTGTCCTTAACTGTCCATTCCCAAAGATGTCCGACTTTTCAAGCGGACAGCAAATCCCGACATGTAGGTTTTTTCTGCCCACTTGAAAAGTCGGACATCTTTGGGAATGGACACTTAAGGACAGGCACGGAGTGCAAAACAATGCACCCGATCGCCATTTTAATAAATGCAAAATGTCACAGACACAGCTAGTGTCCGCTCCTAGTGTCCGTGCAAGATTTTGAATGGACACTAGGAGCGGACACTACCTGTCGGTCACAGACGGTAGTGTGAACGCTCCCTAAGAAAGTTCACGTAAGTCATGGGTAGAGGATTAAATGGGCCTGACTATGGGGGTCAGTGGGGGGCTGAACAGCGGGGCGTTAAGGCTGTGGTGACTTTTTAAAAATAATTTCCGTCTCTGCATTTCACAGTTGAGAATTTTTTTAATTTTTTTCCTTCTAACAATTTTCCTTCTTTGTATGAGGGCTTATTTTTTGTGTGACAAGTTGTATTTTTTAGCTTTTTGTCAGCACATGAAAAAAATGACATATTTTTTATGATGTTTAAGTTAAAATAAAATGACATCGCCCCCAACCCAGAAAGCCCCTTCAAAGGTCATTATATCAATCTCACATCGTATAACACTACCTTATTGTTATTACAGCAAAAATAAAATATTTGTGAATTGATTTTTGACTAGGGTTGAGCCGATCTTGACTTTTCAGGATCGATTTTAAAATCCGATTTCCGATCATTTTTCATTCGAACCCGATCTCGATCCCAATGCAAGTCAATGGGATTTTTTTTTTAATCAGAGATCGGATTTTAAAAGCAATCCTACCCCCTGGTGTCCACTTACCTCCAGAGATGGCTGGGCCTGTGCCCCGTGCCTTCATTCTTCGCCTCGCTGCTCCACCCTGCCAGGTTAGGAGAGTGTGGGCGGGTTAGGAGAGTGTGGGCGGGTACTGGGAGGGGAGACGTCACGTCTCCCCGCCCTGTACCCACCCACACTCTAAGCCACAAGCCCCACCTACCTAGCGCTTTAAACACTAACCTGGGAGGTGGGACAGCGAGGCGAGAAGAAGGAGGGCACTGGAGCAGCCATCTCTAGAGGTAAGTAGCTGCTAGAGACTTAGTTTAGCCTCCCATTCGAATGAATGGAGGCAGCCGGCGCGCAGGGGTTAAGCCTGTGTGTCGGCTGCATCCATTCATTCCTATGGAACTGCAGTGGAGCCTTCACACTGAGTATACAGCGTATATGAAGGCTAAGCAATGCATTGTGGGAAAAAATCACCGATCTCGATCCCACATAAAAAGATCGTGTTCGGAATTCCGATGGTGATCGTGAAAATTTATTTTCCGAACACGATCACTCAACCCTATTTTTGACAAATAATTATTGTTTTTTCAGTTTTTCCCCCAATATTCCTATCGTATTATAACATAATATGGGATATATGTAATATGATGTAAGTACTTACTCGCAGTCTGTAGAATCACTGCAAAAAGTAACAAAAAAAAAACAAAGACGTAAAGATATTGTATTGTCCAATTTCCATCAATGTGTCAAATATTTGTCATCCATTTCCCGCCCGTCTGACCATTTTTAACATCTGTTTGTCATTCCTTTGTTGTCCATTCTTAGTCGTCCATTAAACAATGGATGAACTTCATGGATCCGTTTTTTTAACCCAAACCAACAAGCGTAACCCGGGTGCAGATCCGATTCACAGACTTAACAAATGGACCAAATGGGATACATTAGGTGACCACGTGACCATGAAAATAGCCAAAAAATGGAGATGTCCTGTTTATGGATGAACATTAGTCGTTGCCCATTAAACTCTTATACTATGTTCATACTTGGAGGCTGAAGCCACAGAATTCTTCTAGATCTAATGGACAACAGACAGGACCAGTCCATGATGGACCCAACTGACTTATAATACGGGCTGTAGGGTCAAGGTGTGAGTTCCTCTTTGGATATGAAACATGATATTACATGCGGAACTATATATTCTCTCCAATAGGACTCCCAAATGATGGAGGGTCCAGTGCAAATGTGAACAGGACCTGTATTTGTTAAATCCATGGTCCATCCATGTAATTCCAAGATGTCTTCCAGAAGGGTGATGAATGAGGATCCAGAGTAAACCATCCATCCAATGTCCACCCAACCCAACATCTGAGATGTAGTATCACTCTAGTGTCATTAAAGGATAATCTTATCTTATCTTATCTTAGTAAGGTATACTGTCTATACTGATACATTAGACTATTACATCCATGGAGGATCTGAACAAGAATGATACTTATTAGTGTAACAAAATTGGAAAACCCCTTTAAATTATCATCTATTTGAAGACCTTTCCACGTAATGTCTACACTATACTATATACCCTCTCTATATACTCTATATATACCGTGTCCCTGTCTTCTTACCTGACGTCGGGAGACTCAGCATCAGTATAACAGGCAGAATCCATAGTGGAGCTTTGAAGTGTCCTGAGGCCATGGCGATGAGTGATCTCGGAGGTTGATGTAGCTTGTGAAGGTTTCCCCAAGATGCGTATTATATATACTCCTACCTGATGTACTAATATAGCCAAAAATGATTGTGTGTCGGTAAACGTGACATTAAAGACACAGTCACACAAGACATAATTGATATCTACAGAACCCACAATGAGCAAATTCCTCATATCTCTAAAGGTCAGAGCATAGGCCTATATTATCTGTGCTGAAATGTGATCATTGGAGATCATAAATATGTCAGATCCTTGCTGGCAAGAAGTTAATAATGAGGTCACATGGTCACTCGCTCGCTGGTGTCAGGGCGATGGAATGATTACATGGTGTTTGGTTAGCTACTCAGGTTTTTGACGAAAAAATGAGAGGTTGTCATGGTCCACGCCCAAATCACTAACACCATCGATAAGTAATATGGAACTCATGTGCAACAAAGTATCAGGGTAAGTTCCCATCTAGCTTTGTTTACTCTGTTCTTCTGCTCCATTATAGGAACAATAAAGACGGACCCATCTCATGACGGACACCAATGGACCCCAAGGGATACCATTGACCACACGGTCCTACTTTTTTGTCCGAGAATTTAACCTCTTCCAGACCACTCGATGACTATATACATCTGGGGAACAGATGGCTAACTCTGTAAGAACATACCTGTACGTCCTTGTAAAATTAGACACTACACGAGATTGTTGGGTTACGTAAAATTCCCTCCAAAAATTTATTATGAAGGACACAATATATCAATAGATGAATAGAAATTAAGGCAATAAAAAATTAAGTGAAACAAAAAAATTCAAAAATATGTCACACATTGATAGAAAAGGAATGGTAAAGATGGGCCATTTTATTAATGTGGAGGGTCCATTTTTTTCAACATTCATGGACATGAGGTCTAAGGTGACGTGCACATTGGTGTAAGCATCCAACACTATGCTTAGGGTAAGTTCAGATGAAGATTTTTGGACCGGAACCTGAGGCATCCAGCCACGCACTCCGCTCCCGATTTGGCCCAATGAATGGAGGGAGTGTCTTCAGGCCAAATTGCGAGGCGACTCAGCCTGAAGAATGAGCATGTCGCTTATTTTTTCCGGGAGCTTGAAGAAATGTCTCCTAGAAAAAACTCCTGAGCGGCTCCTATTGATTTCAATGGGAGCCATCTTTTTGGTCAGGATTTTGAGGTGGGTACGGCCTCAAAATCCTGACCGAAAAACTCTGTGTGAACTTAGAAGAACCCAACCAATCCCATTGCCCTGTAAGTTATATTCACACTACATTTCCCAAATGTGTGGTGCCCATGACAATGGCGGACAGCACTTCGCCCTGATTATTTGCTAGTTATGGGTTTTCTGTGAAAGCTGAAAGAAAATGGAGTCTCACAGAAGATCAGGAGACTACAGAACATGCAGGATGTTTGTGGGCAAGAGGAGTATATTGGGTTTAGAGTTTCAGTGAGTACGACGGGGAATGTGTTGTTCTGCCTCTGATGGGGGAGGGGGGAGAACTTTGGCACATATCAGCGACATACATTCAGCCCTTTGTAACATAGAAGCTGCTCAGACAGTCACATAACCAAACCCCTGTAATCACAATTGCCCAATGTAGCAGAGCTTACGCAGCACTGTAACACACCTCTGTAGGTTCTCCATATGCAAACATGTACATACAGCTGGGTATCCTACGTATATGCAGCGATGTAACAGAGCCGAGACATGAGCAGGCTGATCGAACTTTGGCACATTTCAGCAACATCCATTAAGCCCTTTGTAACACAGAAGCTGCTCAGACACTGACATAAGAACACCCCTATAATCCAAATGACCAGATGTAGCAGAGCTTAGGCAGCACTGTAGCACAGCTGAGTACGCTATCCATATGCAGAGATGTACATACAACTGAGTAGGCTGCGCATATGCTGCGATGTAGCAGAGCCAAGACACAGGAGCAGGTGGACCATCCACAACAGCAATTGGCTAAATATTGGCGACTCAGCACCAACACCAACCCGCAGACGAAGTCGCGGGCAGATGCTAGTATACAATATATAAAGTACTGCAGCACCAATGAATACTAATGTCCGGGACTGAAAATACATTAACGACATCACTAGGACAAGCAAAAGACACATGACGCATGGAAAGAGCAAGGGCTGAACGATCTACACGTGGGAGCGAGGCTAATTGAAGGGAACAAGTAAATATCACATAGATTTTTTAGTCCTTATTCACATGTCAGTATTTTGGTCAATAAATTACATCACTGATTGCAGGAGTGGTTATAATAACTACAGGTACAAATCTTCCCATCATACCTTACCTGTGTGTTGTCTCCGTTCCTCGATTTAACTCACAATCGCTGACCCAAGGACTGACCTGTGATAAAGACGTCAGCTATAGTCACACGACAATGAGTAATATCTGATCCGCGCCACATCCAGTCTGCTAATGGGGTCTATTAAGGTTCTCTGGGGTCTAATCTGAATTTTTTCAAGGATCTTGGTAGACCAAAAAATGTGAACTCCTCCCTTATTTTATGGCAAAATAAAGACCTAGTTATGTTTAAACAATTTTCAATTTTATTTTTTGCTTTTTCTTCCTTCCCACCTTCCAAATCCATCAGTTTTTTAATTTTTCCATTCATAGATTCATATGAGGGCTTCACGCCTGCAGGGAAATATTGTTCTTTGAGCACCACCCATAGCCAGCGTTTTTTTACTCACCCCCATTCAGGTTGTTCACCTGTTTGAGTAGTGCCACCTAACTCCATACAAGTTATAATTAGCATATTGTTGGTACCGATGATCCCCCTGAGCTCCGCTTGAGGAGAACTCTGTGACTTCTGGCTCCTTCATAGCTCTAGTTGTTTTAGAATTTTGCGGCAAATTAGACTTTCTTTTTCCCAGCCTATTTAATAGTAGCAAACTGCCAATTTGGATTAAAGGTGTTTTCCCATCCAGTGTGTCAGCACTGCCTGCAGCAGATCAGATAATATGCAGATGCATGTACACAATGGAATTAGAGTTAGCTTAATGTTTACATAGAGAGATAACAGACCTGGCTTTATGAGAACCTGAGATAAGAGCAGTGTAATATAGTATGTGAACATAAATTCATAACAGTTGTGAAGCCATGTCGTGAAGTCATAACAGTCGTGAAGCCATGTCATTTATCGGGATAAAAAGTAGCCGTTGTGTTAATCGAGGTTACAAACTATCTATGTGCCAAATTTCATCCAAATCCATTTTTGCGTGATTGACTAACAAACATCCAAACACACAAACCTTCACATTTAGAATATTAGTAGGATGTAGTAATCTGACGGAATCTGTTGCATCGTATACTGTGCTGAATATTCCTAACACTACTGACGCTATCATTATCGGCAATAGGATTCCAAATATACTATATATATATATATATATATATATATATATATATATATATATATATATATATACACAATACCATCTGTTTTAGTTAGATGGTATTTTTTGACCCTTCTTACGTCACCACTAATTTTTACCATCCATATCTACAAATGAATGACATGAATTTATTGAATTCATTCTCAACCCCCAAGGGATCGTGAAGCAGAGATCTCAGATCCCCAATGCAATGTCCTGTAATACTATGTAAGGTGGTTCCTATTGGAATTATGTAAAAACCATGGCAATCCCTCGGAACCCGTAATCTTATCACAGGGGCGATCTTGCCCCCAGAGCCCCTGTATGCTGTGATCACTATAGATCATGACATCCAAGGGGTTAATCCACTGGAGTCTGAGTATCTTTCGACTTAGGTGGCTGCTTCTGGCCCTTGGCTGTGCAACACAGCCGAGAACCATAAGTAATGCTGCGGGCATAGCTCCTGTGTCCGCGGCATTACAGCAGAGTACCAACACCTATATGCTCAGTGAGTAGGGTTGAGCGATCGTGTTCGGAAAAGATCGGATTCCAATAGGCGATCGAGAAAATTTCACGATCGCGGTCGGAATTCCAAACACAATCTTTTTAGGTGGGATCGAGATCGGTGATTATTTCCCACATTGCTTTGCTACTGGCCAAGCATTGTGGGAAAAGCTAACAATGTTAGCCTTCACATTGAGTATACGCTCTGCTCATTCTGAGCGGAGTGTATACTCAGTGTGAAGGCTCCGCTGCGATTCCATAGGAATGAATGGAAGCAGCCGGCATACAGCCTTAACTCCCTGCGCGCCGGATGTGTCCATTCATTCTAATGGAAGACTAGCTAACATCTCTATTAGCTACTTACCTGCAGAGATGGCTGGTCCGGTGCCCGGTGTTCTCGTTCTTCTTCGCCTCGCTGGCCCCCCGCCTCCCAGGTTAGTGTTAAAGACCTAGAAAGAAGGCGGGGCTTGTGGCTTAGGAGAGTGTGGGCGGATACAGGGCGGGGAGATGTGATGTCTCCCCTCCCAGTACCCGCCCACACTCTCCTAACCTGGGGGGCAGCGAGGCGAATAAGAACGAGAACACCGGGCACCGGAGCAGCCATCTCTGCAGGTAAGTGGACACCAGGGGGGACTAAGTAGCCAGAGGATTAACAAAAAATCCTCTGACCACTTAGTGATTCACTACACAGCGTGGATTCTAACAATTAAAGCGTTCAATTGTTAGATTCCATGCTGAATAGTGAATAGGATTGCTTTTAAAATCCGATCTCCGATTAGTAAAAAAAATCCCATTGACTTGCATTGGGATCGGAATTGGGATCGGAATTGGGATCGGGTTCGAATGAAAAATGATTGGAAATCGGATTTCAAAATCCATCCTGAAAAGTCAAGATCGGCTCAACCCTATCAGTGAGACATAATAATATGGCAGAGAGTATAAAGGGGTTAAGAGGGCGATAAAGAGAGTTTCACACAGTGTGGGATTTGTGACTCTAGAATGTTGATATGTTGCAATAGCTTTTCATGTATATATACATTGTATATTGTGAAAAGAAAACACACACATATGTACCACAATAACACAACTGACATTTTATTGGGACATATAGACTGGTATTGCCAGGTCAGAAGAGACAAATGGAACATCAAGGTCTACAACATCTACAAGGAGGCATACATACATACATACATACATGTTCTCCGCACATTCACCTACACATAGATAAAACTTACATACGTTCAGTAGATTTGCGTACATGCCTTCAGATTTACCAACACAGAAGTTATGGTCAACATCATTATCACGGGGAACACGTAGAAGGGCGACTGCGGGCTTTGGTCTAGGTCAAGGATTGGCTGCTGTGGTGGTTGGAGTCGGAGTCCTGGCGCCCCCGTGTATCGCCCCGGGATGGGATACAGATGAACCTAAATATATTATAGAGAAAACAAGCCATGAAACAGAAAAAAAGAAAAATATTCATAAACTTCCCATCATATATGTAACAGATTTAATCTACAGGACAGAATCTTAAAGGGGTTGTCCAGCTCCAGATGGATTTATCATATTGGTGATCCATCTTCATGATCGGTGGGGTCCGACATGGCGCAGATCATCGGTCTAGCAGCCTCCCTGCTAGCAAATAGGGAGAGATTGCAGACTGTTCCTATACAAGTGATAGGAGGAGATTCGCAGCCCGGTCCACTGTATAGCGATGGTTCTGGGGAATCGTGACGTCACTCGGGAAAAATTTGAACCCATTGATGTATTAAGACATTCAAACAACTGCTATCACTTTGATATCAGGATTCTAGGTGACAACAATAAGTGTCACCTTTGTAAAATTACTGTAACAGAGGGAAATTGCCATTAAATGCACTTATTGCTATAAAAAAAACATAAAAAAATGTGAAAAACAAACACTATAGAAGAAGCTAGAATAAAGAAAACATGAAAAAATAAAAACATAAAACTAAATATCACAAAAAAAAGCCACAGCAATTATTTATATAAGTCAGGTTCTAGTCCTCAGAGGCACATGTACGAAACCCCCAGGAAGGGAATCTACAAATCCTTCTTACCGGACCCGGGGAGACGCAACGTCATTAATACCGGGAGAATCCATCGAGGAGCTTTGTAGGGTCCAGAGACCATGGCGAGGAAGGATTTACCAAGAAATGTGTTACATTGTGCCCAATGACTGTGTCAGTAAACGTGTCAGTAAATATAAAACCGCCCATGATGTAGCTGATATCCTGCAGCGCGCAAAGAGACAGTGAATTCATTATATCTCCAATTATCAGAATCTCATAACACCTCGGCTGATTGTTATCGGTATAAATAATAGTTATGTCACTTAGTTGCTAGAAGGTTTATCTGAGGTCACACGAGGCCGCTCCGGGCACTTAGGATGTGCAGATAACGTGGGGTTAATCTGATTTACCACTAAAAGAAAATAATGTTATGGCCACACCCAAATCAGTAGGAATACAGTTATGTAATACGGAACTGAGCAAGGAATGAACGCGAGAGTGAGGATCGTGGGAGGGAACAAAGAATCCAAATATATTATATATCCAGTGCACATATATTATATATCCAGTGCACATATATTATATAACCAGTGCACATCTATTATATATCCAGTGCACATATATTATATATCCAGTGCACATATATTATATATATCCAGTATACATATATTATAGATCCAGTGCACATCTATTATAGATCCAGTGCACATATATTATATATCCAGTGCACATATATTATATATCCAGTGCACATATATTATATATCCAGTGCACATATATTATATATCCAGTGCACATATATTATATATCCAGTGCACATATATTATATATCCAGTGCACATCTATTATATATCCAGTGCACATATATTATATATCCAGTGCACATATATTATATATATCCAGTATACATATAT
This sequence comes from Leptodactylus fuscus, assembly GCF_031893055.1. Lineage (NCBI taxonomy): Eukaryota > Metazoa > Chordata > Amphibia > Anura > Leptodactylidae > Leptodactylus > Leptodactylus fuscus. Next base: position 80,507,880 of record NC_134275.1, read on the forward strand.
TATAGATCCAGTGCACATCTATTATAGATCCAGTGCACATATATTATATATCCAGTGCACATATATTATATATCCAGTGCACATATATTATATATCCAGTGCACATATATTATATATCCAGTATACATATATTATAGATCCAGTGCATATATTATAGATCCAGTGCATATACACTCACCGGCCACTTTATTAGGTAGACCTGTCCAACTGCTCGTTAACACTTAATTTCTAATCAGCCAATCACATGGCGGCAACTCAGTGCATTTAGGCATGTAGACATGGTCAAGACAATCTCCTGCAGTTCAAACTGAGCATCAGTATGGGGAAGAAAGGTGATTTGAGTGCCTTTGAACGTGGCATGGTTGTTGGTGCCAGAAGGGCTGGTCTGAGTATTTCAGAAACTGCTGATCTACTGGGATTTTCACGCACAACCATCTCTAGGGTTTACAGAGAATGGTCCGAAAAAGAAAAAACATCCAGTGAGCGGCAGTTCTGTGGGTGGAAATGCGTTGTTGATGCCAGAGGTCAGAGGAGAATGGCCAGACTGGTTCGAGCTGATAGAAAGGCAACAGTGACTCAAATAGCCACCCGTTACACCAAGGTAGCCAGAAGAGCATCTCTGAACGCCGCACAGTACGTCCAACTTTGAGGCTACAGATGGGCTACAGCAGCAGAAGACCACACCGGGGGCCACTCCTTTCAGCTAAGAACAGGAAACTGAGGCTACAATTTGCACAAGCTCATCGAAATTGGACAATTGAAGATTGGAAAAACGTTGCCTGGTCTGATGAGTCTCGATTTCTGCTGCGACATTCGGATGGTAGGGTCAGAATTTGGCGTCAACAACATGAAAGCATGGATCCATCCTGCCTTGTATCGGTAACGGTTCAGGCTGGTGGTGGTGGTGTCATGGTGTGGGGAATATTTTCTTGGCACTCTTTGGGCCCCTTGGTACCAATTGAGCATCGTTGCAACGCCAAAGCCTACCTGAGTATTGTTGCTGACCATGTCCATCCCTTTATGACCACAATGTACCCAACATCTGATGGCTACTTTCAGCAGGATAATGCAATGCCATGTCATAAAGCTGGAATCATCTCAGACTGGTTTCTTGAACATGACAATGAGTTCACTGTACTCCAATGGCCTCCACAGTCACCAGATCTCAATCCAATAGAGGAGCATCTTTGGGATGTGGTGGAACGGGAGATTCGCATCATGGATGTGCAGCCGACAAATCTGCGACTGCAACTGTGTGATGTCATCATGTCAATATGGACCAAAATCTCTGAGGAATGCTTCCAGCACCTTGTTGTATCTATGCCACGAAGAATTGAGGCAGTTCTGAAGGCAAAAGGGGCTCCAACCCGTTACTAGCATGGTGTACCTAATAAAGTGGCCGGTGAGTGTATATTATATATCCAGTGCACATATATTATAGATCCAGTGCCCATATATTATAGATCCAGTGCATATATATTATATATCCAGTGCACATATATTATAGATCCAGTGCCCATATATTATAGATCCAGTGCATATATATTATATATCCAGTGCACATATATTATATATCCAGTGCACATCTATTATATATCCAGTGCACATATAGTATATATCCAGTGCACATATATTATATATCCAGTGCACATATATTATATATCCAGTGGACATATATTATAGATACAGTGCATATATATTATATATCCAGTGCACATATATTATAGATCCAGTGGACATATATTATAGATCCAGTGCACATATATTATATATCCAGTGCCCATATATTATAGATCCAGTGCATATATATTATAGATCCAGTGCACATATATTAAATATCCAGTGCACATATATTATAGATCCAGTGCACATATATTATAGATCCAGTGCACATATATTATATATCCAGTGCACATATATTATAGATCCAGTGCACATATATTATAGATCCAGTGCACATATATTATAGATCCAGTGCACATATATTATATATCCAGTGCACATATATTATAGATCCAGTGCACATATATTATAGATCCAGTGCACATATATTATAGATCCAGTGCACATATATTATAGATCCAGTTCACATATATTATATATCCAGTGCACATATATTATAGATCCAGTGCACATATATTATAGATCCAGTGGACATATATTATAGATCCAGTGCACATATATTATATATCCAGTGCCCATATATTATATATCCAGTGCACATATATTATATATCCAGTGCACATATATTATAGATCCAGTGCACATATATTATATATCCAGTGCACATATATTATAGATCCAGTGCACATATATTATATATCCAGTGCACATATATTATAGATCCAGTGCACATATATTATAGATCCAGTGCACATATATTATATATCCAGTGCACATATATTATAGATCCAGTGCACATATATTATAGATCCAGTGCACATATATTATATATCCAGTGCACATATATTATATATCCAGTGCACATATATTATATAACCAGTGCACATCTATTATATATCCAGTGCACATATATTATATATCCAGTGCACATATATTATATATATCCAGTATACATATATTATAGATCCAGTGCACATCTATTATAGATCCAGTGCACATATATTATATATCCAGTGCACATATATTATATATCCAGTGCACATATATTATATATCCAGTGCACATATATTATATATCCAGTGCACATATATTATATATCCAGTGCACATCTATTATATATCCAGTGCACATATATTATATATCCAGTGCACATATATTATATATATCCAGTATACATATATTATAGATCCAGTGCACATCTATTATAGATCCAGTGCACATATATTATATATCCAGTGCACATATATTATATATCCAGTGCACATATATTATATATCCAGTGCACATATATTATATATCCAGTGCACATATATTATATATCCAGTATACATATATTATAGATCCAGTGCATATATTATAGATCCAGTGCATATACACTCACCGGCCACTTTATTAGGTAGACCTGTCCAACTGCTCGTTAACACTTAATTTCTAATCAGCCAATCACATGGCGGCAACTCAGTGCATTTCGGCATGTAGACATGGTCAAGACAATCTCCTGCAGTTCAAACCGAGCATCAGTATGGGGAAGAAAGGTGATTTGAGTGCCTTTGAACGTGGCATGGTTGTTGGTGCCAGAAGGGCTGGTCTGAGTGTTTCAGAAACTGCTGATCTACTGGGATTTTCACGCACAACCATCTCTAGGGTTTACAGAGAATGGTCCGAAAAAGAAAAAACATCCAGTGAGCGGCAGTTCTGTGGGTGGAAATGCGTTGTTGATGCCAGAGGTCAGAGGAGAATGGCCAGACTGGTTCGAGCTGATAGAAAGGCAACAGTGACTCAAATAGCCACCCGTTACACCAAGGTAGCCAGAAGAGCATCTCTGAACGCCGCACAGTACGTCCAACTTTGAGGCTACAGATGGGCTACAGCAGCAGAAGACCACACCGGGTGCCACTCCTTTCAGCTAAGAACAGGAAACTGAGGCTACAATTTGCACAAGCTCATCGAAATTGGACAATTGAAGATTGGAAAAACGTTGCCTGGTCTGATGAGTCTCGATTTCTGCTGCGACATTCGGATGGTAGGGTCAGAATTTGGCGTCAACAACATGAAAGCATGGATCCATCCTGCCTTGTATCGGTAACGGTTCAGGCTGGTGGTGGTGGTGTCATGGTATGGGGAATATTTTCTTGGCACTCTTTGGGCCCCTTGGTACCAATTGAGCATCGTTGCAACGCCAAAGCCTACCTGAGTATTGTTGCTGACCATGTCCATCCCTTTATGAGCACAATGTACCCAACATCTGATGGCTACTTTCAGCAGGATAATGCAATGCCATGTCATAAAGCTGGAATCATCTCAGACTGGTTTCTTGAACATGACAATGAGTTCACTGTACTCCAATGGCCTCCACAGTCACCAGATCTCAATCCAATAGAGGAGCATCTTTGGGATGTGGTGGAACGGGAGATTCGCATCATGGATGTGCAGCCGACAAATCTGCGACTGCAACTGTGTGATGTCATCATGTCAATATGGACCAAAATCTCTGAGGAATGCTTCCAGCACCTTGTTGTATCTATGCCACGAAGAATTGAGGCAGTTCTGAAGGCAAAAGGGGCTCCAACCCGTTACTAGCATGGTGTACCTAATAAAGTGGCCGGTGAGTGTATATTATATATCCAGTGCACATATATTATAGATCCAGTGCCCATATATTATAGATCCAGTGCATATATATTATATATCCAGTGCACATATATTATATATCCAGTGCACATCTATTATATATCCAGTGCACATATAGTATATATCCAGTGCACATATATTATATATCCAGTGCACATATATTATATATCCAGTGGACATATATTATAGATACAGTGCATATATATTATATATCCAGTGCACATATATTATAGATCCAGTGGACATATATTATAGATCCAGTGCACATATATTATATATCCAGTGCCCATATATTATAGATCCAGTGCATATATATTATAGATCCAGTGCACATATATTAAATATCCAGTGCACATATATTATAGATCCAGTGCACATATATTATAGATCCAGTGCACATATATTATATATCCAGTGCACATATATTATAGATCCAGTGCACATATATTATAGATCCAGTGCACATATATTATAGATCCAGTGCACATATATTATAGATCCAGTGCACATATATTATAGATCCAGTGCACATATATTATAGATCCAGTTCACATATATTATATATCCAGTGCACATATATTATAGATCCAGTGCACATATATTATAGATCCAGTGGACATATATTATAGATCCAGTGCACATATATTATATATCCAGTGCCCATATATTATATATCCAGTGCACATATATTATATATCCAGTGCACATATATTATAGATCCAGTGCACATATATTATATATCCAGTGGACATATATTATAGATCCAGTGCACATATATTATATATCCAGTGCACATATATTATAGATCCAGTGCACATATATTATAGATCCAGTGGACATATATTATAGATCCAGTGCACATATATTATATATCCAGTGCCCATATATTATATATCCAGTGCACATATATTATATATCCAGTGCACATATATTATAGATCCAGTGCACATATATTATATATCCAGTGCACATATATTATAGATCCAGTGCACATATATTATATATCCAGTGCACATATATTATAGATCCAGTGCACATATATTATAGATCCAGTGCACATATATTATATATCCAGTGCACATATATTATAGATCCAGTGCACATATATTATAGATCCAGTGCACATATATTATAGATCCAGTGCCCATATATTATAGATCCAGTGCACATATATTATAGATCCAGTGCACATATATTATAGATCCAGTGCACATATATTATATATCCAGTGCATATACAGGGTGTGTAATACTTGGGTAACTTTATCCATCTCTGATACATTTTGCCAATAATCTTGTTTAAACATGTTCTCGTGTTCTGTGTACGCAGCCCCTCTGCAGATCTATGTGTCTCCATGATGACATAGCTCAGACAATCTCCAGGTGTGGTCGGATCCTGATGTGTTACATTAATCCCTCTGCTCGGGTTAGAAATAATCTACAGACAGCAAAAGGGGAACCAATGGAAAGGAATGACACATGACTCTAAAATCAGACTACACAAGGTGTGCACCCCAAATCATAGTGTTATAACAAATCTCAAATTCCGTAGAGACATCCTTGATCCCATTGATGATATATTCCAGAGGGCTGATACCCCAATAGCCAATCACATGTGGGATGTCCATCATGGTGACGTCTTCTCTGTGAAGTTCCAAGGAATGGAGCGGGTGCATTGGGGGGAATGGTGCACTCCCAAGGGGAGGTGATTGGGACAATGCCATTTTACGAAAGGAGGCCCAGTGGATATTTAGGTTTAGATCTGCCAAGCCACTGGGTCTCAATTTTTTAAAAATAATTCTATTGTCATGGTGGATTATTCTGAATGTTGAGCATGGACGTATCAGCGTTACCATCGCCTCAGGGTCTAGGTATCCCAAGGCTAAGAGGCTTTCTGTTATATCTGTCAATATTCCCTCTAGGATGACTCTTCACACCCGTACCTGCGACTGTATCCTACAGGACGATACTTATGTGTCTGATGTGCTTTGAAGATTCGTCGTTGAATTATTTGCTCCACTTGTGTGGAACGCACCAACACTTACAATCCCCTATGTGTAAAAACCGCAGCAAAATCTGCAACAAAAAATGCTGTGTTTCTGCAACGTGGGGCCTCAGCCTTAGCGTAACACATTCCTGGCCACACGTTGACTTTACATGCCCATGTGCTCCACTCTGAACCCTGCAAGGACATACATGTATATTGTATATCTCCTTGCATTGCCAATGAGCTGCACGAAGTCTCACATCTTCAGAAGTATTTTCTATCTTATACATTGTCTATGTTCTGACCATCTCCCGATCTACGTAACATTGGGAGCCCCGCCATCAGGGATCTAGGCAGAATCCATAGTGGAGCTTTGTAGGGTCTGGAGACCATGACGGTGTGCGAGCTCGGAGGTTGATACAGCTTCTGAAGACGTGTATTATACATCCCATAGTGCAATGTTCTATATGGCCAACAATGATTATGTATAAGGTCAGTGAGTCTGATATTAAAGCCACAATCACAGCAGATATAATTGACGCTCTGCAATAAATTCCTCCTAAGTGGTCAGAGGACAATCACATATATTATCTGTACTGAAATGTGATCATTATAGCTAATGAATGTGTCTGCTTGTGGAATGGCCGCTCGTACGCTGGTGTCAGTGCGATGGAATGATAAAATGGTGTTAGTCTGGTTAAGTACAGGAAAATCTGAGAGGTCACGGCCACACCCGAATCACTCACACCACATAATATACAACTGATCTGTAATAAAGTAGCGGTGTAAGTTCTCATCTACTCTTGTTTAGTCTCTTCTTCTGTTCTGTCATGAATATTGCAGAGCTTACCCATATCTATGGCACAGCCGCACCGATGTCTGAGATCTCCAATAGACCGGAGTCATCAAAAGATGGAACGAACAAGGGCTGAACCATCTGCAGGTGAGCACGGGGGTTAACTGAAGGTATCATATAGCACACATACACATAGCAACATTGCGACAGGTGGATAGTCACATACACATGACTGAAAGATCAGACTACACAGGTACAAATATCTCTACATAAGGGCTGCAGACAGTGCATACAAAATAATGGGAGATTTTTAGACAAGGCTATTTGCAAAGTTGTTTTACTTTTTTTTATTATTGTAATTGCTTGGGATACAAAATGTATATGGCCAAACAAGACTAGGCCCCCTCTCTCCAAGGGCCCGATAGGAAGTGCATGGTTTACTCCAAGGATAGAAACACACTTAGCACCGGCAGACACGGTTTATTGATACATTATTGCAGTTAGTATATAAGCAGGTACCGCATATATACAAGTATAGGACATAGAACATGACAATGAGTATTGGATACATATTGACAAAAAATAAAAAATACAAAATTATCTAAAAAATAATTTAATAACAACTTTTTAAAAATACCTCGACCTTCAGTCGTGATAGGATATGTAGCGGATACATTGTTTTGCATTTCTGATTTTTTTTCTTTCTGCATTCCGAGTTGTGAGGGCTTGGTTTTTGTGGGACTAATTGTATTTTATAAGGGTTTCTTTTTTGACAGAAGCAAGTTGTCCCGTATCCATGTTAAATGCAAATTAGTGGGGTCCAACTGCTCAGACCCCCATTGATCGGGAGCATGGGGGACATTTTTTTAACATATCCAATGGATCAATCAATCCATTTCAATGGGAGTGCCTTAGATAGCCGAAGTGCAATGCTCAGCTATCTTCAATACTCCCATTAAAATGAATGATGAAGTGAGCGTGCTGTCCGACCACCAATCCATGCAAAACACTCCCCATACTCCTGATCAGTGGGAATTTGAGTGTTTGGACCCGCACTGATCTCCGAGTTATCCCCTGTCCTATGGCCTGGTGCTTTAGTCACAATACGTGATGGATAGACTTTTATTGGGGATCATGACCCATATCCGGGATAACAGATAAGATCAGAAAATAAATAATAGAATTGTATCTTATAGAAATCAGAACATGCTGTGGCTACAGGTGAGAATATACATACAATTACTACATGGAATAACACTAATCCTGGGTCCCTACAGACACCTCCTCACATTGTATAGATGCAGTGCAGGGCTCACACTGTGCAGGTGCAGGGCAGGGCTCACACTGTGCAGGTGCAGGGCAGGGCTCACACTGTGCAGGTGCAGGGCAGGGCTTACATCGTACAGGCGCACGGCAGGCCTCACATCGTATAGGCGCAGGGCAGGGTTGACTTGACTTATACAAGGCATGAGGAGAATAAAAGGATACCCCATCTTGGCAATCGTTCTCTGTGTTTTGACACCACAATGGCTGAAAAAGAAGAGTCAAATTGTTATAGATATAAAATACCAAAATATGTTACAGACAATGGACATTGGATTAGAACAAAGAGAGTGATGTGATAACATATTGTTCACACCTGAGCCTAGGCCAAGTATCAATGTCATACGGATGTGTCCACCATTACTGATATGTGCAGATATCTATATCATAGGATAGTTAGCTTTTCAAGACAACATTGTTTCATGATATTGTAAGGCAAAATGCATCAATGTGTGACCACCTGGTGGTTGTTTAGTGAAGTTCCAGAAAGGGATCTACGAGATTTACTTACCAGGAAGATCAGGCTGCCCAGGATCAGAGCAGCCATGATAGACAGCATGACTAGGAGGCCGATTCCCCATCCAGGGACTGGAGCTAATAGATAAAGATACAAATCGTGATTAGCCTCTATGTTACTAAACGTTACTGTTAGAGATGAGCGAGTAGTATTCGATGGAGTAGGTATTGGATAGAATACTATGATATTCCAAATATTCGTACTGGATCGAATACTACTAGTTATTCGCAGTAAATATTCAACTCAGAGTCAGCGTTGATTGGCTGAATGCTATACAGTATACAGTGTACAGCCTGCAGCAAATCAGCACTGGTTCTGCAGCAGGCTCATCCTTGCTAGTCAGGAGAGCTGGCAGCTTGCTGTTATGAGGGAGCTGACTTTTTCTCATAGGAATGAATTGACCAGCGTTGATTGGCCAGTGTACAGCATTTGGCCAATCAATGCTGGTTCTGGCAGCATAGACGCACCCAACAGGATCAATATGCAGCAAGTGGAAACGGGTGGATACTAGAGATGAGCGAGTAGTATTCGGTCAAGTAGGTATTTGATCCAATACTACGGTATTCGAAATATTTCGAACTCAATTGAATACTACTAGCTATTCACAGTAAATATTCGATTAAGAACCAGCGTTGATTGGCTGATTGCTATACAGTGTATCGCATTTGGCAAATCAGCGCTGGTTCTGCAGCAGGCTCGTCCTTGCTAGTCGGGAGAGCTGGCAGCTTGCTGTTATGAGGGAGCTGACTTTTTCTCATAGGAATGAATTGACCAGCGTTGATTGGCCAGTGTACAGCATTTGGCCAATCAATGCTGGTTCTGCCGGAGGCTCATCTTTGAGGAGGCGGAGTCTAAATTCGGATCACAATGGAGACTGCTGTGGTCAGATCTTAGACTCTGCCTCCTCACAGACAAGCCTCCGGCAGAACCAGCGTTGATTGGCCGAATGCTGTACACTGGCCAATCAATGCTGGTTAATGCATTCCTATGATAAAAAGTAAGCTCCCTCGTAACAGCAAGCTGCCAGCTCTCCCGACTAGCAAGGATGAGCCTGCTGCAGAACCAGCGTTGATTTGCTGCAGGCTCGTCTTTGCTAGTCAGGAGAGCTGGCAGCTTGCTGTTACGAGGGAGCTTACTTTTTATCAGCGCAACTGCAAACGCTGTGCAGTTAAAGCGCACAGTCCCCATAGACTATAATGTAGTCCGTGTGCTTTAACTGCACAGCGCTTCTCCTAAACACTCTACTCCTGCTATTTGTGGACTTGGTGACTCTCCTGAGTCGAATAGTGGTTTCCCTGAAACGAGCATTTTTTCCCATAGATTATAATGGGATTCGATCAAGTAGTCGAACATTGAGGCTCTACTCGAAACGAATCTCGAATCTCGAATATTTCATTGTTCGCTCATCTCTAGTCACTGTATCTCCTGTATCTTACATAGCTATGTGAGGGCTTGTTCTTTGCATGATGAGTTGCACTTTTATTTGGTAACATGTTGGGGTACCTATGATGTTTTGATGAACTTTTATGAATGTTTTTGTGCGTCCGTGTAAATAAAACACTCAATTCTATCTAATATTTTGCACTTTGTGTTTGGTGTTCACTCTGCATTATATGACCTGGCAGGTTCGTCTGCCGGGTCCTTATGATGACGGCGATGCCAGATTTATATTGGTTTTATTATGTTTTGCTGAATTTACTAATAAAATTTTTGCAAATGACTGCTCTTCACTGTATTCTGACACCTGTAACTTTTTAATGTTTATGTCACAGATATGTCAGGGCTCGGGGGCCACACAGCAGTCTTGCAGTGCTGGGTCCTGGTGTTCAAATCCCACCAAGGGCAAAAAACCATCTGCAAGGAGTTTGTATGTGCTCCCCGTGTTTGCATGGATTTCCAGCCCATATTCCAAAAAGACATACAGATAGGGAAAAATGTACATCATGAGCTCTATGTGGGGCTCACAATCTACATTAAAAAAAAAAAAAAAAAGATATGTCGGGGCTCATTATTTGTGGGGTAAGTTGTAGATTTTATTGGCACCAATTTTTGCATTTGTGACTTTTTGATCAATTTTTATTGCCATTTTTTATGTAAATGAGGTCTTCAGTATATGTTATATCGCACATTACAATATATATTTTTACGATGCTCACTGTACGGGATAGATCACGCTACTTTTAGAGAGTTGCAGACTTATACGTACATGGGGATCCCACACGTGATTGTATTCTTTATTTTGCTTTTTTTCAAAGTCTGTTTTCTTTTTTATAAACAAAACAAAAAGTTTTTAATATTCTTTATTTTTATACTTTATTTTTTCTTTTTAGGAACAGAAGACCTGAGGGGGGGGGGGGGTCCAGCTGTTGGACCCCCTTGTTTATAAAAATTTATGGGGATATTTAGGGTAACTGTAACAAAAATCTGCCCATATTTGGGTTAATTCCTTCACACTACACTTACCTGTTGAGTTTGTGGTTTGGGCGACTGCTGGGATAGAAATAGTGATTGTAAATAAAATATCAGAAATAATAGTAATAATATTAATATCACTAATAGTAATAAATAATATAATATAGTAATATACTTTACTAATACTATCTGTATAATAATAATAATAATAATAATAATAATAATAATAATAATAATAATAATAATAATAATAATAATAATACTATAGGCATAGGCAGTGGGAATACAGGGCTCACAGGGTTACTAGTTATACAATCTGTACATCTTCGGATTAATTCCTTAAAATTGCACTTACTTGTTGAGTTTGTGGTTTGGGCGACTGCTGGGGCAAAAATAGTGATTGTAAATAAAATATCTCTAATCAGAAATAATAGTAATAATACTAATAGTAATAAATAATATAATATATAATATAGTAATATACTTTACTAATACTACCTGTAATACTTAGTACTACTACTATTACTACTTCTACACCTACTAATGCTAATACTGTAATTAATACCACTTACTACTACTTCCACCATTACTACTACACTTACTAAAACTACTAATACTATTATTACTACTTCTGCACTTACTAATACTAACTCTACTACCATTACTACACTTACTACTACTAGTACTGCTACTACTACACTTACTACTACTAGTAATGCTGCTACTACTACACTTACTACTACTAGTACTGCTAATACTACACTTACTACTACTAGTACTGCTACTACTACACTTACTACTACTTCCACCATTACTACTACACTTACTACTACTAGTACTGCTACTACTACACTTACTACTTCCACCATTACTACTACACTTACTACTACTAGTACTGCTACTACTACACTTACTACTACTAGTACTGCTACTACTACACTTACTACTACTAGTACTGCTACTACTACACTTACTACTACTAGTACTGCTACTACTACACTTACTACTACTAGTACTGCTACTACTACACTTACTACTACTAGTACTGCTACTACTACACTTACTAAAACTACTAATACTATTATTACTACTTCTGCACTTACTAATACTAACTCTACTACCACTACTACACTTACTACTACTAGTACTGGTATTACTACACCTACTACTACTAGTACTGCTACTACTACACTTACTACTACTAGTACTGTTACTACTACACTTACTACTACTATAGTACTGCTACTACTACACTTACTACTACTAGTACTGCTACTACTACACTTACTATTACTAGTACTGCTACTACTACACTTACTACTACTAGTACTGCTACTACTACACTTACTACTACTAGTAATGCTACTACTACACTTACTATTACTAGTACTGCTACTACTACACTTACTACTACTAGTACTGCTACTACTGCACTTACTACTACTAGTACTGCTACTACTACACTTACTACTACTAGTACTGGTATTACTACACCTACTACTACTAGTACTGCTACTACTACACTTACTACTACTAGTACTGCTACTACTACACTTACTACTACTATAGTACTGCTACTACTACACTTACTACTACTAGTACTGCTACTACTACACTTACTATTACTAGTACTGCTACTACTACACTTACTACTACTAGTACTGCTACTACTACACTTACTACTACTAGTAATGCTACTACTACACTTACTATTACTAGTACTGCTACTACTACACTTACTACTACTAGTACTGATGCTACTACTACACTTACTACTACTAGTACTGCTACTACTACACTTACTACTACTAGTACTGCTACTACTACACTTACTACTACTAGTACTGCTACTACTACACTTACTACTACTAGTACTGCTACTACTACACGTACTACTACTAGTACTGCTACTACTACACTTACCACTACTAGTACTGCTACTACTACACTTACTACTACTAGTACTGCTACTACTACACTTACTATTAATACTTCTATCACTACTACACTTGCTAATACTACTTTTACTACCACTGCACTTAGTAATATTACTTCTACTACCACTACATTTACTAATACTACTATTACACTTACTATTACTACATTTATCACTATTCACTACTATTACATTTACTACCACTACTGCTATTACTACTACTATGCTTACTATTACCACTATTATTACTCCTATCACATTATTGCTGCTACTATTACCACTACTGCTACCCTACTTATTAATACTACTAGCAATCCTACTACTACTGCTGACACTACTACTACACTTACTATTACTACAGTTGTTTCTCCTACACTTACTAATACTACTATTACCACTACTACTATGCTTGTTATTACTACATTTAATTATCACTACTACTATTGCTAACGATTCTACTTTTACTAATACTGCTACCACCACCACTAATACTACTATTACTATACACTTACTGATACTACTTCTACTACTACTACTACTACTACTATTACTATCAACACTACAACATCTAATACTACTTCTACTATTGCACTGCTACTATTACTACTTCTACACTTAAAAATACTTCTACTACCCCCACCACTACTCCTATTACTAATACTACACTTATTGTACTAGGTCTATTCTTACTATTCCTATTACTACAGATATTAATATTATTACTATAAAATACTATAACTGCTTAGAGTAGACCGTAAGACCATGTAATAGATAATACAATTAGTAAAATATTATAATAATAATAATAATAATAATAATAATAATAATAATAATCATACTATCTTGCCAGGCTACCCTAGCGCTGTATACTCCTACACCATATATATATTACCTGCATTGTGCAGACTGAGCAGTATCCAGGCCCCGGTCAGCAGCGCTGAGGCTTTAGGACACGAGCACCGAACCTCCATGGAGAGACAGAAACCAGCAGAGGAGCAGAAACTCTGATATCAACTCCAGTATAAACTCCTTGTATTTGTCACCAGGACTTGTCTATATACGTGGGAGGGTCACGGCCCTGGATCTGGCCTCTTTATGGGGTATTAATATGGAATCCACCTAAATACAGCGGCGTGTGCGCACCTTTATAATCTGCCGTACAAATATAACCGAGCTTTATGAGTGAGAGGAGTAGCCGACATTCCGTAGGGAAATTCATGACATATTTAGGTTTTTATGTCTTTGTATCTTGTAATAAATTCCCGAGTTCTATTGTAATAAATGTACAATTTAATGACATGAACATAAGTACAGCTTGTGGAATCGCGCTTTATAATCGTATCATTACAGGGATTCTTTATTTCCTGTTATTGGAGTTGATATTTAATATTCTGAGACGACCTGGCGAGGACAGTGATAATCCACAGCGCAAATGATGGTGTTTTTGCTAAGATTCGTTCTTCAAATATTGTAATATCATAAATCGTTGGGTGACCCTGCACCAGCTAGACTTCCATTATAACACATGCCAGAAAATTGTCTTTCGGGCTGAGACCTGACTATCTTTCCTCTCTCCATATCCGTACAATGTGGTGATGGAGGCGCGGAACGGGGGACTGTCATCACAGCAACATCAGAGAACAGTTGCAACAGTATATCTAGGATTTGTCTGTTCAGTTCCATTGAAGTAAATCAGGCTGAGCTGCAATGCCGCCCATAACCTGCGCACAGGCGCGGCGCTATACTTGGAGATTTGGACATTAAATCTTGAAGATACTCATACATGTTAGGGAAGTTCTAGTCATATGAGCCCTTCTACAACTCTAAAGACTTGTAAGGACAAGGATGTGACAATGGACTCCAGTTGTCCCCATTGTGTCCAGACACCCAGTGAGGGCTTCTATTCACATCTTCCTTCTTCTCTATAAACCATTTTACAAGACATATTAATTATGGACTGAAGAAATGGAGCCATCACATTGTGATTTTACCATGGTTTAGACTGAAGTTGAGATGTTATTACAGAAGCGACTCCTCAACTCCATCCAAAGTGACAACTAGAAAGTCTTGTTTCTTGACATAACTTTATTAACCGTAATCTTGAAGGCCTGTCTTTCCATCCCTTACCGACACCTGGGTCAAAATCGTTGCCAAACCCAGGCCAACGCTAACCATGATAGGCTACACCATATTACTCCATATCTGATGCCAAAGCCCAAGGTGAGCCACATGAAATGAAAATTAACCAACAATGGAATTTTAGACTCCAGGAGCATGAAGAGGCACAAGAACTTAGAGATGGATCTCTCAACTGGGTTTTCTCATGAGTGAATGATGGTGATAGGTATTGGGTTTTTCCAGAGTGGAACCTCTCAAGAGAAAGATCGAGCAGCAAGAAACCAACAGGCAATAATATTCTACTTTGAAGATGTGCCCATTGGGTTGCTCCCCTCCGGACTCTCCTACCCGGCTCATCTTGGATTACAGATCTTTCCCTTGTGAAAAAGACATATAATATACTGTATGATGCCCCAGTGGACACCACGGTCTAAACAGGACTGAAGTGCACCAAAGTTGGCCAAATACATTGTCACCTCTTATGGTTGTTTCGTCGGTTGCCTATCACCAAGGCTCCTGTACTCAGGGTACTGGAGAGCCAACCTGATGAAGGAGCAATTGCTATAGGTTAGTTTATTGCACTTCCAGGAGTGGGGGGTGCAGGGTCTCCAGATGGAAATCGATGTTCTATAAGACGATCTTAGGTTAAAGTTTTAGGGCCAGCGCTCTTAAAAATATCTTAAACTTGGATGGTCTTGTTGCAGAATGTATCAATGTTCTGCTAACCAAAGTCATCTCCATAGAAAGACAGTGATAATAGTCACCCATAGTGTTATTGTATTGTCTTCACGTTGATTGTCTCCACCCCCTTGTAGACATCCATCTTGTGTCTGACCTTTAATATCCCCTGTATCCTCTGTACAGAGTCTTCTGATTTGTTTATAGAGCCAATTTTTTAGCCAATTTTTTTTAGTGGGATCTGGTAAATTCCAGACAAATCTTTACATCTTTAGGTAAGTCACTATGTGATAGATTGTATGATTTCTTGGAGACTTACTCCAACCAGAAGATCCAGGAACTCAGTTTGGGGTTGTGACACACATAAGGTAAACTATGCCCCAGTTGTTCTGATGAATGGTTTATAAAAACTGCTCGGTTTATGACTCAGTGCTGTCCCGTATAATAAAAAGATCATCTCTTTACTGTCTTAAGAAATGCATTTGATGACTAATCTGTGCGCTGGTGACCATGTAAGACATCTTAGAGGTGTCCCAAAAAATTCTGCAAATGTTGACCCTTTAATCTACTGGTGGAAAGAAGAAACGATAATGTTCAAAGATGAAGGTAATTCTAGTGAGTGATACAAAAATTCCCATTGATTCAGTCTGATATCGGGATCATTTTTGGTGGTGTGAGCTAGACGGTAGTTTACCGGCAGATGGATGACATTTTTGGTGATGGCATTCGAATGACTTTGTTTCCCAATATCCGGGTTCTAATTGTTTTTAATAATATCATTTGTCTAATTTGTATTGGAGCCCTTCAACAAGACTTAAAAGGCAAGATTTTTAGGAAGAATTTATGATTGCCTTACGATCTTCAGGCTTCCAGTGTGGGTGTAGACTTGCTCCTCTGTTTGCTCCAGTTATGGTGTAAGGTCTTGTCTGTTCGCACAGCGGTGACATACTTTACACCTGACCCATATTTGATACCTAGAACTTTATATTTCACAAATTTACCTCCCAGTCAAATGTTATAGAACTGGTCAAACCTGTCTGGGATCACTGAAGGAAACATGAAGGCTTCCCCAGTGTCATCTGGGACCATAATAACCACCTTCCTATATCGGACAAACCTTGGTCCTAAAAGTCATCTGAACATGAGTTCTCATCAGTGTTTGGCTTCTGCCCACAATGTTACATCAGCAAGATAAGATAAGATAAGATAATCCTTTAATAGTTCCACAGTGGGGAAATTTCAGTATGTTACAGTAGCCTAGTAATACAGATACAGGATAATACACAGTAATATATTACAGACGTAGACACACATAAGCTGAGAAGAGAAGATATACTAGGAGGCCATAGCAGCTAAGGAACAGAAGAAGAAAGAAGGAGGACTTCATAGTCATAATCATTAGTTCTCTGTGCGGAGTGTCTTCGCTTGGTCTGATGTAGATTATACAGCCTGGTCGCGGTTGGAAGGAAGGACTTGCGATAGCTCCTTCTCACACTTGGGGTGAAGCAGACGGTCACTTACAGTGCTGCCAAGTCCCATCAGGGTCCCATACATGGGATGGGATTTGTTCTCCCGCATGGAGGACACCACAGACAGTATCCTTCTGTCACCCACCACCTGTACTGGGTCCAGGGGGCTCCCCAGGACAGAGCTGGCCCTCCTGATCAGCCTGTCAAGTCTATTTCTGTCCCTGGTTGATATACTGCTCCCCCAGCAGGTCACACCGAAAAAGATGGCTGAAGCTACCACAGAGTTGAAGAAGGCCCTAAGAAGTGTCCCCTGGACTCCGAAGGCCCTAAGACGTGTCCCCTGGACTCCGAAGGCCCTCAGCCTCCTGAGCAGGTAGAGTCTGCTGTGGCCCTTTCTGTGCAGCGCCTCCAGGTGATCAGCCCAGTCTAGATTATTATTGAGGGGAGCACCCAGTTGCATTATTATCTGTTCTGGTCGGAGGTTGTCTTATACCCCCATCCTGCCTCACCAGACGTATTGTCTTCTCCTCTGCCCCATCTCCATGCTTTACACTGCCGTTCTTTATCTAAAATTGTCCAATGTGAATAAAATAATACAATAGAGACGGAGTATATTTCTTATAGCTGTATTAATCCTCAGCATCATATCCAAATCTACATAGAAGGTGACAATGATATGTATAACACTGAAGTCTATGGAATTGTGAGCAACACCAAATTTTGATGGGATGGAATTATCTGCCATTCTGGTGGGAGTCCCAAAAGTAACTAATCTATACACTACCCATATAATGGTCCTAAGGTCATATCTAGCCATACTGGACTCCATAGGAAATTTTTGTATGCCCCACCACCTCACCACCCATCAATGTTGGACCTATAACATTGCCTTCATGTTGTGATGCCCACCAATGACTGTTCACTATGTTCTACACCTCCCCTGGACCTCTGCAAATTATTCCTTGGGGTTTGGAGAGACCCTAAACTATAACAATGGCACTTCTGATTTGAACTAGAACTGGGCAAACAAATCTTGAGATGAATCCCGAGAGAGTCACCCAAAAACTAGATTTGGACTTCCCACAAGGGATCCAATTGGCTGCTGTCTCTGTGATTAGTCTCAGGGTAGGCAAAGGCTTATTAGAAGGGTCAAGAGAGGAGCCAGTGTATAATATAAAGTAATTTGGAGAATAGTCAGGTATGAGGCAAGGTCAGGACTAACTGAGAAGGTTCCAGGCAGAGCAGGCAGGAAAGTAGTCAGGTGTGAGGCAAGGTCAGGACTAGATGAGAAGGTTCACCATCGCTGGTCCAGGCAGCCAGTCAGATCGAGCAGGAGCTTAGTCAGGTATGACGCAAGGTCAGGACTAGATGAGAAGGTTCACAGTGGCTGGACCAGGCAGAAGAGTAGTCAGGTATGAGGCAAGGTCAGGACTAACCGAGAAGGTTCGCCATTGCTGGATCAGGCAGAAGAACAGAACAGGCAGAAGAGTAGTCAGGTATGAGGCAAGGTCAGGACTAAAGGAGAAAGTTAACCATTGCTGGACCAGGTAACAGGTAAGATCAAGTATAACGAGTTTGGAGGTCAGGAACAAGCTGGGGTCAGACACAGGTAACCGGCAGGACAAGGATACAATGTAGCAATGGAGTCTGGTAACAAGTTGAGATCAACTATAGCTAGTCAGACAGAACAAGAGTGAAGAACACCTTTGCAGGAACTAAAAGCTAGGAACCAAGTATACACAAGAACCTTCCTGTGGCCAGAGGTGTCTTATATAACCAGGGGCAAAAAGGGGATTGAATGGGCCCTCACAGCAGAGGAGGAAGAAGGAGGGTGCAAGAGGGCAAGAGGGCAAGCAATGGGACTTGAAGGGAACTTGTTATCCATGACTACTGGATATGGCAGAAAACCAGCAGCCATGAGTCACTCTTCTTCAGTATGTCATCAGTGAGATGAGTATTCATTCATATACACTAAGCGCCCCCTGGTGGTGCGTGTTAGGACAATCCAGGCAAATTAAGAAGTCAGATGGTGATCCGCGCTAAGGATGATGGGAGTACAATTTTTGTGTGTTATTAGTTCAGTTACATTGTATTTGTCGTTAAATATCAATGGTGGTCGATCCGGTGAAGACAAAGATCCCATTACTGATAGACATTAGTCGTTTATGTTGCGTCTTCGTTCCATTCCTTGGAATTGGTTACATTGTTTAAAGCTCTGATGCCACCTGGTGATGTTTTATGAGAACTGCAGCCTTGACAGTAAATGGAAATATCTAAAATATAGTAAAGGACATTGAGTTCCCTCCTAGGCCAAGTCATTAAAAACTTAGTTTCTTGGCTTTGACAATTACATATAAAGCAACTAATATGGCCACCATGACTGGACAGAGAATTAGTGTCAGGGTGCTGATATATAATAGGAGAAATCTCTGCACAGTGCCAAAGGGGTCTCATCTCTCAATAACAGATCGCAAGATCACCATAACTGGATTTGTCCTCCATATACAATCAATATCTCGTCTTCGAGGACCCCTGTAAACAAGACGTGCTCATAATCTACCAATCAGAACTTACTCCAGCGCTGGACACTGGTGGCCATGTTGGATATAGCTGGGAGCTAGAGGGTTGGGACACAGATCAATACCGGACTCTGGCTAGCAGGACTGTGGAGTTGGAGTCCTGGAGTCGGAGTTGGGGCATTTTTGGGTGGAATCAGAGTCAGAAAAAAATATCATCGGGAAAGATCGGATCCTGATCTGCGATCGAGCAAATGTGACAATCGGGATCGGCTGGAAAATGATCGGAAATCGGGATTTTAAAAACGATCCTGAAATCTCAAGATTGGCTCAACCCTAGTCACTGCTTCTCTATGGTAAAAGTCACTTTTAGGGTTGAGCAATCGGGATCTGGAGAGATCGGATCCCAATTGGTGATCAAGCCTGTGTCTGACCATGACATGAGACATTTATGATGTCGGATCAGGAATCAGGGTCGGGCTGCAGAAATATAGAGTCGTTGTTGGTACGTTGGCTGACCAACTCTACCGAAATGCCAGCTAGTCTGTGGAACATGCTGCCCGGAAATGTGGCGTACACACCGGGGGTGTAACCATAGAGGACACAAGGGCACCGGGGTTCAAGAGTCCTCTGCTACTTAAGTGGATGACGGTAGAATTTATGGCCATTATTAGGGATCATTATATGTACAGTCCACTATTACACCATATCACAAGGTACAATGGCCACCACTAGGAATAGTGATGACTATGGGGAACATCTTCAGCTCTGCTACATTGTTATTCCACACAATGACGACACTGGTTTGACTATTCCAGGCTTTACAGAACACAAACCTCGAGGGCAGCTCCACGCCATGTCGCTGCATTATGCAGAACTAATCTCTTTTATCTCCTTTTTGTGATGGAGAGATTACAGTAAATACTTTCACGGAATGAAAATTGTGCCTGCCAGCTGTGCAACACCTAAGATAAGAGGCCGAGGACGCGAGCGGAGGAACCTACAGACACATAGGGTTTAGTCTACGACCTGCAGACAGAATGCGTGGTGGTGATACTGGTGGTGGGTGTTATATGGTATAGGTGGTAGCAATAGGGGTATTGGGGCTGGAGATGGTGGTAGTGATGGAGTCAGGGTAGTGGGGGTGAAGATGTTAGTGAAGGTGGAGATGACAATGTTGGGATTGGTGGAGTTCATGATGGACATTGTAGTGTTGATAGTGGTGGTTGGTATTGGGGCTGGAGATGGTGGTAGTGATGGAGTCAGGGTAGTGGGGGTGAAGATGATGGTGAAGGTGGAGATGACAATGTTGGGATTGGTGGAGTTCATGATGGACATTGTAGTGTTGATAGTGGTGGTTGGTATTGGGGCTGGAGATGGTGGTAGTGATGGAGTCAGTGTAGTGGGGGTGAAGATGATGGTGAAGGTGAAGATGACGATGTTGGGATTGGTGGAGTTCATCATGGACATGGTAGTGTTGATAGTGGTGGTTGGTATTGGGGCTGGAGATGGTAGTAATGATAGGGTCAGGGTAGTGGGGGTGAAGATGATGGTGAAGGTGGAGATGACGATGTTGGGATTGGTGAAGTTCATGATGAACATGGTAGTGTTGATAGTGGTGGTTGGTATTGTGGCTGGAGATGGTAGTAATGATAGGGTCAGGGTAGTGGGGGTGAAGATGATGGTGAAGGTGGAGATGACGATGTTGGGATTGGTGGAGTTCATCATGGACATGGTAGTGTTGATAGTGGTGGTTGGTATTGGGGCTGGAGATGGTAGTAATGATAGGGTCAGGGTAGTGGGGGTGAACATGATGGTGAAGGTGGAGATGACGATGTTGGGATTGGTGAAGTTCATGATGAACATGGTAGTGTTGATAGTGGTGGTTGGTATTGTGGCTGGAGATGGTAGTAATGATAGGGTCAGGGTAGTGGGGGTGAAGATGATGGTGAAGGTGGAGATGACGATGTTGGGATTGGTGGAGTTCGTGATGGACATGGTAGTGTTGATAGTGGTGGTTGGTATTGGGACTGGAGATGGTGGTAGTGATGGAGTCAGGGTAGTGGGGGTGAAGATGATGGTGAAGGTGGAGATGACGATGTTGGGATTGGTGAAGTTCATGATGGACATGGTAGTGTTAATAGTGGTGGTTGGTATTGGGGCTGAAGATGGTGGTAGTGATGGAGTCAGCGTAGTGGGGGTGAAGATGATGGTGAAGGTGGAGATGACGATGTTGGGATTGGTGGAGTTCGTGATGGACATGATAGTGTTGATAGTGGTGGTTGTCGTAGTAGTAAAGGTGGTCCTCAGTCTCTATAGTAATGTGAGAACCTTCTATACCTGCCGATACTTTAGAAACCAATAAATTCCAGAGACGAGGAGTGAAAACCAATAACCCTGCAGTAATAGGACATGACGCCATTACTATATATGGCCTCTATTAGTAATAACGTAACACAGGGAATGATCCGGTAAGCTTTATTTTCCCAATGATAACCCCATGAGCCAGGTTCAGGGTGGACACATATGCTTATGTTTGGGTTTTATTGTCTCATTGTTTTATTGTGGAATATCTACGTAATAATTATCCATTATCCCCATAATCAATAGACAGGAGGTTTTGTTTTTTTGGGTGGATGTGTTATTCTGACCTGGACAAGCCGAGACCCGTTCATGTCACTGAACCTGGAGAACCAGATTGTAGGTGTGGAGAGTTGTGTGCAAAACGATGAATTGGGGCCATGTGCTCACATGCGCCTGCCCAGGAATCTCTGGAACTTTCTTCCAGCTCATAAGGGAAATATTTTAGAAATTATCTGGATTTCCTAATATCAATCGTGATTGTGATCTCTGACAAAGTATCCGACACTGCTCATTGTTAGAAAACTTACACGAAAGTGCCGAGTATATCCTATCATTTATATAAACAACTGTTCATGTATCTACTGATATGTTCCTATCTATCTATCTATCTATCTATCTATCTATCTATCTATCTATCTATCTCCTATCTATCTATCTATCTATCTATCTATCTATCTATCTATCTATCTATCTCCTATCTATTATCTATCATCTATCTATCTATCTATCTATCTATCTATCTATTATCTATCTATCATCTATCTATCTATCTATCTCCTATCTATCTATCTATCTATCTATCTATCTATCTATCTATCTATTATCTATCTATCTATCTATCTATCTATCTATCTATCTCCTATCTATCTATCTATCTATCTATCTATCTATCTATCTATCTATCTATCTCCTATCTATTATCTATCTATCATCTATCTATCTATCTATCTATCTATCTATCTATCTATCTATCTATCTATCTCCTATCTATCTATCTATCTCCTATCTATCTATCTATCTATCTATCTATCTATCTATCTCCTATCTATCTATCTATCTATCTATCTCCTATCTATCTATCTATCTATCTATCTATCTATCTATCTCCTATCTATCTATCTATCTATCTATCTATCTATCTATCTCCTATCTATCTATCTATCTATCTATCTATCTATCTCCTATTTATCTATCTATCTATCTATCTATCTATCTATCTATCTCCTATCTATCTATCTATCTATCTATCTATCTATCTATCTAACTATCTGTCTCCTATCTATCTCCTATCTATCTATCTATCTATCTATCTATCTATCTATCTATCTCCTATCTATCTATCTATCTATCTATCTATCTATCTATCTATCTATCTCCTATCTATCTATCTATCTCCTATTTATCTATCTATCTATCTATCTATCTATCTCCTATCTATCTATCTATCTATCTATCTATCTATCTATCTAACTATCTGTCTCCTATCTATCTCCTATCTATCTATCTATCTATCTATCTATCTATCTATCTATCTATCTATCTATCTCTTTGTCTATCTTTTTATATATTTCTCCACTATTCTATTTACTTATTAGCTCAGAATTATCCCACTGGCCAGAATATTTTTCATTAAATGGGAAAAAGATGTTAAGTTTTGGCTTGCTCCAATCCGTCTCTCTCTTCCGGTCATCCCAGACAGTCTGGGTGACGTTGAGATCAGGGCTATAACTGCGGGGGCCGGATCATCACTTCCAGGACTCCTCCTCCAATGGGCAAAGACCACACCAAATATTGTTGGGATTTACGTTTTTTTCATTTTAGTAAATCAGTTTATTAATTGGGGACCAAAATGGTCATGATAAAATAATCTGTTACACCTGTATATATATATATATATATATATATATATATATATGATACTTACATAGAACTAGATGAATAGATAGAGGCCTGGAGCAAAACCTTTTATATCTCGTAACTATTATACATTTTATATATATATTTTATTGCTCTTGGTTATTGCTCATTACTGGTGTTTAACAAGATCATAAAGGTAATATTTGTAGCCAGGGATATATATATATATATATATATATATATATATATATATATATATATACAGTAACGGCAGTAGGGTGACTATTGTCGCCCAGCATACCATGGTTTACTGGTTATGTTCTTCCAGGTGCCATAATGTATATGTACTAAGTTACATGATGTGTTATATACATGCCCATTCAGGCGGAACTGAGTTGTACCCAACAGTTGCACCGTGGGAGAAGTTATTTGTTACCCCCCTATGGACTGACGTGTTTGACACCATTGCCCTGGCTACCCATTGTTGAAGAAGACTCCTTCTTTAAGGATCTCTCCTCTCCTGCGTTCTGTATAGGGGAGATGACTTGTGGCAAAGAGAGAGGAAGGAGCCGCATGTCTATGGTGAGGAAGGTAATCCATTGACCATACGAGCGCCATAGTGTCACCTTATTCCAATCAGCATGTTACTGTGTTGGAGTGTTACACTGACGGTGTAGCTTTTGTGGTAGAAGTACAACTGTTGTAGCAAGCGTACGGCGATTTTAGTGGGAGTGTGACTCTCTGGGCTTATGACTTGTGTAGTGGGTGTTAAACTATTGATGTGGGATCCTGGTTGTTGTGGTGAGATACAACAGTTATGGTGGGATTGTAGTTGTTGTGTTGGGGTACAACAGTTATGAAGTGATTGTGCCTGTTGCATTGGGGTACAACAGTTATGGTGGCATTGAGGCTGTTGTGTTGGGATACAACAGTTATGGTGGGATTCGGGCTGTTGCTTTGGGGTACAACAGTTATGGTGGGATTGCGGCTGTTGCGTTGGGGTACAACAGTTATGGTGGGATTGCGGCTGTTGCTTTGGGGTACAACAGTTATGGTGGGATTGCGGCTGTTGCATTGGGGTACAACAGTTATGGTGGGATTGCGGCTGTTGCATTGGGGTACAACAGTTATGGTGGGATTGGGGCTGTTGCTTTGGGGTACAACAGTTATGGTGGGATTGTGGCTGTTGCGTTGGGGTACAATAGTTATGGTGGGATTGCGGCTGTTGCTTTGGGGTACAACAGTTATGAAGTGATTGTGCCTGTTGCATTGGGGTACAACAGTTATGGTGGGATTGGGGCTGTTGCTTTGGGGTACAACAGTTATGGTGGGATTGCGGCTGTTGCGTTGGGGTACAACAGTTATGGTGGGATTGCGGCTGTTGCTTTGGGGTACAACAGTTATGGTGGGATTGCGGCTGTTGCATTGGGGTACAACAGTTATGGTGGGATTGTGGCTGTTGCTTTGGGGTACAACAGTTATGGTGGGATTGGGGCTGTTGCTTTGGGGTACAACAGTTATGGTGGGATTGTGGCTGTTGCGTTGGGGTACAATAGTTATGGTGGGATTGCGGCTGTTGCTTTGGGGTACAACAGTTATGGTGGGATAGCGGCTGTTGCATTGGGGTAAAACAGTTATGGTGGGATTGCGGCTGTTGCGTTGGGGTACAGCAGTTATGGTGGGATTGTGGCTGTTGCGTTGGGGTAAAACAGTTATGGTGGGATTGTGGCTGTTGCGTTGGGGTACAACAGTTATGGTGGGATAGCGGCTGTTGCGTTGGGATACAACAGTTATGGTGGGATTGCGGCTGTTGCTTTGGGATACAACAGTTATGGTGGGATAGCGGCTTTTGCGTTGGGATACAGCAGTTATGGTGGGATTGGGGCTGTTGCTTTGGGGTACAACAGTTATGGTGGGATTGGGGCTGTTGCTTTGGGGTACAACAGTTATGGTGGGATTGTGGCTGTTGCGTTGGGGTACAATAGTTATGGTGGGATTGCGGCTGTTGCTTTGGGGTACAACAGTTATGAAGTGATTGTGCCTGTTGCATTGGGGTACAACAGTTATGGTGGGATTGGGGCTGTTGCTTTGGGGTACAACAGTTACGGTGGGATAGCGGCTGTTGCTTTGGGATACAACAGTTATGGTGGGATAGCGGCTGTTGCGTTGGGGTACAACAGTTATGGTGGGATAGCGGCTGTTGCGTTGGGATACAACAGTTATGGTGGGATTGTGTCTGTTGCATTGGGATACAACAGTTACGGTGGGATAGCGGCTGTTGCGTTGGGATACAACAGTTACGGTGGGATTGCGGCTGTTGCTTTGGGATACAACAGTTATGGTGGGATAGCGGCTGTTGCGTTGGGATACAACAGTTATGGTGGGATTGCGGCTGTTGCATTGGGATACAACAGTTACGGTGAGATTGCGGCTGTTGCTTTGGGATACAACAGTTATGGTGGGATAGCGGCTGTTGCGTTGGGGTACAGCAGTTATGGTGGGATAGCGGCTGTTGCGTTGGGGTACAACAGTTATGGTGGGATTGTGGCTGTTGTGTTGGGGTACAACAGTTATGGTGGGATAGCGGCTGTTGCGTTGGGATACAACAGTTATGGTGGGATTGCGGCTGTTGCTTTGGGATACAACAGTTATGGTGGGATAGCGGCTGTTGCGTTGGGATACAGCAGTTATGGTGGGATAGCGGCTGTTGCGTTGGGATACAACAATTATGGTGGGATTGTGTCTCTTGCGTTGGGATACAACAGTTACGGTGGGATAGCGGCTGTTGCGTTGGGATACAGCAGTTATGGTGGGATTGCGGCTGTTGCTTTGAGATACAACAGTTATGGTGGGATAGCGGCTGTTGCGTTGGGATACAACAGTTATGGTGGGATAGCGGCTGTTGCGTTGGGGTACAGCAGTTATGGTGGGATAGCGGCTGTTGCGTTGGGATACAACAGTTATGGTGGGATTGTGTCTGTTGCATTGGGATACAACAGTTACGGTGGGATAGCGGCTGTTGCGTTGGGATACAACAGTTACGGTGGGATTGCGGCTGTTGCTTTGGGATACAACAGTTATGGTGGGATAGCGGCTGTTGCGTTGGGATACAGCAGTTATGGTGAGATTGCGGCTGTTGCTTTGGGATACAACAGTTATGGTGGGATTGTGGCTGTTGTGTTGGGGTACAACAGTTACGGTGGGATAGCGGCTGTTGCGTTGGGATACAACAGTTATGGTGGGATAGCGGCTGTTGTGTTGGGGTACAACAGTTATGGTGGGATTGTGGCTGTTGCGTTGGGATACAACAGTTACGGTGGGATAGCGGCTGTTGCGTTGGGATACAACAGTTATGGTGGGATAGCGGCTGTTGTGTTGGGGTACAACAGTTATGGTGGGATTGTGGCTGTTGCGTTGGGATACAACAGTTATGGTGGGATTGTGGCTGTTGCTTTCGGGTGCAGCAGTTATGGTGGGATTGTGGTTATTGTGTTGGCGTACTACTTTTGTGCAGGGATTGCCGATGTCAGGCACATTTCTGAATATAGATTAATAGACTTTGGCGTTGACAGATTGCCGGATACTCTAAAATATATCACATGCTTAGATTTCTAAAATGCTGGGATTGATTTATAGCCATGCAAATTATTCTGCTCATAATTCCTCTAATTATATGGCTCTTTATAGATGACTAATCGGGATTGATTAACCTCAACTCTTCCTCGATAATATTAATGACTCTTGTAATTCCAGAGAAATATCACATTTGGACAAGCCAGATTCATTTTGGAAGAAGGTCCTGTGGACTGATGAAACAAAGACTGAGTTGTTTGGTCATACAAAAAGGCGTTATGCATGGCGTCCAAAAAAAACAGCATTCCAAGAAAAACACATGCTACCCACTGTAAGATTTGGTGGAGGTTCCATCATGCTTTGGGGCTGTGTGGCCAATGCCGGCACCAGGAATCTTGTTAAAGTTGAGGGTCGCATGGATTCCACTCAGTATCAGCAGATTCTTGAGAATAATGTTCAAGAATCAGTGACGAAGTTGAAGTTACGCCGGGGATGGATATTTCAGCAAGACAATGATCCAAAACACCGCTCCAAATCCTCAGGCATTCATGCAGAGGAACAATTACAATGTTCTGGAATGGCCATCCCAGTCCCCAGACCTGAATATCATTGAACATCTGTGGGATGATTGGAAGCGGGCTGTCCATGCTCGGCGACCATCTAACTTAACTGAACTTGAATTGTTTTGTAAAGATGAATGGTCCAAAATCCCTTCATCCAGGATCCAGGAACTGATTAACAGCTACGGGAAGCGACTAGAGGCAAAAGGAGGATCTACTAAATATTCCTGGCACTTTTCTGTTGAGGTGCCCATACTTTTGCATCGGTCACATTTTGGTGTAATGCATATTGCACATTCTCTGTTAGTATAATAAAACTCATTCCAATCCTGAAATATTACTGTGTCCATCAGTTATTAGAGAGATCAGACTGACATGGCAAACACCAAAATATTTACAACTAACAATGATTAAGATTAATAGGGGGGCACTAACTTTTTCATAGGATTGTAGATAGATAGGAGATAGATAGATAGATTATAGATAGATAGATAGGAGATAGATAGATAGATAGATGGATGGATGGATGGATGGATGGATGGATGGATGGATGGATAGATAGATAGATAGATAGATAGATAGATAGATAGATAGATAGATAGATAGATAGATAGGAGATAGATAGATAGATAGATAGATAGATAGATAGGAGATAGATAGATAGATAGATAGATAGATAGATGATAGATAGATAGGAGATAGATAGATAGATAGATAGATAGATAGATAGATAGATAGATAGGAGATAGATAGATAGATAGATAGATAGATGATAGATAGATAGATAGATAGATAGATAGATAGATAGGAGATAGATAGATAGATAGATAGATAGATAGATAGATAGATAGGAGATAGATAGATAGATAGATAGATAGATAGATAGGAGATAGATAGATAGATAGATAGATAGATAGATAGGAGATAGATAGATAGGAGATAGATAGATAGATAGATAGATAGATAGGAGATTGATAGATAGATAGATAGATAGATAGATAGATAGATAGATGATAGATAGATAGATAGATAGATAGATAGATAGATAGATAGGAGATAGATAGATAGATAGATAGATAGATAGATAGATAGGAGATAGATAGATAGATAGATAGATAGATAGGAGATAGATAGATAGATAGATAGATAGATAGATGGATAGATAGAGAGATAGATAGGAGATAGATAGATAGATAGATAGATAGATAGGAGATAGATAGATAGATAGATAGATAGATAGATAGATAGATAGATTGGAGATAGATAGATAGATAGATAGATAGATAGATAGATAGATAGATAGGAGATAGATAGATAGATAGATAGATAGATAGGAGATAGATAGATAGATAGATAGATAGATAGATAGATAGATAGGAGATAGATAGATAGGAGATAGATAGATAGATAGATAGATAGATAGATAGATAGGAGATAGATAGATAGATAGATAGATAGATAGATAGATAGATAGATAGAAGAGATAGATAGATAGATAGATAGATAGATAGATAGATAGATAGATAGATAGAAGATAGATACATAGGAGATAGATAGATAGATAGATAGATAGGAGATAGATAGATAGGAGATAGATAGATAGATAGATAGGACATAGATAGATAGATAGATAGATAGATAGATAGATAGATAGGAGATAGATAGATAGATAGATAGATAGATAGATAGATAGGAGATAGATAGATAGGAGATAGATAGATAGATAGATAGATAGGAGATAGATAGATAGATAGATAGATAGATAGATAGATAGGAGATAGATAGATAGATAGATAGATAGATAGATAGATAGATAGGAGATAGATAGATAGATAGATAGATAGATAGATAGATAGGAGATAGATAGATAGGAGATAGATAGATAGATAGATAGATAGATAGATAGATAGATAGGAGATAGATAGATAGATAGATAGATAGAAGAGATAGATAGATAGATAGATAGATAGATAGATAGATAGATAGATAGATAGGAGATAGATAGATAGGAGATAGATAGATAGATAGATAGATAGGACATAGATAGATAGATAGATAGATAGATAGATAGATAGATAGATAGATAGGAGATAGATAGATAGGAGATAGATAGATAGATAGATAGATAGATAGGAGATAGATAGATAGATAGATAGATAGATAGATAGATAGATAGGAGATAGATAGATAGGAGATAGATAGATAGATAGATAGATAGATAGATAGATAGATAGATAGATAGGAGATAGATAGATAGATAGATAGAAGATAGATAGATAGATAGATAGATAGATAGATAGATAGATAGAAGATAGATAGATACATAGGAGATAGATACATAGGAGATAGATAGATAGATAGATAGATAGATAGATAGATAGATAGGAGATAGATAGATAGGAGATAGATAGATAGATAGATAGATAGGAGATAGATAGATAGATAGGACATAGATAGATAGATAGATAGATAGATAGATAGATAGATAGATAGGAGATAGATAGATAGATAGATAGATAGATAGGAGATAGATAGATAGATAGATAGATAGATAGATAGATAGGAGATAGATAGATAGATAGATAGAAGATAGATAGATAGATAGATAGATAGATAGATAGATAGATAATTGATGCCATGTGATGTATCTCTTACATATCTGTGTCCTCGTGTCACATAGATACTGAGTGAACCTACAATTAGCAGCTATTGCAAAATATAGGAGAATGCATTTGGATATTTGGGATGCCAATATCAATCGTCTCACTCAACATTCCTTGTCATTAGTGATGTCAACAATAACACAATCAATATAGAAAGAGGAAGAAGAGGAGGAGAGGACGCCGGCCACAAGATCATATAAAAACTGCCCCATGTGCACAGTGTCCTCACTCCACTGTACTTTGTACTGCAGCCTCACTCCAGCAGCTCCCAACAGAGACATCAACATGGTATCCAAGGTCGTGTCCCGGGGTCTCATCCTTCTGGTCTTCCTCACCTTACAAGCCAAAGGTAAGAGATAAAGACACTGTAAAGGTGATGAAGACTCATATATAGAGTTACTAAAAATTGGATACATTAGATTAAGGAAAATAATTGTGTTTTCTGTTTAAAATTCCAAGGCAGACTTATGTGTCTCCATGTTAACAGACTACAATAGAATCATGTGTAGTCTAATTCCATAGACGTGTGTTACTTACTTTCTTCTGTATTTCCCCTCTTCAGAGTTAGGAACGCAGAAGGAGAAATCCTAGGCTTTGTCTTATATTGGGGTGTCTGTTTAAAGGCCCCACATGTTCTTGGAGAAATTCTTGACTGATTTATGGGTGTTATGGGCTGTCTAGATTAGATACATTTAGTATCGGTGGTAAAATCTTATGGGTTGCCCCGGAGTCTTGTAGTATCAGAGGCCTGTCGTTGGGGTTTGGAGGACCCCAATGTTATCAATGCTGGAAGGAAAGCCTATGTCCAGCCTAAATGATACCCGAGGATACTGAGGATACACTTACTTATTGCCTTGTGTATTGGGGGCACAACCCCTTTAAGACCCATTTCATTAGGATGTTTTACATGATTAATGACTTTCTTTTTCTTTTTTCTTACAGTGTTTTGTCAATCTTCTAGTAAGTACTTACTTTTATAATCTTACCTATGCAACCGTATCTGACTGACGACACATTGTATACAGTATACAGTTAATGCAGAGATACATTGTTATTTAACTTCTCTTTTGTGTATTGTGGAAACTAAATGAAAAAATTTCCCATCCTGTGGCCACTTTCACTCCCTCATGGCAGGGACTTTATTAATGGGGATTTCCTGGGAAAAGTAATTGATGGCCTATCCTTAGATTAGTAAGGGGCACCCCCGACCAGTCAACTGCTATCAGTAGCTTTAATGCTACTGGAAAGAGACAGCTCTATCCACTGTGTAGAGGTAATTAGTGTTGGCTGCAGCTCCCTTGTGCTTATTTGAAGAGGACTTGAGCTGCAGTAATCACTAACTGCCACTACACAGCGGATGGAGCTGTTTGCTTCCAGCTGTAGAAGAGAGCTGTGTGTGGAGAAAACATGGTGGTAGCAGAGCTGTGTGTGTGGAGAACATGCAGGTAGCAATGATGGACATAGTAAAGCTGTGTGTCGGGAGAACATTGTAGTAGCAGAGCTGTATGTGAAGAGAACATGGATGTATCAGAGCTGTGTGTGTGTGGGAGAACATGGAGGTATCAGAGCTGTGTGTGTGGGAGAACATGGAGGTAGAAGAGCTGTGTGTGTGGAAGCACATGGAGGTAGCAGAGCTGTGTGTATGGAAACACATGGAGGTTGCAGAGCTGTGTGTATGGAAGCACATGGTGGTAGCAGAGCTGTGTGTATGGAAGCACATGGTGGTAGCAGAGCTGTGTGTATGGAAGCACATGGTGGTAGCAGAGCTGTGTGTGTGGGCGAACATGGAGGTATCAGAGCTGTGTGTGTGGGAGAACATGGAGGTAGCAGAGCTGTGTGTATGGAAGCACATGGTGGTAGCAGAGCTGTGTGTGTGGGAGAACATGGAGGTATCAGAGCTGTGTGTGTGGGAGAACATGGAGGTATCAGAGCTGTGTGTATGGAAGCACATGGAGGTAGCAGAGCTGTGTGTATGGAAGCACATGGAGGTAGCAGAGCTGTGTGTATGGAAACACATGGAGGTAGCAGAGCTGTGTGTGTGGGAGAACATGGATGTATCAGAGCTGTATGTGAAGAGAACATGGATGTATCAGAGCTGTGTGTGTGGGAGAACATGGAGGTATCAGAGCTGTGTGTGTGGGAG
Source organism: Leptodactylus fuscus (assembly GCF_031893055.1). NCBI lineage: Eukaryota > Metazoa > Chordata > Amphibia > Anura > Leptodactylidae > Leptodactylus > Leptodactylus fuscus. The sequence goes on from NC_134275.1 coordinate 80,541,045, forward strand.
AATATGGAGGTAGCAGAGCTGTGTGTGTGTGTGAGAACATGGAGGTATCAGAGCTGTATGTGAAGAGAACATGAATGTATCAGAGCTGTGTGTGTGTGTGGGAGAACATGGAGGTAGCAGAGCTGTGTGTGTGTGTGTGAGAGAACATGGAGGTAGCAGAGCTGTGTGTATGGAAGCACATGGAGGTAGCAGAGCTGTGTGTGGGGAAGAAAATAAGAAGTAGCAGAGCTGTGTGTCTGTAACAGGAATGTATTAAAGAATAATAAGCAGAACCGAGGCTGTATACAGCTTACAAGTATAATAGACCCTGAATATAGCTGACTTTATTTTTTCCAAAAGGGAATAAGCACGGTGTGGGGTACCCAAACTAATCTTTTGCCCAAAAGATTTCAAAAGGTTTGTGACCCGCTGGTCTAGTCCTTAACACCTTAGTTTACTTTGCAGCAGATACATTCAGCTTCTTCATCTTTGGCGCACAGTATACAAGATAGGTCTCGTTTACTCTTTGCTCGGACACGTCTCTTACTTTGAATCAATGACCTTGTCGTAAGAGGGTAACAGAAGGGTCTGAAACACTTGGGAAATTAATACGCAATTCGGACCCATTTTGCCTAGTAAATCTTCTCCGATGTACGGTAACATTTAACTCTTTCTTTAATAGCCACGGCCAACATGACATCCGCAACGTCTACAACAAATACAACAACTACAACAGCAACTACAACAGGTATGTATCTAAGCCTCGAAACCATTGTAGCCCTGATTTATTATCTGTACTATATTATCAAGCGGGAGCGGGACTATGGAGCTGGGTGTACAAGACCTTGTGTATATATATACATACAGTCCTATGAAAAAGTTTGGGCACCCCTATTAATCTTAATCATTTTTTGTTCTAAATATTTTGGTGTTTGCAGCAGCCATTTCAGTTTGATATATCTAATAACTGATGGACACAGTAATATTTCAGGATTGAAATGAGGTTTATTGTACTAACAGAAAATGTGCAATATGCATTAAACCAAAATTTGACCGGTGCAAAAGTATGGGCACCTCAACAGAAAAGTGACATTAATATTTAGTAGATCCTCCTTTTGCAAAGATAACAGCCTCTAGTCGCTTCCTGTAGCTTTTAATCAGTTCCTGGATCCTGGATAAAGGTATTTTGGACAAACAATTCAAGTTCAGTTAAGTTAGATGGTCGCCGAGCATGGACAGCCCGCTTCAAATCATCCCACAGATGTTCAATGATATTCAGGTCTGGGGACTGGGATGGCCATTCCAGAACATTGTAATTGTTCCTCTGCATGAATGCCTGAGGATTTGGAGCGGTGTTTTGGATCATTGTCTTGCTGAAATCTCCATCCCCGGCATAACATCAACTTCGTCACTGATTCTTGAACATTATTCTCAAGAATCTGCTGATACTGAGTGGAATCCATGCGACCCTCAACTTTAACAAGATTCCCGATGCCGGCATTGGCCACACAGCCCCAAAGCATGATGGAACCTCCACCAAATCTTACAGTGGGTAGCATGTGTTTTTCTTGGAATGCTGTTTCTTTTTGGACACCATGCATAACGCCTTTTTTTATAACCAAACAACTCAATTTTTGTTTCCAAAATGAAGCTGCCTTGTCCAAATGTGCTTTTTCATACCTCAGGCAACTCTATTTGTGGCGTACGTGCAGAAACGGCTTCTTTCTCATCACTCTCCCATACAGCTTCTATTTGTGCAAAGTGCGCTGTATTGTTGACCGATGCACAGTGACACCATCTGCAGCAAGATGATGCTGCAGCTCTTTGGAGGTGTCTGTGGATTGTCCTTGACTGTTCTCACCATTCTTCTTCTCTGCCTTTCTGATATTTTCCTTGGCCTGCCACTTCTGGGCTTAACAAGAACTGTCCCTGTGGTCTTCCATTTCCTTACTATGTTCCTCACAGTGGAAACTGACAGGTTAAATCTCTGAGACAACTTTTTGTATCCTTCCCCTGAACAACTATGTTGAACAATCTTTGTTTTCAGATCATTTGAGAGTTGTTTTGAGTAGCCCATGATGCCACTCTTCAGAGGAGATTCAAATAGGAGATCAACTTGCAATTGGCCACCTTAAATACCTTTTCTTATGATTGGATACATCTGGCTATGAAGTTCAAAGCTCACTGAGTTTACAAAACCAATTTTGTGCTTCAGTAAGTCAGTAAAAAGTAGTTAGGGGAATTCAAATCAATAAAATGATAAGGGTGCCCATACTTTTGCACCGGTCAAATTTTGGTTTAATGCATATTGCACATTTTCTGTTAGTACAATAAACCTCATTTCAATCCTGAAATATTACTGTGTCCATCAGTTATTAGATATATCAAACTGAAATGGCTGTTGCAAACACCAAAATATTTAGAACTAAAAATGATTAAGATTAATAGGGGTGGCCAAACTTTTTCATAGGACTGTATATGTGTTCTTCTCGATTCTAATATTTCCTTTCCATCGTTTAGAAACTCCAATTACTAGTGCGGAAATCGCCATCATCACCTTAGTTGCGTTGTGCCTCTTCTTCATGCTGTTCATGCCCCTTTTCTTTGTAAGTATCTATTTTATATCAGAATGTTCATTCACATTAAGAATAATCTGAGTTTGATACAATATTTAGGAAAACCAAGAGTGCAAGATCTAGTGTACAATACAGTGGAATTTAAGAGGGTTTTTTTGGGAAACAATGTTTTAGGGTGCGTACACTGCACAGACTTGTCTACTGTATAGAACATGGTCCTCCATTATTGGGTTTGCAGACCATGGGGACGCAGGGACTCTCATTCCTCAGGTTTTCACACCAACTCTTGGTCATAAGACTGACTCTGCTCTACTCTATGAACCTACTGCTCAGTGGCGTCACGGGGAGCCAGAGCAGGGGTGGATGGGAAATTGGACTTCCATCTAGTCACTTGGGTGGTGGGGAACCATCTTCTGTTCAGTAAACAAGCTTATATGGTGAGGGGAAAACATTAAAGTACTAAAAGTGTCGAATAGGGGAAACATGACCCCCGGGGGCATACCCATTGATGTGACGGGGTTGCAGAGATTGTGGTAGCAATTGGGTCCAGGAGCTTTATCTGGTCCAAAAGTGCCTTATATAAGAAGACCATGACCATGAATGACATCTAATAGTTGACCCAGGGATTTCACATTGGGTTCTGATTCTTATTATGGATTTCAGCATTGATCGAATGGAGTCCTCCATTCATGACCCTAACTTAATGTCTCTTTGTCTTGGCTAACATGGGGGATTCTTGAGTGAGGTAGCATCACCCATGACATCGAGAAACCCCAAGAGGTTATCGGGAAAGTGGTCGATGGTCACATGACTGTAGCATTACAACCCTATACATTGTAACTACATTGTCTCACTTCACTATCACTCTCGGAGTCTCACGTCTAACCAAGTTTTCTATTTTTTTCCTAGTTCTTCTTCATGAGAGCCTAATAGTAATTGAAGATTCTGGAACCAGAGAATCACCATGAAGACCCCTTACTTTATATAATACCTCCTAAATATGTATACAGCCATGGCAATGGAAATCAACAGGTGTCATGTCCAGGTGCCAGTATTGTAGGACCTTAAGCATCTCCATCCATGAAGGTGCATGTTGATGTCTTCCATATTGTTTCTGGAGAAGTCATGCTTGATTGTTAAGGGATCTGAACGTCCACAAATCTTTGTAGTATATTTATTTCATTTGTTCTTTAAGAATCTCATAATAAATTATCTAAAATACTTTAGTGTGATGGAAGTGTCTGAAGGAAATCCCGGTCATGATGACCCTCACATTCTACACGAGGATGACTCCTGGAGTTTGGTGTACACAGTGAATGTCCTGACTTATCTAGGACTACCCCCAAGGGAAACCAAAGATTATCTTAGCCTGTCCATTCTATGAGAGATGTCTAGTTCCCTTATAGTCCTAGGCTCAATGTCTTCTTCTATAAGGAGACCAATCCTCTAGGAAAGCAGATAGAGATGTGTTCACCATTGCATTACCTTAAATTTGGTCAAAGGGGTTCCTTGTGTCATCACTTGAAGGTCAGCATGGGTCTGGCATCCAGGATCCCCTGCCGATCAGCTGTGTGAAGTGATAGAGGTGTGTGACATCACATTCATTGGCCACATGGTCATTCCTATACATGTGCTAGGTATTCATTGAAGAAGCAGCAAGGCTCACATGAACCCCACTGTCTCTTCCAACAGCTGACCAGTGAGGGTCCTGCTAATCTGCACCAGGCTTCACCACAGTACAGGGGCATCCATAGGGGTATCCGGAGTCTGCTAGGGGTGTATGATATCAGACTCATAGCTGTCAAGACTGCTGGGTATCAGAAGCATCAAAAAGAACCTGCCATGGTCAACATGCTGTACAATCTGTAGGGAGCATATTATAGAACAGGAAGATCAGTGCTGTGCAAAAGTTTTAGGCAGGATCATAAAATTGCTATGAAGAATGCTTTCAGAAAAAGAAGGGTTAAAGATTTATTCAAGCCCATTAACAAAATGAAGTGAAATGAAGAAAAGAGAAATGTAAATCCCATCGATATTTGGTGTGACCTTTGCCCTTTGGAGGAGGAGTCCTGCAGATGATGATATGGCCCCCCACAGATATAGCCCTGATCGCAACATCATCCAGTCTGTCTGTGATGTTATGAGGAGTCAGACGGATTGGAGCAAGCAACATACACAGAAGAGAGGTTGTGACTTGGCTGGTAGTAGGTTCTCTCTCTATACACAGTCACTGTAGCCAAGGTTGTAACGCGCCCATATTTACATACCCAGTGACAGCTGATATCGTAGGAGGATCGTTAGTCCTAAGGATACATCTGTGGTTTTATAGCGACACCTCGTGGAAAGAAAAGACATAGACTATGCAATAAATCTTACCTATAAGTTATGGAGCAGGTTCTATATCTGTCCGTATTTGCAGCACAGACTCTCAGATAGACGTGTCGGGGACTTTCTGTGGTTACAGATGATATACTGGTGCAATGTGGACATGTTTGTTGCAGATTGCAATGTCTACAAACAGTAAAAACCAGTATGGTTGGGTTCATGTCGCCTTATAGTGTAGTAGGCAACAATCAAGTCCCCAAACTGAGGCTTTAAGGCTGAAGACTGACGCCAGGTTTGTTTATATACAGAGACCTATAATAACCTCTGTATGCAGCATATATAGGGTTAAGTATAGAGATAAGCGAACAGTAAAATATTCGATGTTCGTTATGAGTAGCCTCTCAATATTCGAATGAATATTGAATCCCATTATAGTCTATGGGAGAAAATTCTTCGTTTCAGGGGATCCCACCATTCGACGAGAGAGAGAGAGAGAGAAGAGAGACCTTCCAAAATTCACTTTTCTAGCCATTACCATGAGCCCTTCCAAATTAAGTTCCAGGCCCTTAAGCTGAGCTCCCAGCAGAGATTGGGGCCCTTCAGGTGACTTCAGCCTCTACCTGCAGAGTTTTAGGCCCTTTAACTTAGTTCAGCCTTCACCTTCAAACAGCAGAGATTTAGTTTTTGGCCTTTGGGGTGACTAGAGCCATGCAGCAGCAGTGTTTCATTTTTTTGGCCCTTGGGGTGACCCCTAAAAAATTATTTTGCAGGCTCTTGGGGGATAATGGATTTTTTTTTCTTTTATATCTATATAAAACAATTTCACATTCAGAATTCAGGGATGGGGTTGTAGGAGGAGGATGAGAAGGATGAGGAGTATGTGGAGGAAGAGTAAATTGTTTGCTGACTGAATCTCTCCAGTACCTGGACTCTGGAGTGGATACCCAACTGGTTATCCACATCCTCACCCACGTCCCCTGCTGCTGCTGGCACCCCCTCTCCAGTACCTGGACTGTGGAGTGGATATACAGCTGAGTATCCACATCCTAGCCCACGTCCCCTGCTCATGATGACGAAGGACATTGCTGGCAGCCCCTCTCCAGTACTTGGACTGTGGACTGGATATACAGCTGGGTATGCACGTCCACGTCCTCACCCATGCCCCCTGCTGCTACTGATGAGGGACACTGCTGGCAGCCCCCCGCCAGTACCTGGACTGTGGACTGGATATCCACGTCCTCGCCCACGTCCCCTGCTGCTACACCGCATCATGTATTAAGCTCTGAAAAGATCTGTTATTTCCTGCCTAACCAAAGCTAGAAAGCCCTGTATCGCCCTGAGAACAAGTTCTCCCTATCACTCCAAGACTGAAATGAGACGAAGATGGCCGACACTATTCTTATGAATGGGAGGTCACATGTTTTCGGCAGCCAATGGTTTTTTTTTTCAATTTTCTCACTGCCTCCGTTGCCGTAGTTCCTGTCCCACCTCCCTGCACCGTTATTGGTGCAAAAAAAGCGCCAGGGAAGGTGGGAGGGGATACGAATTTTTACTGCGTTTGTGGCCTTGTATTCAATTGGAATCGAATATCCCGAACATCCTGATATTCGATCGAATACCTATTTGATCGATCGGTGTTCACTCATCTCTAGTTAAGTATCAAATTTTTCATAAACCTAAATAGAACTAACAAAACCCTTACAAGGTGGCAAGTCTCAAAACAACCACTAGGTGGCTACACATAGAAAACATAGCATATCACTTAGTGACACAATATCACTAAACTATCTCTAGTAAATGAATCATCTTGTGACGTATTCTGTATCTGAACATGTCCAACCTAGAAAGAGGAAGGCCAGGTTCACACGGCAGAAAATGGAGAAATTCCTCTTGATTTTCCACCGTCGTACAATCGGCAGGGACTCCCTAGCTGTGGAATCTGGGGTGAGATCAAGCAGGACGCTAATTTGTTTTGGTGTCCTGCTGTGATCACTGCCTTCATTTAGCATTGCGATGGGATGGAATCTGCCATGGATTCATGGGTGGAATCCACTCCCAAATCTGTGGCAGATTCCTCCGTGCGAACCTACCTGAGGGGAGAACCTTTTGGAATCCTGTTAGAGACTTGGCTGGGTCTCTCTGTCATTCACCAACCTATGTATGAACTCATTTGTCCACAATGTCATATTTTATGGGATTTGGCCCACCTAATAAGACCATTGTAGGATTTATATAGTGACAAGGACATAGCTCTAGAAGATGTAGAATCCACCTCTTGCACATATAAGGCACCACTATGTCAAGTGATACAAGGTAGGTGGTCTCTGTTATCTAGTAAATCTTGCACTGGGGGCTCAGAAATCTTCATATTCAATGAGTCTACATAAAAAGTTCAGTAACTTTGCAAATGCAGTGAATTACTTATTTTGTGTTGTCCCTGAGTTATAGCTTATATTACACTCCAGAGCAGCAATCACAATTCTGCTAGTTGTCATTGAAAACAGTTAGGCAGCTTGTTGTCAGACACATCCCAAACCGGATCAGGCGTCTCCTTTGGTGTCCAGTGCTCCCCATTGCTTATAGGTCACACTGTTAGTAGCAGTGGCCATCGGAAATGCAGGGGTGTCCCATTCAAGTCTATGGAATACCACTGTAATACCAAAAACTGCCACTACTAGAGGTCCAGTAAGGCTACGTTCACACGGCGGAAACCTTTTCTGCTGTGTGACTTTGGACCGATATCCCGGGGTCTAGAGTCCACGGCTCGAGCCTCACTCCCATATGTAGGTATCTGTGTTGCATGGTATCATCCTTTACAACAGGTATATAGAAGGTTGCTGTGCCGGATAAAATCTTAGGGGACATTGTCCATCATTCAAGTGATCGAGTGATCATGTGATCGTCCAGGGTGCAAGGACAGACCTCCATTGATCATCACATGGTGACATATTCTAGCTAAATGTTATCTACTGGGGCCATATGTAATATATGATCACGTCTGTCACTACCACCTCCTCCCAGCTAACCCTGTGCCCAAATTGGGGACCTCCCACCAGTGTAGCCTACCTCCGAGTGTGAGGAGAACTGGTCTAGCCAGGAGCCATTACATTGGACGATGGGAATCCCCCATTACACAGACATACAATACACAAAGACAATACACCTACTCGCAGCTAACCCTGAGCCCAAATTGGGGACATCCCACCAGTGTAGCCTACCTCCGAGTGTGAGGAGACCTGGTCTAGCCAGGAGCCATTACATTGGACGATGGGAATCCCCCATTACATAGACATACAATACACAAAGACAATACAAGAAGGATTTCATATTTATTTTTATATTTAAAAAAAAAGCAAAAAAAAAAAAAAGCTATAAATATATAAAATATACAACAAAATATTCAGTCAAATGCACATCATAAAAATAGGTCTCTATAGGACAGCTCTCGTAAGGAACTCTGAATAAATTAAGATTTCCAAAAAGAAAATTTCTGAATCTCGCTAAAGCCTAGACCGGACGATTTCGTAATATTTGTATAAAATATTCTCATTGGAATTCAGATATAGTGCAACTTTTTGTTACTGTGACCCATAAAGAAACTTTCTGCCCTCCCATTGAATTTTCATAATGATGACCTAGGATAGGTCATCAGTAGGTGGTCTGACACCCGGGCCCCATACAGATCAGCTGTCACGGCAATCTCTAGGCAATGGATGCTGGTGCAGTGGACGAGGAGCAGTCTGCTTTTATTCAAAAAGTGGGACCGGTACTGCAATTTCCCGAAAAGTAGGAGAGCTGCAATTCCTGGATCCACCACTATGTGGAAGGCGCTGCACTGGATGGGGGGCACACCAGGCTACTCCGATTCAGCCCTGTCCACACGGAGGCTAATCTGTGCAGGGTTTGGGTGACGGACCCTCACCTATCACAGACGAATGAACTAGCCTGTGGATAGACGGTATGAAAACTCCATTTGGGGCTAGACACCCCCTTTAAATATTCAAGTATCATTTTCCAGACTATAAATAAATGTAAAGCTCCCACTTTAGTGCATTTTAGTTCAATAAACTTGTCAGAACATGAAAATTTAAAGATTCTTGTTAAAGGTTGTTTTTTTTGGAAATATACATTCATAACCCAAAGAAAGTCATCCATGTGTAGATGGTGGGTGATGGTGGAAAAAAAAGCCCTTTAAGAATCTTTATTTCACTTTGGACCAGCAGATACTACATTGGCGAGGCTATGGCATGTCTTCGCTTGCTCTTTCTACGATGTCTATTGATTCCACCCTTGTTGGGTCTTCTCCGGTCCACCTGCCTGGGTACGACGAGTAAGGGTTGCTCTTGTTGGCTTTTAGGAAGTTGACGGACCCCTGGCATCTAATACACTTGTATATCTGTGAATTGAAGGGAGAAGGTCATTGTCAAGGCTTTAAGTTATTCCGTGTCATGTTGTAGACAATCATTGTAAGTTTCTAAATTGTAACTCCTGGTCAGACTCATTGGTGGACAAAGCGAGATCCCGAAGGCACTGCCAACGGGAGTCTGGGCAAGTCATGCACTGGGATTTCCAGTAGTCAGACTGGTGGCTGAGAAGATCCCACTTGTTAAATATTCGGGACTTTCGGGGGATATTGATCCGAGACCGACACTTTCAGTCTAGGTTTACACCAAAACTTATAGTACTCTGCACAAGAAACTCTGTACCTTCATACAAGGCAAAGTAGGCCAAATTTAAAATTGTGCAAAAATTGAGACATAACTTTGGAACACGGACAATGGAGATTTTTTGGAGATTTTTTTTTGGTGCATCGGAAAAATGAGCCAGAATTTTGTCACATTGGAAAATGAGACCGATTTATAAATAGATCTAAAACTAAGAATGGGGTTTGCAAATTCCGAAAGTATTGATAAATATGCCTCATGGGGTTTTTAGATTTTTAGAATTTTTTTTGGGGAAAAATAAGAATAAGAATATCTCCTGGCCCAGAGGATCTGTAGCAGAATAAAAAGCTACCATGTCCACTTTAACCACTTCAGTACACGGCCAATTTGTGGTCCAGGACCAGACACATTTTAGGTTTATTTTGTATGTGCGGTTTTGAGGTCTAAAATTTTTCTCGTACGTCTTAGTCAACTAATTTTTGTGTCTTTTTTTTCGGGGACACATAGGGCTTTATTTTGTTATTTTTATTTTCAATGTGTTTTAATTTTTTTTATATCCAGGAAAATATAAACAAAATAGGAGGGAAATTGTGTCTGGTTTTCAATTTATAATTTTTTTTTAATTTAAATAACACAAAGTGTCACTGAAAAACTTTATAATATAGTTTTTCCTCTCCGTTGCGGTAATTTTTATTTTGTATGGTGTCGTTGGGGGTGGGGCTATAACCTTTAATAACTGCGTTTTATTTGCGTATTTATTTTTTTATTATTATTTTATTTACATTTTTTAAAAACTTTTTTATTATATTTTTTATTTTATTTTTTCCCAGATTGTGTCCCCATAAGGTGCTAAGAGACCTTTGGAGACATCTGATCACTTTTTTTTGTACTTGAGGCTGATTTCTCCTATAACTGGGGCTGGTACATTTAACCTCAGATACAGGAGAAATACAGACTCCTGCACACTGTATACACAGTATACAGAGCTGATCTGGGTCCTGTAGGACCCAGCAGCTCTGGCATGACACTGCTCCCAGCGGATCACGTGTCTGCCGGGTCAGAGGGCAGCTGATTTATGGCTGCGTCCATAGCTGTGTATACAGCACTCTGAGTGCTGTATACACAGCGATCGAGATAGCAGAGGAGGTAATAAATCTTCCCTGCTATCTCTCTGGGAGCTCCGGCTGAAGTTACAGCTGGCTCCTAGTGAAAGCAGCTACACAATCTCCATGCAGCTGCTGTGTTCTGACTGGACATACAAGTACGTCCTGTCAGAACTAGGCAACCACTTCCCGGACGTATATAGTCTATGGGCGGTCCGGAAGTGGTTAAAGGGGTTGGCCACTTTCAGACCAATATTGACAAACAAATGTCCAATAAAAAGATATACAATTTTCCAATATACTTTCTGTATCAATTCCAAACGGTTTTCTAGATCTCTACTTGCTGTCATTCATTCTGTTACTTCTAGAGGATAAAACTCTGACCATGGTCAAGTGATTTATGGTCCATGGTCATGTGATGAGCAGACACGTGTCACTCGTTAGAGTTACAGCACAATAATCACACAGTAGGGTTGAGCGATCGTATTCGGAAAAGATTGGATTCCGATCGACAATCTTTTTAGGTGGGATCGAGATCGGTACTATTTCCCACAATGCTTTGCTTACCCTTCACACGGAGTATACGCTCCACTCATTCTGAGTGGAGTGTATACTCAGTGTGAAGGCTCCGCTGCGGTTCCATATTAATGAATGGAAGCAGCCGGCACACAGCCTTAACCCCCTGCACGCCGGCTGCCTCCATTTATTCTAATGGCAGACTAAACTAACATCTTTAGTAGCTACTTACCTCCAGAGATGGCTTCTCTGGTGCCCAGTGTTCTTCTTCGCCTCGCTGCTGCTCCATGCTACTCTTCTCACCTCCGCCGCCTCCCATGTTAGAGTTTAAAGAGCTAGGAAGGCAGGGCTTTTGGCTTAGGAGAGTGTGGGCAGGTACAGGGCGGGGAGACGTGACGTCTCCCCTCCCAGTACCTGCCCACACTCTCCTAATCTGCCCACACTCTCCTAATCTGTGAGGCAGGAGGCAGCAAGGCAAGAAGAGCAGCAGCGAGGTGAAGAAGAACACTGGGCATCGGAGCAGCCATCTCTGGAGGTAAGTGGACACCAGGGGGGACTAAGTAGCCAGAGGATTAAAAAAAAATTCCTCTGGCTACTTAGTGATTCACTACACAGCATGGATTCTAACAATTAAAGCATTCTATTGTTAGATTCCATGCTGAATAGTGAATAGGATTGCTTTTAAAATCTGATCTCCAATTAATAAAAAATCCCATTGACTTGCATTGGAATCAGAATTGGGATCGAGATCGGGTTCGAATGAAAAACGATCGGAAATCGGATTTTAAAATCTATCCTGAAAAGTCAAGATTGGCTCAACCCTATCGGACAGCTAACTGGTAATCATATGACCATGGTCAGAGTTATATCCCCTAGAAGTAACAGAATGAATGACAGCAAGCCGAAATCTAGAAAACCGTGAGGAATTGATATAGAAAGTATATTGGAAAATCGTATCTCTTTCTATTGTACATTTGTTTATCAATATTGGTCTGAAAGTGACCAACCCCTTTATGGATTTGTCTACCAATCAGTCTAGATCAAATTTGGTGAAGGGTTCCAAATTTTTGGAAAATCAATTCAATATAATAATGCAACACGTTGGAAACACCTTTGAAAGACCACAAAATAACCATTATGTGGCGACACCTAGAGCACAACAGGTGATACAGAGTCAGGAAAAGACTTACCAAGCAGCATATACACAGCAGGATGGGCGCAACGATTGACACCCCCAATGCGATGAGAAGGTATCCATAATATGGCATACCCGGACTTCTAGGTACTGTATAGGACAAACATAGATTAGTATTGGAGGTCAACATCGAAGGAAAAAAAAAAATCTCGCTAAATCTACACTGATCCTAAGGAGTTACTTTAGGACCCTTAAGAAAGCCCCTAGAAGGTTCGTAAGATTCTATTTTTTCATAGCATAGTGAGAAGTAGTTTTTGGCTCCTTGGGGTCTTACTTGGGGCATTTACCGTGACATTGTTTTCTAGATTGGTTTTTTTTGGCAATTACCAATTTTTTTTTGCCAGTCGTCTAGTGGAGTCTTCACAAAGAAGAAGGACAATGGACATAAAACATAAGGGGATTAAAATGTATCATTGACCAATCTGGATTAGGTTATGGGACGTCTTCTAAATAAGTCCTTTATGTAACAAAAGTAAAGAAATAAGTAAAGGGCTAAGAAATCCATTACATATTTGAGGGCATCTGAAGCCATAAAATCTGGGAAAGGCTATGGGAGAAATTCTGGTGATTTGCTCTGAATGAATCATAACTGCTCAGAATAATCCTAAAATAATCATATGGAGTAATGTGGTCTCTAATCCGCTGGCCATACAAGTGTCTGTCTTATCCCATTCACTTATGGAGTGGTGCAGTCCCTCATACTGCTGATCAGTACAGATCCATGGGGGCTGAACCCTACTTCTCTTCATGGGGTTGTCCACTTTCTAACTGATACATTAAGTATATTGGAGAATTGCACAACTTTTTATCATACAATCCAAACATTGATCTCTCAATATTGGTGTGAAAGTGGACAACCCCTTTAAATCGGCCATCCAATCTACATTTCCCGACACCCTTTTAATGAAATGTAAGTGATAAAATAAAATATCTGTTAGAATAAAAACAATTGTTAGTAAAATAAAGATGCACAAACATGGTCTCCTGTTAGTGGTTACGTATTAGTTCAATCTGAAAGAACAAAAATTGTTAAAACGTATCTGAGAACTGGTTAGGATAGAGGAAGTACCAGTTAGTGTTAGGTGAGTATGGCGGTTATTAGGTGGTGGTTGTAACGTAGTTAGTGGTTATTCAACATGACTTTCATCCTGTTAATAGTGACGTTAATCCAAAAACCAAAAACAAAGCTCTAATAAGGTTCAGGTCAGTTTTTGTTAGTTATATTAGACTCTAGATAGATTCCATAGTGTCCATCCATGAAATCCATCAGGCGGTCATTAGTGGACAAGGTTAGTCGTCCATCTTCCACTTACTGTTACTGCTTTCTGTAGTGTTGATCTGTTGTGCCGATGAAGTTGCCGAGGTGTTATTGACAATGGACGTGCTCGTAGAGGAGGTGCTCTTGGAATCATTTGGGTTTGGTGTTGTTTTAGATCCACCATTATTTTGAGTGCTAGTAGTTATTCTAACACTTTGTGTGGTAGATGGGTTATGTGATGTAGAAGTCGGGTTAGTTTTATCTGCTGTTGTGGATGAAGAAACTATGGATGGGCTCAACGTCTCCTTAGATCCACCACCCGTTATGGATGTGCTCAACGTCTCCTTAGATCCACCATTTGTTATGGGTGTGCTCAACGTCGCCTTAGATTCACCGCTTGTTATGGATGTGCTCAATGTCGCCTTAGATCCACCATTTATTTGGGTAGTAGAGGATGCACCTTCACCTTGTGCTGTAGGCATACTATTTGTCGTAGGAGGACTTGTTTTATCTTCAGTAGTTGGGAAGATGGAACCAGTTGGTGTATTTCTATTTGTTGAAGTACTAGAAACAATGGATGGATTTGTAAAGCTGCTTGAGCTCGATGTTGTTCTAAATCCACCACTGGTTTGGGTGTTTGTGTAAGTTGTTATACCTTGTGTGGTAGTTATGTTATTTGTTCTTGCAGTTGTCCTTGTTTTATCTGCTGTAGATGCTTTTGTGGTAGATTCTGTCTTGGGTAATTCTGTGCTTGTTTTTGTTCTGGTAGATCCAATAATGGAGTTTGTAGTAGTAGGACTAATATTCTTAGTACTTGAAGTTTGAGTGCTATCAGATACTGAACTTGTCCCTATAACATTTTTAGTTGTCCTTGTTAGAGTAATTATAGGCGCAGTTCCTTTAGTAGTACTACCGTTGCCAATAGTAGATCTTCCGCTACTTGCTGAATTAGAAGACCCTGTAGTAATAGTTGTAATACTAGATCCTTTTGTGCTGCCTATGGTGGATTTAGATAAAGTTGCCATGGAGGTTGATTCTGTAGTGCTACCTATGGTGGGTTTAGATCCAGTTTCTTTGGAGGTTGATTCTGTAGTGCTACCTATGGTGGGTTTAGATCCAGTTTCCCTGGGGGTTGATTCTGTAGTGCTACCTATGGTGGGTTTAGATCCAGTTTCCGTGGAGGTTGATTCTGTGGTACTACTTATGGTGGTTTTAGATCCAGTTTCCCCGGGGGTTGATTCTGTAGTGCTACCTATGGTGGGTTTAGACCCAGTTTCCCTTGGGTTTGATTCTGTAGTGCTACCTATGGTGGGTTTAGATCCAGTTTCCCTTGGGGTTGATTCTGTAGTGCTACCTATGGTGGGTTTAGATCCAGTTTCCTTGGGGGTTGATTCTGTAGTGCTACCTATGGTGGGTTTAGATCCAGTTTCCCCAGGGGTTGATTCTGTAGTGCTACCTATGGTGGGTTTAGATCCAGTTTCCTTGGGGGTTGATTCTGTAGTGCTACCTATGGTGGGTTTAGATCCAGTTTCCTTGGGGGTTGATTCTGTTGTGCTATCTATGGTGGGTTTAGATCCAGTTTCCTTGGGGGTTGATTCTGTTGTGCTACCTATGGTGGGTTTAGATCCAGTTTCCCTTGGGGTTGATTCTGTAGTGCTACGTATGGTGGGTTTAGATCCAGTTTCCTTGGGGGTTGATTCTGTAGTGCTACCTATGGTGGGTTTAGATCCAGTTTCCCCAGGGGTTGATTCTGTAGTGCTACCTATGGTGGGTTTAGATCCAGTTTCCTTGGGGGTTGATTCTGTTGTGCTACCTATGGTGGGTTTAGATCCAGTTTCCCTTGGGGTTGATTCTGTAGTGCTACGTATGGTGGGTTTAGATCCAGTTTCCTTGGGGGTTGATTCTGTAGTGCTACCTATGGTGGGTTTAGATCCAGTTTCCCCAGGGGTTGATTCTGTAGTGCTACCTATGGTGGGTTTAGATCCAGTTTCCTTGGGGGTTGATTCTGTTGTGCTACCTATGGTGGGTTTAGATCCAGTTTCCTTGGGGGTTGATTCTGTTGTGCTACCTATGGTGGGTTTAGATCCAGTTTCCCTTGGGGTTGATTCTGTAGTGCTACGTATGGTGGGTTTAGATCCAGTTTCCTTGGGGGTTAATTCTGTAGTGCTACCTATGGTGGGGTTAGATCCAGTTTCTTTGGAAGTTGATTCTGTAGTGATCCCTATGGTGGGTTTAGATCCAGTTTCCTTGGGGGTTGATTCTGTAGTGCTACTTATGGTGGATTTAGATCCAGTTTCCTTGGGGGTTGATTCTGTAGTGCTACCTATGGTGGGGTTAGATCCAGTTTCTTTGGAAGTTGATTCTGTAGTGATCCCTATGGTGGGTTTAGATCCAGTTTCCTTGGGGGTTGATTCTGTAGTGCTACTTATGGTGGGGTTAGATCCAGTTTCTTTGGAAGTTGATTCTGTAGTGGTACTTATGGTGGGTTTAGAGCCAGTTTCCCTTGGGGTTGATTCTGTAGTGCTACCTATGGTGGGTTTAGATCCAGTTTCCTTGGAGGTTGATTCTGTAGTGCTACTTATGGTGGATTTAGATCCAGTTTCCTTGGGGGTTGATTCTGTAGTGCTACCTATGGTGGGGTTAGATCCAGTTTCTTTGGAAGTTGATTCTGTAGTGCTACTTATGGTGGGTTTAGATCCAGTTTCCCTTGGGGTTGATTCTGTAGTACTACCTATGGTGGGTTTAGAACCAGTTTCCTTTGGGGTTGATTCTGTAGTGCTACCTATGGTGGGGTTAGATCCAGTTTCCTTTGGGGTTGATTCTGTAGTGATACCTATGGTGGGTTTAGATCCAGTTTCCTTGGGGGTTAATTCTGTAGTGCTACCTATGGTGGGTTTAGATCCAGTTTCCTTGGGGGTTGATTCCGTAGTGCTACCTATGGTGGGTTTAGATCCAGTTTCCTTGGGGGTTGATTCCGTAGTGCTACCTATGGTGGGTTTAGATCCAGTTTCCTTGAGGGTTGATTCTGTGGTGCTACCTATGGTGGGTTTAGATCCAGTTTCCTTGGGGGTTGATTCTGTAGTGCTACCTATAGTAGATCCTGTGGTTGATGTAGGTACAGTTTCCTTGGGGGTTGATTCTGTGGTGCTACCTATGGTGGGTTTAGATCCAGTTTCCTTGGGGGTTGATTCTGTAGTGCTACCTATAGTAGATCCTGTGGTTGATGTAGGTACAGTTTCCTTGGGGGTTGATTTAGTAGTGCTGCCTGTGGTGGATTTAGAAACAGTTTCTTTGGGGGTTGATTTAGTAAAGATCAATGCAGTAGATTTTGGACTGGTCTGTGTCAAATTAGAATCTGTACTAGCCCTAGTGGTCATTTCAGTATTGATCTCCATTGTGGTGATTCGTTCCGTTGTCCCACTTGTCGAAGATTTCATTGTAGTTTCTAGAGAGGATTCTGCAGTGGTTGGAACTGTCTTTGTTGTAGTGAATTCTGGAGTGCTGCTGAGGTTTTCTGTGGTGATAACAGTTTTGATTTTTAGCCATTGAGACAGCGATTTATAACCTGTGCCCTGTTCGTTTGGATACTACACAGGTCAATAAAGTGATACATCTAGTGTTGAAGTCTGCATTTATCTCTATTTGTAGACTATTAACATTTTCTTCATGAAAACCAAATGAAGATTAAGATTAAGACCTGCGGCTGAACATTAACTTCCAATATGATTCATTTAATATGTAATAAGACAAACTGCAAGGTATATAACAAGATTATCACACCCGCTCGGAATTTTCATCGGTAAATGATAATCTGGAGGATAATATTCTCTAGTTTTATGATGTCTAACACTATAGTAATACAATGTAACCTGGGCAGTCAATTACAATGCTGGTACCTTGCCGGGGGTCCAAATAGAACCTCAGCTACACCTCTACATAGGCCAGAGCCATCATAGAGCCCTCGAAATTTGTAGAGAGCAGATGGTTATTGGCAATCTCTGCACATGGACATCTTGGCTGTAGCTACAGTGCTCTATGGTGTCATCGACTCTGCTCTATTCCTGCTACCTATCCATAGAGTACATAGTAGTCAGAGCATCAGTAGGGGAGGCAAAGGGACTGGACTGCCCACGTCACCATATACACTCTGCAAAACTTATCAGGGCTCTGGAGTCCCTGGATATTTATTAGTAGAGAGGGGTATCCTGGGCAGGGAATGAACTGCTAAACTTTATTTTCCCTGCACAACCCCTTTAAGTGAGAAAATAGAAAAGCAAGCATATTGTGGTTTACATTCTATGGTCCAACAATAATTTCGAGAAGCGTCTGCAGCTCTCTGTAGAATGTCAAAACTCAATTTTCCTTGCACTAGGATTTGGGTTTCTGGAAATATCTGAAACAACATTCAAAGTGAAGCTCCAGTTATTTGATTGCCCCAGCTCTACTTAGAATACACTTAGAATTTGGTGAGTTTTCGCGTGGTCATGGTTTTTTGTGCAGTGCTGAATGGGACTATAAATTTGGATTCTGGTACAGACCCATCACATCAACTCCAGAAAATGTGATCTTTTGTGGGGTTGTCCAGCTATAACCACCACTAAATGCTCATGTCATTCACATACATCACTGGTCCATCTCCAGTGACTACTAAGGCCGCTGTGTGGTCTCGGCAGTCACATGGGATACAGGGCTTCCAGGGACCGAGGAACAGCAGAAGACAACCGAGCCCCGAGGACAGGCAAGCATTAGGGTTGAGCGATCAGGATCGGAAAAGATCGGATTCCGATCGGCGATCGAGTAAATTTCATGATTGCGATTGTAATTCCAATCCCAACTTTTTCCAGTTGGAGGTTCTCTCAAGATCGGCTCAACCCCAATCATATAATAGGGTTGAGCGATCGGGAAAGATCGGATCCCAATTGGCGATCGAGCAAATTTCACAATCGGGATCGGCTTGAAAATGATTAAAAATCAGATTTTAAAAACAATCCTGAAATTTCAAGATCGGCCCAAGCCTAGTGAGCGTGGTTTTTTCTTTTTATGTTACATGTGCCCTGGGCTCCTCCATAGTTTGTCCAATTCTTGGACAATCCCTTTAAGTCTAATTTATGCTTCATCTACGCTTCCTTCACAGTTGAGTTTTAGGTATGGCGATGCCACTACCTTGAAGAATATTACACATTCACTATGCAGAAGATGGCGGCACTCTACTTACCAGTTGTTGATGTGGTCGACTCATTTGTGTTTTGTGTCGTAAGAACGGTTGTGGAAGAATCTGATGCCGATAGCGCTGATAAAGATAAGACTTGGATTTAACAGTTCTAGCAAAGGTTTGGTAAAAATCAGGAGGAAACTCTTTTGAAGGTTATAAAATGTTATTGAAGAAGCCTGGTAAGATTGTAACATTTTCAGATCTTTCGAAAACTTTGTTCTCACTTTAGTAGAAGATTCCTTATGGGATTATACCGTCTTCTACGTAACTATTATTCACAACAAAACCAAACATGTCCAAAATGTCACATTTACATTAGGGTTGAGCCGATCTTGAGATTTCAAGATCGATTTTAAAATCCGATTTCCGATCATTTTCCATCCGAACCCGATCCCAATTCCGATCCTAATGCAAGTCAATGGGATTTTTTTTAATGATCAAAAATTGGATTTTAAAAACGATTCTGTTCACTACACAGCGTGGAGTCCAAAAATTGAAGGCTTTAATTTTTGGACTTCATGCTGTGTAGTGATTAAAAAAAAAATCAGCCAGCTACTTAGTCCCCCCCACTTACCTGCACAGTACCATTGCCACCTCCCCTCCTAGAGTGTACGCCGCCCACACTCTCCTAAGCCACAACAAGCCCCGCTTACTACCAGTATCAGTAACAACCAGCCAGCGTGTGAAAGAGAGAAGAAGACAGAACAATGGCCCGGAGCTCTGGGGAGCGGCAGCGGTTCTGTGCAGGTAAGTGGGTTGAGAGATTGGGATCGGAAACCCAATCGCGATCGTGCAATTTACTTGCTCGCCGATCGGGATCCGATCTTTTCCAATCCCGATCGCTCAACCCTAATTTACATAGCTTTTTGTTAGCTATTCATACCTATCTGTGTATTTTCACTTTTGTTCTTGGATTCTTTTTACAATATATAATAGCCTAGTAGATACAATATTTACATTAAGATGTTTCCATTTGGGTCAATTGAAAATTTAATATTGCACCCATAACATCCTATCGAACCCCAAACTCACCCCTACATATCTACATCCATGTTTTACCTCTATTTACACACCATGTTCTTGGACTGTAGTCTTTGAATCACAATTTTTTGTTCAATCCCTATATACTCACTTATATTCATTTATATATTGATTTACTATTTCATGTCTCCTTCATACACCAACAAATTTTTTGTATACACTGTTAGAAAAAAAGATTTATTTCATTATGCTAATCCATGAATTATGAATAGGGTTGAGCGATCGGGATCAGAAAAGATCGGATTCCGATCGGTGATCAAGTAAATTTCACAATTGCAATTCCGATCCCAACCTTTTCCGGCAGGATCAGGGTCGGAGGTTATCGCAAGATCGGCTCAACCCTATGCATGTATATCTCATGAATAGGGTTGAGCGATCAGGAAAGATCGGATCCCGATCTGCGATTGAGCAAATTTCATGATCGCGATCGGATGGAAAATGATCAGAAATCGGATTTTAAAATCGATCCTGAAATCTCAAGATCGGCTCAACCCTGATTCTGAATGATTTTTCCCATCTATTCCTATTGGCTTAATGCAGAATGTATTGTACCTGTTTGTGTCTATATTGAAATGGGCCTATTTCAACTAGTGATACAAATCTACATTTACATAAGTATTATTGTAATAAGAAACTCTCTACTTACAACAAATTGTACTTATATGATAATGAAATCTTTCTAATTCTATTTTTAAACACAATTGTACCCTACGAAAATCAAAATAAATAATATAAAACTTAGCTTTTATTTTACTATTTAAAAACACCTAATCTGTACCCAAACCCCCCAAATATCCCTCCAAAATTTTACCAATGATGATTGGATACTTATCGTTTTACTATATATATATATATATATATATATATATATATATATATATATATATACAATGATTTGTGTTTCCTATTTCTGTCTTTTATATAAAAATTCTAGACCTGACGAAGGGGTGCGCATCTTACCACAAAACCCTGAAACGCGTTGTCAATTCCAATCAACATTTCTATGTGCACCTGTGTTTTGCATCGGAGGAGTCGCCGCCGAGGTTTTTCACATCGCTGTGTATCAGTGTTACCCGTTTTATACACTGACAATCTAGGGACTCAGATTGCCAGTCGGTCAACTGGGTGTTTTATCTGCGAGCCCCCAAAATAGAAATCCTAAACCATCATCGGACCCTTTTACTTCCCAAGACTTTGGAAGACTGTATACCCTGGCTGCACTTTGGAGGTGAACCGTAATCCCATATTAATAGACGCTGCATTTCTAACAAGAGCGCACTCCACGCCATGTGGTTTTTTTACACTCCTATCCTGTCTATCCAAAATGTTACACTTCTAGGTGATCCCAGAAATCTGTCCTGGGTTCCTGTCAGTAGCCACTGCCTGGCTCTTGCCTTAAACTCTTAGCTCTGTGAGTCAGGCACATGTGTTTACATAGTAATAGTCTGCAAAATGACTGGGGCAATGGAATTTAGATGATGGGACCCAGGGACAAAAGATACTAGTTGGGCTGACTCTGCGCTCAGCCACCCAATGTGTCTACAATATAACAATAAAATGGGTAGTCTCTTAAGTAATCTACTCAGTATATTCTACCATTGCATAGCCATAGTTGCATTGAGTCTCCCATTCCACCTCTTACCCATTACTCCATTGACTTTTACTTTCTGATTCCTCTCGACAAACAGGGAAAAAACAGAGGAGAGACATCGAGCGCTCCGAGTGTAGTAAATAGGTCACGTTTTTGGAAAGAAAATGACAAATTTGTAGAATGACCAGTTGGCCTCTCACCTTGGAGGGTTGTGAATAGTCACAACCTCTGATCACTAATCAGTCCAGAAACAAGGTGGGAGTGGCAGCAGATCCAACAAAGCACCAGATGACTGGAGGAGAAATGCGTAGAAACCAAAACTCGAAAGTTCATGTTGTAACAAAGGTCTGTGCTCACTGGTGAAGAAATGAGATGAAGACCAGAGTGTCCAATGCGAGATGAATTTATTAGAGGAGTAAAACAGCACGACGCGTTTCGTGCTCGAGAAAGGGCCTGAAACGCGTAGTGCTGTTTTACTCCTCCATAATAAATTCATTTCGAATTGGACAATCTGGTCTTCATGTCATTTCTTCACCAGTGAGCGCAGACCTCCATTCCAACACGAACCTTCGGTTTTTGGTTTCTCAACACACAGGAAGAGACTGCCTCGATGTTTTATTTGTCAAGAGGGACCAGAAACTAGAGACTGTCAGGGAACTAAAGAAGTGTTATGATGGTAGAGGTGAGGAAATAGTGAGATATATGTCTTTTTTACAATTCCATGGCACTAGTCAAAATTCTCCCCATTGGACAAGCCCTTAAACTACAGCCATGTGAATAACACGTCATCTAATTCTCGTAAAATATCCTTATTATTCCCATCAAGCATTGCAGAAAGACGTCTTACCTCCGTATTCAATAGTAAACTTTCAGAAGATCAGCGCTACTTTTATCACACTTTTCAGTGGAGATCTACTTACGTGTAGGTAATGCACTGCTAGTGACCTTAGAGGGTGTAGTAGTCAATGGGGTGGCCGTCGCAGGCGTCTTACTTGAGGATGGTGAGGTTGCTACAGAAATAAAATATCACAGTAGGATTATTTCCAACAGCAACAAAAATGTGTAAGAGATCTTAAAGGGGAACTCCATATAGACACTGTTTATGGACAACCTACAGACTGTGAACGAGTATGTATCATGTCCCGTCATCCGTAACACAAAGTCCACCTTCTTAGTATTCTATACTTTAACGTATGAGGACAAGACAAAAGAAAATTGGTCCTTCGAAGAATTAAGTAAATCCTTAGATGAACAACAAAAAACAAATTCCAAAAATGAATCTAAATCTAAGCCTAGTGTAGAAAACTAAGTGCCCCCCATGAATCAATAGCTTCTAGAACTGTCTGTTCTGGTTTTCTGGATGACTACCAGTCCCTCACATTCTTCTGTAGGGATTTGGACCGACTCTGTGTTACAACTTTCTTATGGCCCCATCATAGCTTTCTATTGGATTGAGGTCTGGACTATGACTGAACCATCCAACACCTTCAGTCCTTATCTTTTTCGGCCATTCTGTTATGGATTTTCTCCTGTGCTTGGGGACATTGTCCCATTGCATGATTCAGTTTTGGCCAAGCTTTAGCTGTTGGATAGACGGTTGTGCATTTGACTTTAGAACAGTTCAGTATACAGAGGAGTTCATGGTTGACTCAATGACTGGAAAAGGTCAAGGTCCTATGGTTGCAAACATGTCCAAATCATCCCCTCTTCACCACCATCTCTGATACTTGGTATCAGGTGTTGGTGCCAATATGCTGTGTTTGGTTTTCACCCAACGTCGAGCGTGCATTATGACCAATCTACTGTATTCATAGGACAATGTTCAAGAAATCTTGTGGTTTGATCAGATGCAACTTTTAAAACTTAGGCCACGCTGCCATGTAGAGTTTGCAATGAATCTTGGACTCAAGTCACCTGAACTTGAAACAAATCTTGAGGTTCGCCCATGTCTACTACAGAGTAAAGGGGATATTGTCACTCCTTAGGGAGAGACCACCATATAGGTTTGTGGACACTTATCAAGCCATTTGCGCTCCACTGTGAGGGATCATGGGATAAATATGCAAATCTTTCTCGCATGATATTAATATAGGGAGACAGAGCCTCAGTCATGCAGACCACTAGGGGGCGCTCCCTTTAACATCATGCCCGACCTTCCTAGAGGTCTTTGCTGCAATGATGTGGATTTTACCAAGTCAGTCTCTCAGCCAAGGACAGCTGTTTCGATCTGATTGGATCTCTTCAGCCTGGCTCAGAGAAGACTAACTTGGCAGAAGTGAGGCTTCAGACCAGGTTAATGGGATATTGTCACTCCTTAGGGAGAGACCACCATATAGGTGTGTGGAGACTTATCAAGCCATTTGCGCTCCACTGTGAGGGATCATAGGATGAATATGAAAATCTGTCTCTCATGATAATGTCTCACAGTGGAGCGCAAATGGCTTGATAAGTCTCCACACACCAATATGGTGGTCTCTCCCTAAGAAGTGACAATATCCCCTTAACCTGGTCTGAAGTCAAGGTCCAGAAAAGGAGTCTTAAAGCATGACTTGGTTGACTGGGAACATCTATAGACAGATCTATTTTCATGACTTCCAGGAGCCATTCAAAGGATTCCAGGTCTGTCATTATGAGCTAAGTTCACATGGAGGAATCTGCCATGGAAGCGGATTCCACCCCTTGACTCCATTGACCCAGAATCCCATTGTTTTCAACAGAAAAAAAATCAGCTTCCTGCTCGATCTTGCCCTGGAGTCCCAGCAGAATTTCTCTTCATTTTTTACCCCCAGTTTACAATGGTGATCTACTTACAAGTAGGTGATGTACTGCTTGTGCTCATAGTCGTAGTCGTTGGAGCTGTTGGTGAGGACGTCGTACTTGATGATGGTGGTGAAGTTGCTAAATAAATAAAATACCAGAATATTGTAAAATGGTTTCTAGTAAATTTACAACTTGCCCCACAGAAAAGTCCTTATACAGCACTGTACACAGAAACAGAAAAACCTTATACAGCGCTGTACACAGAAACAGAAAAGAATTATAGGTGTTAGAATATGCAGAACCAAAGGAAGTTGTTTAACTTTTTTCAAAGTTCTAGAATTTTTGTAAATTATATATGTAAACTATATAAGTTTGTGATCTTCTTTAATGGGTAGGATTATAACCTCTTCATGTAGGCTAATATCTTATAAACTGTATAATGGAATGACAAATGAATGAATAAAATAGAATGAGAAGAGAAAATTCCTCACTTGTGCATGGAGGACAATTGGCTGGACGACGGCAAAAACCCATGGATTCACCACGGCAGGTACATGGACAAGGTGCAGGTGTGGTAGTGCTTGTGGTTAGAGATGTTGTAGGGCTCATGGTAGGAGCTGAAAGAATCTTAATTGTAAATTCTTACAGATTATACATTCTAACCAAGAAACTGTATGAAAATCTCCTTCCAATAAACATGGCGTGGTTCAGCACTAGGTACATGACATATACTGTAGAATCCTGCTTTATTCAACCATCTCAAAAACAACAGCACCACCTGTAGTAGCGAAGCTTACATCAGATCATGTCATATTAATTCTTAGCCGTAGCTTAGGTATAACAAAGTCTTGCTACCAGTGTGTATTGTATTATAAGCCTTCAGAACATCACTACTCCATTTTTTATCTCAGTTTTCAATGATGATCTACTTATAGGTAGGTAAGAAGTCCCATGCTAAGTGGTGGTTTTGGAAGGGAAGGAAGAAAAGGATGACTTATCTGCTCCCAACACTTGATAAATGGATGTGCTCCTGTGGTCCATGTGGTCTGCTATGATGGCCCAGGGAGAGGGTTGCAGTGGCCGAGCATCCAATGTCAACTTGTATAACAGCCACAATGATATTGGGCAGGTTCCTATTACCCCATTACATGACTGCTTAGCTACATGTGTGACAAGTTGGGTGGAGTGATCGGGATCCGAAAAGATCGGATTCCGATCGGCGATCAAGTAAATTTCACGATCGCGATTGGAATTCCAATCCAGATCTTTTCCAGCGGGATCGAGGTCATCTCAAGATCGTCTCAACCCTAAAAGTGACTTTTCCAATAGAGAAGCATTGACTAGGGTTGAGTGATTGGGACAGATCAGATTCCGATCGGCGATCGAGCAAATTTCACGATTGGGATCGGCTGGAAAATGATCGGAAATTGGATTTTAAAAATCGATCCTGAAATGTCAAGATCGTCTCAACCCTAGTGACAAGCGGTACTAGGAATTAGGGACTGGCAGGGAACCAAGGCAGCATGCAATATTTGAGGAAGAGATCCATGAGGAGGGTATTATTTATTTTAGATTTTTAATCCATTCTGACCCATTTTTTGAAAAATTTTCCTCCCTAGACAACCCTTAACTACAGAGTAACCATGTGGATACCACTTGAAATAGAATCCCGTTAAGGGGATGATTGTATCATTTGAATCACGTTTTAAGCTAAACCCACGTTGGAATAGCCTTAAGAAAAACTATCCTCCCCCCACTTTCAGATGTCTTCTCTGCCCTGCTGTTCCTTAGATATTCTGGTTTTCGTCTATATGCTAATTAGATTACTCGCTGCACTGTGCGGCGAGAAAACTATCCAGTTCCACCTCCTCCTTGTTCACCTCCTCCGCCTCTTCTTCTTTGTCCCATCACATCTTCTTCTTCAAAAAAGCCCCGACTGCACATGTCCTTCGCCATTTTCCTGTGGCCGACAGACATGCACAGTGGGCACAGCCAGCTATTTTCCTATTTCCAAACAGGAAAGAAGAGGTGAAGGTGATGAACAAGAAGGTGACGCTGGATAGTTTTCTCACAGCACATGGGACACAAGTAAACTAATTAGCATATGGACGAAAACCAGGATATCTAAGGAACGGCGGAAGACATCTAAAGGCAGGGGAAGAATAGCCGTTCTTAATGCTATTTCAATGTAGCTTTAGCTTAAAACAGGATTCTAATGATAGAATCACCTTAAAAGGCTTTATACTAATTTTTCCCATGGGTCATTGCATGACGTCTTCTTACCAGTGTGTATTGTATTATAAGAACATCGCTGCTACTTTGTTACCCTCAGTTTATAATGGTGATCTACTTACAAGTAGGTGATGTACTGCTTGTGCTCATAGTTGTAGTTGTTGGAGTTGTTGGTGAGGACGTCGTACTTGATGATGGCGGTGAAGCTGCTAAATAAATAAAATACTAGAACATTGTAAAATGGTTTCTAGTAAATTTACAACTTGCCCCACAGAAAAGACCTTATACAGCGCTGTACACAGAAACAGAAAAACCTTATACAGCGCTGTACACAGAAACAGAAAAGAATTATAGGTGATAGAATATGCAGAACCAAAGGATGTTTAACTTTTTCAAAGTTCTAGAATTTTTGTAAATGTTTTAAAAACTATATAAGTTTGTGTCCTTTAATGGGTAGGATTATTAACCTCTTCATGTAGGGTAATATCTTATAACCCACTCTCAGCTGTGTAATGGAATCTTTTGTGGTTGTATATGACAAATGAATGAATAAAATAGAATGAGAAGAGAAAATTTCTCACTTGTGCATGGAGGACAATTGGCTGGACGACGGCAAAAACCCATGGATTCACCACGGCAAGTACATGGACAAGGTGCAGGTGTGGTAGTGCTTGTGGTTGGAGACGTTGTAGGGCTCATGGTAGGAGCTGAAAAATAATCTTAATTGTAAATTCTTACAGATTATACATTCTAACCAAGAAACTGTATGAAAATCTCCTTCCAATAAACATGGCGAGGTTCAGGGCGACATATGTGATAGTATAGAATCCTGCTTTATTGAACCATTGGCACTATGCACACCAGTGTGTATTACAGTATAAGCCTTCAAAATATCAATGCAACTTTGTTACCCTCAGGTTACAATGGTGATCTACTTACAAGTAGGTGATGTACTGCTTGTGCTCATAGTTGTAGTCGGAGTTGTTGGTGAGGACGTCGTACTTGATGATGGCGGTGAAGTTGCTAAATAAATAAAATACCAGAACATTGTAAAATGGTTTCTAGTAAATTTACAACACAAAAGACCTTATACAGCGCTGTACACAGAAACAGAAAAACATTACTTAGAATATGCGGAACCAAAGGAAGTTGTTTTTTTTTCTTTTTTCAAAGTTCTAGAATTTTTGTAAAGGTTTTAAACTATATAATGGGTAGGATTATTAACCTCTTCATGTAGGGTAATATCTTATAACCCACTCTCAGCTGTATAATGGAATCTTTTGTGGTTGTATATGACAAATGAATGAATAAAAAAGAATGAGAAGAGAAAATTTCTCACTTGTGCATGGAGGACAATTGGCTGGACGACGGCAAAAACCCATGGATTGACCACGGCAGGTACATGGACAAGGTGGAGTTGTGGCAGTGTTTGTGGTTAGAGACGACGTAGGCCTCATGGTAGGAGCTGAAAAATAATTTTAATTGTAAATTCTTACAAAATATACATTCTAACCAAGAAACTGTATGAAAATCTCCTCTTTCTGTAGGTGTCCCCCAAGGCTCCGTCCTAGGACCCCTCCTGTTCTCCATCTACACCCTCACCCTTGGCCAACTCATAGAATCTCATGGTTTTCAATACCATTGCTATGCTGATGACATTCAAATATATCTCTCTGGACCAGATGTTACTTCTCTGTTGTCCAGAGTCCCAGAGTGTCTAGCAGCCGTATCCTCCTTTCTCGCCTCCCGCTTTCTCAAACTCAACATGGAGAAAACGGACCTCATCATCTTTGCCCCACCTCGCACGACCCTCTACCTGACCCAGCTATCATAGTTAATAGAACCACACTTTCCCCTGTCCCAGGGGTTTGCTGCCTTGGGATAGCCTGGGACTCTGACCTATCCTTCAAGTCCCATATCCAAATCCTCAACACCTCCTGCAGCCTCTAACTCAAGAACATCCATCGAATCCACTCCCTCCTCTCCCCTGTAATTATAAAGATGCTTGTCTATGCCCTCATTGTCTCCCACTTAGATTACTATAGCACCCTTCTCCATGGCCTCCCAGTGAATACTCTCAAACCCCCTCCAGTCCACTATCAAATGTGCTGCTCACTTAATTCACCTCGCCCCCGTTCTTCATCGGCTGCTCCCCTCTACCAATCCCTGCACTGGCCACCCATTGCCCAGCGTATTGAGTTCAAGATACTAACATTAACATACAAAGCCATCCACAACCTGTCCCCTCCATATATATCTGACAATCTCCAGCTACCTGCCCACATATAACCTCCGGTCCTCCAAAGACCAGCACGCAACATTTGAGGAAGGGATCCATGAGGAGGGTGTTACTTATTTCATATTTGTAACCCATTCTGAGCCATGTTTCCGAACATTTTCCTCCCTGGACAATCCCTTTAACTATGGAGTAACCATGTGGATACCATTTGAAATACAATCATCATCCCCTTAAAAGGCTTTATATTAATTTTTCCCATGGGTCATTGCATGATGTCTTCCTACCAGTGTGTATTGTATTAACAGAACATCGCTGCTACTTTGTTACCCTCAGGTTACAATGGTGATCTACTTACAAGTAGGTGATGTACTGCTTGTGCTTAAAGTTGTAGTCGTAGGAGTTGTTGGTGAGGACGTCGTACTTGATGATGGCGGTGAAGTTGCTAAATAAATAAAATACCAGAACATTGTAAAATGGTTTCTAGTAAATTTTCAACTTGCTCCATAGAAAAAACCTTATACAGCGCTGTACACAGAAACAGAAAAGAATTACTTGTTAGAATATGCGGAACCAAAGGATGTTTTTTTTCTCTTTTCAAAGTTCTAGAATTTTTGTAAATGTTTTAAAAACCATATAAGTTTGTGTCCTCCTTTAATGGGTAGGATTATTAACCTCTTTATGTAGGGTAATATCTTATAACCCACTCTCAGCTGTATAATGGAATGCTTTGTGGTTGTATTTGACAAATGAATGAATAAAATAGAATGAGAAGAGAAAATTTCTCACTTGTGCATGGAGGACAATTGGCTGGACGACGGCAAAAACCCATGGATTCACCACGGCAGGTACATGGACAAGGTGGAGGTGTGGTAGTGCTTGTGGTTGGAGACGTTGTAGGGCTCATGGTAGGAGCTGAAAAATAATCTTAATTGTAAATTCTTACAGATTATACATTCTAACCAAGAAACTGTATGAAAATCTCCTTCCAATAAACATGGCGAGGTTCAGGGCGACATATGTGATAGTATAGAATCCTGCTTTATTGAACCATTGGCACTATGCACGGAAGCGAAGCTTTCATGCTGTAAGGGAATCGCTAGTTGAGTTGCTGAAACCAGGGAGGAAGGGAAAGACAGAAACAGTGTGTCCTAAACTCGACCCAGACCCTGTCCCTACCTAATTGCCATAACTGTCCTAATGACAGTGACAACTGAACGACAGACCCTTCTCTAAATAATTGTAAAAATTAAACATGGATGAGACAACACAACACAGAAGAGGAGTCAGCAAGCCAAGAATCAAACTTTAGAAACTCTCTCATCCCTTGGCATCTAAGACCTGGCCCTTTCCTGGATCTCCTCATACTTCACCGACCGCACATTCAGTGTCTCCCACACCACCCCCTTGCCACACCCTCTTTCTGTAGATGTCCCCCAAGGCTCCATCCTAGGACCCCTCCTGTTCTTCATCTACACCCTCGGCCTTGGCCAACTCAGAATCTCATGGTTTTCAATACCATTAATATGCCGATGGCACTCAAATATATCTCTCTGGACTAGACGTTACCTCTGTTGTCCATAGTTCCAGAGTGTCTAGCGGCCGTATCCTCCTTCCTCTCCTACCACTTTCTCAAACTCAACATAGAGAAAACTGAGCTCATCATCTTTGCCCCACATTCCACAACCCTCTACCTGACTGATGTCTTTGGATAACATTGGACTCTGACTTATCTTCAAGTCCCATATCCAAATCCTCAACACCTCCTGCCACCTCCAACTCAAGAACATACATGGAATACACTCCTTCCTCACCCCTGAAATGACAAAGATGCTTGTCCAGGCCCTCATAATCTCCCGCTTAGACTACTGCAACACCCTTCTCCATGGCATCCCAGTGAATACTCTTACCCACCTCCAGTCTAGCTTAAACTGTGCTGCTCGCTTAACACATCTCTCCCCCAGTTCTTCATTGGCTGCTCCCCTCTGCCAATTCCTCCACTGGCTACTCTTTGCCCAGCATATTGAGTTTAAGTTACTAACACTGACATACAAAGCCATCCACAACCTGTCCCCTCCATATATCTCTGACCTAATCTCCCACTACCTGCCCACACGTAACCTCAGATTCTCCAATGACCTCCTGCTCCGCTCTGCCCTCATCCGCTCCTCACACAACCGTCATCAAGATTTCTCTCGTGCATCCCCCATGCTCTGGAACTCCTTACCAAGACACATAAGACTGACCCCCACAATTACAAGAAGGCCCTGAAGACTCCCCTATTCAGGAAGGCCTAAACACCACATCACCATCTGAAAAGTCTCTTCCCTCACCTTCTGTCTCTATCCCTTGTCCCTCATAGACTGTAAGCCCTTGTGGGCAGGGCCCTCTATCCCACTGTGCCAGTCGGTCACTGTTAGTATTATGGAAGCAAATTTGAAGAAAATCCAGCACTGCAGTCAGGTATCCGTATAAAATAAAACTTAACTTTTATTGACTTGTAGTTGCTACATTAAAAAAATCTGTGTGCAGCAATAGGAGTAGCAGAAGCCTACGCGTTTCGGGATAGACCCTTACTCATGGCATACAGAGCTGTAATATGCTGCAATCTTATATAAAAATAAGAGACACACATAAAATCCAGGCCCCTCCCATCTGCACATAGGCAGGAAGTTAATTAATTAAGCAACATTTGTGATACATGCGATAAGTTGCAAGTGAAGCAGGAAAGAAAGCAGACAAAGTCGGCTGATTATAGTCAAAATAGTTCAAACAGGTTAAGGTAAATAAATAAATCATAATTTGTAGTGACATAAATAAAACGTGACATGACCAAGAGATGGAACATCTTCATTACATAGTTGTGGCACCATACTGAAGAAACATAATGACAACATCCCTTTCTATGGTGCATAATGCACCAGGAGGATAGAGTACGTATTATACTGGGGGAATACGTACTCTATACCACCTTCCCCCCTTTGTCAGCCATGCGTATGACTATGTCATCCCGTTGTTGTAAAAATTTGAGACTATCTTTTTCTTGTTTAGTTAAATTGTGTGATCTTTTATGGCATGGTGGGAGGAATTCTACATTTTTTCCCCCAGCAACCCGTGTTTGGATCAGAAACAATATTATGGCCGTTATATCGATGATATTTTGATTGTGTGGTCAGGGGAAGTGCTGAGAACCTATTCTTTCACTGACTATCTCAACAAAAATTCATTTAATCTTGAGTTTACTTCCAATTTCCATGACACCAATATTAACTTCCTAGATGTTACACTGCAGGGGGATATCAACACCAAAAAAGTTATAACCAGACTGTATAGAAAACCACAGGCGGGCAACACCATCCTTCACGCGCACAGTAACCACCCTAGCCACACCTGCAAAGCAATCCCTGTAGGTGAACTGACAAGGGTTAAGAGAATCTGCTCAGACCCCAAGGACTATGATGAATTTGTAAAAGCCACATGTCATAGACTCAAAGAAAGGGGCTATCCAAACTGGAATCTTAAGAGAGCCAGAGACATTGTACACAAAAGAAATAGATCAGATTTACTCAGCACCAAAGCACCCAGCAATGGCAATAGGCAGACAGGAATCTATTTCTCAACAGTTTACAGTGATAACTACAAGGAAGTGATCAAAATCATCAAAAAGAATCTATACATTCTATACCAAGACACAACATTAGGTAACATCTTAGATGGAGGATGTCATTATATTGCCAGAAGGGGAATGTCTGTCGGCAATTACGTGTCTCCCAGTTATTTTAGAAGCAGATCACAACCTACAGAAATTTTTCCAATCAGATCAAGCATCACGGGTTCATACCACTGTGGACAAACTAGATGTAACATCTGCAGATTCATGAAAAAAACAAAAACCTTTTCCAACACGGAGGGTAATAAAACTTTTAGGATTGGATCCTTCATCAATTGCAATACAGACCACATCGTATACATTGTAAGTTGTGAAGAATGTAGGAAATACTATGTGGGATGTACCACTAGAAAACTGAAAGTGAGATTAGCAGAACATCTATACCACAGTAGCAATTTGGATATTATACATTGCTCAGGGGCATCTAAGCATTTTCGGGAAATACATGGAGGGGACACTACCACCTTCAAAGCATACGGGATAGAGAGGGTTAACAAACCAGTCAGAGGGGGAAATTGGCAGAAAAAACTTTTACGTAGAGAAGCCTATTGGATTTTCATGCTCAAAACTAGATTCCCCCACGGAATGAACTTCCGTACTGACTTAGCTTTTATTTATTAACTGTACTAACTGCAACAATTCATCCTATATTCCTATAGTCTTTATGCATCAATTATACATTTCAAATATTTATTTTTCTATAAATTTTATTTATTTTTTTCAAAAAATTTTTTTTTTTTATTCAAGAAAAAAAAAATTCCCTATTTTTTTTTTTTTTTTTATTCATTTTTTCCATTTTTTTTTTTTTCCTCTCCTTTTTTTTTCCAGTATGATACACATGCAATTCTTAATGTAGTTATACTTATCTTATCCTCCTGGAGCATCATACACAAATCACACTTTCATGTTCCAGTACGGTGTTCAGCTCAGTGTTTTTTTTTTTTTGTTTGTTTGTTTTTTTCCCAGTATAATACGTACTCTATCCTCCTGGTGCATTATGCACCATAGAAAGGGATGTTGTCATTATGTTTCTTCAGTATGGTGCCACAACTATGTAATGAAGATGTTCCATCTCTTGGTCATGTCACGTTTTATTTATGTCACTACAAATTATGATTTATTTATTTATTTACCTAAACCTGTTTGAACTATTTTGACTATAATCAGCCGACTTTGTCTGCTTTCTTTCTTGCTTCACTTGCAACTTATCGCATGTATCACAAATGTTGCTTAATTAACTTCCTGTCTATGTGCAGATGGGAGGGGCCTGGATTTTATGTGTGTCTCTTATTTTTATATAAGATTGCAGCATATTACAGCTCTGTATGCCATGAGTAAGGGTCTATCCCGAAACGCGTAGGCTTCTGCTACTCCTATTGCTGCACACAGATTTTTTAATGTAGCAACTACAAGTCAATAAAAGTTAAGTTTTATTTTATACGGATACCTGACTGCAGTGCTGGATTTTCTTCAAATTTGCTTCCATTTGACCTCATCTCAGCCGAGAGAGATTTCCTGGCACCGGTCTTGAGGTTCCACGATTCACAGCAACCAGCAAACGGACAGAGTGAGTGCACAAGGTTTTTTACCTATTTTTGAATTGTATGTCACTTTGGATGAGGGCTGTAGCTATTTTTCTAGTTTTGGACTGTTAGTATTATATTTTTTTCGTATGTTTTGTGTATCGTAAGTAAACCCTCAAATATACAGCACCATGGAATTACTATAATAATGTACATAATATAGCATAAAGTCTTCACACCAGTGTGTATTACAGTATAAGCCTTCAAAATATCAATGCAACTTTGTTACCCTCAGGTTACAATGGTGATCTACTTACAAGTAGGTGATGTACTGCTTGTGCTCATAGTTGTAGTCGTAGTCGTTGGAGTTGTTGCTGAGGACGTCATACTTGATGATGGCGGTGAAGTTGCTAAATAAATAAAATACCAGAACATTGTAAAATGGTTTCTAGTAAATTTACAACACAAAAGACCTTATAC
Organism: Leptodactylus fuscus; assembly: GCF_031893055.1. Classification (NCBI taxonomy): domain Eukaryota; kingdom Metazoa; phylum Chordata; class Amphibia; order Anura; family Leptodactylidae; genus Leptodactylus; species Leptodactylus fuscus. Next base: position 80,575,406 of record NC_134275.1, read on the forward strand.
AGCGCTGTACACAGAAACAGAAAAACATTATACAGTGCTGTACACAGAAACAGAAAAACATTACTTAGAATATGCGGAACCAAAGGAAGTTGTTTTTTTTTCTTTTTTCAAAGTTCTAGAATTTTTGTAAAGGTTTTAAACTATATAATGGGTAGGATTATTAACCTCTTCATGTAGGGTAATATCTTATAACCAACTCTCAGCTGTATAATGGAATCTTTTGTGGTTGTATTTGACAAATGAATGAATAAAATAGAATGAGAAGAGAAAATTCCTCACTTATGCAGGGAAGACAATAGGGTGGACGACGGCAAAAACCCATGGATTCACCACGGCAGGTACATGGACAAGGTCGAGGTGTGGTATCGCTTGTGGTTAGAGACGTTGTAGGGCTCATGGTAGGAGCTGAAAAATAATCTTAATTGTAATTTCTTACAGATTTTACATTCTAACCAACAAACTGTATAAAAATCTCCTTCTGTAGGTGTCCCCCAAGGCTCCGTCCTAGGACCCCTTCTGTTCTCCATCTACACCCTCACCCTTGGCCAACTCATAGAATCTCATGGTTTTCATTACCATTGCTATGCTTATGACATTCAAATATATCTCTCTGGACCAGATGTTACTTCTCTGTTGTCCAGAGTCCCAGAGTGTCTAGCGGCCGTCTCCTCCTTTCTCTCCTCCCTCTCTCAAACTCAACATGGAGAAAACGGACCTGATCATCTTTGCCCCACCTCGCACGACCCTCTACCTTACCCAGCTATCATAGTTAATGGAACCACACTTTCCCCTGTCCCAGGGGTTTGCTGCCTTGGGATAGCCTGGGACTCTGACCTATCCTTAAAGTCCCATATCCAAATCCTCAACACCTCCTGCAGCCTCTAACTCAAGAACATCCATCAAATCCACTCCCTCCTCTCCCCTGTAATTACAAAGATGCTTGTCTATGCCCTCATTGCCTCCCACTTAGATTACTATATAACTCTTCTCCATGGCCTACCAGTGAATATTCTCAAACCCCCTCCAGTCCACTATCAAATGTGCTGCTCGCTTACTTCACCTCGCCTCCGTTCTTCATCGGCTGCTCCCCTCTATCAATCCCTGCACTGGCCACCCATTGCCCAGCGTATTGAGTTCAAATTACTAACATTAACATACAAAGCCATCCACAACCTGTCCCCTCCATATATCTCTGAACTAATCTCCCGCTACCTGCCCACACATAACCTCCGATCCTCCAATGACCTTCTACTCCGCTCGGCTCTTATCCAAGGAGAGGGTTGATGTGGCCGAGCAACCATTGTCAACTTGTATAATGGACCACAATGATGATGGGCCCAATTCCTTACAGTGCTAGGAATAAGAGACTGGCAGGGAACCAAGGCCAAACCAGCACACAATATTTGAGGAAGGGATCCATGAGGAGGGTGTTACTTATTTCATATTTGTAACCCATTCTGAGCCTTTTTTCCAAACATTTTCCTCCCTGGACAATCCCTTTAACTATGGAGTAACCATGTGGATACCATTTGAAATACAATCATCATCCCCTTAAAAGGCTTTATACTATTTTTTCCCATGGGTCACTGCATGACGTCTTCCTACCAGTGTGTATTGTATTATAAGAACATCGCTGCTACTTTGTTACCCTCAGGTTACAATGGTGATCTACTTACAAGTAGGTGATGTACTGCTTGTGCTCATAGTCGTAGTCGTTGGAGTTGTTGGTGAGGACGTCGTACTTGATGATGGTGGTGAAGTTGCTAAATAAATAAAATACCAGAACATTGTAAAATGGTTTCTAGTAAATTTACAACTTGCCCCACAGAAAAGACCTTATACAGCGCCGTACACAGAAACAGAAAAACCTTATACAGCGCTGTACACAGACACAGAAAAACATTATAGGTGATAGAATATGCGGAACCAAAGGAAGTTGTTTTTTTTCTTTTTTCAAAGTTCGAGAATTTTTGTAAAGGTTTTAAACTATATAAAGGGTGGGATTATTAACCGCTTCATGTAGGGTAATATCTTATAACCCACTCTCAGCTGTATAATGGAATCTTTTGTGGTTGTATTTGACAAATGAATGAATAAAATAGAATGAGAAGAGAAAATTTCTCACTTGTGCATGGAGGACAATTGGCTGGACGACGGCAAAAACCCATGGATTCACCACGGCAGGTACATGGACAAGGTGCAGGTGTGGTAGTGCTTGTGGTTAGAGACGTTGTAGAGCTCATGGTAGGAGCTGAAAAATAATCTTAATTGTAATTTCTTACAGATTATACATTCTAACCAAGAAACTGTATAAAAATCTGCTTCCAATGAACATGGCGAGATTCAGCACGATGTATGTGACAGTATAGAACCCTACTTTATTAAATCATTGGTACCACGCCAAGCTTACATATTGTAAGGGAATTGCTAGTTGAGCTGCTGAAACCAGGGAGGAAGTGAAAGAAAGACAATGAGTTGTATACTCGACCCAGACCCTGTCCCTATCTAATTGCCACAACTGTCCTAATGACAGGGACAACTGGGCGACCATCCCTTCCCTAAATAAGTGTAAACACTAAACCTCTAACTACTAGTGGTTGGTAGGCTCGTGGTAGTCTCTCTAAAGAGTTAAATCCAATAATTATAGTCTATACCATACATTGGAAACATATACAAGTATAGTGGCTATATACTTATTTACTACATTAAACATTGCATAAGTTCTTTCTACCTTTGTGTAATCTTTCAGAAAATCAGTTCTATCTTTGATCTCAGTTTTCAGTAGTCTTGTACTTACGAGTCGGTGAAGTTGTACTTCTAGTGCTCGTAGTTGTAGCAAGAGTCATTGAAGTTGTGGAGGGAGTCGTACTTGATGGTGGGGAGGTTGCTAAAGAAATAAATGAAATAGGACCATAAGATTATGTTCAACGGTAAAGGAAATGTGTGGGATCTTTAAGACCACAGTCATATGGACATTGTTTATACAGGTACAACCTTAACCACTTCATAGATGGCTTACATGAAGCCATGTATGAAGACACATTGGCCATAATCAAGAAAGTAGAAGGATAACAATGATAAATTGTCATACAAATAAGAAGGTTCCTCACATGGACATGGAGAACAGGAGGATGGTCGTATACAATACTTCATAGCTTCACCAAAGCAGGAACTATTATTTGCATATATATATAGCCATAACTATAACACTTACATGGACATGGAGAACAGTATGAGGGGCGCTCACAATAGTTCATAGCTTGACCGTAGCAGGTACATGTACAAGGTGGAGGAGTGGAGGTGCTTGTGGTTATAGAAGTTGTAGGGGTCATTGTAGTAGCTGAAAAATAAGTAAAGCGTTTTAGATTACACATTCCAAGCAAACGACTTTGCAAAATACTACAAGTCTAGCTGTAACAAAAAAATACTTAATGTCCTATTGAGATAAATAAAAAGTAACAATGGTAGAAAATACAATAAGCAGAGAGACTTCTTACATGGACATGGAGAACAGTAGGAGGGGCGCTCACAAAATCCCACAGTCTGACCAAGGCAGGTACATGTACAAGATGGCGGTGTGGTGGAGGAGGTTGTGGTGGTCGGTGGACTTGTGGTAGTCGCTGTAAAGAGTTACATCCAATTGTTATATTCCATATGATACATTCCGTCTAAAATAACATTAGGAATTGGAAACAGTGAAGAAAAAAAAAAGATCAATGGGCAAGGTCTTGTGGTAGATGTTACGGATTTTGTGGTTGTAGACGTTGCCCCAGGGCTTTTAGCAATAGCTAAGTACAAATAATTGGCTTCCATAGTTAATATTTTCTCCACTGTTCATGTATAGAGGACATCAGAAATCTGGTGAAGCATCAGTGGTCATAATGAAGAAAGTAGGGAAAAAAAACTGATACCGTGTAATAGTGAGAATCAAGCAATGTGATGAAGAATCACTGGTCAAGATCAAAAAAGTGGAAAAATGTCAAGGAAGCAAAAAGAAAAACAAGGTTTCTTACATGGACATGGAGAACAGGAGGAGGGGCGCTCACAATACTTCATAGTTTCACCAAAGCAGGAACATATACAAGATGGCGGTGTGGTAGAGGAGGTTGTGGTGGAGGAGGTTGTGGTGGTCGGTGGGATCGTGGTAGTAGCTGTAAAGAGTTAAATCCAATTATTGTGGCCTATACCCTACATTGAAAACAATTAAGAACAATGGCGTTGGATAAGACCAAGGTGGTGAATGTTGAACCCATTGAGGATGTCCCAGTACATTTAATAGAAAATTGCCATATTTCTTATGAAGAAAAGCTGGTTGTGATCAATAAAGTACAAACATAACAATGAAGCCAACTGAAATAGAAGAAGAGGGTTTATTACTGTTAGGATGGGGTCCCACAGGTTTCCCTTCCAGTGCATAGCGCCACCTGTGGGTCAACCCAGCTCTCGCCCTCGGCATCGTGCAGTGGGATATGTGGAGACTAAGACCAGTTTTCTGCCCACTGAGCATGCTCGGACATTTTGGAGGCGCTCAGAGGCTAAGTCCCTTTCTTCTCCTAATGAGCATGCTCAGAGGCTAAGTCTCATTCTCTCCCTACTGAGCATGCTCGGACCTGTTGGAGCCATTCAGATACTAAGTCCCATTTTGCCCATACTGAGCATGTTCAGTGAAGTTATGGCCACTGCCCTGTGGGCGGGGACTTGCCTTTTTATAGCATGAGCTGACGCCCACCTGGTGCTCACACTTTGACTAAATAACTTAGAGACAGGAGGTCAGGGCTAGGTTCCAGTGAGGCAGGTTGTCAGATTAGGCATCTAGGATAGGATTCCTTGGCACTGCCGGTGGGGACCTGAATAGCCTATTGAACTGTCCATTAACATTGTAGATCCAAGCTGTTGTGGAGTCCTTTATGTTTCTGACCAGGGGTGACGTTTAACCTCTGGCAGCCTTCCCTGTGTCGCAGGGTGAAGCATGTGCTAGAGTCTCTCTGCTGGAGGATCGCAGAGGACTATTGCTAGGCTCCATTCGGTTTCGCCCAGCAGCTTTACACAGGTGCACTTTCCCAGTGAAGTTAACTGGTGAGAGTTTGTTGCAGTCTGTTCACACCAGAACCGCACAAACACCACTGCCAGTGTAGGTAACTGATGGCTAGCATTTCAGACAAACGGCCGCCCCCCGAGGGCTTGTGGACCTCACTGCAGTGTCTTGTGCATTCTAGCGGTTCTGTCGACATTTAAAACTAATATATATATATATATATATATATATATATATATATATATATATATATACACACACACAGAACTGTAACACTTACATGGGCATGGAGAACAGTATGAGGGGCGCTCACAATAGTTCATAGCTTGACCGTAGCAGGTACATGTACAATTTGGTGATACGGTGGAGGTGCTTGTGGTTATAGAAGTTGTAGGGGTCATTGTAGTAGCTGAAAAATAAGTAAAGCGTTTTAGATTACACATTCCAAGCAAACGACTTTGCAAGATACTACAAGTCTAGCTGTAACAAAACAAAATACTTAATGTCCTATCAAGATAAATAAAAAAGTAACAATGGTAGAAAATACAACAAGCAGAGAAAGGTTCCTTACATGGACATGGAGAACAGTAGGAGGGGCGCTCACAAAATCCCACAGTTTGACCAAGGCAGGTACATGTACAAGGTGGCGGGGTGGTGGAGGAGGTTGTGGTGGTCGGTGGGATCGTGGTAGTAGCTGTAAAGAGTTAAATCCAGTTATTGTGGCCTATACCCTACATTGGAAACAATTTAGAACAATTGCGTTGGATAAGACCAAGGTGGTGGATGTTGAACGCATTGAGGTTGTGCCGGTACATTTAATAGAAAATTGCCATATTTCTTATGAAGAAAAACTGGTCGTGATCAAGAAAGTACAACCATAACAATGAAGCAAACTGCAATAGAAAGAAGAGGGTTTCTTACTGTTAGGATGGGGACCTACAGGTTTCCCTTCCAGCACACAGCGCCACCTGCGGGTCAACCCAGCTCTCGTCCTCGGCATAGTGCAGTGGGATATGTGGAGACTAAGAACAGTTTTCCGCCCACTGAGCATGCTCGGACCCTTTGGAGGCGCTCAGAGGCTAAGTCCCATTCTTCCCCTACTGAGCATGCTCAGACCTTTTGGAGGCGCTCAGAGGCCAAGTCTCATTCTCTCCCTACTGAGCATGCTCGGACCTGTTCGGATACTAAGTCCCATTTTGCCCATACTGAGCATGTTCAGTGAAGTTATAGCCACCGCCCTGTGGGCGGGGACTTGCCTTTTTATAGTGTGAGCCGACGCCTGCCTGGTTCTCACATATTGACTAAATAACTTAGAGACAGGAGGTCAGGGCTAGATTCCAGTGAGGCAGGTTGTCAGATTAGGCATCTAGGATAGGATTCCTTGGCACTGCCGGTGGGGACCTGAATAGCCTATTGAACTGTCCATTAACATTGTAGCTCCAAGCTGTTGTGGAGTCCTTTATGTTTCTGACCAGGGGTGACGTGTAACCTCTGGCAGCCTTCCCTGTGTCGCAGGGTGAAGCATGTGCTAGAGTCTCTCTGCTAGAAGTTTGCAGAAGACTAATGCAAGGCTCCATTTGGTTTCGCCCAGCAGCCTTACACAGGTGCACTTTCCCAGTGAAGTTAACTGGTGAGAGTTTGTTGCAGTCTGTTCACACTAGAACCGCACAAACACCACTGCCAGTGTAGTTAATTGATGGCTAGCATTTCAGACAAACGGCCGCCCCCCGAGGGCTTGTGGACCTCACTGCAGTGTCTTGTGCAGTCTAGCGGTTCTGTCGACATTGTGTGTGTGTGTGTGTGTGTGTGTGTGTGTGTGTGTGTGTGTGTGTGTGTGTGTGTGTGTGTGTGTGTGTGTGTGTGTGTGTGTGTATATATATATATATATATATATATATATAGCCAGAACTGTAACACTTACATGGGCATGGAGAACAGTATGAGGGGCGCTCACAATAGTTCATAGCTTGACCGTAGCAGGTACATGTACAAGGTGGAGGAGTGGAGGTGCTGCTTGTGGTTATAGAAGTTGTAGGGGTCATTGTAGTAGCTGAAAAATAAGTAAAGCGTTTTAGATTACACATTCCAAGCAAACGACTTTGCAAAATACTACAAGTCTAGCTGTAACAAAAAAATACTTAATGTCCTATTGAGATAAATAAAAAAGTAACAATGGTAGAAAACACAATAAGCAGAGAAAGGTTCCTTACATGGACATGGAGAACAGTAGGAGGGGCGCTCACAAAATCCCACAGTCTGACCAAGGCAGGTACATGTACAAGATGGCGGTGTGGTGGAGGAGGTTGTGGTGGTCGGTGGACTTGTGGTAGTCACTGTAAAGAGTTACATCCAATTGTTATATTCCATATGATACATTGCGTCTAAAATAACATTAGGAATTGGAAACAGTGAAGAAAAAAAAAAGATCAATGGGCAAGGTCTTGTGGTAGATGTTACGGATTTTGTGGTTGTAGACGTTGCCCCAGAGCTTTTAGCAATAGCCAAGTACAAATAATTGGCTTCCATAGTTAATATTTTCTCCACTGTTCATGTATAGAGGACATCAGAAATCTGGTGAAGCATCAGTGGTCATAATGAAGAAAGTAGGGAAAAAACTGATACTCTGTAATCGTGAGAGTCAAGCAATGTGATGAAGAATCACTGGTCAATATCAAAAAAGTGGAAAAATGTCAAGGAAGCAAAAAGAAAAACAAGGTTTCTTACATGGACATGGAGAACAGGAGGAGGGGCGCTCACAATAATTCATAGCTTCACCAAAGCAGGAACATATACAAGATGGCGGTGTGGTAGAGGAGGTTGTGGTGGAGGAGGTTGTGGTGGTCGGTGGGATCGTGGTAGTAGCTGTAAAGAGTTAAATCCAATTATTGTGGCCTATACCCTACATTGGAAACAATTAAGAATAGAGATGAGCGAACAGTGTTCTATCGAACTCATGTTCGATCGGATATTAGGCTGTTCGGCATGTTCGAATCGAATCGAACACCGCGTGGTAAAGTGCGCCATTACTCGATTCCCCTCCCACCTTCCCTGGCGCCTTTTTTGCTCCAATAACAGCGCTGGGTAGGTGGGACAGGAACTACGACACCGGTGACGTTGAAAAAAGTAGGCAAAACCCATTGGCTGCCGAAAACATGTGACCTCTAATTTAAAAGAACAGCGACGCCCAGCTTCGCGTCATTCTGAGCTTGCAATTCACCGAGGACGGAGGTTTCCGTCCAGCTAGCTAGGGCTTAGATTCTGGGTAGGCAGGGACAGGCTAGGATAGGAAGGAGAAGACAACCAACAGCTCTTGTAAGAGCTAAATTCCAGGGAGAAGCTTGTCAGTGTAACGTGGCACTGACGGGCTCAATCGCCGCAACCCAGCTTTCCCAGGATCCTGAATGGAATACACTGTCAGTGTATTCCCGTATACCCGATATATACCCCGATACCCGTTCCAACGGTGTGCCCCCCCACCTTCACCCCAGAAATACCCTGCAAGTCCCCTAGCAATAGAATTGGGGCTATATACACCCACAATTTTTACTACTGGTATACAGTGCCATTGTCTGACTGGGAATTCAAAGAATATATTGGGAATACAAATACCCTCATTTCTTGCTACTGCCATATAGTGCCAGTTTCTGACTGGTAATTCAAAGAATATATTGGGGTTACGTGCACCCACAATTTTTACTACTGGTATACAGTGCCATTGTCTGACTGGGAATTCAAAGAATATATTGGGAATACAAATACCCTCATTTCTTGCTACTGCCATATAGTGCCAGTGTCTGACTGGGAATTCAAAGAATATATTGGGGTTACGTGCACCCACAATTTTTACTACTGGTATACAGTGCCATTGTCTGACTGGGAATTCAAAGAGTATATTGGGAATACAAATACCCTCATTTCTTGCTACTGCCATATAGTGCCAGTTTCTGACTGGGAATTCAAAGAATATATTGGGGTTACGTGCACCCACAATTTTTACTACTGGTATACAGTGCCATTGTCTGACTGGGAATTCAAAGAATATATTGGGGTTATAAATACCCTCATTTCTTGCTACTGCCATATAGTGCCAGTTTCTGACTGGTAATTCAAAGAATATATTGGGGTTACGTGCACCCACAATTTTTACTACTGGTATACAGTGCCATTGTCTGACTGGGAATTCAAAGAGTATATTGGGAATACAAATACCCTCATTTCTTGCTACTGCCATATAGTGCCAGTGTCTGACTGGGAATTCAAAGAATATATTGGGGTTACGTGCACCCACAATTTTTACTACTGGTATACAGTGCCATTGTCTGACTGGGAATTCAAAGAGTATATTGGGAATACAAATACCCTCATTTCTTGCTACTGCCATATAGTGCCAGTTTCTGACTGGGAATTCAAAGAATATATTGGGGTTACGTGCACCCACAATTTTTACTACTGGTATACAGTGCCATTGTCTGACTGGGAATTCAAAGAGTATATTGGGAATACAAATACCCTCATTTCTTGCTACTGCCATATAGTGCCAGTTTCTGACTGGGAATTCAAAGAATATATTGGGGTTACGTGCACCCACAATTTTTACTACTGGTATACAGTGCCATTGTCTGACTGGGAATTCAAAGAATATATTGGGGTTATAAATACCCTCATTTCTTGCTACTGCCATATAGTGCCAGTTTCTGACTGGGAATTCAAAGAATATATTGGGGTTACGTGCACCCACAATTTTTACTACTGGTATACAGTGCCATTGTCTGACTGGGAATTCAAAGAATATATTGGGAATACAAATACCCTCATTTCTTGCTACTGCCATATAGTGCCAGTTTCTGACTGGTAATTCAAAGAATATATTGGGGTTACGTGCACCCACAATTTTTACTACTGGTATACAGTGCCATTGTCTGACTGGGAATTCAAAGAGTATATTGGGAATACAAATACCCTCATTTCTTGCTACTGCCATATAGTGCCAGTGTCTGACTGGGAATTCAAAGAATATATTGGGGTTACGTGCACCCACAATTTTTACTACTGGTATACAGTGCCATTGTCTGACTGGGAATTCAAAGAGTATATTGGGAATACAAATACCCTCATTTCTTGCTACTGCCATATAGTGCCAGTTTCTGACTGGGAATTCAAAGAATATATTGGGGTTACGTGCACCCACAATTTTTACTACTGGTATACAGTGCCATTGTCTGACTGGGAATTCAAAGAGTATATTGGGAATACAAATACCCTCATTTCTTGCTACTGCCATATAGTGCCAGTTTCTGACTGGGAATTCAAAGAATATATTGGGGTTACGTGCACCCACAATTTTTACTACTGGTATACAGTGCCATTGTCTGACTGGGAATTCAAAGAATATATTGGGGTTATAAATACCCTCATTTCTTGCTACTGCCATATAGTGCCAGTTTCTGACTGGGAATTCAAAGAATATATTGGGGTTACGTGCACCCACAATTTTTACTACTGGTATACAGTGCCATTGTCTGACTGGGAATTCAAAGAATATATTGGGGTTATAAATACCCTCATTTCTTGCTACTGCCATATAGTGCCAGTTTCTGACTGGGAATTCAAAGAATATATTGGGGTTACGTGCACCCACAATTTTTACTACTGGTATACAGTGCCATTGTCTGACTGGGAATTCAAAGAATATATTGGGAATACAAATACCCTCATTTCTTGCTACTGCCATATAGTGCCAGTTTCTGACTGGTAATTCAAAGAATATATTGGGGTTACGTGCACCCACAATTTTTACTACTGGTATACAGTGCCATTGTCTGACTGGGAATTCAAAGAATATATTGGGAATACAAATACCCTCATTTCTTGCTACTGCCATATAGTGCCAGTGTCTGACTGGGAATTCAAAGAATATATTGGGGTTACGTGCACCCACAATTTTTACTACTGGTATACAGTGCCATTGTCTGACTGGGAATTCAAAGAATATATTGGGAATACAAATACCCTCATTTCTTGCTACTGCCATATAGTGCCAGTTTCTGACTGGTAATTCAAAGAATATATTGGGGTTACGTGCACCCACAATTTTTACTACTGGTATACAGTGCCATTGTCTGACTGGGAATTCAAAGAATATATTGGGAATACAAATACCCTCATTTCTTGCTACTGCCATATAGTGCCAGTGTCTGACTGGGAATTCAAAGAATATATTGGGGTTACGTGCACCCACAATTTTTACTACTGGTATACAGTGCCATTGTCTGACTGGGAATTCAAAGAGTATATTGGGAATACAAATACCCTCATTTCTTGCTACTGCCATATAGTGCCAGTTTCTGACTGGGAATTCAAAGAATATATTGGGGTTACGTGCACCCACAATTTTTACTACTGGTATACAGTGCCATTGTCTGACTGGGAATTCAAAGAATATATTGGGGTTATAAATACCCTCATTTCTTGCTACTGCCATATAGTGCCAGTTTCTGACTGGTAATTCAAAGAATATATTGGGGTTACGTGCACCCACAATTTTTACTACTGGTATACAGTGCCATTGTCTGACTGGGAATTCAAAGAGTATATTGGGAATACAAATACCCTCATTTCTTGCTACTGCCATATAGTGCCAGTGTCTGACTGGGAATTCAAAGAATATATTGGGGTTACGTGCACCCACAATTTTTACTACTGGTATACAGTGCCATTGTCTGACTGGGAATTCAAAGAGTATATTGGGAATACAAATACCCTCATTTCTTGCTACTGCCATATAGTGCCAGTTTCTGACTGGGAATTCAAAGAATATATTGGGGTTACGTGCACCCACAATTTTTACTACTGGTATACAGTGCCATTGTCTGACTGGGAATTCAAAGAATATATTGGGGTTATAAATACCCTCATTTCTTGCTACTGCCATATAGTGCCAGTTTCTGACTGGGAATTCAAAGAATATATTGGGGTTACGTGCACCCACAATTTTTACTACTGGTATACAGTGCCATTGTCTGACTGGGAATTCAAAGAATATATTGGGGTTATAAATACCCTCATTTCTTGCTACTGCCATATAGTGCCAGTTTCTGACTGGTAATTCAAAGAATATATTGGGGTTACGTGCACCCACAATTTTTACTACTGGTATACAGTGCCATTGTCTGACTGGGAATTCAAAGAATATATTGGGAATACAAATACCCTCATTTCTTGCTACTGCCATATAGTGCCAGTTTCTGACTGGTAATTCAAAGAATATATTGGGGTTACGTGCACCCACAATTTTTACTACTGGTATACAGTGCCATTGTCTGACTGGGAATTCAAAGAATATATTGGGAATACAAATACCCTCATTTCTTGCTACTGCCATATAGTGCCAGTGTCTGACTGGGAATTCAAAGAATATATTGGGGTTACGTGCACCCACAATTTTTACTACTGGTATACAGTGCCATTGTCTGACTGGGAATTCAAAGAGTATATTGGGAATACAAATACCCTCATTTCTTGCTACTGCCATATAGTGCCAGTTTCTGACTGGGAATTCAAAGAATATATTGGGGTTACGTGCACCCACAATTTTTACTACTGGTATACAGTGCCATTGTCTGACTGGGAATTCAAAGAATATATTGGGGTTATAAATACCCTCATTTCTTGCTACTGCCATATAGTGCCAGTTTCTGACTGGTAATTCAAAGAATATATTGGGGTTACGTGCACCCACAATTTTTACTACTGGTATACAGTGCCATTGTCTGACTGGGAATTCAAAGAGTATATTGGGAATACAAATACCCTCATTTCTTGCTACTGCCATATAGTGCCAGTTTCTGACTGGGAATTCAAAGAATATATTGGGGTTACGTGCACCCACAATTTTTACTACTGGTATACAGTGCCAATTTCTAACTAGGAATTCAAAATGCGCAAGGCTCCCGGAAAGGGACGTGGACGAGGCCGTGGGCGAGGTCGGGGGAATGGTTCTGGGGAGCAAGGTAGCAGTGAAGCCACAGGGCGTCCCGTGCCTACTCCTGTGGGGCAGCAAGCATTGCGCCACTCCACAGTGCCAGGGTTGCTTGCCACATTAACTAAACTGCAGGGTACAAACCTTAGTAGGCCCGAGAACCAGGAACAGGTCTTGCAATGGCTGTCAGAGAACGCTTACAGCACATTGTCCAGCAGCCAGTCAGACTCTGCCTCCTCTCCTCCTATTACCCAACAGTCTTGTCTTCCTTCCTCCCAAAATTCCGAAGCTTTACAGAACAATAACCCAAACTGTCCCTGCTCCCCAGAGCTGTTCTCCGCTCCTTTCATTGTCCCTCAACCTGCCTCTCCACGTCACGATTCCACGAACCTAACAGAGGAGCATCTGTATCCAGATGCTCAAACACTAGAGTCTCCTCCATCTCCGTTCGATTTGGTGGTGGATGACCAGCAACCCACCCTCATCGACGATGATGTGACGCAGTTGCCGTCAGGGCATCCAGTTGACCGGCGCATTGTGCGGGAGGAGGAGATGAGACAGGAGTTGGAAGAGGAAGTGGTGGATGATGAGGACACTGACCCGACCTGGACAGGGGGGATGTCAAGCGGGGAAAGTAGTGTGGATGTTGAGGCAGGTGCAGCACCAAAAAGGGTAGCTAGAGGCAGAGGCAGAGGTCAGCAGCTTAGGCGAAGCCAGGCCACACCCGGAATCTCCCAAGATGTTCCAGTTCGTACCCAGCCCCGAAAAACTCCCACCTCGAGGGCACGTTTCTCGAAGGTGTGGAGTTTTTTCAAGGAATGCGCCGAGGACAGATATAGTGTTGTCTGCACAATTTGCCTCTCGAAATTGATTAGGGGCTCTGAGAAGAGCAACCTGTCCACCACTTCAATGCGCCGTCATTTGGAATCCAAGCACTGGAATCAGTGGCAGGCAGCAACGGCAGGACAAAGGCCGACTGCCGTTCACGCCACTGCCACTGCCTCTGCCACTGCCACTGCTGACTGTGCTGGCGATGCACTCCAGAGGACGAGCCAGGACACCACTTCATCTGCCTCCGCCACTTTGTTGACTTCTACCTCATCCTCCCCTGGTCCTGTCTTATCTCCTTCTCCTGCACCATCAAAGGCACCATCAGGCGTTTCTTTACAACAACCCACCATCTCTCAGACATTGGAGCGGCGGCAGAAATACACTGCTAACCACCCACACGCGCAAGCCTTGAACGCCAACATCGCTAAACTGCTGGCCCAGGAGATGTTGGCGTTCCGGCTTGTTGAAACTCCCGCCTTCCTGGACCTGATGGCAACTGCGGCACCTCGCTATGCCGTCCCTAGCCGTCACTACTTCTCCCGGTGTGCCGTCCCCGCCTTGCACCAGCACGTGTCACTCAACATCAGGCGGGCCCTTAGTTCCGCGCTTTGCACAAAGGTCCACTTGACCACCGACGCGTGGACAAGTGCATGCGGACAGGGACGCTACATTTCACTGACGGCACACTGGGTGAATGTAGTTGAGGCTGGGACTGCTTCCCAAACTGGCCCGGTGTACCTCGTCTCCCCGCCTAACATTCCTGGCAGGGACACGAGAAGAACACCCCCCTCCTCCTCCTCTTCTACCGCCTCCTCCTCCGCCACCGCCTCCTCCTCCGCCACCGCCTCCTCCTCCGCTGTTAGATTGACCCCAGCTACGAGTTGGAAACGTTGCAGCACTGGCGTTGGTAGACGTCAGCAGGCTGTGCTGAAGCTGATCAGCTTGGGGGACAGACAGCACACTGCCTCCGAGGTGAGGGATGCCCTCCTCGATGAGACGGCAATATGGTTTGAGCCGCTGCACCTGGGCCCAGGCATGGTCGTTTGTGATAACGGCCGGAACCTGGTAGCAGCTCTGGAGCTTGCCGGACTCCAACATGTTCCATGCCTGGCCCACGTCTTCAACCTAGTGGTGCAACGTTTCCTAAAGAGCTACCCCAATGTTCCAGAGCTACTGGTGAAAGTGCGGCGCATGTGCGCCCACTTCCGCAAGTCGACAGTAGCCGCTGCTAGCTTAAAATCTCTCCAGCAACGCCTGCATGTGCCACAACACCGGCTTTTGTGCGACGTCCCCACACGCTGGAACTCAACGTTTCAGATGTTGAATAGAGTGGTTGAGCAGCAGAGACCTTTGATGGAATACCAGCTACAAAACCCTAGGGTGCCACAAAGTCAGCTGCCTCAGTTTCACATCCATGAGTGGCCATGGATGAGAGACCTTTGTGACATCCTACGGGTCTTTGAGGAGTCCACAAGGAGGGTGAGCTCTGAGGATGCGATGGTGAGCCTTACAATCCCGCTCTTGTGTGTTCTGAGAGAATCCCTGATTGACATCAGGGATAACTCAGATCACACAGAGGAGTTAGGGATAGCATCCGATCCGTCACAGCTGGAGAGTAGGTCCACACATCTGTCCGCTTCACTGCGTTTAATGGAGGAGGAGGAGGAGGAGGAGGAGGAGGAAGAAGAGTTGTCCGATGATGTGATGGTGATACAGGAGGCTTCCGGGCAACTTCGAATCGTCCCATTGTTGCAGCGCGGATGGGTAGACATGGAGGATGAGGAGGAAATGGAGATTGAACTTTCCGGTGGGGCCAGAGGAGTCATGCCAACTAACACTGTGGCAGACATGGCTGAGTTCATGTTGGGGTGCTTTACAACCGACAAGCGTATTGTCAAAATCATGGAGGACAACCAGTACTGGATCTTTGCTATCCTTGACCCCCGGTATAAAAACAACATCTCGTCTTTTATTCCGGTAGAGGGGAGGGCCAATCGCATCAATGCTTGCCACAGGCAATTGGTGCAGAATATGATGGAGATGTTTCCAGCATGTGACGTTGGCGGCAGGGAGGGCAGTTCCTCCAGTAGGCAACCAAGTTCTCACCGGTCCACACAAACGAGGGGCACACTGTCTAAGGTCTGGGACACCTTGATGGCACCCCCTCGCCAAAGTGCCGCCACGGAGGGTCCTAGTGTCACCAGGCGTGAGAAGTATAGGCGCATGTTGCGGGAATACCTTTCCGACCACAGCCCTGTCCTCTCCGACCCCTCTGCGCCCTACACGTATTGGGTGTCGAAGTTGGACCTGTGGCTTGAACTTGCCCTATATGCCTTGGAGGTGCTGTCCTGTCCTGCCGCCAGCGTCCTATCTGAGAGGGTGTTCAGTGCAGCCGGTGGCATCATCACTGACAAGCGCACCCGTCTGTCAGCTGAGAGTGCCGACCGGCTCACTTTGATAAAAATGAACCACCACTGGGTAGAGCCGTCATTTTTGTGCCCACCTGTGTAAAGCACCCCAACATGAAACTCCATGTCTGTACTCAACCTCTCCAATTCCTCCGCATCCTCATACTCATCCACCATAAGCGTTGCACAATTCTGCTAATACTAGGCTCCCTCCACCCTGATTTCCCCCAACTCTGCTGGTTAGAGGCTCCCTCCACCATGAATTTGCCCAAACTGGGGTGGTTAGAGGCTCCCTCCACCATGAATTGGTCCAAACTGGGGTGGTTAGAGGCTCCCTCCACCATGAATTGGTCCAAACTGGGGTGGTTAGAGGCTCCCTCCACCATTAATTGGTCCAAACTGGGCTGGTTAGAGGCTCCCTCCACAATTAATTGGTCCAAACTGGGCTAATTAGAGGCTCCCTCCACCATGAATTGGTCCAAACTGGGTTTTTTAGAGGCTCCCTCCACCATTAATTGGTCCAAACTGGGCTGGTTAGAGGCTCCCTCCACAATTAATTGGTCCAAACTGGGCTAATTAGAGGCTCCCTCCACCATGAATTGGTCCAAACTGGGTTTTTTAGAGGCTCCCTCCACCATTAATTGGTCCAAACTGGGCTGGTTAGAGGCTCCCTCCACAATTAATTGGTCCAAACTGGGCTAATTAGAGGCTCCCTCCACCATGAATTGGTCCAAACTGGGTTTTTTAGAGGCTCCCTCCACCATGAATTTGCCCAAACTGGGCTGTTTAGAGGCTCCCTCCACCATGAATTGGTCCAAACTGGGCTGGTTAGAGGCTCCCTCCACCATGAATTTCCCAAAACTTGGCTGTTTAGAGGCTCCCTCCACCATGAATTTCCCAAAACTTGGCTGTTTAGAGGCTCCCTCCACCATGAATTTGCCCAAACTGGGCTGTTTAGAGGCTCCCTCCACCATTAATTGGTCCAAACTGGGCTGGTTAGAGGCTCCCTCCACCATGAATTTGCCCAAACTGGGGTGGTTAGAGGCTCCCTCCACCATTAATTGGTCCAAACTGGGCTGGTTAGAGGCTCCCTCCACCATGAATTTCCCAAAACTTGGCTGTTTAGAGGCTCCCTCCACCATTAATTGGTCCAAACTGGGCTGGTTAGAGGCTCCCTCCACCATGAATTTGCCCAAACTGGGCTGTTTAGAGGCTCCCTCCACCATGAATTTGCCCAAACTGGGCTGTTTAGAGGCTCCCTCCACCATGAATTGGTCCAAACTGGGCTGGTTAGAGGCTCCCTCCACCATGAATTTCCCAAAACTTGGCTGTTTAGAGGCTCCCTCCACCATTAATTGGTCCAAACTGGGCTGGTTAGAGGCTCCCTCCACCATGAATTTGCCCAAACTGGGGTGGTTAGAGGCTCCCTCCACCATTAATTGGTCCAAACTGGGCTGGTTAGAGGCTCCCTCCACAATTAATTGGTCCAAACTGGGCTAATTAGAGGCTCCCTCCACCATGAATTGGTCCAAACTGGGTTTTTTAGAGGCTCCCTCCACCATGAATTTCCCAAAACTTGGCTGTTTAGAGGCTCCCTCCACCATGAATTGGTCCAAACTGGGCTGGTTAGAGGCTCCCTCCACCATGAATTTCCCAAAACTTGGCTGTTTAGAGGCTCCCTCCACCATTAATTGGTCCAAACTGGGCTGGTTAGAGGCTCCCTCCACCATGAATTTGCCCAAACTGGGCTGTTTAGAGGCTCCCTCCACCATGAATTGGTCCAAACTGGGCTGGTTAGAGGCTCCCTCCACCATGAATTTCCCAAAACTTGGCTGTTTAGAGGCTCCCTCCACCATTAATTGGTCCAAACTGGGCTGGTTAGAGGCTCCCTCCACCATGAATTGGTCCAAACTGGGGTGGTTAGAGGCTCCCTCCACCATTAATTGGTCCAAACTGGGCTGGTTAGAGGCTCCCTCCACCATTAATTGGTCCAAACTGGGCTGGTTAGAGGCTCCCTCCACCATTAATTGGTCCAAACTGGGCTGGTTAGAGGCTCCCTCCACCATGAATTTCCCAAAACTTGGCTGTTTAGAGGCTCCCTCCACCATTAATTGGTCCAAACTGGGCTGGTTAGAGGCTCCCTCCACCATGAATTTGCCCAAACTGGGCTGTTTAGAGGCTCCCTCCACCATGAATTTGCCCAAACTGGGCTGTTTAGAGGCTCCCTCCACCATGAATTGGTCCAAACTGGGCTGGTTAGAGGCTCCCTCCACCATGAATTTCCCAAAACTTGGCTGTTTAGAGGCTCCCTCCACCATTAATTGGTCCAAACTGGGCTGGTTAGAGGCTCCCTCCACCATGAATTTGCCCAAACTGGGGTGGTTAGAGGCTCCCTCCACCATTAATTGGTCCAAACTGGGCTGGTTAGAGGCTCCCTCCACAATTAATTGGTCCAAACTGGGCTAATTAGAGGCTCCCTCCACCATGAATTGGTCCAAACTGGGTTTTTTAGAGGCTCCCTCCACCATGAATTTCCCAAAACTTGGCTGTTTAGAGGCTCCCTCCACCATGAATTGGTCCAAACTGGGCTGGTTAGAGGCTCCCTCCACCATGAATTTCCCAAAACTTGGCTGTTTAGAGGCTCCCTCCACCATTAATTGGTCCAAACTGGGCTGGTTAGAGGCTCCCTCCACCATGAATTTGCCCAAACTGGGCTGTTTAGAGGCTCCCTCCACCATGAATTGGTCCAAACTGGGCTGGTTAGAGGCTCCCTCCACCATGAATTTCCCAAAACTTGGCTGTTTAGAGGCTCCCTCCACCATGAATTGGTCCAAACTGGGCTGGTTAGAGGCTCCCTCCACCATGAATTGGTCCAAACTGGGGTGGTTAGAGGCTCCCTCCACCATTAATTGGTCCAAACTGGGCTGGTTAGAGGCTCCCTCCACCATTAATTGGTCCAAACTGGGCTGGTTAGAGGCTCCCTCCACCATGAATTTGCCCAAACTGGGGTGGTTAGAGGCTCCCTCCACCATTAATTGGTCCAAACTGGGCTGGTTAGAGGCTCCCTCCACAATTAATTGGTCCAAACTGGGCTAATTAGAGGCTCCCTCCACCATGAATTGGTCCAAACTGGGTTTTTTAGAGGCTCCCTCCACCATGAATTTGCCCAAACTGGGCTGTTTAGAGGCTCCCTCCACCATGAATTGGTCCAAACTGGGCTGGTTAGAGGCTCCCTCCACCATGAATTTCCCAAAACTTGGCTGTTTAGAGGCTCCCTCCACCATTAATTGGTCCAAACTGGGCTGGTTAGAGGCTCCCTCCACCATTAATTGGTCCAAACTGGGCTGGTTAGAGGCTCCCTCCACCATTAATTGGTCCAAACTGGGCTGGTTAGAGGCTCCCTCCACCATTAATTGGTCCAAACTGGGCTGTTTAGAGGCTCCCTCCACCATTAATTGGTCCAAACTGGGCTGGTTAGAGGCTCCCTCCACCATGAATTTGCCCAAACTGGGCTGTTTAGAGGCTCCCTCCACCATGAATTGGTCCAAACTGGGCTGGTTAGAGGCTCCCTCCACCATGAATTTCCCAAAACTTGGCTGTTTAGAGGCTCCCTCCACCATTAATTGGTCCAAACTGGGCTGGTTAGAGGCTCCCTCCACCATGAATTGGTCCAAACTGGGGTTTTTAGAGGCTCCCTCCACCATGAATTGGTCCAAACTGGGGTTTTTAGAGTCTCCCTCCACCATGAATTGGTCCAAACTGGGGTTTTTAGAGTCTCCCTCCACCATGAATTGGTCCAAACTGGGGTTTTTAGAGGCTCCCTCCACCATGAATTTGCCCAAACTCTGCTGGTTAGAGGCTCAATCCACCCTGATTTTCAAAACAAATGTTGGTGCCAACCTCAACTTACTACAAGGGCCAAATTCACTGCTGGTGACAAGCTCTCCTCACTGCAAGTGCCAAATACACATGTTTCAAGGTGTTTTCCTACTGTCAGAGAGGTGGTATTGAGTGTGTAAAGTGTGTAGTTGTTAGGCTGTGATGTTGGGGTAATAGAGGGTCTTTGGTGTGTTAGATGCCCCCAGACATGCTTCCCCTGCTGTCCCAGTGTCATTCCAGAGGTGTTGGTATCATTTCCTGGGGTGTCATAGTGGACTTGGTGACCCTCCAGACACGGATTTGGGTTTCCCCCTTAACGAGTATCTGTTCCCCATAGACTATAATGGGGTTCGAAACCCGTTCGAACACACGAACATTGAGCGGCTGTTCGAATCGAATTTCGAACCTCGAACATTTTAGTGTTCGCTCATCTCTAATTAAGAACAATGGCGTTGGATAAGACCAAGGTGGTGAATGTTGAACCCATTGAGGTTGTCCCAGTACATCTAATAAATTGCCATATTTCTTATGAAGAAAAACTGGTCGTGATCAAGAAGGTACAAACATAACAATGACGCAAACTGAAATAGAAAGAAGAGGGTTTATTACTGTTAGGATGGGGTCCCACAGGTTTCCCTTCCAGTGCACAGCGCCACCTGTGGGTCAACCCAGCTCTTGCCCTCGGCATCGTGCAGTGGGATATGTGGAGACTAAGACCAGTTTTCTGCCCACTGAGCATGCTCGATCCTTTTGGAGGCGCTCAGAGGCTAAGTATCATTCTCTCCCTACTGAGCATGCTCGGACTTGTTGGAGCCGTTCGGATACTAAGTCCCATTTTGCCCATACTGAGCATGTTCAGTGAAGTTATGGCCACCACCCTGTGGGCGGGGACTTGCCTTTTTGTAGTGAGCCGACGCCCGCCCGGTGCTCAAACTTTGACTAAATAACTTAGAGACAGGAGGTCAGGGCTAGGTTCCAGTGAGGCAGGTTGTCAGATTAGGCATCTAGGATAGGATTCCTTGGCACTGCCGGTGGGGACCTGAATAGCTTATTGAACTGTCCATTAACATTATAGCTCCAAGCTGTTGTGGAGTCCTTTATGTTTCTGACCAGGGGTGACGTTTAACCTCTGGCAGCCTTCCCTGTGTCGCAGGGTGAAGCATGTGCTAGAGTCTCTCTGCTAGAAGTTTGCAGAAGACTAATGCAAGGCTCCATTTGGTTTCGCCCAGCAGCCTTACACAGGTGCACTTTCCCAGTGAAGTTAACTGGTGAGAGTTTGTTGCAGTCTGTTCACACTAGAACCGCACAAACACCACTGTCAGTGTAGTTAATTGATGGCTAGCATTTCAGACAAACGGCCGCCCCCCGAGGGCTTGTGGACCTCACTGCAGTGTCTTGTGCAGTCTAGCGGTTCTGTCGACATTGTGTGTGTATGTGTGTGTGTGTATGTGTATATATATATATATATATATATATATATATATATATATAGCCAGGACTGTAACACTTACATGGGCATGGAGAACAGTATGAGGGGCGCTCACAATAGTTCATAGCTTGACCGTAGCAGGTGCATGTACAAGGTGGAGGAGTGGAGGTGCTTGTGGTTATAGAAGTTGTAGGGGTCATTGTAGTAGCTGAAAAATAAGTAAAGCGTTATAGATTACACATTCCAAGCAAAAGACTTTGCAAAATACTACAAGTCTAGCTGTAACAAAACAAAATACTTAATGTCCTATCGAGGTAAATAAAAAAGTAACAATGGTAGAAAATACAATAAGCAGAGAAAGGTTCCTTACATGGACATGGAGAACAGTAGGAGGGGCGCTCACAAAATCCCACAGTTTGACCAAGGCAGGTACATGTACAAGATGGTGGTGTGGTGGAGGAGGTTGTGGTGGTCGGTGGACTTGTGGTAGTCGCTGTAAAGAGTTACATCCAATTGTTATATTCCATATGATACATTGCGTCTAAAATAACATTAGGAATTGGAAACAGTGAAGAAAAAAAAAGATCAATGGGCAAGGTCTTGTGGTAGATGGTAATATTTTTTCCACTGTTCATGTATAGATGACATCAGAAATCTGGTGAAGCATCACTGGTCATAATGAAGAAAGTAGGGAAAAAACTGATACCCTGTAATCGTGAGAGTCAAGCAATGTGATGAAGAATCACTGGTCAATATCAAAAAAAGTGGAAAAATGTCAAGGAAGCAAAAAGAAAAACAAGGTTTCTTACATGGACATGGAGAACAGGAGGAGGGGCGCTCACAATAATTCATAGCTTCACCATAGCAGGAACATGTACAAGGTGGCGGGGTGGTGGAGGAGGTTGTGGTGGTCGGTGGGATCGTGGTATTAGCTGTAAAGAGTTAAATCCAATTATTATGGCCTATACCCTACATTGAAAACAATTAAGAACAATGGCGTTGGATAAAACCAAGGTGGTGGATGTTGAACGCATTGAGGTTGTCCCGGTACATTTAATAGAAAATTGCCATATTCCTTATGAAGAAAAACTGGTTGTGATCAATAAAGTACAAACATAACAATGAAGCAAACCGAAATAGAAAGAAGAGGGTTTCTTACATGGACATGGAGAACAGTACAAGGGGCGCTCACAATACTTCATAGCTTGACCGTAGCAGGTACATGTACAAGATGGCGGTGTGGTGGAGGAGGTTGTGGTTGTCGGTGGACTTGTAGTAGTCGCTGTAAACAGTTACATACAATTGTTATAGGCTATACCATAAATTATGAAGATAAGAACATTAGGATATGGGGACAAAGAAGATAAAAATGTCAATGGGCAAGGATTTAGACGTAGATTTAAAAGTAAGAAGTTGCTATCACTTAATGCAGATTGCTCTTACTCTCCATACATAGGGTAAAAGTCTGTAACCCATCTGAAGTTGCTTGATGGTTCCTTTTGGACCCGTATACAGTATAGGGCAAAGTAATGACTGATATAGAAGGAAACTAGAGAAATCCTCACTTGCACAAGGAAGACAGTACGATGGTCGAACACAAATACCCATTGCATGGCCGTCGCAGGTACATGTACAATTTGGTGATACGGTGGAGGTGCTTGTGGTTATAGAAGTTGTAGGGGTCATTGTAGTAGCTGAAAAATAAGTAAAGCGTTATAGATTATATATTCCAAGCAAAAGACTTTGAAAGATACCACAAGTCTAAATGTAACAGAAAATACTTGATGTCCTATCGAGATAAAGAGTAACAATGGTAGAAAATACAATAAGCAGAGAAAGGTTCCTTACATGGACATGGAGAACAGTAGGAGGGGCGCTCACAAAACTTCATAGTTTGACCATAGCAGGTACATGTACAAGATGGAGGTGTGGTGGAGGAGGTTGTGGTGGTCGATGGGATCGTGGTAGTAGCTGTAAAGAGTTAAATCCAATTATTATGGCCTATACCCTACATTGGAAACAATTAAGAACAATGGCATTGGATAAGACCAAGGTGGTGGATGTTGAACCCATTGAGGTTGTCCCAGTACATTTAATAAAATTTTTTCCATATTTCTTATGAAGAAAAACTGGTCATGATCAAGAAAGTATAAACATAACAATGACACAAACTGAAATAGAAAGAAGAGGGTTTCTTACATGGACATGGAGAACAGTAGGAGGGGCGCTCACAATACTTCATAGTTTGACCATAGCAGGTACATGTACAAGATGGCGGTGTGGTGGAGGAGGTTGTGGTGGTCGTTGGACTTGTAGTAGTCGCTGTAAAGAGTTACATACAATTGTTATCGGCTATTTGATACATTTTGAGGAAAACATTGGAAACCATTAAGAACAATGCCAATGGCGAAGTTCTTATGGTAGATGTTGACATTGTGGTTGGACTAGTAAAGTTTTTGAACTTGAAAAAGGGCCCTCTGAGCCCGAAACGCGTTGTGCTGTCATCAATACAAATTCTAAGCGAATATCTCCAGCTGCTTCTTTGGTTCAGGACCAGTGAGTGCGGTTCAGTATCTGAGCCCATCTGGCTCTCCATGTGGTTGTGATTGGAGAGGTTAGCCCGGGGATTTTAATAGTACATAAAAGCTAATATAACAATGACATAAAAAATAAAAATATTCCACTGCAATAACTGATACCCTGTAATAGTGAGAATCAAGCAATGTGATGAAGAATCACTGGTCAATATCAAAAAAGTGGAAAAATATCAATGAAGCAAAAAGAAATAAGAAGGTTTCTTACATGGACATGGAGAACAGTATGAGGGGCGCTCACAATATTTCTTAGCTTGACCGTAGCAGGTACATGTACAAGATGGAGGTGCAGTGGTGGTTGTGGTGGTCGGTGGACTTGTAGTGGTCGCTGTAAAGAGTTACATCCAATTGTTATATTCCATACCATACATTATATCTAAAACAACATTTAGGAATTGGGAACAGTGAAGTAAAATACGTCACTGGGCAAGGTCTTGTGGTGACAACAACATACTTGACGTTTTATTGATGGAGATAAAAGAAAAAGTCATAATCTTAGAAAATACAATAAGCAGAGGAAAGTTTCTTACATGGACATGGAGAACAGGAGGAGGGGCGCTCACAAAACTCCATAGTTTGACCAAGGCAGGTACATAGACAAGATGGCGGTGTGGTGGAGGAGGTTGTGGTGGTCATTGGACTTGTAGTAGTCGCTGTAAACAGTTACATACAGTTGTTATCGGCTATTTGATACATTTTGAGGAAAGTAACATTGGAAACATTTAAGAACAATGCGAATGGCGAAGTTCTTATGGTAGATGTTGACATTGTGGTTGGACTAGTAAAGTTTTTGAACTTGAAAAAGGGCCCTCTGAGCCCAAAACGCGTTGTGCTGTCATCAATACAAATTCTAAGCGAATATCTCAGCTGCTTCTTCAGTTCAGGACCAGTGAGTGCGGTTCAGTATCTGAGCCCATCTGGCTCTCCATGTGGTTGTGATTGGAGAGGTTAGCCCGGGGATTTTAATAGTACATTAAAGCTAATATAACAATGACATAAAAAATAAAAATATTCCACTGCAATAACTGATACCCTGTAATGGTGAGAATCAAGCAATGTGATGAAGAATCACTGGTCAATATCAAAAAAGTGGAAAAATATCAATAAAAGCAAAAAGAAATAAGAAGGTTTCTTACATGGACATGGAGAACAGTGGGATGGCCGTATACAATATTTCTTAGCTTGACCGTAGCAGGTACATGGACAAGATGGAGGTGCAGTGGTGGTTGTGGTGGTCGAGGGACTTGTAGTGGTCGCTGTAAAGAGTTACATCCAATTGTTATATTCCATACCATACATTATATCTAACACAACATTTAGGAATTGGGAACATTGAAGTAAAATACGTCACTGGGCGAGGTCTTGTGGTGACAACATACTTGAGGTTTTATTGATGGAGATAAAAGAAAAAGTCATAATCTTAGAAAATACAATAAGCAGAGGAAAGTTTCTTACATGGACATGGAGAACAGGAGGAGGGGCGCTCACAAAACTCCATAGTTTGACCAAGGCAGGTACATGTACAAGATGGCGGTGTGGTGGAGGAGGTTGTGGTGGTCGGAGGACTTGTGGTAGTCGCTGTAAAGAGTTACATCCAATTGTTATCGGCTATACCATACTATGCCATACATTCTGTGTATAACAACATTGGGATTTGGGAACAGTGAAGATAAAATGTCACAACGAAGAAAGTAGGAAATCTAGCAAAATAAAATACGAAAATGGAGCCGCCCCTTTAATTAGCAATGTGTTCCATAGTCGGGTTTCTTTTCTGTTCCTTTTTATCTCAGATTTCAGTGGTTTTCTACTTACGGGTAGGTGATGTACTGCTGGTGGTCATAGTTGTGGTAAGAGTCATTGGAGTTGTTGAGGAAGTCGTATTTGATGGTGGTGAGGTTGCTAATAGAGATGAGCGAACACTAAAATGTTCGAGGTTCGAAATTCGATTCGAACAGCCGCTCACTGTTCGAGTGTTCGAATGGGTTTCGAACCCCATTATAGTCTATGGGGAACATAAACTCGTTAAGGGGGAAACCCAAATTCGTGTCTGGAGGGTCACCAAGTCCACTATGACACCCCAGGAAATGATACCAACACCCTGGAATGACACTGGGACAGCAGGGGAAGCATGTCTGGGGGCATAAAAGTCACTTTATTTCATGGAAATCCCTGTCAGTTTGCGATTTTCGCAAGCTAACTTTTCCCCATAGAAATGCATTGGCCAGTGCTGATTGGCCAGAGTACGGAACTCGACCAATCAGCGCTGGCTCTGCTGGAGGAGGCGGAGTCTAAGATCGCTCCACACCAGTCTCCATTCAGGTCCGACCTTAGACTCCGCCTCCTCCGGCAGAGCCAGCGCTGATTGGCCGAAGGCTGGCCAATGCATTCCTATGCGAATGCAGAGACTTAGCAGTGCTGAGTCAGTTTTGCTCAACTACACATCTGATGCACACTCGGCACTGCTACATCAGATGTAGCAATCTGATGTAGCAGAGCCGAGGGTGCACTAGAACCCCTGTGCAAACTCAGTTCACGCTAATAGAATGCATTGGCCAGTGCTGATTGGCCAATGCATTCTATTAGCCCGATGAAGTAGAGCTGAATGTGTGTGCTAAGCACACACATTCAGCACTGCTTCATCACGCCAATACAATGCATTAGCCAGTGCTGATTGGCCAGAGTATGGAATTCGGCCAATCAGCGCTGGCTCTGCTGGAGGAGGCGGAGTCTAAGGTCGGACCTGAATGGAGACTGGTGTGGAGCGACCTTAGACTCCGCCTCCTCCAGCAGAGCCAGCGCTGATTGGTCGAGTTCCGTACTCTGGCCAATCAGCACTGGCTAATGCATTGTATTGGCGTGATGAAGCAGTGCTGAATGTGTGTGCTTAGCACACACATTCAGCTCTACTTCATCGGGCTAATAGAATGCATTGGCCAATCAGCGCTGGCCAATGCATTCTATTAGCTTGATGAAGCAGAGTGTGCACAAGGGTTCAAGCGCACCCTCGGCTCTGATGTAGCAGAGCCGAGGGTGCACAAGGGTTCAAGTGCACCCTCGGCTCTCCTACATCAGAGCCGAGGGTGCGCTTGAACCCTTGTGCAGCCTCAGCTCTGCTACATCAGAGCCGAGGGTGCGCTTGAACCCTTGTGCACACTCTGCTTCATCAAGCTAATAGAATGCATTGGCCAGCACTGATTGGCCAGAGTACGGAATTCGGCCAATCAGCGCTGGCCAATGCATCCCTATGGGAAAAAGTTTATCTCACAAAAATCACAATTACACACCCGATAGAGCCCCAAAAAGTTATTTTTAATAACATTCCCCCCTAAATAAAGGTTATCCCTAGCTATCCCTGCCTGTACAGCTATCCCTGTCTCATAGTCACAAAGTTCACATTCTCATATGACCCGGATTTGAAATCCACTATTCGTCTAAAATGGAGGTCACCTGATTTCGGCAGCCAATGACTTTTTCCAATTTTTTTCAATGCCCCCAGTGTCGTAGTTCCTGTCCCACCTCCCCTGCGCTGTTATTGGTGCAAAAAAGGCGCCAGGGAAGGTGGGAGGGGAATCGAATTTTGGCGCACTTTACCACGCGGTGTTCAATTCGATTCGAACATGGCGAACACCCTGATATCCGATCGAACATGTGTTCGATAGAACACTGTTCGCTCATCTCTAGTTGCTAATAAGAAAAATTATCAGGACGATAGGATTATGCTCAATGATAACGTAAACGTGTAAGAGATCTTGAAGACCAGAGTCATATAGGACATTGTTCACACATACTCATTTTTAGGTATTTAAGTATTTGTGGACTGTCATTTTGTTTGTCCAGATTTTTAAATAATTATTTCGGCTTATTTCGGTGACACCCAGGACGTTAGTTTTATTTCATTTTTATTTCATTTTTATTTCATTTTTATTTCATTTTTATTTCTACCTGTTTTGAATTTTTTTTTTTTTTTTAACATCCAGAAAAATGTAAAAAAAAAAAAAAGTTACAAAATTATACAATCCAAACAAAAAAAACAAAAACCTGTGTACAATGTCCTAGCAGTCTTGCTGCAACAACAACATACGTGAGGTTTTATTGATGGAGATAAAAGAAAGTCAATCTTAGAAAATACAATAAGCAGAGGAAAGTTTCTTACATGGACATGGAGAACAGTAGGAGGGGCGCTCACAATACTTCATAGTTTGACCATAGCAGGTACATGTACAAGATGGCGGTGTGGTGGAGGAGGTTGTGGTGGTTGTTGGACTTGTAGTAGTCGCTGTAAAGAGTTACATACAATTGTTATCAGCTATTTGATACATTTTGAGGAAAGTAACATTGGAAACATTTAAGAACAATGCCAATGGCGAAGGTCTTATGGTAGATCTGGTTGACATTGTGGTTGGACTAGTAAAGTTTTTGGACTTGAGAAAGGGCCCTCTGAGCCCGAAACGCGTTGTGCTGTCATCAATAATAATTCTAAGCGAATATCTCCAGCTGCTTCTTCAGTTCAGGACCAGTGAGTGCGGTTCAGTATCTGAGCCCATCTGGCTCTCCATGTGGTTGTGATTGGAGAGGTTAGCCCGGGGATTTTAATAGTACATAAAAGCTAATATAACAATGACATAAAAAATAAAAATATTCCACTGCAATTACTGATACCCTGTAATAGTGAGAATCAAGCAATGTGATGAAGAATCACTGGTCAATATCAAAAAAGTGGAAAAATATCAATGAAGCAAAAAAAAAATAAGGTTTCTTACATGGACATGGAGAACAGTATGAGGGGCGCTCACAATACTTCTTAGCTTGACCATAGCAGGTACATAGACAAGATGGCGGTGTGGTGGAGGAGGTTGTGGTGGTCGGTGGACTTGTAGTGGTCGCTGTAAAGAGTTACATCCAATTGTTATCGGCTATTTGATACATTTTGAAGAAAACATTGGAAACAATTAAAAAGGTCTTATGGTAGATGTGGTTGACATTGTGGTTGGACTAGTAAAGTTTTTGAACTGGAGAAAGGGCCCTCTGAGCCTGAAACGCGTTGTGCTGTCATATCAATAAAAAGTCTAAGCGAATATCTCCAGCTGCTTCTTCGGTTCAGGACCAGTGAGCGCGGTTCAGTATCCGAGCCCATCTGGCTCTCCATTGGGTTGTGGCTGGAGAGGTTAGCCCGGGGATTTTAATAGTACATTAAAGTTAATATAACTGACATAAAAAATAAAAATATTCCACTGCAATTACTGATACCCTGTAATAGTGAGAATCAAGCAATGTGATGAAGAATCACTGGTCAATATCAAAAAAATGGAAAAATATCAATAAAAGCAAAAAGAAATAAGGTTTCTTACATGGACATGGAGAACAGTGGGATGGCCGTATACAATATTTCTTAGCTTGACCGTAGCAGGTACATGGACAAGATGGCGGTGTGGTGGAGTTGCTTGTGGTGGTTGGTGGACTTGTAGTAGTCGCTGTAAAGAGTTACATCCAATTGTTATCGGCTATACCATACTATGCCATACATTCTGTGTATAACAACATTGGGATTTGGGAACAGTGAAGATAAAAATGTCACAACGAAGAAAGTAGGAAATCTAGCAAAATAAAATACGAAAAAGGAGCCGCCCCTTTAATTAGCAATGTGTTCCATAGTAGGGTTTCTTTTCGGTTCCTTTTTATCTCAGATTTCAGTGGTTTTCTACTTACGGGTAGGTGATGTACTGCTGGTGGTCATAGTTGTGGTAAGAGTCATTGGAGTTGTTGAGGAAGTCGTATTTGATGGTGGTGAGGTTGCTAATAAGAAAAAATATCAGGACGATAGGATTATGCTCAATGACAAAGTAAACGTGTGAGAGATCTTGAAGACCAGAGTCATATAGGACATTGTTCACACATGCTCATTTTTAGGTATTTAAGTATTTGTGGACTGTCATTTTGTTTGTCCAGATTTTTAAATAATTATTTTGGCTTATTTCGGTGACACCCAGAACGTTAGTTTTATTTCATTTTTATTTCATTTTTATTTCTACCTGTTTTGAATTTTTTTTTTTTTAACATCCAGAAAAATGTAAAAAAAAAAAAAGTTACAAAATTATACAATCCAAACAAAAAAAACAAAAACAAAAACCTGTGTACAATGTCCTAGCAGTCTTGCTGCAACAACAACGTACTTGAGGTTTTATTGATGGAGATAAAAGAAAGTCATAATCTTAGAAAATACAATAAGCAGAGGAAAGTTTCTTACATGGACATGGAGAACAGTAGGAGGGGCGCTCACAAAACTCCATAGTTTGACCAAGACAGGTACATAGACAAGCTGGCGGTGTGGTGGAGTTGGTTGTGGTGGTCGTTGGACTTGTGGTAGTCGCTGTAAAGAGTTACATCCAATTGTTATCGGCTATTTGATACATTTTGAGGAAAACATTGGAAACAATTAAAAAGGTCTTATGGTAGATGTGGTTGACATTGTGGTTGGACTAGTAAAGTTTTTGAACTGGAGAAAGGGCCCTCTGAGCCTGAAACGCGTTGTGCTGTCATATCAATAAAAAGTCTAAGCGAATATCTCAGCTGCTTCTTCGGTTCAGGACCAGTGAGTGCGGTTCAGTATCTGAGCCCATCTGGCTCTCCATGTGGTTGTGATTGGAGAGGTTAGCCCGGGGATTTTAATAGTACATTAAAGCTAATATAACAATGACATAAAAAATAAAAAATATTCCACTGCAATAACTGATACCCTGTAATAGTGAGAATCAAGCAATGTGATGAAGAATCACTGGTCAATATCAAAAAAGTGGAAAAATATCAATGAAGCAAAAAGAAATAAGAAGGTTTCTTACATGGACATGGAGAACAGTAGGATGGCCGCATACAATATTTCTTAGCTTGACCATAGCAGGTACATGTACAAGATGGAGGTGCAGTGGTGGTTGTGGTGGTCGGTGGACTTGTAGTGGTCGCTGTAAAGAGTTACATACAATTGTTATATTCCATACATTATATCTAAAAACATTAGGAATTGGGAACATTGAAGTAAAATACGTCACTGGGCAAGGTCTTGTGGTGACAACATACTTGAGGTTTTATTGATCGAGATAAAAGAAAGTCATAATCTTAGAAAATACAATAAGCAGAGGAAAGTTTCTTACATGGACATGGAGAACAGGAGGAGGGGCGCTCACAAAACTCCATAGTTTGACCAAGGCAGGTGCATGTACAAGGTGGAGGTGCGGTGGTGGTGGTCGAGGGACTTGTTATAGTCGCTGTAAAGAGTTACATCCAATTGTTATATTCCATATGATACATTATGTCTAAAACAAGATTAGGAATTGGGAACAGAAAAGAAAAATACAGTAATCAGCAAGGTCTTGTGGTAGATGTTACGGACTTTGTGGTTGTGGAGGTTGCCCCGGGGGGATTCATTTCCATAGTTAATCCGATTCTTATAACTATAATATACTATATAATACCGTACATTCTGTGTGTGACAACATTGGGATCTGGGAACAATGAAGATACAAATGTTATGATGAAGAAAGTAGGAAATCTAACAAAATAAAATATGACGAAGACTTCGTACATGGATGGTTGGACACAAACTCAATCTTAAGCAAGGCAGGTACGGCAGGGGTGAAACTACTACTATAGCAGCATAACACAAGTAGACGAAAGCATGGAGGATCTCCAGTATTTCATAGAGGAGAGGATGGATGGGGTATTTCTTCTTATATATCTAAAAAATTAGGATTAGAAGAAGCCAACATTCACATTTCTTTAAGATGGTCGGAACTTCAACCCTACCATGTTCAAAAACTTGTCTACAAGTGTTCCCAGAGGAACTGATGGAAAGCAAAGAGTGGTCCCACAAAAATAGTAAGTTTCAAAGTAAGGTAGAAAAGAACCTGATAAGGAGAGGGAGGGGTTTTCTAAGAGACGTTATCCTGGAGAATCTCAAGAAAAATAATCTTAGAACACCCAACCTGCATGGGTTTATGAGGTATATGATCAGCTTCCATGTAGAGTGAATACAGAGAAGGTGACCAAGACAATTAGAGAAATGGGTGGATTGGAGGACAGAGACAGAGTAAGGCCTTGTTCACATCTGCACTAGTAATCCGTTTGGGGAGTCCACATGGAGACCCCCCCCCCGGATGGACTACCGAACTCACTGGCAAATGGTGTGCAGTGAAAGCACATGGACCCCATAGACTGTAATGGGGTCCGTGTGCTCTCCGCACGGTGTCCACATGGAACGTCCGGACAGAAAAGTAGATTGTGATCTATATTCAGGTCCGCATGATTAGGGCAGGTAGCACACGGGCCCCATTATAGTCCGGATTACCAACGCAGATGCGAACTAAGGGTAACAGACCTGGGGTTATAACGTTCTGCCCCAGGAAGTGGTGATGGTGGATTCAAAAGTTCAATAAGTGTTAGGATGTCCTATTTGAACGGAAAAAAAATTACAGATTACAGGTTTTAGATTTTTGGTGAAGACCTGGAGCCAGGAAGGAATTTTTGTTTATGGATCAACACTGTAGGGTTATAAGTTGGAAATTATAGACTTTACCTGTGCAGTTATACAACCTTATCTACCATGTTACTATGTAATGCTAGGAACCATGAATGAGAAGGGAAGCGGGAGTAGAAGGATCATGCTGAGGATCGAGATTTAAAAGGGACACCACGTTAGGGGTCAAGTTTGAGAGACTATAGGAACAAGACACCATGCTGAGGACCAAGACTTTGAATGTTGAGGACGATGGATCTTGGGGCCACTCATCTTGTCCTAGCAAATGTGTAGGCAACCAGGAGAGTAAGAAGAAGTTGTGACTCCTTATGTTTAGGTCTGTGGTGTGGAGTGACTTATGCACAGTACCATGGCTGATTTTTAGTCGTAGTCTATTACTGGGTCTATTTGTTTTTGGGGGCAGAACATGGGCAGGACCCATTTTCTGTGCAAATTTGCTTGGCTCAAAGAATGTTCACTGTACAATATAAAATTGTGAACACACAATTCAATGCTAGTCATATTATACAGACCGCATGGTATTGACCGGTAGATACTTAACTTTTGTATGTTGACCGTAAAGTATCTATAAGTAATAATATTGTTTGCAATTTACCAGTGTTTAGGTCAATGTCACTTACGTTGGCAGTCACACGGGATAAGAGGGCACTTATCGTAGGTGATATCTCGGTTGCAATCCTGAGTAAGGCACCAGCACTGCTTCTTTTCTGAGTGTAGAGAATATACGAGTTATATTGGCATCATTCTTTACATAGTATAGTCCTAGTATACATTTATTTTAGTAGTTTAGTAAATCATCCCACTGATATTATTGCACAGATGTGATAAGATTTAACTGTTCTCAGTTTGGAGAACTAATGTAAATTTCGTATTAAACCAATGGAATGCAACATCAACATTGTGACATGAGATGAGTGAACCGGTTATAAACTAACTGGATTTCACCTGAGCTTTATAAGAAAAAAAATCAGATTAGAAATATTCAATGATGATTTTATAAGTCTAAGGTCACTGAGGACTCGTTGGCATTGTAAAAACCATTTTGTGGGGAGAGATTAGACAGATAAGATCATCAAAGAAAGTCAGGCTAGGAAAGACAGAATGCAGATACACATGATACAGTGAGGAGAGATACAACGTAACAAACAAGTTAGGAGTAAAACTAGAATAGAATATTTAGATTTAAT
This sequence comes from Leptodactylus fuscus, assembly GCF_031893055.1. Classification (NCBI taxonomy): domain Eukaryota; kingdom Metazoa; phylum Chordata; class Amphibia; order Anura; family Leptodactylidae; genus Leptodactylus; species Leptodactylus fuscus. The sequence continues at coordinate 80,609,274 of NC_134275.1, forward strand.
CGATAGAGAGATATAGGAGTCGCACTGTATTTGTCAGCAGAGGCTGTACATGTCAGTGACTGCGCTACTGTGCCACAACTGCATCAATCAATATCAATCACAATGTTCAAAGTCAAAACATTTAAATTCAGTCTGTACTGTGTCCAAGAACAAAAACAGACAATCGAATCATCCCATGTGGTACTACTTTGGATTTTTCTGACAAAATTTGGCTTTTTTTCCCTTCCAAATGCCAAAATCAAGTTATACACTACACTAGTACCTCTGCAATTGCCTTAGTTTTTGCTGTATCAATGTGTTATTGTACAGTTTGTCGTGCTGCTTGTTTGCTACATGCCAGAAGAGAGAGAGAGAGAAAAAAAAGAAGTAATTCTGCAGTTGAGTTTTGTTGTGTAAAAGAGGCTGAATAAAAATTCTCTAAGAAAAGTTACATAGTTACATATATAGTTACATAGTAGATGAGGTTGGATAAAGACATCAGTCCATCAAGTCCAAGCTATAACCCTACAATCCTCCCTACCGTTTTGATCCAGGGCAAGGCAAAACATGGCAGAGGGCAGGGTAATATAGTTTAAGAAGTATAGTTTAAGAAAGAACGAGTGCCACCCATTTGTCAACACCAGCAAGAATGTGGGTGGCATCCTTTTGGCAAGTAGTGGTAGAAAACCATAGTTCTTACAGTAAACAATGACATTCCATTATAGAGAAAGCAGATAAGATTGTGCAATGTATGGGCCATTCATCTCAGGAGGATGACAATGACAGTGACACTGTGATTAAGCCAGTGATCTGCAATTTCAACAAATACCTCCACCTCTGCCTCTTCCCCTCTCCCACCACCACAATAAAACAAAAAAGGTCATTGCTTCACCTCCCAAATGCCCTAAATGGCATAAAATTATAGTGGAAGCAGAGACGATTATGGAATTTCTGGGTCACCCATCACCTCACAGGAGGATGACCATGACAGTGACACTGCGACTTTAAGCCAGTGATCTGCAACTTCAACAAATATCTCCACAATAAAACAAAAAGGTCATTGCTTCTTTACCTTCCAAACACCAAAACTTGTGTTACTCCCCCAAAAAAGATAAGTTTTGGAGCACTGATAAAAGAATTTGCACTGTGTAGGTATAAACACCCACAAGAATCTGCCTCCACATAGGATCATTTCCCTTTAAAGAACAAAATATATAAATCAAATAAAAAAAAAGTCATGGACTCATAATTCCTTCTCTTTGGAGACTTACCTGTGGTTGCAAGTGTTGTTGTGGTTGTCCTTGGCTTTTCTGTTGTAGCCTTATCTAAAACCAGATGATTGGTCAGAGGTAATGTATTACTACCATTGCATTGCCAAAAAATGCAAAAATCAGACAAAATGCTATTGATGGGTAGATGTACTTTATGTAAAGTGTAAAATATCTATAAGTAATATTGTATTAATGCTAAAGTACAGTTCACTTACTTTGGCAGTCACACGGGAGAAGAGGGCACTCATAGGAGTAGTACATATCTAGAGTGCAATGATAAGGAAGGCACCAGCACTGCTTCTTCTCCTCTGTAAAGAATAGAAGATTCATATTGGCATCATTCTGTATACAGTGTTACACATATAGCCTTAGTATACATTTATTTCACTGGAGTATATCACCAGACTGATTTTATTGTACAGATGTGACCAGGCATAACTGATCTTCAACATAACCAATGCAATTTCTCATGTGACCAATTAACACAATATTGGAACTAGAGATGAGCAAACAAGTTATACACTAACTGGAGTTGACTTCAGCCATATTACAATTCAAATTAGAGTAATCCCAAAATGTTAACAGGGAGCAAACTGGTTACAATTTTAGCTACCATGTTAAAAGCAAGAAGAGAACAGAGAAGAAGGATAACATAACCTCAAGGATCAGGCGGGCCGTTCCATAAGAGTTGGCAGCCCCCATAACAGGGGACACTAAGATGGAACATACACTTTCTAAAGAGCCCAGAAGAGGAGAGATGTGTATTGCGTGGGGAGAGATTAGGCAGATAAGAACATCCTAGTCAGTCAGGCTAAGAGAGATAGGATACAGGTACACAGAGGATACCATGTGGAGAGGTGCAATGTGCTAAACAAGTTAGGGGAATGAAACTGCAGTAGAATATTTAGATCTAATCGATAGAGAAATAGGAGACCAAATCCATTCTGTCTGCTATACTGCAGAGGCTGTAAATGGCAGTGACTGTGCTACAACTGCAAGAATCTCAATCACAATTTTCAAAATCTATGTCCGAGACCAAGATCCGACAATTGATTCATGCCGCATGGGATTTTTTTCTTACATGATTCTGACAAAAATTGGCTTTTTTCCCCCTTGCCAAATGGCAAAACCGAGTAGTTATACACTATTCTAGTAGCAGTACAGTTGCCTTAATTTCTGCTGTGTCAATTTGTTACCATAAAATTTGCCAGGCTGTTTGCTTGCCAAATACCAGGGAAAAAAAAAAAAGAAAAAAAAAAAATCATACACCTGCAATTGAGCTTTGTTGCCTAAGGCTGGGGCTCCACTGGACGAAAATGTCACGATTTGCTCATGGCGAAAACACTATGGGAAAAATCATGGCATTTTACAGTCAGGGCAAAGTGGAAGGGATTCTAATGAATGCCATGCTCACTTTGCGTTAAAAACCGGTGCGGACACGTCACGGTTTTGGAAATTGCAGCATGTCAATTATACCTTACGGAAACGCGTATAGGGATAATCGTAACAGACAGTCCGCAGAGGAACACTGGAACTTTCTGTTTAAAGTTTTCTGGGAAGAATCGTGGGACACCGCGTGGGACCTCAGCCCTAAAGTAATAAAAATTCTCTAGTAGAAGTTAGGGTGGCAAAGGGCATGGTGATGTAGAACAAAGAAGAACTATTGCCACAACAATGCCACCTCCAGCAAGAATTTGGGGTACCCTTTTGACAAGTGATAGTAGACCACAGCTCTCCACTACTAACCGTAGACAATGACAAAATTAGAGTGGAAGCAGATAAGATTGTGGAATTTATAATGACAGTGAAACTGTGACTTTAAGCCAGTGATCAGCAACAATCAGGTCATTGCTTCTTTACCTTCCAAACACCAAAAATTTTTGCTACTCTAAAAATAGATCATTTTTGGCGCACTCGTGAAAAAAAAAATTGCACTGTACATGTATAAACAACCACAAGTATCTGCCCCACAAAAGGCTACTTTTTGGACCACTTTTTAATTTTGCAAAGGCTATAAAGGTGATCCTTTCCCTTTAAGGACCAAAATTTTTCATCACAAATAAAAAAAAATCTTCATTGATTCATGATCCATTCTCATTAGAAACTTACCTGTGGTTGCCAGTGTTGTTGTGGTTGTACTTGGATTTTCTGTTGTAGCTATACCTAAAGCCAATAGATCAAACTGATCAGGTCAGAGGTAATACATTACAATTACAGTGCCAAAAGATGCAATATAAAAAGATTGTCACCAGATTGTACACTCCTATATTATACATACAAGTTCCTATGCGACTGTTTAGGAGAACACAATGATTAGGCAGCTTGTGCCCCTCTCAAATCATTGTATTGAATTCACCAGGGTTAGGCGAAGTGAATGTAGAGGCGCATGCGCTGCCTGACCATGGAGGTTGCCCTTCTATAAGCAGACCACCCCCTTATCCAAACAAAGACCACTTTTATGAGCATATATTTCATCGGAAACTTCTGTGAAAAGATTGTACCTTGAAAATCCATGCACTGAGACCATTGTGGACAGAGCTCTGTTCTATATTGAACAATGGAAACTGCTTTTTGACAAGTGGTACTAGTAGTAGACCACAGTTCTCCACAACTTACCGTAGACAATGGCACAAAATTAGAGTGGAAGCGGATAAGATTGGGAAATTTATGATAACAGTGACACTGTGACTTTAAGCCAGTGATCAGCAACAATCAGGTCATTGCTTCTTCACCTTCCAAACACCAAAAATGTTGCCACTCCCCAATTAGAGATAATTTTTGGAGCGCTGGTAAGATAATTTGTACAGTGTGTATAAACAGGCTATAAAAAGGTGAGTTTCCAAAATGTATCAACATATAAATAAAAATAAATCTTCATTGATCCATGATCTATTGGCTACTTACCTGTAGTTGTTGTGGTTGTACTGGGTTGTTTTGTTGTAGACGTATCTAAAGCCAAAAGTATCAAACTGGTCAGGTCAGAGGTAATATATTACTACAATGGCAGTGCCAAAAGATGCAAAAGGCGCAAAACGAAAAGATTGTCACCAGATTATACACTAAGCTCCTGTGGTCCTGTGTGGCTGCTCTAAAGCGTATCTCAGATAGTATGACTCTTGGAGTACAATGACAAATACGTGAGGGGGGATGGGCGTTGTGTTTGTTTTGTGCTACCCTCACATTTACATGGCTCAAGGTGAACAGTGTAAAATTTAAAATAGTGTCTGAATTGTCTTTTTATTATATTTCTTCTTCAAAAAGCCCTATATGTATAAGAATATGGCACCATCTACAAACTACATCTAATCCTATAAAAAAATAAGCCCTCCTACGGCTATGCTAATAAAAACAAATAAAGTTATGGCTCTCTGAAGATGGAGACACAAAAAATGGAAAAATTAAAGGGGTTTTCCACAAAACAAGTTCATAAGATAACTTACAGAGCAGTGGGGAATTGCTCAGACCCCACTGACCAAGAGAACAGAATGGGGGATTTTTTTTTGGAACGGTGGTCCGGCAACACGTGAGGCGAAGTGCAGAGCTCGGCTTCCTCCAGCACTCTCTGACGTGAATGTGGCTGACCATAGCTTCAAAAATCTCCCCCAATCTCCTGATCAGTGGAGGTCTGAGTGGTCGAACCCAATGATCTGCAAGTTATCCCTAGCTTATAGATTTGTGGGAAAACCTCTAATGAAAACCAGACTCCGTTCCGAAGGATCTTATGATACAATCTCTTGAAACATGCCCACCAATTTGACGTAGTTGTGAATAGACCCCTAAGACCTTCTGATAATCCAAAATATTTGATGAAGGGTCCAGAGACTGTCAGGACATGCTGGGAATTGTAGTTGGGTAACATTAGGAGAGACACTGGTTGGAGAATGTTACATTAGACAAATAGTGCATGGAAAGTTGTAGAACTTACTTAGGCAAGGATCACAGAAGGCAGGACGGAGGCAATATCCTAAATTATAACCGCTGCAAGGGCAAGTACAAAGGTGTTTGTGAGGGGACTTGGTCGTCACAGGTGTGGTGGTCACAGGTCTCCTAGTGGTGACTGCAAGAAATATAAAATCAACCAATCTGGCTTAAAGGGATATTCCCATCTGAACATTTATACTGTTATAATAGGTGCAGATACCATAGGTTGTAGTTTTGGGTATTTTCAGAACTCCCTTAGAAGTGATCAGAGAGACCCATTCATGTCAGGCCATCTCTCCAATCGCTCTGGCTGGGGAGAGAGCTCTCAATATAACGCACGTTCTCAATATCATGTCCCATACAGTGGTGGATATAGCCATAAATACCTATTTGAGAATACCCCTTTAAGTCAAGATGTCAAAGCTTCCAGATATTATCCTAAAACAAGACTTGAATGAGGATGAGCTCCAATACTAGCCCCATTATCCTTGATTCTTCCAGGAGAGATGGAGAAAGATCATTCTATAACATCTTATTGAAAGGGTTGTCCAGGATAAACTAAAAATTAACCCCTAAACTAAATCCCCTCACCCCACCCAATGTCTAATTTACTTCAATTAAAAAACATCTCTAATTACCCATACCCCTGGAGAGGTCTCTAATCTGATGTTCTGTTTCACCACTTCTGAAATGGAACGTCACCATTACTCTTCCCTCTTCCCTATCCACATTAACACTTACTAAGCTTCCCTGTGTCCAGGACGGCTCCTCGCCTATTCCTGTCTTCTAGTAGTGGGCGGGATCACTAGGCTTTGAGAGACAGGGATGGGTTTGTAACTGAGTGAGAGGGAACTAGTGTAACAGTGTTAGGATTGTGCAGCAGGTGCGGCATTGATATGGAAGTCGCAGCCTGTTCCACTGCACAGTCCAGCACTGCAAGGGTTAACTTCCCTTGCAGCAGCCGGGCATGGTCGACTGACTGTCTGGCGTATCGGCCAATCTGCGCTCGGCGTGGACAGCTGGGCTATTTGCTTGTGACCGCCTCTTGCCTATTTAAGGGGGTTGGTCTGGACGCCTGATGCTCCAAGATCAAATCTGAATTCCTAAATGGTTGGTGTATGTGTGTGTGATTGGGTTCCAGCCTGTGTAACCTTAGTTGGCCTAGCTGGCAAATTCCCTGAGATAGCAATGCCACTGTTAGTTTGGCAGCATGCTGTGTTGTGTGGTGAAAATCTCAGTTGGCCTTAGCTAGCTTCACCCCTTAGTCAGTATTCACACAGAGTTTGTTTGGCAGTAAGCTGCCTTGGTGGGTTGGGTGAACAGAAGCACACAGGGTTAGTTGGTCTCTGTCTAGACCAGGAGTTCTGGCTAGACAGTTTTGTTTGTTGTAGCAGCTGCTCTGATCTGCACAGGGCTCCTGATCTGCACTGGTCTCTGTGATTCTAACAAGAGCGCACCCATTTACTTTTGTGTAGCTGGCAGTGACACTAACTGCCAGCCCGTATTCACACCTGGGTGTTTAGCAGTCAGAGTCCAGAGTGCTCCGCAGGATTAGTTTATTTTAGTTTTTTTTTTTATATCTCCTGCTGATTGTAACAAGCAGCTACACAGCAGGAAGTGAACACCAAGTAAACAAAGGCAGAGAATGCCGTCATCTGCCAGAGACACCCAGAAATCACTCAAACACTGCTAAAGGTATATGGGTGTACTTGACCCACTACTAGCACAAAAATAACGATTTTAGAAATTCTGCCCAGAAAGCCCCTTTAAATTGAGATGAGATGAAATCCGTACCTGGACATGGAGAACAGTAGGATGGCCGAGTACAATAATTCACATAATGACCTTTGCAGGTACATTGACAGCTTCGATGGTAACTGGGCTCTTCCGTTGGGGCGATGATCACTGCACTGTTATCAGAAGCTACAAAAGGGATGGATAGATTAGATAGATAAAAAAAAAACCAAACAAACATTGGCCTTGATAAATTCCCCCTTAGAGTATAGTAAATCAGACCTGGTATCCAATAGAATACAAGAATCAAATCTATTAGCACATCGCTAATCCATACATAGTACAATCCTCTATCATACGGAGCTTTGGATCTTCTGGAGCCGCCATATTTTAAGAGAATGCAAAAAAAAAAAAAAAAAAAAACACCAGATTTTAATATTTATTCTTGATTGGGCCCATCCCCACCTTATGGTTGGAGCAGAGCATAGACATGAATGGAGCAAAAGCTTGTATGCTCCATCAATGCTTCGTTCATATGGCCAAGGAAAGACAGGTCTTCAGTTCTTGTGATCAGATAGATTTAAAGGGGGTATCAAGATTTAACTTGTTTATAAGAGATTACATGGACGGAACAATGTTAAAATGAGTTTTACTTACGATGGCAGTCACACGGGATAAGCCGGCATTCATAGGAGTAATACATATCTAGGCTGCAATCCGGAGGAAGGCACCAGCATGGCATCGGCCCTGTGTACAGAATATAAGATTATCATTCTATTACAGTAGTGACATATCCGTTGACTGATTGTATTGTACAGACAATTCTGGACATGTCCATCCGAGAGAACAAGAAATGGGCAACACATCTGTGTATAAAATGGGTTACTATCTGCAACACTGAGTCTGAAGGTGGTGAAGGAAGAGGCCTACGATGGTGGCTAAACCAGTCCTTGTCATACTAAAGTGGCTCTGGCACCAAATCCTCTTACACCATAGATGCTGATACAGCAGTGGGAATGTTTAGTTACAAAGTATTTCTTATGTGAGCAATAGGGTCCATGGATGTGAGAGCCTGTTGTGGTCTAAATACCAATAACACTTCTGAGGAAGACCACCACTAACACACTTCTCAGGAAGACTACCACTAACAATCTGAGGAAGACTACCACTAACACTTTTGAGGAAGACTACCACTAACTAACACTTCTCAGGAAGACTACCACTAACACTTCTCAGGAGCACTACCACTACCACTTCTGAGGAGCACTACCACTAACACTTCTCAGGAGCACTACCACTACCACTTCTGAGGAGCACTACCACTACCACTTCTCAGGAGCACTACCACTACCACTTCTCAGGAGCACTACCACTACCACTTCTGAGGAGCACTACCACTAACACTTCTCAGGAGCACTACCACTACCACTTCTGAGGAGCACTACCACTAACACTTCTCAGGAGCACTACCACTACCACTTCTGAGGAGCACTACCACTACCACTTCTCAGGAGCACTACCACTTCTCAGGAGCACTACCACTACCACTTCTCAGGAGCACTACCACTACCACTTCTCAGGAGCACTACCACTACCACTTCTGAGGAGCACTACCACTAACACTTCTGAGGAAGACTACCACTAACTAACACTCTTCAGGAAGACTACCAATAACTAACTTCTCAGGAAGTGACCTCATGCCCGTTGGTCACATGGTAAGGGCACAGTTCTGCCCCATTATAATGAACGGGAGTGAGCAGTAACATGACCAATGGCCATGAGGTCACATCCTGAAAAGAAGAAATCAGGCATTTTTTCTAATCCTGCACAACCCCTTTAACTCTTCCACCTTCTAAAAAACCTCAGAGCAGGAACTTATTGTAAAAATAGATAAGAAAAAAATATTCAATAACTTGTTTTAATTAGTAAAAAACCTGATACAAAGTATATAATCGTATAAAGAATATTTCATAATTGATTTATAATCCATTCTGATTGGATACTTACTTGTAGTTGTAGTTCCAAGTGTTGTTGTGGTTGTACTTGGCTTTGTTGTTGTAGTTGTACCTAAAGCCAATAGTATCAAACAGATCAGGTGATATTGCTAATATATTACTACAAATACAGTGCAAAAACTTGAACAATATACATAATAAAATACATCATATTCAGACTATACATTAAGTTCTTAGGGTTCATATGGCTGCTGTAAAGCATATCGCTGAATGCTGTTAACAGTTGCTCGGGCAATATCCCCATAATTGTGTAAATAGAATGAAAAAAAAACATCTAAATTGCCATTTTAACTGGATACTTACTTGTTGTTACAGATGTTGTCGTGGTTGTGCTTGCTTGTGTGGTTGTACCTAAAGCCAATAGCATCAAACAGATCAGGCGATCAGTCACAGGTAATATATTACTACTAATATGGTGGATATGCAAAATATACACAACAACGAAGATCATCTTCAGAATAAACAATATGTTGCTAGGGTTTATGTGGCTGCTGTAAAGCATATCTCTGAATACTGTTAAAAGTAGCTCAGACAAAATGCCTCCCCCCATAATCATATACAGAAAACAGAATGAAAAAAGTTAGAAACAATATACTTTTGTGTCATTATTTCATTTGCCATTCTGATTGGATACTTACTTGTAGTTGTTACAGGTGTAGTTGTGGTTGTACTTGGCTTTGTTGCTGTACCTAAATCCAATAGTATCAAACAGATCAGGCAGCGTTGCTAATATATTACTATAAATACAATGCAAAAACTTGCAAAGTATACATAATAAAAGATCATATTCAGACTATACATTAAGTTCGTAGGGTTCATGTGGCTGCTGTAAAGCATGTGTCTGAATGCTGTTAACAGTAGCTCAGGCATACTCGTGTGATGAAAATAGTTAAAAAAAACCAGATAAAATATACTTTTTCTCAGTATCTCATTCGCCATTTTAACTGGATACTTACTTGTTGTTATAGGTTTCGTTGTGGTTGTGCTTGGTTGTGTGGTTGTAGTTGTACCTAAAGCCAATAGATATTGAATAGATCAAGCAACCAGTCAGAGGTTATATATTACTGCAAATATGGTGCAAAAGTATGCAGAATATACACACTAAAAAAGATCATCTTCAGAATAAATAACATGTTCCTAAGGTTCATGTGGCTACTGTAAAGCATATCTCCGAATGCTGTTAACAGTAGCTCAGGTACGATCCCCATAATTGTATATAATAAAAAAAAAAAAAAAAACAGATAAAGTATACTACTTTGACAGTATCTCATTTGCCATTCTGATTGGATCCTTACTTGTTGTTACAGGTGTCGTTGTGGTTGTGCTTGGTTGTGTGGTTGTAGTTGTACCTAAAACCGATAGCATCAAAGAGATCAGGCCATCAGTCACAGCTAATATATTACTACTAATATGGTGCAAAGGTATTCAAAATATACACACTAAAAAGATCATCTTCAGAATAAACATGTTCCTAGGGTTCATATGGCTGCTGTAAAGCATATCTCTGAATGGTGTTAACAGTAGCTCAGACAAAATGGCCACCCCATAATCATACAGAAATTAAAATGAAAAAAAGTCTCAAGTTAGAAAAAAAATAAAAAATAATGAACTTTTTTTTTTTGTCATTTCATAGGCCATTCTGATTGGATACTTACTTGTAGTTGTTGTTACAGGCGTTGTTGTGGTTGTGCTTGGCTTTTGTGTTGTAGTTGTACCTAAAGCCAATTGCATTGAACAGATCAGATGACATTGCTAAGATATTACCCTAACTACAGTGCAAAAGCTTGCAAAGTATACATAAGAGATCATATTCAGACTACACTATGTGGCTGCTGTAAAGCATATCTCTGAATGCTGTTAACAGGAGCTCAGGCAAAAAAATCTAAAGTAAAAGAAAAAAACATGATAAAATCTTTTTGTTTTATCAGTGTCCATTTTCATTTTAACTGGATACTTACTTGTTGTTGTTACTGGTGTCATCGTGGTTGTACTTGGTTGTGTGGTTATAGTTGTACCTAAATCCAATAGCATCAAACAGATCAGGCGATCAGAGGTAATATATTACTACTAATATGGTGGATATGCAAAATATACACAGTAAAAACATTGTGCTGTTCAACATGTTCCTAAGGTTCACGTGGCTGCTGTAAAGCATATCTCTGAATGCTGTTAACAGGAGCTCAGGTACGATCACCATAATTGTATATTATAGAATGAATAAAAAAATCTAGGGGCCAGACGGTGGCTCAGTGGTTAGCACTGCAGCCTTGCAGCGCTGGAGTCCTTGTGTTCAAATCCCACCATGGGCAAAAAACCATCTGCAAGGAGTTTGTATGTTCTCCCCGTGTTTGCATGGATTTCCATCCCATACTCAAAAAAAAAAAAAAAGACATACTGATAGGGAAAAAATGTACATTGTGATCTCTATGTGGGGCTCACAATCTACATTTAAAAAAAAAAAAAAAAAGAAGAAGAATGAATTAAAAAATCTACAGTTAGGAAATTTTTATATATATATATATATATATATATATATATATATATATATATATATATATATAGCCAGTATCTCATTTGCCGTTCTGACTGGATACTTACTTGTTGTTACAGGTGATGTTGTGGTTGTGCTTGGTTGTGTGGTTGTAGTTGTACCTAAAGTCAATAGCATCAAGCAGATCAGGCAACTAGTCAGAGGTTATATATTACTACTAATATGGTGGATATGCAAAATATACACACTAAAAAAAAAAAATCATCTTCAGAATAAACTATGTTTCTATGGTTCATGTGTCTGCTGTAAAGCATATCTCTGAATGCTGTTAACAATAGCTCAGACAAAATGACCACCCCATACTCATATACAGAAAATCGAATGAAAAAAGTATCAAGTTAGAAAAAAAAACAACCTTTTGTCGTCATTTCATGTCATTCTGATTGGATACTTACTTGTAGTTGTTATAGGTGTCGTCGTGGTTGTACTTGATTGTGTGGTTGTAGTTGTACCTAAAGCCAATAGCATCAAACAGATCAGGCGATCAGTCAGGGGTAATATATTACTACTAATATGGTGCAAAAGTATGCAAAATATAGCAATAAAAAAGATGAGCTTTGGTAGATTCCTATGATTTATGTGGCTGCTGGAAAGCATCTCTAGCTCAGGCAAGATGACCACCCCAAAAAATATACTACTTTGACAGTATCTCATTTGCCATTCTGATTGGACACTTACTTGTTGTTGTTACAGGTGTTGTTGTGGTTGTACTTGGCTTTGTTGTAGTTGTACCTATAGCATTGAACAGATCAGACGATCAGACAGGGGTAATATATTACTACAAATATGATGCAAAAGTATTCAAAATATTCACAATAAAAATATCATCTTCAGACTATACAGTAGATTCCTATGATATAGGTGGCTGCTGTAAAGCATATCTCTAAATGCTGTTAACAGACGCTCACGCAAGATAACTCACCTTATAATCTTGTTCGGAAAATAGGAAGAAAAATACATGTAAAGTGAAATAAAAGCAGATAAAATACACTTTGTCAGTATCTCATTTGCCATTCTCATTGGATACTTACTTGTTGTTGTTACAGGTGTTGTCGTAGTTGTACTTGGCTTATTTGTTGTACCTAAAGCCGATAGCATTGAACAGATCAGGCGATCAGTCAGGGGTAATATAGTGATATAAACATGGTGCAAAAGCATGTTAAATATACACAACAAAATCATCATCTTTTGTAGTTGTTACAGGTGTTCTTGTGCTTGGCTTTTGTGTTGTAGTTGTACCTAAAGCCAATTGCATTGAACAGATCAGATGACATTGCTAATAAAGGGGTAGGCAACCACCCTAAAGCCAGGGCCCCACATGGCGACCCCTGGACTATACAGTAGGTTCCTATGTTTCATGTGGCTGCTGTAAAGCTTATCTCTGAACTCTGTTAACAGTAGCTCAGGCAAGATGGAGTCTCCCATAATCATGTACATAACAGAATGAAAATATGTAGATGAGGATAAAAAGCATCAAATAGTGAAAAAAAAAAAACAATATAGGTGAGGCATTATCTTTAACCTTAAGGATTTCTTATAGTATACTGTACAGTATCAGTGGGGTCTTCAACTTCATGATCAGGTAGGACTATAGGTTTGGTTCTATGGTCCGGTGTCACTTTCTAATCTATGACCTAGGATACTTACTTGTAGTGGATTGTGTTGTGGTTGTACTTGGCGTGGATTGTGTTGTGGTGGTACTTGGCTGTGTGGTTGTACCTAAAGCCATTGCACAGATCAGGCGATTGGTCCCAAGTAATATATCGCTAATATTTTACTACACATATGTTGCAGAAGTCTGCTAAGTATACACATTATATATAAGCTTTTTCATCAATATCTCATTTGACATTCTGATTGGACACTTACTTGTTGTTGTTACCGGTGTTGTCGTGGTTGTACTTGGTTTTGTTGTAGTTGTACCTAAAGTCAATAGCATTCAACAGATCAGGCGATCAGTCAGGAGTAATATATTACCACAAATATGGTGCAAAAGTATTCACAATATACACAATAACAAAGGTCATCTTCAGACGATACAGCAAGTTCCTATGGTCCATGTGGCTGCTGTAAAGGATATCGCTGAATGCTGCTAACAATAGCTCAGGCACAATGGCCACCCCCATAATCATGTTCAGAAAGTAGAATGAAAAGACATCTAAATTTAGGGAAAAAAAGCAGATAAAACACAGCTGTGTCAGTATCTCATTTGCTTTTCTCATCGGATACTCACTTGTAGTTGTTACCGGTGTTGTCGTGGTTGTACTCTGTTTTTCTGTTGTGGTTGTACCTAAAGCCAATAGCATTGAACAGATCAGACGATCAGTCTGGGTTAGGGTTGAGCCGATCTTGAGATTTCAAGATCGTTTTTAAAATCCGATTTCCGATAGTTTTCCAGCCGATCTCGATGGCGATCGCGAAATTTACTCGATCGCCGATCGGAATCTGATATTTTCCAATCCTCAACCCTAATCAATGCTTTTCTATGGGAAAAGTCACTTTTAGGGTTGAGCCGATCTTGAAATAACTCCGACCTTGATCCTGCTGGAAAAGATCGGGATCAGAATTCCGATCACAATCATGACATTTACTCGATCGCCAATCGGAATCTGATCTTTTCCAATCCCTCAACCCTAGTCAGGTGTAATATAGTACTACAAAGTATGATACATATACACAATAAAAAAAAGATAATCTTCAGACGATACATTAAGGTCCTATGGTTATGTGGCTGCTGTAAAGCATATCTCTGACTGCTGTTATCAGTTGCTCAGTTAAGATGGCCACCCCGACAATCATGCACAGGAAATAGAATGGGGGGAAAAACATCTAAATTTAGAAAAAAAAAAAAAGCAGATAAAATATCTTTTTTGTCTGTATCTTATTTGCCATTGTCATGGGATACTTACTTGTCGTTGTTGTTACAGGTGTTGTCGTGGTTGTAACTGGCTTTGTTGTAGTTGTACCTAAAGCTAATAGCATTGAACAGATCAGATGATCAGGGGTATATATATATATATATATATATATATATATATATATAGCTACATATATGGTGCAAAAGTATGCAAAATATGCACAATAAGAAGTTTTCTATGGTCCACATGGCTGCTGTAAAGCATATCTCTGAGTGCATATAACAATAGTTCAGATGGACACCCCAGAATTGTGTACAGAAAAAAATCTAGAGGTGATGTTATCTTTAACCTTAAGGGTTCTAATAGTATACTGTACAATATCACTGGGGACTGGTGTCACTTTCCAATCTATCACCTAGGATACTTACTTGTAGTGGATTGTGTTGTGGTTGTGCTTGGCTGTGTGGTTGTGCTTGGCTGTGTGGTTGTGGTTGTGCTTGGCTGTGTGGTTGTACCTAAAGCAGTTGTATCAAACAGAGCAGTTCACTTGTCAGAGGTAACAAATCACTGCAAATACTTTAACAAAATATACAAACTAAAGGAAGTGAAATGAAGAAAAGAGAAATGTAAATCTTACCCCTCGTTCACATCTGCGTTGGTATTCCATCCAGAAGAGTCCGCATGGGGACCACCCCAAACAGAATACCAAACGCATTTGCAAGCGGTGTGTAGTAAAAGCACACGGATCCCCATAGACTATAATGGGGTCCATGTGCTTGCCACCAGATCTCTGCAGGGATCATGCGCACAGGAAAGAAATTCACAATCTACTTTCCTGTCCGCATGATTCGTGCGGCCAGTGCGCGGCAAGCACACAGACCCCATTCTAGTCTGGGGATCCATGTGCTCTTACTGCATTGCACTTGGTATTCCATTCGGGGGGTCCCCATGCGGAATCCCCCAGACATGAACGAGGGGTTATCAATATTTGGTGTGACTTTTGCCGTTTGCAAGAGGAGACCTGGAAGTGATGATCCGACCCCCAGAGATCTACATCTCAACATCATCCAGTTTGTCTGCGATGACATGAAGAGATAGACGAATGCCAAAAACTGTCTGCAAGTACCGAGAAGAACTTATGGAAGGCCAAGGGCAAAGGTCACACCAATACCGTAGATGGAACAATTGCAAAAGTGAATGTAAGTTTTTTAATTCAAATCTAATTTTTAATGGCAAAACTTTCCAAAACTTACTGGTGGTGGAAGGCAACGTAGTTGTAGTCATGGTGGTGGTCGTAGTAGGAGCTGAAAAAAAAGGCACGGGTCAATCGAAAATGGTAACGAAAAAACAAGTGTCGAGGTGAGGAAGGCTGGGCATGAGCTGCGGGTGTCCTCACCTCTCCTGGACCCCTGGATATTATACTCCAGTATCTGGGTCCATGGGTGGTCTGTGTTTTATATGGCCCCTATGACTTTTGGCCAAAAATAGGGGACACTTCCATTTTTTCTACTGAACTGTGGATCTAAATACAAATGTAAGTCTAATAGATATCAAACACTGATCGCACATGGATGAAAATCTCTGCCATGTGAATAATCCCTTAGGTTAAAGTATATTATCAGATTTAGTATCAACAAAATCCGTCCCTCTCCCAGAATCTTTAGTAATCTGTAATATTTCGTATGACTATTAGTAGAATTGTTTGATTTCTATATCCTGTGATCTTTCTCACCACTAGATGGCGCACAATGCTCTGCGATTAGAGCAATTTAGCTAACGAGCTGAGACTACACAATGTAATTAATAGAAAGCTATAACTGATAAACAGTAAGATATGGAATCGGTGCCGTATATCTGCGCTTGGTCTTGCACTCCAGTCTATTCACTTGAATGGGGCTGAGCTTTATTTTGATGAATTAAAAGTTATTTTTTATTACATTGGAGATCTGCCGCTACTTTTTCTTCTGTTACAAGTTACAATAGTCAGGAGTTGTCAATCAGTCAACAAGATGACATTAGACCTCGAACAGAAGTCAGGGAGAAGGATGACATCACAGGGAAGAACAACAATGTAACACAATGTTGTAAGACGTCATTGATGATTTCTAGTCCTGCAGGGGTATATAGGATGGGGTATATAGCTGGTGTCATTAGTATATAGATGGTACTGCCAGGATAGAACCCCCGAATATTCATTACAGTCAGAAACCTTCTCTGACCCCTACCATTATTAGGAGACACTTACTTGTAGTCACCAGTGTAGTGGTTGTAGGTGTCGATTGTGATGTAGAAGAAGCTGTAAAAAAGTCAATGTTATCAAGGACTGAAATAGAGTCTGGAGAACAAGTCCCATCAGAAGCAAGAGCTGTATCTAATCTTACAGGTCTATATTATAGAGGAGGATCCCAATAGGTGTCTCCATGGCTTCCACTTCCTGATGTGACAATAGTAACATTGTGACATTTTCCTTTCATATTCATTAAGTCATTAGGTAAATATCAGATGGTAGAAGTTTCCATGACCGCCATGATTGTTGGAAGACACTTACTTGTAGTCACAGGAGAAGTGATTGGAGTTGTCATTTGTGATGCAGAAGAAGCTGTAAGAAGAAGTGTTATCAAGTCACAAAGTAAAATAATATACATGATCAGTAACAGCATAGATTAACTATATGTGAAGGGAGTGTCACCAGAACCAGTATATCACCCCAGCCTTGCAGATAGATAGGTTACTGTCACCACAACCAGCATATCACCTCAGCCCTGCAGATAGATAGGTTACTGTCACCAGACCCAGCATATCACCCCAGCCCTGCAGATAGATAGGTTACTGTCACCAGACCCAGCATATCACCCCAGTCCTGCAGATAGATAGGTTAGTGTCACCAGACCCAGCATATCACCCCAGCCCTGCAGATAGATAGGTTACTGTCCCCAGAACCAGCATATCACCCCAGCCCTGCAGATAGATAGGTTACTGTCACCAGACCCAGCATATCACTCCAGTCCTGCAGATAGATAGGTTACTGTCACCAGAACCAGCATATCACCCCAGTCCTGCAGATAGATAGGTTACTGTCACCAGAACCAGCATATCACCCCAGCCCTGCAGATAGATAGGTTACTGTCCCCAGAACCAGCATATCACCCCAGCCCTGCAGATAGATAGGTTACTGTCACCAGAACCAGCATATCACCCCAGTCCTGCAGATAGATAGGTTACTGTCACCAGAACCAGCATATCACCCCAGCCCTGCAGATAGATAGGTTACTGTCCCCAGAACCAGCATATCACCCCAGCCCTGCAGATAGATAGGTTACAGTCCCCAGAACCAGCATATCACCCCAGCCCTGCAGATAGATAGGTTACTGTCACCAGAACCAGTATATCACCCCAGCCCTGCAGATATATAGGTTACTGTCCCCAGAACCAGCATATCACCCCAGCCCTGCAGATAGATAGGTTACTGTCACCAGAACCAGCATATCACCCCAGCCCTGCAGATAGATAGGTTACTGTCTCCAGAACCAGCATATCACCCCAATCCCTGCAGATAGATAGGTTACTGTCCCCAGAACCAGCATATCCCCCCAGCCCTGCAGATAGATAGGTTACTGTCCCCAGAACCAGCATATCACCCCAGCCCTGCAGATAGATAGGTTACTGTCCCCAGGACCAGCATATCACCCCAGCCCTGCAGATAGATAGGTTACTGTCCCCAGGACCAGCATATCACCCCAGCCCTGCAGATAGATAGGTTACTGTCCCCAGGACCAGCATATCACCCCAGCCCTGCAGATAGATAGGTTACTGTCACCAGAACCAGCATATCACCCCAGCCCTGCAGATAGATAGGTTACTGTCACCAGAACCAGCATATCACCCCAGCCCTGCAGATAGATAGGTTACTGTCCCGAGAACCAGCATATCACCCCAGCCCTGCAGATAGATAGGTTACTGTCACCAGAACCAGCATATCACCCCAGCCCTGCAGATAGATAGGTTACTGTCACCAGACCCAGCATATCACCCCAGCCCTGCAGATAGATAGGTTACTGTCACCAGGACCAGCATATCACCCCAGCCCTGCAGATAGATAGGTTACTGTCTCCAGAACCAGCATATCACCCCAGCCCTGCAGATAGATAGGTTACTGTCCCCAGAACCAGCATATCCCTCCAGCCCTGCAGATATATAGGTTACTGTCCCCAGAACCAGCATATCACCCCAGCCCTGCAGATAGATAGGTTACTGTCACCAGAACCAGCATATCACCCCAATCCCTGCAGATAGATAGGTTACTGTCACCAGACCCAGCATATCACCCCAGCCCTGCAGATAGATAGGTTACTGTCACCAGGACCAGCATATCACCCCAGCCCTGCAGATAGATAGGTTACTGTCTCCAGAACCAGCATATCACCCCAATCCCTGCAGATAGATAGGTTACTGTCCCCAGGACCAGCATATCTCCCCAGCCCTGCAGATAGATAGGTTACTGTCACCAGAACCAGCATATCACCCCAGCCCTGCAGATAGATAGGTTACTGTCACCAGAACCAGCATATCACCCCAGCCCTGCAGATAGATAGGTTACTGTCACCAGAACCAGCATATCACCCCAGCCCTGCAGATAGATAGGTTACTGTCCCGAGAACCAGCATATCACCCCAGCCCTGCAGATAGATAGGTTACTGTCACCAGAACCAGCATATCACCCCAGCCCTGCAGATAGATAGGTTACTGTCACCAGACCCAGCATATCACCCCAGCCCTGCAGATAGATAGGTTACTGTCACCAGGACCAGCATATCACCCCAGCCCTGCAGATAGATAGGTTACTGTCTCCAGAACCAGCATATCACCCCAGCCCTGCAGATAGATAGGTTACTGTCCCCAGAACCAGCATATCCCTCCAGCCCTGCAGATATATAGGTTACTGTCCCCAGAACCAGTATATCACCCCAGCCCTGCAGATAGATAGGTTACTGTCACCAGAACCAGCATATCACCCCAGCCCTGCAGATAGATAGGTTACTGTCACCAGACCCAGCATATCACCCCAGCCCTGCAGATAGATAGGTTACTGTCACCAGGACCAGCATATCACCCCAGCCCTGCAGATAGATAGGTTACTGTCTCCAGAACCAGCATATCACCCCAATCCCTGCAGATAGATAGGTTACTGTCCCCAGAACCAGCATATCTCCCCAGCCCTGCAGATAGATAGGTTACTGTCACCAGAACCAGCATATCACCCCAGCCCTGCAGATAGATAGGTTACTGTCTCCAGAACCAGCATATCACCCCAATCCCTGCAGATAGATAGGTTACTGTCCCCAGAACCAGCATATCCCCCCAGCCCTGCAGATATATAGGTTACTGTCCCCAGAACCAGCATATCACCCCAGCCCTGCAGATAGATAGGTTACTGTCACCAGAACCAGCATATCACCCCAGCCCTGCAGATAGATAGGTTACTGTCACCAGACCCAGCATATCACCCCAGCCCTGCAGATAGATAGGTTACTGTCACCAGGACCAGCATATCACCCCAGCCCTGCAGATAGATAGGTTACTGTCACCAGGACCAGCATATCACCCTAGCCCTGCAGATAGATAGGTTACTGTCACCAGAACCAGCATATCACCCTAGTGTTATAAGACACTTACTTGTAGTCAACGGTGTAGTGGTTGTAGTTGTCGATTGTGATGTAGAAAGAGCTGTAACAAAACCTCAATGTTAACAAGTCACCAATTATACATGGACAAGAGTCACCTAGAGAGAATCACTTCTTGTTCGTAGTTCTCTGCACTGACCCAAAGAGGTCTCAAATGAATCTCAATGATGTCCATATAGCATCCATGACCGGAGTCATTTTGAAGGGTATATATAGCTAGTTGGACATCACAGGGTTCTTTTATCTTTACCATTGGTGTAGACACTTACTAGTAGTAGTAGGTGCAGTGGTTGTAGTTGTCAATGGAGATGTGGAAGTAGCTGTAACAAAAAAGTGTTACCAAGTCAGCAACCATAAATGATCAGAGACAAGAGCTCACAGCTTCCAAACGTTTCTTTCCTCACTTATTGGCTGGACTTGCCTAGATATGTGAATAGTGAGATGAACGGCTTCTCAAAACAACATGATTTCTTGATATTCTGTCACAAATTATAGGTTCTATGTGCCTGTGTGTGGCCACCTGGTGGTTGTGCTGTTTGTAGCCAGTCAAGTCGTATTGACCAAGATTTACCAATAGTCTAATCATTCCCCAGATTCTGCTTCCAGCTCCCCCCCCCCCCCCTATAGAGGTTTCAGTGCTGAAGGCTTCATGTAATCGTTCTCAGCTCCCCCCCACCCCCACCCCCACCTATGCTTCTACTACTGATGAATCTTGAGGACCTTCATGGGAGAAACACAGAACAGGGAATTAAAGCTTCCTTAGCATCTGCCATTGTTGTAAGACACTTACTTGTGGTCACGGGGGCAGTGGTTGTAGTTGTCAACTGTGATGTAGAAAGAGCTGTAACAAAATATCAATGTTAGCAAGTCACCAATTACATATGGACAAGAGTCACCTACAGCAAGAGTCACTGCTTGTCTACGGTTCTCTGCTCTGACTCAAAGATGTCCCAAATGGGTCTCAATGGTGTCCATATAACAGGAGTCATTTTGGAGGGTGATTGAGACTCCACCCAATATTGACAGCACCAAAGAGCTTGCTGGAGATCACAGGGTTCTTACATCTACACTTACTTGTAGTCTCAGGTGTAGTGGTTGTAGTTGTCGATGGAGAAGTGGAAGTAGCTGTAACAAAATAAGTGTTACCAAGTCACCAACAATAAATCGGAAACAATAATTCACCGCTTACAGATGTTTCCTTCCTCACCTATTGGCTGGACTTGCCTAGGTATGTGTGTAATGAGATGAACAGCTTTTCAAAACAACAAGATTTCTTGATATTCGGTCACAAATGATATGCTATGTGTGGCCACCTAGTGGTTGTGCTGTACTTTGCAGCCAATCAAGTGATATTGACTCAGATTTACCAGTAGTAAGTGTATATTTCTACAGGCGGGCTAAACAGGCACCAGATTTATTACCACATCTGATGGTGGATGTTAAATCTGGTAAATTTTTAGACTGTCTAGTTTACGTTTAGAAGACAGAAGTATTAGAGGCTTCCTAAATATTTCCCATTCCTATTGTAGCCACTCTTGACTGTGGCTCAGAATAAAAAAAAAAAAAAAGGCTGTGTTTCCAATATTTTCATTAGGATCTCTATAATGAGGTGGGTGGTTTTGACCTGGAGCAGACACCGAGGGACCACCCACTTCAATTGGAGCAGGGCTGGAGTATTCCGGTACAGATGGAGCTTCTCCTTCCAGCTCGGCCCTCCATATAGGTTCCAGCGCTGAAGGCTTTTTGGAACAGGTCTCAGCCCCCCACCTCTTATGTTGCTTCTAACAACAAAATTTTGAGGACCTCCAAGGGAAAATCACCCAATACTGACACTTACTTGTAGTCTCCGGTGTAGTGGTTGTAGTTGTCGATGGTGATGTAGAAAGAGCTGTAACAAAATCTCAATGTTAACAAGTCACCAATTGAAGGTTTTTTCCAATCTGTGGGCTGTGTTTGGTAATAATTGGCCCATCCATTTGTTAGAGGTCTGAAATGTAGTCCTCACACCAATCTGCTGTTTATATGGCCCCAGAACATATACGGGGTATACAGAAGGAAGCAGAAGGCTCTGTCTTTATATAACCCCTGAGCTGGAGTCCTGCACGTCTGTCTTTGTTCACTTGAATGGGAACAAAACTCCAACATGGCTGGTATACATTGGATGGAGTCTCCTACGATCATCTTTGCCCCTTGTATAGGTTTCAGTAGCAGACGCTACCTTCCACAGCTCATTGGGTATTAGATCACTGAATTTATGTGGATGACCTTCCCTCTAGTCTTCAGCATCAAAAATGGCCTCCAACATAGGAAATCCCTTTAACTTTATATGAGCAAACACTGCAACATCTATGTGTCCTCTGAGGGGAAAGATCCAATGTCAATTGCAATGAAAAAAAATTGAAAAAAATTGCTAAAAACAGAGTAGTGAGATTTCCTTGGCCTTTGCTATTGTTAGAAGACACTTACTTGTAGTCACAGGTGAAGTGGTTGTAGTTGTCAACTGGGAGGTAGAAGTAGCTGTAACAAAAATGCAATGTATTCAGCTGCCAAGTATAAAAGCAACAGACATCTAAGCTATTGAAAAGATAGTCAAGGCGAGGAGGAATTGTCATGAGGTCTGGGCCAGAGGAACAATCAGATAAATCCTTTGAGCCCTAAGTTTATTCAATGTTTCTGGTGGTAAAACTAATCTGCACATTCTAGATTCTGGTACAGCCAACACAACTGAACAATAGTAGAAATATCACCAATGATCACAAAACACATCACAATCAGTTTTTCTTCCATTGATCTTCTCCTTTTGTTACCACTAAAAAAAGTTACTGTTACAAATCTTCAAAGAGAATGGGAATTGCTACCGACTATGGTTGTGTGTCATCCATTATTGTCTGAAGACACAAACCTGTAGTCACCGGTGAAGTGGTGGTAACGCTCGATGTGGAAGAAGCTGTAACAAAAAATTCTGTCAAGTCACCAAGAGTAAAGCAAGACTTGGAAGACCAGAGCATAGTCTTTAGTATGAGTCACTTTCCTGCTAATCTTCATCCTCTTATGTTGACGTCATTTCTTCAAAAAGTCCATTAAAGAATTTATCAAGGATGAGGATACCAAGGAAGTGATGTGTGATTGTTACTGTTACGGTTCTGTGTATATGTTTAAAAATAATATTTTTAAATGACAGATCCGCTAGTCTGCAAGGCACTGCAGCAAGGTCAACAGGCCCAGATGGGCGGCTGTAAGGTCTGAACAGTGTGCTACTAGTTAAACTGAACTGGCAGTCATGTGGCGCGGTACACAATGTGAACAAGCTGCAACAACACCCTGCCAGTTAGCCACACTGGACAGGTGCACAGTACAGCTGAAACAGCAAGGCTGCCAAGGGATAAACTTCACCCCAGGTCAGCAACAAAACATGCCCCTGCAACAGCTAGGAGCTACTAAGTGAGGAGACAGTTAAATGGCTACTGATCCCACTGGCAGGGCCAAGGAATCCTACCTAGATCCCTAGAGACTGCTCCTACCATTAACTGGAACCCGGCACTAACCTCCTGTCTCAAGGTACACAGTCAAAGTGTGAGCACTGGGCAGACGTCGGCTCACACCATATAAAGGCTAGTCCCAGCCCAAGAGGGCGGTGGCCATGATGTCACCAATCATGCTCAGTATGGGCAAAACGGGACTTAGCCTCTGAGCGGCTGCACAATGTCTGAGCATGCTCAGTGGGCCGAAAGCTGGACTTACACTCCAGACACCTCACTACCTGAGGCCAAGAGTTAGATTGACCCCGCAGGTGGCGCTGTGTGCTGAGAGAGAACCCTGCGGGACCCAATCCTAACAGTTACATGGCCACGCTGCAGCTCTTTCCCTTTCAAATAAATGGGTTTAACCTATAGCGTGGCCATATGGCCAACAAATGTGATGTCACTGAGGGAGAAGAGTACCATAGTACTTAGTACCATAGTTTTGAAGATGAGACTCCATGGACTGTTATATTTATCCCAAAACACCCGCCCCACCCACCCCCACCCCCACCTCCCCATATAGCAGTCACCAACGAAGAGGAAGATGAGACTCCATGGACTGTTATAACCGAATCCCCCCCCCCAGGGATGAGAATCAGTTTGGTTGTGTGAACACTACATCCTAGAGGTGGGGCCAATGGTTGCCATAAAATAGTTACAATTAAGGCAACAATAGAAAACAAGGTTAGAAAAAAGATCTTGCTGGCCTCCATATTGTCAGAAGATACCTACAGGTAGTCACTGGGCAAGAAGTTTTGGACATGCAGGACTTTGTGTCTAGATGGGCAGAAGACACACACAGGCGGTCACCTCTGAAAACCCATGGAAGTGAATGAGTTTGAAAGCTGGATTTCCATCTCCTGTCCAGTTTCGCGGGGCAGAAGATGGAAACCGGCCGGATTGGCTAAACTGGAGACTGGGCGCAGATGTGAACCCGCACTTAGAGGGATTAGAGATTGCAGTTGTTGATTTCGAGAAAGCTAAAAAAAAAAATCTGGCTCATCACAAACTATTGTCTATAAAAATGGGATTAAAAGCTTTAAATGATTGAAATCTCAGATTTAATAAGATACAAATGTCTAAATGTCAGAAACAAATTTGTTGGATATCGTCCAGTGCAATAAATTCTGAAATGTAAACTCCTGTGTAAAGGTCATTGAGAGGTTAGATGGATCTTCAGCACTTGTGTGCACTAGTGTAATACGGCCACCTATGTCTCATCAAATATCTTATGGTAGAAATAGTTACTCTAAAAACATGAAAAAACTTTTGATATCTGTCAATTTTTATATTTGGAGCTCTGATCTGCCAAAAACGTACTTTATCCACATACGGATGGACATTAAGATGTATGGCCATGTATGCAACGTATGGATGATAAGAATCTAGTGATTCTTTAGCCTTGGTCATTCTCCTATGGGAAGGAGCTGAGCCAATCAAAGGTGTAGCTGGGAAAGGTTGGATCCAAGGAGAGAATTTTAGAGGAAGATCAGAATCACGCGATTTTCTCATTTCACAAGGAAAGCTCCATAGACCTCACACATCTTGGACAATCTTCCATGAATGATTCCAAGTTGAAGCCAATATGGCAGACAAGAAGGACATCCTCTCTCTCTCGTTGTCCATTGCTTCTCAATAAGAAGAAAAAGGATCCACTTTAGGTGAAAATGGAGGAATTACTTTGGCTTTAGTGATATTCTCCCCTAGTCACAACATTCTCATAACTTGATAATTCTTCATGAGTCTTGTAAACCTTATTTGAATTCGGATTTGTAGAAAATTCTCAAGATGTCCCTACTTTAGCCACTTAGACTTATATGGACTGGTCCAACATTGAAGTTAGTCTCTCTCCAAATAGGAGTCTTCATTTTGAAACTATTTCATTTTCGATTCCTCCTTGTTCTAATACGCCGATGCCTTTGGGATTGCCATGACTTAAGTTTCATCCCCTAGTTACCAATTAGTCATTTGAGTGGAGAGTCCATTGAGGTTCTTTTTGGGGGCATCAGCCCTGTCAAAAGCATCATCGTGAAGAGGTTTGTGTTTAGGGGCATAATCGATGGGGAGGCAGGCACTTTGTCATAGACTATGTGCAAACTCCAACGAGGCAGGTATTCTTAAGATGGGCCTCAAAAATGCTGATCTTGGTAAATCAGCCCCAAAAATCAATATTATTTAACATTTTTTTCTATAAAACAAAGTTGCTTACAAGAGCCGGAGCTGATCCTCTACCACTGAACTGCCCAGTGTGTATTGTATTATAAGAACATCGCTGCTACTTTGTTACCCTCAGGTTACAATGATGATCTACTTACAAGTAGGTGATGTACTGCTTGTGCTCATAGTCGTAGTCGTTGGAGTTGTTGGTGAGGACGTCGTACTTGATGATGGCGGTGAAGTTGCTAAATAAATAAAACACCAGAACATTGTAAAATGCTTTCTAGTAAATTTACAACTTGCCCCACAGAAAAGACCTTATACAGCGCTGTACACAGAAACAGAAAAGACCTTATACAGCGCTGTACAC
Source organism: Leptodactylus fuscus (assembly GCF_031893055.1). Classification (NCBI taxonomy): domain Eukaryota; kingdom Metazoa; phylum Chordata; class Amphibia; order Anura; family Leptodactylidae; genus Leptodactylus; species Leptodactylus fuscus. The sequence continues at coordinate 80,635,332 of NC_134275.1, forward strand.
AGAAACAGAAAAGACCTTATACAGCGCTGTACACAGAAACAGAAAAGACCTTATACAGCGCTGTGCACAGAAACAGAAAAGACCTTATACAGCGCTGTACACAGAAACAGAAAAGAATTATAGGTGTTAGAATATGCGGAACCAAAAGGATGTTTAACTTTTTCAAAGTTCTAGAATTTTTGTAAAGGTTTTAAAAACTATATAAGTTTGTGTCCTTCTTTAATGGGTAGGATTATTAACCTCTTCATGTAGGGCGATATCTATAAACCACTCAGCTGTATAATGGAATCTTTTGTGGTTCTATTTGACACATGAATGAATAAAACAGAATGAGAAGAGAAAATTCCTCACTTGTGCAGGGAAGACAATAGGGTGGACGACGGCAAAAATCCAGGGATTGACCAAGGCAGGTACATGGACAAGGTGGAGGTGTGGCAGTGTTTGTGGTTAGAGACGTTGTAGGGCTCATGGTAGGAGCTGAAAAATAATCTTATTTGTAAATTCTTACAGATTATACATTCTAACCAAGAAACTGTATAAATATCTCCTTCCAATAAACATGGCGAGGTTCAGGGCGACATATGTGATAGTATAGAATCCTGGTTTATTGAAACATCTCAAAAACATCATTACCAGGTGTAGAAGCGAAGCTTACATGTTTCACATCATGTCATATTGAATCTTAATCATAACTTAGGTATAGCATTAGAAACTCTCTCACCCCTTGGCATCTAAGGCCTGGCCCTTTCCTGGATCTTCTCATACCTCGCCAACCGCATATTCAGTATCTCCAATTTGCACACCACTTCCTCGCCACACCTTCTTTCTTTAGGTTTTCCACAGGGCTTCGTCCTAGGACCCCTCCTGTTCTCCATCTACACTCTTGTCTTAGGCCAACTCATAGAATCTCATGGCTTTCATTACCATTGCTATGCTGATGACACTCAAAAATATCTCTCTGGAGCAGCCGTTACCTCTCTTTTGTCCAGAGTGTCTAGCAACCATATCTTCCTTTCTCTCCTCCCACTTTCTCAAACTTAACATGGAGAAAATGGAGCTCATCATCTTCCCACCACCCCGTACGGCCCTCTACCTGACCCATCCTTCAAAGTTAATGGTACCACTTTCACCCTTGTCCCACGGGTCCGATGACTTGGGGTAACCCTGGACTCCAGCCTTTCCTTCAAGTCGCACAAACCCTCAACACTTCCTGCCGCCTCCATCTCAAGAACATCCATCAAATCTGCTCCTTCCTTACCCCAGAAACTGCTAAGATTCTCCTCCATGTCCTCAATCTCCTGCTTAGATTACTGCAACACCCTTTTCCATGGACTCCCAAGCAAATTCCCTCACCCCCTCTAGTCCACCTGAAACTGTGCTGCTCACTTAATTCACCTCGCCCCCGTTCTTCATCGGCTGCTCCCCTCTGCCAGTCCCTCCACTGGCTACCTATAGCCCAGTGCATTGAGTTCAAGCTAGTAACATTAACATACAAAGCCATCCACAACCTGTCCCCTCCATATATCTCTGACCTAATCTCCCGCTACCTGCCCACACGTAACCTCCGATCCTCCAAAGACCTCCTACTCCGCTCGGCTCTTATCCAGGGAGAGGGTTGCTGAGGGTAAACAACCACTGTCAACTTGTATAATGGACCACAATGATGATGGGCCCAATTCCTTATGGTACTAGGAAGGAGAGACTGGCAGGGAACCAAGGCCAAACCAGCACACAATATTTGAGGAAGGGATCCATGAGGAGGGTGTTACTTATCTCATATTTGTAACCCATTCTGAGCCTTTTTTCCAAACATTTTCCTCCCTGGACAATCCCCTTAACTATGGAGTAACCATGTGGATACCATTTGAAATACAATCATCATCCCTTTAAAAGGCTTTATACTAATTTTTCCCATGGGTCATTCCATGACGTCTTCCTACCAGTGTTTATTGTATTATAAGAACATCGCTGCTACTTTGTTACCCTCAGGTTACAATGGTGATCTACTTACAAGTAGGTGATGTACTGCTTGTGCTCATAGTCGTAGTCGTTGGAGTTGTTGGTGAGGACGTCGTACTTGATGATGGCGGTGAAGTTGCTAAATAAATAAAATACCAGAACATTGTAAAATGGTTTCTAGTAAATTTACAACTTGCCCCACAGAAAAGACCTTATACAGCACTGTACACAGAAGCAGAAAAAAATTATAGGTGTTAGAATATGCGGAACCAAAGGAAGTTGTTTTTTTCTTTTTTCAAAGTTCTAGAATTTTTGTAAATGTTTTAAAAACTATATAAATTTGTGTCCTGTTTTAAGGGGTAGGATTATTAACCTCTTCATATCACTACTACTTTGTTACCCTCGGGTTACAATGGTGATCTACTTACAAGTAGGTGATGTACTGCTTGTGCTCATAGTCGTAGTCGTTGGAGTTGTTGGTGAGGACGTCGTACTTGATGATGGCGGTGAAGTTGCTAAATAAATTAAATACCAGAACATTGTAAAATGGTTTCTAGTAAATTTACAACACAGAAAAGACCTTATACAGCGCTGTACACAGAAACACAAAAGAATTATAGGTGTTAGAATATGCGGAACAAAAGGATGTTTTTTCTTATTTCAAAGTTCGAGAATTTTTGTAAATGTTTTAAAAACTATATAAGTTTGTGACCTTCTTTAATGGGTAGGATTATTAACCTCTTCATGTAGGGTAATATCTTATAACCCACTCTCAGCTGTATAATGGAATCTTTTGTGGTTGTATATGACAAATGAATGAATAAAATAGAACGAGAAGAGAAAATTCCTCACTTATGCAGGGAAGACAATAGGGTGGACGACGGCAAAAACCCATGGATTGACCACGGCAGGTACATGGACAAGGTGGAGTTGTGGTAGTGCTTGTGGTTAGAGACGTTGTAGGGTTCATGGTAGGAGCTGAAAAATAATTTTAATTGTAAATTCTTACAAAATATACATTCTAACCAAGAAACTGTATGAAAATCTCCTTCTGTAGGTGTCCCCCAAGGCTCCGTCCTAGGACCCCTCCGGTTCTCCATCTACACCCTCACCCTTGGCCAACTCATAGAATCTCATGGTTTTCAATACCATTGCTATGCTGATGACATTCAAATATATCTCTCTGGACCAGACGTTACTTCTCTGTTGTCCAGAGTTCCAGAGTGTCTAGCAGCCGTATCCTCCTTTCTCGCCTCCCGCTTTCTCAAACTCAACATGGAGAAAACGGATCTCATCATCTTTGCCCCACCTCGCACGACCCTCTACCTGACCCAGCTATCATAGTTAATAGAACCACACTTTCCCCTGTCCCAGGGGTTTGCTGCCTTGGGATAGCCTGGGACTCTGACCTATCCTTCAAGTCCCATATCCAAATCCTCAACACCTCCTGCAGCCTCTAACTCAAGAACATCCATCAAATTCACTCCTTCCTCTCCCCTGTAATTATAAAGATGCTTGTCTATGCCCTCATTGTCTCCCACTTAGATTACTATAGCACCCTTCTCCATGGCCTCCCAGTGAATATTCTCCACCCCCCTCCAGTCCACTATTAAATGTGCTGCTCGCTTAATTCACCTCGCCCCCATTCTTCATCGGCTGCTCCCCTCTACCAATCCCTGCACTGGCTACCCATTGCCCAGCGTATTGAGTTCAAGATACTAACATTAACATACAAAGCCATCCACAACCTGTCCCCTCCATATATCTCTGACTTTATCTCCTGCTACCTGCCCACATATAACCTCCGATCCTCTAAAGACCAGCACGCAACATTTGAGGAAGGGATCCATGAGGAGGGTGTTACTTATTTCATACTTGTAACCCATTCTGAGCCATGTGTCCGAACATTTTCCTCCCTGGACAATCCCCTTAACTACAGAGTAACCATGTGGATACCATTTCAAATACAATCATCATCCCCATAAAAGGCTTTATACTATTTTTTTCCCATGGGTCATTGCATGATGTCTTCCTACCAGTGTGTATTGTATTATAAGAACATCGCTGCTACTTTGTTACTCTCAGGTAACAATGGTGATCTACTTACAAGTAGGTGATGTACTGCTTGTGCTCAAAGTTGTAGCCGTAGTCGTTGGAGTTGTTGGTGAGGACGTCATACTTGATGATGGCGGTGAATTTGCTAAATAAATAAAATACCAGAACATTGTAAAATGGTTTCTAGTAAATTTTCAACTTGCTCCACAGAAAAAACCTTATACAGCGCTGTACACAGAAACAGAAAAACCTTATACAGCGCTGTACACAGAAACAGAAAAAAATTACTTGTTAGAATATGCGGAACCAAAGGATGTTTTTTTCTCTTTTCAAAGTTCTAGAATTTTTGTAAAGGTTTTGAAAACTATATAAATTTGTGTCCTCTAATGGGTGGGATTATTAACCTCTTCATGTAGGGTGATATCTTATAACCCACTCTCAGCTGTATAATGGAATCTTTTGTGGTTGTATATGACAATGGAATGAATAAAATAGAATGAGAAGAGAAAATTCCTCACTTATGCATGGAAGACAATAGAATATCTCTCTGGACTAGACGTTACCTCTCTTTTGGTCGGAGTTCCAGAGTGTCTAGCAGCCATATCTTCCTTTCTCCCCTCCAGCTTTCTCAAACTCAACATGGAGAAAACTGAGCTCATCATCTTCGCCCCACCTCGTACGACCCTCTACCTTACCCATCTATCAAAGCAATTCACAACCTGTCCCCTCCATATATCTCTGACCTAATCTCCCGCTACCTGCCCACACGTAACCTAAGATCCTCCAAAGACCTCATCTGCTCTTCACACAACCATCTCCAGGATTTCTCCCACGCATCCCCCATGCTCTGGAACTCCTTACCAAGACACATAACACTGACCTCTACAATCACAGGCTTCAAAAAGGCTCTGAATACTCCCCTATTCAGGAAGAGCTACAAGCCCCAATAACACTATTATCACTACACTTCCTCGCCACACCCTCTTTCTGGTGGGGTTCTCCAAGGCTCCATCCTAGGACCCCTTCTGTTCTCCATCTACACCCTCACCCTTGGCCAACTCATAGAATCTCATGGTTTTCAATACAACTGCTATGATGATGACATTCAAATATAACTTTCTGGACCAGATATTAGCTCTGTTGTCCAGAGTTCCAAAGTGTCTAGCGACTGTAGCCTTCTTTCTCTCCTCCCACTTTCTCAAACTCAACGTAGAGAAAACGGAGTTCATCATCTTCCCCCAACCTCCCTCCAAATACTCTCGCCCCCCTCCAATCCACCTTAAACTTTGTTGTTTGCTTAATACACCTCTTCCCCCATTCTTCTTTGGCCGCTCCCCTTTGCCAATCCCTACATTGGCTACCCATTGCCCAGAAAATACAGTTCAAGTTTCTAATGCTGACATACAAAGCCATCCACAAACTATCCCCTCTATATATCTCCGACCTAATCTTCCGCTTCCTTCCCACTGTTACGGATATATAGAAATAAATTTCCTGCACTCAAATTAATGCTTCCAAAATATTGTGAACTTTTATTAACATCCGACAAAAACGTTTCGGTCTTATATAGACCTTCTTCAGTTTGTCTTAAAAATACAAAAGGAAATAACAAAATATAAGTGATTCCATCTCATAAATATAGTACAAATAATATACAAATAACATACAGACAATAGTACACAACAAGGTAATCAATGGTGTTAGATATGTAGCCCAAAAGGTATAAGGTTTATGACATGTGCATATCTGGGTAACACCATAAAATGAGCAGGCAATAGTAGAGCATGCATAAACAGGTGAAGTAGGTGTATTCAACAAGATGATATACTGCCAAACTGAATAGGATATGTCGCCGTGCTTCTACTGAGGAATGGTGCCCAGCTTACTAGACAAAATGTTATGTCCTATGAATACATTGGTATCACAAATCCTGTACAATCTTACCGGTGGGGTATAGTGGAAAGTGGAAGCTTCTGAAATGGTCCAGGTCAGAGGGTGCAGTAGAGGTATGAGAGTGTGGGGTTAAAAGGGATTTTTGGCGCCAAGAGCCATCAGACCGGGAGCCCCGCCCCTAAAGGGGGCGTGGCCCCAAGCCAAAGGACCCTCGGCGCCTCCCCCACAATGTCTAATCAGCTAAGGGGAAGAAGGAGGAGAAGGAGGATGGCGTTGGTGGTATAGAGGGCAGACACAGGTTTCCCTGTGTCCGCAGCGTTATAAGCCGCCCCGTGAAGTGTGGAAGTCGGGCACTTCCGGTTCGCGTGTGCCGCGACAGGAAGTTATGCGTTCCACTGTGGAACGCACAAGGAAGACGGGCACTTCCGGCTCGCATGTGCCGCGGCCGGAAGTTATGCGTTCCACAGTGGAACGCATCGGGGGAAGTATGTTGTTCGGCTAAGATAGCCGATAATAGGAGAGTGCAGGCAAGTCTACATAGGAAGAACTAATGGAGTAGATCACAGGAAAGAAGAAAGGAAGGAGAAAGTATAATAAAAATAAAGAATAAAAAATAAAAAATAAAAAACAAAGACAAGTGTATAATGGAATAACCATGCGTTCCAGGCTGGAATACATGGAGGAATTAAAGGGACATGTGTATATAAAAGGAAAAAGGAAAAAAAAAGGGGAAAAAAAGGGGAAAAAAAAGGGGGAAAAAATCTAAATAAGAAAAAAGGAGAAAAATAAGGAAGAAAAAAGTGAAGGAATAATGGGGAAAAAAAAGGGGAAAAATCAGAAGAGAGGGGGGAAAAAAAGGGGGGTACTAAGGGGAGGGGGGGGGAAAGAAGGAAAAAAGAAAAAAGAGGTGAAGGAGGGGAAAGGGGGAACGAAAGGAAAAAAGAAAAGAAGAAGAGAAGTGGGTAAGGGGCAGCGAACTACCCCTTGTAAGAAGACACCGGTAAGTATTGCCCGGGCACCATAATTTTCCTCCTAGGTCATAATCGATTCTGCAGAGAAAGAAAAATATATTTTAGTAATCAAATAAAGAGTCTAAGCAAAGACTTAACAAAAACTCCTGATGTCATAATCACGGTTCAGTCCGCGAGGCTCTAGTGTTTGGAATTTGTGAATCCAAAAAGCCTCTCTGAGTTTTAATGTTTTAATTCTGTCACCCCCTCGTCTGGCCTTGGGTATATGTTCTATGACCTGGAATTTTAACTGAGAAATGGTGTGTTTGGCTTGGTGGAAGTGGTAGGGAATTGGTAATAACAAATTTTTAGTTCGTATGGTACTCTTATGTTGAGAGATACGGTCACGAATGGCCTGTGTCGTTTCTCCAATATACGCTAAACCACATGGGCATTTAATCATGTAGACTACAAAATTAGTGTCGCAACTAAAGTAGTCTTTAATAGGAAACTTCCTACCTGTGTGTGGATGTGTAAGATGGTCACCTTTCTGAATGTTATTGCATTGTGGGCAATGTAAACAAGGAAATGTACCATTTTTGCGGGTATTGAGAAATGTTTGTCGTGGTTGTCTAGTACTTGAGCCTAAGTCTGCTTTGACTAATTTGTTGCGTAAATTGGCGGCTCTCCTGAAACATGGAAGGAAAGGTTGCGTGAAAGATGGAATATCAGGATAACCTTTTTGTAATAACGGCCAATGGGTACGGATAATTCTGTGGACCTTGTAAGTAAACGGATGAAATGTATGGATAAAGGGGATACGCTTAGAGTTATCATAGTGTGTTCTGGGGTTATGATTTCTGTTCAAAGTAGTGATTTTTGATGGGTATCCTCTCTCAGTGAATTTAGATTGTGTTTCTAGTAACCTTTGTTCCCTGAGTGAGCTGTCAGACACAATGCGTGAGACCCTTTGGTATTGGGACCATGGAAGAGATCTTTTAGTTGCTGGGGGATGGTAGCTAGAATAGTGTAATAAACTATTACGGTCTGTAGCTTTAGTGAATAAGTCAGTTTGAAGAGAGCCATCAAATTGTTTAATCACTGTGGTGTCTAAGAAATCAATTTGCTGTGTATTATGGTGTATGGTGAACTGTAGTTCAACCCATACTGAGTTCAAAAAAGAGTGAAAATGGAGGAGGGTGTCCAATGGGCCCTCCCATATGCAGAAAACGTCATCGATGAACCTTTTCCAACATAAACAATGTTGTTGAAACAAAATGTTGTTGTAAATGTATTTCTCTTCGAAGAATGACATATACGCGTTTGCATATGGGGGGGCCACATTGGACCCCATAGCGGTACCCTGTACCTGTAGGAAGAAATCATCACGGAACATAAAGAAATTGTTAGTCAAAACCAGTTCTAAAGCAGTCATGCAGAATTCTATTGTGGCTGGAGATTTATTGGAATTTTCTAGTAATGTACGAGTGGCCTCAATACCTTTCTGATGTATTATTGAAGTATATAGGCTGTTGACGTCAAACGTCACCAGCCAACAATCCTATCCTAGTTTGGGTAGGGTCTTAATATGGTTTAGGAAGTCTCCTGTGTCTAATAAAAAAGATTTAGTTTTTTTGACTAATGGAGTGAGTATTCTCTCCAATACAATGGCCAGGGGTGACAGGACCGAATCCGTTGAAGCTACGATTGGCCTCCCCGGGGGGTTTTCCAATCGTTTATGTATTTTGGGAAGTACATAAAAGACAGGAATGATGGGATATTTTTTAAGGAGAAATTCATGTGTCTTGGAATCAATGATCTTTCTTTCCAAAAACATGTCCATAATAGTCTTGATCTTATTCATAATGGATAGGGTAGGGTTACCTGGTAATTTCTGGTAGATTTTGGTATCAGTGAGCTGAGATTCAATCTCCTGAATATAAGCTCTTTTATCCCATATCACTATTGCCCCACCCTTATCTGCGGGTTTAATTATTACGTCCTTATCCTCCATAAGGGTTTTGAGGGATGTTTGTTCTTCTGGGGTCAGGTTGGGAGGATTGAACCAGGTACCTCTCTCTATATTAGTGCAAAGGGCCCTAATATCTTTCTTAACCAGGTCCACAAATGCTTCTAACGCATGTGAGCCTCTTGGGGGAATATAAGTACTCTTATTTCTCAATCCGAGGGTAGTGACGCTCACAGGAGTAGTATCTTAGCCGAACAACATACTTCCCCCGATGCGTTCCACTGTGGAACGCATAACTTCCGGCCGCGGCACATGCGAGCCGGAAGTGCCCGTCTTCCTTGTGCGTTCCACAGTGGAACGCATAACTTCCTGTCGCGGCACACGCGAACCGGAAGTGCCCGACTTCCACACTCCACGGGGCGGCTTATAACGCTGCGGACACAGGGAAACCTGTGTCTGCCCTCTATACCACCAACGCCATCCTCCTTCTCCTCCTTCTTCCCCTTAGCTGATTAGACATTGTGGGGGAGGCGCCGAGGGTCCTTTGGCTTGGGGCCACGCCCCCTTTAGGGGCGGGGCTCCCGGTCTGATGGCTCTTGGCGCCAAAAATCCCTTTTAACCCCACACTCTCATACCTCTACTGCACCCTCTGACCTGGACCATTTCAGAAGCTTCCACTTTCCACTATACCCCACCGGTAAGATTGTACAGGATTTGTGATACCAATGTATTCATAGGACATAACATTTTGTCTAGTAAGCTGGGCACCATTCCTCAGTAGAAGCACGGCGACATATCCTATTCAGTTTGGCAGTATATCATCTTGTTGAATACACCTACTTCACCTGTTTATGCATGCTCTACTATTGCCTGCTCATTTTATGGTGTTACCCAGATATGCACATGTCATAAACCTTATACCTTTTGGGCTACATATCTAACACCATTGATTACCTTGTTGTGTACTATTGTCTGTATGTTATTTGTATATTATTTGTACTATATTTATGAGATGGAATCACTTATATTTTGTTATTTCCTTTTGTATTTTTAAGACAAACTGAAGAAGGTCTATATAAGACCGAAACGTTTTTGTCGGATGTTAATAAAAGTTCACAATATTTTGGAAGCATTAATTTGAGTGCAGGAAATTTATTTCTATTTTGCTATGGCTATGAGAAGCATTTTCCTGGCACCAAACTCCTTGACCGAGTGACGGCACATTAAGATGTTACGGATATATATATATATATATATATATATATATATATATTTTTTGAACAACAGAACCTCTAGTCTGTAGAACACTACAGCAAGGTCCACAGGCCCAATGGTGGGCGGCTGTATGTCTGAACTCAATGTGAACTACTGCAAATACACTGCAGCCTGAACTCAACGTGAACAGTGTTTACTGTGTGACCCTCCATGTGAACAAGGTGCGACTAAAACCCTGCCAGTTTAGCTCAATGGCCAGGTGCACCAGTACAAGTGAAACACACACGGCTGCCAAGGGTTAACACTCACCCCAGGACAGCAAACACACACTTACCCCTGTGACAGCTAGGGGCCACCACGGAAGTTTTAGAACATTCCCCTGCACACAGCTTGGAGTTACCAGGGAGTTTGCATGCTGCAGTACACAGCTTGGAGCCATACATGAAGTCAGACAGTACACCTAGGCTATCTCACAGACCATACCTGCTGCAACTCTACAGGCTGGAACATTGTCTATTGCTCCTAGCCCTGGTATAGAGCTATCAGTTCAGGGTTTACAGGTCCACAGCACCCAGGGGAAGCAGAGGAACCCCACACAGAGGCCTAGTCTGACAACCTGCCTGAGTACTGGAGCTTATCCCTGAAAACTACTTTCATTCACTCCGTGGACTTTGAGGAAATTTTAGTCAAAGTATGAGCACCTGGCGGGCGTCGGCTCACACTATTTAAAGGGAAGTCCCGCCCAATAGGGGCGGCGGCCATGACCTCACCGCTCATGCTCAGTAGGGGAGAAATGGCCCTTAGCTTGTGAGCAGCTCCAATATATCTGAGCATGCTCAGTAAGGTGAAAGCTGGATGGTTAGACTGACCTGCAGGTGGCGCTGTGCGCTATGATAGCAACCTGCAGGACCCAATCCTAACACCCACATGTAACCTCCGATCCTCCAAAGACCTCCTACTCCGCTCGGCTCTTATCCAGGGACAGGGTTGCTGTGGCCGAGCAACCACTGTCAACTTGTTTAATGAACCACAATGATGATGGGCCCGATTCCTTACGGTACTAGGAGGAAGAGACTGGCAGGGAACCAAGGCCAAACCAGCATGCAATATTTGAGGAAGGGATCCATGAGGAGGGTGTTACTTATTTCATATTTGTAACCCATACTGGGCCATGTTTCCGAACATTTTCCTCCCTGGACAATCCCCTTAACTACAGAGTAACCATGTGGATACCATTTGAAATACAATCATCATCCGCTTAAAAGGCTTTATGCTAATTTTTCCCATGGGTCATTGCATGACGTCTTCCTACCAGTGTGTATTGTATTATAAGAACATCGCTGCTACTTTGTTACCCTCAGGTTACAATGGTGATCTACTTACAAGTAGGTGATGTGCTGCTTGTGCTCATAGTCGTAGTCGTTGGAGCTGTTGGTGAGGACGTCGTACTTGATGATGGCGATGAAGTTGCTAAATAAATAAAATACCAGAACATTCTAAAATGGTTTCTAGTAAATTTACAACTTGCCCCACAGAAAAGACCTTATACAGCGCTGTACACAGAAACAGAAAAACCTTATACAGCGCTGTACACAGAAACAGAAAAACATTACTTGCGGAAGCAAAGGAAGTTGTTTTTTCTCTTTTCAAAGTTCTAGAATTTTTGTAAAGGTTTTGAAAACTATATAAGTTTGTGTCCTTCTTTAATGGGTAGGATTATTAACCTCTTCATGTAGGGCAATATCTTATAACCCACTCTCACCTGTATAATGGAATCTTTTGTGGTTATATATGACAAATGAATGAATAAAATAGAATGAGAAGAGAAAATTCCTCACTTGTGCAGGGAGGACAATAGAATATCTCTCTGGACTAGACGTTACCTCTCTTTTGGTCGGAGTTCCAGAGTGTCTAGCGGCCGTATCTTCCTTTCTCTCCTCCAGCTTTCTCAAGCTCAACATGGAGAAAACGGAGCTCATCATCTTCGCCCCACCTCGTACGACCCTCTACCTTACCCATCTAACAAAGCAATTCACAACCTGTCCCCTCCATATATCTCTGACCTCATCCACAACCTGTCCCCTCCATATATCTCTGACCTCATCCACAACCTGTCCCCTCCATATATCTCTGACCTAATCTCCCACTACCTGCCCACACATAACCTCAGATCCTCCAAAGACCTCCTACTCCGCTCTTCACACAACTGTCTCCAAGATTTCTCCTGCGCATCCCCCATACTCTGGAACTCCTTACCAAGACACATAAGACTGACCCCCACAATCACAGGCTTCAAAAAGGCCCTGAAGGCTCACCTATTCAGGAAGAGCTACAAGCCCCAATAACACTACTATCACTACACTTCCTCGCCTATGCTGATGACATTCAAATATATCTCTCTGGACCAGATGTTACTTCTCTGTTGTCCAGAGTTCCAGAGTGTCTAGTGGCCATATCTTCCTTTCTCTCCTCCAGCTTTCTCAAACTCAACATGGAGAAAAGAGAGCTCATCATCTTCGCCCCACCTCGCACGACCCTCTACCTTACCCATCTATCAAAGCTGTCCACAACTTTTCCCCTCCATATATCTCTGACCTAATCTCCTGCTACCTGCCCACACGTAACCTTAGATCCTCCAAAGACCTCCTACTTCGCTCTACGGTCATCTGCTCTTGACACAACCGTCTCCAAGATTTTTTCCGGTGTATCCCCCATGCTCTGGAACTCCTTACCAAGACACATAACACTGACCCCTACAATCACAAGCTTCAAAAAGGCTCTGAAGACTCCCCTATTCTGGAAGAGCTACAAGCCCCAATAACACTACTGTCACTACACTTCCTCGCCACACCCTCTTTCTGTAGGTGTCCCCCAAGGCTCCATCCTAGGACCCCTTCTGTTCTCCATCTACACCCTCTGCCTTGGCCAACTCATAGAATCTCATGGTTTTCAATACAACTGCTATGATGATGACATTCAAATATAACTTTCTGGACCAGATATTACCTCTCTGTTGTCCAGAGTTCCAAAGTGTCTAGCGACTGTAGCCTTCTTTCTATCCTTCCAGCTTCTCAATAATCAACATGGAGAAAACAGAGTTCATCATCTTCGCCCAACCTCCCTCCAAATACTCTCGCCCCCCCCTCCAGTCAACCTTAAACTGTTCTGCTCGCTTAATACACCTCTTCCCCCGTTCTTCATTGGCCGCTCCCCTCTGCCAATCCCTACATTGGCTACCCATTGCCCAGCAAATACAATTCAAGTTTCTAATGATGACATACAAAGCCATCCACAACCTGTCCCCTCTATATATCTCCGACCTAATCTCCCGCTACCTGCAAACATGTAACCTCAGATCCTCCAAGACCACCTACTCTTTTCTGCTCTTATCCAGGGACAGGGTTGCTGAGGGCGAACAACCACTGTCAACTTGTTTAATGAACTACAATGATGATGGGCCCAATTCCTTACAGTGCTAGGAAGGAGAGACTGGCAGGGAACCAAGGCCAAATCAGCACACAATATTTGTGGAAGGGATCCATGAGGAGGGTATTACTTATTTCATATTTGTAACCCATTCTGAGCCTTTTTTCCAAACATTTTCCTCCCTGGACAATCCCCTTCACTACAGAGTAACCATGTGGATACCATTTGAAATACAATCATCCCCTTAAAAGGCTTTATGCTAATTTTTCCCATGGGTCATTTCATGACATCTTTCTACCAGTGTGTATTGTATTATAAGAACATCGCTGCTACTTTGTTACCGTCAGGTTACAATGGTGATCTACTTACAAGTAGGTGATGTACTGCTTGTGCTCATAGTCGTAGTCGTTGGAGTTGTTGGTGAGGACGTCGTACTTGATGATGGTGGTGAAGCTGTTAAATAAAATACCAGAAAATTGTAAAATGGTTTCTAGTAAATTTACAACTTGCTCCACAGAAAAGACCTTATACAGCGCTGAACACAGAAACAGAAAAACCTTATACAGCGCTGTACACAGAAACAGAAAAGAATTACTTGTTAGAATATGCGGAACCAAAGGAAGTTGTTTTTTCTTATTTCAAAGTTCGAGAATTTTTGTAAATGTTTTAAAAACTATATAAATGTGTGTCCTTTAATGGGTAGGATTATTAACCTCTTCATGTAGGGTAATATGTTATAACCCACTCAGCTGTATAATGGAATGCTTTGTGGTTGTATATGACAAATGAATGAATAAAATAGAATGAGAAGAGAAAATTCCTCACTTATGCAGGGAAGACAATAGGGTGGACGACGGCAAAAACCCATGGATTCACCACGACAGGTACATGGACAAGGTGGAGTTGTGGCAGTGTTTGTGGTTAGAGACGTTGTAGGGCTCATGGTAGGAGCTGAAAAATAATCTTAATTGTAAATTCTTACAGATTATACATTCTAACCAAGAAACTGTATGAAAATCTCCTCCTTCTGTAGGTGTCCCCCAAGGCTCCATCCTAGGACCCCTCCTGTTCTCCATCTACACCCTCACCCTTGGCCAACTCATAGAATCTCATGGTTTTCAATACCATTGCTATGCTTATGACATTCAAATATATCTCTCTGGACCAGATGTTACTTCTCTGTTGTCCAGAGTCCCAGAGTGTCTAGCGGCCGTATCCTCCTTTCTCGCCTCCCGCTTTCTCAAACTCAACATGGAGAAAACGGATCTCATCTTTGCCCCACCTCGCATGACCCTCTACCTGACCCAGCTATCATAGTTAATAGAACCACACTTTCCCCTGTCCGAGGGGTTTGCTGCCTTGGGGAAACCTGGGACTCTGACCTATACTTCAAGTCCCATATCCAAATCCTCAACACCTCCTGCAGCCTCTAACTCAAGAACATCCATCAAATCCACTCCTTCCTCACCCCTGTAATTATAAAGATGCTTGTCTATGCCCTCATTGCCTCCCACTTAGATTACTATATAACCCTTCTTCATGGCCTCCCAGTGAATACTCTCAAACCCCCTCCAGTCCACTTTCAAATGTGCTGCTCGCTTACTTCACCTCGCCCCCGTTCTTCATCGGCTGCTCCCCTCTACCAATCCCTGCACTGGCTACCCATTGCCCAGCGTATTGAGTTCAAGTTACTAACATTAACATACAAAGCCATCCACAACCTGTCCCCTCCATATATCTCTGACCTAATCTCCCGCTACCTGCCCACATATAACCTCCGATCCTCCAAAGACCTCCTACTCCGCTCTGCTCTTATCCAGGGAGAGGGTTGCTGTGACCGAGCAACCATTGTCAACTTGTATAATGGACCACAATGATGATGGGCCCAATTCCTTACAGTGCTAGGAATAAGAGACTGTCAGGGAACCAAGGCCAAACCAGCACACAATATTTGAGGAAGGGATCCATGAGGAGGGTGTTACTTATTTCATATTTGTAACCCATTCTGAGCCATGTTTCCGAACATTTTCCTCCCTGGACAATCCCCTTAACTAAAGAGTAACCATGTGGATACCACTTGAAATACAATCATCATCCCCTTAAAAGGCTTTATATTAATTTTTCCCATAGGTCATTACATGACGTCTTCCTACCAGTGTGTATTGTATTATAAGAGCATCGCTGGTACTTTGTTACCCTCAGGTTACAATGGCGATCTACTTACAAGTAGGTGATGTACTGCTTGTGCTCCATGGTCATGTGATGGACAAGTGCATGGTTCATTACAAGGCAGATGTCTGATTACTGTGCTGTGACTATAATGATCTGTGCACCTGTGTGAGTCACATGACCATGGACTATACATGACATGACCATGGACTATTCATCACATGATCATTGAATATACATGACTTGGCCATGAACTGTACATGACATGACCATGGACTATACATCACATGACAATGGACTATACATCACATGACAATGGACTATATGACTTGACCATAGACTATACATGACATGACAATGGACTGTACATCACATGACTATGGGCCTTATATCCCATAACTCTGGTCTGTATATCACATGACCAGGACCAAGTCAAAAATAGATCAGAAAAACATGATACATTATAAATTATAATGAAATTTCATTATCTGGTTTATTATAAATGAATACATATCAACACATTCCCTTGTAAGCAGATGATAAATAACTATTCCATACTTGTGGTCGGGCTCGTAGTTGTTGTGGTTGGAGACGTTGTAGAAGCTGCAAAATATAAGAGCAATATATACTGATGAGATAATAGACATTACTATGTAACCACTTTGTATTCGGCCCCTGAAATCTCCTCTCATTGGTTTATAAGAGATATCAGAAGATACTTTTGTCTCCATGTGAATTCTAAGCACAAATAACATTGTCTCCCCATCTCCATATATTGGACATTCCTAACACCTACAGCCTGATGGGGAGAAAGGATCTCAAGATGTTTCACTGATCAGATTTCTGCTCTGAAAGTAAAATTAGATAAAAAAATGTAACAGATAGGAAGGAACTTACTTGTGGTCCCGGCAGGGGTTGTGGTTGGAGACGTTGCAGAAGCTGCGAATCATAGTTATTGCTCAATATATAATCATGAGATAATAAACTTTACTAAGAATAACCCAAATCCATATGACTAACAATTTTAGGATTTGGTCTCATCTTATTTTATAATTAGCGTAAAACATATCAGTAATTGCAGAGTAGAGTGAAAAGCCCGGACAAGATGGCGGCTCCATAATGAAGCACAGAAAATACATCCAAAAATAGATGAAAAAAGTGATAAATGTCATTATCTGGTTATCATAAATACATGAATAGAATGGCCAAACCTTCCCTTTAAGCAGACGATAAATAAATAAGAACTTACTTGTGGTCGGACTTGTAGTTGTGGTTGGAGACGTTGTAGAAGCTGCAAAATATGATCACACAGATATTCATCAATATATAACCATGAGATAATAAACTTTACCAATCTATTAATATAGAAAGAATTTTTGGATTGGACCCCTGGAAATCTCCTCTTATTAGTATATAAGAGATATTAGAAGATCCTTTTCTCTCCATATACATTATGTAGGCACAAATAATACCACCACCCCATCTCCATAGAATTGTCCATGTGCAGACAGTCCTGCCTGATATTATTACAGTATCACACACTGTGTAGTAGTCAGATAGAAAACTCTTCTGTATCCAAACACTTACTTGTGGTCCTGGCCGGGGTTGTGCTGGGAGATGTTGTAGAAGCTGCAGGAAAATATTATCACATAGTTATTTATTAAATTAGAATAATGAGAATATCAATGAAATAATCCAAAACCGTAGAGATTAGGGATGAGTGAACAGTGAAATGTTTGAAGTTCGAGTAGCCGCTTGTTACGGTTCAGTCTATATATATAAAAATATTATTAACGATGACACCGCTAGACTGCAGACACTGCAGTGAGGTCCACAAGCCCCAGGGGGAGGGGCGGCTGTGTGCATGAAAAGCTAACCACCAGTTAACTACACTGGCAGTGGTGTTTGTGCGGTTCTGGTGTGAAATAACTGCACACATACTTTCACCAATTAACCTCACTGGGAGAGTGCACCTGTGCAAAGCCGCTGGGTGAAGCTGAATGAGGCCTTGTAAAAGACCTCTGCTAAAACACAGCAGAGGAATAGGCACGAGTACAAGCTTCAGCCTGCTGCACAGGAAAGGCTGCCAGGGGTTAACGTCACCCCTGGTCAGTAACACAAAGGGCTCCTAAACAGCTTTGGAGCAGCAATATAAATGGACAGTACAATAGGCTTAGGTGATTCCACTGGCAGAGCCAAGGTATCCTAGCTTAGATCCCTGACCTGACAACCTGCCATTCACAGGAACCTAGCACTGACCTCCTGTCTCAATTTTAGTTAAATTGTGAGCACTGGGTGGGCGTCGGCTCACACTATATAAAGGCTAGTCCCTGCCCAAAGGGGCGGTGGCATGACATCACTGATCATGCCCAGTATGGGCAAAATGGGACTCAGCTTCTGAGCGGCCCCAAAATGTCTGAGCATGCTCAGTAGGGAAAGAATGGCACTTAGCCTCTGAGTGGCTCCAAAATGTCTGAGCATGCTCATTGGGCCCAAAGCTGGACTTAGACTCCAGACACCTCACTGCACGACGCCGAGGGTGAGGTTTGAATTGGCCCACAGGTGGCACTATGCGCTGGATGGGAAGCCTGTGGGACCCCATCCTAACACCGCTCAATACTCAACTGTTCGATCGAACATCGAATCCCATTATAGTCTATGGGAAATAAATACTCGTTTAGGGGGAAACCACTATTCAACTCAGGAGAGTCACCAAGTCCACTATGACACCCCAGGAAATGATGCCAACACCCTGGAATGCAACTGGGACAGCAGGGGAAGCATGTCTGGGGGCATCTAACATGCCCAAGTCACTGTATTACGCCACTAATAATGCGATAATAAGAGTTGAGCGGCAGCTGACTTTTTCCCATAGGAATGCATTGACTAGTGTTGATTGGCCGAATGCCATACAGAGTACAGCATTCGGACAAAAAACGCTGGTTCTGCCAGAGGCTAGTCTGTGAGGAGGCGGAGTCTAATATCGGACCAGAATGGAGACTGCTGTGGACCGATGTTAGACTCCGCCTCCTCCGGCATAACCAGCATTGATTGGCCAAATGCTGTACTCTGTATGGCATTCGGCCAATCAACGCTGGTCAATGCATTCCTATGCCGAGATGTAGCAGTGCTGGCCATACACTCAGCTCGGCTACACCAGAGATCTGAACCCTGCTGCACACTCAGCTCTGCACACTCCCCTGCGCAGTTATCGGTGCAAAAAAAGTGGCAGGGAAGGTGGGAGGGGAATCCAATTTTTAGCGAGTTTGCCACCTGGTGTTCGACTAGAATTGAACATCTCGAACAGCCTGATATCCGATCAAACACGTACTCGATCGAATGCTGTTCACTCATCTCTAGTAGTGATGCTATTTTTAGAATCTCCTGGTCCCCACAGTTTCATGGAAGAGGAATTGTCAAAACTTTCTCTAATATTAGCTTGTATGAGATATTTGTAAGTTCTTTTTATTTCCATATACATTGTGTCTGCATTAGGGTTGAGCCGATCTTGAGATTTCAGGATCGTTTTTAAAATCCGATTTCCAATCATTTTCCATTCGAACCTAATCCAAATTCCAATCTCAATGCAAGTCAATGGGATTTTCTTAATAATCGAAGAACGGATTTTAAAAACCATCCTATTCACTGCACAGCATGGGGTCTAAAAATTGAACGCTTTAATTTAAATAAATAGTGACACATTCCCTTTAAGCAGATGATAAATAAATAACTCTATTACATACTTGTGGTCGGGCTCGTAGTTGTTGTGGTTGGAGATGTTGTAGAAGCTACAAAATATATGATCAGACAGTTATTCCTCAATATATACTGATGAGATAATAGACATTACTATGTAACCACTTTGTATTCGGCCCCTGAAATCTCCTCTCATTGGTTTATAAGAGATATCAGAAGATACTTTTGTCTCCATGTGAATTCTAAGCACTAATAACATTGTCTCCCCATCTCTTATACTGGACATTCCTAACACCTACAGCCTGATAGGGAGAAAGGATCTCAAGATGTTTCACTGATCAGATTTCTGCTCTGAAAGTAAATTTAGATAAAAAATGTAACAGATAGGAAGGAACTTACTTGTGGTCCCGGCAGGGGTCGTGGTGGGAGATGTTGTAGAAGCTGCAAAAAATATTATCAGACATTTATTCCTCAACATATAATAAGAAGATAACAGACTTTACTAGAAAGAACCCAAACTGAAGCGACACATTTACTATGTTCAGAATCTCCCATCTATAATTTAATAGATAAGAAATGCTGCAAGTCCAAAATAGAGAATACAAGGCAGAAATAGAGAATACAAGGCAGAAATAGAGGATAGAAGGCAGAAATAGAGAATACAAGGCAGAAATAGAGAATACAAGGCAGAAATAGAGAATACAAGGCAGAAATAGAGAATACAAGGCAGAAATAGAGAATACAAGGCAGAAATAGAGGATAGAAGGCAGAAATAGAGAATACAAGGCAGAAATAGAGAATACAAGGCAGAAATAGAGAATACAAGGCAGAAATAGAGAATACAAGGCAGAAATAGAGGATAGAAGGCAGAAATAGAGAATACAAGGCAGAAATAGCGGATACAAGGCAGAAATAGAGGATAGAAGGCAGAAATAGAGAATACAAGGCAGAAATAGCGGATACAAGGCAGAAATAGAGGATAGAAGGCAGAAATAGAGAATACAAGGCAGAAATAGAGAATACAAGGCAGAAATAGCGGATACAAGGCAGAAATAGAGGATAGAAGGCAGAAATAGAGAATACAAGGCAGAAATAGAGAATACAAGGCAGAAATAGAGGATAGAAGGCAGAAATAGAGAATACAAGGTAGAAATGCTCCAAATGCAAATTGGCTGTAAAATACCATCAAAGTCGATGAATAAATGACCCGTTCTTATCAGAATCACGGAAACTGACAAGGTGCGGATACAAAACGCAAGTGTGACCCTGGCCTTATCTGAAACTGACTTTAGTAATCTGACCTCTCCTGCATTACCAATGATATTATGGAATTTGTTCTGTTTGCCTTCACTTTGTGCAGTGCGATATCTTACCAATGAAGGCGGCCAAAGCCATTGGAAGAGCCAAGTGAATACTCTGCGTTAAAGTGTTGTTAAGTGATACGTTTCATTCACTACATCTGATACCGGCACGATTGGTACTGCCTGACTGTCTATAACCGTAAATAGGATGACCTGATGTAGCTCAAGACGCTTTAGACACCAGATTTGTATCTGAAAGTAGATGGAGAATCTCTTTATACTTACAAGTGGTCTGGACCGCAGTTGTTGTGGTTGGAGATGTCGCAGTTGTTGTGGTTGGAGATGTCGCAGTTTCTGCGTAAAAATAATATCACACAGTTATACATCAATATATAGTCAGAAGATAATTTACATTACTAAGAAACTAATCCAAATTCTCCTTTTAACCCTTTTCTAATCTCCCTACCCCCACCACTGTCCCCATTGTCTCATGGAGTTTGATACAATTCCTCTTATTAGTCATCTCCTTGTTTTCCGCCATAGCGGAGCACACCTACAACCTCATGCAAAAGCAAGCATAAGAGGTAAAGATGTCCTGCCAAAGAGTTCCATATATCAGGATGAATAAGCAGAGCTCCTCCGTTTTTTGGTACAAAAATGTCTAAAAACAAGTCCCTTGTGGTATATGTAGAAGGAACAGGATCACAGCGTTACTGGTATGGAGCCACACCAAGTGAGCAGTCCTTAATAGCATAACCGGAGAAGAACAGTCCATGTAGCCAAAGAGAAAAGCAACCTGACCATAAGACATGACCGTATTACATGACCGTATTACACAACCGATGAGATAAATCAATAAAAACTGATACAATTGCTAATAGAGTGTAGCAGTATGGCATCGAAACACCTGATGACAGTGCCGCACACAGTGCTCAAACACCGTAGCAGAATACCGACCAGAAAAGAAGCCAATAGTAGATACACAAAACCCAAAAAGAATCTCGTCACTAAAAACAAGGTATCGAGACCCACAACACAGTGGGAAGGGAAAGGGAAGGGGAAAAACAATATGGGCACACCAAGGTTCAACATCACTACATGATAGGGAGGGAATGATGTAGAGGGCACCAGAGCAGGGAACCGACACCAATGGCCAAACCTAAATAAACAGGAAAAGTCCAATTGCTAATCGAGTGTGTAGACTGGACATCCATTGGGATTTTTTCTTCAGTATCCGATTTTCCCAATCAACATCCATTTTTTGGCAGTCTAACCCACCCAATAGCCTGAAATGGAAGGCCTTCCGGGTCCCCTTGAGGGTACTGAGTGAAGCGTCCATCTTGCACATGCTTTATATTACAGATATGGTCTTGGATACACCTACGGAATTGCCTCCTTGTTTTACCAGTATAGTTTGCTGACCAGGGACAGGTGATGAGATATATTACCCCAGTTGTGGTACAACTAACAAAGACCCTGGACCGGAACGTCTGTCCTGTAATGGTTCTCCTGAATTTCTTTCTTGCAAATATGTCAACACAGGAACCACACCTTCCACATCTAAAGACCCCACAGGCGGTCTATCTCGCCATGTCCCTGAGACCAACATGGGTTCTAGGTAACTGTGAACTAACTTATGTTGATTATTTCGCCAACAGTTGACCTGTGGTTGACGGGAGAATCTATCGGCAATAAATAGAACTGGAAAGAGGAAAGGTCCTCCCTCAAGAAGATTGTGTCTGGGCACCTTCACATTTTAGTGTTGTGGGTAATACCCCAACTCCAATAAAGGCTCTTTCCAAGTCTGTTGCCATTTTTAAGTTATCAAACCTGTAACTTTTGACCCCTTTTGTATACAGTCTGGGTATTGACTAACGTTATCTTGTTATCCCGATGCCCAAATATACAAGTCCAGGCGAGTGACTTTCATTCGGTATTGTACAGTATGTCGCCACTTTACATGACTTCTGAGTTTTTGAGTTTCCAATATTTTTAAGCCATGAATACAAATATTGGTCATTTTAATTACAACGAAACCAAAAAGTTTCCTCCGTTAGACTTGTATTTAGAAATGTAATTTTGGGTCTTTTTGTAATTTTTTGTCTTCAATGGACTTTACTTACGAGAACAGCTGCAGGGATGGCCGAGGAGTTGCTCACACAGTTGTAATCCTAGCAGCTTTATACAGTTTTCAGGACATTCGCATTCAGTGCTTTCTGTAGAATTAAGAGATTCATCGGTAACAGATTATAGTAATCATATTTTTGCAAAAGTAAATTTAGGTTGAGAATTTTAGTAGGAAACGTACTTGTGGTTTGGGGTAGAGTTGTTGTGGATGGAGATGTGGTGGTGGCTGTATAAGAAAGGGAGAAACAACTTATATTAAGCCTCATATATCTAAAAATAACACAATTTTACCATCCAGAGAATCTCCCAACTCTCCATTCTATGTTGGAACTTGGTCCTTATCTGCAGGTATGTCTTATCAGCTCATAAGTGATATTAGTTGATGACCCCCAAGTGGATTTGGGCCACAGCAATTGGGGGGAAAGACCATGTCTAAGGAATAGGCCAGAGAGGGTTCATCTATGATCTCGCTCACGAGAGACCAGGCTTAGTGTTGGGCGTGCTATCCAGTGTCCTGCTCTAACTCTATAATACACAACAAGGCTCTTGGTCATTTGCTGTGCAATAAACTACAACACACCGGAGCCTCATGCACAGAAGACAGATATTTTTTATTAGTACATAGATTCCTGACAGGGTTTACAAAAGTACCAGTATAAAATGGTGAAGGGACTACTTTGGGGTGAACCTAGCCTCTCTGCTGCCTGAGCTGAACTATAGAAAGGTGCCCCCCCCCAAAAAAAAAAAAAAAGAAAAAGATACCCAGCCCAGAAATCTGGGCCCCTAATAAGGACACACGCCCCCCCAGCCAAAAAAAAAAAAAAAATCCCTTATTTGGGCCCCACACCCTATTTAACACCCTATTTTTGGCCCCCAAAACAATATTCAACCTTGTTTCTCCTTTGGCCCACCACCTGATACATGACCCCCCTAAACACCACATATCACCTACTTTGTATGCCTTTCCCCCATATTATATATAATCCTCTTTTTGTGGCCTGTTGTGTTTGGAAATGTTACCCATAGCCCAGCGAATTGAGTTCAAGCTACTAACACTAACATACAAAGCCATCCACAACCTGTCCCCTCCATATATCTCTGACCTAATCTCCCGCTACCTGCCCACATATAACCTCCGATCCTCCAATGACCTCCTACTCCGCTCTGCCCTCATCCGCTCCTCACACAACCGTCTCCAAGACTTCTCCCGTGCATCCCCCATACTCTGGAACTCCTTACCACAACACATAAGACTGACCCCCACAATCACAGGATTCAAGAAGGCCCTGAAGACTCCCCTATTCAGGAAGAGCTACAACCTCCAATAACACTATCACCACACCCCCATCTGTACAGTCTCCCCCTCTCCTTCTGTCTCTACCCCCTTCCCTCATAGATTGTAAGCCCTCGCGGGCAGGGCCCTCTACCCCACTGTGCCAGCCGATCACTGTTAGTATTATATCTACCTGTATATACTGTGTATTGTATGTAACCCCCAAATGTACAGCACCATGGAATTAATGGTGCTATATAAATAAATAAATAATAATAATAATAATAAGTAGTAGTAGTTGCATAAAATATTATCACACATGTCCATCAATATGAAACACAGCCATGAGATAACATACGAGACTTTGCTACAAAATAACCAAAATCTAAAAAAACTGTAACATTTTTGAATCTCTTTTAGCAGATGACGAATAACTTACATGTCGTCGGACTTGGAGTTGCTGTAGTTGGAGTTGTAGTCGGAGTTGTAGTCGGAGTTGTTGGAGTTGTAGTAGTTGTTGTAGTCGGAGTTGTTGTAGTTGTTGTAGTCGGAGTTGTTGTAGTTGTTGTAGTCGGAGTTGTTGTAGTTGTAGTCGGAGTTGTTGTAGTCGGAGTTGTTGTAGTTGGAGTTGTAGTTGTTGTAGTCGGAGTTGTTGTAGTTGTTGTAGTTGGAGTTGTTGGAGTTGTTGGAGTCGGAGTTGTTGTAGTCGGAGTTGTTGTAGTTGGAGTTGGAGTTGTTGTAGTCGGAGTTGTTGTAGTTGTTGTAGTTGGAGTTGTTGGAGTTGTTGGAGTCGGAGTTGTTGTAGTCGGGGTTGTTGTAGTTGTAGTTGTTGTAGTTGTTGTAGTCGGAGTTGTTGTAGTAGCTGCATAAAAATGTATTCATCAATATACCATACAATCATGAGATATTTTACTAAAATAACTCAAATCCATAAGAATGTATAAACAATTTTAAAATGTGATCTTTACATTATTACTTATTAGATATCAGAAGACTCTCTTGTCCCCATATACATTATGTACTGTAGGCACAAATATTACTGCTTCACCATCACCATGTCAATTGTAGCTTTGTAAAAAGTTCTGCCTGGTGATACATTATCTGAAGATGTTTTAGTAATCAGATTTCTCTTCTGAAAGTCAATTTCGATGGACAATGTAGCAGATAGGAAGGAACTTACTTGTGGTCTTAGCTGGGGTTGTGGTTGGAGATGTTGTAGCTCTATACAATGTATATATATTAGCTCTATAATATATTGGCTGTATAAATGATATCGCACAGTCATCAACATATAATTTTAAGAATTTGTTACAAAAAAACAAAAACAAATCAAAAGATTCTATACACACAGATTGCACAACCCCTGACCCTCTAAACAGTGTAGACACAGATAGAATTGTCTGTTTCAAGCACATCATCTCATGTTAGGGTTCACTCACATGGAGGAATTTGGCGCGGATTCTGGCGCAAATCCATGTGGAATGTGCGCAGAAAAAAAAAGCCTCCCCATAGAACTCTATGTGGAGGGTTTTTTTCCCCACAGAACTGGAACCAGAATCCGCACCAAATTCCTCCATGGAATGGACCTTCACTTTAGTAATCAGATTTTTATGGCTTAAATGTAGATGGAGAGTCATTTTTATAACTCACTTGTAATCTTGGTTGTTGTTGTGGTTTTAGCTGGTGCTGGGGCTGTGAAAAACGGAAATGCAGTTATTAGTCGCAATATGGCCATGATGTAGTATCATACATGGGCACAATTGTGTGGCGATATCAAGCTCAAGTCTTACTTAAAGGAGTTGTTCAGTTTCAGCAAATAAATATTGTTTGTATAATGAAAAATTCGACAATTTTCCCAAATACTTTTTGTATCAATTCCTCGCAGTATTCTAGATCTCTGCTTACTGGCAGTGGAATAAGATCAGTCCAGGGTCATGTGATGGGCACAGAGGAGCACAGTTCGTTGCGATGTCTAATTACTGTGTTGTGACTGTAACGGGCCGCTCCCCTGTGTGTCCATATCATGTATCATATGACCATGGACTGATTTTTACCCACTGTAAGTAACCAAATCATGACAGCAAGCAGAGATCTAGAAAACCCTGAGGATTGGTTTTGAGTAGGGTTGAGCGATCGTGTTCGGAAAAAATCAGATTCTGATCGGTGATCGAGAAAAATTCAAGATCGCGATCGGAATCCCGAACACAATCTTTTTAGGTGGGATCGAGATTGGTGATCATTTCCCACAATGCTTTGCTAGCTAGTCTCCTATTCATTCTAATGGGAGACTAGCTAACATCTCTAGTAGCTCTTCAAACACTAACCTGGGAGGCGGCGGCAGCGAGGCAAAGAAGACCGAGAACACCGAGCACCGGACAAGCCATCTCTGCAGGTAAGTGGACACCAGGGGGGACTAAGTAGCCAGAGGATTAAAAAAAAAATCCTCTGGCTACTTAGTGATTAAAAAAATTCACTAGACAGTGTGGATTCTAACAATTAAAGCGTTCTATTATTAGATTCCATGCTGTATAGTGAATAGGATTGTTTTTAAAATCCAATCTCCGATTAGTAAAAAAAATCCCATTGACTTGCATTGGGATCGGAATTGGGATCGAGATCGGGTTTGAATGAAAAATGATCGGAAATCGGATTTCAAAATCAATCCTGAAAAGTCAAGATCGGCTCAACACTAGTTTTGAGCACTTTCATGTAAAGGATTTCCTAAAATTCGTTTTTAATTTTATCAAATTTTTCCAAAATTTTTAAGACCTTCTATACATAGTTTGGTTGATGACTAGCCCCATCATGTTATCCTACGAATGCATCTGGGAGTCTTGCCCAATGATACAGCCCCTAAGGGGGAGCAGGTTGTCTTCTTCCACCCTTGTTTGATTTCACCCTTGTCTACGTTACCCAATGAAGTTTTCTATGTGAATTTTTGAGTTTCTACCTTCTACCATCTACACAATGGACTTTACTTACGGGGACAAGTACATGGTGGACCACAGAGGCTTATTAAACCCAGTACTGATATACAGTTTCTCGGAGGGCACTGGCACTCGGTAGTCGCTGCAATTAAGAGATTTAGTATTAATAAATAAGATTAATCAAATTCAGAAATGTAAATTTAGAGAATCGTAAGTAAATTTACGTAGCAATTATCATACTTGTGGGCTCGGGTGGAGTTGTTGGAGATGCGGCATCAGCTGAATAAAAAAAATGTAGAGGCGCAATTATTTATGGAGATATCATTATTCCTTAATATAACCCAAATCTAAACATTTTATTACCATATTTAGAATCTTCTATCCTGCACTATGCTGAAATCTGATCTGATCAAACTTCTCTGCAACTACTTCCTCTTAAATTTCAAGCAGTATCGGGAGAGTACTTGTTTCTCCAAATACGTTATGAACAGGATAGAACTGCCTCCCTATCAGATAGAACTGCCTAACTCACATTCTGTGTACAGTGATGTATAGCGCTTCTGTATGTCCATGTAAATGATGTACACACAGATAGTACTGCCCCCCTATCAGATAGTACAAAGTCTCCCTATCAGATAGTAATGTCTCCCTATTAGATAGAACTGCCTCCCTATCAGATAGAACTGCCTCCCTATCAGATAGAACTGCCTAACTCACATTCTGTGTACAGTAAGTGATGTATAGCGCTTCTGTATGTCCATGTAAATGATGTACACACAGATAGTACTGCCTCCCTATCAGATAGTAATGTCTCCCTATCAGATAGTAATGTCTCCCTATCAGATAGTACTGCCTCCCTATCAGATAGTACAGTCTCCCTATCAGATAGTAATGTCTCCCTATCAGATAGAACTGCCTCCCTATCAGATAGAACTGCCTAACTCACATTCTGTGTACAGTGATGTATAGCGCTTCTGTATGTCCATGTAAATGATGTACACACAGATAGTACTGCCTCCCTATCAGATAGTAATGTCTCCCTATCAGATAGAACTGCCTCCCTATCAGATAGTACAGTCTCCCTATCAGATAGAACTGCCTCCCTATCAGATAGAACTGCCTAACTCACATTCTGTGTACAGTAAGTGATGTATAGTGCTTCTGTCTGTCCATGTAACTGATGTTCACAAAGATAGTACTGCCTCCCTATCAGATAGTACAGTCTCCCTATCAGATAGTAATGTCTCCCTATCAGATAGAACTGCCTCCCTATCAGATAGAACTGCCTAACTCACATTCTGTGTACAGTGATGTATAGCGCTTCTGTATGTCCATGTAAATGATGTACACACAGATAGTACTGCCTCCCTATCAGATAGTAATGTCTCCCTATCAGATAGAACTGCCTCCCTATCAGATAGTACAGTCTCCCTATCAGATAGAACTGCCTCCCTATCAGATAGAACTGCCTAACTCACATTCTGTGTACAGTAAGTGATGTATAGTGCTTCTGTCTGTCCATGTAACTGATGTTCACAAAGATAGTACTGCCTCCCTATCAGATAGTACAGTCTCCCTATCAGATAGTAATGTCTCCCTATCAGATAGAACTGCCTCCCTATCAGATAGAACTGCCTAACTCACATTCTGTGTACAGTGATGTATAGCGCTTCTGTATGTCCATGTAAATGATGTACACACAGATAGTACTGCCTCCCTATCAGATAGTACAGTCTCCCTCACATTCTGTGTACAGTAAGTGTTGTATAGTGCTTTATGTCTGTCCATGTAACTGATGTTCACACAGATAGTACTGCCTCCCTATCAGATAGAACTGTCTCCCTGTTGGATAGAACTGCCTCCCTATCACATAGAACTGTCTCCCTCACATTCTGTGTACAGTAAGTGATGTATAGTGCTTTATGTCTGTCCATGTAACTAATGTTCACACAGATAGTACTGCCTCTCTGTTAGATAGTACTGCCTCCCTATCAGATAGTACTGTCTCCCTGTTGGATAGAACTGCCTCTCTGTCAGAACTGTCTCCCTTACATTCTGTGTACAGTAAGTGATGTATAGTGCTTCTGTCTGTCCATGTAACTGATGTTCACACAGATAGTACTGCCTTCCTATCAGATAGAACTGCCTCCCTGTTAGATAGTACTGCCTCCCTATCAGATAGTACTGCCTCCCTATCAGATAGTACTGCCTCCCTGTTAGATAGAACTGCCTCCCTATCAGATAGTACTGCCTCCCTGTTAGATAGAACTGTCTCCCTGTTAGATAGAACTGTCTCCCTGTTAGATAGAACTGCCTCCCTGTTAGATAGTACTGTCTCCCTGTTAGATAGAACTGCCTCCCTATCAGATAGTACTGCCTCCCTGTTAGATAGAACTGTCTCTCCATCACATAGAACTGTCTCCCTCACATTCTGTGTACAGTAAGTGATGTATAGTGCTTCTGTCTGTCCATGTAACTGATGTTCACACAGATAGTACTGCCTTCCTATCAGATAGAACTGCCTCCCTGTTAGATAGTACTGCCTCCCTATCAGATAGTACTGCCTCCCTATCAGATAGTACTGCCTCCCTATCAGATAGTACTGCCTCCCTGTTAGATAGAACTGCCTCCCTATCAGATAGTACTGCCTCCCTGTTAGATAGAACTGTCTCTCCATCACATAGAACTGTCTCCCTCACATTCTGTGTACAGTAAGTGATGTATAGTGCTTCTGTCTGTCCATGTAACTGATGGTCACACAGATAGTACTGCCTCCCTATCAGATAGTACTGCCTCCCTGTTAGATAGAACTGTCTCCCTATCAGATAGTACTGCCTCCCTATCAGATAGTACTGCCTCCCTGTTAGATAGAACTGCCTCCCTATCAGATAGTACTGCCTCCCTGTTAGATAGAACTGTCTCCCTGTTAGATAGAACTGTCTCCCTGTTAGATAGTACTGCCTCCCTGTTAGATAGTACTGTCTCCCTGTTAGATAGAACTGCCTCCCTATCAGATAGTACTGCCTCCCTGTTAGATAGAACTGTCTCTCCATCACATAGAACTGTCTCCCTCACATTCTGTGTACAGTAAGTGATGTATAGTGCTTCTGTCTGTCCATGTAACTGATGGTCACACAGATAGTACTGCCTTCCTATCAGATAGAACTGCCTCCCTGCCTCTCTAATGTATTATATAATGTACTGTAAGCTACAATAGTGCTACAGCATCGCCTTCCTGACTTTCTATGTAACAAATCTCATAGTAAGTACTCACTTCCCGGCAGGTGTTGACAAAATGCCACAAAGTAAGAATTTCAGAAATAGAAGGGTTAATAGTTTATTTTTGTCAATTAACCAAACGAAGTGTATAAAGACAAGAAAAATGTAAATCCTGTCAATATTTGGTGTGACCTTTGCCCTTTGCCTTCCATCAGTTCTTCTTGGCATTTGCAAAGAGATTTTGGTAGAACTGGGCAGGGAGGTTGTTCCGGCCGCCATCTTGGATAACCAAACACGGATCTTCATGTCATCCCAGACAGACTGGAGGATGATGAGATCAGGACTATATCCGTGAGGGCCATATCATCACTTCCAGGACTCCTCCTCCAAAGAGCAAAGGTCACACCGAATATTGACGGTATTTACTTTTCTCTTTTCTTCATTGACAATAATAAACTATTAACCCTTCTCTGTCTGAACGCTTTCTTACTTTGAGACATTTTTCTACATCTGCTTACAACTTTTGCACAGCACCCTATATCATGCAGTAAAGTATTTCCGAGAGTACAGTATACGGTATTCTATGTAGAGTTTACTTACGAGGGCAACTGCACGACTGCCGAAGAATACCACATAGAAGTGAACCTGATTGAGGACAATCGATAGGACATCGGCACTCCAGTTCTGTAAAATGTAAAAGAATATTCTTAGAATTCTTTGATATTGTTTTACTTTACGTGGCCTGTATGTGTATGGGGCGGTTGAGAGGTTTAGACAATGATACAATCTTAGTTACTGTATATACATGTAGTCACTGGATATCAAACGCAGGGTAACTTGGACTAGACTAGTCTACATTTCCACCAGATTTATCATCCAGCGTCAACCACTGTAATAAATTTGGCAAATTTTCACACATTATTCAATTCTTGTTTTTACGCAGTCGGTACCTACCTGCAGGCTGAGCGCTCACTGTAGTTTCTACGACAAAAGAGAAATAGAGTGACTGTTGTGTTTCCATCAATTCACATTCATAGACAGACTGTACAGTAAATCAAAAGATTGTCGAGTCCCTGTATGACCCCTATTAACAGGGACGTAATTTGAGGGGGTGCAGAGGGTGCCATTGGACTCTGATACATGGCCCATAAGGAGAATATATATAAAGGGACAATATATTACTGTCATTACAGATGGGGAGGCCTGGTGTAGAATAGAATTTTGCATTGGTACCCGGGAATTTCACATTACACCTGTACCCAGACCTCCATGTTGCCCGTGCTACTAGATTACTTAAAGTGACTTTCATTCATGAAACAACTTTTCATAAAAGGCAAATATAAGAAACATTGCAATATATCTTTATTAAGGATCTTATCTAGGCTGCTCTTCTCCTCTTTGTCTTCACTCAGTCTGTTTGTATACATAGAGTCCTATTACAATCCAACTTACCAACAGAGCTCTATGGAGAGGAGAGGGGGGAGCAGTGGCTGCAGATTGGTCTATTACCTTATTTTGTAACACAGCAGTTAGAGATGAGCGAGTAGTTAAATACTTGATATTCGATATTCATTTCGAGTAGCCCCGCAATATTTGACTACTCGAATCGAATATCGAATCCTATTATAGTCTATGGGGGGAAAATGCTCGTTTCAGGGGTAGGCAACGTTCAATCAAATTATACTTACCAAGTCCACGAGTGAGGGTCGGGGTGGAATCTCCGAGAAGTCTTCTCCGTGCAGTGTCCCCGCGGCGTCTTCCGGCTCTGAATTCACTCTGCCAGGCATCAGGCCTGGACAGAGCCGACTGCGCATGCCTGCACTACAAGAAAATGGCCACTTACAGTCAAAGCGGCCATTTTCTTGTAGCACGGGTATGCGCAGTCGGCTCTGCCCAGGCCCGATGCCTGGCAGAGTGAATTCAGAGCTGGAAGACGCCGCGGGGACGCTGCACGGAGAAGACTTCTAAAGGTAGGAGAAGAACCAGCGTTGATTAACCGACTGTATAGCATTTGGCCAATCAACGCTGGTTCTGCATCAAACTTTTCCATTCGAATAGTGAATGGTACTCGATCAAGTACGAATATTTCGAATACTGTAATATTCGATCGAATACCTACTCGATCGAGTACTACTTGCTCATCTCTAATAGCAGTGTTAGAAGGGTTCCCTCCCTCCCTCTCAGCGTAGCCGAGTGAAGCTTCCTCCTTCTCCCCATCCCTCTTCATAGACTAATATGCAAACAATATCTTAGCCTGAGGAATAGGGAAGCAAACCTATTTCTTAAGTAAGATATATTATACATATTCCTATATTCACCTGTACTATTCATTTACAAGACATATATTTTACAAGGCAACGTTGCAAAGGCAAAACCCCCATCAATGATCAGGATGAGTCTCTGCACCGCACCCATGCAAGTCAATGGGCTGAACGATGTGTAGCGCAGATATATCATATACATATGACATACATAACATATAGAGGTTGTCCAATACAGAAAACTCCTTCAAGATTGGTATTA
Organism: Leptodactylus fuscus; assembly: GCF_031893055.1. Lineage (NCBI taxonomy): Eukaryota > Metazoa > Chordata > Amphibia > Anura > Leptodactylidae > Leptodactylus > Leptodactylus fuscus. The sequence goes on from NC_134275.1 coordinate 80,668,034, forward strand.
AATACATCCAAAAGAATAAAACACAATAAACGGGTAGAGTATAAAGAGTCACCCATGCAAAGAAAATCCAAGATGTTGTAATGTAATTGCCAAGCCATTGCTTCTTTGTTCTCCTGCCACCAGTGTCCTCCATCCACCATATCCTACCACCTTATAGACATCAGTTCAGGTCATGATGACCGCTTATCTCTAACACGTGACCACTGTTGACCTCAACATGCCCATTGACCCGCACCAGTTCACCATTGGTTCGGTTTCTTGTAGTTTATAACAATTTCTTTGCTTTTCAGATACAGATACATAACTTGAAGCTTCTGGTCCACATGTGACCAGGAGGGATTTGGTCCATTTCAGTATCGGAGCAGTCAGGCATTAAATGCATGGGAATCACTGTTGACCGATTCACGGCACAGTCTCCATAGGGAGCAATGGGCAGCCGCACGGCCCATTCAACCAGGTTTTAATCACTTAAAGAAGTATTTGTAGCCATTTTTTGGCCGTTTTTGAGTTTGTGATACATGTGTAACTATATTGTTGGTCGATTTCTATATTTTTTATCTTCAATACTTGTTTGCTTGGATACGTCTGCGGGTGAAGCTGCAGGTTCTGAGCTCATTGGGCATCTCCTTTGTTTCCCTCCTCTCGGCCATTGCTCCTTTATTCCTTTCCATCCTCTTTCACATTGACTTACGGTGTTCATGTACTGTCAAAATCTGTCACTTGAATACGTATTTGATTAAACGCTACTCCTCATGTTCCCCCATATACACACAGAGCAAGCTTATATTGTATGGGCAGAGAGGAGGCCCACAAAAATACAGGGTTGAAAGTCAGTAATTTAACCAGATCCTTCCTTCGTCCAATGTCTGTTATCCAACAGTTGGGATCCCCCCATAGATGAGAATATTGGTGGGTTTGATTGACTTTGCTCTAATATATGAGGGTGTTAATCTGCTGTATATAAGCTGCAATTACATAGATTGTAACTTGGAAATCACCTACGGTCTATATAGCCTTGTAAATAATACTAACCTGCTCTGACCACAGATGTCTGTAAGAGAGAAGGCACATAATACGCCGTGCCGTCTCTGCCTGTCCGTGCTGGACTGCGCTAGCTGCGTCTTCAATTAAAGAGGTCCATTCAGCCCCTACACCGACTCCAACTCTTTTGGATCATCCAATAACCTCTCCTCCACTGATTCCACTACAATAGAAATTTTTTTCTCTCGCCCCCGCCATTCATGAGCAATCCATTCCATCCAGGGCCATTCCAGACCCTTATCCACATGAGATATGGGGGGCGGAGTCTGACCGCGCACGGTGTAGGATGCAAGCCTGCTGAGCTCCTCACACGCAGCCCTTTTTCGGACTCCCTGATAGCTGATACGGCTACTACCATGGGCAAAAATGGTAAAGAACGGGGCCCGGATCCCCCCGGGACCCCAAATCAGTCGAAACACTTGGGAGACTTGCACAAATCAGCGAGGAAGAAGGTCGGGTACTCACCTGCTAGGCCTTCCAAGATGGCGCCGGGCACACGCAGAGGATATGAGTCGGAAGAGGATTCGGAGGCAGAGAGTGTGGCGCTCACAGACCAGTCTCAGCAGCAAGAGACCGGACAAGCCACTGTGTCTATGGCGATGCTACAGAAAGCCTTGACTAAGGCTCTTCACCCGGTTATGTCGGAGCTGGCGGCAATCAGGTCAGATTTACAGCATATGGGGCAGCGGGTGTCTCAATTAGAAAACGGGGCCATGGCTCTTACTAACCATGCTACTTCTGTCGCTGCTAGGATGGCCGTGTATAAGGAATATATAGACAGATCATTGGTGCTTGTGGAAGACCAAGAAAACAGAGGGAGGAGGAAAAACTTGAGATGAAAGGGGATACCAGAACAAGATAATAATGAAAACCTAAATGACACGGCATTGGCTATTTTTGCTGAACTTTTAGGCCCTGACAGGGCTAAGGACATTAAGATTGAGAGGATTCATAGAGCACTCCGGCCTAAACCCCAACAGGGGGAGCCTCCACGTGATGTAATTTGCGGCCTACTGATGTATCCGGATGTGGCGGACATTTTAACTGCTGCAAGGAATAAGCCTGTTATAACTTATGCAGAGTCTGAAGTGTCTATTTTTCAGGACATTGCCCCTTCTATTCTGGCTAAACGTAGACTGCTTAAACCATTGCTGGACATCCTCAGAGCGAAAGATATAAAATACGCATGGCTGTACCCCTTCGGTCTGGCTGTTCATTACAAAGGGAGGAGGATTACGGTACACTCCCCATCAGACCTACCCTCTCTCTGGGCTCAACTCCGCATAGAGCCGTTGGACATTCCTTCCTGGCTACCAACACCCCCACTTCCAGATTGGCCGGACTTGCCAGATTGCGACCAGTGGTCTGAGGGGCGTTGCGCCAAGTCGCCAAAAATTAAAAAGTTCCTGGCACGTTCGAGGCAAGGAGTCCCGTGAAAGGTTTCTTATTGTTTTTGCCCAAGATTGCACGGTTTATATGTGCCTCAGCGCTATACTAACTTGATTGTATTTCCTAGTTTATGGATGTACAATGCAGTGTATAGTTATTTACAGGTGTTATAGATTTATACACTTCTGTACTTTCTTTTTTTTTTTTTTTTTTTTTTCAGCAGTTGTATGTTTTACTTAGTAGCCGTATCTTTTATGCTACTTTCTCCAGCGGTTTGTATCCAGGGAGACTGATAGGGCTGGAATTCCGATCAGACCTATCTCCAAATTGTTCCGTCCCTATCATCTTCTTGTTAGCAACATTATTCCTCTTATAATTGTGTTTATTTTACATTGGATAAGACTCGGATGTAGGTGCACTTCGTTTGGGCATCTAGGTCCCTAGTGTTTTTCAGAGATTTTTTCCATTGACCCACCTTCCTTCCCCCCCCCCTCTCTCCATTCTTAACCGTATATTTCATTTCCTAAACCCTATCCCCCCCCCCCTCCCTCTTTACGGTACTAGAGACGGTGTTACGTTTTATTGAGTAGTGAAGTCCTTGCTTTGGTCTGCATCTGTAGTTATGGCGTCGCTCTCAATCACTTCTCTAAATGTGAACGGTTTTAACTCTCCACAGAAGAGACATGGGATTCTGCGGTTAGTCCAAAAATTGAAGGCGGAAGTGATAATGCTACAGGAGACTCATTTTAAAGCCACTAATTTGCCCAATTTTCCAAAAAAATATTTCGACCAATGGTTCTTTAGTTCACACCCTACGTCTGCGTCCAAAGGGGTGGCGATTGCGTTCCACCGCTCTGTCCCCTTCGCTTGTAAACAGTCACAGATGGACGCAGAGGGTAGATACTTATTTGTTAAGGGGACCTTGGCTACCAGACCCCTCACCTTCGCTTGCCTGTATGCGCCTAACCAAGGCCAGGTGAGCTGGATCAAACAGACGCTTAGTGATCTCCAACAATTTGCAGAAGGAGAAATAGTGATGGGAGGAGACTTAAATGTCACCTTAAACCCACTATTAGACACTTCAACCGGGAAATCAGCAGTCTCACAAGTAGCTTTAGCTTCTCTTCTTAAAACCTTCCATGATTGTCATCTGATTGACACTTGGAGATCTTTGCACCCAAATGTCAAGGACTTCACGCATTTTTCTCCTAAATATAACTCGCATCAGCGTTTAGATTATGTGTTTTGCTCTAAATCGCTTCTTACCAATCTTACTGGTTCAGATATAGGCTATGCGACCCTTTCAGATCACGGTCCAGTCTCAATCTCCGTTGTGATACCTGAAATTACGCCAACTGAATGGAACTGGACGCTAAATGAGACGCTTTTGAGTGACGCAGTGTTTTTAGATGAGCTTAGACTTAGGCTTGGGGAGTTCTTCCGTATTAACCAATCTAATGAAGTATCCACGGGCTCTATCTGGGAGGCTCATAAGGCCTATGTCAGAGGTCTATTGATAGCGAGAGGCTCACTGCTTAAGAAGAAAAAGCAGCTTGAAATAGACTCCCTTTTAGCTCAGATCTCTAACTTAGAACGGGCTCATAAACGGACACAGTTAGCCTCTATACAAAAGGATCTAGTGGCGCTTAGGGAGAGATTGCAGCGCATTTTTCAGAAACAACAAGCTAAGAATCAACTTTATCACAAACTTCGTGTGTACTCACATGGAGATAAAGGGGGCAAAACTATGTCGACCCTAGTGAAGAAAGCGAAGGCAAAATCATTTATTTCTTCGATTAAAGATGCCTCAGGGATCACACATTGTAATACACCTGAAATTGCTAGAATCTTTAGAGATTATTACGAAAAACTTTATAATATTGAGAAGGCAGACGCACCCGAAGAGAGGGATAGACAGACACTCCTCTTTCTACAAAAATTGCAACTCCCGACTGTCCCCTCGGAGGATGTAGAGAAATTGCTTGCCCCTGTTACTGTCCCAGAATTGCAAAATGTTTTACAAAGTTTTCCATTAGGGAAAAGCCCGGGGCCGGACGGTCTGACGGCCATGTATTATAAGAAGTTGCAAGATGTTCTTCTTCCCCAGCTGGCTGCACTGTGCAATGCCCTGATCTCTGGCGAAAAACTTCCTAAACAGTCTCAAGAGGCCTTTATAACCTTGATAGCTAAGGAAGGCAAGGATTCAACGCAGTGCGGAAATTACCGCCCCATTTCCCTCCTGAATCAGGATATTAAGATTTGGGCTAAACTGCTCGCAAATAGATTGAAAGCCATTGTCCCCAAACTCATCCACGAAGAACAAGCAGGTTTTGTCAAAGGAAGGGAGGGCAAAGACAATGCACATAAGTTGTTGCATGCCATAGCGCTGGCTAAATCCTCAGGCAAGTCTTTGGTCCTTCTCGGTGTTGACGCCGAGAAGGCCTTTGATAGAGTCAATTGGTCCTTCATGGCAGCCACCCTTAAATCTTTTGGCTTTCCGCCTGTCTTTGTCCAGATGGTCTTTTCGCTTTACACAGAACCACATGCCAGGCTACGGGTTAATGGGACTCTCTCTACTCCTTTCTATATACAAAACGGTACCCGCCAAGGGTGTCCGTTATCGCCCACGTTATTTATTCTTACCCTCGAAACGTTATTACAGGCTGTTAGACTACATCCCGAGATTGTAGGCTTTCGTGTGGGTTCCCGGGCATTGCACAGTGTAGCCTTTGCCGATGACGTTTTGTTTCTGGTCACGGATCCAGCCAAGGAGCTCCCCATACTTACTAAATTGATGGAACAGTATGGGAAGTTATCGAACTACAAACCGAATGTTTCTAAGTCTGAGGTGCTTGTGATCTCTCTTCCGAGCAAAACTAGAAGGGAATTAGAGGCTTCGTCCCCTTACGTCTGGAAAAGAGATCATATCACTTATCTAGGAGTGAAGTTAACCAGCAATCTTCTCAATTTATATAAGGAAAATTTTCTCCCTCTTTTACATGACTTAAAATCCTCTTTGCAAAAAATGGACATCCCTTACTTGTCATGGTTTGGCAGACGTAATTTGTTACAGATGTATATTTTGCCAAAGTTATTGTATAAACTCCAAATGTTGCCGATCGATCTCCCTAACACATACTTGGGCTCACTCAGGTCACTTTTTCTCCGGTTCCTCTGGAGAGGGAAGCCAGCGAGACTGGCTTATGACAAATTGATTTGTAGGAAAAGTGCAGGTGGTATCCAATTTCCTGATGTAACACTGTACTATGAGGCGAACTTATTGTCGAGATGGCTCTCTTTAGCTTCCCCAAGACAAAATTCTATAGTTAGAGAGATGGCAGACTTACAGCATGGACAAAGTCTCATTTCTCACCTCTGGACCCCAGAGACTCGACATCTTAGAAACCCGACTTGGGATTGTATTTTGAAAGGCCCTTGTAGGATTTGGTTGAAGTGGAGAGATAAATTAGCCCCTCCTCCCTCTAGATTATGTCCCGCTCAGCTTGCACCAAAACTATTAAAGAACCCCATAGATGGTTACGGTGGCTTCTGGTCGCAACTGAGGCATTTAACTTTGTCAGAACTGTACACTATGGATTTTGAACCCCTCCCATTAGAGCAACTTCAGGAAAGAATGACTCTCTCTAACATAACCCCTCTTCATTACGATCATTTTCGCTGGTGCCTGAAATCGATCCCCATACGAAGAGCCTTCTTTAGACCTCTTACTAAATTGGAACAAATACTTTCGCTACCCTCCAATAAAAGATGGAATCTGGCTCAGTGCAAACAAATTTTACTTGATGTTGCTCAGGTAGAGACCCCGAAGTTTGTTAGAGATTGGGAAAAAGATCTTGAGATTCAATTCACGGAGGAGGAGGTGTCTCATATTTTGAAGCACTCCCATGGGTTTTCCAAGTGCGTCAAGCTACAGGAACTACACTTCAAAGTTCTCTCTAGGTGGTACAGAACCCCAATATGGCTACATGATCGTGGGCTCTCTGACACGGATTTATGCTGGAGATGTAAAACTGAAAAAGGCTCCATGTTACACATCTGGTGGAGCTGTCCAATCATTAGGGATTATTGGGATCAGATCCAATCGGCTATTCAGAGGGTTACAGGCTCTCCTATTGATCTAACTCCAGCAATTGTTTTATTATCCACCCCCTCAAACGATTTCAGGCACCACCGGAGGAATCTCCAGACACATCTGATCGAACTGGCCAAGTCTTTGATACCCTATTATTGGTTAAATCCATCTGCCCCTCCGATCTCACACTGGAATGAGAAGGTCTCACAAGTTGCTCGTTTCGAGGAACTTTTTAAGTTGGTCCACAGGTACACATGAGAATTTCCTGAAAACCTGGAAACCGTGGTTCTTGGACCAAAATACGTCTATACACACAGATTGATATTTGTAACTTCCTAGTACTCGTTCTGTAGAGCCAGCCTATGAATATCTACACCTATGATTGTATTCTTCTACTGTCTGACTGGATGGGAATACCGTCTCCCTGCCTCTTCCCTTTCTTTCCGCCTTCCCTGATTTCCTCATCCTACCCACTCCAACGTACCTGTTCCCCCCCTCTCGCCCCCTCCCTATTTACCCTTTTTTTTTGGTGGTTTAATCCCACTTACTCTTAAAATGTAATAATTTTATATGTCATTGGACAGTTTATTTCCTTTACTGCCATATTCGGCATAATGTGACACTGGGGCCGCCTGGACGATGGGCCCCTATTTACCTGTTGTCTTTGTCATCAAGATGTTATTTGTAGTTGCTCTTTTCAATTTTTCAATTGTTTGGATGTATGATTATAACGGATGCTCTTTTCACCTTTGTACTTTTAATGTTTCAAACTTTTCAATAAAATGAGAATTTAAAACAAAACAAAACACATGAGATATGCGGAGAGAAAAGTCCTCCAAGCATCACTTTTCTCTCTGAATTTTCATGCAGTAATTCAGCGGAAACCACAATGTCCATATTATAGTCTATGGGGTCCGTGGGTTTCCTTAGGTGATTGGATTCTTTGAACGGAAACCCAAATGCAGATGTGAAATGGGCCTAAGTTTCAGAACCCAATATTCTAATTAAGCTCTCTACTGTACGGTGGGTGGTACCAGACTATCTGACAGTAAACAGCCTAATTTGCCTACACACTGTCTACCAATAAGTATTCGGACACCGGGGGTAGAAAAGCTACATTTCTTCCTATCCAGTAGTCAGTAGCCCCCAGCAGATGCTTCCTTACCGATGGGATTGATGGACACAATACTCCCAGATGCCTGGTGACACTCCTGGTGTATGGGAGCCATCGGTTGGGTGCGGTTTCTCTGGCCAGCACTCGTCGGTCTTTATCTCCCAGTTTCGGGGATCTGCCGACTCGGGGCACATTCTGACAATCACCGTTCACCTTCCACTTTGTAATCACATAAACCACTGTCAATTTTGGATAATTGCTCTTGTGCTCTTGCTATGTCCCTTAAGGATCAACCATTTCGGTGGTACCCCACAATTACCCCTTCCTCAAAATCGGACAACACTGCACTTCGTGGCATCTTGCATGCGGCTAATGCCAATGCTGTTTCCTATTTAATGTCGGAAGGCGTGACGTATATCACGGCCGCAGATATCTTCATTGGCGTGGGCGTCCATATACTTATTGGTAGGCAGTGTATGTCCTAACAGTGCTAATTGCTCAGAAATGGTGGGGACTAGAGCAGTGCCTATAGAAGGGTGCAGATTTGGTGTTGTTGGTGATCCCTTTACATTGTTTAATATTTATTGTTTGTTACCGGCCACATGGTTTTTTTTGCACTTAAGCCTGAAACGTTGCAACAAGCAATAAAGGTTTAACCTTGTTTAATAGTCAACATCTGATACGGAAGGCTCCATATAATGCGGCCTCGTCTCAATGTGCCCAGTAGGAAGGACATAAGGGGGGGGGGCACAATGCATAACTACCAGATCGTAAAGGATGTGGTTGTAGTCTGTTATCATGGAGATACACAAGCTGTTGACATAGAAATAGGGTTGAACAGTCGGGATTGGAAAAGATCGGATCCCGATCAGCGATCGAGAAAATTTCACAATCGGGATCGGCTGGAAAATGATCGGAAATCGGATTTTAAGAACGATCCTGAAATCTCAAGATCGGCTCAACCCTACCCAGAAAGTATCTTTTGCAATCTCTATATAATATCATGTGTAACATTAATTGCAGTGGTGTATACCGCTTGCACGTGTGATACACCAGCGCGCCCTCTTCACTCTCTTCCATTTATTGGTTAAAGTGACAGAACACGCGCAGATGAAGTTTTCTATTCAATGCAAATTAAGATGCAGATGGTTAATAAGAGCCGATCCCTGGCAGACATCACGCAGCTCACTTCTCAGATCTCTATACATGGATACATTACTGACTGATCTTGATCTTATCTTCTAGTAACCTCGGAGGTAGACCATATAATGCTTTATGTATATTAGGGTGTGGACCAGCAAATAACAAGTCACTTCTTGGCGTCTTATTTCCACATTTCCCCTGGACCCAACAGGTGAGTGCACTGAGTCTTATTCTCATTCCAAGAACTTTTTGGATATTTTTCTATAAAATCGCTCCCGATCCTTTTTTTCGTTGCTTACCCTTTCATGGACATGTTGAAGAGACTGGCGTCATTTCTCCTCACTCTCTCCGTTTTCTGTCCTCCTTACTTTCTACGCACTATGGAGTTATTCATCCTCCAATGTTCCCCCCGTAGGGAGATAAAAGCTTCCAAAAATGTAAAACATGCGGTTAATGTTCTTGTTCTGAACAACTCTCTACACGCACCAGCCCTCTAGATCTCGTTTCCTCTCACCTCTGGCACTTGTCTCTACACATTTCTTCATTTTAGCTTTTAGGTTTTATTAGGTATATTTTTTCACCCCACCCTTAAGTATAAAATACAATATTTTTTTCGGATTTGGATTCTTTTAAGTAACTCGGCGGTGGAAATCTCCACAGCACAGATCTCGAACGTCGATGAATGTTGCCGCTCAGTCCCTGTTGTCTATGGTGTCGCTTTGTATGAGAATAAGAGTCGTTTCCACTTAATATTACATCTTTCTGGGGTCAATGCCAGTAGAAGAATTTCACCTGGGGGGTATTACAGGAGCAGCGATTCTCCTTAAATATAACTTGTGGGATTTCTTCTTCTGAGCAGTGAAAGTTTACAGGGATTATCATTTCATAGAATCTAATTGACATTCTTCAGTAATAGAAGTCACATAATCCCTATTAACTTTTGTTTTTTTTGTGTTTTCTTATATAAACTTTATATTTAACTCTTTCATACTTTATTTTAAATGTTTAAAACTGTTCGGAAACAAATCTTTCTGGCCGCGCTCTCCAATTGTAAATGTAGAAAGTCATTTCGTTGTAATTTTGGAAATGATTTATGTATTTAGGTCGTTTCTCGCTTCCTCTGTCACTAACGTTTTACCTCTCTCTGCCTTGTTTCTTCATCTTACTGTTTTCTGTGTTTTTTGTCTCAATTCTTTTGCATTCTGTTTCTCGTATTTTCCTTATCCTTACTCCATTTCTTCCCTCGTATTCCTTCTCTCTATATATATCTTGTTCTCTGATATTTTTCCCTTCTCTCTGTATCTGTTGTCTGATATTTTTTCCCTCTCTTTATCTCTGTTCTCAGATTTTTTCCCCTCTCCTTATCTCTGTTCTCTGATTTATCCCCCTCTCTTTATCTCCGTTCTCTGATTTTTCCCCTCTCTTCTTATCTCTGTTCTCTGATATTTTCCCCTCTCTCTTTATCTCTGTTCTCTGATTTGTTTCCCCCTCTCTTTATCTCTGTTCTCTGATTTTTTTCCCCCTCTCTTTATCTCTGTTCTCTGATTTTTTTCCCTCTCTTCTTTATCTCTGTTCTCTGATTTTTCCCCTCTCTTCTTTATCTCTGTTCTCTGATTTTTCCCCCTCTCTTTATCTCTGTTCTCTGATTTTTCCCCCTCTCTTTATCTCTGTTCTCTGATTTTTCCCCTCTGTCCTTTATCTCTGTTCTCTGATATTTCCCCCTCTCCTTATCTCTGTTTTGATTCCCCCCCTCTCCTTATCTCTGTTCTCTGATCCCCCCCCTCTCCTTATTTCTGTTCTCTGATTTTTCCCCCTCTCCTTATTTCTGTTCTCTGATTTTTCCCCCTCTCTTTATCTCTGTTCTCTGATATTTTTCCCCTCTCTCCTTATCTCTGTTCTCTGATTTTTCCCCTCTCTTCTTTATCTCTGTTCTCTGATTTTTCCCCCTCTCTTCTTTATCTCTGTTCTCTGATATTTCCCCCTCTCCTTATCTCTGTTCTGATTCCCCCCCTCTCCTTATCTCTGTTCTCTGATCCCCCCCCTCTCCTTATTTCTGTTCTCTGATTTTTCCCCCTCTCCTTATTTCTGTTCTCTGATTTTTCCCCCTCTCTTTATCTCTGTTCTCTGATATTTTTCCCCTCTCTCCTTATCTCTGTTCTCTGATTTTTCCCCTCTCTTCTTTATCTCTGTTCTCTGATTTTTCCCCCTCTCTTCTTTATCTCTGTTCTCTGATATTTCCCCCTCTCCTTATCTCTGTTCTGATTCCCCCCCTCTCCTTATCTCTGTTCTCTGATCCCCCCCCTCTCCTTATTTCTGTTCTCTGATTTTTCCCCCTCTCCTTATTTCTGTTCTCTGATTTTTCCCCCTCTCTTTATCTCTGTTCTCTGATATTTTTCCCCTCTCTCCTTATCTCTGTTCTCTGATTTTTCCCCCTCTCTTCTTTATCTCTGTTCTCTGATATTTCCCCCTCTCCTTATCTCTGTTCTGATTCCCCCCCCTCTCCTTATCTCTGTTCTCTGATCCCCCCCCCTCTCCTTATTTCTGTTCTCTGATTTTTCCCTCTGTTCTCTTATTCTCATCTTTTTACTTCCTTTCCCCTACACCAATCTTATTTATTGTTCCGTCTCTGATTTTCATCTTCCTCCCTTCTCTGCAATCTTTTCCATCCTTTCTATTTTCTTTTCCTCCCCTTTCCTCCTTCATTTCTGTTTCTTTTTTCTTTTCTATGATTTTCTTACTTTTTCTCCCTCTCTTTGCTCTTTTCCATCTCCTCTCTTCCTCTGATTCTCCCTTCTCTTGTCTTTATCTCTTCCTCTGTGTCTTGATACTTTTCTGCTTCTTCTCTGATTTTCTTCTTTACTCCTCCTGTCTCTTCTTTCATCCCTTCCTTTTCTATCTGATTCCCCTTCTTATTCTGTATTCTTTCCTTCTTATCCTTCTTTATTCTTCTCTTCCTGTTTCCCTCTGACCAGCTCTCTGTATCTCGGTTCCTTCTCTTTGATTCTCTTCGTTTCTCTTCCATCCCTTTCCGGTTCTGTTTTTTCCATTCCTCCCTGAGTCTCCTCTTTTCTTCCTTTCTCCTGTTTCTTTCTCTTTTGTCTCTTCCCCTTCGGTCTTATTTTTTTCCTTCCTTTGCTTTCTCATGTTTTCTAATTCTATTTTCCTGTCTCTATTTCTCCCCTATCTCTGATTTTCCTATCTTCTATTCTCTCTTAGTTTCTTCGCCCTCGCTCTTACTTTCTATTCTTCTCTCGCACATCCCTTCTTCAGGGAGATTCAAGCAGCTGCCTGCACATGGGATGGTGAATCTCTGTCCCCCTTCCTTAATCCTTCTTCCATCCCTCCTTACTTGCTTATATTTCCCATAATGTAGATTTCTGCCCCATCAGTGTAATTACAATTACGGGTTATTGATTGTTATTCTACAGGTAAATTTAACACAGTTCATTCTGTCTAATGGGTATTTGAAAACAGATTATTTTATCTAATTTACTGATTCCCTTTACATTGTCTCAAAATGACTTTTTTTATATCAATGTCACCAATTTATTGAGCTACTTCTATCTCACCAAATTTTTTAAAATCGGTTTAATTTCTCCGTAAATCCATATTTTTGTGATTTTCCAGCATCAAATATTGAAACTATATATATATATATATATATATATATATATATATATATATATATATATATGTTTCTTTAGTATTTTTTAAAATTTCATTATTCATGTCACCATATTGATTTTTATATTTACCAATTTTTCACCAAAATTGGTAAATCTAAAAAAAACCCTCTAAAAATGAATAAATACGACATAAAAACAACAAAAAGCGATAAATAATAGAAACACGCCAATGTTTCTAGCGTTACTCATGGTATCACGGCTTGTACATACATCGGAGTTATTCCATCATGGCTTCCACCACCACATACAGTTATATAACCACACCGGCATGACCCATTTTTTCAACCCTTAAGTTTTTGGTGAAATATATGGATTGAACAGATATTGTAAGTATATTTAAGATGGCCTTACCACCCGTGAGCAGATACGTAGTTATTAGAATTATCCACAACGTCTTTAGGATGACAGCCATACTCAAACCATTGATGTTGCTTCTTGGTGCCAAGGAACTAGAGCGAGTAGTAAAAATGAGGGCAGCATGATGCCCTTTTTGACTTTAAGGTCTTGGACAAAGGTGTTGACACCATTCCAAGGAAGTGGGCGGGAGCTCCGGCTCAGGTATTGTTTGCCCTCCGCCATTCTCAGTGACCAATCTCCAAACAATGTAGGGCCTGGTGAGGTTAACATACATTCTGGAATCTACATTTTCATTTTAGTAGCATGAAGAGGGTGTAGCCGGATAAATTATAAGAGCTCTAGATCCAGTACTAATAGACAAGTGCTAATATTGCCGGTAGCCAATGAACATCGTATTGATGTTTAGAAATGAAGCTTTGACTTTGGCTTGTTGAGTCTGTTACTATGGGGACTACGTTGGACGTCATTGCCTATTGTAGGTATAACATGGCTTTTGAGACTGAGCGCGGTAATGAAAGGTACAAGATGTAAAGGACACATATGAAATAATTATATTAATTAGAGTCATTATTAATTCACATGTATTAAACAGTAATTTGCTCATCCCTAAACCTGAACTCTGTTACGCACGGTCATCTTATATATATTACTACCTTGATCATAGTTGTTTATAGTTAGGCGGCGGGGAGATGGGGGGTATGCAGCTGCAGCTGTTCTATCTTTGTGGCTGTGAGACAGCACATCGCTGATCGGTGACTGCTGAGCACACCACATCACAACACCAGGAGTCTGCGCACATGGAATACATGGAAATAGAAAAGGGGCTTTATAGCATAACTAAACTTTGGGACCAACGTTCATATTCTGGCAGTGTTTGTGCCATATACAGTGGGGCAAAAAAGTATTTAGGCAGTCACCAATAGTGCAAGTTCCACCACTTAAAAAGATGAGAGGCGTCTGTAATTTACATCATAGGTAGACCTCAACTATGAGAGACAAAATGAGAAAACAAATCCAGAAAATCACATTGTCTGATTTTGTAAGAATTGTTTTGCAAATTATGGTGGAAAATAAGTATTTGGTCACCTACAAGCAATCAAGATTTCTAGCTCTCACATACCTGTAACTACTTCTTTAAGAGTCTCCTCTTTCCTCCACTCATTACCTGTAGTAATGGCACCTGTTTAAACTTGTTATCAGTATAAAAAGACACCTGTGCACACCCTCAAACAGTCAGACTCCAAACTCCACTATGGTGAAGACCAAAGAGCTGTCAAAGGACACCAGAAACAAAATTGTAGCCCTGCACCAGGCTAGGAAGACTGAATCTGCAATAGGCAACCAGCTTGGATTGAAGAAATCAACTGTGGGAGCAATAATTAGAAAATGGAAGACATACAAGACCACTGATAATCTCCCTCAATCTGAGGCTCCACGCAAAATCTCACCCCGTGGGGTCAAAATGATCACAAGAACGGTGAGCAAAAATCCCAGAACCACGCGGGGGACCTAGTGCATGAACTGCAGAGAGCTGGGACCAATGTAACAAAGTCTACCATCAGTAACACACTACGCCGCCAGGGACTCAGATCCTGCAGTGCCAGACGTGTCCCACTGCTTAAGCCAGTACATGTCCGGGCCCTTCTGAAGTTTGCTAGAGAGCATTTGGATGATCCAGAAGAGTATTGGGAGAATGTCCTATGGTCTGATGAAACCAAACTGGAACTGTTTGGTAGAAACACCACTTTACGTGTTTGGAGGAAAAAGAATACTGAGTTGCATCCATCAAACACCATACCTACTGTAAAGCATGGGGGTGGAAACATCATGCTTTGGGGCTGTTTCTCTGCAAAGGGGCCAGGACGACTGATCCGGGTACATGAAAGAATGAATGGGGCCATGTATCGTGAGATTTTGAGTGCAAACCTCCTTCCATCAGCAAGGGCATTGAAGATGAAACGTGGCTGGGTCTTTCAACATGACAATGATCCAAAGCACACCGCCAGGGCAACGAAGGAGTGGCTTTGTAAGAAGCATTTCAAGGTCCTGGAGTGGCCTAGCCAGTCTCCAGATCTCAACCCTATAGAAAACCTTTGGAGGGAGTTGAAAGTCCGTGTTGCCAAGCGACAGCCCCAAAACATCACTGCTCTAGAGGAGATCTGCACGGAGGAATGGGCCGACATACCAACAACAGTGTGTGCCAACCTTGTGAAGACTTACAGAAAGCGTTTGACCTCTGTCATTGCCAACAAAGGAGAGAGAACAAAGTATTGAGATGAAATTTTGTTACTGACCAAATACTTATTTTCCACCATAATTTGCAAATAAATTCTTACAAAATCAGACAATGTGATTTTCTGGATTTGTTTTCTCATTTTGTCTCTCATAGTTGAGATCTACCTATGATGTAAATTACAGACGCCGCTCATCTTTTTAAGTGGTGGAACTTGCACTCTTGGTGACTGACTAAATACTTTTTTGCCCCACTGTACTATATTAAAAGATGTCTTCTTTCTGTGAAATACTGAATTCTTTCCCTCTTCCCCTGTCTTCTGTATTGTGAGCTGTTCCTGCCTCTCCCTGAATGTTACTGTATATGGACTATGGAGCCGTGTACCGGGGCTATGAAAATCTCCTTTCTCCTCTTATATATGTTTGTACATGTTATAAAGTCCGAGATATACCTGTTTGCAGTGGCCCTCCCCCACAGCCCGTACACCATACACAGTAACATTCAGTAAGAGGCAGGAACAGCTTTTGATACAGAAGCCAGGGGAAGAGTCGAAAAATTCAGGATTTCACAGAAAGGAGATTAAATTTATTAATAAAGTATATTATTTAGGACAAACATATGGCCAGAAAATCAAGAGCTGTCCAAAGTTTAGTTCCACTTTACAGATACAGTACTTGTAATAATTTTATTCCTTATCATATGACAATTCCAGATCATCTCTTATCCATACTAGAAATGTTTGAGGCTCCAGATGTTTCTATTCTCTTTGGGTGACACTTACGGCACTGACTGGACACTATAAGACGGTGTAGAGATAGTTCCAGGTATTTGATTACATACTTGTATCCCTCATGGAATAATTGTGGAGCATATTATTCCTAGAAGTCTGTGTTGTACCTTCCCTCTGTAATCCCTACTAGAAATGTATTAAAGGGGTTTTCAAGGACTTACATATCAATGACTTAGGATAATATCTGATCATTGGGGGTCCAACACCCCGGACACCCTCATATTACACTGCTCAAAGGAATGGTGGTCCCGGGCCGAGAGTGGCTTATTGCTTCCATTTCATTGATTCATCATGTGACTTGTTTATAGACCAGTTCCAGTATCAGAACCCACCGAACAGATATTGATGACTTGTGCTAAGACTTGGTCTTAAGTATGTATATACCTCCTGGAAAACCTCTTTATTGGATAAAAAAGTAATAAAAGCTAAGCACAACATTATACAGTCCTATGAAAAAGTTTGGGCACCCCTATTAATCTTAATCATTTTTAGTTCTAAATATTTTGGTGTTTATAACAGCCATTTCAGTTTGATATATCTAATAACTGATGGACACAGTAATATTTCAGGATTGAAATGAGGTTTATTGTACTAACAGAAAATGTGCAATATGCATTAAACCAAAATTTGACCGGTGCAAAAGTATGGGCACCTCAACAGAAAAGTGACATTAATATTTAGTAGATCCTCCTTTTGCAAAGATAACAGCGTCTAGTCGCTTCCTGTAGCTTTTAATCAGTTCCTGGATCCTGGATAAAGGTATTTTGGACAAACAATTCAAGTTCAGTTAAGTTAGATGGTCGCCGAGCATGGACAGCCCGCTTCAAATCATCCCACAGATGTTCAATGATATTCAGGTCTGGGGACTGGGATGGCCATTCCAGAACATTGTAATTGTTCCTCTGCATGAATGCCTGAGGATTTGGAGCGGTGTTTTGGATCATTGTCTTGCTGAAATATCCATCCCCGGCGTAACTTCAACTTCGTCACTGATTCTTGAACATTATTCTCAAGAATCTGCTGATACTGAGTGGAATCCATGCGACCCTCAACTTTAACAAGATTCCCGGTGCCGGCATTGGCCACACAGCCCCAAAGCATGATGGAACCTCCACCAAATTTTACAGTGGGTAGCATGTGTTTTTCTTGGAATGCTGTTTCTTTTTGGACGCCATGCATAACGCCTTTTTTTATAACCAAGCAACTCAATTTTTGTTTCCAAAATGAAGCTGCCTTGTCCAAATGTGCTTTTTCATACCTCAGGCAACTCTATTTGTGGCGTACGTGCAGAAACGGCTTCTTTCTCATCACTCTCCCATACAGCTTCTATTTGTGCAAAGTGCGCTGTATAGTTGACCGATGCACAGTGACACCATCTGCAGCAAGATGATGCTGCAGCTCTTTGGAGGTGGTCTGTGGATTGTCCTTGACTGTTCTCACCATTCTTCTTCTATGCCTTTCTGATATTTTTCTTGGCCTGCCACTTCTGGGCTTAACAAGAACTGTCCCTGTGGTCTTCCATTTCCTTACTATGTTCCTCACAGTGGAAACTGACAGGTTAAATCTCTGAGACAACGTTTTGTATCCTTCCCCTGAACAACTATGTTGAACAATCTTTGTTTTCAGATCATTTGAGAGTTGTTTTGAGTAGCCCATGATGCCACTCTTCAGAGGAGATTCAAATAGGAGATCAACTTGCAATTGGCCACCTTAAATACCTTTTCTTATGATTGGATACATCTGGCTATGAAGTTCAAAGCTCACTGAGGTTACAAAACCAATTTTGTGCTTCAGTAAGTCAGTAAAAAGTATTTAAGGGAATTCAAATCAATAAAATGATAAGGGTGCCCATACTTTTGCACCGGTCAAATTTTGGTTTAATGCATATTGCGCATTTTCTGTTAGTACAATAAACTTCATTTCAATCCTGAAATATTACTGTGTCCATCAGTTATTAGATATATCAAACTGAAATGGCTGTTGCAAACACCAAAATATTTAGAACAAAAAATGATTAAGATTAATAGGGGTGCCCAAACATTTTCATAGGACTGTATGTACCCCAAAATGAAAGTACAACTTGTCTCGCAAAGAATAAGCCCTCACATAGCTAAGACGACAGAAAAAGTACAGAAAATGATTGTGGTTCAGTACGATATATGGGATTATTATTATTAGAGATGAGCGAGTAGTATTCGATCGAATACTACGGTATTCTAAATATTCATACTCGATTGAATACTACTAGCTATTCGCAGTAAATATTCGATTCAGAACCAGCGTTGATTTGCCGAATGCTATACAGTGTATACAACGCTGGTTCTGCAGCAGGCTCATCCTTGCTAGTCAGGAGAGCTGGCACCTTGCTGTTACGAGGGAGCTGACTTTTTCTCATAGGAATGAATTGACCAGCGTTGGTTGGTCAGTGTACAGCATTCGGCCAATCAACGCTGGTTCTGCTGGAGGCTCGTCTGGGAGGAGGCAGAGTCTAAGATCGGACCACAATGGAAACTGGTCCGCCTCCTCACAGACGAGCCTCCATCAGAACCAGCGTTGATTGGCCGAATACTGTACACTGGCCAATCAACGCTGGTCAATTCATTCCTATGAGAAAAAGTAAGCTCCCTCGTAACAGCAAGCTGCCAGCTCTCCCGACTAGCAAGGATGAGCCTGCTGCAGAACCAGCGCTGATTTGACACAGGCTCGTCTTTGCTAGTTGGGAGAGCTGGCAACTTGCTGTTACGAGGGAGCTTACTTTTTATCAGCGCAACTGCAAGCACTGTGCCGTTAAAGCGTATGGACCACATAGACTATAATGGGGTCCGTGCGCTTTAACTGCACAGCGCTTCTCCTAAACACTCTCCTCCTGCTACTCGTGGACTTGGTGACTCTCCTTTAGTCCAATAGTGGTTTCCCCTGAAACAAGCATTTTTTCCCATAGACTATAATGGGATTCGATATTCGATCGAGCAGTCGAACATTGAGGCTCTACTCAAAACGAATATCAAATCTCGAATATATTTCACTGTTCGCTCATCTCTAATTATTATTATTTTATTTTATTTTATTTATTTTTTACTTCATTTTTTATACTCTTTTTATTGTTCTCTTACAGCAAACTAAAATATTTTAATGACATCCATTTATACAAATTTCTGATCAAACGATGTTGTAATTTCATGGTATAAACGAGTAATTATTATTTTTATCTTGTTAATGGCATAACTTTATCTTAATGAAACCGTTTATAGATACTAAGTATCCTTTAATTAGTGTTTGGGCCGGTGAGTCACCCTCTGTAGGTCGCTATCTCCGGTCTATACGTAGAGACACATAGAGACTGGGTTATAACCAGAAGGCAGCTGAGCTCTGAGCCCGACATTATGTAGGTTATGGCAGCTTTCTAATGGCCCCATAAATACCACTTCATCTGGTATGTGACATAGATTTACAAGGAAACCTACAGACTCACCTTCAGTGGGTACACCTATGTCTATTAGATAAGTGGAGATAAGTGTCCCATGGAACTAGAACAAGCCAACCATGCATGTACTTGGCTCTATCTCGTGGCAGACTTGTCACTTCTCTAAACCCTGCTCCTTCTTGCCACCATACCACCCAGGGTTGATGGGACTAGAGAAGAGAAAAATAATTTATGAAGAACCATTACGTATTTTCCAAAAATTTAAGGTTCATTATGAATTTTCCAAAAAGTTACGGTTCGTTTGTACCCTACATTTTTGGAATTTTTATTATACTCCGAGGTCTGTGCATCTCACCTTGAGGTCTGTTCAATCTAAATGGATCCTATTGGCCATTAAAGCCCTGTGACCCCCTAATGGAAATAGGAATAAACTGGGATCACCCTGTAACGTCTCTGCCTGTTTGAGTCTCTGCGCCTCCCTCTGCTCACACGCTGAGGCGCAGGAGGCAAGTTCAGTTTGATTCCTTGCTTAGTGTTTTTCGTTGCACTGTGTAAACACTCTCTGTAATTGAATTTCCACCACACCCACCCCCTCACCTTGTTCCCTATGTCCATCAAATAGTTAATTCTAGCCTTCCCTGTGTGATTGACAGATTGTCTTCCAAACAAGGCTAGGGCAGGTCTTGGGCTTTCTATATACTGGAGATCAGCCCTCATAGAAGTGCTGGCTCTTGTGACTTTGACCCTGCTAAGCTCCTCTGCTGCTACTATTGTATTGCTGACCTCTGACCTCGGGCTTACCCTTTGACTATTCTCTTTGATTTTGATTCTGTACTTCATTGCTCGACTGTTATCAGACCCTTGGCTAGCTGACCTCCCTTTGTGGCTGCTTGTCTTGTCTTCGTTCTGTGTTGTCACTTATATAGGAAGGGCCCCTCGACCAGTTGCCGCCTATTGCTTAGGATAGGAAGGGACAAGAAGAAGGGACAGTGGTGGGAATTCAGCTTAGGGATCACTGTCTATTGTGCCCTTCCCCCAGGATTCACCAGCAGCTACTGGGGAATTGCTCCTATTGCAATTCCCTTACACACTCTGAGCTGGTCATGTCATAGGCAATTTATGATTAGAGATGATTGAACAGGTTCTTAGGAAGGTGGGTTCATTACAAATTTTCCAAAAATTTGGAATTTGGCCCAAAATTAAATTTCTAATGTTAGTCACTAGACATGAGCGAATCGAAGCTGACCAAGTGGAATTCAATGTGAATTTTGGGAAATATTAGATTTGTATGGAATCCGGATTTCCTCACGCCTCGTGGTAACAAATCACATTTTTTCCTAAAATGGTTGCTTCATAGGTTAGGACATGGGGCAAGGAACTCTGGGAATGCGGGATCACCCATAATTCCATGCTGTAGCCAATCAGCAGCCAGCCTGTCCCCTTTGTGGCCGCCCCCGGCATCGAGAGTGGGTGTTAGCTGTATGTGACAACTAACACCCTGCTCCATAACCTCGGATCAGAGTATGGCTACAATTGGGAGTTTTAACCCTTTGGATGTTGTGGTCAAACATGACTGTGGCATCCAAGGGGTTTTGCCATGCTACATGTCTCCCCCTCGGCGCCCGTTGTGGAGAGATTGAGGGATGCCGATATACATCTTTTGCAGCCTGGGGTCTGGCCAGTCTGATAGTAGTCCCCAGTAGTTGTTTGATCTGTCCCAGAACTGAGGAAGTCAACCTAAGCATCTGGATAGGCTGACTTCCTCTAAAGATTGCAATTCCCATGTATTTTAGTCTATAGTGCTGAATTAGTGATCAGTGCATCACTGGTTCAGGTCGCCTAGTGGGACATCACTAAAAACCACTGCAAGGCACAGTGTTCTTCACCACTATACAGGCTTGATGCAGCTAGGAAATAGCTGATTTTGTACACAGATTAATTCAGATAAAATCAAATCATATCGGTAAATTTGGTAAAGCTGCCTAATCAAATTCTTTAAAAATTCGCTCATCTCTATTCGTCAGCCACAAACCATTATTATACTTTGGGGCTCCTGAAGAACACAGACTATAATAATTGGAGACCCAGGTGTGGTAAAATAATAAACACTCATACTCACCTTCACTCACCTCTCCTTGGCTCCCTCTTGGCATCCGGTGAGCTTTCCTGGGCATCTTCTGCTCTCATGGATGGTATCAGCAGCTGCGAGTCACAGCTATGACTTGCTATTGGGTCTTACTGGTGAGATGATATCAGCTTCATGATACTTACGTCACCTGGAGGCTGGAAGAGGCCAGAAGACTCCCAGGAAAAATCACTGAATGCTGCAAGGGAGCCCAGGAGAGGTGAGTATGTTTTATTATTGTAATACACATCCCTGAAGAGACCACAGAGTATAATAACAGCACTTACAGTCTGGACTGGTGAAAAAAATTATTGCCCAATACTCTGTGGGGGGACGGGTGAAAAAAGGAGATCCTGGCGGTGGGGTGTGCAAAAAAAAAGGGGGTCATACACTGCATGTGGGTTTTAAAGAAGGGGTCATATACAGTGTGGGGGCATAAAAAGAGATCAAATACTGTGTGGGGGCCATAAAAGGTGTTATAAATTGGGGAGGGGCACACGAAAGGGGTCATATATTGTGAAGGGCTATAAAACGTGTTGTCATATACTGTGGGGGCAGAAAAGGGGAGTCATATACCATGTAGGTAATGTTTCGTGTTGAATATTGTGTGGGGGCCAAACAAAGGGGGTGTTATACAATGTGGAGGCCAAATAAAGAGGGTGTTATACAATGTGGAGGCCAAATAAAGGGGGTGTTATACTATGTGGAGGCCAAATAAAGGGGGTGTTATACTATGTGGAGGTCAAATAAGGGGATTTTGTGATCTGACAATGGGAGGACGTGTCCTAATTAGTGGGGCCCCATCAAAAGTAGCAGATAACCCCGTGGGTGTCAGGCAGTGGGTAGGCTGGATAGCCTGGGTTCACCCTTGCCGAAGTGTAACCATATAATGAGTTGCCATTCTTTTATTATTATGAATTAATTTAGCCTTCACTGCTGCCGAATAGTAATTTGTTTAATGATGTTCCTTTGCCTGACGAGAGTTGAGTGATTTATGTTTCTTTTATAAAAGTTACATTGTATTTGTTTTACTTGGGCATGGTTCAGGTGATGGTGGTTTTGCTCACGTTGCCTCGGGCCTCCATTTTAAATACTGATCATAAATCAAAGATATTGGAAGTGAAGCAGCTTAGCCAGAAACCTTCTCGACACATGACAGGCAGCTCCGATACTGAAATGGAAATGTGATACAAATTATCCAATCATTCCTCTTATTACAGTCACACATAGGAACAGTGGCCACCCATTCATTATTTATTGGGCAAACTAATAACTTTCTTAAAGTTTTTATGGTTTTTTTGGTTTGTTTGTTTTACAAATCCAAGACAACGAATTTTGTAATAAACTTTACACAATAGAAATCTATGGAGAGGGAAGGGAGGAGGAAGGGGAAGACTCAAAGCAGAGAGACATTTGCACTATAGAGAGACAGTTTTCCTTTACAACAGGGTTATCCGGAATGACTAACTTTCTTCTGTACTGGTTGTGTCCGACCAAAGTGGTCTACTTTATTTAAGATACCGTGACCACAAGGGCTAACCATTGGCCTCAATGGTGACCTGTAGACAATGGAAAGAACTGGACAACTCCTTTACCGCAGTTCAGTTCCATTCCAGTGAATGGTAGAGAGCTCCAGGAACCAAGCGTGGCCACTAGACAGAGTCAGTGTATTGTGTACCTGACTTTGTCGACTGGTGGGGGTGCCGGAAGTTAGACCTCCAACTGATCTGTTCTTGATGACCCATTCTTAGGTTTAGGTCGTCATCAAGAGCAAAGTGATGGAAAACTACCTTAAGTGTTCACACTTTATCTTAGGCTCTTCGGGTGCATAAAATGGTTGAAATGTCTCATTCCATAGTTATATCTTAATTAGGTAATTTTCTCACCACACCTTCGGCATAATTTGATAAGTGTATTGAATATACACATCGCCTTATGTATTAATTACCCACAGAAGGTACAATCTGACTGCTCTATGTCATGTGCTGGAGACGTTTTAACGACCTAAACGAACATGAAATGCGGCATAAACTTAGATCACTCTGTGATTATAGTGTCGTAACATTAGGTCTATGTGAAATAAGCAGTTTCCACTGATGATTTATTAATACCTTCCATATCTTTGGTCAGACATATCTGCCAATTTGCGATCCAAAAGTTTTTTTAAGGTCATGAAAACGGATTCCGGAAGTGGTAAAAGACAATCATTGTGAACCCCCAATATACTTTGGAAGTGAAGATAATTTTTTTCTTAAAGGTGTTGACTGACTTATTTTTAACAGTGCTGCGGAAGAGCCAACACATACAAGCAAACACACTTCACTCACCTCTCCGAAAAGGTCTGGTTTATAGGCCCCCTTCATAAGAGGTCATAGACCTCAGTCGTTCTGCTTCACAGACAGCGTGTGATGACTGTGATGTCTGTAATTGGCTGTAGAACTCACTACAATTCAATGAACTGCTCCTCTGTCAAGCTTTGACTTTTGACCACAGCTTTGACTTTTGACCACAGTTGCTGGTCAAGTTTCACTTGTAGAATTTTTACCAGTTTTTTCATGCCAAGCTCTGATTATGGATCCAGTAGACCTGGACATAACCATCAACTCCGTAATCGGGATCAATTTCTGCTTTCCCCTGAATTTTTTGGGTGGAAACCAGGTGGAAACCTGGATGACCTCCATTATAGTCTGTGGGGTCTGCATGTTTCCATGGGTAGCCGCTTTTTAAGTGGACTAGGTTTCCATTTGTGGGACGGCATGAATGGAAATCATAAGTTAACCGTCACCCTCCTATGGCCTGTCGGACATTTGTCTATCGTAGGTTATTTGGTAGTTTTCTGGGTATGTTTACAATAGCTATCTGGGTTCAGAAAACCTAACCATTAGAATATTCTGACTTAGTAGATTCGAAAATTTCAAAATTTTACCAACATTTTTTTAGAAGAACATCTGAGTCACTGGAGGAGCCAAGACAAGGAATACTCATTATTTTTATGGGAACCTTTCAATATTTGGTTCCCTGTGGGGACACTGAAGATGAACTTAACTTTATCACTTGTCTACAGATTACAGCTGATCTTTGGGAAATGGAAAAAGTCTAAAGTAACAAGGCTGAGAATTCCAGACAGAGATTACTATCCAAGATGAATTATTCAGCTGCGTCATAGAGAAACCGAGGTGAGAAGATTTTGCAATAGTCAAGTATAATGTAGACTTGTAGTCAAGGCAATAAATTACAAATGTGTTGAATGTTGGAATGGTGGTTTCTTGATCTCGGAAGTAGTATACAGTATCTGAGAAATGTTGTCCATGCAGAAGCAGTGGGCGTTCCAATGGAAGGATTCTATTAATAGGAGGCCATAGATCACACTACCCCATTTCAGATACAGTATATGTGTCATTCTCCTGACATGTTTATTGGCCTATGTTTATAGTTCGTAGGTTGATCTAATAAAACTGGATTTTCAGGCCACTTGGAGTATCTTCTAGCCATTCCAATTCCTGATCGACAACAATATGTATAACCTCCTTTATATTTATAGATAGAGTGAAAGAAGAAAAACAGGTAGGAACAAAACCTAACGAAAAAGACTTATAGATGAATGGACAGATTGAATGGTCCAAAAATTTAAACAAATTTTTTTTTTCAAAGTGGCTTTATTGTTTTGATAAGAAACAAAGAATACCAAAGTATTTCCCGCACTCCTTATCTATACAGTCAACAGAAACCGTCTGATATCAGTGAAAAGGAAGAACTGGAGGATGAACTAAAAAAAGTGGTTGGATTGGATTGTGATTGGATTAGATTGGATTGTGATTGGAAAGTGTCACCAGTAGATACTAGTCTGGTTGTATGAGTAATATGTGGTCTTAGTCAGAGTATCTATGCCAGTCAGACCATTGGGCCTCATGTCTGGGTACTTTATCTTCATGGATGACCACAATTTGTTAAAATTTTTGGATTGGTGGGTTTTTCCACTTTATAACTATTGTCCATGTAACGGCTGACATTATGATATGTTTCTTTATTTGGGGAGAACTAAAAGGGCGGACTGTGGATTTATGTGGATTGAGAAATGTCATTTTGAGTATTTGAGACGTTCCATCCATTTCCATTGCACTGTAGCAATGAAACACGACCACCATAGGTGGACCATAGTTCTGATTCCACCACATTTTCTGATGCAAGTTTTAGAGTAGGTGGGGGGGGGGTAATCGAGCTTGGGCTAGATGCCATCTTATTGGGGTTAAAGATAGGTGGCGTGAGGAAATGTCTAATTTGAAGTTAATGGAAATATTCCCGAAAAGGAATAGGATTAGCCTGTAGAATTTTCACTTCAAGGATCGATCTCATAACTGACACGGGAAGTATATGTTCATTGCGCTCCACCAGCATAAGCCCATGTATTGCAGGGGAAAGTTACGATTTCATAGGAGTAGTTGTCGTGGGGTGGTCATGATTAATTTCAAGGTCTCTCAAATAGTTAGGCATAATGTTAAGGAGTGTCTAGTGATTTTGTTTGTGACTGTAGGGAGGTGTTTCCTTATATTGGGGGAACACATTAATGCTAATGGAACAATGGCCCAATCCTATGAATGGAGGCCAAGTGGTAATGGTTGGAACCCTCTATATGTATCAGAACTAGAAGAGGGCACATATTTCAATTTTCAATATTGAACTTTTCCCTGTGTAGGCTAATAGATAGAAAGAACACATTACTAGGGTTGAGCCGATATTGAGATTTCAGGATCGATTTTAAAATCCGATTTCCAATCACTTTCCATCCGATCCCGATCATGAAATTTACTCGATCGCCGATTGGAATCCAATCTTTTCTGATCCCAATCGCTCAACCCTAGTTACTTTGTTTATGGAGTGGGGTTGAACCGATCTTGAGATTTCAGGATCCTTTTTAAAATCTGATTTCCGATCACTTTCCATTCAATCCCGATTGTGATCGTGAAATTTACTCGATCGCCGATTGGAATCCGATCTTTTCCGATCCTGATCGCTCACCCCTAATTGTTAGGTTATCTTTCCTTGTGAAAAGTTAAAATTGAAAAGAAATAAATGCCCCCTCTAAGCTTAAAGGTGACCCTTGGGTAAACAAACTTTTCAGATGTTACTAGAAGGATTTGGGAATGAGAAGGATACAGGGCTCAGTTTGCCTTCTAGTGGTTACTGGTTTCTCTGCACATGGACTCTGATTAACATGAACGTCTACAACACCCAAGAAGTCCATTGGAAAGATATGATAGATCTACTGGAACGATACGGTCTTATAAAGTACAAAAAGTTGACAAATAGAATCACTAGGAAGTGAACAAGTAGAACCTGAGAGCAGAGGAACAAGTGTGAGAGCCACGACGAGGCTGAATCACATCGTCATGTGGGAAGTTAGTCTTAATTTAAGGATTACAAGTACTTATATAACCAGTGAATATAAATGGATGGATAAATGGATACAATCATTTAAGTGTCTTCAAATAGTAACTTAAGAACATGTCTCTCCAGATTTATCTCCCAAACCAGATTGTCATAATTTGCCCATAATTTTTTTTAATCCGCAATGGAATTTGAAATTAATTTTTTAGTCATTTTGATTTTGACCATGAACTTTTTTTCTCACACCCATCTTTTTCCCCAACAGGTTGGCATCAAGACTGTAACAATGTGACTACAAGGATATCGGTGACCACTTCAATGGTGGAAATTTTGAGTTCATAGACTGCATTAGGAGAAGGTCTCATCTAACACATAAATCAACCAAATTCTCATTTGGAACCCAACCATCCCTTCCGACCCTCGTGTATATTAGGTAAAATTTACCTTCCTGGAAACATGACCAATGTCCAACAGTGTTTCTTTTTTTGCAAGATCTGGTCATCTCCTGGTGTTCACCTAAGGATTTCTCAATTCTATTCTTAAACCAGTTCAATGGGAACGAGGATTAAAACATTACTAAATGAAACAGTTGAAAGTACCGGTAGAATCAAAGAAATTGTTGCCAAAAATAATTTTGTGAGAACAGACCCAGTTCTACCACGTGAACGCCTAAGTCAGACGCTGCTGACACATAGAATAGGCAAACCCGATTTCACATAGCGCTGCATATCTTATCCCTGACATACATTATCCTAACCTACATTCCAGGGAAGTAACAGGAGGGAAATCTTCACAGACAATTTACTAAATAGAATTTTATTTTTATTTTTTTTTTTACAAACAACTTTATTTTAGAATGCCAAAGGGACAGACACATTGTATAAAAACGGGCAAATAAAATCCCATACAGTAATTTAATGGATCTTATCAACGCAAACAATCTTACAGGTAGACACAAGCCGATGGAAGTTTATAGAATAGTGAGGTAAAGAGAGATACGGAGGCTGAGGTCATAGAGGAAGAATTCAGGGAGAGAAGTCTGGCACATATCCCAAAAATACGGTGCTTAGTCCGCACTTCTAGCAGCTAGTCATCAGGACATCCCCTTGTAATCCATTCCATTCTCATGGGAGGATTAGTATAGTGCCATATAGTTACCTATTAGTATTAGGCCCCGTGTTGCAGAACTTTTTTGATCCAAAGCAAAGAATGGCTACAAAAGGAATGGGAAATATCTAAGGTCTGGTTCACATCCAGTTGGGGAGTCTGCATGGGAAGCTCCCCCCAAAACGGACTACCGAATGCAGGCAAGCAGTGTGCAGTGAAAGCACACGGACCCCTTAGACTATAATGGGGTCCGTGTGCTTTCCGTACGGCAGGGGTGCTCACACTTTGTCAGCATGTGAGCTACTTTATTACATGACCAAGTCGAAAGATCTACTACCCACTTCTTGTGGGTGGGACCGGGGTGGGCCTGTGGGTGGGCCGGGGTGGGCGAGTGGGGGCGTGTCTGTGGTCGGGGACAGACATGTGGGCGGGGCCATGTGGAGAGTGAGAGCAGGAGACAGCGGTGTTCTGTGGCCACCCACGGATCCCCGGTGTCTGCTTGTTCACAGCGCAGGCTGAGAGTTATCTCTGGACACTGGCAGGCTGGGACTGCAGCAGCCCCGCCTGCCAGTGTCTGTAGATGACTCTCAGCCTGCGCTGTGAACAAGCAGCACCCCGGCCCCCTCCATCCCTAAGAGCGGCCTGCAAGTGTCCGGAGTGCCTGTTCACAGCACAGGTTGAGAGTCGACTCTCAGCCTGCACTGTGAACAAGCAGACACCGGGGATCCCTGGCTGCATTCCATGATCGACCCATACGTCCATTGCGATCGACCGGTAGATCGCGATCGACATATTGGGCACCACTGCTGTACGGTCTGCACCAGTCATGGGGATAGGAAAGCAGATCGTGAACTACTTTTCTGTCTACATGTTCCGTGCGAAGACCGTCCGGAAAGCACACTGACCCCATTATAGTGTAAGGGGTCTGTGGGCTTTCACTGCACACTGCTTGCCACTGCGTTCGAAAGTCCATTCGGAGGGGGGGGGGGGTTCCCATGCGGACTTCCTCAAACGGATCACCGATACAGATGTGAACCAGGCATAAGAAGTTCCTCTACTTTTCCCTTCCGCTCAAAACACCCCTGACTTTGGCATAAAAAAACCGCAGCAAAATTTGCAACAAAAAAGTTGCATTTACGCAACGTGGGGCCTCAGTCTTAAAATGTATTGTTTGGTTTTCAATAAAGCATGCGTTTTAGTTTTACCTGTGGAAATGCTCAAGTTTTCCCTATAGGGAAAATAAATGCTACTGAAAAACTGCAATGCGTGTCTGCTGTATATTTTCTAACCAAGGTTTTCACAGATGACAGACAGAAGTGATTGTAAGTAATTAGAACAGAGGTGAACATTCTTGAAGGGAACACAGTAACATGACAGTAATGAAGGAATTAGTAGATTACTTATATACAGTATGCATACAATATAGCAGCAGATGTTAGTAACGATTGTAATGGTTATTTTCAGTTATCAGCAAATAGCTGAAGCCACTGAAACCTTTCTGCCCCTGTGGGGGGTATTTGTACTGGGGAAGGAAGGAATAATTCTGTACGAATCCCATTGTCTTATCATTGCTGCATCTGAACAGAACACGGGGCAGTTTAGTTGCTGCCAAACATCTGTCTTGTTACATCAACCAACTTCCATCCCACGTCCCCATGTCTTATTACCTTAGTGTCAGATACCTTATAGGCTACTTATATACTGACATTTGGTTGGTGAGTTTTCTTTCCAGTTCAAATGACATCATTTTTCTTGTCTTCTCTCTTGGGATGAAGATTAGACTGCCATGGAAATATTTAGGGCATACAGTAAGACTATGTTTCACCTGTTTATGACAATCTCAGCAACACAGTGGCCACTACACCTACCTGCCACTGTACATACCTGCCATTACACCTACCTGCCACTGTACATACCTGCCACTGTACATACCTGCCACTACACCTACCTGCCACTGTACATACCTGCCACTGTACATACCTGCCACTACACCTATCTGCCACTACACCTATCTGCCACTATACCTATCTGCCACTACACCTATCTGCCACTACACCTACCTACCACTACACCTATCTGCCACTGTACATATCTGCCACTACACCTACCTGCCACTGTACATACCTGCCATTACACATACCTGCCACTACACCTATCTGCCACTACACCTACCTACCACTACACCTACCTGCCACTGTACATACCTGCCATTACACATACCTGCCACTACACCTATCTGCCACTACACCTACCTACCACTACACCTATCTGCCACTGTAAATATCTGCCACTACACCTACCTACCACTACACCTACCTGCCACTGTACATATCTGCCACTACACCTACCTGCCAGTGTACATACCTGCCACTACACCTACCTGCCACTGTACATACCTGCCACTGTACATACCTGCCACTACACCTACCTGCCACTGTACATACCTGCCACTACACCTACCTGCCACTGTACATACCTGCCATTACACCTACCTGCCACTGTACATACCTGCCACTACACCTACCTGCCACTGTACATACCAGCCATTACACCTACCTGCCACTGTACATACCTGCCACTTCACCTATCTGCCACTGTACATACCTGCCACTACACTTACCTGCCACTGTACATACCTGCCACTTCACCTATCTGCCACTGTACATACCTGCCACTACACCTACCTGCCACTGTACATACCTGCCATTACACATACCTGCCACTTCACCTACCTGCTACTACACCTACCTGCCACTACACCTATTTGCCACTGTACATAACTGCCACTACACCTACCTGCCACTACACCTATCTGCCACTGTACATACCTGCCATTACACCTACCTGCCACTGTACATACCTGCCACTCTACATACCTGCCACTACACCTACCTGCCACTGTACATACCTGCCACTGTACATACCTGCCACTACACCTATCTGCCACTACACCTATCTGCCACTATACCTATCTGCCACTACACCTATCTGCCACTACACCTATCTGCCACTACACCTACCTACCACTACACCTACCTGCCACTGTACATATCTGCCACTACACCTACCTGCCACTGTACATACCTGCCATTACACATACCTGCCACTACACCTATCTGCCACTACACCTACCTACCACTACACCTATCTGCCACTGTAAATATCTGCCACTACACCTACCTACCACTACACCTACCTGCCACTGTACATATCTGCCACTACACCTACCTGCCAGTGTACATACCTGCCACTACACCTACCTGCCACTGTACATACCTGCCACTGTACATACCTGCCACTACACCTACCTGCCACTGTACATACCTGCCACTACACCTACCTGCCACTGTACATACCTGCCATTACACCTACCTGCCACTGTACATACCTGCCACTACACCTACCTGCCACTGTACATACCAGCCATTACACCTACCTGCCACTGTACATACCTGCCACTTCACCTATCTGCCACTGTACATACCTGCCACTACACCTACCTGCCACTGTACATACCTGCCACTTCACCTATCTGCCACTGTACATACCTGCCACTACACCTACCTGCCACTGTACATACCTGCCATTACACATACCTGCCACTTCACCTACCTGCTACTACACCTACCTGCCACTACACCTATTTGCCACTGTACATAACTGCCACTACACCTACCTGCCACTACACCTATCTGCCACTGTACATACCTGCCACTACACATATCTGCCACTTCACCTATCTGCTACTACACCTATTTGCCACTGTACATACCTGCCACTACACCTACCTGCCACTGTATATACCTGCCACTACACCTACCTGCCACTTTACATACCTGCCACTACACCTACCTACCACTACATCTACCTGCCACTATATATACCTGCCATTACACCTACCTGCCATTATACATACCTGCCACTATATGTACCTACCATTACACTTACCTGACACTACAATTACCTGAAACTACACCTACCTGCCACTTCACCTGTCACTATTCTTACCTGCCACTACATTTTCCTGCCATTACACTTACATGCTACTACATGTACCTGCCACTACACTAACCTGCTACTATAATTACTAGCCACCACACCTACCTGGACACTATCCCACTTGGCCTGACATTTCTACAGTTGCACTACACTTGATGTAATACAATGTGCTTATGTGTGATGCAGATTAATAAAAAAAAATACATGTGAAGTTAACCAGCAGATCGGTGCTCCCTCTAAACAATGTTCTTTGGAAATGACAAGGCTATAAACAACCACACCTTCTAGAGAGGTACAGTTGTTATTGGGTTCATTGACCTCTTTGAAGTGGTTATCCAAGAATTAGAGCAACCCATGGTCCAGCACTCCATTGTCTACTGCTGGATGTAGGAAGTCCTCAACCTCATGTGACCACTGAGGCCAATCAGTGACCTCATTGGTCGATGGTCAGGAAACGGTGACATCATTCACCTACATCATCAGTTCCTTGCCTTTGATTGGCCTCAGCCTTAGCGTGCACCTTTGCACCACCACAAAACCAAATCGGACACTGGTTGCAGACGATGAAGTCCAGTGCTCCCGGTGTGTGCTCCAATTCCTAGACAAACCCTTTAATGTGTCGTTTTACTCTATATACTCTATATGGGGTAATAGAATCTGAAGAGAAATAATGAAGGTCCATTTTAACATTGAAAGGGACTGACTAATATTTATGACATTTTTCTTTATGTTCATTTTTGCCTTCATTAATGTTACTTTTGGTTCATTGATACTATAGGCACTGGATCACATGATACGTTTGATGTTTCTTTTTAGAGAGTTTCAACTTCCCACCAGCTGCACAGTGCCCCTAGTGGCTGATATGTACAAATCTCATAACGTGATAATGAAAGAGGGTGATTAAGAAATTTGCACAAATATGTAGCAAAAGATGTTGAAATAAGGGGTGTTTTCTAAATGACTAAAGCGCTATTCACACTGGTTACTATCCACGTTCCATTAGCATTTACAATGTTTTTGATGACGAGAATAATGCAGCATGCTGTGATATTTTTGGCATTAGGATATTCGTATATCCCATATTATATCCATATTGGTAGTGGATAGGATCCATTGGAATTTGTTCAAAATGGTCATACATGTTGCTGTTGGCCTCAGTGGTCACGTATGGTGGGGACAACAATGGGCAGGCAGGAGCGGACCATGCTGGGAGCACCAGGGAAAGGTGAGTATGTGAGTATGTTCCACACCCTCAAACTATTTAAAATATTAGATTTTTGCCCGGACAACCCCTCCAATAATCCTGATGTTGTTGTCCAAGAACCAAGACCAAGACCAAACTCTTCCAATCTACGTATTCATGGCCCTTCTCTGGCCCGATCATAAAGAAAATCAAATACCAAAGAGTGATATACTAACTCAGATCTCGAAAAAAAATTGGGATTTGGTTGGTCCTGTTTCTCTTGGCATGCCCTATCTACTGTGCCATGTGGGGTTGATAATACTGTATGTGTCCTCTCTGATCTCTGAGTACTATCTCCGTACAACCATGTCTATGTCGCTGTTCATCATCATGGCCAAAATCAAATATCAAATATCAAATATAATTATTGATAACAAAGTCTTGCGGTACATTGTCTTATATTATGAGTGGGTTTCATTTTCAGACTCAGTGGCGCCAACCTTGGTGTTTCTTTGTATCTGTTCATCAACTATAGTAAACTGTTGATTTTCCCAGTATGAGGATCAGCGCCAGCGCGGTGATCTGTGTCACTTGGTTCCCTCCCGGGAATGTTAATTGCCTCTGTGATTAATTCTTTTTTAATTGACTCTTACAATAGATATATAATCCCATGAGAAGGATTGCTGACACACCAAACGTAATACCAGAATACTTCAAAGGGGTTTCCATTGCTTATAACATTCAGGATCAATCCTTTGGATAAAGTATACGACACCTGGGACCCCCATGGTTCAGTTATGGGGTGTTCAGGGGCTTCACAGGCCAATGACAACACGTCTACTTCTCTACTTCTTGATTAAGACCAAAACCAGGTCCAGCCACCATACATTGTACGGCACAGTGGTTGGTCTTCGGTGAAGAGTCTCTTCCAAGACCTGAGTTGTCCGGAGTTACAGGTGACAATAAAATAGAGGGCGAAGAAAAATAATAATCAGGAAAACTGCTCATGTGTCTCAGTTCCTCACCCATGATTCTCACCATAGCTCTGCTTATTCAGATTGGCTACTGTGTATAAGCACAAGCTCTCCAAAATAAAATGGGTACAGTAAGTTATCATCCTCGAAAATTCTGGTTGACCTTTCTGGTCCTGAGATTATCAAGTACAGATACCTAATAGAGATGAGCGAGTAGTACTCGATCGAGTAGATATTCGATCGAATACTACGGTATTCGAAATACTCGTACTCGATCGAGTACCACTCTCTATTCGAATGGAAAAGTTCGATGCAGAACCAGCATTGATTGGCTGAATGCTATACAGTTGGCCAATCAATGCTGGTTCTTCTCCTACCTTTAGAAGTCTTCTCCGTGCAGCTTCCCCGCGGCATCTTCCGGCTCTTCATTCACTCTGCCAGGCATCTGGCCTAGGCAGAGCCAACTGCGCATGTCCGCTTGTAGTGCGGGCATGCGCAGTCGGCTCTGCCCAGGCCCGATGCCTAGCAAAGTGAATGAAGAGCCGGAAGACACCTCGGGGACGCTGCAAGGAGAAGACTGCTCGGAGGATCCAGCCTGAACCTCACTCGTGGACTTGGTAAGTATAATTTGATCGAACGTTGCCTACCCCTGAAACGAGCATTTCCCCCCATAGACTATAATGGGGTTCGATATTCAATTCGAGTAGTTGAATATTGAAAGGCTACTCGAAACTAATATCAAACCTCGAACATTTTACTGTTCGCTCATCTCTAATACCTAAATGATCTATTAAAAAGATTGGTCAGATATTGCATAGATTGAGGGAGATATAGGGTGGATGGGTTGAATAGAATGGGTTTAAGCTTAGAGATGGGTTTCAATGAATATTCATGAGGTTCAGCCCTCCTGTTCATTTGGGCCCAAATTTATTCGGCACAAACCAGAAGTATTCTTAGATCCAAGAGTATAATAATAATATAATAAGTAGAGGTCCAGGGTAGGGGTTGAAAAATATCAGAGTTATACTACTCACATACATCACCTCTTCTCAGTAGCCTTGCAGCATTTCATGGTCCCACGATGTCCTCTTTACATTTCCTCTGGTTGACTTCAGTGGTGGCCCAAGGTGAAGTTAGCAAGATGCTAGTAGAGGCCTGAAGAGGACACCAAGGGATGACCAAATGCCCAGGAGAACCGAGGAATTTTCAGTAACATTTCTGTTGTTTTTTTTCTCTCCCTTGGGCCTTTTCTTATTATATTCTTGGAACAGAGGAGATTTTTGGTCGAATCTGGCCTGGAGAGGTGAGGAAAAGTCTGTATAACTGTTTGTTATTTTCACTCCCCTCCTCTGGGCCTCCACCTACTATATTCTGGGCTCTCAGTAGACCCCAGTGGATTATAATGTGTGTGGCAAACCCCAAAACTTTTGGCAAGAAAACGTTTGGAAAATTGGAGTCGAATCTGGTTCTAACCGAATCGGTTCACACATCTCTATTTAAGATGAAGAAAGCAGTTCTTCGTAATGGTCAGTCCTAGTTGTGCGATGGAACAGAAGAACATGTTGGTAAGCTGAAAGTATTTGTTTATTTTGTATGTAACGTCATTCATAAGCGATCTCAGTACTGATGATATATCTTTGTGACTTCCATCCATTCCAGTGCAGGCCATTATGTGTAGATACTTGTGCAAAGAAAATTGGGCTCTAAATCGATCTCCTATCATTCAAGTTTGTCCATCACGTACAGTCTAATAATATTGGGTACAGAGATCAACCAGGTATATAATGTAATATAATATGATATGATATGATTTTCTTTGTGTATGGAATGTTTCAATTTTGCTTGTGTATGGAATGTTTCAATAATTAAATTGTAGTCCGCGTTGTGATACATTCTTGCGTGTGGTACGTGCTTTCCTTTCACTCTTACTGTGATCGATTACACAATTGACTTGACATTATACCAATCAATACAAAGCTGTCACGTCTCAAGCACTATTTTACATAATTACATGGAAACCGTCTTATTAGCACCTTTATATCATTCTGGGAGTGGTAATTAATATGGGAGGTGATGAGTAGTGTCTGTAAAGAAACTTCCGAAGTTGAGTGTTTGCTCTGTAAGAATTCAGACAGATTTTTTCAAGAATAATGAACATAAGTTAGTGTGTAACCAAGTCTGCCACCAAAAATTCCAGGGCCCCATAGAAGCAAATTTTGCAGAACATACCTTATAACACAGTCCCACAAATGTGACAGAGACATAGACAACACTTCCTGCTACACTGCACCAAATACTCAGCTGTGAGGGCCGTCTACTACCAAAGACTCTCTGCCCACATCCCAGACTTCATATCTGCAGACGAGAAGAGGAAACTCTACGTCCTACTGGGAGAAGAAGAGGCCACTGTGGAGATCGCTTCCGAATACGTGTCCATCTGTCACCAAAGAAGAGGAAGATGAGACTCCACGGACTGTTATATTTATCCCAATACACCCGCCACCACCCCACCCCATATAGCGGTCACCAATGAAGAGGAAGATGAGACTCCACGGACTGTTATACCCCAAACCACCCACCCCACTCCACCTCCCCATATAGTGGTAACCAACTAAGAGGAAGATGAGACTCCACGGACTGTTATACCCCAAATCAGCCACCTCCCCCATACAACTGTCACCAACTAAGAGAAAGATGAGACTCCACGGACTGTTATACCCCAATTCACCCCCATCCCCACCCCCCCATACTCTCCCCCTCGACTCCAACTCCCCCCACACACGCTTTACTAGCTTTGGCAATGCCAAATATCTATTCGGACATGCCAATAAAGCCTATTTGATTTGATTTGATTTGATTCATAGACAACACTTCTTATTCGGATAAGTCATAGGTGCAGCCTCCTTTCTCCAAGTGATGGCTTGGTTAATCCCAACTTTGTCCTGGTGGTAGAATCTTCCTCTGCTTCTTTCAGTCTTCTCCGACTCCTGAGTGAATGGTTGGACGAGGAAGCTGAGAGTGGACCCACAAAATTCATTTTGCTCTGTGGTGTACAAGAACTAGGACTTTGGTGAACAATATCCTACATGCTGCCGACTTCTTGGCAATTCCTCAACGTATGGTACCCCGACCCTGCCCAGACTAATGTACACCGCAGTTCTCTTTGGCACATGAGTTCGGTTCATTCCAGTTACTCTGTTTATTAGTATTTTTAGTGTCAAGATGACATGGTTATGTAACATGATGGATCTGATAATCAGTAACACGGTTGTATAATGAATACGACCCCATTGTATTATTACGTATGGACACGCCACTCCATATAACTCAGAGTGGAATATTTATTCCTGAAATATCTGAGAAATCCATGGACAGATCTTCATCTGCAGTTGTTTTTCGGGAGAAATGCTAGCGATCTATTGGTAAACATGGCAAACCATCAGTGTGTTGGTAGTACTAGAAGGTGAAGCTCTAGAGATCAGCTCACCACAATGGCTCCTGGTAACATATGATTTTGGCAAGAGAAGTCATGGAGTCCAAGTGAAAGACAAACCGAAGCGAAAGACAAACCTTTATTGTGCCAGGAAATTAGGAAATCCATCGACGGGAGCAGCACATTCGTTTTGTTCTCTTTTATGCGCTCAGTCAACGGGAGAATTCGGCACGTTTCATTGATTAATGAATCCTTGTTCCATTAATTATGCAGAATAAACATTTTCTCTGACACCTGCGTATTTTACTTAGACTTGTATTACCATGATGAATTACCATGATATATGGATGAAATAGAATGCTTTTAGCCTGTAGGTAGCTTTTATATTTTATCCACATTACTCACTGTCAAGCTCTTATCAGTTCTATCTAAAGTTCCACGCTATTTTCACGTTTTTGTTTTAGGCTTTCACCAAATTCCGGATCGAGAACTCAAGAATAACTACTGCTAGGAACATAGCTAAGGGGACGGCTGGTGGGACTTTTGTACAAAGTAATGGGTGCCGAGAGTTCCCAATGTCATCATGATAACTCTTCTTCACAACTTTTTGATTTACCAAATCATTTCATGACTGGATCGGGATGGCAATCCAATTTTTTCCCAGGTCCAGGCAAATCTAGCTATGATTTTGCTTGCTGCAATAGCGATGCAGGGACTTTTTTGGCACAAGCCAGGTTCGATACGGGTTAGACTTAAACAATTTGGAATTCCTCTTGGATGAGCCAAAATGGCCACCACGACATGCATTTTGATAAATTATTATACTTTGGGGTCTCTTCAGGCTCCAGAAT
Source organism: Leptodactylus fuscus (assembly GCF_031893055.1). Classification (NCBI taxonomy): domain Eukaryota; kingdom Metazoa; phylum Chordata; class Amphibia; order Anura; family Leptodactylidae; genus Leptodactylus; species Leptodactylus fuscus. Next base: position 80,706,361 of record NC_134275.1, read on the forward strand.
ATGATCGTGGGAGGTTCAGGGGAGGTAAACATAAAATATCCTCATATACCCCAATCTCTTTAGGCTTCCTTGCTGCCTCTCCTGGTGATGTCACACACTCGGGGTCAATGCTGTGGTAGTAAGGAGGTCCCATCATTCATATAGAAGAGAGTGTGAAAGAGGAACAAAACTTTTTGATAGCTTCACCAAGATAAAATCATTGAAAAATATCTAGACAGACATCTGATAATTAAAGGTATCGAGAATATTAACAATGATGAGCAAGATTATGTTGCAAAAAATATCCAGTCACCTTTGTTGGGTCACAAAGTATTCTCTTTGTCTATGGCACAATATAGTCTACAATTACCCACCAATTGTATTTTTTTCCATTCCTCTGGATTGAACACCCAGTATGTGAAAAATTGGACTTGGCTGGATGTATTGTGTGTTTGTGGACCAAAATACTTCAGTCTTAAAGCTACAGCACAGTGGTATTCTCACGTTTGAGCCTGAATCTCACGGGAACCTTGGCCCACTACATTCTGCCTTCAACTTGTCCCTTGGATTTGTAATCTGGTACTGATAGTCTGACTCCTGGTCTTGACCCCTGCCCATCTCTGACTCCTGGTCTTGACCCTTGCCCATCTCTGACTCCTGGTCTTGACCCCTGCCCATCTCTGACTCCTGGCCTTGACCCTTGACCATCTCTGACTCCTGGTCTTGACCCCTGCCCATCTCTGACTCCTGGTCTTGACCCCTGCCCATCTCTGACTCCTGGTCTTGACCCCTGCCCATCTCTGACTCCTGGTCTTGACCCCTGCCCATCTCTGACTCCTGGTCTTGACCCCTACCCATCTCTGACTCCTGGTCTTGACCCTTGCCCATCCTTGCTGTGCTCCCAGTAATAACGTCTCTGTTCTTGACTTCACTTTCACTCCTGAAGTTTCTAGCAGCTTCTACTACTGCTTATCAATGACTAATTTGGGAATCCAACTGGGAGAGGTCATTCCTCCATATGGAAATTAAAGATAATGGCTGGGAAGAATTCTTAGACTCATCTTAATTTAACCAGTGCCAAGCTAATTCTGATTTTAAAATCAACTTCTCTAGTGATTACGTTACGTATGTGTCATCAGATAGTTGACTGGTCCAGTCTAGTCTTCATAGTGGTATAAAGTGATGTGGAACTTGTATATGTGGACTTCACCACCAATTTCTGGATCTTGCAAACCTAGTTCTTTTCTAATTAGGGTGTTCCTTAGGGTGAGCACATACACATGATATCCACGCCACATCCAATGCTTTTCCCACCCACTTCAATTAAAGATGTCCCTCTGACTGCTCCATCTGTACCCCTCTTACTTTCCATCAGCCCATAATCCCCCCCTTCCCTTATCTGCAGGCTCTTTGTAAATGTTTAGAAACTTCTTTATCCCTCAATACCATTTGTCTTAAAGGGGATGTCTAGGATAAACTGAGAATTAACCCCTAAACTAAACCTCCTCCATCTAACTTCTAATTTACTTCTGTTAATCCTGCGATGTTCCATTTCACCGCTTCCAAAATGGAACATTAACATTACTCACCCCCAACCCCATCAATACTTAGCAGTCTTCCTGTATCTATGAAAATCTCCTCCCCTCATCCTCTGTGCTAATAGCGGGCTGGATAGCATAGCTAGAGGGAGGGAGGAGGGGCTAGTAGTGGTCAGGATAGCTTAACTAGGGAGACAAGGGCGGGACTGGTATTGGGTGGGATAGCTTAACTAGGGAGACAAGGGTGGGGCTAGTTGTGGGTGGGATAGCTTAACTATGGAGACAAGGGCGGGGCTAGTAGTGGTTGGGATAGCTTAACTAGAGAGACAAGGGCAGGGCTAGTAGTGGGCGAGATAGCTTAACTAGGGAGACAGGGAAGGGGAGTGTAACTGAGTGAGAGAGGAGGGGGGCTAAGGGAAAGGGAGCTAGTGTGGAAGGTACACAGGAAGCTGCAGAGCAGGAAGTTACACCATGTAAACAAATGCAGAGGATGCCAGGAGCTCCCACAGACCCAAATAACTCAAAATACTGCTAACGGTATATGAGTTCATTTATTAACCGATTACTACCACTAACGGAGCTTTTTTAAAAAGAAAGAATTTTTTTTTTTTCCAGAAAACCCCTTTAAGTAATGCAGTCTGTTTAAGGCATAGACACAGTATTCCCTCTGAGAACGTTGCTTGCTCCAATCCATCTGTCTCTTCATGTTTTCCCAGACAGACTGGATGATGTTGCGATCAGGGCTATATCTGTGGGGGCCATATCATCACTTCCAGGACTCCAGGATCATTCTCACTGTGCAGTATTTTGTCTACAACCACCTAAAACTTTTGCTCAGCACTGTATGAAGCACATTTTCCAAATCTTACTTTTTAGAATGTGAATTTTCCATTAAAGCTTTTTATACAGAATTTTATGAGAATATCATTTACACTAATTTATTCAGAATTGTATCACACTGAGCTCATGTAATTAACCGGCGATGCCATCAATAGCTTTCAAAGCCAACTTGATCTTTTGCCGCAGGTCCTTTCTGGGCACGCAGCCATACGGGAGGAAGAATAAGATCTTGAGCAACATTTTATGTCTTTTGGCAAAACAACAAGAAACTTGTATTAAACAAGGAATAATAAAAAAAAATCTTTGCTACATAATAGACACACAAGTCCAGTTTCTTTAGTCCAAAACAAAGGTAGAGTTTATTTTCACTCAAAAAGGTAGTACAACAACAAAAGGAAACAATACAAAGATAACTCCCTGGCCGGCTCTAACTAATCATAGAATAGGTGACCTGACCTAGAGTAACAGAAATCCAAAAGCCAGTAGAATCACTCAGGACAAAGCTCCAAAAATATGGCCTCTCTCTTTCACTCTCCAGCCAAACGCTGCCAACTTCTTAAGTCTCCTTAACGAGGAGACTCTCTGCAGCTGAGTCGCTGCCGGAACATCCCCAAAGTGTGGACTGAAGGGGGGTGGAATGACAGGTCCCACTACCAATCCTACCTGCCATTCCTAAAAATCCAGCCCAATACTGAGCATTTACCAAACTGCTCAGCAGACGAAAGATGTCTGCTGAGAACAAACATTCCTGGAGTTTTCTCATCTCATCCACCTTAGTAGTCTGGATGAGATGTACACCCCCTCCATTACCTGACCGGCCATCCGCTTACACCCCCTCCATTACCTGACCAGCCATCGGCTCACACTCCCTCCATTACCTGACCAGCCATCGGCTTACACTCCCTCCATTACCTGACCGGCCATCGGCTTACACCCCCTCCATTACCTGACCGGCCATCGGCTTACACCCCCTCCATTACCTGACCGGCCATCGGCTTACACCCCCTCCATTACCTGACCGGCCATCGGCTTACACCCCCTCCATTACCTGACCGGCCATCGGCTTACACCCCCTCCATTACCTGACCGGCCATCGGCTTACACCCCCTCCATTACCTGACCGGCCATCGGCTTACACCCCCTCCATTACCTGACCGGCCATCGGCTTACACCCCCTCCATTACCTGACCGGCCATCGGCTTACACCCCCTCCATTACCTGACCGGCCATCGGCTTACACCCCCTCCATTACCTGACCGGCCATCTGCTTACAATATATATATATATATATATATATATATATATATATATATATATATATATTTACTGAAGATTTTCAGCTGTGATGTGAGTGATTTCTGGGCTTCTCTTGGAGCTCCTGGTATCTGCATTTGTTACATGGGTAACTTCCTGCCATCTTAGCCTTCAACTACCATGATGCATTGCTGTTCACTCAGATCCCCCATTCTTCACAACCCTTCCTGTTTCCCTCACTAGCTCATGGACTACTAGCCCTACCTACCTGACCAACCAACTCAGTCCCCCAAATCCCTCCCCACCTCATCATACTTATCTGTCTTCTTGTCGTGGAGATCACTTTCACTTCTGCCGCTGTCTCCTCTTCTGCCCGTGCCTGCGCAATAGACCCATTCTATTGCGCACGCGTGGGATACCCTCTGCTTGTATTTGCTTCTCCCGGTGTTCTATTGCATCGGCTCTCTTATGAAGGAAGTGACAATCAGCCTAAGAAAAAGACATGAAGACTGGTGAGTATTATGGGGACGGCGGGAGAGGAGTATTGTGACGTTCTGTTTCCAGACACGACAAAATGGAACATCACCTGGAAATCAAAGAATGCACCTTTGGTGGTCACATAGCCACTCCAGGGATTTGGGTAACTATATATATATTTTTATTTTAAAGGGTTTTTTAGTTTCTTAAAACTGCCACATCATCCTAAACTTCACTTGATGACAAACATGTCGAACAAGCTGTCAAGTATTTGAAGTTCTAAGAATAAATTTATTCTTGTTCCACTTGAGAAGATTGAAAGGTTTAGTTTAATTATCAGGCACTTATATATTACGGGAAGATTCTATGGATGAAAATGTATAATTTGTGGTTATTGTGTCGCTGTTGTTTCTACGATTACTATTGGAAACGTAATAATAAAAATTAGTGAGGCATGTCGAGAAGGTTATCCATCGTCGTTATGTATATAATGAGATAATCTTCCATCAGATGGGTTTTAATATAAATCTGGTACTTCATGCTGCAACGCAAAGATTCATTTCGGTAATCTTCCCCTTGGGACAGACTTAACAGTAATAACCAAAATCAATTCAAAGGGATTAATTTTATGTGAACAATAGGAATAAAGACAGAATTTTGAATGTTCTGCCAATAACAACTTAAATGATATATTTTGAGGTTCCCGGTTGTCTTCTAGTGTTGCCCATGTTTTTAGAGGTACGGTAAGTGTAAAACCCAACTGGGTTGCCCTCATTGAGGTAAAAATTTTGGAAGTAGTATAGGGGATGACTTACACATGAGTGGGAGTCCGACCACTGAGACTCCTTCAGAACAAAGAGAGTAGGGACTTTAGTCCATTCATTTCAATGAGAGTACTAGACACAGCCAAAGTATAGTGCTCGGCTACTTCTGGAACCCCCTGTTAAGGAATTGAGAAATTCCCCAGTCGCCACTGCAGAATCCTGGGAGGAAGGGAATGACAGGGACACTGAGTCCTAAACTCGACTCAGTCCCTGTCCCTACCTACTTGCCTCAACTACCCTAAGCGGTAGAGGACAACTGGGCGACAGTCCCCTCTCTATATAAGTGTTACACAGAAGAGGACAAGATAACACAACACAGAAGAGGAGTCAGCAAGCCGAGGTCAAACCAGAGAGACAAAGCAGTACCAAATCACAATCCAAAGAGGAGTCAAAAGTCAAAAAACAGAGGTGAGTAAATATAAAACAAGAGCAAGGGCAAACGCTTAGCAAGGTCAGAGACACGATAGCCAGCAACCATGTGTGGGCTGATGGTCAGTTTAAGGAAGTCCAGAACCCACCCCAGACCTGATTAGCAGCTAAGGTGTCAATCACAAGCACGTAAAAGTTAACCCTAACAGTGCCAACACAAAATGACCAGAGTCCAAGACCAGGTAATCATGAACGAACATGCCTCCTGTGCTGTACAAGGCAGCCAAAGGGCGGTGCAGGAGTATGACCGGGTGAGGACATAACAGTTCCATTGACTACTCCATTCAGAATTGGGGCCAAAAGTCCCCCATTCTCCTGATCAAACCCCCCAACGATCTGCAAATTTTCCCCTGTCTTATGGATAGGGATTAACTTGTTTTATGGCAAAACCCCTTTAAGCCTATATCGTACTATTAGTGGGTTTATTGATACACGTTTATCTACAGAAGTTTCATATAACGACTTGAAAAGTGGGTGATAAGTAAGAAGTGATTGGTGTCCAATTCTTTGGAGGACCATAACTAGCCTACACCCCAACTACAATGTTAACGGTTTTGCCCAAGTGGTGGCCCAACATCCAAGAATTCTTTTTCCAGAGTAAACAGAGTCTACAGAGTATCACAAAGAACCTTAGAATGGATGAAAACTTGTGTTATATGATAGATTCCTGCTACTGTCACGTCTGGCATGGAAATGTTCAATGGTACTTTTCCCTTATTTTCTTTTATAGTCCCTGATAATTATCGACCGAACCTGTTGAGTCAAATCTTATCAGTAGATCAACATTTCTCAAGATTCACATTGTTAAACTTTGTACACACTAATAATAGAGTGTGATAAGGGCCATAAACACAAAAAAAAACATTGCTTTGCACAATATAGTTATCAGGACATCTGTAATAGAGCAGTGAGTGTCGGGTCGAACACCCGGAGCTAATGGCCACCAATAAAGTTCACTGTAGCCCCCAGAGCTGCTCCCCACTAACCCCGAACCTCCTCCATTCCAGTATGGTGAGAGAGCGTTGTCCTGTTCCTATAACAACTGGAAACCCAATGAAGGCTCCCAGGACTGTCATATCAATGTAGCTATTGAGGCTCGTCTATGACCAGCCTCAATAGCTGAGCAGCCTATCTATCATAGACCGCAATACAGTTATATTTCAGCCTATGGGACATGGGATTGAAAAGGCAAAGGCTGGGGGATTACAAAATAGCTTAAAAAAAAAAAAAAAAAAAAAAAAACTTGTTAAAAATATTAAAAAAAACCTTTAAAATTCAAATCGCCCCCCCCTTCCATAGATTTGAAATAAAAAAATAAATAAACAAAAACAAATTATACCTCCCCAACATATGAAAGCATTTTTCTCATTTTTCTAATTTTCTCATTTTTTTTTCTCATAATGGGAAAAAAATCAAAAGAGCCAAACCGCCGTTTTCGTTGTTTCACCTCCGATAAAAATTTTAATAAATAGCAATCAAAAAACATCAAACTTTTACCAAAATGATATAAACGTAGTGAAAAGTACATCTGGGTCTGCAAAAAAGATGCCTTATGCAAACCTGTACATAGAAATATAAAAAAGCTTCGGTTTTCAGAATATGGCAACTCCAATAATTTTTTTTTTTATTTGCAACGTTTTGGATTTTTTAAGGGGTTAAAATGTAAAAAAAAAAAAGAAATCTATTTGACATCGTCCTGACCAATAAACTACAGGTACATTTTGACTTCACAGTTAACACCACAAAAACAAAGCCCGTAAGAAAATTGCAAAAACGGAGTTTTTTCTCCAATTCCACCTCATTCAGATTTTTTTTTCCTGCTTCCCAAGTACATCATACAGAATATTAAATGGTACAATTGCAAAGTAAAATTTGTTCCACAACCATCAAGTCCTCCTATGGCTCTGTGAATAGAAAAAAAATGTGGGTTTGTAAGGTGGGGTGTCAAAAATAACAATGGAAAAAAATATCTGCGGCCAGAAGGGTTAAAATAAAAACTGCATTTCATACACAAAAAGTAAAACAAATATTTTCTGTTTTGAAATTGTATTTTGCGTCACAAAATTTTTTTTTTTTCTTCAAAAAATCAAAAAAAATTTAAATTTTTCTGGTAATTTGGGGACCTAATGGTATTTTGTGCCTATAGAGTTCTTGAAGGTGTTTCCGCACTCACTAACCAAAGGACAGGGAATATGTCACCACCTTTCTTTCTAACATTGAAGTGAAGAGAATGGACACTACTTCATTCACATTGACATGGTACCCCAGCCCTGGGCTCTATAGTAGTGGGGGTCCCTCAGCTGGATTGAACAGGACAGTCCTGCTATTGGGGTGCTCTCCTGCTGTACTGGTTGCAACTCTCTTAGGAGGACACCAGACTTGGTTAGGAGGCAGACAGGAACGTGTTGCGTAGGATGTTATTACTCAGCAGAAGCTAGTTTGCAGGAAACATCTGTGACATTGCCTGTTGAGGCATAAAAGGATCACTGTATATGGGGGTGACATCTGTTTTGTGTCACCGGAACAGGATGAATTAACTGGAATCGACCCAATTTTTCATCACCCAGACACCAGAGTATAATAAGTAGAGGAACAAGGGAGGTGTGGAAACATAATAAATAGAGATGAGCGAGTAGTATTCGATCGAGTAGGTAGTCGATCGAATACTATGGTATTCGAAATACCTGTACTCGATCGAATACCACTCGCTATTTGCAGTAAAGATTCGATACAGAACCAGTGTTTATTTGCTGAATGCTATACACTTTATAGCATTCGGCAAATCAGCGCTGGTTCTGCAGCAGGCTCGTCCTTGTTAGTCAGGAGAGCTGGCAGCTTGCGGTTACGAGGGAGCTTACTTTTTCTCATAGGAATGCATTGACCAGCGTTGATTGGCCGAATGCTATCAGCATACAGTAGTCTCCATTGTGGTCCAATCTTAGACTCCGCCTCCTCACAGACGCGCCTCCGGCAGAACCAGTGTTAATTGGCCGAATGCTGTACATGCTGAATGCTGAAAGTGGCCTGTCATGACACTCATCTTGCCCATGTGACTGCCATGGCCGAGTCACAGGCCTTCTTGATGACGCCACCAGGAGAACGCTGGATGCCACATGTAGACCCAATAGACGTAAGGGAAGGTGAATATGAATGTTTATTTTTTTAACCTCCCTTGGGCCTCTACCTCTGGAGCCTGAAGATAATTTTCCATAATATGTGTTGCGGTGGCCATTTTAGTTCATCCAAGAAGAAGAACCCTAAGAGTAAGTTCACACAGGGTTTTTTGGTCAGGATTTTGAGGCCGTATCCACCTCAAAATCCTGACCAAAAATACAGCTCCCATTGAAATCAAGAAGCGAGATGCTCATTCTTTCAGGTGCCTGAAGACAATCCCTCCCGACTAAGCCCATTCATTTGGTGCTAATCCGGAGCGGAGTGCACGACTGGATGCTGGTGCACCGCGCCGGCATCCAGTCACCACTACCCGTATTTTGGACCGGAACCCGAGGCAGCCTCCACCTGTAGTAGTGACATAAGGGGTGGAAAAATGAGAAGATAGTGGACACCGGAGTGTGGGCAACAAGGAGAGAGTCACCAAAAGACGTTAACAGGCATGAGAAACAATGTTGCACCGAGGAACCTTATTCAGTTGCTCCTTTTCTTCTTCCAGTTCTTCATGAAGACACCCAATTGTAGCTGCCAAACCATAAGTGCCTCTTGAATTTGTCATCTCAGGATTGGTATTACCAAAGATCTATCAGTTCTGTGAAATTGTGTATGCCCCCCCCCCCCTTGCAGAATGTTTGCCACGTATCTCCATTTTTGGCCATTTCCCCCAGCCCTACATGCCTCGCAAGCGCTATAATTGCACCCACCTATATCTAACACCTACATCTGCGCGAACATACCCTAAAGCTTCATCCATTTACTCATCCCATAGAAAATATGTACTGAATGTGTGATATGTGGAAGGATTTATGCAACCTATCCTGTATGTGTGTGAAGTTACTGTACAATTCATCAAGGACAAAATCATAAATCCATGTAATTGTCAATTTGTCATAGGAATAGAAAATGATTGAATAGGTAATGACAATTTCTCTCTATGTATGTATATGTATGAAGGAGTTACTAAGAATGAAGAAATAAATAGAAATGCAAACAGGCTGAACCAAAGATCCGTCAGCTCTCCTGACAAGTCTGTATTGGTAAATAATTCATCGGCTTTTCTCGTTACTCTGTATCCTGCAGCTCTTCTCTTACTCAATGCTTTGCTCCTCTCTTATTCTTCCTAGAAATTTGACAATTGGATATCACCTTTGAGAAAGAGAGGAGTCTATTCACTGACTGGACAGGGACAGACTATGCAAAGTCACATCTCTAAGTGGTAACACCCACTTCTTAATTTATTCATAACATTTTACAACGAGAACCACAAAATAGTGTCCCGGAATTTAGAACTCAAAGAGGATACAAATATTTACTAAATCAGCCGTGTTAGGAGAGCAGACACATCACGCCCACAAAATACACACTCCGATAATTGTTGGCGCCCATCATTGGGCTAAAAACAACAAAACATAGAAAAGTAGCAAAATGTGAAATTCCGCTATAAAGAAATGTATCGCTGATTGTTAACACCGGACAATGAAGGGTAACTGGAATTTTCTCCTTGTAGATTTGGCGGAGTTTTCTAGGCAGGCGATACACACGGGCGTTATCTTCTATTGGAATCCTGACTATGTTGATAATGAGCTGACGCTTGCCAATAAAAACATAATTGTCAGCTGTCAGTCTATTATTAGTTTTAGTGTCAGGAGAGAAAAAAAAAAAAAAGATATAGGACTAAAAAAAATAAGTAAAAATAGTGACATGAAAAATCAAACACAAATTCTTAAAAATATATTTCACATAAATAATTGGTTTAAGAAATAAGTAATTTTTTGGTAACACATTCCCATGAATATATGTCGCCTTATACAACTTGTCCTTTACCCTTCGTTCACATCTGCGTTTGGTAATCCGTTTGGTAATCCGCATGGGGACCCCCCGAGCAGAATACCAAACGCATTGGCAAGCGGTGTGCAGTGAAAGACTATAATGGGGTCCATGTGCTTGCCGCAGGCTGCCCGTACAAATCATGCGGTCAGGGATGTAGATTTTGAACTACGTTCCTACTTTCCTGTCCACATGTTCTGTGCAGAGATCTGGCCACAAGCACATGGACCCCATAACAGTCTATAGGGATCCGTGTGCTTTCACTGCATAGAGCTTGCAAATGCGTTTGGAATTCCGTTCAGGGGGGTCCCCATGTGGACTCCCCCAAACAGAAAACCAACGCAGATGTGAAGCCACCCTGAGATTTTGTTGTTTTCTGCCATAGTATTCAACTTGTAGTCAAGTGTGATGTGTTGTTCTTGACCTCCATGGACATATAGATTTCATTACTGAGCTCTGGTCGGATTCCAGTCATATACTGGTGAATAAAAAAAAAAAAATCAGTGCTTGGGTTATGATTGCCCTTGAACAACTCCTACAAATTAGACCATGTTACCCTTCGAATTTGGGTACCTTTTGGTGAAGCATTACTGTGTTAGAGCCGGGGCCCACCATAGGATCCTCTGGTAACTGCAGAGGAGTCAGATGATGGAGGTCAGGAGGAACCAGACATGAAGTACCCTTCTGGAAAAGAAAAAACAGCATCGAGCGCTAGGGTTGAAATTTACTCGATCGCCGATCGGATCCGATCTTTCTTGATCCCGATTGCTCAACCCTGTTAATGATATATACATGAATAGGGTTGAACCATGTAATGCATCAGCATTTTGTTGCTGAACCCCGCTCCTGAATAGACCCACGACCTGTGGACCCACGGAAAGATCAAACAGGACGCTTCTTTTTTCCGCGTCCTGCTGCTATCTCTGACTCCCATTGAAAACAATGGGAGGCCAATTCGGGAGGAATCTGCTCCAGATTCAGGGGCGAAAACCTCCCCCAATCCATGGCAAATTCCTCCATGTGAACTGACCCTGAGACATCCCTTGCAGTTGGTCCTTGGAGAGAAGGAGTCCATCTCTGGTTAGTTGGATCCCCTTTGCAAAGAGTTGGGTTAAGCTCTCGCTGAACTATGTAATGTCATTTCAATGGTAGCACCAGTTTAATTGGAGCAAAATGAGGGGTAAACCTACACAATGCCCATATGTTTTGGGTGGAAGAAGTTGGCAAAATAATGGGTACAACTATGGGATCTTCCTCCGCTAAGCGCATCACTGACTCGAGACATCGTCAGACATCAAACTTTCTAAAGTTATAGCAAGGTTGGGTTTTCGAAGTCTGTCTGGGGGTTAAGTAGTAGAATTAGGGGATTGTCTATATGACCTTGTGTTACACTGGTTCTATGATGGCTATTTAGTTTGGCTACCAAAAGTCAGTTATGTGGCCACCATTTCCATACACCTAAATAAATCAGGATTCCTTCTCTCCTTCAGAAACCCGTACGCTATAGCTTGAGAGCTCACGTCCAACCACAGAGGGGTTCATTGCTCCTTCTCATGAATAAACATGGCGTTGATTGCTTTACGTTTCTCACCACCCTTCTCATTTCTCATTAATTTCGCTTTTGAGTTTCGTAACTTTCCTGCCGCCTGTCCTGGGGCTGTACGGTGGAGGCACCAGGCTGAGATATTTAGATACTTAAAGATTATCGTTACCCTCATTAAGTTCCCCCTACGGCTTAATTACACAGTCTAATTATCCCACTGATTTATCGACATGCTGACAACCAAGCCAGTTGTTAATATGTCAAGGAAAACAAGATTCGACTCTAGAAAACGTGGCTGAATTAATAGAATAATCTTCTGAGCTATGTATGGGATAAAAAGAGATTAAAATATGGAACTTACTGTATCGGTTCACTGTAGGAGGCCTGAGATAGGAGACACGGGTACAGTAACGTAACCCATAGCTATCGGGCTAGAGCGAGTGAGTAAAAGTTATAGGCATCCTCTCTTAGGTGTCCTCTGGTTGGACATGTCCAGCTATGTTATGTCTGTCAGCAGGAAGAACAAGGTTCATCTGCTCCTTGTAGGGCTTCCGAGATCGTTTCCAAATACGTCTGTGTTATATTATACTGCTGCTCCGTTTCTGTTGTCAGGGAGTTGTCAGGGATAGGTCAACTCTAACTGATTGGTGAGGGGCTGACAGCAAACTCTGACATGGATCAGCTTTGATTGGAGGTCCGGGTACTAAGACACCAACCAATGACTCAAAGGAAGACCTATAAACCCCCGGTTGAGTATGGTTCCCTTTCAGCTCGGATTGACTTAGCTCAGGTCTAGTTGGGTAGATGGCGTTAGCAGTATGACTCCATCGGGGGCTACATGGTGGCTCAGTGGCTAGCCTTGCCGCACTGGAGTCCTGGGTTTGAATCCGGCCAAGGACAAAACATTTGCAAGGAGTTTGTATGTTCTCTCTGTATGGGGCTCACAATCTACATTTTTTTTAATAAAAGAAAAACATATATGACTCCATCTTCACCATGGAGACGTAGGCTTTCATCTATACTCCTTTCCACCCTTCTGGCCTGACGAAGACGTAATGTTAGATGATAGAGGGTCAAAACGCGTTGGCCTGATGAAGAGGATATAAAGTCAAGACGCGTTTCATTTTGTTTGTACAGTGGAATAGAGAACCAGTTAGGGGGTATATGTGAGCACTGCTTGTCTCAATACGAAGTAAAATATGGAACATGGGTTCAGCATATTATTTCGTAGTGAGACAAGCGACGCTCACATATACCTCCATTTTTTTTCTCCTCCTTCCTTCACATATTATTATCACTGTTCCTTGTGACTAGTGGCTCTGGGGTTGGGCATCAGCTATATGAATAACACTGGATTGCCCCCCCCCACACTTCTTTTACCCCTATGTCCATAAGGTGTTGGCCAACCACCACCCAGAGGTGCCATTGTGGTGACTAATTTTTCTCGTCTCTCCACCATAGAGAGCAGTGATGGTCACAGTGGAAGGGGTGAGTTAAAGATAGACTTATAGGAACCCATTTACTGCTATCTCCATTTACCCGAAGGGACTCAAGCAAACTGATCCACTGATCGCCTCTTCGTTTCAGCAATTGATAAAGGTCTCAGTACCCGGAAAAAAAAAATTCTTACGTGTCACTTTGACATGTCGAAAGTTTTCTGACACATTTGTTACAGTACTATTCCAATTTTCTCCCTCCTTTACTTGGAAGATGTCAAAGAAAAATCAGCTTAATGCAAATCCGGAGCAGAAACTGATTTGCATAATTGTATCTTTTGTTGTTTGATGTTAAGCTGGTCATGCACGTTAGATAAGTGAGGTATTTTGTCCATCAAACCTTAATTCTTCTAGTAACAAGCTTACCAATTCCTGAAAAGGATTGAGGACTAAGACATTGTAAGACACAGTGTAACCAGATGGTGAACGCAACATGGCCATTGGCCAATCTGTATTCCAAAAAATAAAAAGCGAAGACTGAATAAGATTTGTCATAACTATAACACTAAAAGCTGATGAGCGAAAGAACACTTCCAACAAGGGTATTGAAGATTACCAGTAGGGATGATCCAAAAAATTTCCAAGAGGCCTAAAAGGGGTTGTGATATCAAAAATTAACAGGAGTTTGGACTTGGGATGAGAGATTGTCGTGTTTTATATGAGAGCCCCAGTTCATGGCGTTCACACTACCATGGTTAATGTCCATTGCTGTTGTCCTTAATAGGATGACGGCAACGGACATTAAACTGTCACAGAGAACGGTCACAGACTGATATTGTATTGTCTCTTTTTATATTGGGGATCCAATAAACATTCTTCACTTTAATATACGTCCTGTAGTGCTGGCCGGTTTCTCTATGTTTCTCCAAGCTGTGGACATTTGCACCAGGCGGGAGAGCTGGATTACATTGCATTTTAGGATGAGCATTGATAGAGTTCTCTTCTGATGCCCATGGGCGCCATTTACTTAGACATGTATGTGCACATATAGTTTCTCACTTCTATCAGCTTGGTCTTGCATAATTTCATAGTGACTTTTATGAGAGGACCAGGGGCAAAGTGATAGAAGGCGTACACATACCTCCCAGGTTGCTGTCATGTATGTTCTAAAAGCATAGGGGAAAGTTTGCAGTAAGAAAGCTGTTTTGATGTTGGAGGGTTTTTCCAAATCCCTGGTACAAGGTCAGGCTGTTGGAGTAGGGAGAATTGGGTGTGTTGCAGCAGAAACACAGCGTGTTTTGGGTAAGGAACACCCTTTTTCAGGTAACCTTTCATATTTTGCACTTGAAAAAGGGCGTAGTATTTAAGCTGTAAATAAAGACTACATCTATGGACCAGCACCAAGGATCTACTTTGCTCTTCACCTGGGGATTCTTCTCCTGAGGAGATGACGACCCCTGTGCTAATCCCGTCACACTGTACATACTATAGTTGATAATACTAAATGATGACACAAGCCCATCAAGTCAACCTGTAATCTGGGCTGATTTAGAATAAGGCAAAGCTCCATGAGAAGCTTCTATGCAAAACACCCCATATTAGGGGCAATATTTCCTTCCTGACTCCAGGCATCAGTCCCTGGATCAATGCCCCACCTCCAGAAATCTAGTAATCTAGTGATCTACTACCCATACCTATATAGTACCCATGGTATATTCTCCAAGTAAGTCGTCCATTATACCTGTGCCATGAATATAGTGTTAGATGGAAGTAACTCATCACTTTGGGTATACAGCTCTTCTGCAAATATATGTGTCCTCATGACTGCAGACTACCACTGAGCTCTGTGTCATCCGATGCCGTTATGATGGGATATCCTTGTCCTCCTCCTCTTTACTGAAAGAAGTGATAGACGTAGTGAAGTTTACCTTCACACTTAATGTTTTAACAAGATTGTTGCAAAGAGTATCAACTGTATTCTTTCAATGGCTTTCGTTGTCATCTTGGATATCATGATGGATACATAAAGTTATTATGTTCTAGAACAGGGGTAGGGAACCTTCGGCTCTCCAGCTGCTGTGAAACTACAACTCCCAGCATGCTCCATTCACTTCCATGGGAGTTCCCAGAACAGCAGAGCCAATATGCATGCTGGGAGTTGTAGTTTTGCAACAGCTGGAGAGCCGTACGTTCCTTACCCCTGTTCTAGAAGGTCAACATAAACCTGGCTATATCTGCTTGATGGACTGTATCTACTTTTGGCTACCAATTCTATAGTTTGTTCACTGATCCAGCTCCTTGACCACTGATCCTGCTCCTTGGTCACTGATTCTGCTCTTTGGTCACTGATTCTGCTCTTTGGTCACTGATCCTGCTCCTTGGTAACTGATTCTGCTCTTTGGTCACTGATCCTGCTCCTTGGTCACTGATCTTTCTCCTTGATCACTGATCCTGCTCCTTGTCCACTGATCCTGCTCCTTGACCACTGATCTTTCTCCTTGTCCACTGATCCTGCTCCTTGACCACTGATCTTCCTCCTTGACCACTGATCCTGCTCCTTGGTCACTGATCTTTCTCCTTGTCCACTGATCCTGCTCCTTGACCACTGATCTTCCTCCTTGACCACTGATCCTGCTCCTTGGTCACTGATCTTTCTCCTTGTCCACTGATCCTGCTCCTTGACCACTGATCTTCCTCCTTGACCACTGATCCTGCTCCTTTACAGTTGTCCTGGTTTTTACCCACTTCGATCTTTCTCTCCCTTTGCTTGTACATAGTGCTGATACACTCCTGAGAAAATCTGCTGCTTCCAATTATGCTGTCACCATTGAGATAAATAGCCCGGCAGTATTTGGCTTACGTTCCCCTCAATGCCTGGAGAACAGGACCGCTCCCAGGGAGTGGCAGTGCCGCTCACAGCTCCGGTTCTCACTGAGCTTCTGTAATTACATTAAACAGATAATATTAGTACATTTCAGCTTAGTGATCCTCTTCAGCGGTAATACAATCCTCCACCTGACATAACGGTGCAATTTTTTTTAATCCCTCGCTAGGAATATGAATTAATGATTATATTATATATTAAATGCTTGTGGTTCATGTGGCACACCTATATAGCATGACATATATATATATATATATATATATATATATATATATATATATATGTACACACACACGTAGAAGAAATTATTGGTCCCCTCGTTTAATGAAAGAAAGACCCATAGTGATCACAGAAATAACTTGAATCTGACAAAAGTAATAATAACCAAACTACATGTTGACAAGCCACAAAGCTTCTGGGAGAATGTCCTATGGAGAGATGAGACACAAAACCCCAACTTTTTGGCCAGGCACATCAGCTCTGTGTTCACAGATGGAAAAGTAAAGCCTATCTTGAAAAGAACCCTGTCCCTACTGTGACACATGGAGGAGGCTCTGTTATGTCCCTACTGTGACACATGGAGGAGGCTCTGTTATGTCCCTACTGTGACACATGGAGGAGGCTCTGTTATGTCCCTACTGTGACACATGGAGGAGGCTCTGTTATGTCCCTACTGTGACACATGGAGGAGCTATGTTATGTCCCTACTGTGACACATGGAGGAGGCTCTGTTATGTCCCTACTGTGACACATGGAGGAGGCTCTGATATGCTCTGGGGCTGCTTTGCTGCATCTATCACAGGGGGTCTTGAATCTGTGCAGGGTACAATGAAATCTCAAGACTATCAAGGGATTCTAGAGAGACATGTGCTGCCCAGTGTCAGAAAGCTTGGTCTCAGTCTCAGGTCATGAGTCTTGTAACAGGATAATGACCCAAAACACACAGCTAAAAAACCCCAAGAATGGTTAAAAGGAGAACATTGGACTATTCTGAAGTGGCTTCTATGAGCCCGCACCTAAATCCTATGGAGGATCTTTGGAAGGAGCTGAAACATGGCGTCTGGAAAAGGCCCCTTCACACTTGAGGCCACTGGAGCAGTTTGATCATGAGGAGGCCAAAATCCCTGCTGAGAGGAGCAGAAGTCTCACTGACAGTTACAGGAATTGTCTGATCGCAGCAATTGCCCCAAAAGGTGCAACAAAAAATTAAGTAACAGGAACCGTCATATCTGTCCAGACCGTGTCATGAGTTTTATTTTTCAAAAAATTCTGTTGAAGTGAAAAGCAAAGTCTGACTTACATTTGTTCATTTTCATTGAATTTTTATTTATTATTACTTTTGTCAGATTCAATTAAAAAAGTAAATAGAATATAACAGAACAGATAGAGTAGACCCATCATCAAGGAAATCAGGCACCCCCCAAAAGCATCACACCTCCATAAGAAAGCAGACACCCACCAAAGAATTGCACAGTCTGGGACATTGTTAGGATGGGGTCCCGCAGGTTTCCTTCCCAGTGCACAGCGCCACCTGCGGGTCAATCCAACTCTCGCCCTCGGCGTCATGCAGTGAGATGTCTGTAGTCTAAGTCAGGCTTTCTGCCCACTGAGCATGCGCGTAGGCGCTCAGAGGCTAAGTCCCATTCTTCCCCTACTGAGCATGCTCAGACCTTTTGGAGGTGTTCAGAGGCTAAGTCCCATTTTGCCCATACTGAGCATGTTCAGTGAAGTTATGGCCACCACCCTTTGGGCAGGGACTTGCCTTTTTATAGTGTGAGCCGACCCCCACCCGCTGCTCACACTTTATCTCCCTATATTATAAAAATGAATTTCTGTCTGTCTGTCTGTCTGTCTGTCTATCTGTCTGTCTGTCTGTCTGTCTGTCTGTCTGTCTGTGCTCTAATGCGAACCAAACGACTGGACCGATCTTCACCAAATTTGGTACAGAGATACTTCAGATATCCGGGAAGGTTTAAGACAAGACTCCAACTCGCTGGGACGTACCGTTGCTGAGATACAGCATTTCAAACACAGTGCCCCCCCCCTTAGCCAATACAAACCTGCAAGACTTTCACTCATATTCCAACTGCAATACACACGGTCACTCCACATGCACAATACAACACTGATATCCAAACTGAGATACACGCATCAGAGGATTAGATACACAGATCAGCACACAGTATCACACACCAGAGGATTAGATACACGGGTCTGCACACAGTCCCACAAACCAGAGAATTAAATACGCACTTCTGCACACAGTTCCACACACTGAAGGATTTGATACACGCGTCTGCACACGGTTCCACATACCGAAGGATTAGATACAGGCATCTACACACAGTTCCACACTCCTGCACACAGTTGTACACGCCATAGGATTAGATACACGCCTCTTCACACAGTACCACATGCAGTAGGATTAGATACGCGCGTCTACACACAGTTCCACAAGCCAAAGGATTAGATACGCGCCTCTTCACACAATACCACACAGGGAAAGATTAGATACGTGTGTGTGCACACAGTACCACACTTTGGAGGATTAGATACATGCCTCTGCACACAGTACTACAAGCCAGAGAATTAGATACGCGTCTCAGCACACAGTACCACATGGGGGAGGATTAGATACGCGCGTCTACACACAGTACCACATGCCATAGGATTATATACGCGCGTCTGCACACAGTACCACATGCTGGGGGACTGGATACATGTGTCTACACACAGTTCCACACACTGTAGGATTAGATACGCACCTCTTCACAAAATACCACACAGGGGAGGATTAGATACATGTGTCTTCACACAGTTGTACACGCCATAGGATTAGATACACACGTCTTCACACAGTACCACATGCAGTAGGATTAGATACGCGCGTCTACACACAGTTCCACACGCCAAAGGATTAGATACGCGACTCTTCACACAGTACCACACAGGGGAGGATTAGATACGTGTGTGCACACAGTATCACACTTTGGAGGATTAGATACATGCCTCTGCACACAGTACCACAAGCCAGAGAATTAGATACGCGTCTCAGCACACAGTATCACACGGGGGAGGATTAGATACGCGACCCTTCACACAATACCACACAGGGGAGGATTAGATACAGGCCTCTGCATACAGTACCACATGCCAGAGAATTAGATACGCGTCTCAGCACACAGTTCCACATGGGGGAGGATTAGATACGCGCATCTGCACACAGTACCACACGCCAGAGTCATTAGATACGCGCGTCTGCACACAGTTTCACTTACTGGAGGATTAGATACGCGCCTCTTCACACAATATCACATGGGGAGGATTAGATATGTGCATCTGCACAAAGTACCACACCAACAAGAATTAGACACTTGCATCTAAACACAGTACTACACGGGGAAGGATTAGATACAGCTTTACTCCAGGTATCCATAACAACTGATCACAGGTTTTTCACTGACATCCAAAATGAGATACACATAATCACATGACGCTTATGGACATACACACAAACCACATACAAAATACACCAGAGCAAAATTGGACAATTCTTATGGGGCCAGTACACAAACATAAAATGTAATATACCCGTGCGAAGCCGGGTCCTCCCTCTAGTATCTTATAAATATCTTTGAGACAGGAGGTCAGGGCCAGGTTCCGGTGAGGCAGGTTGTCAGATTAGGCATCTAGGATAGGATTCCTTGGCACTGCCGGTGGGGACCTGAATAGCCTATTGAACTGTCCATTAACATTGTAGCTCCAAGCTGTTCTGGAATCCTTTATGTTTCTGACCAGGGGTGACGTTTAACCTCTGGCAGCCTTCCCTGTGTAGCAGGCTGAAGCATGTGCTAGAGTCTCTCTCTGCTGGAAGTTTGCAGAAGACTAATGCAAGGCTCCATTTGGTTTCGCCCAGCAGCCTTACACAGGTGCACTTTCCCAGTGAAGTTAACTGGTGAGAGTTTGTTGCAGTCTGTTCACATTAGAACCGCACACACACCACTGCCAGTGTAGTTAACTGGTGGTTAGCATTTCAGACACACGGCCGCCCTTCTGGGGCTTGTGGACCTCACTGCAGTGTCTTGTGCAGTCTAGCGGTTCTGTCGACATTTTTACACTATTATTTGCATATATATATATATATATATATATATATATATATATATATATACAGAACCGTACCAGACACCCCGCCCACTCACGGACTGTTTTTGCACAGACAGGACTCGGTTACTTGCATGGGGCCTCAACCTTGGAAGGAGTCCTGTCTTGTTAATTCTGGAGGTGAATTTCTTCCATAAAACTGTAGAGATCTGATAAGATCAGGCATCAGAACGAACATTAGTTCCAGATATTCTAATAAGGCCAAACATGATTTACTAATTTTCCGCTCGTCATCTTAACACCATCGTAACATGTTGGCCTGACCGACAACATAACCCGCTATGTGAGTCTTCTGATCTCAATATCCCGGGGTTACTTAGAGCAGGCCTCCAGTTAGAAATGAATAATGCATGTGGATGTAAGAAACTTAGTGATACATCTTATCAAGGGAGTTAGTTTCCAGCTCCATATATTAAGCTTCTCTACTCCTTCTTATCTCCTTCTTATCAGTCTGTTATTTACATAGAGATCAGACTCTATATCCAGCAATAGAGAGGGGAGGAGGAGGAGGCTGCTGCCCGCTGGGGAATTGATTTATTACCTTATTCTGTGGAGTTACAAAGTCTTATCTGGATATCATATTAGTGTCAAAAGAGCTCAGCCTCACTCATAGAGTAGCAGAGTATAGCAGCAGACATTATTTGTGTGTCTTTTTCAGCAGCCTCCTCCTTCCCCTCCCTTCTTCATAGACTTGTAGTAGAAAGTATCTCATGTGGAGATGGAAACAGATTGATCTAATAAAATAAAGTACTAAGTTTCTTATATTCACTTGTCTTGTTCACGGTGATGTAACAAAAGCCTTGTAGGCTCAAGTGCTCTTTTGTCCGGGCCCTTGCACCGGTGGCCCCCACACAGTATTGTATGCACAGCAGTGACCCCACACAGTATTATATGCTCCCAACAGCCCCCTGCGCTCTGGTGTTACCATTATATACTCTGGGGTCTCCTCAACCCCCAGAGTACAATAATCAGAGGCCCAGGGAAGGTGAGTAAAAATAACAAACGCTAATACTCACCTCACCCTTCCTCTGCATCCTGGCTCCGGCTGTCTTCAGCATATTCAACCATTTCTCCGACGTCCCTACTGAGGCCTGTGATTGGTCCTCAGTGGTAACAAGGGGGGGACACTGATGTCATTACGCATCACAGTGCTCGGAAGAGCGCCGGAGAGGTGAGTATAACTTTTTAGTATTTTAAGTCTCCTCCCCTGGGCTATCGTTGATTGAAAAGGGGCCTGGCGACATGAAGGAGGGAAAAATGAAAATGCAAAACCAAAAATTTTTTAAGGCATGAAAGGGTTTAAGGGGTTTAAAGAGGTTTTTATGGCCTATCCTTAAGATAGAGGCAACTAAAAAGGACTGTATACTGTGGTGGCAACTGGAGGGGGACTGTATACTGTGGTGGCAACTGGAGGGGGACTGTATACTGTGGTGGCAACTGGAGGGGGACTGTATACTGTGGTGGCAACTGGAGGGGGACTGTATACTGTGGTGGCGTCTGGAGGGGACTGTATACTGTGGTGGCAACTGGAGGGGACTGTATACTGTGGTGGCGACTGGAGGGGACTGTATACTGTGGTGGTGACTGGAGGGGGACTGTATACTGTGGTGGCGTCTGGAGGGGGACTGTATGCTATGGTGCCGACTGGAGGGGGACAGAATACTGTGGTGGTGACTGGAGGGGGGCTGTATACTGTGGTGGCAACTGGAGGGGACTGTATACTGTGGTGGCAATTGGAGGGGACTGTATACTGTGGTAGCAACTGGAGGGGACTGTATACTGTGGTGGCAACTGGAGGGGACTGTATACTGTGGTGGCGACTGGAGGGGACTGTATACTGTGGTGGCGACTGGAGGGGACTGTATACTGTGGTGGCAACTGGAGGGGGACTGTATACTGGGGTGGCGACTGGAGGGGAACTGTATACTGTGGTGGCGACTGGAGGGGGACTGTATACTGTGGTGGCGACTGGAGGGGACTGTATACTGTGGTGGCGACTGGAGGGGGACTGTATACTGTGGTGGCGACTGGAGGGGGACTGTATACTGTGGTGGCGACTGGAGGGGGACTGTATACTGTGGTGGCGACTGGAGGGGGACTGTATACTGTGGTGGCGACTGGAGGGGGACTGTATACTGTGGTGGCGACTGGAGGGGGACTGTATACTGTGGTGGCGACTGGAGGGGGACTGTATACTGAGGTGGCAACTGAAGGGGGACTGTATACTGTGGTGGCGATTGGAGGGGGACTGTATACTGAGGTGGCAACTGGAGGGGGACGGAATACTGTGGTGGCTACTGGAGGGGAACTGTATACTGTGGTGGCGACTGGAGGGGGACTGTATACTGTGGTGGCGACTGGAGGGGGACTGTATACTGTGGTGGCGACTGGAGGGGGACTGTATACTGGGGTGGCGACTGGAGGGGAACTGTATACTGTGGTGGCGACTGGAGGGGGACTGTATACTGTGGTGGCGACTGGAGGGGACTGTATACTGTGGTGGCGACTGGAGGGGGACTGTATACTGTGGTGGCGACTGGAGGGGGACTGTATACTGTGGTGGCGACTGGAGGGGAACTGTATACTGTGGTGGCGACTGGAGGGGGACTGTATACTGTGGTGGCGACTGGAGGGGGACTGTATACTGTGGTGGCGACTGGAGGGGGAC
Organism: Leptodactylus fuscus; assembly: GCF_031893055.1. Taxonomy (NCBI): domain Eukaryota; kingdom Metazoa; phylum Chordata; class Amphibia; order Anura; family Leptodactylidae; genus Leptodactylus; species Leptodactylus fuscus. The sequence continues at coordinate 80,729,395 of NC_134275.1, forward strand.
TGTATACTGTGGTGGCAACTGGAGGGGGGCTGTATACTGTGGTAGCAACTGGAGGGGGACGGAATACTGTGGTGGCGACTGGAGGGGAACTGTATACTGTGGTGGCGACTGGAGGGGGACTGTATACTGTGGTGGCGACTGGAGGGGGACTGTATACTGTGGTGGCGACTGGAGGGGGACTGTATACTGTGGTGGCGACTGGAGGGGGACTGTATACTGTGGTGGCGACTGGAGGGGGACTGTATACTGTGGTGGCGACTGGAGGGGACTGTATACTGTGGTGGCGACTGGAGGGGACTGTATACTGTGGTGGCGACTGGAGGGGGACTGTATACTGTGGTGGCGACTGGAGGGGGACTGTATACTGTGGTGGCGACTGGAGGGGAACTGTATACTGTGGTGGTGACTGGAGGGGGACTGTATACTGTGGTGGCGACTGGAGGGGGACTGTATACTGTGGTGGCGACTGGAGGGGGACTGTATACTGTGGTGGCAACTGGAGGGGGGCTGTATACTGTGGTAGCAACTGGAGGGGGACGGAATACTGTGGTGGCGACTGGAGGGGGACGGAATACTGTGGTGGCACAATTGAAAGCAGACAGTATAACCATGTAAATGAGTCATTATAGGGGTGTTATAATAAGTGAAGGTACAAAGAGACATTCATGGAAATAGGCACAGTCAAAGTGGAAGTGGGAGGGGCAGGAGGCGGGTCTTATTATATGTAAATGTGTTACACATTCTGTGCCTTTTTCAGTCCATTGAAAGTTGGGCAGCATGTGAAAGTGAAAGTAACATTGTAGCCTTGCTAATGTTTGGATGATTGTACTCGACACTTTCACTTTCACTAAGCTGCCATGTAGTGGAGTGCAGTATAAGTGCAATCTTGGTGTCATAAACAAGATTGTCCTTTACCTCAAGTGTAAACCCTCCGCCTTGGAATTATCCCGCATGTAACCCCCATTGTGGGGCTGCCATGGTAGAGCAGGGTCATCTGACTGGTGGAAGACTAAAATTTTCAGTACAGGGGACTGTTATACGGGGACTGAACTATTTCCCCCATCAAGAAAAGGGAGTGACAAGAACAGGGAGGACCTAAAGTGATCTGAGGTTAAAGTGGGGAGAGAAGCTACAGACAGACCGGCCTTCATCTTATCTGGGGTAACCTGAGAGACAAAGCGTACTTCATTATATCCGAGGAGCGGAGGAAGATTCCTCCATAAAGGCAAATATCTCTTGAGTTATACACAGTTTCGGCTGCGTTTACACAGCGCTGTTTTTTTTTTTTTTTTTTTTTTTTGTGAAGAACTGCGCACATTTTTTTTTTTATCATTCTCTTTTTATTTTCCTTTTGCAATTAAACAAACGCCAAAATTGGAGCAAATAACAAAGGAGACAGTTTGGAATATAGATCATGAATCACGTGGAAACACAATACAAGGATAAATGGGATACACAAAGTTTGCAATCGGTTTAGTGTCGCACGTCAGGAGTTGTAATAGAGGGGATATGGGAAGAGGTTTTTTTCTTCTTGATCATAGTTGTCATTAGTGTCTCTCCCTTACTCTTTGTTCACATTTGCGTTCGGTATTCCGTCTGGGGAGTCCGCATCGGGACCCCTCCGAATGAAATATCGAACGCAACTGTAAGCGGGGTGTAGTAAAAGCACATGGACCCCATAGACTATAATGAGGTTCGTGTGCTGGCCGCGCACTGCCCACACGAATCATGCAGACAGGAAAGTAGATTGTGAACTTTCCTGTCCATGATCCCTGCGGAGAATGCGCGGCCAGCACATGGACCCCATTATAGTCTATGGGGCCCGTGTGCTTTCACTGGCACACCGCTTGCAGTTGCGTTCAGTATTCCCTTTACGGCTCCCCCGGACGGAATACCAACGCAGATGTGAGCGAGGCCTTATTTCCATGTGCATACAATCTGGATCTAGAATACAGATTACAATACAGAATGCACACAGTATTATGTCCCATAGTGGCCCCTGCACACAGTATTATGTCCCATAGTGGCCCCTGCACACAGTATTATGCCCCATAGTGGCCCCTGCACACAGTATTATCCCCCATAGTGGCCCCTGCACACATTATTATCCCCCATAGTGGCCCCTGCACACAGTATTATGCCCCATAGTGGCCCCTGCACACAGTATTATCCCCCATAGTGGCCCCTGCACACAGTATTATGTCCCATAGTGGCCCCTGCACATAGTATTATACCCCATAGTGGCCCCTGCACACAGTATTACCCCCCATAGTGGCCCCTGCACGCAGTATTACCCCCCATAGTGGCCCCTGCACGCAGTATTACCCCCCATAGTGGCCCCTGCACACAGTATTATCCCCCATAGTGGCCCCTGAACACAGTATTATCCCCCATAGTGGCCCCTGCACGCAGTATTATGTCCCATAGTGGCCCCTGCACACAGTATTATCCCCCATAGTGGCCCCTGCACACAGTACTATGTCCCATAGTGGCCCCTGCACACAGTATTATGCCCCATAGTGGCCCCTGCTCACAGTATTATCCCCCATAGTGTCCCCTGCACACAGTATTATACCCCATAGGGGCCCCTGCACACAGTATTATGTCCCATAGTGGCTCCTGCACACAGTATTATACCCCATAGGGGCCCCTGCACACAGTATTATGTCCCATAGTGGCTCCTGCACACAGTATTATGTCCCATAGTGGCCCCTGCACACAGTATTATCCCCCATAGTGGCCCCTGCACACAGTATTACCCCCCATAGTGGCCCCTGCACACAGTATTATCCCCCATAGTGGCCCCTGAACACAGTATTATCCCCCATAGTGGCCCCTGAACACAGTATTATCCCCCATAGTGGCCCCTGCACGCAGTATTATCCCCCATAGTGGCCCCTGCACGCAGTATTATGTCCCATAGTGACCCCTGCACACAGTATTATGTCCCATAGTGGCCCCTGCACACAGTATTATGTCCCATAGTGGCTCCTGCACACAGTATTATGTCCCATAGTGGCTCCTGCACACAGTATTATCCCCCATGGTGGCTCCTGCACACAGTATTATCCCCCATAGTGGCCCCTGCACACAGTATTATCCCCCATAGTGGCCCCTGCACACAGTATTATCCCCCATAGTGGCCCCTGCACACAGTATTATCCCCCATAGTGGCCCCTGCACACAGTATTATGTCCCATAGTGGCCCCTGCACACAGTATTATGTCCCATAGTGGCCCCTGCACACAGTATTATCCCCCATAGTGGCCCCTGCACACAGTATTATGTCCCATAGTGGCCCCTGCACACAGTATTATGTCCCATAGTGGCCCCTGCACACAGTATTATGTCCCATAGTGGTCCCTGCACACAGTATTATCCCCCATAGTGACCCCTGCACACAGTATTATCCCCCATAGTGGCCCCTGCACACAGTATTATCCCCCATAGTGGCCCCTGCACACAGTATTATCCCCCATAGTGGCCCCTGCACACAGTATTATGTCCCATAGTGGCCCCTGCACACAGTATTATCCCCCATAGTGGCCCCTGCACACAGTATTATGTCCCATAGTGGCCCCTGCACACAGTATTATCCCCCATAGTGGCCCCTGCACACAGTATTATGTCCCATCGTGACCCCTACACACAGTCGGTAATGGCCTATTAAGAAAAAATAAAAAATCACAGTGGTAGCGGCTGTCGCTGGGCCCCCTAATGTCCTGGACACTGTGGCAGCTGCCTCTGCTGCTATGGTGGTAGTTACGCCACTGGTTGGGGGGTTGATAAGTCGCCAAGTGTCTACTAGATCTGCATTTTGTAAAGTCCGATGTATCTGTCTAAGTACTGACTTGCCAGAAGAGGAATCCATGGAAGGCTTTAGCACTCCATTATGGTCACCACCTAGAAGAATGTCGTCTTCTGCAGAGAGAGGTCACGTCGGGCCATAGTCAGCCAGGTCACTTGGTCTTGATCTGGTGAGTTTTTAATTTCAGTAATGAGTAGCTTGTGTCACCCTGCATCTCACCCGTATATCAACAACTGACACACCTGAGGGTTTTATAGGTGAGATGTGTAGTGACAGCTGCCATTCATTACTGCAATTAAAAACTTGGCCAGAAAAAAAAAGCCCTGTGTGAACCCAGCCTTTGCTATCTGTCTTGTTAAGGTATTTCCTACAGCATGTTATAGCTACACTATAGTTAGTGCTACATGTGGGGTCTTAGCCGCAACGCGTCTCCTTGGATTTCATTGGGAGCTGATTTTTCAGTTAACCGATAACAATAAACACCTGCTCGATCTCCAGTTTTATTCCAGCATAGAAGTGAATGGAAGGCGGAAAATGTTACCCGGCCAGTGCGGAATTTGATGCAGAATTTTCTCAACTGAAAAAAATTGTTACATTGTTTTTATGGCTTGTACCAATGTGTTCACATCTTAATACACACCCAAAGAAAGAGTTAAACATTATGGCTGTGCATTGTTTGGCTGGGTTCACCTCCAAGGAGGTCGGAGGTCGCATCAGGTTCCGGACCAAAATACCGGTAGCTGCGACTGGACGCCGGTGCACTGCAGCGGCATCCAGTCGTGCACTCCGCTCCGAATTAGGCCCAAATGAATGGCGACTCCGCCTGAAGAATGAGAATGTCCATTGATCTCAATGGAAGACGTCTTTTTGGTCAGGATTTTGAGGCCATATCCGAAATACCCGGGTGAACTCAGATTTTTAGTTTGCCATAGTCATGTTAATAAACTTTATGTAAGCTTTAGTCGCCCCCTGGTGGAAAAGTCTGACCATGATCACTGGTGAGGACACGACGGATCCTTAACCCTTTCTGCAGACCCCACAGGCTTACATTTATTTCCGGGAAAAGGTTATAAATAAAAAAAAAACTTTGCCAACAATATTGATAACATTGCAATTTATTATGTAAAAAACTCACTTTAACATCCTAAATATCCACAAGTATAACATTCTTCTACGGCGATCCTATTATAACAGAGTAGTCAGTGACAGACCTAATACATGTAATATATGTGCAAACACCATACAAATCCTTAGCATAGCGCATGTCTCCCTCTACTGGCGACACATGGCATTGCAGAAAGCTTTCACCACTTTCCACGTCTCCGGTAATATAAATACATACATTTGTGTTCTATACATTTCTTACTCTCTATATTTACATATTACACAAAGTCTCTGTGCTCTAATTCATGACGTATATACAAGCTTTACAAATACATGTGTCATATTTAAAGGGGTTTTCAGCCCTAAATTCATATTCATACAGGTGACCCGTCCCCAGGATAGGTCATTGGTATCTGATCTGCGGGGTGTGACACCCAGATCCTGCACAGATCAGCAGTCAGGTAATAGGAGTGGAGTTGCAGTTCCCTGGTTGCACCACTACACAGTAATTCTGTTATTTGAATAGGATCAGACGTCTTCCGCTCCTCGTCCATGTCCCACAGATCAGATACAGGCATGAGAGGTCATCAGTATAAAACATGCATTGGGGCCAGAAATAAAACCTTTAACATTTGTTCTTAGTATTTGGCAGATCTGTCCGTCCTTATCTTTCCTATTGTCTGGACGTGTTCACATATGGGTACCATGAGATGACCAGCTTTTCAAAACAACAGTATATCATGAAATTCTGCTTATCTCCTCTCTGAGAAAAATACAGGATTTTCCAGAGGGTGCACATCAAAGGACAGGAGGCGCCCGCAGTAAATGTCCTCTTCGTGCCAATAGGATATAAAATGCTCTCCTTAGTGGCCCCCCCACATGGTTTAACCCCTTAACGACCGGCCCATAGTAAAATTACGTCGGCACTGACAGGTCCTTCCTGACTGCCCTATAGTAAAATTACGTCGGGCAGTCAGGGAAGGATTCCCTGTCAGTGCCGATGTAATTGGAGCGGATCTTAGCTGTATCTGACAGCTAAGACCCTGCTCCATTACCCCCCATCGGAGGGGGCTCCGATCGGGGGGGTTTAACCCCTTCAGTTCCGTGATCAAACATGATCACGGAACTGAAGCGGTTCCGTGACGGTGCCGGCCGAATCGGCACCCCCCGCGGCGAGATCGAGGGGTGCCGATGTCTCTAACATGGAGCCTGGGGTCTGGCCAGTGACCCCAAGCTCCAAAAGACCCCCAATACCTGGTTGATCCTGCCCGGGGAAGAGGAAGTCAGACGCAGGCAGCCCCTGCGTCTGACTTCCTCCAGACGCTGCAAGACACTGAGAGCTGTGTCCTGCAGCGTCTGATAGAGAATTAGTGATGCTTTTATCAAAGCATCACTAATCCAAGTGTCCTAAAGTAAAAAGTGTAAAAGTAAAAAATAAAAAGTGAAAAATAAATAAATAAAGTGTCTGATAAAAATGAATAAACTTATAAAGCCCCAAAATTTCCTTTTTTCTATAAAAAATGAATTATATTAAAAAAACCTAAAACTTAATAAAAACAATACATATTTGGTATCGTCGCGTCCGTAACAATCTGAACAATAAAACTCCAACAATATTTAATGTATACGGTGAACGTCGAAAAAAAAACCCGGAAAAAACCCGCCGGAAGTAGTGATTTTTCGCCATCTCACCTTAAAAAATATGCTATAAAAAGTGATCAAAAAGTCATATACACCCCACAACAGTACCAATAAAAAGCGCACATTGTCCCGCAAAAAATAAGCCCACAACCAACACTGTCAACCGAAAAATAAAAATGTTACGCTTCTCAGAAGATGGCGATGCAAAAAACATTGATTTATGTCCCTAAATGTGTTTTTATTCTACAGAATTAGTATCGCATAAAAAAAATACTATAAATGAGGTATCGCCGTAACCGTACCGACCCGCAGAATAAAGGGAACATGTTACTTATATTGTACGCTGCATGGCGAAAAATTTAAAAGGTAGAATGCAATGCCAGGATTGATTTTTCTTTAAAAAATCCTGCAAAAAAGGGTTAATAAAATGTATTCAATAAGTTGTAGGCACCCAAAAATGGTGTCATTACAAAATGCATCTCATCCCGCGAACAACAAGCCCTTATATGGCCACGTCACCAGAAAAATAAAGAAAATATAGCATCTAGTAATGTGAAGACAAACAACCCCAACAGTTTATGACACATGTATGACACATGTATGACACTGGTGTACCCAGGATAACGTACGTAATGTCATATGTGGGTATAAACTGATATTAGGGCACAGCCGGACACAGAAAGGAAAAGAAGGGTTATTGGGTTTTTGGAGCGCAGACGGTTTGGTTTTTGGATGCCATGACACTTTTGCAGAGCTGAAGCGCCAGTAAAGTGGGATCCCCTGATATGTGACCTTATTTTGGAAACTACACCCCTGAAGGATTTATCCAGGGGTACAGAGAGCATTTTTAACCCCCAAGTGTTGCTATAACATATTATCCATAAATGAATACAAAGCTGATTGTGAGAAGTGAAAATGACAATTTTTCCAAGAATCGGTCATTTCAGTGTGTAATATGTTGTGTCCGACTCGTATCAGAGATGAACGCTCTGAAAGCTGTTATGCCCGGGATACCCACTTAACAGTTTTTGGAGTGTCTCTGCTGACATAAGTTGGGCACAACATATCAGATACTGAAATGGCGAATCTGTGGAAAACTTCATTTTTAACTTCTCATTATCAGCCGCAATTTCATTTCTGGAAACCAAATAAATGCAACCCTCAAGGGTTAAAATGCTCGCTACACCACTTGATAAATGCCATCAGTGGGGTAGTGTCCAAAATGGGGTGAGATGTCTGCAGATTCCATTTCAGGGGCTTTGCAAAAGTGGCATGGTGTCCTAAAACCAAACTGTGCTCCAAAAACCAATATAGCGCTTCTTTCCTTCTGTGCCCGGCTGTGTCCAAACAGCCTTTCTACCTACATATGGCATTAAGTCTGTTATCCGGGGTACACCAGTGTCATACATGTGGGCATACACTGCCATTTGGGTACACAGCAGGGCGCAGATGTGAAGGAGCGCTATGTGCTTTTGGAGTGCAGATTTAGATTGTTGGTTTTTGGACACCATGTCATATTTGCCGAGACCCTAAAATTTCCCCTACAAAATGGGGTCACTTCTTGGCGAATTCCAGTTTACTGGCACCTTCAGGGCTCTGCAAAAGCAACATGGCGCCCCGAAAGTCCCTCTAACACTGTACCCCAATAGCTAAAAAGCGCACTGCTCCTTCTCTTCTGAGCCCTGCTGTGTGCCCAAGCGGCAGTTTACACCCACATATATAATTTTTTGACCCTCGGGATGGCCCCTTAATAGTTTTAGGTGTGCAGGTCTCTGACAACACAAAGTGGGTGCAACGTATTGGGCACCGAAATGGCATATTTCTTTAAAAATTTCAATTTTCATTTTGTACATTAATTTTTGGGAAGCATTTTTAGGCTCAAAATGATAATACCCCTTGATACATTCCTTGATGGGTGTAGTTTTTAAAATGGAGTCACATTTGAGGGGTTTCCATTGTATTGGTACTTTAGGGGTTCAGCAAATGCGACATGGCACCTGAAAACTATTCCAGCAACATCTGCCCTCCAAAATCCAAATAGCGCTCATTCCATTCTGAGCCCCACCATGTCCCCATACAGCAGATTATGGCCACATATGGGGTATTTCTGTGTTCAGGAGAAATTGTGTAACAAACTGTGGGGGGCTTTCTCTCCTTTAACCCCTTGTGAAAATGAAAACTTTGGGGATAAAGGGACATTTTACTAATTTTTAACCTACACATCCCTAAGTTAGTAAAATCTGTGAAACGGCTATAGGGTCAAAATGTTCACTATACCCCTCAATGAATACCTTAAGGGGTCTAGTTTATAAAATGGGGTCATTTATGGGGGGTTTCAATTGTTTTGGTATCTCAAATCTTGTTTGAATGTGCAATGGGCCTGAAATATCTGCAAGCAAAATTTGAGTCTTGAAATCCAGTTGGTGATCCCTTCTTTTTGGGCCCTACCGTGCGTCCGTACATACAATTAAGGCCACAAAGTGTACATTTTTGAACACGGGAGAAATGGGGCCATCTATTTTGGGGTGTTTTTCTTCATTTTCATGTGTTATGTGCAAAAAAACTGCCTTTAAAATTACTCTTTTGTGTAAAAAATATGAGAATTTTTTGTTTGACGCAAATTCTTTTAAAACCTATGGGGTCAAAATACTCACTATACCCCTCAATGAATACCTCAAGGGGTCTAGTTTATAAAATTGTGTCATTTATTGGGGTTTTCAATTGTTTTGGTAACTCAAATCTTGTTTGAATGCGCAATGGGCCTGAAACATTTAGAAGCAAAAATTGTGTCTTGAAATCCAGTTGGTGCTCCCTTCTTTTTGGGCCCTACTGTGCGTCCGTACATGGGATTAAGGCCACAAAGTGTACATTTTTGACCACGGGAGAAATGGGGTCATCTATTTTGGGGTGTTTTTCTTCATTTTCTTGTGTTATGTGCAAAAAAAACGGCCTATAAAATGACACTTGTGTAAAAAATATGAAATTTTTTTTGTTTGACGCAAATTTTCTCAAAACTTATAGGGTCAAAGTACTCTCTATACCCCTCAATGAATACCCTAAGGGGTCTAGTTTATAAAATGGTGTCATTTATGGGTGTTTTCAATTGCTTTGGTAACTCAAATCTTGTTTGAATGTGCAATGGACATAAAATATCTGCAAGCAAAATTTGTGTTTTGAAATCCATTTGGCCCTCCCTACCTCTTAGGCCCTACTGTACGTGCGTATATAGGACTAAGGCCACAAAGTGAACATTTTTTAACACGGGAGAAGTGGGGTGATATATTTTGGGGTGTGTTTCTTCTTTTTGATGTGTTGTGTGCAAAAAAAACTGGCTTTAATATGACACATATTTGAAGAAAATTAAAATGAAATTTTTTTCATCATTTGTAATAATTCTTGCAAAACAATATTTGTTTGATCAAAATGCTCACTATACCCCTCAAAGAATACCTGAAGGGGTCTAGTTTTCCAAATTGGGTCATTTAATGGGAGTTTCTGTCATTATGCCACCTATTCCTGTCTGCAAACATAGCTTGGTACAGGAAAAAATCACACACTCAAAATTTCCAAAATTTGCTTATAAACTTGATAAACTTGTAAATTGTCTAAGTTACTCAAATATGCTAAAATTATCTCAAATATGCTTGAAACACAAAAGGAACATTTGGAAATATATAACTACTAACTTTTTTGCCCTGTATTATTGTGTATATGTGAGATATCGCAGCTAAAAATGGAAAACATTGAAAAATGTTCAAAATTTTCAGCATTTGCGAGTTTTTTAATAAATTTACACAAGTTATATCAGTCTAATTTTACCTTCTCAGTAAAGTACAACATGTCACGAAAAAACAATATCAGAATCGCTTGGATGCAATATACTGTTACAGAATTATTCATTGATAAAGTCACACAGGGCAAATTTCAAAAATTTGGCTTGGTCATTAAGGTCCAAAACAGGCTGGTCACTAAGGGGTTAAACATCCCTAAGTCCCCCCCAACACAGTATATTGTCTACTGATACCCTTAACACAGTATAATAGAATGCCCTCTTGTGCCCTACACCTAGTACAGCGCCTACACAGTATAATGCCCCCAGCTTAGATGTAACACTCAGGAAGGCCAGGGCTGGTATCACGGTAATATATCTGATGTGGCCGGCTTTCAGGGGGTCCCTGGGTCCCAAATGTGCACAAAATCTCCTTTTTGATGTCCCCGATTACCCGCCCCCACGTGATATCTGACAATGACAACAGACAACCAGGCTTCGGGGGTAATCGTTGCTTTTTTTACTAGCAGGACAAAGTAATACAAATGTACATATGGGGGAATTCTTCACATACAATACAGCGATCTTTGGAGGCAGTGTCCAATTAAGCAGGTGATGGAGCAGGAATGTTTTGGATAATTTAATTAGTAGTTGCTTGAGTAGTAAACTTGTATATATTTGTAAACATGGCCTGTATCCAGGGGATTCGTCCTCAACAACTGGGTACACGTATGTAGAATAGCAAATACAATTTTTCTTAGCAGCGGGAGATTCTCAATTTCTGCTAGACTAGCTATGGGCTTCTTAATTATAGATTTGTCCCAAAGACTTACTTGGATAGAGAGATACGTATAGACGTCCCAGATGCATGGATAAAACAAGTCCATCAACTTCAGCGCTTGTAAGATTAGAGCTTCAGAGGAAAACACTCTCTGAGAAGGACCTTGAGGACTGAGGAGAAGACATCTCTGCTTGGTGTACCCTGATAGTTGGCAGCCATAATCAGTCCTCCATGTGCTCTGTCTGCTAGCTGTCTCTACACAAAGGGGCCGACAGGAGGTCCCCCACCCCCCTCGAGGGGGCTGTAACTCGACTCCTCCTCCAGGCCAAATCAAGGGAGCTTGATTGGTCCTGAAGGTCACCTGATTATAATGGACACACCTTCACACTGACAACTCAAATTACAATGGCAAAGTATAGGCAGGTGTAGTTCATAAAGACATCCACAAGATGGCGCATGCTCTGGAAAAATAGAAATGGAGGAAACGCTTTACCTTATATACAAATGTCCATACTATCTCGGTCTGCACGGATTATTAAAGGGAATGAGACTAGCAGTACCGGGACATTACATAGACACCACATAGTATAATACCCCCAGCTCTACCCCCTACAGGATAATATCCCATAGACTAGGGTTGAGCCGATCTTGAGATTTTAAGATCGTTCTTAAAATCTGATTTCCAATCATTTTCCATCCGATCGTGAAATTTGCTCAATCGCCGATCAGGATCCGATCTTTCCCCATCCCGATCGCTCAACCCTACCCAGTACCCACACAGTATAATAATAGCCCATCCTACTGAGGGTATGAAGGACAGTAGGGAGAGGTGGATGAAGTGAGTGGCAGAGTTTAGGGCGGCCGTGGAGAAAGGTTATATCGTAGTCTAAGTGGAAGATTATGAGGTCATCAGCTAGTTTCCAGGAGTTGATTTGATGGATGTTCTTAACCACATGAGGACCGCCGTACGTAAATTTACGGCCTCATGTGCTGGTACCTAAAGACCGGACTATTGCCGAAATACGTCCGGCCTTTAGGTACCTTTCTGGCGGGGGGAGGGGTGCGGGGGGGACAGGGGTTAGGTGTTACTAACACCTAACCCCTTCCTCCATAACGTCCAGTCGGAACTGAGTCCGACTGGAAGTTTTAACCCTTTCGATCGCGCCGTGAAACATCACGGCGCGATCGAAAGGCATCCGCCGACAATTGAAGCTGATCGGCACCCCCCGCGGCGAGATCGGAGGGTGCCGATAGCAGTAAAAGGTAGTCTGGGGTCTGGCCAGTGACCCCAGACTGCCCGGAGCCCCCACATACCTGGTGATCCTGCCAGGACCTTCTGATGTCAGGCTGTGCGTCTACACAGCCTGACATCCTGCTACGGAATGCCATGTGGGACACCTGCAGGCTGTGTCTCACATGGCATTCTATATCAGCAAAGTATTGCTGATTGAAGTGTCCTAAATGGACACATGAAAAAGTAAAAAAAAATGTAAAAAAAATAAAATGAAGTGTATGAAAAAAATTAATAAAGTTATAAAGCCCAAAAATCCCTTTTTCTCAATAGAAAATGAATTATATAAAAAAAGAACTCAAAAGTAATAAAAACAATGCATATTTGGTATTGTCGCGTCCGTAACAATCTGTACAATAAAACTGAAATAATATTTAATGTACACGGCGAACGCCGGAAAAAAAAAACGGAAAAAACTCGCCGGAAGTAATGATTTTTCGCCATCTCACCATACAAAATATGCTATAAAAAGTGATCAAAAAGTCATATGCATCCGACAACAGTACCAATAAAAAGCGCAGGTTGTCCCGCAAAAAATAAGCCCTCAACCAACTCTGTCAACCGAAAAATAAAAATGTTACGCCTCTTAGAAGATGCGATGCAAAAAACATTGATTTATGTCCCCAAATGTGTTTTTCCTCTGCAGAACTAGTAACACATAAAAAAATACTATAAATGAGGTATCGCCGTAACCGTACCGACCCGCAGAATAAAGGGAACATGTTACTTATACTGTACGCTGCATGGCGCAAAATTAAAAAAGTAAAACTCAATGCCAGGATTGATTTTTTTTTTTTAAATCCAGCAAAAAAGGGTTAATAAAATGTATTCAATAAGATGTAGACACCCAAAAATGGTGTCATTACGAAATGCATCTCATCCCGCAAAGAATAAGCCCTTATATGGCCGCGTCACCAGAAACATAAAGAAAATATAGCATCTCACAATGTGAAGACAAAAACCCTCAAAAATCGCCAAATTATTAGAACACAACTGGGTGCGTCATGTAGGGAATATATAAGCTGTGTGAGCGGATATCAGGGGACACCCCAGATTTACAGCTTATGAGGGAACAGACACCAGAAGTGACCCCTAAAGTGACCCCCAGAGTGACTCCCCCAATCATAGGAGCTACGGGGACATAGTAGGGAATTTGGTGTTTGCAATGTCCTCCGCACAGCTTATACATTCCCTCTTCGCCATCCGCTGTGCAGTCACGTCCGGGATACTAATACTCACCACACCCCCTGATAAATTCTTTGAGGGGTGCAGTTTTCAAAATGGGGTCACTCCTGGTACCCCATGGAATCCACTTTTCTGGTACCTTACAGGCTCTACAAACATGACATGGCGTCCAGATACCAAACATCTGAATCTGTACTCCAAAAGCCGCATAGCGCTCCTTCCCTTCTGCACCCTGCTGTACGTCCAAACTGCAGTTTATGACACATGTATGACACATGTATGACACTGGTGTACCCCCGGATAACGGACATAATGTCATATGTGGGTATAAACTGATACTAGGGCACAGCCGGACACAGAAGGGAAGAAGGGTCATTTGGTTTTTGGAGCACAGACGGTTTGGTTTTTGGATGCCATGACACTTTTGTAGAGCTGAAACGCCAGTAATTTGGAATCCCCTGATAAATTACCTTATTTTGGAAACTACACCCCTGAAGGATTTATCCAGGGGTACAGAGAGCATTTTTAACCCCCAAGTGTTGCTATAACTTTATATATATAACTATAACTGTAGTGGATTGTGAGAGGTGAAAATGACCATTTTTCCAGGAATACGTCCTTTCAGTGCGTAATATGTTGTGCCCACCTTGTATCAGAGATGAACGCTCTAAAAGCTGTTGTGCCTGGGATACCCGTTTAACAGTTTTTGGAGTGTCTCTGCTGACATAAGTCGGGCACAACATGTTGCACACTGAAATGGCAAATCTGTAAAATTTTCATTTTTAACTTCTCTATCAGTTGCGATTTCATTTCTGGAAACTAAATAAATGCAACACTCAAGGGTTAAAAATTCTCGCTACACCACTTGATAAATCCCATCTGTGGGCTAGTGTCCAAAATAGGGTGACATGTCTGCGGATTCCACTTTATTGGCAATTCAGGGGCTTTGCAAAAGTGGCAAAAAAAAACAAACTGTGCTCCAAAAACCAAAATAGCGCTCCTTCCCTTCTGTCCCCGGTTGTGCCCAAACAGCCGATTCTACCCACATATGGCATTAAGTACGTTATCCGGGGTACACCAGTGTCATACATGTGGGCATACACTGCTATTTGGGTACCCAGCAGGGTGCAGATGTGAAGGAGCAATATGTGCTTTTGGAGTGCAGATTTAGATTCTTCGTTTTTGGACACCACGTCACATTTGCAGAGACCCTAAAATTGCCCCTACAAAATGGGGTCACTTCTTGGTGAATTCCAGTTTACTGGAACCTCCAGGGCTCTGCAAAAACATCATGGCGCCCAGAGGGTCCCTCTAAATCTGTATCCCAAAAGCTAAAACGCACAGTGGTCCTTCCCTTCTGAGCCCTGCTGTGTGCCCAAGCAGCAGTTTACACCCACATATATAATTTTTTGACCCCCGGGATGGCCCACTTAATAGTTTTAGGAGTGCAGGTCTCTGACAACACAAAGTGGGTGCAACGTATTGGGCACCGAAATGGCAGATTTTTAAAAATTTCAATTTTCATTTTGTACATTAATTTTTGGGAAGCATTTTAGGCTCAAAATGATAATACCCCTTGATACATTCCTTGACAGGTGTAGTTTCTAAAATGGGGTCACTTTTGAGGGGTTTCCATTGTATTGATACTTTAGGGGCTCTGCAAATGCGACATGGCACCTCAAAACTATTCCAGCAATATATGCCCTCCAAAATCCAAATAGCGCTCTTTCCATTCTGAGCCCCAGCATGTACCCATACAGCAGATTTTGGCCACATATGGGGTATTGCCGTGTTCAGAAGAAATTGTGTAACAAACTGTGGGGGGCTTTTAATTCTTAAACTATTTGCAAAATTAAAACTATGGCGCTAAATGGACGATTTATTGGGAAAAAAAGTAATTTTTCATTTTCACATCCCAATGTTAATAAAATCTGTGAAACACCTGTGAGGCCAAAATACTCACTCTACCCCTAGACAAATTCTATGAGGGGTGTAGTTTCCAAAATGGGGTCACTTATAGGGGGTTTCCACTGTATTGGTACTTTAGGGGCTCTGCAAATGCGACATGGGACCTGAAAAATATTCCAGCAAAATCTGCCCTCCAAAAGCCAAATAGCCCTCTTTCCATTCTGAGCCCCGCCATGTTCCCATACAGTAGATTATGACCACATATGGGGCATTTCTGTGTTCAGGAGAATTTGTGTAACGAACTTTAGGGAGCTTTTTCTCCTTTATCCTCTTGTGAAAATTAAAAATTTGGGGCTAAATTGACAGTTTGTTGGAAAAAAAGTAATTTTTCATTTTCATGGCCCAATGTTAATAAAATCTGTGAAACAGCTGTAGGGTCAAAATGCTCACTCTACCCTTTAATATGTTCTGTGGGGGGTATAGTTTCCCAAATGGGGTCACTTTTAGGGGGTTTCCACTGTATTGGTACTCTAGGGGCTCTGCTAATGCGACATGGCACCTAAAATTATTCCAGCAAAATCTGCCATCCAAAAGCCAAATAGCGCTCCTTCCATTCTGAGCCCCGCCATGTTCCCATACAGCAGATTATAGCCACATATGGGGTATTGCCGTGTTCAGGAGAAATTGTTTAACAAACTGTGGGGGGCTTTTACTCCTTTAACCCCTTGTGAAAATGAAAACTTTGGAGATAAAGTGACATTTTAGTAATTTTTCATTTACACATCCCAATGTTAGTAAAATCTGTGAAACAACTGTAGGGTCTAAATGCTGACTATACCCCTTGATGAATTCTGTGAGGGGTGTGGATTCTAAAATGGGGTCACTTTTGGGGGGTTTCCATTGTTTTGGTACTCTAGGGTCTCTGCAAATAAGGCATGGCGCTGAAAATTATTCCAGCAAAATCTGCTGTTCAAACACCCAGTGTCGCTCCTTCCCTTCCATGCACTGCCGTGTGCCCAAAAATCAGTTTACACCCACATGTGGGGTATTTCTGTGCACGGGAGAAATTGCACAATAAACTGTCAGATGCATTTTCTCCTTCAACCCTTTGTGAATGTGTTAATTTTGGGTCTAAATGAATGTATTAGTGAAAAAAAATGAAATGTCTAAATTTCACTGCCATATTATTTTTATTCTTATGAAATGCTTAAAGGGTTAACAAACATCCCAAATGCTGTTTTGAATAATTTGAGGGGTGCAGTTTTGAAAATGGGGTAATTTATGGGGGTTTCTATTATACAGGCCTTTATAATTACTTTCAGAACTGAAGTGGTCCCTAAAAAATTGGTTTGGAGAATTTTCTTGTAAATCTGGAAAATTGCTGTTACACTTGTAAGCCTTGTGACGTCCAAAATAAATTAAAAGACAATCAAAATATGATGCCAATATAAAGCAGAGATATGGGAGATAATATTTATTCATGTATTTGGATGGTATGACTATCTGCCTGAAAAGCAGATAATTTCACATTTTGAAAATTGCAATTTTTTTCAAATTTCCATCAAATTTCCTAGTTTTTTTATAAATAAATGCAAAAATATTGATTAGTGTTTACCACTAACATGAAGTATAATGTGTTACAAGAAAACAATCTCAAATTCATTTGTGTAAGTTAAAGCGTCTCAAAGTTATTGCCATTTAAAGTGACACATGTCAGTTTTGAAAAAAGAGGCCTGGTCTTTAACATACTTTTGGGCCTGGTCCTTAACCGGTTAAATTGGAGACGGCAGGTGGTGTTGAGAGCTTGGATTTGAGGCTTGAAGGAAAGGGTAGAATCAAAGATTACCCCCAGGCAATGAGCTTGTGGGACTGGAGTAAGAGTGGCCAAGGAATAGGCTAAGCCAGTGATGCCAAGTGATGGAAGAGTTTGTAACAAGAGGAAGAGGTTGACTGTTTCGAAAATGGAGGAAGGGTCAAGGAGGAGGAGACTAGGGTAGTGCCAATCGGCTTTGGCTCTTAATAACTTTGGTTACGTTGGTATCTGTGGAGAGATAGGGTCGGAAGACTTATTGTAGTCTGCAAAGAGTAAATTGGAAAATACAAGGAACAGGAGACACCGAGCGCCTATATGGTGTAGTAGTCAAGACAGTTGTAGTGATTAAGACCAAAATGGCCTCTTACCTTGACCTGTTGGGATAGGTCACAACAACCAGAATCACATGCACAAATGACCGTGGTGGCCGCAGCTAATTCCGCAAACAATAATGGAAACGGCACCCTCAAGGAACACCAATGAGGTAGGAGGAATGGGGTACAGTGCGCACAAACCAACAACCCACCTGATGATCTTCAAACTATTTATTAGTTAAGAAGCACTACGCGTTTCGGGCAAATAGCCCTTCCTCAGGTGCATAAAACTGGTTGATAGCCCTCTGATAGTGTATCCGATATGTTTAGACCCAAAGAGTAAATTGGGTGAAAGACGGAAGGATTGTTCAGAGTGGACAAGTTGTTCAAGGAGTAATGGGATAGGGCGATAGTTGGCTGGAGAGAATGGGTCAAGGGAAGGCTTTATCAAGGATGGATATGAAGACATCGATGAGGTTGGGGATGAGGTGTGAGAGAATCAACATATCTGGACACATCTATTCTTTAGAAAAGGTAAGGAACGACACATCTTTATTTGTTTCCTTCGAAGGTTTGGCCACCATTCAGGCATTTCCGAGTAGTCCTTCCAGATACACCACTCATTGTCCATGTGGGATGTATATAGGTATGGCCTCCTGAGGGCTCTTCCTACAGTAGATATACTGAAAAACAAAAATGAAATTCATAGTGTAAATAAAAAATATATCCATGAGATATTGTCCAGTATATAATAAATGACAAAAGGTCAGATATGAAACCACTCAACATGGCCATAGACCATAGAGAATAGAGAAGAACAAGTCTCCAAGTGCAGAATAGTCTCGAGTGACTACTTACCGCAAAACAGGCAAGAAAAGCTACTATAGTCCCGATGGCTGATGACACACCAACAAGAAGGAGAGCCAAGGCGTTGGAATCTTTCTGTGCTTGTGTTTCTTCTAAATGGGAAAAACCAAATAGATACGTTGTATATACCAGTAACGATGATGGGAATCCTAGTAGGAATTGTTCTGATGATTCATTAAATACAATATTCGCCATGGCCAGGGATGGACAACCCTGGACCTCATTGATCTTTAGGAGATCTCACAATCAAATAGAGCACTAGTAACACACTAGGACCGATTCTAGGGTATCTGCTGCCTAAGGCAAAAATTAAAATGGCCTCTTCAGGTACTAATAGTTCCCCATTTAGCAATATGCCCCATAAATTGGATAATAGTGCCTACAGGTAACAGGAGCACTATAACCTATGTAGGGAGTAACACTGGGGGGGGGGGGCATAGAGCGAAATGTGCAAGTCGTGGCTCAGGGTGCAAGCAAGTTTACAGCTTGGAACTCACTGTCTGCATCTGAGCGACTGACCACTGATGCCCCCTTATGGACGGTGTGATCTGCCGCCTGAGGCAAGATGCTCATCTCATTATACACCCAATGACAAAAAAATACCCCACCATGGAATTATGTTGGAATGAAATTTTGTCATTGAGAATGTAATGATGCTCTATGGAGGTGATGACAATATTACAACCAAAGGGTAAGGTTATTGGGGAAACTGGACAATTGTGTGAAGGCTCTAGGACCCTGTTGGCCACTTTTGTCCTGGATACAAGTTGAGCTCTGGTTGGGCATGGAGGAATACAGGCTATGGTATCCAGTGGTACATTTGCCCACAGATGTCACAGCTTGGCTTGTAGATCCATGTATATTACTGAAGCTGGCATCCCAGTTGACTCCAAAAATTGACGATTAATCTGGTGACCGGGCAGGAACTTGTAATCTGGCAAAGACCTTCCTTCTTGTAAAAAGACCCAACATCTTATTAGACCGCACCTGTAATCATTTACCTATCTTCCCGAGACATATTCGCAGGATGAGTTTTACAGCCACATTATAGCTGCCTGAAACCAACCTTAGGCCAAAGCCCCACATTGCTGGCCGCAGCAAAAAAAAAAACGCTGCAGGAAAATCTGTGGTGGCAACGCATCGCAGTTCTTCCCTCAACGTTTTTCACAGAAACTCTGCAGAGATTTCCTTTGCAGACTTTCTGCTTCAATTATACCTATAGGGAAACCGCCGGCGTATCCATAGCTATAATTCACATGCCGCAATGGTTTTGGATATCACAGTACGTCTGCCGGGCATATTTTTCCGCAAGGTTTGGATGGGAGTCACTAAAATCTCCTCCACCTTGCAGTGACTGTAAAACTATGGCTGTATGTTCTTGGCACAGTCTGACACATCTACGTACCTGATTCTTTTGTGCTCCATCCTTTTGAGGTCTTTAAAGGTGTTTCATTCAAAGGACTGATACAATTATTCTCCCCCGTACAATTAGCAATAACGGGGGTCGTATTCTCAGAAGGAGATACGGAGGAGTGTGGATGTGCCGAGGATGCTGCTTCTGTCGTTCCATTGCTCGTGGATACAGCTGTACCTTCTATGGTTGTTGTACTTTCTGCAGTTGTTGATGTCCTTCCTTCCGTAGTTATTGGCGTTGTAACTTCTGTCACACCCTTTGAGGTTGATATCGCGATTGTTCCAGAAGTAGATGCTGTTGAGCTTTCTGGAACGGACTCTGTGTTGCCGGTCGCACTTTTTGCAGCTGTTGTAGCTTCTGAATCCATGCCCGAAGTTTTTGCTGTTGTAATACCTGTAGAGACTGTAGTTTCGCCTGTAGTTGATGACGCTGTGTTACTATCTGACTTTGTTGTTGATGGTCCGGTGGTAATATCTGCACTTGATGTCATTTCTGTACCTTTGGTTGTGACTTCTGATGTACCCTCTGCATTTATTGGTGTAGAACCTCCTACACTTGAGGTTCCTCCTTGTGTTGTTGACTCTTTAGTGTCGAGTGTAGTTGTGACAGTCCTTGTTCCTTCTGTACTTAGTTCAGTGACAACAGGACTAGATATTTCTGTAGTACTTTCTGGAATTTCACTACTTGGTTTTGTGGTTGTAGCCGGTGATCTGCTTCCTTGAATAACTGACGTTGAACTTGCTCCTGTTGTTGAGGCTCCGACTGTTACAGAAGTTGAGTCCTGTGTAGATTTTGTAGTTGTGATTGTTATTCCATCTGTGGTTTTATCATTTGTTATCTGTGCGGTGGTCGTATCTTTTTGTGTGATTTCGCTACTACTAGTTTTCGATGTACCAGTGGCCATTTCTGTTGTACCTCCAGTAGATGTTGTTGTTGCACCCCCTATAGTTGTTGTAAAGCCTGTCGTTGATCCTCCTGTTGCTGTACTAACTGCTGTAAGTGATCCTGATGTAACTTTAGTAACAGTTGCACTTGTGGAACCGACTGTTATTGATACACTACCGGCTGTGGCAGTTTCCTCTGCTGTTTTTGTGGATGCAATGGATTTGTTATCCTCTGTTCCACCTGTACCCGTAGACTGGTTTATAATATTGGTAGTTGCTGCTGTTGTTTTAGCTGTTGTACTTGGCGTTATTACTGTATTACCTTCTGTGATTGTTGTACCATCATTTGTTGACATAGAAAAACTTGAAGAAGATATTGGACTTGTTGTATCTGGTATTGCAGTATTTATTGTAGTTACCCCTGTTTCCTCTTCGGGGCCCCTTGGTGTGGTTAAACCTGATAGGTTTGGTTTAGTTGTCACTGTTCCATCTGTTTTTAATGCGGTTGTAGCCACTACTGTCGTACCGGTGACTGTTTTACTTGTTGGCAATACTGTTGTTGATTCTGGAGTTACTTTACTGCTGTTCTCTATAGGAGTTGTGTCAGCTATGGTTTTTGTAATGGTTGTTGGTGTATCACTGCTGGTTGCCATGCTCTCTTTATTGCCTGTTGTCCCTGCCGTGTTGTCTGCGGTAGTTGCTGTTGTTTCTACTGTAGAACTTGTACCTGTATTGGATTTTTCTGTTGCACCTGTTGTAGCTGCAGATGAACTTTCAGAGGTGACTGTTCCTGTAGGTTTGAAAGTTGATGCTTTTGCACTACCCGTATTTATTGTGGTTTCTATACTCGGAGATACAGCGCCACCTGTTATTGACTCTTTCATATTCTCTGTAGTGGTTGTAATATCCGCAGCTCCCTTTGTTGTTATTGCAGAGATATCTGTAGTTACTGATTTTGTATCTTGTATAGACGTAGTTGCTGTGTCTTTTGTTGACACATCTGAAATTTTAGTTGTTGTTTCTTCTGTGTTTGCTCTGATTGTACTGTGTGACGTTAATAAGGATGGACTCATTGTAGCCATTGATGTTGTAACTTCAATATTCGCTGCTGTTGTAGATTCTGCGTTCACTGGAGTTGACTGTACCGTAGTGGCTCCTGAGGTTTCTGGTGTTGCGCTTGGACTATTTGATACTGTGTTGCTTTGTGTAGATGGTGGTATTGTACCTTCTGTAGTTACTGTTAATATAGTTGTTTTTCCTGTTGTGATTTCCATCTGTCTTGTCGTTGCTTCTGTTGTACTCTTTATTGTTGTAATTGCAGGAGATCTCGTTGTAGTTATCACTGAAACTGTGGGCAATAAGGTTGTACCTGTTAAATCTACTGTTGTACTTTCCATTGTTACAGCTGTGGATCCCATTGTAACTGATGGAGTTGTAGTTTCCGCAGTGGTTGTTACACCTCCTGTATTTGTTCCACTTGTGCTGGATTCTGTTGTTGTAGCTACAGGTGAGCTTAGAGGAGGTGTTGTACTTTTAGGGGTTATTATTGTTGTACTTTCTGCATTTACTGTTATAGTGCTTGCTGTAGCAGGTAACGTAGTGCCACCTGTTGTTATGTCCGTAGCAGGGACTGATGTCTCTTCTTGTGACTTTGTGGTTGTTGAAGGGGCAATGGTATTGGTTGTTGTTATACCTTGTGTAGAGCCTGCAGGTGTTGTAACTGTTAAAATTGTTGTTGGAGGAACGTCTGTGGATATTAATGTTGTGCCTGTTGGAGATGTTGTAGTGGCTGGACTTGTACCTTCTATAGTAGATGACACCAATGTACTTTCTGTAGATGACTTTGTGGTACTCATAGTTGCCTGTGTTGCGTCTTGTGCATTTGATGTTGTAACACCTTCACTGGTTGTTGCATCTACTGTGGTCTGAGCTATTGTAGATCCACCCGATGTTAGTGCTGTAGTAGACATTGATGTTGTATCAGTCGTTGTATACAATGTACTATCTGTGGATGACTTTGTGGTACTCATAGTTGCCTGTGTTGCATCTTGTGCATTTGATGTTGTAACACCTTCACTGGTTGTTGCATCTACTGCAGTGTGAGGTATTGTAGATCCACCCAATGTTATTGCTGTAGTAGACATTGATGTTGTATCAGTAGTTGTATACAATGTACTTTCTGTAGATGACTTTGTTGTACTTATAGCTGCCTGTGTTGCGTCTTGTGCATTTGATGGTGTAGCACCTTCACTGGTTGTTGCATCTACTGTGGTCTGAGCTGTTGTAGATCCACCTGATGTTAGTGCTGTTGTAGACAATGATGTTGTATCAGTAGTTGTATACAATGTACTTTCTGTAGATGACTTTGTTGTACTTATAGCTGCCTGTGTTGCATCTTGTGCATTTGATGTTGTAACACCTTCACTGGTTGTTGCATCTACTGCAGTGTGAGGTATTGTAGATCCACCCAATGTTATTGCTGTAGTAGACATTGATGTTGTATCAGTAGTTGTATACAATGTACTTTCTGTAGATGACTTTGTTGTACTTATAGCTGCCTGTGTTGCATCTTGTGCATTTGATGTTGTAACACCTTCACTGGTTGTTGCATCTACTGTGGTGAGAGCTATTGTAGATCCACCTGATGTTATTGCTGTCGTAGACATTGATGTTGCATCGGTAGACACATCAGTAGAAGCTTTATTAGTTGTATACAATGTAGTTTCTGTAGGTTTTGCTGTTGTAGCTTCAGAACTTGTTGTTGTCGTCGCATCTCCTGTAGTTCCTGTTGCTCTACTTTCTATTGTTGATTCTGTTGTGATTGTGTTGCTTTCAGAAGGTATTACTGTTGTCGCCTCTGCTCCTGTACTTATAGGAGGGGATTCTGTGGATGCTTCATCTGTAGGGTGTTCTGTAGTTATTTTGGCTGTGCCTTCTGATGTTTCTTGTACAGTTGTGATTGTTGCAGTTGTGGTGGTTTGTGCGGATACAGATGATGTGCTTTGTACAGTGGACACTGCTGTAGTGTCCTCAGTAGTCTCTAATGTGGAACCTGCTGCAGTTGATGTTGATGTCTGTTCTGTAGTTGTGGTTGTTGTAGCCAATGTGGTTGTCAGTGATACTGTTGTCTTAGGGGCTGTTGTTGGTCCTGTTGTAGTTTTCACACTTTGGGAGGTTACGCCTGTGGTCATCTTTGTTGGAGATGTTGAAGGTTTTGGTGTTCCACCGTCTGTAGTTGTCACTGTTGTACCTTTGGCTTCTGTTTTTGCTGATTTTGTAGTTTCTGCAGCTATCTTTGGAGAGGTTGTGCTCGGGTGCACTGGAGTAGATACCAGTGAAGGACTTGTTGCTCGACTTTTCGTAGTACTCTTCCCAAGCTTTGTAGATGTTGATACTGTTGTAGAACCAGAGTCGGTCTGTGGCTTTGTAATACTTTCTGTAAAATAGATACATTGTTGTTTAATATATTGGAAATATTCTTATATTTACTTACTAGCATTATACGGGTTCTTTCAAATCAGAGACGAATGGGCTTCACCATATAATACTCTACATGGTGCCATATTGAATAACATGTCTATATTAGTGGTGTAAATACTGGGGTAGCTGAGGTAGTGGCTGCCACAGGGCCTGGGACAATAGGTGTTACATGCCGGAGTAACGAGCCCTGTTTACTTACCAATTCCCGCCCCTGCTCACGGCTGTCTGCGTTTTCCCCTCTGTGAGCAGGAGCGGAGATCAATAAGTGAGGCTGCGGGTCCACAAACCCCAACAAACACTGCTATCGATATACTCTGGAGTCTTTTCAGACCCCGGAGTATAATGATTGGATGCCCAGGGGAGGTGAGGGAACATAAAAACACTGTTACTTACCTCTCCTGGCTCCGGAAGGCTCCGGGCCTGTTTGGTGGCATCTCATACATCACGTGGGCCGGGCTTATGTCATTATGCATCACTACGCCTGATTCATGAGACGTCTGGTCAAACAATGAAGGTGACTGAAAGCATCTGGGAGTGCACCAGAGCCAGGTAGAAGTAATTAACATTATTTGTTATGTTTGTATCCTCCCTGGGGTGTCCGATCATTATACTCTGGGGTCTGAAAAGACACTGGAGTAAAATAATAGTTCATGGGTGCTCCACAATGCGACATAATACTGTAAGCAGGGGCCACTATGGGGGACAATATTGTGTGCAGGGGCCAGTACGGGGCATAATACTGTATCCAGGGGCCACAATGGGACATAATACTGTGTGCAGGGGCCACTATGGGGCATAATACTGTGTGCAGGGGCCACTATGGGATAGAATACTGTGTGCAGGGGCCACTATGGGGGATAATACTGTATCCAGGGGCCACAATGGGACATAATACTGTGTGCAGGGGCTACTATGGGGCATAATACTGTGTGCAGGGGCCACTATGGGATATAATACTGTGTGCAGGGGCCACTATGGGGGATAATACTGTGTGCAGGGGCCACTATGGGGGATAATACTGTGTGCAGGAGCCACTATGGGGCATAATACTGTGTGCAGGGGCCACTATGGGGCATAATACTGTGTGCAGGGGCCACTATGTGACATAATACTGTGTGCAGGGGCCACTATGGGGCATAATACTGTGTGCAGGGGCCACTATGGGACATAATACTGTGTGCAGGGGCCACTATGGGACATAATACTCAGTGCAGGGACCACTATGGGAAATAATACTGTGTGCAGGGGCCACTATGGGGGATAATACTGTGTGCAGGGGCCACTATGGGGGATAATACTGTGTGCAGGGGCCACTATGGGGGATAATACTGTGTGCAGGGGCCACTATGGGACATAATACTGTGTGCAGGGGCCACCATGGGGGATAATACTGTGTGTAGGGGCCACTATGGGACATAATACTGTGTGCAGGGGCCACTTTGGGGGATAACACTGTGTGCAGGGGCCACTATGGGAGATAATACTGTGTGCAGGGGCCACTATGGGGGATAACACTGTGTGCAGGGGCCACTATGGGGGATAATACTGTGTGCAGGGGCCACAATGGGACATAATACTGTGTGCAGGGGCCACTATGGGACATAATACTGTGTGCAGGGGCCACTATGGGACATAATACTGTGTGCAGGGGCCACTATGGGGCATAATACTGCGTGCAGGGGCCACTATGGTACATAATACCGCGTGCAGGGGCCACTATGGGACATAATACTGTGTGCAGGGGCCACTATGGGGGATAATACTGTGTGCAGGAGCCACTATGGGGCATAATACTGTGTGCAGGGGCCACTATGGGGGATAATACTGTGTGCAGGGGCCACTATGGGGCATAATACTGTGTGCAGGGGCCACTATGTGACATAATACTGTGTGCAGGGGCCACTATGGGGCATAATACTGTGTGCAGGGGCCACTATGGGAGATAATACTGTGTGCAGGGGCCACTATGGGGGATAATACTGTGTGCAGGGGCCACTATGGGACATAATACTGTGTGCAGGGGCCACTATGGGGGATAATACTGTTTGCAGGGGTCACTATGGGGGATAATACTGTGTAGGGGCCACTATGGGGGATAATACTGTGTGCAGGGGCCACTATGGGGCATAATACTGTGTGCAGGGGCCACTATGGGGCATAATACTGTGTGCAGGGGCCACTATGGGGGATAATACTGTGTGCAGGGGCCACTATGGGGGATAATACTGTGTACAGGGGCCACTATGGGACATAATACTGTGTGCAGGGGCCACTATGGGGGATAATACTGTGTACAGGGGCCACTATGGGACATAATACTGTGTGCAGGGGCCACAATGGGGACATAATACTGTGTGCAGGGGCCACTACGGGGGATAATACTGTATGCAGGGGTCACTACGGGGGATAATACTGTGTGCAGGGGCCACTATGGGGGATAATACTGTGTGCAGGGGCCACTATGGGGGATAATACTGTGTGCAGGGGCCACTATGGGGCATTATACTGTATGCAGGGGCCACTATGGGGGATAATACTGTGTGCAGGGGCCACTATGGGACATAATACTGTGTGCAGGGGCCACTATGGGACATAATACTGTGTGCAGGGGCCACTATGGGGTATAATACTGTGTGCAGGGGCCACTATGGGGTATAATACTGTGTGCAGGAGCCACTATGGGGTATAATACTGTGTGCAGGGGCCACTATGGGGGATAATACTGTGTGCAGGGGCCACTATGGGGGATAATACTGTGTACAGGGGCCACTATGGGACATAATACTGTGTGCAGGGACCACTATGGGACATAATACTGTGTGCAGGGGCCACTATGGGGGATAATACTGTGTGCAGGGGCCACTATGAGACATAATACTGTGTGCAGGGGCCACTATGGAGTATAATACTGTGTGCAGGGGCCACTATGGGACATAATACTGTGTGCAGGGGCCACTATGGGGGATAATACTGTGTGCAGGGGCCACTATGGGGGATAATACTGTGTACAGGGGCCACTATGGGGGATAATACTGTGTGCAGGGGCCACTATGGGGGATAATACTGTGTGCAGGGGCCACTATGGGGCATAATACTGTGTGCAGGGGCCACTATGGGGGATAATACTGTGTGCAGGGGCCACTATGGGGGATAATACTGTGTACAGGGGCCACTATGGGGGATAATACTGTGTGCAGGGGCCACTATGGGGGATAATACTGTGTACAGGGGCCACTATGGGATATAATACTGTGTGCAGGGACCACTATAGGACATAATACTGTGTGCAGGGGCCACTATGGGGGATAATACTGTGTGCAGGGGCCACTATGAGACATAATACTGTGTGCAGGGGCCACTATGGGGGATAATACTGTGTGCAGGGGCCACTATGGGGGATAATACTGTGTGCAGGGGCCACTATGGGACATAATACTGTGTGCAGGGGCCACTATGGGGTATAATACTGTGTGCAGGGGCCACTATGGGGGATAATAGTGTGTGCAGGGGCCACTATGGGGGATAATACTGTGTGCAGGGGCCACTATGGGGGATAATACTGTGTGCAGGGGCCACTATGGGGGATAATACTGTGTGCAGGGGCCACTATGGGGGATAATACTGTGTGCAGGGGCCACTATGGGGGATAATACTGTGTGCAGGGGTCACTATGGGGGATAATACTGTGTGCAGGGGTCACTATGGGGGATAATACTGTGTGCAAGGGCCACTATGGGGCATAATACTGTGTGCAGGGGCCACTATGGGGGATAATACTGTTTGCAGGGGTCACTATGGGGGATAATACTGTGTGTAGGGGCCACTATGGGGGATAATACTGTGTGCAGGGGCCACTATGGGGCATAATACTGTGTGCAGGGGCCACTATGGGGCATAATACTGTGTGCAGGGGCCACTATGGGGGATAATACTGTGTGCAGGGGCCACTATGAGGGATAATACTGTGTACAGGGGCCACTATGGGGGATAATACTGTGTGCAGGGGCCACTATGGGGTATAATACTGTGTACAGGGGCCACTATGGGACATAATACTGTGTGCAGGGGCCACAATGGGGACATAATACTGTGTGCAGGGGCCACTACGGGGGATAATACTGTGTGCAGGGGCCACTATGGGGGATAATACTGTGTGCAGGGGCCACTATGGGACATAATACTGTGTGCAGGGGCCACTATGGGAAATAATACTGTGTGCAGGGGCCACTATGGGGGATAATACTGTGTGCAGGGGCCACTATGGGGGATAATACTGTGTACAGGGGCCACTATGGGACATAATACTGTGTGCAGGGACCACTATGGGACATAATACTGTGTGCAGGGGCCACTATGGGGGATAATACTGTGTGCAGGGGCCACTATGGGGGATAATACTGTGTGCAGGGGCCACTATGGGGGATAATACTGTGTGCAGGGGCCACTATGGGGGATAATACTGTGTGCAGGGGTCACTATGGGGGATAATACTGTGTGCAGGGGTCACTATGGGGGATAATACTGTGTGCAAGGGCCACTATGGGGCATAATACTGTGTGCAGGGGCCACTATGGGGGATAATACTGTTTGCAGGGGTCACTATGGGGGATAATACTGTGTGTAGGGGCCACTATGGGGGATAATACTGTGTGCAGGGGCCACTATGGGGCATAATACTGTGTGCAGGGGCCACTATGGGGCATAATACTGTGTGCAGGGGCCACTATGGGGGATAATACTGTGTGCAGGGGCCACTATGAGGGATAATACTGTGTACAGGGGCCACTATGGGGGATAATACTGTGTGCAGGGGCCACTATGGGGTATAATACTGTGTACAGGGGCCACTATGGGACATAATACTGTGTGCAGGGGCCACAATGGGGACATAATACTGTGTGCAGGGGCCACGACGGGGGATAATACTGTGTGCAGGGGCCACTATGGGGGATAATACTGTGTGCAGGGGCCACTATGGGACATAATACTGTGTGCAGGGGCCACTATGGGAAATAATACTGTGTGCAGGGGCCACTATGGGGGATAATACTGTGTGCAGGGGCCACTATGGGGGATAATACTGTGTACAGGGGCCACTATGGGACATAATACTGTGTGCAGGGACCACTATGGGACATAATACTGTGTGCAGGGGCCACTATGGGGGATAATACTGTGTGCAGGGGCCACTATGAGACATAATACTGTGTGCAGGGGCCACTATGGAGTATAATACTGTGTGCAGGGGCCACTATGGGACATAATACTGTGTGCAGGGGCCACTATGGGACATAATACTGTGTGCAGGGGCCACTATGGGACATAATACTGTGTGCAGGGGCCACTATGGGGGATAATACTGTGTGCAGGGGCCACTATGGGGGATAATACTGTGTACAGGGGCCACTATGGGGGATAATACTGTGTGCAGGGGCCACTATGGGGGATAATACTGTGTGCAGAGGCCACTATGGGGCATAATACTGTGTGCAGGGGCCACTATGGTGGATAATACTGTGTGCAGGGGCCACTATGGGGGATAATACTGTGTGTAGGGGCCACTATGGGGGATAATACTGTGTGCAGGGGCCACTATGGGGCATAATACTGTGTGCAGGGGCCACTATGGGGCATAATACTGTGTGCAGGGGCCACTATGGGGGATAATACTGTGTGCAGGGGCCACTATGGGGGATAATACTGTGTACAGGGGCCACTATGGGGGATAATACTGTGTGCAGGGGCCACTATGGGGGATAATACTGTGTACAGGGGCCACTATGGGACATAATACTGTGTGCAGGGGCCACTATGGGAAATAATACTGTGTGCAGGGGCCACTATGGGGGATAATACTGTGTGCAGGGGCCACTATGGGACATAATACTGTGTGCAGGGGCCACTATGGGACATAATACTGTGTGCAGGGGCCACTATGGGAAATAATACTGTGTGCAGGGGCCACTATGGGGGATAATACTGTGTGCAGGGGCCACTATGGGGGATAATACTGTGTACAGGGGCCACTATGGGACATAATACTGTGTGCAGGGGCCACTATGGGAAATAATACTGTGTGCAGGGGCCACTATGGGGGATAATACTGTGTGCAGGGGCCACTATGGGGGATAATACTGTGTGCAGGGGCCACTATGGGACATAATACTGTGTGCAGGGACCACTATGGGACATAATACTGTGTGCAGGGGCCACTATGGGGGATAATACTGTGTGCAGGGGCCACTATGAGACATAATACTGTGTGCAGGGGCCACTATGGAGTATAATACTGTGTGCAGGGGCCACTATGGGACATAATACTGTGTGCAGGGGCCACTATGGGACATAATACTGTGTGCAGGGGCCACTATGGGACATAATACTGTGTGCAGGGGCCACTATGGGGGATAATACTGTGTGCAGGGGCCACTATGGGGGATAATAGTGTGTGCAGGGGCCACTATGGGGGATAATACTGTGTGCAGGGGCCACTATGGGGGATAATACTGTGTGCAGGGGCCACTATGGGGGATAATACTGTGTGCAGGGGCCACTATGGGGGATAATACTGTGTGCAGGGGCCACTATGGGGGATAATACTGTGTGCAGGGGTCACTATGGGGGATAATACTGTGTGCAGGGGTCACTATGGGGGATAATACTGTGTGCAAGGGCCACTATGGGGCATAATACTGTGTGCAGGGGCCACTATGGGGGATAATACTGTTTGCAGGGGTCACTATGGGGGATAATACTGTGTGTAGGGGCCACTATGGGGGATAATACTGTGTGCAGGGGCCACTATGGGGCATAATACTGTGTGCAGGGGCCACTATGGGGCATAATACTGTGTGCAGGGGCCACTATGGGGGATAATACTGTGTGCAGGGGCCACTATGAGGGATAATACTGTGTACAGGGGCCACTATGGGGGATAATACTGTGTGCAGGGGCCACTATGGGGTATAATACTGTGTACAGGGGCCACTATGGGACATAATACTGTGTGCAGGGGCCACAATGGGGACATAATACTGTGTGCAGGGGCCACTACGGGGGATAATACTGTGTGCAGGGGCCACTATGGGGGATAATACTGTGTGCAGGGGCCACTATGGGACATAATACTGTGTGCAGGGGCCACTATGGGAAATAATACTGTGTGCAGGGGCCACTATGGGGGATAATACTGTGTGCAGGGGCCACTATGGGGGATAATACTGTGTACAGGGGCCACTATGGGACATAATACTGTGTGCAGGGACCACTATGGGACATAATACTGTGTGCAGGGGCCACTATGGGGGATAATACTGTGTGCAGGGGCCACTATGGGGGATAATACTGTGTGCAGGGGCCACTATGGGGGATAATACTGTGTGCAGGGGCCACTATGGGGGATAATACTGTGTGCAGGGGTCACTATGGGGGATAATACTGT
Organism: Leptodactylus fuscus; assembly: GCF_031893055.1. NCBI lineage: Eukaryota > Metazoa > Chordata > Amphibia > Anura > Leptodactylidae > Leptodactylus > Leptodactylus fuscus. The sequence goes on from NC_134275.1 coordinate 80,761,095, forward strand.
GTGCAGGGGTCACTATGGGGGATAATACTGTGTGCAAGGGCCACTATGGGGCATAATACTGTGTGCAGGGGCCACTATGGGGGATAATACTGTTTGCAGGGGTCACTATGGGGGATAATACTGTGTGCAGGGGCCACTATGGGGGATAATACTGTGTGCAGGGGCCACTATGGGGCATAATACTGTGTGCAGGGGCCACTATGGGGCATAATACTGTGTGCAGGGGCCACTATGGGGGATAATACTGTGTGCAGGGGCCACTATGAGGGATAATACTGTGTACAGGGGCCACTATGGGGGATAATACTGTGTGCAGGGGCCACTATGGGGTATAATACTGTGTACAGGGGCCACTATGGGACATAATACTGTGTGCAGGGGCCACAATGGGGACATAATACTGTGTGCAGGGGCCACTACGGGGGATAATACTGTGTGCAGGGGCCACTATGGGGGATAATACTGTGTGCAGGGGCCACTATGGGACATAATACTGTGTGCAGGGGCCACTATGGGAAATAATACTGTGTGCAGGGGCCACTATGGGGGATAATACTGTGTGCAGGGGCCACTATGGGGGATAATACTGTGTACAGGGGCCACTATGGGACATAATACTGTGTGCAGGGACCACTATGGGACATAATACTGTGTGCAGGGGCCACTATGGGGGATAATACTGTGTGCAGGGGCCACTATGAGACATAATACTGTGTGCAGGGGCCACTATGGAGTATAATACTGTGTGCAGGGGCCACTATGGGACATAATACTGTGTGCAGGGGCCACTATGGGACATAATACTGTGTGCAGGGGCCACTATGGGACATAATACTGTGTGCAGGGGCCACTATGGGGGATAATACTGTGTGCAGGGGCCACTATGGGGGATAATACTGTGTACAGGGGCCACTATGGGGGATAATACTGTGTGCAGGGGCCACTATGGGGGATAATACTGTGTGCAGAGGCCACTATGGGGCATAATACTGTGTGCAGGGGCCACTATGGGGGATAATACTGTGTGCAGGGGCCACTATGGGGGATAATACTGTGTGTAGGGGCCACTATGGGGGATAATACTGTGTGCAGGGGCCACTATGGGGCATAATACTGTGTGCAGGGGCCACTATGGGGCATAATACTGTGTGCAGGGGCCACTATGGGGGATAATACTGTGTGCAGGGGCCACTATGGGGGATAATACTGTGTACAGGGGCCACTATGGGGGATAATACTGTGTGCAGGGGCCACTATGGGGGATAATACTGTGTACAGGGGCCACTATGGGACATAATACTGTGTGCAGGGGCCACAATGGGGACATAATACTGTGTGCAGGGGCCACTACGGGGGATAATACTGTGTGCAGGGGCCACTATGGGGGATAATACTGTGTGCAGGGGCCACTATGGGACATAATACTGTGTGCAGGGGCCACTATGGGAAATAATACTGTGTGCAGGGGCCACTATGGGGGATAATACTGTGTGCAGGGGCCACTATGGGGGATAATACTGTGTGCAGGGGCCACTATGGGACATAATACTGTGTGCAGGCACCACTATGGGACATAATACTGTGTGCAGGGGCCACTATGGGGGATAATACTGTGTGCAGGGGCCACTATGAGACATAATACTGTGTGCAGGGGCCACTATGGAGTATAATACTGTGTGCAGGGGCCACTATGGGACATAATACTGTGTGCAGGGGCCACTATGGGACATAATACTGTGTGCAGGGGCCACTATGGGACATAATACTGTGTGCAGGGGCCACTATGGGGGATAATACTGTGTGCAGGGGCCACTATGGGGGATAATACTGTGTACAGGGGCCACTATGGGGGATAATACTGTGTGCAGGGGCCACTATGGGGGATAATACTGTGTGCAGGGGCCACTATGGGGCATAATACTGTGTGCAGGGGCCACTATGGGGGATAATACTGTGTGCAGGGGCCACTATGGGGGATAATACTGTGTACAGGGGCCACTATGGGGGATAATACTGTGTGCAGGGGCCACTATGGGGGATAATACTGTGTGCAGGGGCCACTATGGGGGATAATACTGTGTACAGGGGCCACTATGGGATATAATACTGTGTGCAGGGACCACTATAGGACATAATACTGTGTGCAGGGGCCACTATGGGGATTAATACTGTGTGCAGGGGCCACTATGAGACATAATACTGTGTGCAGGGGCCACTATGGGGGATAATACTGTGTGCAGGGGCCACTATGGGGGATAATACTGTGTGCAGGGGCCACTATGGGACATAATACTGTGTGCAGGGGCCACTATGGGGTATAATACTGTGTGCAGGGGCCACTATGGGGGATAATACTGTGTGCAGGGGCCACTATGGGGTATAATACTGTGTGCAGGGGTCACTATGGGGTATAATACTGTGTGCAGGGGCCACTATGGGACATAATACTGTGTGCAGGGGCCACTATGGGGTATAATACTGTGTGCAGGGGTCACTATGGGGGATAATAGTGTGTGCAGGGGCCACTATGGGGGATAATACTGTGTGCAGGGGCCACTATGGGGGATAATACTGTGTGCAGGGGCCACTATGGGGGATAATACTGTGTGCAGGGGCCACTATGGGGGATAATACTGTGTGCAGGGGCCTCTATGGGGGATAATACTGTGTGCAGGGGCCACTATGGGGTATAATACTGTGTGCAGGGGTCACTATGGGGTATAATACTGTGTGCAGGGGCCACTATGGGACATAATACTGTGTGCAGGGGCCACTATGGGGTATAATACTGTGTGCAGGGGTCACTATGGGCGATAATAGTGTGTGCAGGGGCCACTATGGGGGATAATACTGTGTGCAGGGGCCACTATGGGGGATAATACTGTGTGCAGGGGCCACTATGGGGGATAATACTGTGTGCAGGGGCCACTATGGGGGATAATACTGTGTGCAGGGGTCACTATGGGGGATAATACTGTGTGCAGGGGTCACTATGGGGGATAATACTGTGTGCAGGGGTCACTATGGGACATAATACTGTGTGCAGGGGTCACTATGGGGGATAATAGTGTGTAGGAATGTGGTTTGTGTGGGGCCAGGGTTCATGGGGTGGTGGCGGCTCATGTGAAATGTTCACCCTGGGGGCCAGCCATTCCTAGTATTTTTGCCACTGCTCTGTATGCTTCTTTATGGCTCCACACACTCCTATGGCTGTCATATTATGGGTTTGCACAACTTGCTTGATCTGCCTTTCATTTCCCTCAGCACCTGAAGGTTCATAAGTGAAGAAAACGAAAAGACTGGAAGATTCTTTTAGAAAAAAAAACCTCAACTCTTCTGATCTCAGAAAACAACAAATTTTCCAAGGTTCTTCCTCCTCGGCCCCTCATGTTCTGTCCCTCCTGAGGACGCTGCCAAAAATTGCCAAGTGTGCATATAGGGTGCAACTTTCAAAGGTGGCGCTAGAGGGAGTTTTCCTTTTTTTCTATCAATAATTTCTTAACAATTGTAAATGATAACCTGATGAGTTGTATCCTGAGATGAGCTGAACGACTTGAGTCTCTTACTAGGCTACCTCAGAATTGGTATTTTCCCCCTCCAGGAGGGGGGTGATGGTTCTGTCTCAGGTTTATTAAATGTGTTGACACAAATGTTTTTGATGTTTTTTTTTACTACTTAAAACAATATTTTTAAACCTTATTTGCATCTCCTTTTATATATATTTCTGCTTTGTCTCTCCGGCTTTGACCCTTGGTCTGCTGACTCCTCTTCTGTGCTGTGTTGTCTTGTCTGCGTTTAGACCTATTCAGAGAAGGGACTGTCGCCCAGTTGTCCCTGTCATTAGGACAGTTAGGGCAAGTAGGTAGGGACAGGGGCTGGGTCGATTTTAGGACTCGCTGTCTATGTCTTTCCCTTCCTCATCTCCATTAATCTGACATTGAGGACATATCTAACATGTACAATACAAAAATAGTGCAAAAATTTTAGGAAAGTGTTGAAAAAATTCTGCAAAGTAAGAATAAATAAAAAATAAGAGAAACGTAAATTTGGTGTGACCTTTGCCCTTTGCCCCCATCAGTTCTTCTCGGTACTTGTAGACAGTATTTGGCAGCACTAGGCAAGGAGGTTGTTCCCGCCGCCATCTTGGAGAACTAAGCTCAGATCTTCTATGGACATTGCTTTCTCCAATCCGTCTGTCTCTTCAAGTCATCCAAGACAGACTGGATGATGCTGAGATCAGGGCTATATCTGTTGTGATCTTCATTCCCAGGACTCCTCCTCCAAAGGACAAAGGTCACACCAAATCTCATTTTGTTTAGAATTGACATAAACTGTCAACACTTTTATTTTTGAAAACATGCTAAAAACTTATCTCCACACCTGCCTAAAACTTTTGCACACTACTCTATATTGTGGGGGGAGGGAAACCTTGTCGGCCAAAGATTTAGTAAAGCATAGCAGTGGAAGATCTTATACAGAAGACTCTGCCCCAGGTAAGTGAATGCAATGGTAAGAAGATCGAAAAATCATAGAGAAAAACTTTCTGCAATCCACAAGAGAACTGCAAACCCAAAGTAAAAGACAAAGAGAGCCAGAAATTGCTTCAAATAGTCCAGTGAATGATCTGGATAGGGAATTCCACATCTCATCTGAGAACTTCTGCTTGTACAGATCAGAAAGATTGCAAAGAAGAAGAACGGGGGAAAACTGCAAACTCCAAATATACAAAGTTGTAACTGTTACCAAAACTGAGAATGAAAAGGTTGTAAAAACTGATCCGCTCAATAAAGTTATAATAGTTTGTTGAATGTAAAGTAAAATTTTGTAGAATCTTTCTAGGAGTTAATCATTGTCTGTATTTCTCCATCTTATACTAGGACAAGGCTCCGCAGTGACCCCAAGTATGGTGGAACAAGTCGCCTGACCATGAAGTCCAACATGGTGATCATCGCCATGAGGGTTGGCCATCACCAACCAAGGAGCCTTATCTTATTGGAAAGTGAATCCCCTGAATGGCAAGCACGCATGACGCTCTTACCTGAACCCTGGAGACAAATCAGGAGAATAATGGTCACTTTCCATATAGTGCAGCTGGAATGGACGCCATTGTGGACCTGGGTGCGGAAACCATTACGAGACCCCATGATGGACGGCAGAGTATAAATCCTTCTGGCTGTGGAGTGCAGACCCTACACTGGAGTTACATGAGGACTGATTCATTAATGTCCATATTACTATCTCCCCCGTGATGAGTATTCGCGTTATGTCACGTTGCGTTGTCCCATATAATGCATGGAATGAGGAGACTGCCCCCAGGCCGGCGTACAAGTATCTATAAGTTCATTGGAACAAGTTGAAACATAATAACGTTTAATTGTCAGTTAAACTTTGGAAAATTTGACTTCTTTTTACTACAGACGATAAGGCGGAGATGTCTGTCCATGTCGCGCAGTGTAATTACCCCTGTGACGGGAGGCAATTATATAAACTACAGTCTATGGGGCAGATCGAGGTCAACCCATAGCCTAAAGGATGGCAGCTAGAACCTTCGTATTGATAGCCACGGTGCAGATGTAGCAGAGTTGAGTTTGTGTATCTCATCCTAGTGACTTGTCCTGACACATAAAGGGGTACCCCAGATTTTAACCCTTTAGTGACCGGCCTGATGTAGACTTGGATGACCCAACCATGTTTTTGCGTTTCTCTGTCACATACCAAACCCTAGTCAATGTTACAGTATGAGCAGAGGCGTAGCTAATGGGGGACATAGTGGGCCCTCTGACTCTATGGGGCCCAACCCAGGGCCACCTTTAATTTAAAAATTCCAACTGTTCTGGACGCCATTTTGATAGATACAGTGACTTGGAAGTGGTGGAAGGTCTTCTTTATCATTGATGGTTTATACTTTGGATGGCCATGAATTTTGGATCTGGGGGGGGGGAGATTCTGATCTGGGTGTAATTGTGTAGATTGTATTGTCTGATCATTCCCATTACCCAAATGGCACAAAAAATGTTGGCTAATAGGCCCCCATACTCAGGTAATACATCTGCATCACTACTGACCTATGTAGGAGGACATATGTCTATTTTGGCAGCGACGGATATTAGCAGGAAGGAAGGAGTTAATGATAAGTGAGAACTTTCCCCCCGGGGGCCGCATTCATGTTCTGCCTGATTCTGTCCTACAGGTTAACCGCTTGGATAAAATTGTTTCCAAAAGATTTCCTGTAGGTTAAATGGCGTGTACAGCTGTGGTTTCATCCTGCGACTTCCCAGCTCGTGTCGGACTACTACACCCAGCATGCCGTAACTACCTACCGGGGGTTGTAATCTCACAACTAATACAGAAATATCAGGTTGTTCCCATTATGATTACTGCAAATCATGAGCAAAGGTTACAAATGTAGCAGAGCTAAGTCTGTTGTGGAAGCAATGGTGTTATTCACGTTATAGGGAGTAGCAAGGCATGGGCGGTCATTGCTTCCCCCATATCAAAAACACCTGGGGGGTTTAGATACAGACAATCCCTTTACAAGGTTTTACCGGGATTAAAAAAAATCCAAAAACCTACATTAGAAATGAACAAAAAAGATCTCGTCAATCCCCCGCCCTGCCTGACAAACCGAAACGTTAATCACTAACCATCACTGCAATAATGTAAGCGAACACTAGAGGGCACCACACGACCATCACCTTAAGCAAGGCATATGAGAGTTATAGGGTGAGTACGAGTTCATTTGTTTTACAATATAAACCACTCCCAGATTATTATTTTTTTTTTCAGTAAAAAAAGTCAACTTTTAAATTATTTTTTATTTTTCAAAATTTTTTACAATTTTACAAATTTTTATTTATTTTTTTTTATCTGCAAATCTGACCAGACAGTGAACATTTCCATATAGTTCTATAGTAACTATTTCACAATATATTTTTAGTGCCAGACGATTTAATAAATTAAAAAGTAATCACAAGAATTGGACAAAATAACATTAGAAAGAATTTTCACAATTTATTTCTAATTTTGGAAAAAAAATTCAGACGACAAAAAAAGTTTATCCAATCTAATTATTTCAAGGGCATCTTATGTATAGGTCTGTATCTGCAGATGTTTCTTAAACTGCTGCTCCTTTATATCTTATTCCAGAAGGCAATGAAGATCAATAAAGAGTCCTTGGTAAAGTTTTTGTTGGTTTTTGTTGTCTTGTGTGATAAGATGTCACTTTGCAGAATTTTAACCAATTGCAGAAGGGAGAGTGTGCGCCTACATAGGCGTACGGAGACTTACAAGTCATTCCTGCTCCGCTAGGGATTCTGGGTAAAAAATATGTAAATCTATTCTCCAGGATGTAATTAGGAGAACAGTGCCTCTGTATGTCGCCCTCTAGGGGCAGCCCCCTTAACATCATGCATGACTCAGTCAATAAGCCTACTGACGTGAAGCGGGGTTTATTGCCAAATTAGTATTTCTATTCCAAACGGAACAGATTCCCAGCTATGGACAGCGCTGTTTCGGTCTTTTGGACCTCCTCAGCATAGCGCAGGGATACTGATTTGGCAGAGTGAGAGACTATAGACCAGGGTCAGGGGATAATCATACACATTAGGGCAGCATACAGAGGCACTGTTCTCCTAATTACATCCTGGAGAATAGATTTGCAAATTTTTTACCCAGAATCCCTAGCGGAGCAGGAATGACTTGTAAGTCTCCGTATTGCCTATGTAGGCACACACTCTCCCTAATGTGTATGATTATCCCCTGACCCTGGTCTATAGTCAGCGCCGCACCTCCCATGAGGCAACCTGAAGCGACCACTTTAGGCGGCGCTATGCCAGGGCCCCGGGGAGGGCGGCATTTTTGCTGACCTAAGCCAGTCCAGGACAAGCTGTCCTGGACTGGCTTACTGTCACCAAGCAGTGGAGCAGGTACTCTCCGTGCCTGTTCTCTGCCTGCTAATGCCGCTCCGTCACGCCCCCTTCGCTCCGCCCCACCCCCTCACTCCTCCCGGGGGGGGGGCTTTCTGTCCTCCGCCTCGGGCGGCGAAAAAATAAGGTTCACCCCTGTCTATAGTCTCTCACTCTGCCAAATCATTATCCCTGAACTATGCTGAGGAGGTCCAAAAGACCGAAACAGCGCTGTCCATAGCTGGGAATCTGTTCATTTTGGAATAGGAATACTAATTTGGCAATAAACTCTGCATCATGTCAGTAGGTTTTTTAACTGAGTCATGCATGATGTTAAGGGGGCTGTCCCTAGCATACTGTTCTACTAATTACATCCTGGAGAATAGATTTGCATATTTTTTACCCAATTGCAGAAGGTCTTGATAACTCAGCTACATGTTGTGTCAGTGAGTATGGAGTGTAGATTGTAAGGTATATATTAAGGTTTCCATCCTCTAAATGGTTGTCCACCTACAGTACAAATAGTAGCAGTCCCTGCTAGAGATGGGCAAAATGATTCCTAAAGAGGTGTTCACGCTTGTACTGCTGTCCGATTGCCGTGATTCCAACGAAATTCCAGGAAAAACAGCATGGGGACGGCTTGCCATCCCATTCATTCAATGGGTTTTTAATGCAAACCTCCGGTATCCACATGCAGCCTGTCCACCATGGTCAACCTCTCAGGAACTGTTACTTATTTGCAAACACCTTTCCTAATATTCTCCATGCTGCTAAGGACCTTGAAGAACCTTTGGTTAAATTTTAAGTCAACTTTTTTTCCCACTCCTAATTAGGGTTCAGCCGTAGCCTTGTCTTGCTTTCGTAACCTATTCACTAGAGTGGACGGGTCAACATTTGCCGCAATATTATGGATTGATTTGAAGTTTCCTTATTAGAAGTTTAACATCTGCTGCTGAGGACCACGAGGAACCTGCAGCTTCCATTACTGAAGTTTCCATCAACTCTTGAGTTCCTTCTCGTCTTCATACCTCTTATCATCATGGTCTGTTCCCCACCGCATGTAGCTCTATCTCCACTAACACAATGACATAAGTGGATGAGTCAATGCATGTCACAATATCATAGACTGGTCAGTAGCGCCGACCTAATCCACATGACCATGAGATCTCTCCAGTTTCCATCATTTCAAGCCATGCAAACTTCCAACCACTAGAGTGGTGAAGAACTTTGCCATAAGTGCTTATTTGGATGGCAATGCCATCTGGTAGGTCGTTAGTCCTTCAGAAACCAGGCTTTGACCATTATGTGACATCCACAGTGTCCATTGTAGATGTCTTCAGGACTTGATCTTCATCCACAACCTGTTTCTTCTTAATGTTCACTTAAAATGTTGATGGACTATGGCTCGTTCACTACATACATGTGCCGGTTGTTGTCTCTCTTCTTCAGGTAGAGCATCTGAAATACAGAATATGGTTAATTACAACAAACATTGATTGGCAGGATATTATTCAGAGCACTCCGAGGTCCTGATGATCCCTCAATCTTCTATGTCCTTTCATGCTATGACCCTGGACATGTTGGACCGTTAGCATTTTTCCAAGACATTTTTGAGACGAGGTGAGTTATATTTCATGGGCGAGGACATAATTAACCCCTTGTGAGCACCCCATATTGATTTTAGCACTATAAATTAAATTTTTGTTCGAGAGTCCTGAGTAATTTAGCGTTTACCATAGTACTAAGTGACGGTGATAGTATTCTTCTACCACAAGGGGGCATTGTAGAGTAGTGACTACATGTTGCACTCTCTCTACATTTCACAGCATAGAGAATAGCAACAATCATTGGAACTCAATATGTTGAAACGTGAAGAATTATCCATCACTATCCCCTGGTGAAGTCACTCCCTACTACACAAAAACAGTCTCTTTAGTTACTTGGAGGAAAAAAAATGTAAAAAAAAAGATTAAAATCGAGAATTGTCCATAAGCTTAAATTAAAGTGAGATCACTGAGCCTTGGGACAGGGATAATGGGATTAGTTTAAGAGTCACTGTCATGGAGTTAGTGGCGAGAATGTGTTACGATTACGAGGTTGTTACATTAATGTTGCGTTAGGTTCACACCAGCGTTCAGCATTCCGTACTTCAGATTCGCTTAGGGACCTGAAGAAGGGAAACCTAAACAGCTGAAAAAGTGGCTGCCCATGGAAACCCACCAACCCCATAGACTATAGTGGGGTCCACCTGAAAAACGTGAGGATAAAAGTCCTGATTGTATGGGGGACAGAAACCCCCTATGGAGACCAAGCGTTAGTAAGAACCAAGCCTGAGTAGATTCTGGTTACATTTAATGAATGGGAGAGGGTCAATGGGTGAGATTTAGTGAATTATGGCTAGAATAAGAGGATTTTGGATGAGTGCGTTAGGTGTACTAGGTTAGGGTAAGGGTAAGGTTATTAGATTGTTACGTTACTGATAATAAGTAAGTGTTAGAATTAGTGGGTTTAGCTTTGGACATTTGTGATTTAGGATAAGCAGGGTTAGCAAGTTAGGGTAAGGATGTCCAAGGTAATAAATGAAGGAAGGTCAGTGGGTTGGTAGCAGGATGGGGTTACTAGGTTAGGGGGTTATGTCTTCGCTATCATTTTTTTAAAAGAACTTAAAACTTACCCCAAAGCCAAGAACTGAAGACAATACTGTCCCAGCGGCGACTCCCATGCCAGTAAGAAGGAGCCCCCAGGTGGGTAAATCTTTATATTCACTTGCCACTAAAACACATAAAAGAAATTGTGTCATGAAATACAAAGAAAAGACCAAGAGAAGATAACCCGACCACAATAAGGACATCATGGCTGGTTATCAGAAAGACACTACATGTATGAGAAGATAACCTGACCACAATAAGGACATCATGGCTGGTTATCAGGAAGACACTACATGTATGAGAAGATAACCTGACCACAATAAGGACATCATGGCTGGTTATCAGGAAGACACTACATGTATGAGAAGATAACCCGACCACAATAAGGACATCATGGCTGGTTATCAGGAAGACACTACATGTATGAAAAGATAACCTGACCACAATAAGGACATCATGGCTGGTTATCAGGAGAGGACACTACATGTATGAGAAGATAACCCGACCACAATAAGGACATCATGGCTGGTTATCAGGAAGACACTACATGTATGAAAAGATAACCTGACCACAATAAGGACATCATGGCTGGTTATCAGGAGAGGACACTACATGTATGAGAAGATAACCCGACCACAATAAGGACATCATGGCTGGTTATCAGGAAGACACTACATGTATGAAAAGATAACCTGACCACAATAAGGACATCATGGCTGGTTATCAGGAGAGGACACTACATGTATGAGAAGATAACCTGACCACAATAAGGACATCATGGCTGGTTATCAGGAGGACACTACATGTATGAGAAGATAACCTGACCACAATAAGGACATCATGGCTGGTTATCAGGAGGACACTACATGTATGAGAAGATAACCCGACCACAATAAGGACATCATGGCTGGTTATCAGGAGGACACTACATGTATGAGAAGATAACCCGACCACAATAAGGACATCATGGCTGGTTATCAGGAGGACACTACATGTATGAGAAGATAACCCGACCACAATAAGGACATCATGGCTGGTTATCAGGAGGACACTACATGTATGAGAAGATAACCTGACCACAATAAGGACATCATGGCTGCTTATCAGGAGAACACTACATGTATGAGAAGATAATCCGACCACAATAAGGACATCATGGCTGGTTACCAGGAGGACACTACATGTATGAGAAGATAACCTGACCACAATAAGGACATCATGGCTGGTTATCAGGAGGGGCCACTACATGTATGAGAAGATAACCTGACCACAATAAGGACATCATGGCTGGTTATCAGGAGGACACTACATGTATGAGAAGATAACCCGACCACAATAAGGACATCATGGCTGGTTATCAGGAGGACACTACATGTATGAGAAGATAACCCGACCACAATAAGGACATCATGGCTGGTTATCAGGAGGACACTACATGTATGAGAAGATAACCTGACCACAATAAGGACATCATGGCTGCTTATCAGGAGAACACTACATGTATGAGAAGATAATCCGACCACAATAAGGACATCATGGCTGGTTATCAGGAGGGGACACTACATGTATGAGAAGATAACCTGACCACAATAAGGACATCATGGCTGGTTATCAGGAGGACACTACATATATGAGAAGATAACCCGACCACAATAAGGACATCATGGCTGGTTATCAGGAGGACATTACATGTATGAGAAGATAACCTGACCACAATAACAAAATCATGGTTTAGTTTTTGACAATTCCCAGACCATAGAAAGTTCTTATATTATTGATTATCAACCAATCAAGACAACAGAGGTCACCACTTAGATGATAAGAGAAAATAATTTTATGACCTACAATTCTCTTCAGCACCATAAAAGGCTTATGGGCTCCAGTGGAATAAGAAACCTCCTGTATACACTACTATATGGACCTCCTATGGATCCAACATGGACCATGTAAGAACATTACATCCTACAGAGAAAGAATCACTTACCTCCAGTGTCATTTGATGTTCTGCTTGTTGGGGTGATGGAGGTTGTCATATTCTTCTGTGGTTTGGTGGTTGTGATATTCGCTTTGCTATGGGGAGTTGTTCTGTGAGAAATTGTGACCTTCTTCTGTGTTACTGTTTCAGGTCCCCTTCCACTTGTGGTTATGTCTCTGGTCCTATTGGTCACTGGAGCAGTTTGTGGACTTTTAGTTATGTGTATGGAAGGTTTTGTAGTGCCTGTAGTTGTCTCTCCTACAGATTTGGCTTCTTGTGATGTCACCATCGTTGTAGTTGATGAATTCTCTGAGCTGTGCTTGTCAATATCAGCTGTTGTTTTTGTCATTGCACTTCCCTTAGTTGGTTGGGCGAGGACGGGCGCAGCTTGTGTAGCCTTTTCCACTGCTGTTTGGTTTGTTGTAACTTTTGTTGCAGGTACGGTGGATGTTTCATTGTCTGGTTGTGATGTTTGTGCTTTAGTTGATGTCTCTGCTGTTGTAGTTGACCCTACTAGAGCTCTTAAAGTTGTCATTGGCCTTGTAGGAACTGCTGATGTGAGTTTAGAACTAGTTGGAGATATTATGTGGGGGCCAGGAGCTGTCCCTGGACAAGCAGTTATATCTGTACTGTGCTTGGTTTCTCTGCCCGTTGTACTTGTATCCTTTCCTGTAACGGTGACAGAGTGTACTGTACTTGGTACAGGTTGGAGAGCCCCAGTACCGACTGTTGTTTTCCCAGTTGTCAGTGCATTAGTCTTCCTTACTGTTGTCTGGACTGTTTTACTGTCTACAATGACTGTTTCTACATTTGTTGTTGACATTGGTTCCCTTTTTACCATTGTTGTACCTTTACCTGTAGATGTTGCCATAACTGCAGATGTTGTACCCTTGGTGTTTGCCACAGATCCCAAAGTTGAGGCGGGTGTTGCTTTGATTATAGCTGCCAGGGTTGTGGTTTTCTGAGTTGTGGATACAGATTTGTCAGCCATTGTTGATCCCATTGTAGATGTTTTGCTTGTTGTTCCACCTTCTGGAGTGGTTTTGCTGTCATATGTAACCGTTTCTCCCCTTGCCGATTCCGTTTGTGTTTTGACTGATGTAGTAACAGCTTCCAATGAACTGGTTTGTGTAGTACTGGTGATGTTTTTTGCTATTGGTTGTGAGGTCTGGGGTAATGTAGATTCTGGAACAGTTCCTATGGTTGTAGGCTCTTTGCTAGGTGTAGATTGGCCTGTAATGACTGTGCTTGATGTAGTTTCTCCAACAATAATTGGACTGTTTGTTGTGGGATTACTAAAAGTTGTGCCATCGGCCAATTGTGTAGTTGACATTGGGGTGGTTTCTAAAATTTGTGTGGTTACTGTGTTGCTAGTAATTGAATTTGTACCTGTTGGTGTAAGGTGTGTGTCAGATTTTGATGGTGTTAAAACTGAAGTTTGTGTTGATATTGGTTCTACACTGGTTGATGCTTTAGCTGTAGGTGATGTTGGAAGTGTTGTAGCCACAATGGCAGCTGTTGATCCAGTTCTTGATATTATCATAGAGTCTATAAGTGATGTTGACCTTTCTGCATCTGTCCTGCTTGTGATTGTTGAAGGTATTACTTTATCTGTAGGTGCTGTTGTTGTTGGACTTTCTACAGTCGTTCCAGTTATTATAGAGTCTACATACAATGTTGTCCTCTTTGTCTCTTTTCTGGTTGTAGTTAATGGATTGATCATAATTGCTGGTGTGACTGTAGCTGATCCTGTTGTAGATTGTGTTGTCATCATATTGGTAGATGGTAATCTTTCTACAGTTGTTCCAGTTGTTGAGACTATTGTAGGGTTTGAAGTTGTTGTCTCTTCTACACCAGTCCCTGTTGTTGAGCCTTTTGTATATAGTGTTGTTACCTCAATGGAAGACGGTGGATTTTCTGAGGTTGTTGCAGTTGTTGAGAATATTGTAGGGCTGGAAGATGTTGTTGTAGTTTCTACACTGGTTTCTGTTGTACTTTTCCTAGGTATCACTGAATCTGCAACTGTCGTTGACCCTGTGGTCACCTCAATGGAAGATGTTGGACTTTCAGAAGTTGTTCCAGTTGTTGAGAATATTGTTGGGCCTGAGGATATAGTTGTTCCTTCTGCAATGGTTCTGGTTGTTAAAAGTATTACTGAATCCGCAACTGTTGTTGATCCATTTGTAGGTAGAGTTGTCACCTCAATTGAAGATGTTGAAGTTTCTGAAGTTGTTCCAGTTGTTGAGAATATTGTATGGTCTGAAGATGTGGTTGTCCCTTCTGCACTGATTTTTGCTATAGTTGTCGTAGGTATCAATGATTCTCTGACTGTTGTTAACCCTTTTTTAGGCTGCGTTGTTGCCTCAATGGCAGACGGTGGACTCTCTGAAGTTATTCGCATAGTTGAAACTATTGAGGAGTCTGAAGATGTTGTCCCTTCGACACTAGTTCCTGTTGTAGTTGACATAAGTAATACTGAATCTGCAACTTTTGTTGAACTTGTCGTAGGTAATGGTGTTATCTTAATGGATGATAGCGGACTCTCTGAAGTTGTTCCTGTTGTTGAGAATATTGTAGGGCCTAAAGATGTTGTCCCTTCTGTACTGGTTGTTACTATAGATGTCGTAGGTATCACTGAATGTGGATCTGTTGTTGACCCTTTTGTAGGTCGTGTTGTCACCTCAATGGTAGAAGGTAGACCTTCTGAAGATGTTCCAATTGTTGATGATATTGTAGGGCCGGAAGATATTGTTGTTCCTTCTGCGTTGGTACTTGTTGTAATTGTTGTAGGTATTACTGAATCAGCGGCTGTTGTTGACCATAATGTAGATTGTGTTGTCACCACAATGGAAGATGATGGATTTTCTGAAGTAGTACCAGTTATTAAAACTGATGTAGGACCTGAAGATTTTGTTGTCATTTCTGCACTGGTTCCTGTTGTAATTGTTGTAGGTAATACTGAATCTGCAACTGTTGTTGATCCTTCTGTTGGTTGTGTTGTCACCTGAATGGAAGTTGGTGGATTTTCTGAAGTTGTTCCCATTGTTGAGATGATTGAAGGGCCTGAAGGTGTTGTCCCTTCTGCACTGGTTCCTGTTGGCGTTGTCATAGGTATTACTGAATCTGCAATTGTTGTTGACTCTGGTAGTGTTGATATCTCAATAGAAGATCGGGGACTTTCTGAAGTTGTTCCAATTGTTGAGAATATTGTAGGGCCTGTAGATTTTGCTGTCTTTTCTGCACTGGTTCCTGTTGTAGTCGTCGTAGGGATCACTGAATCAGCAGCTGTTGTTGACCCTGTTGTAGGTTGTGTTGTCACCTGAATGGAAGTTGGTGGATTTTCTGAAGTTTTTCCAGTTGTTGAGAATATTGTAGAACCTGATAATGTTGTTGTCCCTTCTGTACTGGTTCTTGTTGTTGTTATTTTCATAGTTATTATTGAATCTGCTGCTGCTGTTGTTATTGTTGTAGGGTGAATTGTCACCGCGGTTGAAGATGGTTGAGTTTCTGAAGTTGTTCCCATTGTTGAGAGTATTGTAGGGCCTGAAGATGTTTTTCCTTCTGCACTTGTTCCTGTTGTACTTGTCATAGGTATCAATGAATCTGCAACTGTTGTTGATTCTGTTGTAGGTATTGATGTCACCACAATGGAAGATGGTGGCCTTTCTGCAATTGTTCCAGTTGTTGAGAATATTGTAGGGCCTGAGGATGTTGTTGTCCCTTCTGCACTGATTCCCTTTGTTGTAGGTATTACCGAGTCTCCAACTGTTGATGACACTGTTGTAGGTTTTGTTGTCATCTCAATGGAAGTTGATGGACTTTCTGAAGTTTTTCCAGTTGTTGAGAATATTGTAGGTTCTAAAGATGTTGTTGTCTCTTCTGCGTTGGTTCCTGTTGTTGGTTTTGTAGTTACTATTAAATCTACTGCTGTTGTTGATCGTGTTGTAGGCTGCGTTTTCACCTCAATGGAAGATGGTGGACTTTCTGCAGTTGTTCCAGTTGTTGAGAGTATTGTAGAGCCTGAAGATGTTGTTGTCTCTTCTGCACTGGTTCCTGTTGTAGTCGTCATAGGTATCACTGAATCTGCAACTGTTGTTGATCCTTTTGTAGGCTGTGTTGTTACCTCGATGGAAGTTGGTGGATTTTCTGAAGTTGATATGATTGAAGTGCCTGAAGGTGTTGTCACTTCTGCACTGGTTCCTGTTGAGGTTGTCATAGGTATTACTGAATCTGCAACTGTTGTTGAGCCTGTTGTAGGTAGTGTACTAACCCCAACTGAAGACAGTGAACTATCTGTAGTTGTTCCAGTTGTTGAGAATATTGTATGGCTTGAGGGTATTGTTGTCCCTTCTGCACCTGTTGTACTTGGCATAGGTATCAATGAACCTGCAGCTGTTGTTGATTCCGTTGTATGTACTGATGTCACCTCAATGGAAGATGTTGGACTTTCTTCAGTTGTTCTAGTTGTTGAGAATATCATAGGACCTGAGGATGTTCTTGATCCTTCTGTACTGATTCCTGTTGTTGTAGGTATTATTGAATCTACAACGGTTGTTGACTCTGTTGTAGGTTGTGTTGTCATCACAATGGAAGACGATGGATTTTCTGAAGTAGTTCTAGTTGTTAAGAATAATGTAGAGCCTGAAAATGCTGCTGTACCTTCTGCACTGATTCCTGTTTTAGTTGTCATAGGTATTATTGAATTTGCAGCTATCATTGATCCTGTTGTAGGTTGTGTTGTCACCTCAATGGAAGTTGGTGGATTTTCTGAAGTTTTTCCAGTTGTTGAGAGTATTGTAGAGTCTAAATATATTGTCCCTTCTGCGCTGGTTCCTGTTGCAGTTGTCATAGGGATTACTGAATCTGCAGCTGTTGTTGACCCTGTTGTAGGTTGTGTTGTCACCTCAATGGAAGATGGTGAGAGTACTGTAGAGCCTGAATATGTTGTCCCTTCTGCGCTGGTCCCTGTTGCAGTTGACATAGGGATTACTGAATATGCAGCTGTTGTTGAAACTGTTGTCACCTCAATGGAAGATGTTGGACTTTCAGAAGTTGTTCCAGTTGTTGAGAATATTGTAGGGCCTGAGGATATAGTTGCTCCTTCTGCAATGGTTCCAGTTGTTAAAAGTATTACTGAATCCGCAACTGTTGTTGACCCTGTTGTAGGTAGTGTTGTCACCTCAATAGAAGATGGTGGACTTTCTGGTGTTGTTCCAGTTGTTGAAAATATTGTAGGACTTGAAGAAGCTGTCCCGTCTGCACTCGTTCCTGTTGTAGTTGTTGTAGCTATTACTAAATCAGCAGCGGTTGTTGACCCTATTGTAGGTTGTGTTGTCACCTTAATGGAAGATGGTGGACTTTTTGAAGTTGTTCCAGTTGTTGAGAATATTGTAGAACCTGAAGATGTTGTCCCTTCTGCTCTCATTCCTGTTATAGTTGTTGTAGGTATTACTGAAGTTGTTCTAGGTTCTGAGAATATTGTAGAGCCTGAAGATGATGTTGTCCCTTCTACACTGCTTCCTATTGTATGTGTTAAAGTTATTACTGAATCTGAAACTGTTGTTGATCCTGTTGTAGTTACTGTTGTTACATCATTGGAAGAGAGTGGACTCTCTGAAGTTGTTCCCATTGTTGAGAATATAGTAGGGCCTGAAGATGTTGTTGATCCTTCTACACTAGTTCCTGTTGTAGTTTCCGTAGATATCACTGAATCTGCAGATGTTGTTGGCCCTGCTGTATGTTGTGTTGTCACCTCAATGGAATATGGTGAACTTTTTGAAGTTGTTCCAGTTGTTGAGAATATTGTAGGACTTGAAGATGATGTTGTCTCTTTTGCACTGGTTCCTGTTGTAGATGTCATAGGTATTACTGAATCTGCAACTGTTGTTGAACCTATTGTAGATACCTGTGTTACCTCAATGGAAGATAGTGAACTCTCTGAAGTTGTTATATCCGTTGAGAATATTGTAGGACTTGAGGATGTCGTTCCTTCTGCACTGGTTTCTGTTATAGTTGTTGTAGTTATTACTGAATCAGCAGCCGTTGTTAACTCTGTTGTAGGTTGTGTTGTCACTTCAATGGAAGATGGTGGATTTCCTGAAGTTGTTCCCATTGTTGAGATTATTGCATGGCCTGAAGATATTTTTCCTTCTGCACTGGTTACTCTTGTACTTGTTGTAGGGATTATTGAACCTGCAGTTGTTGGTGACCCAGTTGTAGGTTGTGTTGTCACCTCAGTGGAAGATGGTGGACTTTCTGAAGTTGTTGTGAACATTGTAGAGTCTATAAGCGTTGTTGTCCCTTCTATCTCTGTTCCAGTTGTAGTTGTGGACATTACTGAATCTGCAGCTGATCCTGTTGTAGATATTGTTGTCGCCCCAATGGAAGATTTTGGAATTTCTGAAGTTATAGCTATTGTAGGCTTCACATCTTGTGCAGTTGTCACCTCTGTTTTGCCTTCTGCAGACGGTGTTGTTGATACTTGTTGGACATGGAAATATATAAGAAAAAAAAAAATAAAAAGCAAAAAAAAAAAACAATAAAAACTGATGTATATATTTTTATGGCATGAGGGTGGGAGTGATCTTGATAACATTCACTGAGAACAGTTGATACAGAGGCGTCCCTTATTTTTCCTCTTATTTGACATGTTCATGTATGTGTCATAAAATCAACATGTTTTTTAAACAATATTTATAATAAGATTCCTTATAAGAGCTAACGGTGTCTACATGTGACCATCCAGTAGTTGTAAAATGGTTTGCAATTTATTAAAGTTTTGTTGTGGCATTGTATCAAATGTTGGATACATCAGTATATACATCTTCTTTATGGACATGGACATGAATGGGGGCTATACACCAATACATTGTATCCAATCCTTAGCTACGTTATGATCAGCATGTTACTTTTTACATTACGGAAGCGAGTCAGAAGGCCTACTGTGTCTCATGACATATAGACAGTACAGAGACTTATTAGGCATACATGTCCTGCTGCTTAAAATTCTGGGTAAGGAATATACAAATAAGAGCACCTTGGTGGAAAATAGAACCTTGCACTAGAGCCATCCAGCTCTGCACTCGCGAGATGCAATAACCTCAGAACAGCTGTCTGTAGAAGGGCCCCTGTTCCGTTTGCAATAAATAATCTGGTTTGGATATTATTTCAGATTATTGGGATTTTTATTTTTACCATGCATTGATCTACAGTGGGCCACCTTCCAAAGGTTAGTGCTAGAGCAAGTTGCTCTTTTCACCAAGGAGGTCTTATTTCTATATACCTTACCCCTTATGTCATATTCTCATTTGCATTTGTTTATATCTCTTATAACAATAATAACTTTGTCCCATATGCCATGAAATACTCTTACCTATGTATTTGGTTAAGAGTTCACCCTATAACATGAAACAGGAGAATGAGAATGTTAATAAAGCCGGCATGGTTTGTGTGATTTCTAGTCTTACTACATATGACAGCAGTTGGCCCTTTGGTTTTCTAATACAGAGCTCCAAATCCCCTGTATAGAAGTCAATAATAAAGACACATAATGTGAGCTTGTATAGTATCACAGCCACTTCTATGGAGGCAGAAGATACTGATGTAACATCTCCAAGATGAAAGCTCGATAGTGTTTCATTTCCAATGGAAACCAAATCCAGTATCACTTGTGGAGCTGTGATCAAACTATAACTGCACTTGATACAATGTTGCAAGGATATGACAAGTAATCATGGGGCCCCATTACAAAAAAATGGGATTGGTCACTATCTAGTAAGAGCCATCACCTTTAGAGCTCCTTTAATAAAGTCTGTAGACCACAAAGTTGGTTCCCATTGCAGCTGCAACACTGGATATCATGATAGTTAAAGGGGTTGTCAAGGACTAGGAAAACATAGCTGCTCCATTCTAGAAACAGCGCCAAACCTGTCCATAGGTTGTGCCTAGTATTGCCTAAGTAGATGGTTGAAACTGCAATACTACACACAACCTGTGTAAAGGAGTAGCGCTACTTGGAAGATTTCTTGCTCTCAGGTAACTGCTTGCTCCATGAGATTTATTCTAGGTGATGGATACTTTGATGGATCTATGTGTTACCTTTGCAGCTTCCAGTCGTCCCAAGTCAATATCTGCAAGAGAGAAAAAATATAAATATATCTATAGTTCATGGCTGCATGACAGTGAGACATAGTATCAATCCGCCTATATACCTTCTTTAATTATATTAGTTGTGTGTGTAGTTGTTCCAGTTGTTGAGGGTATTGTACGGCCTGAAGATATTGTCCCTTCTGCGCTGGTTCCTGTTGTAGTTGTCATAGGTATTATGGAATCTGCAGCTGTTGTTGGTTCTGTTGTAGGTATTGATGTCACCTCAATGGAAGATGGTGGACTTTCTGCAGTAGTTCCAGTTGTTGAGAATATTGTAGCGCCTAAGGATGTTGTTGTCCCTTTTGCACTGGTTCCTGTTGTAGTTGTTGTAGGTATTACTGAATCTACAACCGTTCTTGACCCTGTCGTAGGTTGTGTTGTCATCACAATGGAAGATAATGGATTTTCTGAAGTAGTTGCCGTTGTTGAGAATATTGTAGGACTTGAAGATGTTGTTGTCTCTTCTGCGCTGGTTCCTGTTGTTTTCATAGTTATTACTGAATCTGCTGCTGTTGCTGAACCTGTTGTAGATAGTGTTGTCACCTCAATGGAAGATGGTGGACTTTCTGCAGTAGTTCCAGTTGTTGAGAATATTGTAGCGCCTAAGGATGTGGTTGTCCCTTTTGCACTGGTTCCTGTTGTAGTTGTTGTAGGTATTACTGAATCTACAACTGTTCTTGACCCTGTTGGAGGTTGTGTTGTCACCTCAATGGAAGATTGTGGACTTTCTGAAGTTGTTCCCATTGTTGAAATTATTGAAGATTCTGAAGTTGTTGTTGTTGTCCCTTCTGTACTGGTTCCTGCTGTAGTTGTCATAAGTATTTGTGTATCTGTTGTTGGCCCAGTTGTAGGTTGTGTTGTTTTTTCTGTTATAGTTGTTGTAGATATCACTGAATCAGCAGCGGTTGTTGATCCTGTTGTAGGTTGTGTTGTTACCTCAATGGAAGTCGATGGACGGTCTGAAGTTGTTCCAGTTGTTGAGAATACTTTAGTGCCTAAAGATGTTGGTGTCCCTTCTGTAATGGTTCCTGATGTAGTAGTTGTAGGTATTGCTGTATCTATAACTGTTTTTAACCCTGTTTTAGGTAGTGTTGTCACCTCAATAGAAGATGTGGGACTTTCTGAAGATGTTCTAGGGTCTGAAAATGTTGTTGTCCCTTCTACACTGGATCCTGCTATAGGCTGCGTTGTAACCTCAACTGAAGACCGTGAACTCTCTGTAATTTTTCCAATTGTTGAGAAAATTGTAGGGCCTGAAGATGTTGTCGCTTCTGCACTGCTTTCTGTTGTAGTTGTTACTATTGGTGTATCTGCAACTGTGGAGCCTTTTATATGTAGTGTTGTTACTTCAACTGAAGATGGTGGACTCTCTGTAGTTGTTCCAGTTGTTGGGAATATTGTAAGGCCTGAAGATGTTGTTGTTGTCCCTTCTGCACTGGTTGCTGTTGTAGTTGTCACAAGTATTTCTGGATCTGCAACTGTTGTTGGCCCTGTTGTAGGTTGTGTTGTCACCTCAATGGAAGATGGTGAACTTTCTGAAGTTGTTCCCATTGTTGAAATTATTGAAGATCCTGAAGTTGTTGTTGTTGTCCCTTCTGTACTGGTTCCTGTTGTAGTTGTCATAAGTATTTGTGTATCTGTTGCTGGCCCAGTTGTAGGTTGTGTTGTCACCTCAATGGAAGATGGTGAACTTTCTGAAGTTGTACCAGTTGTTGATATTATTGTAGGGCCTGAAGATGTTGTTTTTTCTGTTATAGTTGTTGTAGATATCACTGAATCAGCAGCAGTTGTTGATCCTGTTGTAGGTTTTGTTGTTACCTCAATGGAAGATGGTGGATGGTCTGAAGTTGTTCTAGTTGTTGAGAATACGTTAGTGCCTAAAGATGTTGGTGTCCTTTCTGCAATAGTTTCTGTTGTAGTAGTTGTAGGTATTGCTGAATCTATAACTGTTGTTGATTCTGTTGTAGGTAGTGTTGTCATCTCAATGGTAGATGCAAGACTTTGTGAAGATGTTCCAGTTGTTGAGAATGTTGTACGGCCAGAAAATGTTGTTGTCTCGTCTACACTGGATCCTGCTGTAGTTATAGGTATTACTGAATCTGCAATTGTTGTTGAGCCTATTATATGTAGTGTTGTAACCTCAATTGAAGACAGTGGACTCTCTGTAGTCGTTCCAATTTTTGAGAATATTGTAGGGCCTACAGATGGTTTTATTCCTTCTGCACTGGTTCCTGTTGTAGGTGTCATAGGTATTATTGAATCCACAACTTTTTTTGAGATTGTTATAGGCAGCGTTGTCACCTCAATAGAAGATGTTGGACTTTCTGAAGTTGTTCCCATTGTTGAAATTACTGAAGGGCCTGAAAATGTTGTCTCTTCTTCACTGGATCCTGTTGTAGCTGTCACAGGAATTATTGCATCTGCAACTGTTGTTGAACCTGTTCTATGTAGTGTTGTAACCTCAATTGAAGACAGTGGACTCTCTGTAGTTGTTATAGGCAGCGTTGTCACCTCAATAGAAGATGTTGGACTTTCTGAAGTTGTTCCCATTGTTGAGAATATTGTAGGGCCTGAAGATGTTGTCCCTTCTGCACTTGTTCCTGTTGTACTTGTCATAGGTGTTAATGAATGTGCAACTGTTGTTGATCCTGTTGTAGGTACTGATGTCACCACAATGGAAGATGTTGGATTTTCTGAAGTGGTTCCAGTGTTTGAAAATATTGATGCTGTTGTCCCTTCTGCAATGGTTCCTGTTGTAGGTGTCACAGATATTCCTGAATCTGCAACTGTTGTTGAACCTGTTGTAGATAGTGTTGTCACATCAATGGAAGTCATTGGACTTTCTGAAGTTGTTCCCATTGTTGAAATTATTGAAGGGTCTGAAGATGTTGTCCTTTCTTTAGTGGTTCCTGTTGTAGATGCCATAGGTATTACTGAAACCGCAACTGCTGTTGACCCTGTTGTAGGTAGTGTTGTAATCTCAATGGAAGATGGTGGACTCTCTGCAGTTGTTCCAGTTGTTGAGAATATTGTAGGGCCTGAAGATGTTGCTGTCCTGTCTTTACTGGTTCCTGCGGTAGATTGCTTAGATATCACTGGATCTACAAAAGTTGTTGACCCTGTTGTAGGTAGAGTTGTTACCTTTATTGAAGACGGTGGACTCTCTACAGTTGTTCCAGTTGTTGAAAATATTGTAGAGCCTGACAATGTTGTTGTCCCTTCTGCACTGATTCCGGTTGTAGTTGTTGTGGGTATTACTGTAGTTGATCCTGTTGTAAGTAGTTTTGTCACCTCAATAGAAGATGGTGGATTTTCTGAGGTTGTTCCAGTTGTCGAGAATATTGTAGGGCTGGAAGACTTTGTCTTTTCCACACTGGTTTCTGTTGTACTTTTCCAAGGTATTACTGAATCTGCAACTGTTATTGACCCTGTTGTAGGTTGTGTTGTCACCTCCGTGGAAGATGGTGGACTTTCTGAAGTTGTTCCAGTGGTTGAGAATACTGTAGGGCCTGAAGATGTTGTTGTCCCTTCTTCACTGGTTGCTTGTATAGTTGTAGATATTAAAGAATGGGCAGCTGTTGTTGTTCCTGTTGTAGGTTGTGTTGTCACCTGAATTGAAGATGGTGGAGTTTCTGAGGTTGTTCCAGGTGTTGAGAATATAGTAGGGCCTGAAGATGTTGTTGCACCTTGTGCACTGGTTCCTGTTATAGCTTTTGTGGGGGTTACTGAATTGGTTGGTGACTCAGTTGTAGGTTGTGTTGTCACCTCAGTGGAAGATGGTGGACTTTCTGAAGTTGCTGAGAACTTTGTAGAGTCTATAAGTGTTGTTGTCCATTTTACTTCTCTCCTAGTTGTAGTTGTAGGCATTACTGAATCTGCAGCTGATCCTGTTGTAGATTTTGTTGTCACCACAATGGAAGATTTTGGAATTTCTGAAGTTGTAGAAATTGTAGGTTTTCTAGCTGGTGTACTTTCTCCTTTTGTTGTACTTCCAGTTGATACTGTCACATCTTGTGCCGTTGTCACCCCTGTTTTACCTTCTTCAGACGGTGTTGTTAATACTTGTTGGACATGGAGATATGATAAAAGGAAAAAAACAAAATACAATAAATAAGGATCAAGTACAAAGGTGGATACAGCAGTACATTCTCAGTCACATCTTCTTTAAGGACTTGACTTATTCTGGGAAGTCTCTATGGTTAAAGAGGAGCAGTGGTTTGTGGTATATTGCAAATACCTTGATAACAACTAGATGGGGCTATAAGCCAATAGATCGTAACCAAACCTGAACTAGGCTGCCCTCGGGATCTTACAATTTGCTTAAATAGTCAGAGACTTATTAGACATACATGCCCTGCTGAAAATCTGGGTAAGGAATATACAAATAAATGCACATTGGAGTTTGCACTAGTGTCATCCTCCACTGATGAAAGGCAATAACCTCAAAACAGCTTCATGCAGATGGGTCCCTCTTCCTTTTACTGAAGATATTTTGGCTTGTATATTGTTCCAAGTTATTCTATTAGACTGCATTGATCTACAGGGATCTACCTTTCAAAAGCTTGCGCTAGAGCAAGTTCCTTCTTACCACCAAGGAGGTCTTATTTCTATATACCATACCCCTTCTGCCATATTCTCATTTGCATTTGTTTATATCTGTTAGAACGGTAATAACTGTATCTCACATGCCATAAAATACTCTTACCTACGTATCTGGTTAAGATTTCACCCTATAACATGAAGAAAGGAGAGAGAGAATGTTAATAAAGACATCATTGTTGGTGGGATTTCTACTCTGACTGCATATTATAGCAGTAGGCCCTTTGCTTTTCTATTACAGAGCTCCAAATCCCTTGCACAGAAGTCAATAATAAATGCAAATACTATAAGCTTGTATGTTATCACAGCCACTTCTATGGAGGTAGAAGATACCAATGCAGTGTCTCCAAGATGAAAGCTCCATAAGGTTTCATTTTCAATGGAAACCAGATCCAGGATCACATATGGAGCTGTGTTCAAACTATAACTGGACTTGATACAATGTTGCATGAATACGTTGATAGATCTATGTATTACCTTTGCAGCTTCCAGTCGTCCCAAGTCAATATCTGCAAGAGATAAAAGATATAAATCTACAGTTCAAGTAAAATCGTGGCTGCATGAAAGTGAGACCTAGTATCGATCCGCCTATATACCTTCTATAACTAGTTTCATTGTTGCTGTAGTATATATTGTTGATTCCATTTTTGGGGTTCCTGCTGCAGTAGGTTTTGTCCCACTAGTTATATCTGTAGTCGGTGACCCTTCTGCTATTGTAGGCGTTGGTGGTTTTGTTGTAGTTTTTGTGTGTTGTGTTTCAGTCTCAGGTTTTGACGCCATCATAGTAATTCCTCTTGTAGAAGTATCTATAGATTCAGTGCTTCGTTTTCTTGTAGTTACTGATTCAGATTGACCTAATGTACTGGAAGGCACCACATTTGTCTTAAGACCTTCTGAAGTTTTGGCAATTCTAACTGAAGATGTCCCCTGGTTTTCAGCCATTCCTGTTGGAGCTATAGATTTAGTTCTTGGGCTCTCAATATCTCCGGGTGTTATTGTAACTACAGCCGAAGAAGATATTGAGGATGTTGTTTGCACGTCAATAGATTTTGGTATGACCGTAAATCTTCTTGGTGGATCCTCTAGCGTTGACCCATGTAGAGATGTTGGTGACGTTGAGATTGTTTCAGTCATAGCTTTTGATGTTTCACCAGTAATAGACCCAAATGTGGTTACTGTTGTAGGATTTGTTGATGTTTCTTTTCTCCCATTATCTGTATCTATACGTACTGGAGATTCTGCTGTCATTGTTGATGTCAATACCGAAATTTGTGGACCTGAAGTAAATTTTACTAAAGTAGATATTGTCGATGCAAGCTCATGTCTGGATGTTGTAAGTGCATCTTCTGCTGCTGCTTGAAAAGTTCCCAGAACTTTAGATGTTACTTCAGGTATTACAGTTGTTGCAGTTGCTCCTAATCCTGTAGATGCTATTGTAGATGATGTAGCAGGTATTGGTGAACCAGCAGTAGAACCTTTTATTGTAGACGATGTGCCAGCACCTATGGGTGTTATATGGGCATCTTCAACTGCAGTGGTCTTAGTTGCTCTCACTGTAGACAATGGTGGACTTGATGGACCTGCCGTAGATTGTTCTATTGTAGGTGATGTTGCGCCATCCATGGATGTTGTTGCAGTTGTCCTTGTTGCTGCCACTGTAGACATTTGGGGACCTGCTGTCAATTCTTCTCTGGTAGATGATGTTGTCTCAGTTATTATAGTTGTCCTTGTTGCTGTCACTGTAGACAATGGTTGACTTGATGGACCTGCCGTAGATCCTGCTATTGTAGATGATGTTTCAACGTCCATGGATGTGGCTGCAGTCTCTTCAGTTGTCCTTGTATCTGCCACTGAAGACATTGATGGGCCTGGTGTAGATTCTTCTATTGTAGATGGTGTGGTCTCAGCCATGGATGTTGCTGGAGTTGTCCCTGTTTCTGCCACTGTAGACATTAGTTGACCTGTAGTAGATTCTACTATTGTAGACAATATTACACCATCCATGGATGTGGCTGCAGTCTCTTCAGTTGTTTTCGTTACTGCTACTGTGGACACTAGTGGACCTGCAGTAGATTCCTCTATTATAGATGGTGTTATCCCAGCCATAGATGTTGCTGCAGTTGTCCCTGCTTCCGCCACTGTAGAAATTGATGCACCTTCAGTAGATTCTGCTAATGCAGATAATGTTGTACCACCCATGGATATTGCTGCAGTATTTGCAGTTGTCATTGTTGCTTCCACTGTAGACAATGGTGGACTTGATGGACCTGGAGTAGATTGTTTTCCTATAGGTGATGTTGCACCATCCATGGATGTTGCTGCAGTTGTACTTGTTTCGGCCACTGTAGATATTGGTAGACCGGCCAAAGATTCTGCTATTGTAAATGATGTTATGTCATCCATGGATGTTGCTGCAGTTGTTGGAATTGCCCTTGTTTCTGCCACTGTAGACACTGATGGGCCTGCAGACGATGTTGTACCACCCATGGATGTTTCTGTAGTTTTTGCAGTTGTTGTCGTCGTCACTGTAGACATTGTTGACCTTGACAGTCCTGCAGTAGATACTTCTACTGTAGATGATGTTATACCATCCTTAGAGGTTGCATCAGTTGTTGCTGATTTCCTTGTTGCTTCCACTGTAGACATTGGAGGACCTGCAGTAGAATCCATTATTGTAGATAGTGTTTCAGTTTCCATGGATGTTGCTGCATATGTTGCAGTTATACTTGCTGCTGTAACTATAGATATAGGTGGAGCTAAAGTAGATTCTGCAACTGTAGATGATGTTGCTCTATCCATGGCTGTTGCTGCAATTGTCCTTGTTTCTGCCACTGTAGACTTTGGTGGACCTGCATTAGATTCTCTTATTGCAGATGATGTTGTACCATCCATGGATGTTGCTGCAGTTGTCCTTATTTCTTGTACTGTAAACATTGATGGACCTCCAGTTAATTCTGTTCTTGCAAATAATGTTGTACCATCCATGAAAGTTGGCGCAGTTGTTGCAGTCTTTGTTTGTTCTATTGTAGACAATGGTGGACTTGATGGACCTTCAGTGAATTCTTGTATTTTAGATGATGGATGATGGTAAGGATGTGATGATGGAGGATGGTAAGGATGTGATGATGTGATGATGATGTGATCTGTATGTTTACCAACAGTTGTAGTCATTCTAGGTGTTGGGGTTGTTGCCTCTGAAATAAGAATTTTTGTGCCTTCGACCAGTCCTATATGAGAGGTAATACCTGTCGATGCAGCGTCTGTTCCCCATGATACTACTGTTGTGTCATTTAAGGATGGTCTACTTCTTGGTGTAGTCTGGAGAACTTCTGTCACAACTACAAAACACAAACATTTAGATCAGTTTAGTTGGGATTAACCATTTCACTGCCAAGGATCTCTGGAAATTTTGCACGTCCAGTAGCCAGAGCAATTTTCACAGTTTTGAGATGGACAAATCAAACCTAAATTGCAACATTAAAAAATCATCCAACCCCCCCCCCCCCCCCATACCTATATATTTTCTTAAAGTAGACACCTGCAGCATTGTCAGAATGCCACTTGGTACAGTATATAAACTTATGAAAAAATGCAAAAAAGAAAAAGTATATTAGTTGTTAAAAGTGGAAACCAAACAATAAATTATATGCACAAAAACTCCTAAAAATAAGAGTTCAACATGTGTAGAGTTCATACATATCACAATGGCCTACACCTGCATGCACAAGTCTTCAGAAAATCGCTAGAATTGGAAGGAACAAAAATCTGCTTTGAAACTGGAAATGTTAAAAAAGTATCATCCTATAAAATGTAGGGATTACACAACGTGAAAAGTAAGTGAACCCCTAAACCCTATATATTTTTTGAAAGTAGACAACCTGAAGATTATAAATGTCTCAATGGGTCATCAACAGCCACAGCCACCTTCATGCAACTTTGTGACAAACACAAAACATTTTTTTTAAAAATGCCCTAAAACACATATTTGCACCTAAAACTCATGTTCAATCTCACATTCATATACAAAATACATTTATAGTAATAGCTTAAGGTGTATACAATGTGTATATATACTATATGTACCACAAACATCAACTACAACAAGAGCTCGGACTCCCAAAAACACGAACACAGAAGATAGGCAGGATTTTGCTGTTATTCACTAATATGTTAAAAATCTATACCGCACCTACCAAACTGTGACTGTGATACCAAAATCTAACTTTTTTCATATTACACAGCATACCGTATATAAAAACACAATTTAATCATTCCTATATACAACCACCTTCATGCAACGTTGCAGCAAACAGAGATTGCAAGCAAAAATTGCACAAAAATTCAAATTTGCCACTAAAGTGCGGCTCAAGCAATCCCTGCCTGCAAACACAATGTACTTTCCAAAAAAACTGCAACTTGTGAGGAAATCATATATGCCACACATACCACAAACATATATATATATATATATATATATATATATATATATATATATATATATCACATACAAGTTGTGCACAAAATCAGATTGCTTCTCTGTCTCTGTGCACGCTGCAGGAGCGCTCCTTCCCCCCTCCTCTTCCTTTTACAGTTGGTAAGTTGCTTACTTATACAGGAGGGGGGACACTTTAGAGCCCTATATCTTTGGACTGCATGAAGATATCTTGATGCTTTAAAACGCTTTCATCATCTTTAAAGTGATACCAAGCCCATTATGATAGAACTTATAGTTTTGGAGTGATTCACTGTTAAAACGTTGTCGGGAACTGAGATCTGCAGTTGGATCTGAATGCCAAATAACATTTTCAACAGTGAATCGCTCCAAAAGTATAAACTCTATCATCGAGATTCTCCTCTTTAAAATGCATTTTAAATCATCAAGATATCTTCATGCAGTCCAAAGATATTGGCATTAGTAGGGAGTAGCTACATCCTCCACTACTGTGGGGCCACCCTGGGAGGATGTAGGGTTAAATGTTAGTCCTAGAGATGAGAAAATCGATTCGGCACAAATGAAACATATTTGGAATATTCAAAAAGTTTTGAATTTTAACTAAACCAAATCTTTTGGATTTGTCTTGCACAAATTGTTCAAAATGGTGGCCAATATTTTGGAAATCTTAAGAGGATAAAAATATCAGATGACAGCCTGGTGGGGTTCCCTTTAATACCAGGCATTAATAATAGGTGAACTTGGCAAGGTTTGCTTCACAAATATTTTCAAGGTTTGCCAAGAAGTGTTGGCTCAGACAAAGGTGTCGTGATGTTGACGCGGCCTACATGGCCTATTAGTCCCTGGGGAAGTGTACAACAAAAAACAGGAGACTTGATCATCCTACGCAATGTGCTTGTTGGTGGCACGGTGTCCGGGCAATTGGTGTTCTCTTGTGTCTCAGCATTCTGCATTCATGTGTATGGGTGGGTTGCAAGAAACAGAGCACCAGGTGAGCATGTCTTCTTTTTTTATCCTGACCCCAGTAAGTTTTCCAATTAGAGCAAAGAATCCCCTCAAGCTTGTGACTCTCCTCCATTTACACTATTGGAATGACAGAATAAAGTGCTTTGGGGTGTGGCAATGCCCAGAAGGGATCTGTTTCCAGCTCAGCCTCCTCCACAGATGATTGACATTTTCTCTATGGTACAGGTTCTTCTGAAGTAGATAAAATCCTCCCAGCATCCCCAGGGAAGTATTACACTTGAATCATCGTCCCTCTAGCCATCAACCAAATATATGGCCGCTGACAAGGTCACCTCCCGTAAAACAGTAATATTACAGTTTGCAGTAGGGCACCTCACTCCTCCCTTCCATTTCCCAAACAAATTCACAGACCCCATGCTGAAGAATGAGCATCACTCTGTAGAGCCATATTTGCTCTCTCTTTGTCTCTCTTTGGTATAGGGCAGTCCGGCTTGTGTTAACACAATATTAAAGAGGAAAGATATCAGCAATGATCTTAGAGACACTATCGTTAATTTGCAATGGATTATAAGGCCACTCCCAAACAAGTTGTTCATTCTACAGTGAGGAAAATGATTCACAAGTGGGAAACATTTAAGATTGTTGACAATCTTCCAGGAGTGGACATCTCAGCAAATTCACCCAAAGCTAGAGGTTGCAAGAACCCTACAGCTACATCTCAATCTCTAAAGGCCTCAGTTGCTAAATGTTCAAGTTCATGGCAGTACAATAACAAAAAGGTCATGGCACATGAATTCAAGAACATGGCACCATGAACATGTAGCTGAACAAAGCATAAAACTTCTGAAACTTTGGACAGTCGAGAACAAAGTAGAGATGGTTGGCCATAATGTCAAAAACACAACACAAACACCTCATACGGGCTTTCAAAAATGGTGATGGAGAGGATGATTTGGACTTAGGACCAGGGTTCTTGCAATCATTGAGTCACCCATGAACAACTGTGTACACCAAAGTATTCTAGAGTCAAATATGAGGTCATCTAACACAATGTTGGCTGAGACTGGGTCATGTAACAAGACAATGACAGGAAGACCGGCTGATCTACAACAGAATGGCTGAAAAAGAAAAGAATCAAGTCCAAACCTCAACCCAAATGAAATGCACTGGTGGGATCTGTAGAGAGCTGGTCATGAACAAATGCCTACAAACCTCAATGATCTAGAGGAACATCATAACAAGAGTTGGCCAAAAGTCCGTCAGGACAATGTAAGAGACTGATAAAGTCATCCAGAAAACCATTACTCCAAGTTATTGCTGTAATGGAAGTTTTATCTATTGATTCATGGGGGAAAGAGTTAGAACTTTTCCTTTTCTCCCAGCTGTATATCCTTGTATAGCGTGTATGTAGAGGTCCAGTGGGTGGTGCTACTAAGCTATTGAAAGCCTTTCTACATAAATGTGAATGTAGAGATCACTGTCAATCAGAGCGTAGGACCGCCCACTGGACTCCTAAGCCCAATGACTACAGGAATTAAAATGAAAAAGGGATACTTTATGTTTTCCTACAAAACTATACATCAGTCTGCTCAGCTCCTCTTCTTCTATCAGAGACTCAATGACTCTCTTTAATCTGGTCACAATAGTAAAAAATAAATATATCAATGACTCTATAGAACTACGGACATGGATAACCATTATTATATTCTAATAGACAACCATTAGGGTCACTGTCTGAGCTTCAGATCATGATGGAGTCGGTTGAAACATACTGGACTGAGAACTTCTAGAAGTTGCATTGGTTTCCTTAAATTTCTCCTATAGTAATAACAGAACTACATACACAGAGTAAACCTTAACAGAAGACCACCGCTTTGAGAAGATCACCCATGGTCATGACAGAAGTAAGTATTATATAGTAAACCTCAACAGAAGTCCACTGCTTTGAGAAGACCATCCATGGTCATGACAGAACAAAGTATTATATAGTAAACCTCAACAGAACACCACCGCTTTGAGAAGACCATCCATGGTCATGACTAGGTGATTCATTTAATATACCCCTATTCTTAAAGACCATCCATGGTCATGACAGAACTAAGTATTATATAGTAAACCTCAACAGGAGACCACTGCTTTGAGAAGACCACCCATGGTCATAACAGAACTAAGCACTATATAGTAAACCTCAAGAGAAGACCACCACTTTGAGAAGACCATCCATGGTCATGACAGAACTAAATATTATACAGTAAACCTCAACAGAACACCATCGCTTTGAGAAGACCATCCATGGTCATGACAGAACTAAGTATTATACAGTAAACCTCAACAGAAGACCACCGCTTTGAGAAGATCATCCATGGTCATGACAGAACTAAGTATTATATAGTAAACCTCAACAGAAGACCACCGCTTTGAGAAGACAACCCATGGTCATGACTAGGTGATTCATTTAATATACCCCTATTCTTAAAGACCACCCCTCTAAGGGACCAATGTGAGATTATGGTCATCATGTCAAAGAGAATTCACTGTAGTACAAACATAACAACATCATCATAGTCAACCTAAAAGTCCACCCAGTAAATATTAAGCCCAGACCCTCCTTTAGACCATGCCATGTCATATTTTCCCATTTTACCTGTGTTCTGTAGAGTCAGACATGTCATACAAGTAATAATAATCCAATTCGACTTGTTCCTCTTCCTATTGTGGTCCAATAATGCAAGCGGAAGATCCATGGTGAATAAGAGTCAAGTCTACAGAGTCATTGGTGCATCATCCAACCCTGAGGAGCAAATACCCTTTCCCTCATTGAAGCCTTTCTTATATGGCAGAGAGGAGCAGGTGGGCTCATTGCGATTTATTTTTCAAGTGTTTCTTTCTTTGCCATATTACGTATGGAATGAAGGGAGAGCCTGGGGCGCGACTGCTTGTAGGTGTCTTACTGTATAAACATGTTGAAACTTAGGAAAATATATCAGTTACTACTTAGATTTTAACGTTTCTTACATTCTACCTCCAAAAAGTAGATTTGTGCTATAAATATTGCGAGTGACCAGGGGTATATACATCAGAATGGGGTCTACTAGCAAGGGATCTGCTTCACAGCTTATCCATATTCCTCACTAGAGATGGGAGAACTGACTTATACCAAGCCAAGATCGACCCGGATATTCCAAACCGAAACTAAAATGGTCACTGCATTATATTATACTGTTATAAGAGTATAGGTGGAGGCCAAGACCCCAGAGTAGGTGGAGGCCGAGGGGAGTTGAGAATTTAAAAAAAATAAATTTAAAAAACCCCACTTATACTCCCTTTCTGTTACCTTTTTTGGGCCTCCTCATGGTGTCTGGTGCTCTCCTGGTGACCATGGAAGACAGACTTTACAGGAGTGCACCAGGCGTCACCAAGCAGGCAGAGACAGAGCGCTCTGATAGTGTCATACACTATGTCAGGGCTCCTATAACACTGTCAGGGCTCCTAGCAACCTATCTATAATGATAGGTTCCTAGGAGCCCTGACAGTGTCATACACTATGTTTTATAGATAGGTTCCTAGGAGCCCTGACAGTGTCATACACTATGTATTATAGATAGGTTCCTAGGAGCCCTGACAGTGTCATACACTATGTATTATAGATAGGTTCCTAGGAGCCCTGACAGTGTCATACACTATGTATTATAGATAGGTTCCTAGGAGCCCTGACAGTGTCATACACTATGTATTATAGATAGGTTCCTAGCAGCCCTGACAGTGTCATACACTATGTATTATAGATAGGTTCCTAAGAGCCCTGACAGTATCATACACTATGTATTATAGATAGGTTCCTAGCAGCCCTGACAGTGTCATACACTATGTATTATAGATAGGTTCCTAGGAGCCCTGACAATGTCATACACTATGTATTATAGATAGGTCCCTAGGAGCCCTGACAGTGTCATACACTATGTATTATAGATAGGTTCCTAGGAGCCCTGACAGTGTCATACACTATGTATTATAGATAGGTTCCTGGGAGCCCTGACAGTGTCATACACTATGTATTATAGATATATAGTCCTAGGAGCCCTGATAGTGTCATATAAACTGCACATAAAAATTAAAGGACCCCTTCAATAACACCTCCTAGATCTGAAGAAACGAAATCTTCTCATTCAATACTTTTTTCTGTACATATTTGAATGTGACGACAACAGAATCACACAAAAATCCTCAGTGGAAACAAAATTTATTAACCAATGGAGGCCTGGATTTGGAGTCCCTCCCAAATTAAAGTGGAAAAAAACAGTATGGGCTGATCCAACTTTGATGTAATGTCCTTAAACCCTGTCAGGATGAGGCTGAGTAGTGTGTGTGGCCTCCACGGGCCTGTATGACCTCCCTACAACACCTGGGCATGCTCCTGATGAGGTTATGGATGATCTCCTGAGGGATCTCCTCCCAGACCTGGACTAAAGCATCTGCCAACTCCTGGACAGTCTGTGGTGCAACATGACGTTGGTGGATGGAGCAAGACATGATGTCCCAGATGATCTCAATCAGATTCAGGTTTCGGGAACAGGCGGCCCAGTCCATAGCTTCAATTCCTTCATCTTGTAGGAGCTGCTGACACACTCCGGCCACATGAGGTCTGGCATTGTCCTGCATTAGGAGGAACCCAGGGCCAACCGCACCAGAATATGGTCTCACAAGGGGTCTGAGGATCTTATCCTGGTACCTAATGGCAGTCAGGCTACCTCTGGTAAGCACATGGAGAGCTATGTGGCCCTCCAAAGAAATGCCACCCCACATCATTACTGGCCCACTGCCAACCCGGTCATGCCAAAGGATGTCTCCAGACTTTGTCACGTCTATCACATGTGCTCAGTGTGAGGAGCGTCCTCTACACGCGGGTACTGAGCTTTGTTCCCACTCACGGAAAAAGGAAAGGAAAGGATTCCAGGTCAAAACCCAGCCCAAACAACCCTGTGTGAACTATGCCTTATAGTCTCCATTTTGTATTGTAGACTCCACTTTGTGCCTTGAGCAGTATTTCTCATTGCCGTGACTTCTGTTGTTCTCGCATATCTTGGATATCTTAGTTATTTTGTTGATTTCTCAGATCTATGTGAACAAATGTACGAGAACTTTCTCAGCAGGAGCCTAGAACTTTCTGGAGATTGCTTTGGCTGCCTTATCCGAGCCTTTGCGCCCGACTACTCTATGGTACCGGATGAGGTAGATAAACGGCACCTGCGCGGTACAAGCTTATGCCATAGTCGGCTGTATCAGCCATTTTGTAGAAGAAGTTGAGGGGCGCTGATGAAGTCCGAAGCTCAGTACCCGCGTGTAGAGGACGCTCCTCGTGGTGCTGTTTCCCAATGGCTCTCCGCCTTCTGATCTCAACATCCTCTAGTCTGTCTGGGATGACATGAAGAGATAGATGGATTGGAGCAAGAAGATCTGGGCTTAGTTTTCCAAGATGGCGGCGGGAACAACCTCCCTGCCCAGTTTACCAAATATTGAGAAGAACTAATGGAAGACAAAGGGCAAAGGTCACCCCAAATATTGATGGGGTTTACATTTGTCTTCATTTTGTTAATTGACAAAACTTAATTATTAACCCTTCTAATTCTCAAATCATTTTTATTGTGCAGCGTTTTTTCATCACCTGCCTAAAACTTTTTCACACCCCTGTACATTTGTATACTTAAAGGTATTTCACAACTCCCAAAAAGAGTGTCACCCCAATCCTTGGGTTACATTTGGTAGGTTGCAGCATGGCTCTATTGAAGTGAATGAGGCTAACCTGCAAAACCGCACCCTGCCTGCAGACCGAGGAGGCGCTGTTGTCAGAAAAGAGCAGATGTGTTTATAATCCGGGAAATTCCCTTTAAATGAATTCTCTGCGCTGTGAACATATAATGATTTCACCAGAAAGCTCTGAGCTGTCGCTCCCCTTGGCTGCAGTCACCTGTTATCTATGTACTGTATATACTGTTACTGTGTACATGTGATAGACGTGTAGAGACCTGGGATATGCTAATCCATGATACCCTCTATATGTGGAGCTGCTCCGGGGCCTCGTGTAGATCGCGCTAATATGCTAAATACTAGGACACATTCTTATAACCTGGAGGAGATTCTCAGGATGCAGAATCTCAGGTTTCACAGAAAGAAGAAGAAGAAGAGAAGAATATTCTAAGATGTAAATGTCAGAAACTTGTAACAAAATATCAACGTGCGACAATGTGGGGCAACCTGATGTAAGGACATGTTAGGGGGGGAACTGAATGTGACACTATGGAGGCAACCTGCGGTGTGGGGGGACATAATACTGAGGGGGCATCCAGGGGGGTGAGGGGATATGAATTTGTGGGGGAAACCAGGAGGGGGACAATATAAGGGGTCACTACGGAGCCATTATACTGTGTGAGAGCCACTAAGGGGTGTTATACTATGTGGGGGCCATTATAATTCGTGCAGGTGAGGTATTTCTAGGTGGCGGGGATCCCACTTATGAAATTTTTGCACAGGACTAGGGTTGAGCCGATCTTGAAATTTCAGGATCGTTTTTAAAATCCGATTTTCGATCATTTTCCAGCAATCGTAAAATTTGCTCCATTGCCGATCGGGATTTGATCTTTCCCGACCCCGATCGCTCAACCCAATTAATGATATACAGTATACTTGAATAGCTTGAGTCGATCTTGAGATAACCTCCGACCTCAAAGATCGGGGTCGGAATTCTGATCACAATCGTTAAATTTACTTGATCGCCGATCAGATTTCGATCTTTTCCGATCCCGATCGCTCGACCCTACACAGGGCCCACCAATATGTTAAATCAGCCCTGAATATGACCCATCATATACGTAGCATCTCATGAGCACCAGGTGACAGCTAGGGATGCCGGATGTCAAACCCCATCTTTTATTCCATTGTGACACTACATATGTGATGGGTCCGATCACGTCCTCATGTTACTGTGGTTCAGGTTATGCCTGATGAAGGGTTTTCGCCAAAATGTTGCAATATATTAGACCACTTACAAGTAATATGTCTTGTCTTACAGATTCCTCTTGTGATACCGTATACAAGTATCAGCCATCTTCTGCCCATGGGCTCCCATGTATAAACATATATACGTTTAGCTTATACATCTCTATACAGGAGGTGTCAGTGTTACAGGTGGACTCATCTCCAGTAATTTACATTGTTATTATTTCCTCTATATAATGACTTTGACACTTCAGCTTCCTTGGGACGGGATCTCGGCTCCTCGCAGAAGTTTTCTGCACCGGTTACGACATGCTGTAAATACCTTCCTAACACCTCGCCCCATCTGTTTTCTCTGCTGCACTTGACAAGTTTACTTCTGCTGAATCCTCTGACGTCCACAATGAGTATCCAGGACCGCACCTCCAAATGGCAACACCCAGTGACAACATAGTATTATATTTCCAGTAGGATTAACAGAGGAGCAGCCTAATGTAGAGTTATAAGAAAAGATTCTCCAGAATGTTTAATATATGTATATATTACTATTTGGTCTCTGTACTGTCAGGGGGGTGGTGTCGGCTCTGAATGCCACTTGACATTACAGAGCTTACATAGCACATGAAGCACCAAAACTTCATGCACTTGTTGCTCAGGAATGGTGGAGGCTAGAGAGAAAAGTAGAGTAGATCCTGTTAAATTGCAAGAACTAGAATTGGTGGAGATGGTGAGAGGTCCTCTTTAATTCATGACGAGGCACAAATCATGACATCCGCTGGGAGCTTGTGATTCACCTAAATTCAGCATAAATTTCTGGTGTCAAGTAAACCACAAAAGTGACCCCACCCAAACCCACCCACACTCCGTCCATTCCGAGAAAAGTAACTTAGCATAAGGCAACTTGCAGAAGACTGTGGCTGAGTTCAGAGTAAAGCTGTGTGTATGTGACCCTGCACCTTTAAAGCTGACCTACAGCAGTGAAGATAAATGGTTGGGTTGCTATGGAAACCTGGAGTAAAGATGTGTGCATGTGGAGACTAAATGCTGAGCTTCTATTGGCTGAAAGTGACAAGTGACCGTGTGTATGGCAGTTGGAATATAAGTAAAACACTTGCAGGCTTCTGTTGGCTAATGTGGGTAATTTTTGGGGAATACTGGATCTCAGGAACGGTAGAGAGCTGAGGCCCAGTCTAAAACCTTCCCCGACACCTGATGTACCTGTGTGCCAAATTTGGTGAAGAGCGATCCAGTCATTTGGTTTCGCATAAGGAACAGACAGTCAGACAGAAACTCACTTTTACAGTCCTATGAAAAAGTTTGGGCACCCCTATTAATCTTAATCATTTTTAGTTCTAAATATTTTGGTGTTTGCAACAGCCATTTCAGTTTGATATATCTAATAACTGATGGACACAGTAATATTTCAGGATTGAAATGAGGTTTATTGTACTAACAGAAAATGGGCAATATGCATTAAACCAAAATTTGACCGGTGCAAAAGTATGGGCACCCTTATCATTTTATTGATTTGAATTCCCCTAACTACTTTTTACTGACTTACTGAAGCACAAAATTGGTTTTGTAACCTCAGTGAGCTTTGAACTTCATAGCCAGGTGTATCCAATCATAAGAAAAGGTATTTAAGGTGGCCAATTGCAAGTTGTTCTCCTATTTGAATCTCCTCTGAAGAGTGGCATCATGGGCTACTCAAAACAACTCTCAAATGATCTGAAAACAAAGATTGTTCAACATAGTTGTTCAGGGGAAGGATACAAAAAGTTGTCTCAGAGATTTAACCTGTCAGTTTCCACTGTGAGGAACATAGTAAGGAAATGGAAGACCACAGGGACAGTTCTTGTTAAGCCCAGAAGTGGCAGGCCAAGAAAAATATCAGAAAGGCAGAGAAGAAGAATGGTGAGAACAGTCAAGGACAATCCACAGACCACCTCCAAAGAGCTGCAGCATCATCTTGCTGCAGATGGTGTCACTGTGCATCGGTCAACTATACAGCGCACTTTGCACAAATAGAAGCTGTATGGGAGAGTGATGAGAAAGAAGCCGTTTCTGCACGTACGCCACAAATAGAGTTGCCTGAGGTATGAAAAAACACATTTGGACAAGGCAGCTTCATTTTGGAAACAAAGATTGAGTTGTTTGGTTATAAAAAAAAGGCGTTATGCATGGCGTCCAAAAAGAAACAGCATTCCAAGAAAAACACATGCTACCCACTGTAAAATTTGGTGGAGGTTCCATCATGCTTTGGGGCTGTGTGGCCAATGCCGGCATCGGGAATCTTGTTAAAGTTGAGGGTCGCATGGATTCCACTCAGTATCAGCAGATTCTTGAGAATAATGTTCAAGAATCAGTGACGAAGTTGAAGTTACGCCGGGGATGGATATTTCAGCAAGACAATGATCCAAAACACCGCTCCAAATCCTCAGGCATTCATGCAGAGGAACAATTACAATGTTGTGGAATGGCCATCCCAGTCCCCAGACCTGAATATCATTGAACATCTGTGGGATGATTTGAAGCGGGCTGTCCATGCTCGGCGACCATCTAACTTAACTGAACTTGAATTGTTTGTCCAAAATCCCTTTATCCAGGATCCAGGAACTGATTAAAAGCTACAGGAAGCGACTAGAGGCTGTTATCTTTGCAAAAGGAGGATCTACTAAATATTAATGTCACTTTTCTGTTGAGGTGCCCATACTTTTGCACCGGTCAAATTTTGGTTTAATGCATATTGCCCATTTTCTGTTAGTACAATAAACCTCATTTCAATCCTGAAATATTACTGTGTCCATCAGTTATTAGATATATCAAACTGAAATGGCTGCTGCAAACACCAAAATATTTAGAACTAAAAATGATTAAGATTAATAGGGGTGCCCAAACTTTTTCATAGGACTGTATATATATATATATATATAGGCGATTGATGGAAGATGGAACCAACACCAGACACCGCAATGGAGTTCAGGAAAGTTAAGGCTTATGGTTTCATACCTGCCCTGAGCCTCTATCATTGGAGTGAGTGGGTTGTGAAGCTGCATAATGTTGGGTTAGCAATCAGGAATTTTTTAAAAATTTGCTACTAACCAGATTTATTACCAATTGGTTCGCTCATCGCTAATTTGTATATGCAAAAAATACTAACGTTAGAATATCTGTGCCGAAGAATAAACAGCAACAGTAATAAATAATCATCTAATAGGACAATGCAGACAAATATCCCCGGAATGTGAGAGCGACCATGTGGTGAGTGCAGAGGCTCGGCCGGAACAGAACGAAACCTGTAATTGGTTGGTAAACAATACGCCCGGACTGACACAGTCGTGACTATAAGAGTGTCAGCACGGAGGGTTTAGGTGTAGCAGAGCTGAGATTGATATTTCCCTTAGCTTATCTCTGGAATGTTATTGACTCATGTTTTTGACTTGACGGCCTCACGACAGAGAGAAAACCTCGCTCAACGCTGCAGAGCCCGGAATTTTTTATTGTTTTTGTAAAATTTAAATAGATCCAAAAAAAAAATCGAAATAGAGCGCCAAATCTTCTGGCTTCCTTCGGCCCCATATAGCGAGCCGCAGCCAAAAAGTGTTGCGACAAAAACGTGGCGCTTTTCACAAAAAGTCTTCAAAATTTCTGTTTCTATGACACCTCTACGGTTGCTGCGCCCTGTTCTAGCCTATACATAGAGCATAAATATTTTTGTGCCATAACTCATTTCGTGGGGCCCCATGTAGCATAAACGCTGCGGTTTATATCCTGGTGCTAATCCCATCCACCCAGAAAATAATCTGCACTTTAAAGAAATCTAGTTCTGCAGGATGGATAGGGTTAATGACTAGTGTGTAAGGCGTGTGCCATAAAAGCCACAGGGCCTCACCTGGGGCGTGCGGGTTATGGATTTGACAGCGTTACGGTGTTTCCACCTGCTCCCTACAGTAGGAACATAAGATGACTCACCCCAACTCATCGAGAGACACGGGACTGGTGGCCACAGGAGAAGACCCACCAGCAGGCTATGGAGAAGACGGCAGCGAGGGAGAACGTATCTTTCCTTTGCTTCAGGCTCTGGATTTCTTCATGTCACGCGGAATGTGTAGACTCAGTATCAAAAAGTGAGTAGGACCTAAAAGGACGAGGCAGGACTTCTCTCATTGGTATCCAAAGTCATGCTCCGTCCCCTCAAACCCTGTCAAGAATTTTAGGTGTGCAGGGCCAACAAAAATAATTCAGATGGAGCGATCCTAGGATTGGTACTGGCCAAAAACTGACCCATGTAAAGTAACCTTCAGAGAAGACATTGTAACAAGGCACCAGGTTTATCACAGTGACTGATTCTGGGGCATCTTTGGACTGTCCAGTTTATGAGACTTCTTAGTTGAATTATTTCAAGTCAAAGTTTTGGTGCAAATCATCAATAACAACAGTGTGTGACCATTGTGTCGGGGCCGAGGTTTATATATATACTGTCTACACTCACCGGCCACTTTATTAGGTACACCTGTCCAACTGCTCGTTAACACTTAATTTCTAATCAGCCAATCACATGGCGGCAACTCAGTGCATTTCGGCATGTAGACATGGTCAAGACAATCTCCTGCAGTTCAAACCGAGCATCAGTATGGGGAAGAAAGGTGATTTGAGTGCCTTTGAACGTGGCATGGTTGTTGGTGCCAGAAGGGCTGGTCTGAGTGTTTCAGAAACTGCTGATCTACTGGGATTTTCACGCACAACCATCTCTAGGGTTTACAGAGAATGGTCCGAAAAAGAAAAAACATCCAGTGAGCGGCAGTTCTGTGGGCGGAAATGCGTTGTTGATGCCAGAGGTCAGAGGAGAATGGCCAGACTGGTTCGAGCTGATAGAAAGGCAACAGTGACTCAAATAGCCACCCGTTACAACCAAGGTAGCCAGAAGAGCATCTCTGAACGCCGCACAGCACGTCCAACTTTGAGGCTACAGATGGGCTACAGCAGCAGAAGACCACACCGGGTGCCACTCCTTTCAGCTAAGAACAGGAAACTGAGGCTACAATTTGCACAAGCTCATCGAAATTGGACAATTGAAGATTGGAAAAACGTTGCCTGGTCTGATGAGTCTCGATTTCTGCTGCGACATTCGGATGGTAGGGTCAGAATTTGGCGTCAACAACATGAAAGCATGGATCCATCCTGCCTTGTATCGGTAACGGTTCAGGCTGGTGGTGGTGGTGTCATGGTGTGGGGAATATTTTCTTGGCACTCTTTGGGCCCCTTGGTACCAATTGAGCATCGTTGCAACGCCAAAGCCTACCTGAGTATTGTTGCTGACCATGTCCATCCCTTTATGACCACAATGTACCCAACATCTGATGGCTACTTTCAGCAGGATAATGCAATGCCATGTCATAAAGCTGGAATCATCTCAGACTGGTTTCTTGAAGATGACAATGAGTTCACTGTACTCTAATGGCCTCCACAGTCACCAGATCTCAATCCAATAGAGGAGCATCTTTGGGATGTGGTGGAACGGGAGATTCGCATCATGGATGTGCAGCCGACAAATCTGCGACTGCAACTGTGTGATGCCATCATGTCAATATGGAGCAAAATCTCTGAGGAATGCTTCCAGCACCTTGTTGTATCTATGCCACGAAGAATTGAGGCAGTTCTGAAGGCAAAAGGGGGTCCAACCCGTTACTAGCATGGTGTACCTAATAAAGTGGCCGGTGAGTGTATATACTGTACTGCATGGACTGATCCATTAACCACTCGAGGACTGGAACAGTTTAGTCCTTGAGGAACAAAATATTTTTTAAAACAGCATAGCATAAGTTTTTAATTACTTGCCCT
The DNA here is from genome assembly GCF_031893055.1 of Leptodactylus fuscus. NCBI lineage: Eukaryota > Metazoa > Chordata > Amphibia > Anura > Leptodactylidae > Leptodactylus > Leptodactylus fuscus. The sequence continues at coordinate 80,804,619 of NC_134275.1, forward strand.
ATGTAGACGTAGGAGGTCAGGCTTCTTCTGGGATGGACCAAATGTTTTGGTGCATTTATAGCAAACCCAGAGAGGTGAGAGAATTTTTTTTACAAAGCTGAGATTTTTTTTCCCCTTTTGCTTCAGTGTCTACTAAGAGTTACATTCACAGCTCTTGAGTTGATTGCTCTTTTATGTCGTTCTTTGCCTCCAGCTCAATGTTTCGGGCCAATTTACTTCATCTAGTTCAATCCGAGAGAAATTCTAAAAATGTGTCAAACTACTGTCTTATGTCTGTCAGAGGAGAAGAGGACGAGAGGAAGACAAAGTATATAAGACAGACACCGGGCAGACTCGGGATCAGCAGGTAATGTCATGCATGTACACAGTGACTGCACCAGCAGAATAGTGAGCGCAGCTCTGGAGTATAATACAGGATAAGTAATGTAATGTATGTACACAGTGACTGCACCAGCAGAATAGTGAGTGCAGCTCTGGAGTATAATACAGGATAAGTAATGTAATGTATGTACACAATGACTGTACCAGCAGAATAGTGAGCGCAGCTCTGGAGTATAATACAGGATAAGTAATGTAATGTATGTACACAGTGATTGGAACAGCAGAATAGTGAGCGCAGCTCTGGAGTATAATACAGGATAAGTAATGTAATGTATGTACACAGTGACTGCACCAGCAGAATAGTGAGCGCAGCTCTGGAGTATAATACAGGATAAGTAATGTAATGTATGTACACAGTGACTGCACCAGCAGAATAGTGAGCGCAGCTCTGGAGTATAATACAGGATAAGTAATGTAATGCATGTACACAGTGACTGCACCAGCAGAATAGTGAGCGCAGCTCTGGAGTATAATACAGGATAAGTAATGTAATGTATGTACACAGTGACTGTACCAGCAGAATAGTGAGCGCAGCTCTGGAGTATAATACAGGATATGTAATGTAATGTATGTACACAGTGACTGTACCAGCAGAATAGTGAGCGCAGCTCTGGAGTATAATACAGGATAAGTAATGTAATGTATGTACACAGTGACTACACCAGCAGAATAGTGAGCGCAGCTCTGGAGTATAATACAGGATAAGTAATGTAATGTATGTACACAGTGACTGTACCAGCAGAATAGTGAGCGCAGCTCTGGAGTATAATACAGGATAAGTAATGTAATGTATGTACACAGTGACTGCACCAGCAGAATAGTGAGCGCAGCTCTGGAGTATAATACAGGATAAGTAATGTAATGTATGTACACAGTGACTGTACCAGCAGAATAGTGAGCGCAGCTCTGGAGTATAATACAGGATAAGTAATGTAATGTATGTACACAGTGACTGTACCAGCAGAATAGTGAGCGCAGCTCTGGAGTATAATACAGGATAAGTAATGTAATGTATGTACACAGTGACTGCACCAGCAGAATAGTGAGCGCAGCTCTGGAGTATAATACAGGATAAGTAATGTAATGTATGTACACAGTGACTGTACCAGCAGAATAGTGAGCGCAGCTCTGGAGTATAATACAGGATAAGTAATGTAATGTATGTACACAGTGACTGAACCAGCAGAATAGTGAGCGCAGCTCTAGAGTATAATACAGGATAAGTAATGTAATGTATGTACACAGTGACTGTACCAGCAGAATAGTGAGCGCAGCTCTGGAGTATAATACAGGATAAGTAATGTAATGTATGTACACAGTGACTGTACCAGCAGAATAGTGAGCGCAGCTCTGGAGTATAATACAGGATAAGTAATGTAATGTATGTACACAGTGACTGCACCAGCAGAATAGTGAGCGCAGCTCTGGAGTATAATACAGGATAAGTAATGTAATGTATGTACACAGTGACTGTACCAGCAGAATAGTGAGCGCAGCTCTGGAGTATAATACAGGATAAGTAATGTAATGTATGTACACAGTGACTGTACCAGCAGAATAGTGAGCGCAGCTCTGGAGTATAATACAGGATAAGTAATGTAATGTATGTACACAGTGACTGCACCAGCAGAATAGTGAGCGCAGCTCTGGAGTATAATACAGGATAAGTAATGTAATGTATGTACACAGTGACTGTACCAGCAGAATAGTGAGCGCAGCTCTGGAGTATAATACAGGATAAGTAATGTAATGTATGTACACAGTGACTGAACCAGCAGAATAGTGAGCGCAGCTCTAGAGTATAATACAGGATAAGTAATGTAATGTATGTACACAGTGACTGTACCAGCAGAATAGTGAGCGCAGCTCTGGAGTATAATACAGGATAAGTAATGTAATGTATGTACACAGTGACTGCACCAGCAGAATAGTGAGCGCAGCTCTGGAGTATAATACAGGATAAGTAATGTAATGTATGTACACAGTGACTGCACCAGCAGAATAGTGAGCGCAGCTCTGGAGTATAATACAGGATAAGTAATATATGTACACAGTGACTGCACCAGCAGAATAGTGAGCGCAGCTCTGGAGTATAATACAGGATAAGTAATGTAATGTATGTACACAGTGACTGTACCAGCAGAATAGTGAGCGCAGCTCTGGAGTATAATACAGGATAAGTAATGTAATGTATGTACACAGTGACTGCACCAGCAGAATAGTGAGCGCAGCTCTGGAGTATAATACAGGATAAGTAATGTAATGTATGTACACAGTGACTGTACCAGCAGAATAGTGAGCGCAGCTCTGGAGTATAATACAGGATAAGTAATGTAATGTATGTACACAGTGACTGCACCAGCAGAATAGTGAGCGCAGCTCTGGAGTATAATACAGGATAAGTAATGTAATGTATGTACACAGTGACTGCACCAGCAGAATAGTGAGCGCAGCTCTGGAGTATAATACAGGATAAGTAATGTAATGTATGTACACAGTGACTGTACCAGCAGAATAGTGAGCGCAGCTCTGGAGTATAATACAGGATAAGTAATGTATGTACACAGTGACTGCACCAGCAGAATAGTGAGCGCAGCTCTGGAGTATAATACAGGATAAGTAATGTAATGTATGTACACAGTGACTGCACCAGCAGAATAGTGAGCGCAGCTCTGGAGTATAATACAGGATAAGTAATGTAATGTATGTACACAGTGACTGCACCAGCAGAATAGTGAGCGCAGCTCTGGAGTATAATACAGGATAAGTAATGCAATGTATGTACACAGTGACTGCACCAGCAGAATAGTGAGCGCAGCTCTGGAGTATAATACAGGATAAGTAATGTAATGTATGTACACAGTGACTATACCAGCAGAATAGTGAGTGCAGCTCTGGAGTATAATACAGGATAAGTAATGTATGTACACAGTGACTGTACCAGCAGAATAGTGAGCGCAGCTCTGGAGTATAATACAGGATAAGTAATGTAATGTATGTACACAGTGACTGTACCAGCAGAATAGTGAGCGCAGCTCTGGAGTATAATACAGGATGTAACTCAGGACTTATCCTTTATGTAGAGTATATAATCCATATTCTGTACCCACAAGTATGTAAATTCATAGAGTGTTGAATAGTTACATAATAAAACAGAAGCATAAACCTGATGATTATTTTTGGTTTGGTTTATTATATAACATTGATTCAATGCATAAATACTGTTATTTGGACATTTATAAGGTGAGTGACAATAAATTATGACAATATATAATAATCAATTCTAAAATTTGTTTGTAATAAAAAAAATTCCATTATATTAAAGCTTAGAAATGTGATCAGTAACCACCATCTACCCAACTGTAAACCTCCAACACCCCTTACCCATTACCCATCACGCTGATGTTGTAGTTTTGTTATAGCTGGATAGACATAGTCGGAGATCACAGACATAGAAGGCTTACAGGGTGTCTAGTCTATACAGTCTGGCCAAGGAGCAAATCTGATGGGATTCTACCATTATAACACTAAAGTTTTATCTGTTACTTCAGTTCCAGAAAGTTATTTCTATGATCTTAACAAAATCAAGTTTCAATAATGTCACTATGTGAATAATAGAGAAATCTCTCCAGCTTTGGATCCTCATCTAGTAAACAGAGAAGCTGCTACAGTATTTGGCAATGGAGGACCCGACAGGTCCCTCCATTACTCGTAATACTTTGCTTTGTCTATGGTGGCGCTGCTGAGGAATTGAATACATGTTGCTGCTTTCCTTTTCAGATCACACTGTGGTTCCGAGCAGCAGGGCACCCTATAAAAGCTTAACACGGAGGTCCCCTTGTAAAAAAAAAAAAAAGTAGGTATTGTCCACAGCAGAGAACCCCTTTAAAAAGCAAGTTTCAAGGGGGTTTGCCAAGACTTTTAATCAATGACCTATCCTTAGGATAATGTGATCAATTGAAGATCCATAGGGGGCCAACACCTGTTTGAGCTTCCAAGTATATAGGGCTGTGCTTGGGTACTGGACCCCTGACTATCTTTGATGACTTACTCTAAGGATAGGTCATCAATTATTTAGCCTAGAAAACCCCTTTAATTACAAATAATTCACAGCTATCACAACCTACTTCTTCAGCATTGATCATTGATCAGGGGCCTGGTGGAGGTATCTTCAGACAAGTAAGTTTAACGCAAAGAAAGCAAAAATTGACCCTAATGAAACCATCAGCTCTAAGATTGTTTAATTATGGAAAATATAATAAAATGAATAGAAATAAGACATGTGATATTCACAAATTCACAATATAATACTAATTCATGTGTCTCCTCGAGTCTAAGACGATCTTTTCTAGAAGACCTCCAGATTCCATGCTCCCGATAAAGATCTCCAGTTGGCCACCAGAATGGGACAAAATCGGATGTATCATATTCTTCACCAGACAGTTGGACCTGTTACTGTACATTGGGTGGGGGGTCTACATCGTACCCCCAAAAGGCTAAGTGTGGGAAGTAACATCGCACCCAATTTTCTCGAGGATACAGATGAGGCTTTACTAGTACACAAATCTAACAATAGAAAAGAACAGATACGTTAATACAAAGTTCAAAGTTTAAGCCCAGCTTTTATATTGGCCTGGTATATTACACAGTATCGAGGATCAAAACATAACCTCCCTACACTGTATCTAGGATTTAAAAAATTACCCGATGGACTCTTGTGTTGATAGTTCCTATGAAAATCTATGTGTGTAACTGTGTAGTCTGATTTTACATAAGTTACAAAGTTACAAGTGGCATTTTTGCACCAGCCTCCCCACTTTTCTCCCGAAAGATACTCCTAGGGTTGAGCGATCGGGATCAGAAAAGATCGGATTCCAATGGTGATCGAGTAAATTTCACTATCGCTATCAGAATTCCGATCCCGATCTTTTCGGCGGGATCAAGGTCGGAGGTTATTTCCCACAATACTTGGTTACTGGCCAATCATTGTGGGAAAATCTAACATTAGGCGATCGGGAAAGATCGGATTCCGATCAGTGATTGAGCAAATTTCACTATCGCGATCAGGATCAGCTGGAAGATGATCAAAAATTTGATTTAAAAATGATCCTGAAATCTCAAGATCGGCTCAACCCCAGATACACCTAATTCCTGCTGAGACGTTCGCTTTGTATAAATTGAGAGCACCTTCCACCGAGACATCAAGACTGGAATATAATACGCCAGTGTTGATCAATAAGCCCCAGAGAATTTCTATGTTGTGCTCATGCCCATAAGCCCCTGCACTATGTATAAACCAATGTGAAAGTTTGGGCTAGCGTGTTCCTTAAAGTTTCAAGGCCCCATCTTTTTCTTGTCATGTTATAACATTGTTTTCAAATACTTACTGTGCAGAGACAACATAGGAGAACTGTCATGACCAGAGCACAACACAGGCCGATGAGAATAATGGACCAGTATGGAAGGTCGCTGTTATTTTCTGTATAAGAGAACACAATGTTACATTTACAATATGGTCAACCCAATAATATGCAATGACAGGAAGAACTCTAGAGGAATCTTACAACATAATGGAACATTTCCCGACCAGGTATTGGCTTGTGTTGAGTAGAGATGAGCAAACTGGTTCGTATCAATCCAAGTTTGATGCAAATTTTACAAAAATCTCAGTTTGGCCAATCCCAAAGGTTTAGGAAATAATACTGAATAATGATAAACAGATATTCACCTTCCTTCACCTCTCCTTGACTGACTCCCATGGGACCACTGAGGTCTGTGACTGCAAGCATGGACATCATAACGTCTAACATGATGATGTTTGAAATCACAGGTTACCCTAGAGATCGAAAAAGACCAGGGCCAAAATTACCCATGAAGGACTACCAAGATGTGAGGGAAGCTGAGTATCTGTGGTTATTATTTTTCTGCTTCTTCCCTGGGTCTCCACAAATTCTAAAAGACAACTGGCTGTAAGACAACTGGCTAAAGCCTCTCTGCTATGCCCTATGATTGTTAACCCTTGCCCCTTGACTAAGCTCCTTCCCCTTGGCTGGTCTTCAGATGAAGATGGAGCAGATCAGTGGGAGATTGACTCCTTTGTTCTCTGCAAGGTTTCTTCACAATTGTTGGTGTCAAGATCATTCAGAACATGCTATAGTGTGACAAAAAGTAAGGACATGTCTATTTCTCATTTACCTTCAGCCTTCACGTCTAGATTTAGTGTTCATTTAATATTATTACTTCTTTAAGACATGGATGTACAGGTGAGCAAAGGAACGTTACTTGACATTCCAGTGGGGTGAATCTTAGGAGGACTCAGTGAGAAGGTATGGAGGAAAGACTAAGATGACCTCTGCTCTACCCTGATGAGTCCCAAAAGGCAGAAACAGACTTGTACACACGTGAATGTCTCTGGATAATTTCAATACTTGAGTCATGTACTAAGACTCCTCCGGGAAAGATGTTTTTTTTTCGTTCACTTTCCTCTTGGCTCAAGATAAGAGTCAGTAAATGACCAGCTTTTAGAAATAAAAACATTTGAAGTGCTCTGTTGGGTATTGTGAGGAACATAAAAAGTTGGCAACTGAGCAACATCTCAAGATACTGTCATATGAGCAAAAGTAACAGTAAAAGTAGGGAAAGGACACGTGTAGCCACGACAAGAAACAAAGGCTTCACCTGATCCTAAACTCCATGCACATATTAGTGGCCGAGATATCTTACGTTTTTTGCAATTGAGCATTGCGCTGATAGACCTTGGAGTGAAATTGCTGACTGTCCACTCCTGGAAAGATTATCAAGTAGGTTGAATGTTTTCCACTTGTGAATAATCTTTCTCAGAGGAGAGCGGAGGGCTTCAAATTGTTTGGAAATGGCCAGAGTGATGGGCAGCAACAATAGCTTCTCTAAGATCATTGCTGATATCTTTCCTCCTTGGCATTGTGTTAACATATGAATGCTCCAGACCAGCAAACGACCAAAACTTCTGTTTTACGGTATAATTTGTCAGGCGTTGTTGCTCATCTGAGGTTATATTTTCCAAATTTGAAGACCTTTTAAGGAATAGGCTTTTTTAATTATATCCTGATATACAAAGCCATAGTCCAGGTATGCGGAGTTCATTTCTCTCAAGACTGAATATATAGAAGATGTGCTAGAAATGAGCAAATCTGAAAAAAATATCACCCTCACATGAATTCAGTATAACAGAGATGTTGTTCCTTTGTATTACACAATAGAGGCGGGAATCTTGTTGGGATGGGATCTGTATTATACTATAATCCTGTAATCCTATCTCAACCAAGCATGGCCAATCCCATGATGTCACAGGTGGATGCCCAATCCCATGATGTCCTAGGTGGATGCCCAATCCCATGACGTCCTAGGTGGATCAATCAGACCAGAACTGGGTCTATCATGTGACCAACGTTGAACTGAAAGATGTCGAATCCCGGGAATGTTCTGCATCTGTCCTCACTAATTTGGTCTTGACGATGTCATTTGAATAGCCTGACACATCAGCAGGTAGTACACATTCCCATTCACCAGTGTCAATGTAGAGCACCAAACCTGGGCCAATACCAGAGCCCATTTGGGATGTAGTGTCCATGAAATGAGCGAATACATGACAAACTAACCCCTTTTGGAAAAAAATGAGAAAATTGGGGGCTTATGGTGGTTTTCCGAGACTTATATATTGATGACTGAGGATGGGTCACCAGTCTATGATCAGTGGAGAGTCAACACCCAGGATTGATCAGATGGTTGAAGGGAGCTGCAGCTTCTTCACAGAATACCAAGCACAGCACCATACTCTGTATAGTGGCTTTGCCCGGTATTGCAGCCTACCCCCATTCATTTGAATGGTACTGAGCTGCTGACCAATAAACAGGATGTCATCGGTACAGCGATAAGGCCGTGGCACTACTATGGCCTCTTCAATCAACTGGTTGGTGGTGGTCCTCTGTATTGGACCCTCAAAGACCCCATATTGAGTATCTATCCTAAGGTTAGGGTCAAATAGTTTCCAAATTTATGGAAAGAGGTATTTCTATCTCAACCAAACATGGCCAAATTCAGGACTTTTTCTCCTGTCCGCCAGCTGGCGTTCTAGGCTGTTTCCATAAGGCCCATAGAGTGCAAGCAAGTCCAACCTGATAGTCATGAGAATGACCCATGTTCCCATTCCGGCCATGTTTCACCCATTTGTTAATACCCATGTATTAAATTTGTCACGTTCTGCTCCAACAATCTTCAGTCTTCTAAATCTTCCCCGCACTATTTCCGTCACGTCTGTGGTATCTATTGTCTTCTTGATCCTCTCACAAATTCCTTAGATGGTGATGTCACCGATACAATATGATTTGATTTAAGACAATGCAGATTATAAGACTGGTTTAGTGAGTTTGCCTATAAAGGAAGCCAGTCACATGGCGCGGGAAACAATCTCTTCATCCCAGCAGAGGTTCCCAATGAATATTTATTGGGTAACATTCAGGGTGGATAAGGTATTGAAAGGTCACGAATTCCAGGCAGATGGTAGGACGTGTGTGACGTGTATGACGGTGCCGGCCAACAAAGGTGACAATAAAATTGCTGTTTATTAATGAATTGATTTAATCCTCCGGGGCATGAGGCTTGGAATTCATTAATAACATAACATCATTACCATTTACAATCTCCATATTATGGTAAGCGAGACACTTTAGAAGATGCCTTTGGTCGTGGTGACTGTGTGCTCCTACTATAGGGCTTGTGGGGGGTTGTATATCGATAACGGTGGGCTTTGTATAGCAATAACTTTGATGAGCATGTTAGGAAGTGAGAGGTCATGTCCTTAACTTTGGTGGGTGACCGTAAAAGGCCACATGTTAGCGACCCTACTTTGGCATGTCCCTTAATATGACCCTATTCTAGTCTTATTGTGACACTTAGGTTACATCAGGTCAAAGGCGCTGCATAAGAGTAGTCTTTGCGCCTTTAGGGTGGGTTCACACCTGCGCCCGGGTTTCTGTCTTCTGCCCCACGAAATTGGACACGGGCGGTCACCTTTGGAAACCCATTCAAGTGAATGGGTTTGAAAACTGACCGCTGGGTTTCCTTCCCTTGTCCAATTTTGTGAGGCGGAAGATGGAAACCGGCCAGATTGGCTGAAACAGAGTCCGGGCGCAGATGTGAACCCGCCTTAAATGGGCAGTCAACGTGCAGACCTGTTCACGCACCAAGACCATCCAGTTGTAGAGTCAATCCACGTAGTCCTAGGAAGACACATGCTTGTCAATTGCCTGGAAGGATCTGAAAATAAGGGGAGACTCAGAGAAGAGCTGGTCACATCCCAAAAGGGTGCCCCTAAATTGGGCGTGGTTTCACTGAAGGAGGATGTGACCCTCACCATGCATTGTCCTTCCCAGAATACCACAGCAAATGTTGGCAAGTGTGGAAAAGCAGCTGCATCACAAAGAGTTGGAGGCCTTGTCCACAAATATAAAAGGGTACATCGCCTGTGTGGAAGGGTGCATTGCTAGTGAGGAAGGGTGCATCGCCTGAGCGGAAGGGTGCATTGCTTGTGAAGAAGGGTGCATCGCCTGAGCGGAAGGGTGCATTGCTTGTGAGGAAGGGTGCATCGCCTGAGCGGAAGGGTGCATTGCTTGTGAGGAAGGGTGCATCGCCTGTGTGGAAGGGTGCATCGCCTGTGAGCAAGGGTGCATGGCCTGTGAGGTAGGGTGCATCGCTTGTGAGCACGGGTGCATCGCCTGTGTGGAAGGGTGCATTGCTTGTGAGGAAGGGTGCATCGCCTGAGCGGAAGGGTGCATTGCTTGTGAGGAAGGGTGCATCGCCTGTGTGGAAGGGTGCATGGCCTGTGAGAATAGTTTCTTGCAACAGATGCTATAAGCTGTGTCTTATTTTGGGTTTCCAAAATCAGGTTTTGTAACATTTTGGTTCTGCTTTACGACTATGTGGTGGTTATCCTTCAGATAAATCTTGACTGTACCAGCAGACTGTGCAGGATACAACCAGAAGGAGTCCAGCTGGTGCGGTTCCATTAGATGTGCATGAGAGGTTTGATAATAACCACAGTTCTGATGTTGCAGTCCCATTCATCCTAACTTGAAAGATGAGTCAGCAATGGTCTTCAAATTCATGTCTTGTCCCATTAAGGAGCCAGAGTCTTCAGCCATGCAGCCCACATTCTCTGGAAGGCATTACTAGGACCGATCACAAAGGTCTCATCCTTGGACAAATTTAAATCAAGACTCGAATCTCATCTATTCAGTCCGGTATTAGAGGACAAATAAAACCCTGACTATACATAGAATACTGCAAAATAATATTTCATTAACCCCCAGACTGCTGTATTATAAGAAACGTGCATGACTGATGTTATGGAGACACCCAGCCGCGCCTTTCTGATCAAAGAAATAGCTGATGATGAGATTGAGCTACGACATGCAAATGAAGAATGATAATGATACCAGGTTCTAATCAACCAATATTAGCATTGTATGGCGTCCTTCATTTACACATTTTACACATTATACGCCACATGTTCACATTACTCCTTAACATATGCAATGCGAGAAATTCCTGAGATACTCCAAGACCTGCTCATGTGAGAGTCCACGAGAACAATGCAAAAAAGGTAACAAAAGTTACAACCTTCCAAAAAATTGTATCAGGCACGGTATCCCAGCCCTGCAGATAGATAGGTTACTGTCACCAGAACCAGCATATCACCCCAGCCCTGCAGATAGATAGGTTACTGTCACCAGAACCAGTATATCACCCCAGTCCTGCAGATAGATAGGTTACTGTCACCAGAACCAGCATATCACCCCAGCCCTGCAGATAGATAGGTTAGTGTCACCTGTATCCAGCATATCACCCCAGCCCAGCAGATAGATAGGTTACTGTCACCAGAACCAGCATATCACCCCAGCCCTGCAGATAGATAGGTTACTGTCACCAGAACCAGCATATCACCCCAGCCCTGCAGATAGATAGGTTAGTGTCACCTGTATCCAGCATATCACCCCAGCCCGGCAGATAGAAAGGTTACTGTCACCAGAACCAGCATATCACCCCAGCCCTGCAGATAGATAGGTTACTGTCACCAGAACCAGCATATCACCCCAGCCCGGCAGATAGATAGGTTAGTGTCACCTGTATCCAGCATATCACCCCAGCCCGGCAGATAGAAAGGTTACTGTCACCAGAACCAGCATATCACCCCAGCCCGGCAGATAGATAGGTTACTGTCACCAGAACCAGCATATCACCCCAGCCCTGCAGATAGATAGGTTACTGTCACCAGAACCAGCATATCACCCCAGCCCTGCAGATAGATAGGTTAGTGTCACCAGAACCAGAATATCACCCCAGCCCGGCAGATAGGTTACTGTCACCAGAACCAGTATATCACCCCAGCCCTGCAGATAGATAGGTTACTGTCACCAGAGCCAGCATATCACCCCAGCCCTGCAGATAGATAGGTTACTGTCACCAGAACCAGTATATCACCCCAGCCCTGCAGATAGATAGGTTACTGTCACCAGAACCAGCATATCACCCCAGCCCTGCAGATAGATAGGTTAGTGTCACCTGTATCCAGCATATCACCCCAGCCCGGCAGATAGATAGGTTACTGTCACCAGAACCAGCATATCACCCCAGCCCTGCAGATAGATAGGTTACTGTCACCAGAACCAGCATATCACCCCAGCCCTGCAGATAGATAGGTTAGTGTCACCAGAACCAGAATATCACCCCAGCCCGGCAGATAGGTTACTGTCACCAGAACCAGTATATCACCCCAGCCCTGCAGATAGATAGGTTACTGTCACCAGAGCCAGCATATCACCCCAGCCCTGCAGATAGATAGGTTACTGTCACCAGAGCCAGCATATCACCCCAGCCCTGCAGATAGATAGGTTACTGTCACCAGAACCAGCATATCACCCCAGCCCTGCAGATAGATAGGTTACTGTCACCAGAACCAGTATATCACCCCAGCCCTGCAGATAGATAGGTTACTGTCACCAGAACCAGCATATCACCCCAGCCCTGCAGATAGATAGGTTACTGTCACCAGAACCAGCATATCACCCCAGCCCTGCAGATAGATAGGTTACCTGAATCAAACAATGTTTTCCCGCTTGTGAATCACTGCCTTTGTTGCTGATATATCACTAATTTGATCAATATGCAAATGGTCTATTTGGAGCAATCACCACTTATTTCTTTGCAGATATGACAGCATCCTTATTTCTCCAAAGAGCTCAGTTATTTAGTTCTGGCATCACTTCATATATATTCATAAATGTCATAACTTACGGTCATCAAAAACATCTCCGAGTGCCCCTGTGCACACAACACCTGCAACACAAAGTCATGGATGAGACTCAGGGCACATATCTTGGGCACTGTTAGGACATGAGTATTACAGATATGGATGTAGCAGAGTGGGATTTGTCAGTTCTGTAGGTCAAAGCTAAGCTTGTTATCTAACTTTGACTCTATTTGTCCATTTTATTGAATGGGCTTGAGCTGCAATACCAGACTCAGCCAGTAGATAGGTATGGAGCTGTTTCTGGAATTAAAATAGTCAAGACATGTATGAATTGGGTCTAATAAAACGCTCAGCTCTGCTACATCTGTATCCTGTATGCGTCCTGTATGTGTTGTTCATATAACTTTCTTATACAGTTTATTTTTTCACATTTTTTAGACCTCTGCATGCTGTCAGTGAGTAATAAAAGTTGCATTGGGATGCTGAATGTAATGCTGATGTAGCTGAGGGTTTGTTGCAATGTATTTGTAAGAGATAAGAGCACACACAGCAAACTTTCTGAGCTAATTTGGATAATTCTTTTTTGCTATGAGGTCCATTAGTGATCATATCTGATCAGTACAGGAACTCAGAAGCAAGTGCATTTCTCTGCAGCACCCCCGCAGGAGGACTCAAGCATTACACAATCCTAATTTAATTCAATAGACTGTCTGTTTGTTGTGTGCCCATCCCGGGTCCTCCAGAGTGGGAGATTCTCTTTGGTATTAGCTATTAGGTGAGGTTTGTGATGGCACAGAAGTTTACCCAATATGGGAGAGACATGCAGCAGAGCAGAGTTTGTCACTTCTTATGAATGTCTTATGATATCTGTAGTTGTTTATGGTTTTCCATAAGACTTACTATGGCTGATATTCAATACTATAATATGTTACAGTAATATTACTGAATAATGACACTGGAATAACACAGTGAGCTCTGCTACATCTACATAAAAGCTTCAGAAGCTACATTGTTGTTACTAAGACCCCTCCATTTCACTCCAAACCCATTCTATTTATCAGGCATCAGAACTATCCTGCTATCTAATGTACAGATGTAGCAGAGCTGAATTGTGTATGTAGGGAAATACAGAGGGAATTCATAGATAACATAGTCAGTATAATACATGATAACAAACTCAGCACTGCTACACCTGAAGATTGTATTAGAACAAATGTAGAATAAAGGTATTGAGAGAGAATAAGATGTTACTGTCCCCAGAGCGGTGAAGGTGAGATGTCCATCAAGAGCAATATCATCAATGTGGCCTTACCTAGTAGTACGCTGCAGACCTCCCAGGCATGGATGTTCATTGTGCAGCTGACTAGAGGAACTCTGGATCCTATCAGACAGATAACATGTATTATGTATATACCCCGGTGACCTGGATCCTCCCCGTGTAATACCTACTGAGCGAGTCCAATAGGAGGCATTGTCTACTGATGTGTCATATACTAAAGTGTCACAGTGTATCAGTGAGGTTATCCTCCAGGAGTGACATGAGGATACACAATGATCTATCTATCTATCTATCTATCTATCTATCTATCTATCTATCTATCTCCTATCTATCTATCTATCTATCTATCTCCTATCTATCTATCTATCTATCTATCTCCTATCTATCTATCTATCTATCTATCTATCTATCTATCTATCTATCTATCATCTATCTCTTATCTATCTATCTATCTATCTATCTATCTATCTATCTATCTCCTATCTATCTATCTATCTATCTATCTATCTATCTCCTATCTATCTATCTATCTATCTATCTATCTATCTATCTATCTCCTATCTATCTATCTATCTATCTATCTATCTATCTATCTATCTCCTATCTATCTATCTATCTATCTATCTATCTATCTCCTATCTATCTATCTATCTATCTATCTATCTATCTATCTATCTATCTATCATCTATCTCTTATCTATCTATCTATCTCCTATCTATCTATCTCCTATCTATCTATCTATCTATCTATCTATCTATCTATCTATCTATCTATCATCTATCTCTTATCTATCTATCTATCTCCTATCTATCTATCTCCTATCTATCTATCTATCTATCTATCTATCTATCTATCTCCTATCTATCTATCTATCTATCTATCTATCTATCTATCTATCTCCTATCTATCTATCTATCTATCTATCTATCTATCTCCTATCTATCTATCTATCTATCTATCTATCTATCTATCTCCTATCTATCTATCTATCTATCTATCTATCTATCTATCTATCTATCATCTATCTCTTATCTATCTATCTATCTATCTATCTATCTATCTCCTATCTATCTATCTATCTATCTCCTATCTATCTATCTATCTATCTATCTATCTATCTCCTATCTATCTATCTATCTATCTATCTATCTCCTATCTATCTATCTATCTATCTATCTCCTATCTATCTATCTATCTATCTATCTATCTATCTCCTATCTATCTATCTATCTATCTATCTATCTATCTATCTATCTCCTATCTATCTATCTATCTATCTATCTATCTATCTCCTATCTATCTATCTCCTATCTATCTATCTATCTATCTATCTATCTATCTATCTATCTAGCTATCTATCTATCTCCTATCTATCTATCTATCTATCTATCTATCTATCTCCTATCTATCTATCTATCTATCTATCTATCTATCTATCTATCTCCTATCTATCTATCTATCTATCTATCTATCTATCTATCTCCTATCTATCTATCTATCTATCTCCTATCTATCTATCTATCTATCTATCTATCTATCTATCTATCTCCTATCTATCTATCTATCTATCTATCTATCTATCTATCTCCTATCTATCTATCTATCTATCTATCTATAATCTATCTATCTATCTATCTATCTATCTATCTATCTATAATCTATCTATCTATCTATCTATCTATCTATCTATCTCCTATCTATCTATCTATCTATCTATCTATCTATCTATCTATAATCTATCTATCTATCTATCTATCTATAATCTATCTATCTATCTATCTATCTATCTATCTATCTATCTAACTGTTCCTTAGGACAAATTCTCCCACCAACATCCACAGCACAAGCCTGTTCTTCAGTGCATCAACCCGGAGGAGGTTTTGGTGGAGATAATCCTATCCACCATAGTCCAAACTGTGAAAAGCTTCCTCAACTTTAGTATTCCCCTCACTCCTCCACTCGTTTGCTGAAATAAACTGCCATCACAAATAGGACCATCACCCCTGTGTCTTAGTCAGAGACTACTGTGATGACTTAAGAAACCGTTTCAGGATGACTTTTGCCCATGAGAGTCGTTTTTGGTGTCATCTGAAACTATTACAGAATCACTGCAAAACCATTGTGTAGTGTCCCCCAAGAGGACCACTGTTAAACACCATTATCATCTGCATTGCATCTCTCAACAGCAGCCATAGTGGTCTTTCTCAATTCAGGTCTCTAATAGTTATGGTGGTCTTCTCGGACACATTTATGCCAACTCCCACTATGCTCGAGTTTTCCTCTTTCTGGTGGACCCAGTGTGTAAAAACTGCCACTTGTACAGTATCTGGTCTCCATTCTAGGTTATGGGGACTTGTTTGGTCTTGTTACAGCCGCATCCAAATGCCCTGGATTACAACAATAATCTTAAAAACTCCTCTCTCGTCATGACATAGGCATTATGACCACTAAGGCATCAGTCCCCACTTCATAGATTGCTAATATATAACATCTCCTCACTGGTGTTGCTAAGGCATTTGTTGTAATGGGACCAGGCTGGGATCCAGCTCTTACCGGTGCCCCTTCTGACCAGATCATTCTGTTCTCTCCTGCTTTTCCTAGTGACTAGGTTGTCTTCAGGCCTTCTGTATTCAGCCACATTATTCAGATTTGTCTGGTTGTCACTTCCGAGTTGAGAAGTATCTCTCCTGGACCAGCTTTTATTCTATGGTACCACCAGTGCCTGTGCAACATCTGCCTCCATTACCACGGCAAATCTTTCACTGGCATCATATTCTGTTGACTACTCCTTATGTAACAGGGTCAGTTCTCTGTGTGGCCCTTGTAAATTATATAGGATGCACTTGAGGATGATGTACCATAGTGGGAGATATGTAACAATAAATGGTAAAACTGTAACTGGTAGGAGGTGCAATGCATGATGGTTACAGCACAAGACACATAGGTTTGTTAATACAGTATATATTTATCTATCCATCTATCATTAGGGTTCTGTAAATCACAATTGTGACTGCGCCAGCCTTCATTGAGCATTTTTCCCAGGATCTGATGGTTGTAGGTGGCTCTGCTGCACAGCCAAGGGATAGATAGATAGATAGATAGATAGATAGATAGATAGATAGATAGGAGATAGATAGATAGGAGATAGATAGATAGATAGATAGATAGATAGATAGGAGATAGATAGATAGATAGATAGATAGGAGATAGATAGATAGATAGATAGATAGATAGATAGATAGGAGATAGATAGATAGATAGGAGATAGATAGATAAGAGATAGATAGATAGATAGATAGATAGATAGGAGATGATAGATCTCACACATTATTACGCCCCATAGTGGCCCCTGCACACATTATTACGCCCCATAGTGGCCCCTGCACACATTATTACGCCCCATAGTGGCCCCTGCACACATTATTACGCCCCATAGTGGCCCCTGCACACATTATTACGCCCCATAGTGGCCCCTGCATACATTATTACGCCCCATAGTGGCCCCTGCACACATTATTACGCCCCATAGTGGCCCCTGAACACAGTATTACGTCCCATAGTGGCCCCTGCACACATTATTACGCCCCATAGTGGCCCCTGCACACATTATTACGCCCCATAGTGGCCCCTGCACACAGTATTACGTCCCATAGTGGCCCCTGCACACAGTATTATGTCCCATAGTGGCCCCTGTACACATTATTATGCCCCATAGTGGCCCCTGCACCCAGTATTATGTCCCATAGTGGCCCCTGCACACAGTATTACGTCCCATAGTGGCCCCTGCACACAGTATTATGTCCCATAGTGGCCCCTGCACACAGTATTATGTCCCATAGTGGCCCCTGTACACATTATTATGCCCCATAGTGGCCCCTGCACCCAGTATTATGTCCCGTTGTGGACACCCATTAACAATTATTATACTCTGGAGTCTTTTCAGACCCCAGAGTATAATAATCGGAGACCCAAGGGAAGAACAACATAAAAAAAAAAACCACTGTAACTTACCTGTCTCCTGACTCCCCGCTGGCGGCCATCTTCAATGACGTCAGGGACGTCATGTGACCGGGAGCCTGCGTCGCGACGCACAAGGACGCAGGCCCCGATCATGTGACGTCTGAGACGTCACACAAGTAGGCCGAAGCCTGCGCGGAGCCTGGAGAGGTAAGTATATGGGGCCCGTTAGCGGCTGGAGTAACTCCAGCCGGTAACGGCCTATTAAAAAAAAACAAAAAACGCAGCGGTAGCTGCTGTCACCGGGCCCCTAATGTACCGGGCCCTGTGGCAGCTGCTACTGCTGCTACCATGGTAGTTACGCCACTGGGTAGATAGGAGATAGATAGATAGATAGATAGATAGATAGATAGATAGATAGATAGATAGATAGATAGATAGATAGATAGATAGGAGATAGATAGATAGATAGATAGATAGATAGGAGATAGATAGATAGATAGATAGATAGGAGATAGATAGCTAGATAGATAGATAGATAGATAGATAGATAGATAGATAGATAGATAGGAGATAGATAGATAGGAGATAGATAGATAGGAGATAGATAGATAGATAGATAGATAGATAGATAGATAGATAGATAGATAGGAGATAGATAGATAGATAGATAGGAGATAGATAGATAGATAGATAGATAGATAGATAGGAGATAGATAGATAGATAGATAGATAGATAGATAGATAGGAGATAGCTAGATAGATAGATAGATAGATAGATAGATAGATAGATAGATAGATAGGAGATAGATAGATAGGAGATAGATAGATAGGAGATAGATAGATAGGAGATAGCTAGATAGATAGATAGATAGATAGATAGATAGATAGATAGATAGATAGATAGATAGGAGATAGATAGATAGATAGATAGATAGATAGGAGATAGATAGATAGATAGATAGATAGATAGATAGATAGATAGGAGATAGCTAGATAGATAGATAGATAGATAGATAGGAGATAGATAGATAGGAGATAGATAGATAGGAGATAGATAGATAGGAGATAGATAGGAGATAGCTAGATAGATAGATAGATAGATAGATAGATAGATAGATAGGAGATAGATAGATAGATAGATAGATAGATAGATAGATAGATAGGAGATAGCTAGATAGATAGATAGATAGATAGATAGGAGATAGATAGATAGATAGATAGATAGATAGGAGATAGATAGGAGATAGCTAGCTAGATAGATAGAAAGATAGATAGATAGATAGATAGATAGATAGATAGATAGATAGATAGGAGATAGATAGATAGGAGATAGATAGATAGATAGATAGGAAATAGATAGATAGATAGATAGATAGATAGATAGATAGATAGATAGGAGATAGATAGATAGATAGATAGATAGATAGATAGATAGATAGATAGATAGATCACAGAACAAAGAGCAATTGTTCCTCCCACCTGATTCAGTGACATAATGGTGCGGTCCGGCCTCGCCTTGTATACTTGTAGACATTATTGGGTGTTCTCCTTGTCAGATAAACATTGATCCTGAGGATAAGTCTATAGAAGAATTTATCTAAACAAAGGAATAATAAAGACATTGAACCAAGGACGTAGCACTGGAAAAAACCTGTAAAAAAATGATAATGACATTGTCCAGGTGAATATAGATCAACAGGAATGTGAGGTCACTGGGATTTTTAAGACTTCACCTAAGACAACCCACATCAGTATAACTGTAACCACTTAAAGGGGTTCTCCACTTTGGACAGTCGCTACTTGTTAGAAGGGCCATTTACAATAAGCAGATTGTGCTCGGAGCGCGTCCTCCTGTCCTAACAGCCAGCTGTAATTTGTGGTGAGAATGGTGAGAAGTGTTCAATGTCCCTGCAGCGCCACCACAGGGGAAAAGAAGCATTGCACTGTACCTAGGGGTAGGCTGAGTAATGAGAGATCGGACAGGTCCTCCAGAGTCAGAGGCGCCAAAAAATGAGGTATTGTGAGGAGGTCTGAAAAACTGAAGGGAAAAAAAATACAAAATAAAAGTTAAAAGAATAAAAAATAAAATCCTCAAAAAACTAAAAAAAAATCCCTCATTAAAACACACCTAAAACACCACTATGGTTACCTTATTTGCCATAATATATATCAGCCCATTTTTGACATCTTTGTAAAATTTGCAAATTATTAAATAGCCGCATACATTATAAAAAAATATAAAAAAAACTTTTTGGGTGGCCCACCAAATAAAAAAAACCTAAAATGGTGACTGGTCCCTAAGACTTTTCCTGGCCCGGTCCTTACAGGGTTAATGGCTTTTATTCGCGATAAGATCGTCCTCCAAGAGTTTAGTGACGCCAAAAATAATTGGTGATTTAGTTAATTATCCAGTTTAGTCACAGAGCCAGGCCCGGCCGTCGCCAAGACCTATCGTACAATCCAAATGAAAAACAAATTGGTTATAATTGGGAGAAGAAGAAATTGTTTCATGTCATAGATAAAGAGGAACAAATCTGAGAACCTGCGCCAAACGGACCCAAAAGGCGCGAAATTCTCAGATATCCAGAACGGGATACGATGCAGCCCATCCGGGTATAGACAGTCAAGTCTTCATAGAAGATCCCACCTTCAAGAGCAATGGTTTTTGTGACCCCACCTCCCCATATCGTGGAAGATGAGACTCCACGGACTGTTATACCCCAACCCCCCCCCATACCCACCACTCACCCACCCGAATCCAACCCCCCCACACACTTTACTATCTTTGGCAATGCCAAATATCTATTCGGACGTGCCAATAAAGCTTGTTTGATTTGATTTGTGACTATTTTTTCCTTCCATTATATTTTGCCTGTCTATAAGCAGACCACCATCTATTCCAAGTAAAGACAACTTTTTGAGCAATTTTTGCAATGGGAGCCCCTTCGTAAAGATCAGCAGAGGTGCAGACGTGTTTTTGGTCCTGACAACCCAGTTGGTAAAATAACCCCATAGGCCCAAGGAGACCTGACTGTCATCTCCAAGTACAGAAACCTTCTGGCGTACCATAACTAGGAATGGCAGGGCCCCATGGTGAATTTTTGACATGGGCTCCCCCTTGACCTTGTTCCACCATTGAGTTTGCAGGCCCGTGGCCTCACTTACCAATGCCGACTCCTGCTGAAGGGTAAGTGCTGAGCAGGAGCAAGGTAAGTAAATAGGTAACTCCAGCAGGTAACGGCCTATTAAAAAAGAACACAAAAACACAAAAAGATCTGCAGCAATAGCGTCTGCCGCTGGGCCCCCTAATGCCTTGGGCCCTGTGGCAGCCGCTACCTCGGTAGTTACACCCCTGGTACCGTCCTTTCACTTGAAAAAGTTTTTAAAAGTTTAAAAATATTTACAAAATAAATCGAGGAAACTACAAAAAAAAAAAAAAAATAACAAAAAATAAATATATAGTAAAAACTTCAAATAACTTTATCAATCCCAGTCTGTCTGGGAAGACAAGAGAAGACAGACAGATTGGAGCAAGCCTACCTCCACAGAAGATCTGGGCTCAGTTCTCCAAGATGGCGGCGGGAACAACACCCCTGCCAAAAAATGTCAGCGAGTGTACCCAGAATGGATGGAGGGCAAAGGGCAAAGATGACACTAAATATTGACGGGATTTACATTCACTTTTCTTCATTCATTTCATTTTGTTTGTTGCCAAAATAAACGATTAACCCTTCTATTTCTGAAAGCAATCTCACTTTGCAGCAGGTTTTTCCTCTACGGGCATGATGAGGTTCACCTGCAATACCAGACACAAGCTATGGACAAGGGGTGGCGCTATTTCTGGAACAAAAACTAAACAGACCTTTGTTTCTAATCCTGGATAATCCCTTTAAAGGGATTCTACCATTAAAACCTCTTTATTTGTAGATAAGACATCGGAATAGACTTTAGAAAGGCTATGCGTATCTTACCTTTAGATGTGATCTCCGCCGCGCCATTCCTTAGGGCGGGCCCCAGCACTGGAAATACGATGGGGGCGTCCCCACTGCTGCTCGAAAACAGACTCCAGCGACGCCTCTATCTTCTGCTGGATCCTCCCCTTCTTTCTTCGTCTTTCTTCGGCGTCACCTCCGACACCTGCGCAGTTGGCTCTGCCAGTGAGACACTGGTAGAGCCGACTGCGCATGCCCGCGGCCATAGTTCCAACGCCGCAATTGCGCGCATGCGCAGTACGTTTCTCAAAGTCTTCACCAAACAGAGCATACTGCACATGCTCAGTAAGATCTGTATGGCCCTCCGAGGCGCGAGTGAAGTCATTCAGGCTTCAGAGGGCCGTACAGATCTTACTGAGCATGTGCAGTATGCTCTGTTCGGCGAATACTTTGAGAAACGTACTGTGCATGCGCGCAATTGCGGCGTTGGAACTATGGCCGCGGGCATGCGCAGTCGGCTCTACCAGTGTCTCACTGGCAGAGCCAACTGCGCAGGTGTCGGAGGTGACGCCGAAGAAAGACGAAGAAAGAAGGGGAGGATCCAGCAGAAGATAGAGGCGTCGCTGGATCATGTTTTCGAGCAGCAGTGGGGATGCCCCCATCGCATTTCCAGCACTGGGGTCCGCCCCCAATGCTGCGAGAGAACTAATTTGCATACCAGTAAAAAATGGTATTTCTAAGGAACGGCGCGGCGGAGATCACAACTAAAGGTCAGAGACGAATAGCCTTTCTAAAGTCTATTCCAACGTCTTATCCACAAAAAAAGAGGGTTTTAATGGTAGTATCCCTTTAAATACAGAGTTGGATGTTGTAAATATTGTCCGTTCCGGGTGTCTTCACGTACCGGGCTGTGATTGATGACAAGTTGATGATGACATTATTATGTAGATTAAGTTAAACGAGTCTTCCCAGTATCATAACTATATTAATTACAAGTTCATTTCCTGGATCACTCTCAGAATGTTCTCGCTAAACCAGAATTGTTGCCAGAGAATGTCTGACTGTCCTAGTTTGTTCAGAAAATATCAAGTTGCCAAATCCAAACACGGTGCTCTACGCAGAGAAGGCGGCGGTAACCAGCCAACATAAACCTGCGCCCTTCTTTACTTTTATGGTCGGGATACAGATATAGGTGTCAGGAGATGATTAGCTTTTCAAGACAATATCGTGTCACAGAGTGTCTATGGGTGGCCATCCAGTGGTTGTGTTGGGAATTACAGCCTTTCATGGTTTTAGCTGGCACGTCACAATGTTGCTAGTATAAAGGCAGCTGGGTTCTGTCTACTGGATCTACCGATCATGTGCTGATGACGTCATCAGTAAGTGTCTTCTGCATGGAAAAGCAAATGGAAGGTGAGTATGAGTGGGTTGTTGTATGTTTTATCACATCCTACCTAGGCCTCCAACTATTATATTCGTGTCCATATGCAGTAAACACGGTGGGATTGTGGAAGGGACGAATGTGATTATAAAATGGGACCAGAACTATTTATATTTACAGGGTGATGTATTATACATGGTGTTCACACTCTTACCAGGAGCTGTATCCATGCCGGCCCTATAACACACACACTATATATAAATGATAGTATAGGATATTACTAGTTCACTCTTCCATCCCATTTTTCAACTCTTCCAAAACATTCAGGAGTCTTCAAGAAGAGAATCAAATATCAAAGGAGACCAAATCTCGAAGGAGCAGGAGAAGCGAAAGCATTGCTATAATGTATTGTATGTTCATGGGGTCAGACATTTAAGGGCGATGGAGTAAATGGGGCATAACCAGAGAATGTAATTTGAATAAAAGGTGTAAATATGTCTGAAAATGTTGTTGAATCTCTTGACGTTCTCTTCTAAGGCCAGGTTCACACTAGCGTTGGTTTCCTCTCTGGGATTCCGTCCCCCATTCTGCTTGAAAAATGTGCTTTTTTGGGCAAAAACACGGGCGACCCCATTGTAGTTTATGGTGTATGCGGGTTTATGCCGGTATCCACTTTTTAAACATATTGGGTTTCCATTTTTGGGTCCACCGAGCGTAGGTGTGAACTTATCGTAACTTGCAGAGACCTTTCCAAAAACATTGGCAGGTATGTCAAATTCCCTGAGTATCCAGCAGTGAAATCCTTTAGGAGTAGAGCAGCTACAAAGAAAGTCTCTCACTGTGGAGGACCTGGACAGCCCCAAATACTTGATACCCTGTTTCCCCGAAAATAAGACCCCCCTCCTTCACCTCTTGCACCACCTACAACCGGCCGCCATGCTGGCACTCCGCTAAGGAAGCGCTGGCATGACTGCCGATTGTCCCCCGCTCCAGCCGCTGCATAAGACATCCCCCGAAAATAAGACAGGTCATATATTTCGGAAGATAATTTAATATAAGACACTGTCTTATTTTCGGGCAAACAGGGTAAGTATTGTATAATGCTTCACTTTACCTGTGGTGGCACTAGTGAGGCGTTCAACACTTCTTCGGTTTCCTCCCATACCCAAAACCAAGCAATAGATTAATTTCAATTTCCTCGGAAATTGACTTTTGTGTGTCTGAGATCATTTAACCACTTCTGGACCACCCATAGACTATATACGTCCGGATAGTGGTTGCCTAGTTCTGACAGGACGTGACAGTACGTCCAGTCAGAACACAGCAGCTGCAGAGAGATCGTGCAGCTGCTTTCACTGGGAGCCGGCTGTAACTTCAGCTGGAGCTCCCAGAGAGAAGGCAGGGAAGATTTATTACCTTCCCTGCCATCTCAATTGCTGTGTATACAGCGCTCAATGAGCGCTGTATACACGGCTATGGGTGCCACCATGATGAGGCCGCCCTCTGACCCAGCGGTCACGTGATCCACCGGGAGCAGCGTCTTACCAGAGCTGCTGGGTCCTGTAGGACCCAGATCAGCTCTGTATACTGTGTATACAGTGTGCAGGAGGCTGTATTCCTCCTGTAACTGAGGCTAAATATAGCAGCCCCAGTTATAGGGGAAATCAGCCTCCAGTACAAAAAAAAGTGATCAGATGTCCCCAAAGGTCTCTTATCACCTTATGGGGACACAATCTGAAAAAAAATATATATATAAATATAATAAAAAAGTTTAAAAAAATGTAAATAAAATAATAATAATAAACAAAAATAATAATACTAATACGCTAATAAAACGCCGTTATTAAAGGTTATAGCCCCACCCCCGACGACACCATACAAAATAAAAATTACCGTAATGAAGAGGAAAAACTATATTATAAAGTTTTTCAGTGACACTTTGTGTTATTAAATAAAAATAAATAAAGTGAAAACCAGACACAATTTCCCTGCTATTATGTTTATATTTTCCCAAATATAAAAAAAATTAAAACACATTCGAAAATAAAAAACAACATAAAAATAAAGCCCTAGGTATCCCCGAAAAAAGACGCAAAAATTAGTTGACTGAGACATACAGGAAAAATGTTACAGCCCTCAAAACCGCACATACAAAATAAACCTAAAATGTGTCTGGTCCTGGAGCACAAATTGGCCGGTACTGAAGTGGTTAAGAATGTAATTTCCTGTAATGTGTTTATCAGTTTTGCAGCTTTATCCATCTACACGGCAACAGACTACAAACAGACCTTGTGTAGTCTGACCCATATCGCCTTCCATGTGTCCTCTGCTTCTAATAATGGTGTGATATAAGTAAAATCAATCGTCCATCTCTCTATCTTATAAAAATGAATTCTTGTCCGTCTGTCCGTCCGTCTGTCTGTCTGTCTGTTCTCTAATGCGAACCAAACGACTGGACCGATCTTCACCAAATTTGGTACAGAGATACTTCAGGTATCCGGGAAGGTTTAAGACGAGACTCCAACTCACTCGGACGTACCGTTGCTGAGATACAGCATTCCAAACACAGTGCCCCCCCCCCCCCCCCCCCTTAGCCAATACAAACCTGCAAGACTTTCACTCATATTCCAACTGCAATACACACGGTCACTCCACATGCACAATACAACACTGATATCCAAACTGAGATACACGCATCAGAGGATTAGATACACAGATCAGCACACAGTATCACACGCCACAGGATTAGATACACGCGTCTGCACACAGTCCCACAAACCAGAGGATTAAATACGCACTTCTGCACACAGTTCCACACACTGAAGGATTTGATACACGCGTCTGCACACGGTTCCACATGCCGAAGGATTAGATACAGGCGTCTACACACAGTTCCACACTCCAGAGGATTAGATACACAGATCAGCACACAGTATCACACGCCACAGGATTAGATACATGCGTCTGCACACAGTCCCACAAACCAGAGGATTAAATACGCACTTCTGCACACAGTTCCACACACTGAAGGATTTGATACGTGCATCTGCACACGGTTCCACATGCCGAAGGATTAGATACAGGCGTCTACACACAGTTCCACACTCCAGAGGAATAGATACGCGCGTCTGCACACATTTGTACACGCCATAGGATTAGATACACACGTCTGCACAGAGCACCACATGCCGTAGGATTAGATACACGTGTCTACATACAGTTCCACACTCCAGAGGATTAGATACGCACGTCTGCACACAGTTGTACATGCCATAGGATTAGATACACGTGTCTGCACACAGTACCACATGCAGTAGGATTAGATACGCGCGTCTACACATAGTTCCAAACGCTGAAGGATTAGATACGCGCCTCTTCACACAATACCACACAGGGGAGGATTAGATACGTGTGTGTGCACACAGTACCACACTTTGGAGGATTAGATACATGCCTCTGCACACAGTACCACAAGCCAGAGAATTAGATACGCGTCTCCGCACACAGTATTACACGGGGGAGGATTAGATACGCGTTTCTGCACACAGTACCTCACGGGGGAGGATTAGATACATGCCTCTGCACACAGTACCTCACGCCAGGGATTAGATACACCTGTCTGCACACAGTACCACACGCCAGAGGATTAGATACATGTGTCTGCACATAGTACCACATGCCGTAAGATTAGATATGCACGTCTGCAAACAGTTTCATTTACCGGAGGATTAGATATGTGCCTCTTCACACAATGCCACACGGGGGAAGATTAGATACACACATCTGCACACAGTACCACACCAACAAGGATTAGATACTTGCGTCTAAACACAGTACTACACGGGGAAGGATTAGATACAGCGTTACTCCAGGTATCCATAACAACTGATCACAGGTTTTTCACTGATATCCAAAATGAGATACACATAACCACATGACGCTTATGGACATACACACAAACCACATACAAAATACACCAGAGCAAAACTGGACAATTCTTATGGGGCCAGTACACAAACATAAAATGTAATATACCCGTGCGAAGCCGCGTCCTCCCTCTAGTTTCATTTTATATACGATGGAGTTGGAGTCGGTAACTTTTCTTCCGCCTACAAATCCATCCAAAACCAGTCCAGATCCCCCAACTCCGACTCCAAAGTCATAAAGGAAACATATTACAGGGAACAAAAAGATGAGACTGTGATCTGAGGATCCGACTACGCAGGTTTAGTTTGTTGTCTGTTATCATGCAGACGCTTCTGTCTAAGTAGTAACTGTATACACAGAATTCTAGGAACATTCTAAGGAAAATTGTAACTTTTTTGCATCGGAGAAACATTTTATAAAAATAAGTTAAAATTTACGACCTTCTCTTTCTCAGACCTTTGACCTGACAATTCATAACACGGCCACCGAACTTCGGGACTTTATTAACCCAATTATTTGTCATTAATGAGAAATGTAGAATCAGGAATGAGAAGAAGGCGGCCATGAATGATTTATTAGATGATTGGCATATCTGTGACGTGAGTGCAGGTGCCGGAGGACATCAAGAGGTGAAGACACAAGAGACAGCAGAAGGGACTGTGCAAAAGTATTAGGTAGAAAAAATGCTGCACAGGGCGACTGCTTCCAGAAATAGAAGGGTTAATCGGTTATTTTTGTCAATGAAAAAGGAGACATTGTAAATCCCATCGATATTTGGTGTGATCTTAGTCCTGGAAATGATGATATCGCCCTGATCTCAACATCGTCCAGTCTGTCTGGGGTGACATGAAGAGCCAGACGGATTGGACAAGCAACATCCATAGAAGATCTGGGCTTAGTTCTCCAAGATGGCGGCAGGAACAACCTCCCTTACCTGGCAGCATTTTTTTTCCCTCACCTGCCTAAAATATTTGCACAGTGCTGTAGAGTATCCATAGAGGAGAGGAGATGGTCTTACTACAGATTAATATTGATGTGGATTTTGCCATCCGGACACAAAGGGTCTAGTGTTTGCCCCCCCCCCCCCCCTCCTCCAACTTCTTGATAGGAGTCTTGGCTATGTCTTCTGGATATCGGAGTCCAGTTCTTGTAACGAGGGGATCGGCCCAAGACAAACTCCTTATATTGATTCTTAATATAATAACGGAAAGTACCAAAATCACATCTGCAAATGTTCTGAATTCTGCGCCCCCTTCTGTTATCCCAGACACCTCTAGGTCTCTCGTGTGTTGGGTGACGTGTTTGGTACTATCAGTAGAGGGCAGTATCACTCCGAGTTGTCGTCAGGAGAAAACTGAAGCTTAAAGCAGAGGATTATTGCTCTCTATGGAGAAGGGGTCTAAAATTAGGGGGATGGAAGTGACAAAAGGGGTTGTCCAAAAATGCAAAAATTTCAAAAAGTAAAAACAGTTCTGCTGTGTAGGGGCCTGGGGAAAGTTGGCCTATAAACTACAATGTGAAGTCAGATGCTGCCTCCTGCTGGTATGAAACAGTACTGGAGCTGCCAACTAGTGTATGGCTGAGATTAGAGATGGGTGTCCTGCCCAAGTGTGCAAAGTGAGGATTGTAGTGCAGGGGTTAATAATAAAAAAATATTGGGGATACTTTTAATTTGGACCAAATGAAATCTAACTGAAGGACCTGAAATGTTATTAAGTCTTTAGAACTGTCCACCTATTGTCTATGGACAGCTGAGGCCGCTGCATCCATTGGCACAAATTCACTATTTCACCCATAGTGAACAATCACGGACAATCATCTTCCACAAAGTTCTGGCTTGTGCCAGGAGGACCAGCAGAGAACCATCACTATGCCCTAATGTGAACCTTGTTTCAGAACAGCGCCACCCTTGTTCATGGTCGGTGACTGGTACTGCATCTCAGCTGCAAAAAAAATTCCGACCGATGATTCTAATTTCAGACAACTCAATATAAGAGAATTAGACTTTATTGCTTTGGGTAGAATTTAATAGATTTTTTTCTGTGATATATAAAGTATTGGTTACATCAGTGCAAATAAACATGAATCATATCGAAATAATTCTTTGTATAAAAATAGAATAAATACAATCTGATAAATTTTATATAACAAGGAAACATTGGATTTCAGAATAAATAATGTCTATTGCAAAGGAATAGGCCCCGTCCACCAGTTTTCTGGCAAACACGGCATCAAACATTGGAATATTTTTGCACAAAAAATTTGCAAATTTTTCATTTCTGATTCACCCTCTCCATATAGGATGTGACCGAAATGACAGATCCACACTAAGCGTCCAAGCAATTACATAACCAGCAATGCTATACTGTAATACCGCCACCATACACTAATAAAATAATATGCTATACAGTGCTGCACAATGTACTACCATACAGTGCTCAACATATAATGACCTAATAACAGCTCTATACACAAAGCTAAACAACATGTCATACAGTTCATGGTGGTCACAAGCCGCGAGCGCCAGACCATCATTGGTACCCGATATAGCAGCAGTCATGGCTGACGCACCTTGTGCGATCGCACGGTTTGCTATGTTCTAGGACATATACACCAATGAGCAAAAGGGTAACAATGTTCTGACCTTGTGACCTTCAGGCTCCATATCTCACCGTCCACTACAGCTCGGTGCGTGAGACCACCGCCATCTTATAGACAGTCCTCTTGGCTATCTCATACATAAATCTGACTGGTAAGTATTTAGCATATGATTAGTTCTGCAGATTCTTGTCATTGTTACTGTTTTGCTCCTGAAAATCAACATTTTTACTATTTTGTAAATCCGCCTTTGGCTTTCACCACTTTCTGAATCCTTCTGGGCTCTCGATCAGATTCAAGTATGACGTGACCGAAATCTGATCCCAGGTCTCTTTTACACATTGCCAATGTTGGTACATGCTGGCCAGCTCACTGGGATATGAATACAGATTTTTCTACAACTCTACCCACAAGTGTTGGATTGGGTTGAGATCTGGGGACTGTGGAGGACAATCCAGGTCCTCTACTTCATTGTCATTGGACCATGTGTTCGCTATACTCGATGCTCCGGGTCGTTGTCCTGCTGGAACACAATGGCGTCCTTTTCATACACATAGTACTCGAGTGTACAAAGTAACTCGTCTTGTAGGATACTCACATACAGCTCATCATTAAGACCACCATCCATCCTGGTCAAGTATCCAAACCCATATCATCAGACTTCCTCCACCAAACTTTAGCCTCCTTTTCCCTTGTTTCCTCCAGATCCATTTACATCTATCGATTAACTTTCGTCTCCTCGCTACAAATCATCCGTTTCCAATCTTATAGGGTCTGCAGAACTAATCATATGCTAAATAGTTGCCAGTCCCATTTTTGGATGAGATAGCCAAGAGGATTGTCTATAAAAGGATGGTGTCTCACATCCAAAGGAGTAGTGAGATGGTGAGATATGGATTACTGCATTATTTGGCCTTCGTCATGTTAGTATAACCCTAGCATGTACATCGGGAACTTTTTTAAGGATGTTCCAAGTGTACAGTTCACTGCTGATGTGAACATGGTGGTGAAGGCCACCCCTGGGCCCAGACATAACTTTTATGAGTATGCAGAAGCTGGCCAACCACAATAGAAAACTGCCCATCAGATAATGTTGCCTGAGATAAACCACAAAAACTGAAAATCTGCAAGCCCGTCAATTGGCAAATGTTGCTTTTTGGATCTAGTTTTGCTCCATTAAGACAATCAAAGATTTGTTACAAGCCGGTAAGGCTACAATGGAAATATTCTATAGTTTCAACATAGGACATGAGCTGATTTGTACTTGTAGATGTGTTTGGGAGCCCGTATACCTTTCTGTAGTCAATTTTTTTTTGTAAAGAACATCTTTACCTGTTCCATATACAGAACAAGAATGTTGCCTTTGCTAATGGTGCCACCATATTGTGCTACTTCTACCGCAGGACATGTGTTCTCCATAGATTCCAATGTGCCCCATTCTTTGGATATTATGTTTCAATCACTAGCGAATGATCATCAGAACAATAGGCAACCGTCACCCTAACCTAAACCTTTTTCTTTGTCCAAGGAGTGTGACTGCGCCCACTACTCACAATGGAGCACAAAAGAAACTACTAAGATAAAAATATTCATTCTCCCAAGTGCTAATTTCCAAAAATAGTTGTGCCTACAATTTATGCTGTCTTTGTCCTAGTTCAATAGTAGACTGGCCGTCATCGTTGTACGAGGCATTATTGAACTGACTTGAGTGGCGACGTAGCGAGTGCTCATCCCTTCCGTGGTGTCCATGTCGTGTTGGCTGTGGTGAATGTCTTGGGAGGTTCCTTGGTAGGTTCCTTGATGGTTGTAGGTCAGGGCGAAGTTCTGGATGAAAGCGTGTGGCCTCAGGGTTGTGGGGCCAGTAGGTGGTGTAGGACGTGGACATTGAGGGACCAGGGAAACTGGTTGCAGTAGTTGGTAGAACATTGGAGACTCCTACACCAGCACTTGTGCCACCTAAACTCAGAAAACCTGCAGGGTTTAATAAACCCAAGACCTAAAAAAAGACAAAAGTCCATTCAGATCATCAAAATTTACAAAAGACATTAAAAACAGAAGCAGTAAGATATACGAGGGGTGTCGAAGTTTAACTGATGGTCAATGTCTGGTGATCTTCAAGGATATATTACATGTGTATATGAACATTTTATTTCCAGATGGCCCAGTGTAACATCAGAGGTCAATACCTGGTGGACCAGGGTATAGAAGAAGGTTTGTTCCCTGGTGGTCTTAGGGTAGATTGGCTAAATGCTTCGATCCCTTGTGGTCGGGAGCCAAACAAAGAGATAATATCTGGAAGTCTGGTGGTTTTTTCATCTTCCTGTCTGGGTTTTTGGTCTGACATGATGTCCACATCACATTCAGCCTCCTCTTTTGCCCTGGCCCTACAGATCAGTGGTGGGAGAGTGAGCAAATTGTGCTCATAAGCAGCTGCACAGTTCTCTCAATGATTGGGTAGAGTGCTTTATGAATGTTCTGCCCAATCATTAAAAGGCTGTTCAATTGCGGAGGTCCTATATCTGGATCAGCTGTATGAAACAACAGGGTCACTCCCTGAGTGCCGATTCTGCTTCGCAGGCCAAGTGACGTCACCATCATTGGTCACAGCTGATCGGCATGGGGCCTGGATTTCGGACCCCTGCTGATCATTGATGACCTATCCCAAAGATTTGCTTAGATCAGATAATATTGTAATGGATGAATAATTCACATTTTTTACTTTAATATAGAAGTTATAAGATACTTACCCAAGATATGCCGAGTAGTGCTAAGAGGGCAGCGAATGCTACAGCCAATGCTATCAGAATGATCCCCCATTGTGGAATGCCTTCAGCTCCAGTACCTATACATCAGACACAAGAAGAGACATCAGACATGGTCCATGGTATTGGAATGTCTAATAAAATACAGAACGTCTAGAAAAAAGATCCATCGAGTCATATACATGTATTTATGGGAAGGTATCGACACATCTCACGGGCAGGGAAACGGCAGATGACTTATAGTGTTAGTAATTGTGGGGTCAACCAATCATCGGCACTCAATGCCAAACAGCAAATGCAAAAACATACACATGAACGGTTCCTCCAGTGTATACCGTACTTTTCGGACAAGAAGACACCTATTTTCTAACGTGGAATTATTATGTGTACACAAAGAATTAATGTGACATTATACTGTGCGGAGGACGACTAAAGTGACATTATACTGTGTGGGGGGTGACTAAAGTGACATCATACTGTGCGGGGGGCGACTAACGTGACATTATACTGTGCAGGGGGGCGACTAACGTGACATTATACTGTGCAGGGGGCGACTAACGTGACATTATACTGTGCGGGGGGCGACTAACGTGACATTATACTGTGCGGGGGACGACTAAAGTGACATTATACTGTGTGGGGGCGACTAACACGACATTATACTGTGCGGGGGGGGGTGACTAACACGACATTATACTGTGCGGGGGTGACTAACGTGACATTATACTGAGTGGGGGTGACTAACGTGACATTATACTGTGCGGGGGGTGACTAACACGACATTATACTGTGCGGGGGCGAATAACGTGACATTATACTGTGCGGAGGATGACTAAAGTGACATTATACTGTGTTGGGTGTGACTAACGTGACATTATACTGTGCGGGGGGGGGTGACTAACACGACATTATACTGTGCGGGGGCGACTAACGTGACATTATACTGTGCGGGGGCGACTAACGTGACATTATACTGTGCGGGGGGTGACTAACACGACATTATACTATACGGGGGTGACAAATGTGACATTATACTGTGCGGGGGGAGACTAACGTGACATTATACTATACGGGGGTGACAAATGTGACATTATACTGTGCGGGGGCGACTAACATGACATTATACTGTGCGGGGGGGGCGACTAACATGACATTATACTGTGTGGGGGTGATTAACGTGACATTATACTGTGTGGGGGGACTAACTTGACATTATACTGTGTGGGGGGAGACTAACGTGACATTATACTATACGGGGGTGACAAATGTGACATTATACTGTGCGGAGGACGGCTAACGTGACATTATACTATACGGGGGTGACAAATGTGACATTATACTGTGCGGGGGCGACTAACGTGACATTATACTGTGCGGGGGGCGACTAACGTGACATTATACTGTGCGGGGGAAGACTAACGTGACATTATACTTTGTGGGGAGCGACTAACGTGACATTATACTGTGCGGGGGGCGACTAACGTGACATTATACTGTGCGGGGGGGTGACTAACGTGACATTATACTGTGCGGGGGGCGACTAACGTGACATTATACTGTGCGGGGGGCGACTAACGTGACATTATACTGTGCGGAGGACGGCTAACGTGACATTATACTGTGCGGAGGACGGCTAACGTGACATTATACTGTGCGGGGGGCGACTAACGTGACATTATACTTTGTGGGGAGCGACTAACGTGACATTATACTGTGCGGGGGGGTGACTAACGTGACATTATACTGTGCGGAGGACGGCTAACGTGACATTATACTGTGCGGGGGGGGGTGACTAACATGACATTATACTGTGCAGGGGGCGACTAACGTGACATTATACTGTGCGGGGGGCGACTAACGTGACATTATACTGTGCGGGGGGGGGTGACTAACGTGACATTATACTGTGCGGGGGGCGACTAACGTGACATTATACTGTGCGGGGGGCGACTAACGTGACATTATACTGTGCGGAGGACGGCTAACGTGACATTATACTGTGCGGGGGGGTGACTAACGTGACATTATACTGTGCGGAGGACGGCTAACGTGACATTATACTGTGCGGGGGGGTGACTAACATGACATTATACTGTGCAGGGGGCGACTAACGTGACATTATACTGTGCGGGGGGCGACTAACGTGACATTATACTGTGCGGGGGGGGGTGACTAACGTGACATTATACTGTGCGGGGGGCGACTAACGTGACATTATACTGTGCGGGGGGCGACTAACGTGACATTATACTGTGCAGAGGACGGCTAACGTGACATTATACTGTGCGGAGGACGGCTAACGTGACATTATACTGTGCGGGGGGCGACTAACGTGACATTATACTTTGTGGGGAGCGACTAACGTGACATTATACTGTGCGGGGGGGTGACTAACGTGACATTATACTGTGCGGAGGACGGCTAACGTGACATTATACTGTGCGGGGGGCGACTAACATGACATTATACTGTGCGGAGGACGGCTAACGTGACATTATACTGTGCGGGGGGCGACTAACGTGACATTATACTGTGCGGAGGACGGCTAACGTGACATTATACTGTGCGGAGGACGGCTAACGTGACATTATATTGTGCGGGGGGCGACTAACGTGACATTATACTTTGTGGGGAGCGACTAACGTGACATTATACTGTGCGGGGGGGTGACTAACGTGACATTATACTGTGCGGAGGACGGCTAACGTGACATTATACTGTGCGGGGGGTGACTAACATGACATTATACTGTGCGGGGGGCAACTAACGTGACATTATACTATACGGGGGGTGAATAACGTGACATTATACTGTGTGGGGGTGACTATTGTGACATTATACTGTGCGGGGGTGACTAACGTGACATTATACTGTGCGGGGGGGTGACTAACGTGACATTATACTGTGCGGGGGAAGACTAACGTGACATTATACTGTGCGGGGGGGTGACTAACGTGACATTATACTGTGCGGGGGAAGACTAACGTGACATTATACTTTGTGGGGAGCGACTAACGTGACATTATACTGTGCGGGGGGGTGACTAACGTGACATTATACTGTGCGGGGGAAGACTAACGTGACATTATACTGTGCGGGGGGGTGACTAACGTGACATTATACTGTGCGGGGGAAGACTAACGTGACATTATACTTTGTGGGGAGCGACTAACGTGACATTATACTGTGCGGGGGGCGACTAACGTGACATTATACTGTGCGGGGGGCGACTAACGTGACATTATACTGTGCGGGGGGGTGACTAATGTGACATTATACTGTGCGGGGGGCGACTAACGTGACATTATACTGTGCGGGGGGTGACTAACGTGACATTATACTGTGCGGAGGACGGCTAACGTGACATTATACTGTGCGGAGGACGGCTAACGTGACATTATACTGTGCGGGGGGCGACTAACGTGACATTATACTTTGTGGGGAGCGACTAACGTGACATTATACTGTGCGGGGGGGTGACTAACGTGACATTATACTTTGTGGGGAGCGACTAACGTGACATTATACTGTGCGGGGGGCGACTAACGTGACATTATACTGTGCGGGGGGCGACTAACGTGACATTATACTGTGCGGGGGAAGACTAACGTGACATTATACTTTGTGGGGAGCGACTAACGTGACATTATACTTTGTGGGGAGCGACTAACGTGACATTATACTGTGCGGGGGGGTGACTAACGTGACATTATACTGTGCGGGGGAAGACTAACGTGACATTATACTGTGCGGGGGGGTGACTAACGTGACATTATACTGTGCGGGGGGCGACTAACGTGACATTATACTGTGCGGGGGGCGACTAACGTGACATTATACTGTGCGGGGGGGTGACTAATGTGACATTATACTGTGCGGGGGGCGACTAACGTGACATTATACTGTGCGGGGGGCGACTAACGTGACATTATACTGTGCGGAGGACGGCTAACGTGACATTATACTGTGCGGAGGACGGCTAATGTGACATTATACTGTGCGGAGGACGGCTAACGTGACATTATACTGTGCAGGGGGCGACTTACGTGACATTATACTTTGTGGGGAGCGACTAACGTGACATTATACTGTGCGGGGGGCGACTAACGTGACATTATACTGTGCGGGGGGCGACTAACGTGACATTATACTGTGCGGGGGGGTGACTAACGTGACATTATACTGTGCGGGGGGCGACTAACGTGACATTATACTGTGCGGAGGACGGCTAACGTGACATTATACTGTGCGGAGGACGACTAACGTGACATTATACTGTGCGGAGGACGGCTAACGTGACATTATACTGTGCGGAGGACGGCTAACGTGACATTATACTGTGCGGGGGGGTGACTAACATGACATTATACTGTGCGGGGGGTGACTAACGTGACATTATACTGTGCGGGGGGCGACTAACGTGACATTATACTGTGCGGAGGACGGCTAACGTGACATTATACTGTGCGGAGGACGGCTAACGTGACATTATACTGTGCGGGGGGGTGACTAACGTGACATTATACTGTGCGGAGGACGGCTAACGTGACATTATACTGTGCGGAGGACGGCTAACGTGACATTATACTGTGCGGGGGGGTGACACATGACATTATACTGTGCGGGGGGTGACTAACGTGACATTATACTGTGCGGGGGGTGACTAACGTGACATTATACTGTGCGGGGGGTGACTAACATGACATTATACTGTGCGGGGGGTGACTAACGTGTGGCATTTCTACTGCAGGGATCGGCTGTTATAAAGGGAACCTCCACCAATCACAGATGGCAGGTCTGAGCAAGGTCTTAGAGATGGGAATACTCAGTCTCAGCTGTAGTGTTCCAGGCTGTTCACAAGATGGCGGTGTAATACAATAAATAGTAGGCAATAAATGTATTCTATAAAATGACTGATATATCGGGTCTGAACTATAAACCGCCACTTGTGAAAGACCCATTAATGCTGCAACGTGTGCTGTGTCTGAAGCCTAAGACTGAGGCCCCACCTTCAGGAAACACAACTTTTTTTGTTGTTGCAGTTTTTGTTGCGGTTTTTTGGAGCCAAAGACAAGAATGGGAAATATATAAGACGTTCTTCTACCTCTCCCTTCCACTCAATCCACTCCTGGGTTTGGGTTGTTTAGGGCTGAACATGTTCAGCATGGATCGGACATGTTAGTTAGGGTTCATATTTTGGGTTCTTGTCATACCCCACAGTATAATAGGAGAAGGCCCGGTGACCCACACCTACATTCACAAAGGGATCCCCCGCCCCCCTGTGCTGTGTGGGGATAAATCTATACAGGGCTCTCTGCATAATGGGAAGAGCAGAAACTGCCTAATAAATCCCATTGGATTAAAAATACAGCAACTATTCACAACATCTGTGTCACTAGTGAGGGTAGGGATCAGGGAATCCCCGCTCTGGTCAATACATTCTATTTTATTATATTGCACTTACTGCTGATTAAAGCGTCAGCTGCTGCTGTTGTGGTAGTTTCACCTTCTGCAGTTGTCTTTGTTGTGGTAGCCGTACCTGCAGTAGTTGTCTTTGTTGTGGTAGCCGTACCTGCAGTAGTTGTCTTTGTTGTGGTAGCCATACCTGCAGTAGTTGTCTTTGTTGTGGTAGCCGTACCTGCAGTAGTTGTCTTTGTTGTGGTAGCCGTACCTGCAGTAGTTGTCTTTGTTGTGGTAGCCGTACCTGCAGTAGTTGTCTTTGTTGTGGTAGCCGTACCTGCAGTAGTTGTCTTTGTTGTGGTAGCCGTACCTGCAGTAGTTGTCGCTGTTGTGGTAGCCGTACCTGCAGTAGTTGTCTTTGTTGTGGTAGCCGTACCTGCAGTAGTTGTCGCTGTTGTGGTAGCCGTACCTGTAGTAGTTGTCGCTGCTGTTGTAGTAGTTGGAGCTGCTGTTGTAGTAGTTGTCGCTGCTGTTGTAGTAGTTGTCGCTGCTGTTGTAGTAGTTGGAGCTGTAGTAGTTGTCGCTGCTGTTGTAGTAGTTGGACCAGTAGTAGTTGTCGCTGCTGTTGTAGTAGATGGACCTGTAGTAGTTGTCGCTGCTGTTGTAGTAGTTGATCCTGTAGTAGTTGTCGCTGCTGTTGTAGTAGTTGGACCAGTAGTAGTTGTCGCTGCTGTTGTAGTAGTTGATCCTGTAGTAGTTGTCGCTGTTGTAGTAGTTGGACCTCTAGTAGTTGTTGCTGCTGTTGTAGTAGTTGGACCAGTAGTAGTTGTTGCTGTTGTAGTAGTTGGACCTGTAGTAGTTGTCGCTGCTGTTGTAGTAGTTGATCCTGTAGTAGTTGTCGCTGTTGTAGTAGTTGGACCTGTAGTAGTTGTCGCTGCTGTTGTAGTAGTTGGAGCTGTAGTAGTTGTCGCTGCTGTTGTAGTAGTTGGAGCTCCTGTTGTAGTAGTTGGACCTGTAGTAGTTGTTGCTGCTGTTGTAGTAGTTGTCGCTGCTGTTGTAGTAGTCGGAGCTGTACTAGTTGTCGCTGCTGTTGTAGTAGTTGGACCTGTAGTAGTTGGAGCTGTAGTAGTTGTCGCTGCTGTTGTAGTAGTTGGACCTGTAGTAGTTGTCGCTGCTGTTGTAGTAGTTGTCGCTGCTGTTGTAGTAGTTGGACCCGTAGTAGTTGTCGCTGCTGTTGTAGTAGTTGGACCTGTAGTAGTTGTCGCTGCTGTTGTAGTAGTTGTCACTGCTGTTGTAGTAGTTGGAGCTGCTGTTGTAGTAGTTGGAGCTGTGCTAGATGTCGCTGCTGTTGTAGTAGTTGGAGCTGTACTAGTTGTCGCTGCTGTTGTAGTAGTTGGACCTGTAGTAGTTGTCGCTGCTGTTGTAGTAGTTGGAGCTGTAGTAGTTGTCGCTGCTGTTGTAGTAGTTGGAGCTCCTGTTGTAGTAGTTGGACCTGTAGTAGTTGTTGCTGCTGTTGTAGTAGTTGTCGCTGCTGTTGTAGTAGTCGGAGCTGTACTAGTTGTCGCTGCTGTTGTAGTAGTTGGACCTGTAGTAGTTGGAGCTGTAGTAGTTGTCGCTGCTGTTGTAGTAGTTGGACCTGTAGTAGTTGTCGCTGCTGTTGTAGTAGTTGTCGCTGCTGTTGTAGTAGTTGGACCCGTAGTAGTTGTCGCTGCTGTTGTAGTAGTTGGACCTGTAGTAGTTGTCGCTGCTCTTGTAGTAGTTGTCACTGCTGTTGTAGTAGTTGGAGCTGCTGTTGTAGTAGTTGGAGCTGTGCTAGATGTCGCTGCTGTTGTAGTAGTTGGAGCTGTACTAGTTGTCGCTGCTGTTGTAGTAGTTGGACCTGTAGTAGTTGTCGCTGCTGTTGTAGTAGTTGGACCTGTAGTAGTTGTCGCTGCTGTTGTAGTAATTGGAACTGTAGTAGTTGTTGTTGCTGTTGTAGTAGTTGGAGCTGTACTAGTTGTCGCTGCTGTTGTAGTAGTTGGACCTGTAGTAGTTGTCGCTGCTGTTGTAGTAGTTGGAGCTGTACTAGTTGTCGCTGCTGTTGTAGTAGTTGGACCTGTAGTAGTTGGAGCTGTAGTAGTTGTCGCTGCTGTTGTAGTAGTTGGACCTGTAGTAGTTGTCGCTGCTGTTGTAGTAGTTGTCGCTGCTGTTGTAGTAGTTGGACCCGTAGTAGTTGTCGCTGCTGTTGTAGTAGTTGGATCTGTAGTAGTTGTCGCTGCTGTTGTAGTAGTTGTTGCTGCTGTTGTAGTAGTTGTCACTGCTGTTGTAGTAGTTGGAGCTGTGCTAGATGTCGCTGCTGTTGTAGTAGTTGGAGCTGTACTAGTTGTCGCTGCTGTTGTAGTAGTTGGACCTGTAGTAGTTGTCGCTGCTGTTGTAGTAGTTGGACCTGTAGTAGTTGTCGCTGCTGTTGTAGTAGTTGGAGCTGTAGTAGTTGTTGCTACTGTTGTAGTAGTTGGACCTGTAGTAGTTGTCGCTGCTGTTGTAGTAGTCGGACCTGTAGTAGTTGTCGCTGCTGTTGTAGTAGTTGGACCTGTAGTAGTTGTCGCTGCTGTTGTAGTAGTCAGACCTGTAGTAGTTGTCGCTGCTGTTGTAGAAGTTGGAGCTGTAGTAGTTGTCGCTGCTGTTGTAGTAGTTGTCGCTGCTGTTGTAGTAGTTGGAGCTGTAGTAGTTGTTGCTACTGTTGTAGTAGTCGGACCTGTAGTAGTTGTCGCTGCTGTTGTAGTAGTCGGACCTGTAGTAGTTGTCACTGCTGTTGTAGTAGTTGTCGCTGCTGTTGTAGTAGTTGGAGCTGTAGTAGTTGTCACTGCTGTTGTAGTAGTTGGACCTGTAGTAGTTGTCGCTGCTGTAGTAGTAGTTGGAGCTGTAGTAGTTGTCACTGCTGTTGTAGTAGTTGGACCCGTAGTAGTTGTCGCTGCTGTTGTAGTAGTTGGAACTGTAGTAGTTGTCGCTGCTGTTGTAGTAGTTGGAGCTGTAGTAGTTGTCGCTGCTGTTGTAGTAGTTGGAGCTGTAGTAGTTGTCGCTGCTGTTGTAGTAGTTGGAGCTGTAGTAGTTGTCGCTGCTGTTGTAGTAGTTGGAGCTGTAGTAGTTGTCGCTGCTGTTGTAGTAGTTGGAGCTGTAGTAGTTGTCGCTGCTGTTGTAGTAGTTGGAGCTGTAGTAGTTGTCGCTGCTGTTGTAGTAGTTGGAGCTGTAGTAGTTGTCGCTGCTGTTGTAGTAGTTGTTGCTGCTGTTGTAGTAGTTGGAGCTGTAGTAGTTGTCACTGCTGTTGTAGTAGTTGGACCTGTAGTAGTAGTTGTCGCTGCTGTTGTAGTAGTTGTTGCTGCTGTTGTAGTAGTTGGAGCTGTAGTAGTTGTCGCTGCTGTTGTAGTAGTTGGAGCTGTAGTAGTTGTCGCTGCTGTTGTAGTAGTTGGAGCTGTAGTAGTTGTCGCTGCTGTTGTAGTAGTAGGAGCTGTAGTAGTTGTTGCTGCTGTTGTAGTAGTCGGACCTGTAGTAGTAGTTGTCGCTGCTGTTGTAGTAGTTGTTGCTGCTGTTGTAGTAGTTGGAGCTGTAGTAGTTGTCGCTGCTGTTGTAGTAGTTGTTGCTGCTGTTGTAGTAGTTGGAGCTGTAGTAGTTGTCGCTGCTGTTGTAGTAGTTGTTGCTGCTGTTGTAGTAGTTGGAGCTGTAGTAGTTGTCGCTACTGTTGTAGTAGTTGGACCTGTAGTAGTTGTCGCTGCTGTTGTAGTAGTTGTCGCTGCTGTTGTAGTAGTTGGAGCTGCTGTTGTAGTAGTTGGAGCTGTAGTAGTTGTCGCTGCTGTTGTAGTAGTTGGAGCTGTAGTAGTTGTCGCTGCTGTTGTAGTAGTTGTCGCTGCTGTTGTAGTTGTCGCTGCTGTTGTAGTAGTTGGAGCTGTAGTAGTTGTCACTGCTGTTGTAGTTGTCGCTGCTGTTGTAGTAGTTGGAGCTGTAGTAGTTGTCGCTGCTGTTGTAGTAGTTGGAGCTGTAGTAGTTGTCGCTGCTGTTGTAGTAGTTGGAGCTGTAGTAGTTGTCGCTGCTGTTGTAGTAGTTGTCGCTGCTGTTGTAGTAGTTGTCGCTGCTGTTGTAGTAGTTGGAGCTGTAGTAGTTGTCGCTGCTGTTGTAGTAGTTGGAGCTGTAGTAGTTGTCGCTGCTGTTGTAGTAGTTGGAGCTGTAGTAGTTGTTGCTGCTGTTGTAGTAGTTGTCGCTGCTGTTGTAGTAGTTGGAGCTGTAGTAGTTGTCGCTGCTGTTGTAGTAGTTGTCGCTGCTGTTGTAGTAGTTGGAGCTGTAGTAGTTGTCGCTGCTGTTGTAGTAGTTGGAGCTGTAGTAGTTGTCGCTGCTGTTGTAGTAGTTGGAGCTGTAGTAGTTGTCGCTGCTGTTGTAGTAGTTGTCGCTGCTGTTGTAGTAGTTGTCGCTGCTGTTGTAGTAGTTGGAGCTGTAGTAGTTGTCGCTGCTGTTGTAGTAGTTGTCGCTGCTGTTGTAGTAGTTGTCGCTGCTGTTGTAGTAGTTGGACCTGTAGTAGTTGTCGCTGCTGTTGTAGTAGTTGGAGCTGTAGTAGTTGTCGCTGCTGTTGTAGTAGTTGTCGCTGCTGTTGTAGTAGTTGGAGCTGTAGTAGTTGTCGCTGCTGTTGTAGTAGTTGTCGCTGCTGTTGTAGTAGTTGTCGCTGCTGTTGTAGTAGTTGGACCTGCAGTAGTTGTCGCTGTTGCTATAGAAGTAATTTGTGCATCACAAATGGTTGA
Source organism: Leptodactylus fuscus (assembly GCF_031893055.1). Taxonomy (NCBI): domain Eukaryota; kingdom Metazoa; phylum Chordata; class Amphibia; order Anura; family Leptodactylidae; genus Leptodactylus; species Leptodactylus fuscus. The sequence continues at coordinate 80,847,289 of NC_134275.1, forward strand.
AGCTGCAGAAGTAAATATTACAGAACAGAAGTCATGTCAGATGTTATTGAACGTTGTACAGATATTATCTTCATATACAGTGTTTTTTTTCATCATTTAATGCTTTTCTGTCATTCCTGTCATGTAGAGCTGCTTTCTGATCTCCTGATGTACATAGTTTAATACTTGGGGTCTTCCTATCACCACCTTATTGTAATATTAGCACTGTCCAATAGATTATCCAAAGTGTGGCCTTATATCTTACCAATGTGTACAACAACATGCAGCGTTACATTGTGTCTGCTTAAACAAACAAGTAGGTGCCCATGTAACACATGGGGGCATTGAGTTTCATCATATGTGACTAGTTACAAATTGGTTCACCCATTTCTAAAAGTAACCTCTCAGATGTCATAGTTGTATTTGACCTCAGCATCTGAGTGGTTATATGGCTGCGACAGGGTCGTTTGTGATTGGTTATCTTTTCTGGGTCTCTGCAGTGTGAAACAGCGGAGACCCAGTGGTTTGCTTATGACTAGGCAGCATCTTAGTCAGACGCACTACATCGTTCATGTAAGTCATGGTGCACTTAGGGGTTAATAGTAGCAATGTTGTTTCTGACCCTATAGCTTGTCTATGGCTTCCTAAAGTCAAATCTGCTGATCGGTGCTTGGTACGGGTGTCGGACCCCCACCAATTCTTTTACTGATGCATTTTAAAGGGATAAATCAGCAGTATCGATTACCCTTCAGTCTCGGGCAACCCCTTTATCAAATTAAGCACATTTGCGCCCCAGTGCTCAAGACGGGTGTAGGAAAAGCCCATCATCATCCCTTTCCCCCAATGATGCTATAGAGATTGCATCCGGACCCTGGTGCCGAAGGAGACCCAAGGTCTTCTCTGCCACCTCAAATGACCCCAGCATTATAGACCCCTATAACAGAACGGGATTGTGGCTGCAGCTCCACTATCTTCATGTTTGCGTGTTTGACAACATTCACATTCAGGGTGTTTCCAAAGACAAGAAAAAAACTATTTATTATTCATCTCCTAGCGAGCAATTAACTATTGTGTTACTTCACTTAATTATATGTTACGTCTCGGGAAGCTTCAGAGCCAGCGGTATAATAATGAGAGCGGCTGCATCTATCAGGTAAGATATACAGCCTTCACATTTTTTGCAAATTTTGCAAATTTTTGGTTTTGGAGATGATCCTTGAGGTCCAGATTTGGGTGCAGATCTCTATCCTACAGTACTGTAGCTTTAACTGATGTGCTCTAGGCATTTGGTGCCAGGAGGGTGCCAACAAATCTGGCTTAGTCAGCTGACGGAAAATACAAGGCAAGGGCTGCAAACGGAACCTGCTCTCTTATTGTTTCTATTCTTGAATAGAAATGGCATCACTGGAGCATGCACACCATTGCAAATATATACGACTCCTTCCGAGGTGAGGAGATGACCTGGATAGAGCACATCTTAATAATATAAAAACATCACTATCGAAGATGAATTATTTCTAAAGTGAGATTAAAAATGAACAGGTCAGAACTCCAAAAATAGAAAAATAAAGGACTCCATCAGCACTAATTTCAACATTACAGTCCTATTAGGACCTTTTTTTCCAATTTTTTTTTTTATTTTTTTATTTTTTTTACAAAAGTAAAATATTTTGGGCATAATAAAAAAATTAAAAAAAAAATCAGTAGAGGAAATTCCTGAAAGAAATTTTTTTTTCTTGTGATGGCTGTTTTTGTATTGCGTTTTCTAGAACCCACAGATTGCAATGTGGATATTCACATGTCCGTTTTTTGTCCTATTTTTGTTCGTTTTCATGGATTTGTCAATAGACCCCAGTCTTTGAGTGACTTGTGATAAAAGGTCCCCAAAATAGGCAATATAACCGTGAAAAATTATGGGGGGGGGGGGCTGGGGGATTTTGGAAAACTTTTCAAAATAAATCCATAGTGTGAAGTTTTCTTTTATTCTATTGTTGTAATTTTTGTATTTTATATTCAATTATTTAAAACATTTTCTTTATTTGAAATTTCCATGAGAAACTATTTCATTGTTGCAATGAGAATTTTAAAAATTTAATAAATTTCAAAATGTCAAACAAATTGAAATATACCGTATGCTAAATATGATTTAATAATATGAATAAATACTTTATGGGTAAGATATAAAAACAGTGAAAAATAAAAATCACATTAGATATAAAAATTAAGGAAAATATTTTGTAAAAAAATTTTGTAATTCATATAAAATCGGCCAAGGATCTCGTCATTTTATAGGATTCCTGGGAATAGGTTTCTCTGTCTTATTACGTGTTCTTATTGCTATAAGAAATATTATGGAGGAACCTTTATGTCTTGGCGGTGTGTCCAAGTGTAATAATATATCTTGCCCGATCTTAAAATACAGATTCGATTGGAGAACGACCCAACAACCCCTCGAATGAGGCCTCTATTTTCAAACACATCAAGTTATTTTATTAAATTGGGTTAATAGACGTGAGAGATTATCTTCTCAACCCCAGGAATTATTATGAAGTATTATTATTACTTTTATTGAGCTCCATTAAATCCATTATCATCAATTACAATCCAGCTTCTGAACATTGCATTCTATGAAAACAGCCCTGACAAAAGTCTCCAGTGATCTCCTGACGCCCCAATAGTAACTATCCAGTATGTATTGTTCAGGATCTGTAGACCGCCATCTACTACTCAGTATGTTCCAGATCTATAGACCACCATCTACTACTCAGTATGTTCCGGATCTGTAGACCACAATCTACTACTCAGTATGTTCCGGATCTGTAGACCATCATCTACTACTCAGTATGTTCAGGATCTGTAGACCACAATCTACTACTCACTATGTTCCGGATCTGTAGACCATCATCTACTACTCAGTATGTTCAGGATCTGTAGACCACAATCTACTACTCAGTATGTTCCAGATCTGTAGACCACTATCTACTACTCAGTATGTTCCGAATCTGTAGACCACTATCTACTACTCAGTATGTTCCGGATCTGTAGACCACAATCTACTACTCAGTATGTTCTGGATCTATAGACCACCATCTACTACTCAGTATGTTCAGGATCTGTAGACCGCCATCTACTACTCAGTATGTTCCAGATCTATAGACCACCATCTACTACTCAGTATGTTCTGGATCTGTAGACCATCATCTACTACTCAGTATGTTCTGGATCTGTAGACCATCATGTACTACTCAGTATGTTCAGGATCTGTAGACCACAATCTACTACTCACTATGTTCCGGATCTGTAGACCATCATCTACTACTCAGTATGTTCAGGATCTGTAGACCACAATCTACTACTCAGTATGTTCCGGATCTGTAGACCACTATCTACTACTCAGTATGTTCCGGATCTGTAGACCACTATCTACTACTCAGTATGTTCCGGATCTGTAGACCACAATCTACTACTCAGTATGTTCCGGATCTGTAGACCATCATCTACTACTCAGTATGTTCAGGATCTGTAGACCACAATCTACTACTCAGTATGTTCCGGATCTGTAGACCACTATCTACTACTCAGTATGTTCCGGATCTGTAGACCACTATCTACTACTCAGTATGTTCCGGATCTGTAGACCATCATCTACTACTCAGTATGTTCAGGATCTGTAGACCACAATCTACTACTCACTATGTTCCGGATCTGTAGACCATCATCTACTACTCAGTATGTTCAGGATCTGTAGACCACAATCTACTACTCAGTATGTTCCGGATCTGTAGACCACTATCTACTACTCAGTATGTTCCGAATCTGTAGACCACTATCTACTACTCAGTATGTTCCGGATCTGTAGACCACAATCTACTACTCAGTATGTTCTGGATCTATAGACCACCATCTACTACTCAGTATGTTCAGGATCTGTAGACCACCATCTACTACTCAGTATGTTCCAGATCTATAGACTACCATCTACTACTCAGTATGTTCTGGATCTGTAGACCATCATCTACTACTCAGTATGTTCTGGATCTGTAGACCATCATGTACTACTCAGTATGTTCAGGATCTGTAGACCACAATCTACTACTCAGTATGTTCCGGATCTGTAGACCATCATCTACTACTCAGTATGTTCAGGATCTGTAGACCACAATCTACTACTCAGTATGTTCCGGATCTGTAGACCACTATCTACTACTCAGTATGTTCCGGATCTGTAGACCACTATCTACTACTCAGTATGTTCCGGATCTGTAGACCACTATCTACTACTCAGTATGTTCCGGATCTGTAGACCACTATCTACTACTCAGTATGTTCCGGATCTGTAGACCACTATCTACTACTCAGTATGTTCCGGATCTGTAGACCACAATCTACTACTCAGTATGTTCCGGATCTGTAGACCACTATCTACTACTCAGTATGTTCCGGATCTGTAGACCACTATCTACTACTCAGTATGTTCCGGATCTGTAGACCACTATCTACTACTCAGTATGTTCCGGATCTGTAGACCACTATCTACTACTCAGTATGTTCCGGATCTGTAGACCATCATCTACTACTCAGTATGTTCCGGATCTGTAGACCACCATCTACTACTCAGTATGTTCAGGATCTGTAGACCATCATCTACTACTCAGTATGTTCCAGATCTGTAGACCACCATCTACTACTCAGTATGTTCAGGATCTGTAGACTGCCATCTACTACTCAGTATGTTCCGGATCTGTAGACCACCATCTACTACTCAGTATGTTCTGTATCTGTAGACCACCATCTACTACTCAGTATGTTCAGTATCTGTAGACCACCATCTACTACTCAATATGTTCAGGATCTGTAGACCACCATCTACTACTCAATATGTTCAGGATCTGTAGACCATCATCTACTACTCAATATGTTCAGGATCTGTAGACCATCATCTACTACTCAGTATGTTCCGGATCTGTAGACCATCATCTACTACTCAGTATGTTTTTTTGCCTTCCCCTGGATCAACACTGTAGGGATTGTAGTGTTATAGGTTGGACTTGATGGACTGATATCTTCATCCAACCTCATCTACTATGTAACGATGTAACCCCAGTAACATGGTATAAAAATATTTGGTCTATCATACAAAACACACACTATTACCTCATAGATTTTAGGTTCTTTCAACCAAGGCTCTCACCCTCATTATTGAACATTTTTTAATTTTTTTAATGGATATTTTTCATTAATTTTTAAACAAAAAACAAACAAGACTATAGTTCAGCATACAAATAGTAAAAACAACCCAAAAAACAGACGCCAAGCAAAAAAAAAAAAAAAATTCCAGCCGGAAAAGGAAGAAAATTAGAAAACAAAAGTTGCAAATTCCACGACACCCAAATTCAAGTCAAATCCTCAAATCCACCTGATCACGACTTCTCTAGTCTAAAAATGTTTTTCATTTGTATCTACCAAGTCTACCAAATAAAACATGGCACCCGGATCTTATCTCTACGCCCATGACAAATATTCTATCGCTTCCTAATTAATTACAACAAGACTATCTCAGATTCAGCTGATAAATGCGTTTACCGGAATAATGCGACTAATTTGTTGTTATCTGTATCAGACATTGCAGTGAGTTACAATATAGATGGACGGTACTCACCTCTCAGCAGTAGCAGGAGTAGGAGGAGAAGCCCATTGGACTTCTTTCTGGTCCCCATGGTGGCTATCACTTAGTCCTGTGTGGCAAGCAATATCCCAAACTTATGGAAATAGGAAATTGGAAATAACGTCTTTATATATAGAGGCCAGATGATAGACTTCGTAAGCAATGTCTGATGTGTCACATAACTCACATATCCCAGTAGGACAACCCCAATCACGTTTAGTAAATTGACCTTTGGTTCACTTAAATGGAATATTAAGGCAATTATGATTTTTTTTACGGGCTACATTATTTGTCATCTTCATCGGTGACTCATTGGATTTAACCTGTTGGAATGTATGTGGACTCTCTGTTCTTCTGACTGTAAAGGCACTTAATGGTTAATTAACTCCTTATTAGCAATCAATGTGGAGCTAAAAACTTGTAACAAGATCCTTATTGAAACCAGTGGAAAAGGTGCCATGTGTTATTGGGAGACTCTACAGTGCAAACTTTGCCAGGGACCTCCACCCAATTCCCCAAAAGACTCTGTAATGTGGAACCATAGAGGAAACAAAAACATCCAATAAAGGATGAGCTAATAAGTCTTAGAGTCAGATGGGAAAGTTTACAAAGACTAAAGGAGTAAGGCCAATAGAGTCGACGAGACACCGACACTCGCTCCTGCCACCATTGTTATATAGTATGGCACTTTTATCACTCACGTCACAAGGGTCGATTATTAGGGTCAAATTTTCCTCCACAACTAGTGGGTGGCCACACATAGACAACATCTCCCCAAGTCTTGCTCTATCAAAGCTGGTCATCTCATGCCATACGTCTCAGAATATGTGGAAAGGTAAGGAAGGGCCCATCTGTATCCAAGACCCTGACCCTTATAAATTAAACTTAAAGGTGTGAGATAGTTATAGGAACTTCTTGGACCAAATGTAACTTGGGACTTCTAGTTCCCTTTGTAAAATGGAGGAAGTCTCCACCGACCTTGCGCCATTTATATTGTCTTCTTAGGTGTCGGGGGACTTTGGGATCAGGGGTTAAGTAGCAAACCCCAAACTCTAGCCAATTATTTAACCCTTAGAGGACCTGGACTCATTTGGTCATGGGGAGCCAAAAACTTTTCGAATAGGTCTCGGCATTCTGTTCATCATATGTGTTTCTTATTGTGATTCTTATTTTTTTTCCTGGCGTTACCAAATTTGTTTGTAACCTTCAGAATCTTGGAATACACTTTAAGTAACCATTGTGCGTTGTGAAAATTCTTTCCATATTAGATATTTTATCCATATTGGCGCTGTTACACTGAGAATTTTGTGGTTTTGTGTATCCAAATCTGTGCAGCCTTTCCACAGATATAAGCCCTGTTAGTCTTGATGCAAATTAGGGTATAGTAGTCAAGTGGGCAGTAACATTGTGGTTTCCTTGGGTGTGGGGTCTATCATTCAGTGTTGCCTCCCACTTGGCTAGTAGACCCTTAGTATCAACACTAAAAGAGCTTATATCTTTGGAATGGCTGAACGGATATGGATAAATCTATGGGCACGTGATGTCACCAGTTCATTAAATTAGATTTCTCAATATTATAACACAACATCGGAGAAAATGGAGCAACATCTGAAGCTTAGACAAAAACTACAAAAATAAACAATATCACCCGACACCAACGTGAGTCAGGCGACCAGGCATCCGAACGTAGGTGAAATTTCTCAGCACCAGAATATTTTGGACATGTCGTACATACGTGATGCCGCTTCTAATTACTTTCATGTATAATGAGATTATGAGTCACTTACTTAATTTGCAGTGGAGAAATATTAATTTCTAAAGGTGTCTCAATTACCAGTAAACACCTCAACATAGTGAAGTGGAAACTCATGGGGAGTGGCGAGAGCCAAAATACAAAATCATTCACAGAACACAAAGGTGAAGTTTACGGTGAAGGTTTTAGACGTTTCCAAAATATCTTCCTGTTAAGTAATAGTGGGTCCATAGGAGATAAGCATAGGGGGGCCCCATCCCTAACGAATGAAGGGGTCATAGTCATCGTATACAGACAATGCCCATCAATATTTGGTGTGACCTTTGCACCTTGGAGGAGGAGACCTGGAAGTGATGATCCGACCCCACAGATATAGCCCTGATCCCATCATCCTCCAGTCATGAATAGACAGACAGATTGGAGTAAGCAACATCCACAAGAGATCTGTGCTTGGTATCCCAAGATGGCGGCAGGAACAACCTCCCTGCCCAGTTCTGCCAAATCTGTCTACACGTACCAAGAAGAACTGATGGAAGGTTACTAAGGTTGAGCGATCGGGATGGGAAAAGATCGGATTCCGATCGTCGATCGAGTAAATTTCACGATCGTGATCGGAATTCCGATCTTGATCTTTTCCGGCGGGATCGAGGTCAGAGGTTATCTCAAGATCGGCTCAATCCTATTCATGTATATATCATGAATAGGGTTGAGCGATCGGGATCGAAAAAGATCGGATTCCGATTGGTGATCGAGCAAATTTCACGATCGGGATCGGCTGGAAAATGATCGGATTTTAAAATCGATCCTGAAGTCTCAAGATCGGCTCAACCCTAAAGGTTACACAAAGTATTGATGGGATGTCCATTTCTCTTTTCTTCCTTCACTTCATTTTTGACAACAATAAAGTATTAACCTCTCTATTTCTGAAAGCGTTTTTACTGTACAGTTTTTTCTCCACCTGCCTAACACTTTTGCACAGTACTATATAGAGATATTTATTTATAACAGCTTGTTATTCCATGGGTTCCATATAAGAGAACCAGAAGTGATTCATATATACTAAGTATCAGCAAAAAACATAACAATCTATGTAATAGAGGTCCAGCTCACCCCTTTATATTACACTTGTAGGGGTACCCAGAACTGTCCACTCCGACCATGCAGGGGTCGAATAGATGCTGGTAAAAAGAAGATGGAACGGGGTGGGATCAAAGAACCTAACCCAACATAACACACATGACACGGGGGTGACATCTATGTACAAACATCCTCTGCACCTAAATAATAGACATAGATACCCAGCGCATGCGTCTTATTCTACTGGTGCATGCGCCAAAATCTAAGGCATGTGTACTGGGTACTGTGGAGAGAGTTATGTGGACATGATACATAAAGGGGTATTCTGCTCTTAAAAAGTTATCCCCTATCCACAAGACCCCCACCAATCACAAGGACGGGAGTCTTTTGCACCCTAGAAGGTGATGGGCGAATAGGTGCACCCTCATTCTGTTTATATCAATAGGATTGGCAGATATAGCCAAAGTATGGCCCCATTGAAGTAAATACAGGAGGGTGTGCATATGACTATGACCTCCATTCAAGCTGTGGGGGCAAAACTCTCCAATTCCCATGACTGGTGGGGTCCCAGTGGTCAGACCTCCACCGATCAGCAAATGACTCTCTGTCTAATGTAAAAGTCAGATGTCTGAGATCTCAGGCCGACTCTCTGTCACTGAACTGAGCTTGTGAACTTTATAGTACATTAGTGAATTATTTCGGATGGCTCGAGGCAAAGACTTGTCTTTTACAAGTACTTCAAAGAACTCTCGTTTCTATATAAATGAAACCTATTACATAAGAGCGGCACTTGAAGGAAAAGCAAACTGACAGGTTCCTTATTGTTAACATGTGCAAACATGAAAATCAGCTGGAAGATCGCTTCAAGAAAGAGCCAAGAAAGAAATGTACCTAGCATATGTAGGGAGGAGGTTTTAGTCCCCATTCACATGGGCCTAGGACCACGTATTTTGGTCCTGATTTTGATGCGGGAAGAATTAGGCATGTTGGATTTCAACATGACCAATCCTTTCTTTCCACAAGAGACATCTTCTTTCAAGACTTTTCTTTGGTGAATTAATCAATAATATCTTATATTGTCTCAAGGGCTTAAAGATTGTCATCAATCATCAGACCAGATCCCTCCAATATAACATGTCTGCTCAGCTAGACAGCTGCTAGCTGGGGCGTAACAAAAAGCTCAAGGCCCTGGTGCAAAAGCTTAGATTGGGTCCCCCTGTCTAACTCATTGGAACCATCAGTCCTATCTAGTGCTGGGCCAATCAATTTGCAACAAACCGAATTCAACATAAATTTTCCAAATTGATCTGGTTTTACCAAAACCGAGCAATTTGTGATGGCCACTGCAACATAATTTGCGGCAAATTATTATACTCTGGGGTCTCTATACACCCCTTGACATGTCCTCTTTCAGAAAAGTGTCGAGGGGGGTGTACAATGTGAAAAAGACAAAAATTGCAACACTTTGTGCAAAACCCTGACTTGCACAAAAAAAATTGACAGCCAGAATGATACATTTTATCAAGGAAAGAATATGCAAATCTGTCTTCCATGATGTAATTAGGAAGTCAGGTGCCTCAGTGTTGCAAACCAATAGAGGGCGCTCACTGGAATGTGCAAGCCTGTCTTCCCTGATGTAATTAGGAAGACAGAATCTCAGTGATACGGCCCAATAAAGGCTGCTCCCTTTTTTTGCACATTCCAATGAGCGCCCTCTATTGGTTTGCAACACTGAGGCACCTGACTTCCTAATTACATCATGGAAGACAGATTTGCATATTCTTCCCATGGTCCCTTGCAAAGTGGAGTGCTAAAGGCTTAATAAGTCTCCACACACCTAAATGGTGGTCTCTCCCTAAAGAGTGACAATATTCCCTTAACATTTTACCAATGAAGTGCAAGTTTATTTATCTCATTAGCAAAGTCGAGGACAGAGATTAGATCAGAGACTGGATTATGCTAGAAAATGTTTTGGCTTCCTTGTCGGGGTCTTTTGCTGATTTGGGGTTCCTTGTGTTAAAAAAGCTTCTCAAGCACTATTACAGATGGATGCAAAATAAGCGCTTCATACCCTGTTTACCCAAAAATAAGACAGTGTCTTATATTAATTTTTGCTTCCAAAGATGCGCCATGTCTTATTTTCAGGGGGTGTCTTATTTTTTTCAAAGAAGAATTCACATATATTGCTAAATATAAAAATTAACATTTATTAAATACTGTACAGTATAAAAATATTTTTATAGATTTGTAGAGCAGGCGATTTTGGACACAGGGATACCTAACATGTGCGGTATGTGTTTCACAGTATTTACATACTTTTATATGTGTTCTAGGGAAATGGGTTGATTTGAATTTTTAATACTTTTATTTATTTATTTTTTTTACATATATATTTTTTTCTTTTTTTGCGTTTATTAACCCCCTGTAATACATTACAGACAAGCAACCTGCCTTCAAAAGAAATGACGATTTTTTGCAATGCAATTGCAAAGGTCTGATCACTAATGCAATACAATGCATTAGTGATCAGACCTTTGCAATTGCATTGCATTGCAAAAAAATCGTCATTTCTTTTGCAGGCTGCATAGAGCAGCCTGCAAAAGAAAAGCACTGCAGACAGGCCGGGGAGCCTTTACAAGGCTCCCGGCTGTTATGCCAATGTGACGTTGGCCCTGGAGCATGCTCCAGGTGACGGCGATCACTGGCGTCAGAAGGGTTAATGCCCATGGTCGGTGTGGGCACCGCCTGGAGGCATTAGCGCTGGATGTCTGCTGACACCAGCAGACACCAGGCAGCTATGGCGGCCGCCCGACTCCCTGGTGGCCGGCATAGTTAAACACCTGGCATGCCATACCAGGCCGCAAACACAGTAAAAATTTGTGTCCCCTCCCACCTTCGCTGGCGCTTTTTTTGCACCAATAACTCCACAGGGGAGGTGGGACAGGAACTACAGCAACATAGGAATTGAAAAAAAAATTGGAAAAACCCATTGGCTGTTGAAAACATGTGACCTCTGATTCATAAGAATCGTGTCGGCCATCTTTGTCTCATTTTCGTTTTGGAGAGATAGGGAGAGTGTGGTGTCAGTGTGAGAAGCAGATTGCAGTGTTTTATAGGACGTAAAAAACAGCTCTTTTCAGAGCTACACATACAGTGAAGCTGCAAATCATGCAGCAGGGGACGTGGGCGAGGCGTGGATATCCAGCTGGGTATCCAGTCCACAGTTCAGGTACTGGAGAGGGGCTGCCAGCACCCAATTCACTCATCCTACTCCTCCTCCTACAACCCCAGTCTCTTCTCCGTTATGTACTAATTGACAAAAAAACTTTTTTTTTTTATTTCAATTAATTTTTCATGGATACCCCCCAAGGGCCTGCAAATCAGTCGTTTAGAGCTCCAGCCCAAGGGCCTGAAAATTAATGTTTTAGGGCTCACCCCCAAGGTACAAAAAATGAAACACTGCTGGTGCATGGCTCAACTCACCTGAAGGTCAAAAAACACTGCTGTTTAAAGGCTCCACTCACCCAAAGAGCCAACAAATCTCTGCTGGTGAAGGCTGAACTAAGTTAAAGGGCCTAAAACTCTGCAGGTAGAGGCTGAAGTCACCTGAAGGGCCCCAATCTCTGCTGGAGCTCAGCTTACGGGCCTGGAACTTAATTTGGAAGGGCTCCTGTTAAGGGCTAGAAAAGTGAATTTTGGAAGGTCTTACCACATCACACACACACACACACACACACACACACATATATACTGTACATACATATACATATACACATCACACACATCCACAATGACAGGTCAGGGGGGGACTGAAGGATTTCCCATTGTCTATTCCATCTGTGGTTTTCATGGGCAACGTGATTTAAAGGGGTGGTTGTTACTGTTTGTTGAGCTTAAATTTGGGTTTGTGTCCATCCATTTGGGGAGTAAAGAAGGTTTCCAGGTATTTTCCCACTTTGATAGAGGTTTTTTTGAGTGTGTATAGTGTGTAGTTGTTAGGCTGTGATGTTGGGGTAATAGAGGGTCTTTGGTGTGTTAGATGCCCTCAGACATGCGCCCCCTGCTGTACCAGTTGCATTGCAGAGGTGTTGGCATCACTTCCTGGGGTGTCATAGTGGACTTGGTGACCCTCCTGAGGCGAATGGTGGGATCCCCTGAAACGAAGCTTTTTTCCCCTTAGATTATAATGGGGTTCCATATTCATGCTATTCGGAATGAATAACAAACATCAAATATTTTACTGTTCGCTCATCTCTCGTAGTCACCCATCGGGCTCAGGTTAGGGATATAAACGTCCTCAGTAAACCCAAATAGGACAACGAGAATAAATCTCTGGATCAAGTTCTAAAATGAAGCAAGTAAAGTGAAGATTTAAGTAATTTTATTTCATATGGTAACATCACAGCTGCATATAATAACTCTAGTGAAGGCGTGCAAAATCAATATATTAATATACAATCAGTATAAAAATAGAACATTCAGGTAACATAATATGTGTCAGCCAAATATAATGTGCATATAGATTATCTGGCTGGGGAAAGTGAGCAATATGAAGACCAGCCCTGCTGGATCACATGCTCCTCTAATAGTTAATCTTGGCCTTACCTGTGTGATTGACAGCTTATCTGCCAATCAAGTCTGAGGCAAGTTCTTGTACTTCCTATAAACAGGTCATCAGCCCACACATGTTTGCTGGCTATTGTGACTCTGCCCTCGCTAAGCTGTTCTCTGTGCTATTGTATTACTGACTTCTGACCTTTGGCTTTTCTTGTGACTACTCTTTTGGATTACGATTTGGTACTGCTTTGTCTCTATGGCTTCCTGACTCCACTTCTGTGTTGTGTTGCCTTGTCTGCGTTTAGTGTTTACACTTATTCAAAAAAAAAGGACTGTCGCCCAGTTGTCCCTGTCATTAGGACAGTTGTGGCAGGTAGGTAGGGACAGGGGCTGGGTCGAGATTAGGACTCACTGTCTCGGTCATTCTCTTTTTCCAGATTTCATCAGCAGCTCTGGGGAATGGCTCTGCTGGCAATTCCCTTACATTGCCTAGATGGTTTCAAACATGGTTTTCAAGGTGGTTATCTGGTTATTTGTGGATTAGTCATTGATAAGGAGGTAGCATTAGTTAATATTTTGATGGTCGATGTGGCCAGGGTCAAGATGAGGTTCTAGATTAGAGGCGGTGCTCAGGGTTCCTGGCCAAGACTTTGGATATACTGAGACATAACTGTCAGGACTACATAACAGCTATAGGCGAGGTCTAAGCATTGCTTAACGTAAGTTCTCAATAGGTAGGAAGAATATAGCCAGCAAAGCGTTACGGAGAAATACTTCTTCACATTTCTTCACGTCTGTGTGGTTGTCTTGATGAATGACGGTGGGGTTGATTATGGGGGTGATTATGTGGATGATGAGGTGGTCCTCTTGGTGGATAATTTGGTGGTTGACTTGGTGGTGGATTAGCATGATAGTGAGAGTAGTATGGTGGGTATGTTGGTAAGACTGTGGCACTGGTGACAGGCAGAGTGGCAGGTGAGCCTAAACTCAGGAAACTTCCAAAATTCGCAAAAGACAAGACCTGCAAGGAGAGCAAATTTTTGATCAACCACTTTCGTCCAAAGTCTACATTAAGTGCATTATTGCTCACTCTATCATTTAGGATTTCGATGTGACCTTGGTATACTGGTATAGGCCAACCATGGATGTGCCCGCGCCTGGACTGTCAATTAAAATCCACTTAATCCATCTAGAGACATAGGCTGGGTTATTAGGAATTTCTAGTCTATAGATTGTGAGGCCTCACTGACTAAAGTAACCAGTCACTCACAACAGTGGCTGAAATCTATGGCCTCATGCCTATATTGGGTTATCATCACCGGGGACCAGGATCTTGAGACAGGGGACTGCGAACTGGTAGAACAGGAGCGACAAGGGGGCGATTCCTGATTTTATAGCAGATTTTTTAACAACCTGCATGACTGGACATCTCCTTTATGTTGTTGTAGATTTACTAATCAAGTCACTTTCACTTTTTAAGAATGACTAATTCACTATGTTAAAGAAAATACTTACCGCAAATATAGCAACAATAACCAAAATGGCGCCAATTAACACAGCAAATGCTATTACTATTATTTTCCAGAATGCCATGCCTCCAGCACTAGGATCTGAAAATGAAAAATAAAATGATGTCAAATTGGATGGCTAAAGAAAGACTAATATCAGAAGATCTGTGTGACAAGATCTGTGCGTGTGTGTGAAGATCATTAGAAAAATTAGAGAAATGCCCCAATTCTTTGTCCAGTAGAGAGGACGGTGCACTTTTGTGTGGTTTAGTGTTTAAAGGGATTCTACCATTAAAACCTCTTTTTTTGTGGCTAAGACGTCGGAGTAGCCTTTAGAAAGTCTATTTGTCTCTTACCTTTAGATGTGATCTCCGCCGCGCCGTTCCTTAGAAATACCGGTTTTTACCGGCATGCAGGGTTCAATGCACACTCAGCACTGCTACATTAGATTCAGCAGAGCTGAGTGTGCAGCAGGGTTCAACATATACTCAGCACTGCTACATCAGATGCAGCAGAGCTGAGTGTGCAGCAGGGTTCAACGCACACTCAGCACTGCTACTGTGCGTTGAACCCTGCTGCACACTCAGCTCTGCTGCATCTCTGTGTGTGCTGAGCTCTGCTGCTTCTCCGTATAGCAGCACTGTGTCAGCACTGCTACATCTGAGTCAGACCACAATGGAAACTACTGTGGACCGATCTTAGACTCCGGCTCCACCGTCAGAACCAGCGTTGATTGGCCGAATGCTATAATCTGTATGGCATTCAGCCAATCAACGGTGGTCAATGCATTCCTATGCCGAGATGTAGCCAGCATAACCAGCACTGCTACATCTTGGCATAGGAATGCATTGACCACCGCCATACTGTACTCTGCTGTATTCTGTATGGCATTCGGCCGATCAATGCTGGTCAATGCATTCCTATGGGAAAAAGTCAGCTCGAGCATATCACAATCTCACAGTGATCCTGATGTAATACAGTGACTTGGGCTTGTTAGGTGCCCCAGACATGCTTCCCCTGTACGGCTGTGATATACGTCCGGCGTTACTCCGTGTGAATGACCCCTTAGATAGGATCCTTGTTATGGGACAACCCCTTTAAATCTCCATTGATAGGATACATAGTGTGCACAGAGCCAAAAAAACAGTAGTCTGCATAGAATCTCTTACCCACATGGATGCAGGACACATTAAGTATAAAAGAGTGTATCGATTGAAATCAATAACCTGTATTTTAGCAAAACTGAAGTAAAAAATTTGAAAAAAATAAAATTATTGCAGTGTTTTACAGTTTGTTTTATACTTACTTGAAGCTGGAGCGGCTATAAGGGCTGCATTTACTGTAGTAGTTGTAGCTGCTGTAGTAGTTGTGGCTGCGGTAGTAGTTGTAGCTGTTGTAGAAGTTGGGGTGGGTGTAGTACTTTGAGCCGTTGTAGTAGTTGAGGAGGGTGTAGTAGTTGTAGCAGCTGTAATAGTTGTAGTTGCTGTAGAAGTTGTAGCTGTTGTAGTAGTTGTGGATGCTGTAGTAGTTAGAGCCGTTGTAGTAGTTGGGGTGGGTGTAGTAGTTTGAGCCGTTGTAGTAGTTGGGGTGGGTGTAGTAGTTTGAGCAGTTGTAGTAGTTGGGGTGGGTGTAGTAGTTTGAGCTGTTGTAGTAGATGGGGTGGGTGTAGTACTTTGAGCTGTTGTAGTAGTTGGGGTGGGTGTAGTAGTTGTAGCTGCTGTAGTAGTTGTAGCTGCTGTAGTAGTTGGGGTGGGTGTAGTACTTTGAACTGTTGTAGTAGTTGGGGTGGGTGTAGTAGTTGTAGCAGATGTAGTAGTTGTAGCTGCTGTAGAAGTTGTAGCTGTTGTAGTAGTTGGGGTCGGTGTAGTAGTTTGAGCCGTTGTAGTAGTTGGGGTGGGTGTAGTAGTTTCAGCCGTTGTAGTAGTTGGGGTGGGTGTAGTAGTTGTAGCAGCTGTAGTAGTTGTAGCTGCTGTCGTAGTTGTAGCTGTTGTAGTAGTTGGGGTCGGTGTAGTAGTTTGAGCCGTTGTAGTAGTTGGGGTGAGTGCAGTAGTTGTAGCAGTGGTAGTAGTTGTAGCTGCTGTAGTAGTTGAAGCTGCTGTAGCAGTTGTAGGTGTTGTAGTAGTTGGGGTAGGTGTAGTAGTTTGAGCCGTTGTAGTAGTTGGGGTAGGTGTAGTAGTTTGAGCCGTTGTAGTAGTTGGGGTGGGTGTAGTAGTTTGAGCCGTTGTAGTAGTTGGGGTGGGTGTAGTAGTTTGAGCCGTTGTAGTAGTTGGGGTGGGTGTAGTAGTTTGAGCCGTTGTAGTAGTTGGGGTTGGTGTAGTAGTTTGAGCCGTTGTAGTAGTTGGGGTAGGTGTAGTAGTTTGAGCCGTTGTAGTAGTTGGGGTGGGTGTAGTAGTTTGAGCCGTTGTAGTAGTTGGGGTGGGTGTAGTAGTTTGAGCCGTTGTAGTAGTTGGGGTGGGTGTAGTAGTTTGAGCCGTTGTAGTAGTTGGGGTGGGTGTAGTAGTTTGAGCCGTTGTAGTAGTTGGGGTGGGTGTAGTAGTTTGAGCCGTTGTAGTAGTTGGGGTGGGTGTAGTAGTTTGAGCCGTTGTAGTAGTTGGGGTTGGTGTAGTAGTTTGAGCCGTTGTAGTAGTTGGGGTGGGTGTAGTAGTTTGAGCCGTTGTAGTAGTTGGGGTGGGTGTAGTAGTTTGAGCCGTTGTAGTAGTTGGGGTGGGTGTAGTAGTTTGAGCCGTTGTAGTAGTTGGGGTGGGTGTAGTAGTTTGAGCCGTTGTAGTAGTTGGGGTGGGTGTAGTAGTTTGAGCCGTTGTAGTAGTTGGGGTGGGTGTAGTAGTTTGAGCCGTTGTAGTAGTTGGGGTGGGTGTAGTAGTTTGAGCCGTTGTAGTAGTTGGGGTGGGTGTAGTAGTTTCAGCCATTGTAGTAGTTGGGGTGGGTGTAGTAGTTGTAGCAGCTGTAGTAGTTGTAGCTGCTGTCGTAGTTGTAGCTGTTGTAGTAGTTGGGGTCGGTGTAGTAGTTTGAGCCGTTGTAGTAGTTGGGGTGGGTGTAGTAGTTGTAGCAGCGGTAGTAGTTGTAGCTGCTGTAGTAGTTGTAGCTGCTGTAGTAGTTGTAGCTGTTGTAGTAGTTGGGGTGGGTGTAGTAGTTTGAGCCGTTGTAGTAGTTGGGGTGGGTGTAGTAGTTTGAGCCGTTGTAGTAGTTGGGGTGGGTGTCGTAGTTTGAGCCGTTGTAGTAGTTGGGGTGGGTGTAGTAGTTTGAGCCGTTGTAGTAGTTGGGGTGGGTGTAGTAGTTTGAGCTGTTGTGGTAGTTGGGGTAGGTGTAGTAGTTGTAGCTGCTGTAGTAGTTGTAGCTGTTGTAGTAGTTGGGGTGGGTGTAGTAGTTGTAGCAGCTGTAGTAGTTGTAGCTGCTGTAGTAGTTGTAGCTGTTGTAGTAGTTGGGGTGGGTGTAGTAGTTTGAGCCGTTGTAGTAGTTGGGGTAGGTGTAGTAGTTTGAGCCGTTGTAGTAGTTGGGGTGGGTGTAGTAGTTGTAGCAGCGGTAGTAGTTGTAGCTGTTGTAGTAGTTGGGGTGGGTGTAGTAGTTGTAGCTGATGTAGTAGTTGTAGCTGTTGTAGTAGTTGGGGTGGGTGTAGTAGTTTGAGCCGTTGTAGTAGTTGGGGTGGGTGTAGTAGTTTGAGCTGTTGTAGTAGTTGGGGTGGGTGTAGTAGTTTGAGCCATTGTAGTAGTTGGGGTGGGTGTAGTAGTTTGAGCCATTGTAGTAGTTGGGGTGGGTGTAGTAGTTTGAGCCGTTGTGGTAGTTGGGGTGGGTGTAGTAGTTGTAGCTGCTATAGTAGTTGTAGCTGCTGTGGTAGTTGTAGCTGTTGTAGTAGTTGGGGTGGGTGTAGTAGTTGTAGCAGCTGTAGTAGTTGTAGCTGCTGTAGTAGTTGTAGCTGTTGTAGTAGTTGGGGTTGGTGTAGTAGTTTGAGCCGTTGTAGTAGTTGGGGTGGGTGTAGTAGTTGTAGCTGTTGTAGTAGTTGTAGCTGTTGTAGTAGTTGGGGTAGGTGTAGTAGTTTGAGCTGTTGAAGTAGTTGGGGTGGGTGTAGTAGTTTGAGCCGTTGTAGTAGTTGGGGTGGGGGTAGTAGTTGTAGATTCTGTAGTTGTGGTAACTGATGTAGTAGTTGTAGTTATTGTAGTAGTTGGGGTGGGTGTAGTAGTTTGAGCTGTTGTAGTAGTTGGGGTGGGTGTAGTAGTTGTAGCAGCTGTAGTAGTTGTAGCTGCTGTAGTAGTTGTAGCTGTTGTAGTAGTTGGGGTTGGTGTAGTCGTTTGTGCCGTTGTAGTAGTTGGGGTGGGTGTAGTAGTTGTAGCTGCTGTAGTAGTTGTAGCTGTTGTAGTAGTTGGGGTGGGTGTAGTAGTTGTAGCTGCTGTAGTAGTTGTAGCTGTTGTAGTAGTTGGGGTTGGTGTAGTAGTTTGAGCTGTTGTAGTAGTTGGGGTGGGTGTAGTAGTTGTTGCTGCTGTAGTAGTTGTAGCTGTTGTAGTAGTTGGGGTGGGTGTAGTAGTTGTAGCAGCTGTAGTAGTTGTAGCTGCTGTAGTAGTTGTAGCTGTTGTAGTAGTTGGGGTTGGTGTAGTCGTTTGTGCCGTTGTAGTAGTTGGGGTGGGTGTAGTAGTTGTAGCTGCTGTAGTAGTTGTAGCTGTTGTAGTAGTTGGGGTGGGTGTAGTAGTTGTAGCTGCTGTAGTAGTTGTAGCTGTTGTAGTAGTTGGGGTGGGTGTAGTAGTTTGAGCTGTTGTAGTAGTTGGGGTGGGTGTAGTAGTTGTAGCTGCTGTAGTAGCTGTAGCTGTTGTAGTAGTTGTAGCTGTTGTAGTAGTTGGGGTGGATGTAGTAGTTTCAGCCGTTGTAGTAGTTGGGGTGGGTGTAGTAGTTGTAGCTGCTGTAGTAGTTGTAGCTGTTGTAGTAGTTGGGGTGGGTGTAGTAGTTGTAGCAGCTGTAGTAGTTGTAGCTGTTGTAGTAGTTGGGGTGGGTGTAGTAGTTTGTGCCGTTGTAGTAGTTGTAGCAGCTGTAGTAGTTGGGGTGGGTGTAGTAGTTGTAGCTGTTGTAGTAGTTGTAGCTGCTGTAGTAGTTGTAGGTACTGTAGTAGTTGTAGCTGTTGTAGTAGTTGGGGTGGATGTAGTAGTTTCAGCCGTTGTAGTAGTTGGGGTGGGTGTAGTAGTTGTAGCTGTTGTAGTAGTTGGGGTGGGTGTAGTAGTTGTAGCTGCTGTAGTAGTTGTAGCTGTTGTAGTAGTTGGGGTGGGTGTAGTAGTTGTAGCAGCTGTAGTAGTTGTAGCTGTTGTAGTAGTTGGGGTGGGTGTAGTAGTTTGTGCCGTTGTGGTAGTTGTAGCAGCTGTAGTAGTTGGGGTGGGTGTAGTAGTTTGAGCTGTTGTAGTAGTTGGGGTGGGTGTAGTAGTTGTAGCTGCTGTAGTAGTTGTAGCTGTTGTAGTAGTTGGGGTGGGTGTAGTAGTTGTAGCAGCTGTAGTAGTTGTAGCTGTTGTAGTAGTTGGGGTGGGTGTAGTAGTTTGTGCCGTTGTAGTAGTTGGGGTGGGTGTAGTAGTTGTAGCAGCTGTAGTAGTTGTAGCTGTTGTAGTAGTTGGGGTGGGTGTAGTAGTTTGTGCCGTTGTAGTAGTTGGGGTGGGTGTAGTAGTTGTAGCAGCTGTAGTAGTTGTAGCTGTTGTAGTAGTTGGGGTGGGTGTAGTAGTTTGTGCCGTTGTAGTAGTTGTAGCAGCTGTAGTAGTTGGGGTGGGTGTAGTAGTTGTAGCTGCTGTAGTAGTTGTAGCTGTTGTAGTAGTTGGGGTGGGTGTAGTAGTTGTAGCAGCTGTAGTAGTTGTAGCTGTTGTAGTAGTTGGGGTGGGTGTAGTAGTTTGTGCCGTTGTAGTAGTTGTAGCAGCTGTAGTAGTTGGGGTGGGTGTAGTAGTTGTAGCTGCTGTAGTAGTTGTAGCTGTTGTAGTAGTTGGGGTGGGTGTAGTAGTTGTAGCAGCTGTAGTAGTTGTAGCTGTTGTAGTAGTTGGGGTGGGTGTAGTAGTTTGTGCCGTTGTAGTAGTTGTAGCAGCTGTAGTAGTTGGGGTGGGTGTAGTAGTTTGAGCTGTTGTAGTAGTTGGGGTGGGTGTAGTAGTTGTAGCTGCTGTAGTAGTTGTAGCTGTTGTAGTAGTTGGGGTGGGTGTAGTAGTTGTAGCAGCTGTAGTAGTTGTAGCTGTTGTAGTAGTTGGGGTGGGTGTAGTAGTTTGTGCCGTTGTAGTAGTTGTAGCAGCTGTAGTAGTTGGGGTGGGTGTAGTAGTTGTAGCTGCTGTAGTAGTTGTAGCTGTTGTAGTAGTTGGGGTGGGTGTAGTAGTTGTAGCAGCTGTAGTAGTTGTAGCTGTTGTAGTAGTTGGGGTGGGTGTAGTAGTTTGTGCCGTTGTAGTAGTTGTAGCAGCTGTAGTAGTTGGGGTGGGTGTAGTAGTTGTAGCTGCTGTAGTAGTTGTAGCTGTTGTAGTAGTTGGGGTGGGTGTAGTAGTTGTAGCAGCTGTAGTAGTTGTAGCTGTTGTAGTAGTTGGGGTGGGTGTAGTAGTTTGTGCCGTTGTAGTAGTTGTAGCAGCTGTAGTAGTTGGGGTGGGTGTAGTAGTTTGAGCTGTTGTAGTAGTTGGGGTGGGTGTAGTAGTTGTAGCTGCTGTAGTAGTTGTAGCTGTTGTAGTAGTTGGGGTGGGTGTAGTAGTTGTAGCTGCTGTAGTAGTTGTAGCTGTTGTAGTAGTTGGGGTGGGTGTAGTAGTTGTAGCAGCTGTAGTAGTTGTAGCTGTTGTAGTAGTTGGGGTGGGTGTAGTAGTTGTAGCAGCTGTAGTAGTTGTAGCTGTTGTAGTAGTTGGGGTGGGTGTAGTAGTTGTAGCAGCTGTAGTAGTTGTAGCTGTTGTAGTAGTTGGGGTGGGTGTAGTAGTTGTAGCAGCTGTAGTAGTTGTAGCTGTTGTAGTAGTTGGGGTGGGTGTAGTAGTTTGTGCCGTTGTAGTAGTTGTAGCAGCTGTAGTAGTTGGGGTGGGTGTAGTAGTTGTAGCAGCTGTAGTAGTTGTAGCTGTTGTAGTAGTTGGGGTGGGTGTAGTAGTTTGTGCCGTTGTAGTAGTTGTAGCAGCTGTAGTAGTTGGGGTGGGTGTAGTAGTTGTAGCTGCTGTAGTAGTTGTAGCTGTTGTAGTAGTTGGGGTGGGTGTAGTAGTTGTAGCAGCTGTAGTAGTTGTAGCTGTTGTAGTAGTTGGGGTGGGTGTAGTAGTTTGTGCCGTTGTAGTAGTTGTAGCAGCTGTAGTAGTTGGGGTGGGTGTAGTAGTTTGAGCTGTTGTAGTAGTTGGGGTGGGTGTAGTAGTTGTAGCTGCTGTAGTAGTTGTAGCTGTTGTAGTAGTTGGGGTGGGTGTAGTAGTTGTAGCAGCTGTAGTAGTTGTAGCTGTTGTAGTAGTTGGGGTGGGTGTAGTAGTTTGTGCCGTTGTAGTAGTTGTAGCAGCTGTAGTAGTTGGGGTGGGTGTAGTAGTTGTAGCTGCTGTAGTAGTTGTAGCTGTTGTAGTAGTTGGGGTGGGTGTAGTAGTTGTAGCAGCTGTAGTAGTTGTAGCTGTTGTAGTAGTTGGGGTGGGTGTAGTAGTTTGTGCCGTTGTAGTAGTTGTAGCAGCTGTAGTAGTTGGGGTGGGTGTAGTAGTTGTAGCTGCTGTAGTAGTTGTAGCTGTTGTAGTAGTTGGGGTGGGTGTAGTAGTTGTAGCAGCTGTAGTAGTTGTAGCTGTTGTAGTAGTTGGGGTGGGTGTAGTAGTTTGTGCCGTTGTAGTAGTTGTAGCAGCTGTAGTAGTTGGGGTGGGTGTAGTAGTTTGAGCTGTTGTAGTAGTTGGGGTGGGTGTAGTAGTTGTAGCTGCTGTAGTAGTTGTAGCTGTTGTAGTAGTTGGGGTGGGTGTAGTAGTTGTAGCTGCTGTAGTAGTTGTAGCTGTTGTAGTAGTTGGGGTGGGTGTAGTAGTTGTAGCAGCTGTAGTAGTTGTAGCTGTTGTAGTAGTTGGGGTGGGTGTAGTAGTTGTAGCAGCTGTAGTAGTTGTAGCTGTTGTAGTAGTTGGGGTGGGTGTAGTAGTTGTAGCAGCTGTAGTAGTTGTAGCTGTTGTAGTAGTTGGGGTGGGTGTAGTAGTTTGTGCCGTTGTAGTAGTTGTAGTTGTTGGACTAAGTTGAGTATTAACTTGATTTGCTGAAATAGAAAAAACATAGATTTTAAAGCCGTTCACCACATGTGTGGGGGAGACCTTGAGTATGACATGTTCACATTGATTCCCGTTGGAGGGTTCATTGGAAATTATAACATTTTTACTCCATAAAAGTAGGTTTCTATACGAGGTCTGTGCAGACTGGCGGAACCTTTGGTACTTTGATGGGAATGTCTGATCCTGATTGATTGAGATATTTCTCTGCCCCAAATTGCACTTTCCTTACATTAGTATATTTGGGTCTTCAGAAATAGCATGCTCTGTTTGTAAAAGGGAGTCTGTCAGCAGGAAAATCAGTATCAAAATCTCTGTTGTCGCTTGTAGAGCAGCTTCTATTTTTTCCAAAGATGGCTTTTTGTTTTTGAATTGCATCTCCTTTTTCAAGAAGAGCAGGATTTTCGCTGGATACGGCTTCTGGGGGAATTTCGTTTCCTGCTGGGGTTCACTGTCTACTCTAGATAAGCACCCTTAACCGCTGTCACCCTCCGCTCCCCATTGAGTGAAACCTCCCAGTTACCATAGGGGATGAGTGCAGGCTTGGAGATTACGCTCAAGCAATGGGTGGTGGAGCAGTCCACAGCTGTTATCTAGAGCAGAAAGCCAAGTCCCAGCAGAATAAGAGAGACATCCTTGGAAAGTTTAGAAACCGTCCTGCAAGTCAGTGGTTTGGTTACAATTTCCCAGCTGATAGACTCCCTTTAAAGATTAAATATTGTCTATGCCGCTGAGTTAGAGGTGGATTCTGCCCCAAAATCTGCAGCACATTTCGCCCTGATTCTATTTCCCGCTGTATTGAATGGGATGAAGAGGTCAGAGCAGGACAATGAAAAAAGAAGTGTCCTGCTCAATTTCGCGGCTGATTCAGATGAATGGGCCTGATCCTCACTCTAACCATCCAAGTCATGGGGAGGAGTTAGAAAATAAATTCCCTGCCTCAAATTCCTCTTCATTTTCCAAGGTATGAACAGTTCCCAATAGTTACGCACGTGTTCTGACAGTCCTTTTATTGTAGGGGTCGGCTTTATTGCAGTTTTGATATCTTTAGATACTTTTTTAACACAATTATTTTGTCTCATCAAGTGTTGGGTGAACCTGGAGAGATTCGTCTTGTGAATATGAGAGATGTTCTCACAGCAGTTTTGCTTCAGTCCAAAGCTCGGTCCGGACTGGTACTGCTGCTTTTATTAAACTTTGGGCTAATAGGGCTAGGTATCCGGGGCTCTGTTGTGGTGTGCGGTGTGGAGCCCATCCTGTTTGGGACTCTTTCACCTGACCCTGAGACGTGTCAATGTCATTATGTTTGTGTCTAAGTATCATGGAGTTAGTGCGCCCCTTGTGGCCACTGAGGCCCAATCACAGGACCCATAAGTCTCCAGGCTGCTGACACCAGTGGGACAGAAGAGACCTGAAGTGACCTGCACTAGATGCCACAACAGAGCCCAGAAGAGGAGACCTCTATATGGTGGCTCCATTGAGCGCTGCGCACATGTAGCATACAAGTATTCCAACAATTTTCTAAAATATCGGTTGATTGGTTATTTTGGTTATTTTGCCTCGGTACACCTCCCCTTCGGCCCAGGTCTTTGGAATGAGCAAGACAGCCTAAGGGTCCATTGAAAGAATATGCAAATCTGTCTCCCAAGATGTAAACAGGGAGACAGCGCCTCTGTTATGCTGCCCTCTATGGGAAGCGCCCTGAACATCATGCCCAACTTTCCCAGAAGCCTTTACTGCATAATGTGGGGTTATAACCAAATCAATTTCTCAGCTACAGACGGCACCGTTTCTGTCTCTTTGGACTTCATCAGCGCAGCCTAGAGAGAACTGATTTGGTAGAAGTGACAGGCCGAGAGACCAGATTATGGGGATGTCACTCCTTAGGGAGAGACCACCTATTAGATGTGTGGAGACTTATACAGCCATAGTTGCTCCACTACAAGGGCACATGGGAAGAATATGCAAATATACCAAATCAGTTCTCTCTAGGCTGTGCTGATGAAGTGCAAAGAGACAGAAACGGTGCCGTCTGTAGCTGAGAAATTGATTTGGTTATAACCCCGCATTATGCAGTAAAGACTTCTGGGAAAATCATGCATGATGTTCAGGGTGCTTGCTATAGAGGGCAGCATAACAGATGCACTGTCTCCTTGTTTACATCTTGGAGACAGATTTGCATATTCTTCCCATGTTCCCTTGCAGTGGAACAACTATGGCTGTATAAGTCTCCACACACCTGAGAAGGTGGTCTCTCCCTAAGGAGTGACATTATCCCCATAATAAGGGTCCATTGACTGAGACCATATGCGAAGGTGAACTTTTAGAGATGTGTTCACATGCAGTGCTGCACGGTGGTTGGGATTGTTGGAGTGTTGTGCACGCGGGGTGGCGTAGAAATTGTGGGCTTGTGCACGTCCTATGGTAATACGTCATGGAAGGCACATGGATGATGTCTGTGTGCTGTCCATACCTCCATGGACCCATTAATTTTTTTTAGTGAACCCAGACCACAAAACAGACAGGGCGAGTATGGGTCTATAGAGGTAAGTGGGTGTGTGTTGGCCATGAAAAACAGTCGCGTTTACATGGCCTGGTTGTGAAACTCAGTCCATGTGTTGGCCGGATTTATCGGCCTGGACAATGTTGCAGGAGAGGGACTCTTAGCGAGGACTCCTAGCACCATAGATGACTATACCTCTAAGAGTCCTTGTCCCAGAATAGGGCACGGGCTGGTAAATATGTGAAAACTTGGTCTTGCAGAAGTGGGGCTGTTGGGCTGTTGGGTGGTTCCACTTGTGGGGGGGGGTATGGCACTGGTGCCATATGGTTCCCCACCCATCGGAGTTGCGGTCACTGTGAGCATTAAGATATATAAAATAAGAACCTTGTGTATTCTTGGTAGATTTTGCTGAGAAGAATAAGATCAATGTATACCACTGGCATGTGCGGACCGCGATCCAAGTTCGTTGACACCCCTTTAATTGTAATATAGAGAACAGTTTTGTCAGAGTTGTCACCCTATTCTTGGTTTATTAATCTAGAAAGGTATTTAATCATTTGCATTTTTAGAATCATTAATAATTTGTACCGCCTTGTTAAATGTCATAATTATATGTTATAGGGACTTGTATATATATATATATAGGAAGAGTAATAGGAGCAAGTGCTGGTGGAGTATTATCTCTCAGGTATGTTACACGGCAGTGTATTAAGGTCATGGTCTCTGCAGGTTCCGTCCCCGTCTATTCTTCCTATCCAGTATTCTCTTATTGTATCCTTTTCTTTGCCTTGTAGAAGCTATATTTACCAGGGAATGGGTTGTCCAGGACTGGGATATTGAGCTCCACTTCTCAAACCAGTGACATCACGCCCATTGGTCACATGGCCATACTGCAGCCCAGACCCATTCGAAAGAATGAGGCTGAGCTGCAATACCAGTCACAACCACTGTGCAACGTACAACGCAATTTTTGGTAAGTAGCCACAGAAATCCATAACCCAATCCCAGACATCCCCTTTAAGAGCTGTGATGTCATGAAGTCCTACACACTCCACCAGTTCTCTTTTCCATCAGGTAAATGCCAACAAACCAATTTTTGCCATGTTTATTCATCTCAGGTATAAGTAGTCTTGTTTGTACGTGTTGGTCTATGTGAGCCTGATGGATACGAGCCAACGTATATTGAAGACTATTTATAAACCATAGAAACTTGAGCGAGCAATGAGTTGGATAAAGTGACAGATGATGAAGATGACATTGTGGAAGAACTGGTATAAAGTTGTTGGCTAAGGCTTAAGGTTTTGGATCCAGTTCAACTCTTCGCGTTAAGGTATCCAGGCATGGAAGGTTCCTTCAGATGTTATAAAATATATCACCCATAAACTGCCTGCCCAAATGAGGATAAAGATTCTACAATTAGAATTGGACATGTAACAGATGGTTATAGATACATTACATAGTCCACCTAGGAGAATATGCAAATCTGTCTCCCAAGATGTAAACAGGGAGTCAGTGCCTCTGTTTGCTGCCCTCTATAGCAAGCAACCCTGAACAACATGCCTGACTTCCCAGAAGCCTTTGCTGCATGATGCGAGGTTATGCGAGGGTTGCTTCCCATAGAGGGCAGCATAACAGAGGCACTGTCTCCCTGTTTACATCTTGGGAGACAGATTTGCATATTCTCCCATGTTCCTTTGCAGTGGAGCGACTATGGCTATAAGTCTCCACACACCTGAGAAGGTGGTCTCTCCCTAAGGAGTGACGTTATCCCCACAATATAGTCCACCTAGACAGATACGCTGTATAGTCCACCGAGAGGGTGTCATTTCTTCGTACAGTTGCATGGACTCATAGATGGAAGGATGTCTCACCGGCTATTAGTGTCATTGAGGTATCAGCCACTTATAAGCAATTAACATCCTTATTACTATAATTTATATTGTTAATAAGTATATAACCCGGAATTATAATTAGATAATCATTTGGAATCCTTAGGAATCTAAAATTCTCCACTGAGTCCTAAATTTCTTACGATTTCCGTCACCTCTTCCTGTTTATAGTTTGCAAAATTTGCAGATTTACGTTCAGATTTACTCTCTTTAAATTGTAAGACCAATGAGTGTTTATAGGGTATAACTACCTGGTATGGAGGAAGCATCCTATAGACAGATGAGCCCACACTTAAAGGGGTTTTGCTGGCCCAAATTAACATTTCCTACTGATGGATAGGTCATAAACAGGAAACTTAGATTTGGGGTCTAGAAAACCCCTTCAAATTATCTCCAATGGAACCAATATGACAACATCCATGTCTAGCCCACCAGGATCCTCCATCAGTTCCCCAGCTCTAATATATTAGTAGTTCAGCAGAAAACATTGAAATTTGAAGGATACAATGGTCTATTTCTTAGGGTTTGGCAGGGGGTGAGTCCCTAAATTCATTTAATCCAGTGGGCCCAACACTGGACCACATGTCTAGTCCAGAGGATGGGTAAGGAAGGACACACCTTTATGTCTACCTCTATTGGACATACAATACAATGGGTAGTATTATGTTTTTGAGGAAGGGGCTACACTGTTGGTTGGGTTTGTACTTATCCAATCATGAGTGGTGTATGTGGGGGGGGGGGTTTGTGTCCTGTTTTAGGTAGTCTTCTAGTTTACAAATCCTCTTTTCCTAAACCCCATTACAAAATTTGGAGTTGATAAAGAGATTCTTGACCAAAGTGAAGTTGGAGTGTCCTTTGCCCTGGAGGACCTGTTCTCCACTATACAGGCAACCCAATAATGTGAATGAGCTCCATCTAATGCTTTATTTCCATGTGGTGGTCTAACTGCTTGGTTCCCCAATTGTTGATTCCTGGGGCATTGAGCAGAAGGGATGCTCTAGTTCAACTTTTGCCGAGGGACCTTTCTAAGTGCAGGACAACTTTTTAAGAGATATTTAGCCTCCTTCTGTGGACCACTGTATAAGCAATGCTACCTCTTGTGTCACCCCCTCTACCTCATAGATTGTAAGCTCTTGTGAGCAGGGCCCTCAATCCCATTGTGTGAATTGACTATTTCTCTGTGATGTAATTTCTTGTCTGTACTTGAGCCCTAAATTTTGTAAAGTGCTGCGAAACATGTTGGTGCTATACAAAGAAAATAAAATAGATTATTATTACTTTTCTGTGCTGCCAATCTATCCGGAGAAAAAGCAAGAATCTAGAAAGCGCAGAGAGAATTCCAATGTGCTAACACTAAGTGCCCATTTTCTTACCATAAAGTAGGGTGAAATTTTTCATTTTTTTCAACCTTTTTGGTGTCCTTCACCCAACTTAGAGGTGGTTCAGAATTGTGGCCAGTGTTCAGTTTGTGCATTCCACTGAGTTTCTGTCCTCAGCCCCGGCAATGCTGGACAGGGGATGGAAAGCTGGTGGTCAGTTTTAAAACCCATTCACTTGAAAGGGTTTGCAAAGTGACCGCCCATGAGCATCTTCTGCCTGTCCACAAACAGAATGCACAAACCGGAGAACAAGCGCAAGTGTGAAAGCGCCCATAAATTTTAGCTTTATGAGGTTATCATGATAGTAATGGTTTGTTTGCCCAAGCTCTCCCCTGTCACCCTTTCCATATAGTAAGCATTAGAGATGAGCGAACAGTGTTCTATCGAACTCATGTTCGATCGGATATTAGGCTGTTCGGCATGTTCGAATCGAATCGAACACCGCGTGGTAAAGTGCGCCATTACTCGATTCCCCTCCCACCTTCCCTGGCGCCTTTTTTGCTCCAATAACAGCGCAGGGTAGGTGGGACAGGAACTACGACACCGGTGACGTTGAAAAAAGTAGGCAAAACCCATTGGCTGCCGAAAACATGTGACCTCTAATTTAAAAGAACAGCGCCGCCCAGCTTCGCGTCATTCTGAGCTTGCAATTCACCGAGGACGGAGGTTTCCGTCCAGCTAGCTAGGGCTTAGATTCTGGGTAGGCAGGGACAGGCTAGGATAGGAAGGAGAAGACAACCAACAGCTCTTGTAAGAGCTAAATTCCAGGGAGAAGCTTGTCAGTGTAACGTGGCACTGACGGGCTCAATCGCCGCAACCCAGCTTTCCCAGGATCCTGAATGGAATACACTGTCAGTGTATTCCCGTATACCCGATATATACCCCGATACCCGTTCCAACGGTGTGCCCCCCCACCTTCACCCCAGAAATACCCTGCAAGTCCCCTAGCAATAGAATTGGGGCTATATACACCCACAATTTTTACTACTGGTATACAGTGCCATTGTCTGACTGGGAATTCAAAGAATATATTGGGAATACAAATACCCTCATTTCTTGCTACTGCCATATAGTGCCAGTGTCTGACTGGTAATTCAAAGAATATATTGGGAATACAAATACCCTCATTTCTTGCTACTGCCATATAGTGCCAGTTTCTGACTGGGAATTCAAAGAATATATTGGGGTTACGTGCACCCACAATTTTTACTACTGGTATACAGTGCCATTGTCTGACTGGGAATTCAAAGAATATATTGGGGTTATAAATACCCTCATTTCTTGCTACTGCCATATAGTGCCAGTTTCTGACTGGTAATTCAAAGAATATATTGGGGTTACGTGCACCCACAATTTTTACTACTGGTATACAGTGCCATTGTCTGACTGGGAATTCAAAGAGTATATTGGGAATACAAATACCCTCATTTCTTGCTACTGCCATATAGTGCCAGTTTCTGACTGGGAATTCAAAGAATATATTGGGGTTACGTGCACCCACAATTTTTACTACTGGTATACAGTGCCATTGTCTGACTGGGAATTCAAAGAATATATTGGGGTTATAAATACCCTCATTTCTTGCTACTGCCATATAGTGCCAGTTTCTGACTGGTAATTCAAAGAATATATTGGGGTTACGTGCACCCACAATTTTTACTACTGGTATACAGTGCCATTGTCTGACTGGGAATTCAAAGAGTATATTGGGAATACAAATACCCTCATTTCTTGCTACTGCCATATAGTGCCAGTGTCTGACTGGGAATTCAAAGAATATATTGGGGTTACGTGCACCCACAATTTTTACTACTGGTATACAGTGCCAATTTCTAACTAGGAATTCAAAATGCGCAAGGCTCCCGGAAAGGGACGTGGACGAGGCCGTGGGCGAGGTCGGGGGAATGGTTCTGGGGAGCAAGGTAGCAGTGAAGCCACAGGGCGTCCCGTGCCTACTCCTGTGGGGCAGCAAGCATTGCGCCACTCCACAGTGCCAGGGTTGCTTGCCACATTAACTAAACTGCAGGGTACAAACCTTAGTAGGCCCGAGAACCAGGAACAGGTCTTGCAATGGCTGTCAGAGAACGCTTACAGCACATTGTCCAGCAGCCAGTCAGACTCTGCCTCCTCTCCTCCTATTACCCAACAGTCTTGTCTTCCTTCCTCCCAAAATTCCGAAGCTTTACAGAACAATAACCCAAACTGTCCCTGCTCCCCAGAGCTGTTCTCCGCTCCTTTCATTGTCCCTCAACCTGCCTCTCCACGTCACGATTCCACGAACCTAACAGAGGAGCATCTGTGTCCAGATGCTCAAACACTAGAGTCTCCTCCATCTCCGTTCGATTTGGTGGTGGATGACCAGCAACCCACCCTCATCGACGATGATGTGACGCAGTTGCCGTCAGGGCATCCAGTTGACTGGCGCATTGTGCGGGAGGAGGAGATGAGACAGGAGTTGGAAGAGGAAGTGGTGGATGATGAGGACACTGACCCGACCTGGACAGGGGGGATGTCAAGCGGGGAAAGTAGTGTGGATGTTGAGGCAGGTGCAGCACCAAAAAGGGTAGCTAGAGGCAGAGGCAGAGGTCAGCAGCTTAGGCGAAGCCAGGCCACACCCGGAATCTCCCAAGATGTTCCAGTTCGTACCCAGCCCCGAAAAACTCCCACCTCGAGGGCACGTTTCTCGAAGGTGTGGAGTTTTTTCAAGGAATGCGCCGAGGACAGATATAGTGTTGTCTGCACAATTTGCCTCTCGAAATTGATTAGGGGCTCTGAGAAGAGCAACCTGTCCACCACTTCAATGCGCCGTCATTTGGAATCCAAGCACTGGAATCAGTGGCAGGCAGCAGCGGCAGGACAATGGCCGCCTGCCGTTCACGCCACTGCCACTGCCTCTGCCTCTGCCTCTGCCACTGCCACTGCTGACTGTGCTGGCGATGCACTCCAGAGGACGAGCCAGGACACCACTTCATCTGCCTCCGCCACTTTGTTGACTTCTACCTCATCCTCCCCTGGTCCTGTCTTATCTCCT
Source organism: Leptodactylus fuscus (assembly GCF_031893055.1). NCBI lineage: Eukaryota > Metazoa > Chordata > Amphibia > Anura > Leptodactylidae > Leptodactylus > Leptodactylus fuscus. The sequence continues at coordinate 80,878,795 of NC_134275.1, forward strand.
TCTCCTGCACCATCAAAGGCACCATCAGGCGTTTCTTTACAACAACCCACCATCTCTCAGACATTGGAGCGGCGGCAGAAATACACTGCTAACCACCCACACGCGCAAGCCTTGAACGCCAACATCGCTAAACTGCTGGCCCAGGAGATGTTGGCGTTCCGGCTTGTTGAAACTCCCGCCTTCCTGGACCTGATGGCAACTGCGGCACCTCGCTATGCCGTCCCTAGCCGTCACTACTTCTCCCGGTGTGCCGTCCCCGCCTTGCACCAGCACGTGTCACTCAACATCAGGCGGGCCCTTAGTTCCGCGCTTTGCACAAAGGTCCACTTGACCACCGACGCGTGGACAAGTGCATGCGGACAGGGACGCTACATTTCACTGACGGCACACTGGGTGAATGTAGTTGAGGCTGGGACTGCTTCCCAAACTGGCCCGGTGTACCTCGTCTCCCCGCCTAACATTCCTGGCAGGGACACGAGAAGAACACCCCCCTCCTCCTCCTCCTCTACCGCCTCCTCCTCCGCCACCGCCTCCTCCTCCGCCACCGCCTCCTCCTCCGCTGTTAGATTGACCCCAGCTACGAGTTGGAAACGTTGCAGCACTGGCGTTGGTAGACGTCAGCAGGCTGTGCTGAAGCTGATCAGCTTGGGGGACAGACAGCACACTGCCTCCGAGGTGAGGGATGCCCTCCTCGATGAGACGGCAATATGGTTTGAGCCGCTGCACCTGGGCCCAGGCATGGTCGTTTGTGATAACGGCCGGAACCTGGTAGCAGCTCTGGAGCTTGCCGGACTCCAACATGTTCCATGCCTGGCCCACGTCTTCAACCTAGTGGTGCAACGTTTCCTAAAGAGCTACCCCAATGTTCCAGAGCTACTGGTGAAAGTGCGGCGCATGTGCGCCCACTTTCGCAAGTCGACAGTAGCCGCTGCTAGCTTAAAATCTCTCCAGCAACGCCTGCATGTGCCACAACACCGGCTTTTGTGCGACGTCCCCACACGCTGGAACTCAACGTTTCAGATGTTGAATAGAGTGGTTGAGCAGCAGAGACCTTTGATGGAATACCAGCTACAAAACCCTAGGGTGCCACAAAGTCAGCTGCCTCAGTTTCACATCCATGAGTGGCCATGGATGAGAGACCTTTGTGACATCCTACGGGTCTTTGAGGAGTCCACAAGGAGGGTGAGCTCTGAGGATGCGATGGTGAGCCTTACAATCCCGCTCTTGTGTGTTCTGAGAGAATCCCTGATTGACATCAGGGATAACTCAGATCACACAGAGGAGTTAGGGATAGCATCCGATCCGTCACAGCTGGAGAGTAGGTCCACACATCTGTCCGCTTCACTGCGTTTAATGGAGGAGGAGGAGGAGGAGGAGGAGGAAGAAGAGTTGTCCGATGATGTGATGGTGATACAGGAGGCTTCCGGGCAACTTCGAATCGTCCCATTGTTGCAGCGCGGATGGGTAGACATGGAGGATGAGGAGGAAATGGAGATTGAACTTTCCGGTGGGGCCAGAGGAGTCATGCCAACTAACACTGTGGCAGACATGGCTGAGTTCATGTTGGGGTGCTTTACAACCGACAAGCGTATTGTCAAAATCATGGAGGACAACCAGTACTGGATCTTTGCTATCCTTGACCCCCGGTATAAAAACAACATCTCGTCTTTTATTCCGGTAGAGGGGAGGGCCAATCGCATCAATGCTTGCCACAGGCAATTGGTGCAGAATATGATGGAGATGTTTCCAGCATGTGACAGTGGCGGCAGGGAGGGCAGTTCCTCCAGTAGGCAACCAAGTTCTCACCGGTCCACACAAACGAGGGGCACACTGTCTAAGGTCTGGGACACCTTGATGGCACCCCCTCGCCAAAGTGCCGCCACGGAGGGTCCTAGTGTCACCAGGCGTGAGAAGTATAGGCGCATGTTGCGGGAATACCTTTCCGACCACAGCCCTGTCCTCTCCGACCCCTCTGCGCCCTACACGTATTGGGTGTCGAAGTTGGACCTGTGGCTTGAACTTGCCCTATATGCCTTGGAGGTGCTGTCCTGTCCTGCCGCCAGCGTCCTATCTGAGAGGGTGTTCAGTGCAGCCGGTGGCATCATCACTGACAAGCGCACCCGTCTGTCAGCTGAGAGTGCCGACCGGCTCACTTTGATAAAAATGAACCACCACTGGATAGAGCCTTCATTTTTGTGCCCACCTGTGTAAAGCACCCCAACATGAAACTCCATGTCTGTACTCAACCTCTCCAATTCCTCCGCATCCTCATACTCATCCACCATAAGCGTTGCACAATTCTGCTAATACTAGGCTCCCTCCAACATGATTTCCCCCAACTCTGCTGGTTAGAGGCTCCCTCCACCCTGATTTCCACCAACTCTGCTGGTTAGAGGCTCCCTCCACCCTGCTTTCCCACAACTCTGCTGGTTAGAGGCTCCTTCCACCATGAATTTGCCCAAACTGGGCTGTTTAGAGGCTCCCTCCACCATGAATTGGTCCAAACTGGGCTGGTTAGAGGCTCCCTCCACCATGAATTGGTCCAAACTGGGGTGGTTAGAGGCTCCCTCCACCATTAATTGGTCCAAACTGGGCTGGTTAGAGGCTCCCTCCACCATGAATTGGTCCAAACTGGGCTGGTTAGAGGCTCCCTCCACCATGAATTGGTCCAAACTGGGGTGGTTAGAGGCTCCCTCCACCATTAATTGGTCCAAACTGGGCTGGTTAGAGGCTCCCTCCACCATGAATTGGTCCAAACTGGGCTGGTTAGAGGCTCCCTCCACCATGAATTTGCCCAAACTGGGCTGTTTAGAGGCTCCCTCCACCATTAATTGGTCCAAACTGGGCTGGTTAGAGGCTCCCTCCACAATTAATTGGTCCAAACTGGGCTAATTAGAGGCTCCCTCCACCATGAATTGGTCCAAACTGGGTTTTTTAGAGGCTCCCTCCACCATGAATTTGCCCAAACTGGGCTGTTTAGAGGCTCCCTCCACCATGAATTGGTCCAAACTGGGCTGGTTAGAGGCTCCCTCCACCATGAATTTCCCAAAACTTGGCTGTTTAGAGGCTCCCTCCACCATTAATTGGTCCAAACTGGGCTGGTTAGAGGCTCCCTCCACCATGAATTGGTCCAAACTGGGGTTTTTAGAGGCTCCCTCCACCATGAATTGGTCCAAACTTGGCTGTTTAGAGGCTCCCTCCACCATGAATTGGTCCAAACTGGGCTGGTTAGAGGCTCCCTCCACCATGAATTGGTCCAAACTGGGTTTTTTAGAGGCTCCCTCCACCATGAATTTGCCCAAACTGGGCTGTTTAGAGGCTCCCTCCACCATGAATTGGTCCAAACTGGGTTTTTTAGAGGCTCCCTCCACCATGAATTGGTCCAAACTGGGCTGGTTAGAGGCTCCCTCCACCATGAATTGGTCCAAACTGGGGTGGTTAGAGGCTCCTTCCACCATTAATTGGTCCAAACTGGGCTGGTTAGAGGCTCCCTCCACCATTAATTGGTCCAAACTGGGCTGGTTAGAGGCTCCCTCCACCATGAATTTGCCCAAACTGGGCTGTTTAGAGGCTCCCTCCACCATTAATTGGTCCAAACTGGGCTGGTTAGAGGCTCCCTCCACAATTAATTGGTCCAAACTGGGCTAATTAGAGGCTCCCTCCACCATGAATTGGTCCAAACTGGGTTTTTTAGAGGCTCCCTCCACCATGAATTTGCCCAAACTGGGCTGTTTAGAGGCTCCCTCCACCATGAATTGGTCCAAACTGGGCTGGTTAGAGGCTCCCTCCACCATGAATTTCCCAAAACTTGGCTGTTTAGAGGCTCCCTCCACCATTAATTGGTCCAAACTGGGCTGGTTAGAGGCTCCCTCCACCATGAATTGGTCCAAACTGGGCTGGTTAGAGGCTCCCTCCACCATTAATTGGTCCAAACTGGGCTGGTTAGAGGCTCCCTCCACAATTAATTGGTCCAAACTGGGCTAATTAGAGGCTCCCTCCACCATGAATTGGTCCAAACTGGGTTTTTTAGAGGCTCCCTCCACCATGAATTTGCCCAAACTGGGCTGTTTAGAGGCTCCCTCCACCATGAATTGGTCCAAACTGGGCTGGTTAGAGGCTCCCTCCACCATGAATTTCCCAAAACTTGGCTGTTTAGAGGCTCCCTCCACCATTAATTGGTCCAAACTGGGCTGGTTAGAGGCTCCCTCCACCATGAATTGGTCCAAACTGGGGTTTTTAGAGGCTCCCTCCACCATGAATTGGTCCAAACTTGGCTGTTTAGAGGCTCCCTCCACCATGAATTGGTCCAAACTGGGCTGGTTAGAGGCTCCCTCCACCATGAATTGGTCCAAACTGGGCTGGTTAGAGGCTCCCTCCACCATGAATTTCCCAAAACTTGGCTGTTTAGAGGCTCCCTCCACCATGAATTGGTCCAAACTGGGCTGGTTAGAGGCTCCCTCCACCATGAATTTCCCAAAACTTGGCTGTTTAGAGGCTCCCTCCACCATGAATTGGTCCAAACTGGGCTGGTTAGAGGCTCCCTCCACCATTAATTGGTCCAAACTGGGCTGGTTAGAGGCTCCCTCCACCATGAATTGGTCCAAACTGGGTTTTTTAGAGGCTCCCTCCACCATGAATTTGCCCAAACTGGGCTGTTTAGAGGCTCCCTCCACCATGAATTGGTTCAAACTGGGCTGGTTAGAGGCTCCCTCCACCATTAATTGGTCCAAACTGGGCTGGTTAGAGGCTCCCTCCACCATTAATTGGTCCAAACTGGGCTGGTTAGAGGCTCCCTCCACCATGAATTTGCCCAAACTGGGCTGGTTAGAGGCTCCCTCCACCATGAATTGGTCCAAACTGGGTTTTTTAGAGGCTCCCTCCACCATGAATTTGCCCAAACTGGGCTGGTTAGAGGCTCCCTCCACCATGAATTGGTCCAAACTGGGGTTTTTAGAGGCTCCCTCCACCATGAATTTGCCCAAACTGGGGTGTTTAGAGGCTCCCTCCACCATGAATTTGCCCAAACTCTGCTGGTTAGAGGCTCAATCCACCCTGATTTTCAAAACAAATGTTGGTGCCAACCTCAACTTACTACAAGGGCCAAATTCACTGCTGGTGACAAGCTCTCCTCACTGCAAGTGCCAAATACACATGTTTCAAGGTGTTTTCCTACTGTCAGAGAGGTGGTATTGAGTGTGTAAAGTGTGTAGTTGTTAGGCTGTGATGTTGGGGTAATAGAGGGTCTTTGGTGTGTTAGATGCCCCCAGACATGCTTCCCCTGCTGTCCCAGTGTCATTCCAGAGGTGTTGGCATCATTTCCTGGGGTGTCATAGTGGACTTGGTGACCCTCCAGACACGGATTTGGGTTTCCCCCTTAACGAGTATCTGTTCCCCATAGACTATAATGGGGTTCGAAACCCGTTCGAACACACGAACATTGAGCGGCTGTTCGAATCGAATTTCGAACCTCGAACATTTTAGTGTTCGCTCATCTCTAGTAAGCATCTTCTCTAGTTCTTCAGTCAATAATGCAGTCCTATGAACACCCCAATACAGGTTAGGGGCAACAACATCCAGCCGCATGTACTGCTTCAAATATTCTTAAAGGTAACACAGGATCAAAAAGATTGGGAATGTTGAGATCATGACATCCTTGACATCCGCCATCAAAGCAGGTTGGGGACACCCCAACATTATGAGAGCGATGGCTTGTTCGGGGAAGTCATCCCCTGTCACCAAGTATACATGAGATGCCAGTTACCTCTAGCTACACTTTGGCCATTGGCATCTTTGATTTTACTCCATCATGGAAGATTTCCTTACGATAAGCATCTTCTCTAGATCTTCCACCAAGCTTCTCATTCTATACACCCTAAAACATCCCAATAAGGATTATGACAAACATCACCCAGTCAGGATGGACTCTCCATAGAAGACTCCGCCACAGAATCTGCTTAAAATTGGTGGAGAGAAAAGTCCTGCAAGGTCTGAAACCAGGTGGAAACCGAGCGAACCCCATTATAGTCCGTTTTTTAAGTGGACAGGTTCTCCATCTTTCAGGTACCCATGCAAACCTGGAGGACAGAAACCCGAATGCTAGTGTGAACCTGAGTACTGTTCACATCTTCAAAAATATTCTTACAGATAACCCAAGACCAAAAAAAAATAGTAGTAGACTGAAGTCCAACAGTTGGTCCCTTACCCTTGGCCCCTGCCATGAAAGCAGCTAAGGGAACACCCCACCCACATTGGAAGTCGACCACATCCACTAACATTAATCTAATGTGTATAGCCAGTTTAAGAGCTACAATATAGACTGGCAATTCTGTATACAATTCTACAAACTATAAAAAAGTCAAATAAAATCTGATGATAGCACAACGAATTGGACCCAACAACAAAACCATCTCTAGATCTAAAAATGTGGTAAGCCAATCTGTTTAGATCCTATCTTTCTGGATTACAGAGGCAAATGATCCGGCAAACTACTGCAATTACGTTATCTCAGATATGGTTGATAATGTACAATTACAAATTGCAACAAGATTTTCAAAAATTTCAAAACTCACCACTCAGTAATATCATAAGTAAGAGGAAAAGTGCCTTGGATCTGCTTCTAGTCCCCATCCTGCCTAGTACTTAGCTCCCGGTCTTGAAGATGTTGATAAGCAATATCTTAAAACTTAGATACAGGAAATAAGATCTTTATATAGGCTTTGAGATGAGATGATGAACTAGATAAACAATTTTTGAAATGTAACGTCACAAGTAATCTCATGGACAGACAACCCCTTTCACGTTTCCGAAATTCATATTCAGAACAGAGTACGGAACTCAACCAATCAGCGCTGGCTCTGCTGGAGGAGGCGGAGTCTAAGATCGCTCCACACCAGTCTCCATTCAGGTCCGACCTTAGACTCCGCCTCCTCCGGCAGAGCCAGCGCTGATTGGCCGAAGGCTGGCCAATGCATTCCTATGCGAATGCAGAGACTTAGCAGTGCTGAGTCAGTTTTGCTCAACTACACATCTGATGCACACTCGGCACTGCTACATCAGATGTAGCAATCTGATGTAGCAGAGCCGAGGGTGCACAAGAACCCCTGTGCAAACTCAGTTCACGCTAATAGAATGCATTGGCCAGCGCTGATTGGCCAATGCATTCTATTAGCCCGATGAAGTAGAGCTGAATGTGTGTGCTAAGCACACACATTCAGCACTGCTTCATCACGCCAATACAATGCATTAGCCAGTGCTGATTGGCCAGAGTACGGAATTTGGCCAATCAGCGCTGGCTCTGCTGGAGGAGGCGGAGTCTAAGGTCGGACCTGAATGGAGACTGGTGTGGAGCGATCTTAGACTCCGCCTCCTCCAGCAGAGCCAGCGCTGATTGGCCGAATTCCGTACTCTGGCCAATCAGCGCTGGCCAATGCATTCTATTAGCCCGATGAAGTAGAGCTGAATGTGTGTGCTAAGCACACACATTCAGCACTGCTTCATCACGCCAATACAATGCATTAGCCAGTGCTGATTGGCCAGAGTACGGAATTCGGCCAATCAGCGCTGGCTCTGCTGGAGGAGGCGGAGTCTAAGGTTGGACCTGAATGGAGACTGGTGTGGAGCGATCTTAGACTCCGCCTCCTCCAGCAGAGCCAGCGCTGATTGGCCGAATTCCGTACTCTGGCCAATCAGCACTGGCTAATGCATTGTATTGGCGTGATGAAGCAGTGCTGAATGTGTGTGCTTAGCAATCAGCGCTGGCCAATGCATTCTATTAGCTTGATGAAGCAGAGTGTGCACAAGGGTTCAGAGCCGAGGGTGCGCTTGAACCCTTGTGCACACTCTGCTTCATCACGCTAATAGAATGCATTGGCCAGCACTGATTGGCCAGAGTACGGAATTCGGCCAATCAGCGCTGGCCAATGCATCCCTATGGGAAAAAGTTTATCTCACAAAAATCACAATTACACACCCGATAGAGCCCCAAAAAGTTATTTTTAATAACATTCCCCCCTAAATAAAGGTTATCCCTAGCTATCCCTGCCTGTACAGCTATCCCTGTCTCATAGTCACAAAGTTCACATTCTCATATGACCCGGATTTGAAATCCACTATTCGTCTAAAATGGAGGTCACCTGATTTCGGCAGCCAATGACTTTTTCCAATTTTTTTCAATGCCCCCGGTGTCGTAGTTCCTGTCCCACCTCCCCTGCGCTGTTATTGGTGCAAAAAAGGCGCCAGGGAAGGTGGGAGGGGAATCGAATTTTGGCGCACTTTACCACGTGGTGTTCGATTCGATTCGAACATGGCGAACACCCTGATATCCGATCGAACATGTGTTCGATAGAACACTGTTCGCTCATCTCTAGAAACTAGTAGTCCATTCTCATAGTCCTCCAATGAGAAGAAACGGGAAACTAGTAGTCCATTCTCATAGTCCTTGAATGAGAAGAAATGGGAAACTAGTAGTCCATTCTCATAGTCCTTGAATGAGAAGAAATGGGAAACTAGTAGTCCATTCTCATAGTCCTTGAATAAGAAGAAACGGGAAACTAGTAGTCCATTCTCATAGTCCTCCAATGAGAAGAAACGGGAAACTAGTAGTCCATTCTCATAGTCCTTGAATGAGAAGAAATGGGAAACTAGTAGTCCATTCTCATAGTCCTTGAATGAGAAGAAACGGGAAACTAGTAGTCCATTCTCATAGTCCTCCAATGAGAAGAAATGGGAAACTAGTAGTCCATTCTCATAGTCCTCCAATGAGAAGAAACGGGAAACTAGTAGTCCATTCTCATAGTCCTTGAATGAGAAGAAATGGGAAACTAGTAGTCCATTCTCATAGTCCTTGAATGAGAAGAAACGGGAAACTAGTAGTCCATTCTCATAGTCCTTGAATGAGAAGAAACAGGAAACTAGTAGACCATTCTCATAGTCCTTGAATAAGAAGAAATGGGAAACTAGTAGTCCATTCTCATAGTCCTTGAATGAGAAGAAATGGGAAACTAGTAATCCATTCTCATAGTCCTTGAATGAGAAGAAATGGGAAACTAGTAGTCCATTCTCATAGTCCTCCAATAAGAAGAAATGGGAAACTAGTAGTCCATTCTCATAGTCCTCCAATGAGAAGAAATGGGAAACTAGTAGTCCATTCTCATAGTCCTCCAATAAGAAGAAATGGGAAACTAGTAGTCCATTCTCATAGTCCTCCAATAAGAAGAAATGGGAAACTAGTAGTCCGTTCTTATAGTCCTTGAATGAGAAGAAACGGGAAACTAGTAGTCCATTCTCATAGTCCTCCAATGAGAAGAAACGGGAAACTAGTAGTCCATTCTCATAGTCCTTGAATGAGAAGAAATGGGAAACTAGTAGTCCATTCTCATAGTCCTTGAATGAGAAGAAACGGGAAACTAGTAGTCCATTCTCACAAGGAAAATGTTTGTTCTCGAACCGTGTTAGCCAGTGGGTTGGAAATATATATATATATAAAAAAAAAAACTTGATAGTCTTCAGTAGTTGATACCTTTTCATAATGATGACAGATTACAACGTTTCGGACCTCCAGGGTCCTTTCTCAAGTATATTTAAACCATTTCTGAAGGAAGCATATTTATATACAGTACACAAAAGGGCACATAGGGTTAGAATTCCAGGGGGAAGGGGGGGGGGGGTTGTTAGTAATTGGTAGAGACAATGTAAACACTTACAGGTCCTTATCCGTTCACAGGTTTCTGTGAAGTGACATAAAATCATGTGACAAATTTAACCCCCTCTCCAGTGTTTGGAGCAGGGTCATAAATTTACACTCATGAATGAGTCGTTCTCTCTTTGATCTGAAATTCCCTCTCAAAACCAAAACTTTTATGTGATTGATGATATTATGATCCTCATTGCAGAAATGCTTTGACACAGAAAGGTCCATTCTTCGTTCTTTAATTGTATGGCGATGTGAGTTCATCCACATTCTAAGCTGCTGTCCGGTCTCTCCCACATACAGATTATCAGTGGAACATTTGGTGCACATTATTACATACACTACATTGGGTGTGCTACAGGTGAACATACCTGGGATTTTATATTCTCTGTTAGAGTTTGGTATCTCTATCCTGTCAGTAGTCAGTATGTGGGGGCAAGTTTTGCACCTTTTCTGTCCGTATGGAAATGTTCCTGTGTTAGTTGGAGGTGACAGTGAGCTGCTAATAATCATATTCCTGAGGTTTGGTGGCTGTCTGTAGCACAGGAGAGGGGGATCTGGAAATATGGATGTTAGACGGTTGTCTTTTTGTAGTAGTGGATGTAGTTTGCGTATGACACCTCTTAGTGTCTCCAGGTGTGGGTTATATGTGACGACCAGGGGCACCCGATTGTTTTCCTTTTTGGTATTGTATTTTAATAAATCCGATCTTGGTATCTCGTGGCCCTGGTGATTTGATATCAATTGTTCTTGCATGGTAACCCTGCCTCAAGAATGTGTTTTTGAGGCCTCCAAGGGAGGGAATTTCAGATCAAAGAGAGAATGACGCATTCATGAGCGTAAATTTATGACCCTGCTCCAAACACTGGAGAGGGGGTTAAATTTGTCACATGGTTTTATGTCACTTTACAGAAACCTGTGAACTGATAAGGACCTGTAAGTGGTTACATTGTCTCCACTAATTACTAACAACACTCTACCCCCTTCCCCCTGGAATTCTATCCCTGTTTGTCCTTTTGTGTACTGTATATAAATATGCATCCTTCAGAAATGGTTTAAATATACTTGAGAAAGGACCCTTGAGGTCCGAAACGTTGTAATCTGTCTGAGTTAGCCATTAAAATAGTATCAACTACTGAAGACTATCAAGTTTTTTGTTTTTTTATATTTCCATTCTCATAGTCCTTGAATGAGAAGAAACAGGAAACTAGTAGTCCATTCTTGTAGTCCTTGAATGAGAAGAAACAGGTCTTAGAAATGACAACATGGCCACCAAAGCGTGTAAGAGGACACCGACTACTTACGTCACAGCAGGAGAGGAGTATGAGGTCTGGGGGCAGGTGAATATCACTTCTTTTTTATTTGAGCCCACCCCCGGTCTGTCCTGTGTTTTCCCATTTGCCTAGAAAACCCCTTTAAATAAGTGTATTAGGAGTTCCTCATATCGTTTGATACTTCCTAAGACTTGTGTTATATATAAATCCTATATAGTTTCATATTCTGGATTATAAATAAAGCCTTTTAATCTTCACAGAATGCAGTAAGCAAAACCAGTACGCCACGCCACCTCCCTGCCCAAAGAGTCGCAGAAGAAACTGAGAAGCAAATTTGTATTTTTCTTTGTTTGTTCTACTTGTCTGAAAATGTTGACAGATCTACAAACTGATGTGTTTCTTCTCTATGGTAATGAATGTAAGGCGTGTTACTGGATCCTGGATATCTTGAATAACTCTGTACTGGTTCTGGATATTATTTAGTCGCCATCTTTATGACAATTGTATCTAGATTTCAGAGTGACCTAATAGTATTTCCCCCAATAAAAGGCCAGTTACTAAGCGTCCTAATATTCCCTTTGGACATATAATAGTTCTGATCTCTCAGCAGCGTTTGGCACTGTAAACCACCAAGCTGTCGTCACTCCGCTCTATCATGTTGTTAGAGTCAAATCCTCCATCTTTGTATTTTGTCAGCCATCTTGTAACTTTTCACATATAAACTTTTGCACCATTAAATTAGAACTCACTTGATTCACGATCAGCTGTGTATGTGTGTGACTTCTCCAGGCCTGATGATGGGGGTGACGTCTCCAGGCCTGATAATGTGTGTGACTTCTCCAGGCCTGATGATGGGGGTGACGTCTCCAGGCCTGATAATGTGTGTGACTTCTCCAGGCCTGATATTTAATGTGGAACTCTGCAACATACTCTATTATGGGGACCCCTGGATGACTCTAACAATGTCTAATTGACTCTTCCTAAAACTGAACTTTTTGTGTTCCCTCCATCTACTAACTGACCTATCACTGGTATCTCTATTTCCATCTGTGGTTTTACCATCACACTGAGGCAGTACACCCGCTATCTCAGAGTTATATATGACTCAGATCTCATGTTCACTTGCACTTCAAAATCATCTCTATAATCCGCCCTTTTCTCACTGTAGAAACATCAAAAAACCTCTGAATACAAAATAAAATGATCACACACCCGTATAAGTCCATCCATAGCGCTGAGCTCCTTACATCTCCTCCCTTGTCACTGTCTACCACTGTAACAATCCTTTCCATTACGCCAATGACCTTAGATTTGCATTCTCTGTTATCGGAACGTCCCACTCACATCTCCAAGACTTTTCTTGAGCTGCATCAGTGCTCTGGAATGGTTTACCCTGAACAATCAGATTAATCCCCAACTACAGCAGCTTCAAACATCTGTCTAGGTAGGTTTATCGCTTGACTTGATCACATTGTTCTACAGGCTACACTAATTCATATCCTAAGCTATCCTTTCCACCCTAATCCTCTCAACCTGACCCCTCCATCTAGAAGTTCCCATGCACTTAGTATATGTAGATTCACAGATATTGGCTGGTGACAGACAGTTATATGACTTTATTTATTAATAGATGGCCAGACCATTGTACCAAACAAGACCACTGATCACTTCTGTGCCCCTATTTCCTTATAGAGTGTAAGCTCTTGTGAGCAGGGCCCTCACTCCTATTGTTTGATACTTTCATTCTTTGTTACATTGTAATTAACATTTGTCTCGTATAAACTATTGTGGAATATGTTGATGTTCTATAAATAAAATTATTATTATTCATGTAAATGCAATTTTTTTACATATATGTCAATAATTTCTGGAACTCTGGGTTCCTGTTCTAGTGACCTGCATGTTCCATAATATGAATGATAGGAAACACCCTTTAGACTAAGGCCACAGATTGTTGGGTCCGCTGCAGAATGGCTGCAGCAGACATCTTGCAATAGACCTAATACAGCTGAAATTTCACCATAGCTTTTCGCTGCGATTCCCTGGTGGCTGACCTGGCTTCTAACATTGGCATTGCTCACTCAACAATAACGCTCTTACTATACTCCCGGGTCTTTTCAGACCTCAAGACATACGAATTGGAAGATGCCGGAAAAACAAAACACTTACAGTCACCTTTCCTGGGCTCTTCTGGCCCTCGATCAATGCTGAGACCTGTGATTGGACCTCAGTGATGATGTGGGAGACGTTAAAGTCATAACTTTTTTATTATTCCGCACCTTCCGTGGCCTCCAATTATTATACTCTTAGGTCTGAAGACATGCCAGTGTACGATAAGGATTCTTGGCTAGGGAATCCCAAAATTTTGGATTTCAGCCAAGCCTGAAATTTTTGGAAAATTCATAACAACCCTGGCTCATTATGCAACCCTCCACTCATCTCTAGTTCCTGGCCTTCAGCTGACCACAGGGTGTCCCGTACTTGGAACCACCAACAATCAGCTCTAGTCTGTAATGTATCAGCAGTGCCACCACAGGAGAATTAAAGCATTACACGTAGACTGTCCATAAATATGTTTGGCCCTACATGGTGCAAAGAAACCCTTCAAGTGTTTTCCTGCTCTGTAATGGATGGTAGTCCTAGAAGACGGATTCACCTGTATAATTCAACTTCCTTAAAGTGATGTTCACAGGGGTTAAAAGTAGTCAGATACCGGATAACGTTTGCACTATTTTCAGTATCTGGCTCTGGTTGAGCTCTATGTCAGACGGCCTCATTTACATGTGTTAGTAAAGCAAGGAGCGTGTAGTAATCGTATATCAATGAGAAACGCTTTGAAGTGCCGAGACGTAGACATAAATCATGAGGAGCACGGTATAAACAAGTGTCTGCCCTGGGCACACCCAAAAAGGAAAGGGTGATCCTCTCAAGCTCTGTTCACTGACTGTTGTCAAAACACAAGTCCCTAACACTGAGAAACCAAACAGAAGAACAAAGCGTTAGAAATGACCAACTAGGACTAGAACACATAGCAAAGTAAGAGCTCCCAACCTCAAGGCTTCCATCATGGCCAAGAATGTGGAGATAGCCGGGAACCATATCAGACTGTAACAAATGGAAACATCAAACACTCGATAGTCTGTCCGATGTTTCTATATGGGACATGTCCTATGTCTTACCACCAGGGCAGTTATGATGTGCACAACAGCTCCAAACAACTCTACTGGAGCTAAGAACCTAGTGAGATGGACAACCTCCATCTTGAGCATTCGTGAGGATCAGCCACAAGTTTCTTTTCAGGCCAAACATGTTTGGTCCAAACCAGAAGTGCCATTGTTATAGTATAATAATTGGAGTCCCCATTCATGTGGGGTGGGGTGTGTCATGACATTGTGACCCAATCACAGGCTTCAGCAGCGACCAAGGGCCAATGACATCATTCAGGTGGCCAAAGGAAAATGGAAGACACCTTGGAAACATCACCAGAAGGAGAGGTGATGGAAAGTGTATATGACTGATTATTATTTTCCCGCACCTGCACTGTCCCCCGATTATTATACTATGGGGTCTAATAATATTTTGTAGACGGTGAACCCTAAAAATTTCAGGTTTGACCAAACATGCTACGGCTCATGAATGGGGCTAAACTGCAGTACCAAACACAGCCACTATGCCATTTCAATCGGTAATCCACTAAAATCAGCTGATCTTTGGGAGTTCTGGGTGTCAACCCCCCAATGTAATATTAATGACCTTTTCTATGGACAAGTGACCAACATCATAGCCCCAAAGAACCTCTCAAAGTTTCAATTCTTCTCCATGTCAAGACATCTGCTGTCAGAGAAGCAACCAGAAGAATAACCTTTGATTTCCTGTGCGGGTGTTCTTAAAAGTGTCCAACATCAAAGTTCTGCGTTGTGTACATTTGTATTGTGACGTGAAGCTGCAGTGCTTGTCTCATACACTAGAGGACACTTTACTGCAGCCCATGAAATCATCAGCCATAATGGATCGATGGATGAGATCACAACAATAATATGTACTTGGCTTCAAGTTGTTGATCATAATAATTTATAATATGTCTATAAGTGTATATATGTATTTATGTGCGTGTATTACATTACTACACGTGTTATCTGATGTTTTACTCTTTCTTTCTGAGTTATATATACAATGGTATACAACAAGTTATCCATGACATCAAGCAATGAGCTACTGACTTTGTTAGTGTCACCAGACCCAGCATATCACCCCAGCCCTGCAGATAGATAGGTTACTGTCACCAGAACCAGCATATCACCCCAGCCCTGCAGATAGATAGGTTACTGTCACCAGAACCAGCATATCACCCCAGTCCTGCAGATAGATAGGTTACTGTCACCAGAACCAGCATATCACCCCAGTCCTGCAGATAGATAGGTTAATGTCACTGTACCCAGCATATCACCCCAGTCCTGCAGATAGATAGGTTACTGTCACCAGACCCAGTATATCACCCCAGCCCTGCAGATAGATAGGTTACTGTCACCAGTACCAGCATATCACCCCAGCCCTGCAGATAGATAGGTTACTGTCACCAGACCCAGCATATCACCCCAGTCCTGCAGATAGATAGGTTACTGTCACCAGAACCAGCATATCACCCCAGCCCTGCAGATAGATAGGTTACTGTCACCAGAACCAGCATATCACCCCAGCCCTGCAGATAGATAGGTTACTGTCACCAGCATATCACCCCAGCCCTGCAGATAGATAGGTTACTGTCACCAGAACCAGTATATCACCCCAGCCCTGCAGATAGATAGGTTACTGTCACCAGAACCAGTATATCACCCCAGCCCTGCAGATAGATAGGTTACTGTCACCAGAACCAGCATATCACCCCAGCCCTGCAGATAGATAGGTTACTGTCACCAGAACCAGCATATCACCCCAGCCCTGCAGATAGATAGGTTACTGTCACCAGAACCAGCATATCACCCCAGCCCTGCAGATAGATAGGTTACTGTCACCAGAACCAGTATATCACCCCAGCCCTGCAGATAGATAGGTTACTGTCACCAGAACCAGCATATCACCCCAGCCCTGCAGATAGACAGGTTAATGTCACTGTACCCAGCATATCACCCCAGTCCTGCAGATAGATAGGTTACTGTCACCAGACCCAGTATATCACCCCAGCCCTGCAGATAGATAGCTTACTGTCACCAGAACCAGTATATCACCCCAGCCCTGCAGATAGATAGGTTACTGTCACCAGAACCAGCATATCACCCCAGCCCTGCAGATAGATAGGTTACTGTCACCAGAGCCAGCCTATCACCCCAGCCCTGCAGATAGATAGGTTACTGTCACCAGAACCAGCATATCACCCCAGCCCTGCAGATAGATAGGTTACTGTCACCAGAACCAGCATATCACCCCAGCCCTGCAGATAGATAGGTTACTGTCACCAGAACCAGCATATCACCCCAGTCCTGCAGATAGATAGGTTACTGTTATTATTCTCTAGGGTCTCCTCAGCCTGTGATTGGACCTCAGCAGTCATATGGCCCGCCAAGGTCATGACATTTTGACCCAGCCAGATGTGACATCAACCAGAAGATCTTAAGAGGGGGGACATTAAATAACCAGGAGAAGCAAGTGAGAATATCTGTTATTTATACTCACTTCCCCTGGTCCTTCACTTATTATACTCTGGGGTGTGTTGAGACTTCAGAGTATAATAATATTTTGTGGGTGACGAACCCCAAAAGTTTCAGGTTTGGGTCAACCCCCAAATTTTGGGAAAATTCGATCTGAATGTTATCTGAATTCAATCGAATGTTATCTGAATTAAATCTTTTTGTTCATCCCTAATGACATGAAATTTATTTACAAAAATTATCAATATTGGTATAAAAAATCGATAATTTTCTGATGACACAAGTGGTGACTACAGCAGCTTTCATGATGGAATATATATATATATATATATATATATATATATATATATATATATATATGTACAAATTGTAATCAGAGGACATTAGGGCTTTGTTTTTATACTTTATTAATAGTGCAATGATAATTCTTTACATAACAAGTAGAAACACAAAGTTCAGTTTATATACATAAATAAATTACATATCTTATCTGCAGATAAATAGAATGATACACAGAATGGGCAAAGTATTGGATAATAGACATAAATAAACTACATGACATGGAAGGAAAGACTTTTCATCAATGATTCCACTTGTTGTATGTACACAGAGTATCACGTAACACCAAAAAAATACTATTTTTTTTATAGAAATTGCTTATATTGGGAAAATAGCAAATGAAAGCTTCGCTCACTGTGTCCTGAATTCTATCTCTGTATCTGGTTTCTTTCTCTTGGATCAAAGAACATCATTGAAATTCTGAATCTTCCTAGTTCTTCTCCATCTCTTTGTTCCTCCACATAACCCATTCTCTGTTTCTGTCTTTGCATTGTCCTCTATTCCTTCTGCTCCTACTATTTCATCTATTTTCTTGCCCACCCTAAACTTTTCTGTCTTCTCTTTCAAAAACATGTTCTAAAATTTGCATTAAAAGGCGATGAAATTGCTAAAGGAGCAAATGTATGTAACACTTTTTTTTTTTTTCGATTCTTCCTAGTCATTGTACATTTCAGGTGTGATACAGTGATTCCAGTGATTCTGTGATTCTTTGACTTTTAACTTGCTATTCATTTTCCTGCCACATTGGAGGAGACAATTTGTTCTCTTGTTCTATCAATATGTTATTTGACTAAGGGATTTTTTGGCCTAATCTCCGTAAGGAAGTCACAGTGATTATTAGTTCTTTAGAAAAGAATGCTCATGTTATATGTTCTGGACAAGGTATGATTCTGCGTAATAATGTTGTACTTGGACTTGTTACAAAATTTCCTTCACATGCGGCTAGCACAGGTTCTCTTTATGTAAATGCAATGGCCAAGACAGGAATGGTTTGTTGCCCTCTTCCCATCCATCTGATAAATTGAAGGAATTCTAGTAGTTCTAGTTCATCTTTGGCTCACTTTTACTATTTAACCATTAACTAACCAAGAGACAGATATGGACATATAAGAAGATTATGGAGGTGAGGTAACATAATCAATGTAAACAAAATCTATTGGGGCAGATTTACTAAAAGTGCAACCTTAGGCTAGAAAGTCTTAAACTGCACCAAATTGAGCAAAGTTCTGTTTGATCAAAATTTTGCATGATTAGACAGTCTAATCTAACCTAACTTTACTTGGCTTAGTTTGCACCAGAAAAATTTGCCAAAATGTAGCACTCCAATTTCCTATGAAGTCATGCCTCTTTTTCAGATAAGCTGCAAAAGTGCCTATAAAACTTGATGAACATCAGATGTTTTTGGTGCAAATTATACCAGAATTAAGGAGCATTTTGCTTAGTAAATCGCCCCCATTACGCTCAACAAGCAGTTAAAGTCTCTATTATACACAATAGCCATGCTGATAGGAATACAATGTAATCTCGGTGGCGTAAGATTCAATATTCTAGTTGATGTTGGGGCTATAAAACATTGTACCCATGTGGGTCCTAGTCCTTTGGGTATACCAAATTGCCCCCAATGAGTTTATTGTGCATAATAGTTAATAAATACTAACCCTAATATACTATTTCTTCATGTCTTTGGTACTATTTATTGCAGGGCAACGTCTCCCTGTGTTCCCAGAATTGTTCCACCAGTGGAAATCAAAAACTTTGAGTCATGTTGTTATTTCGAGGACAATAGAGAGGAAATACAGCCATAATGACTTCTACTATTTAGTAGTCAATGTCACCTGGATGCCTGGGATATCTAGAGGGATGGGAGTCCTACAACAGTAGCATTTCACATCAAACATTGTATTAAAAAAATCAACCAATAAAAATACATTGCATTATAATGTGGTGTTAATTATTGTGGCTCCGGACCCCATATTGGCCGCCCATGCCAGTCATTTCTATACTGGAAGAGTAAGGGCCACATGCACTCGCTCCACCTCCGTAGCATTCTGAATCGGCAGCACGATTTGGACAGTAAGAAGATGATGATGTCGTAGTATAACCGCATCTGGATGCCATGGCCTGCCGGAGAAACAAAGACATTGTTGAAGAGGTTTTCATTGATATCTTAAAGGGGTTCTCCAAGAATTCCCTTACTTCCACAAGGGTTTTGTATGTGGAAAACCCAGTGGTAATAGGGACCAGCACTTGGCCTCCGAGTCACTCCACCTCCTTCCTCCCTTGTCCATTACTACTTACCTGTACAATGAGGGATTGCCAAATACTTTGTTATCAAAGTGAAGTCAGTCCCTATGATATAAGTAACTAGATGTGGACATGGGAGAAGAGGAAGGAGATGTAGGGACTTGGAAGACAGGTGCTGGTCCCCATTTTGACCCAAGGTCGGAACCTTCCCAGAACCGCTGGCTTCATTACATAAAAAATCTTGGAGGAAGTAAGGCCGTTCACATCTGATCTGGGAAGACCCCCAAATGGAAACCTATACGCATTGAAAAGCAGTTAGCTAAGAAACCACATGGAACCCATAAATTATAATGGGGCCCGTGTGGTTTCCGTTTGGTGTCCACATGAAACATGCGGAGGGAAAAGTGCTGCTTGCATTGATCAATACTATATGTTACATTGTATAATAAGACGTAACATAATTATTCATTTTGTTTTGAAGTTTTAGTCGCTAACTTTTTCCAACTCCAAGTTCATCCCAAAACTGATCCCAACTTTGACTCTGACGTCCTGATTCCGATTCCATTGCCCTGCTGGTAACTTACCTTAAAAGATATAAAGGCAAATATGAAAAACGCTCCGATGGCGCCGATGCATATAAGAATGACGATCCAGAATCGGATGTAACTTTGTGGATCTGGTGGAAGGGAATACAGACAACATTGTTAATATAGGGATAAAAATAAAGAGAAAATAGCTTATACCCTATGGGGTACGTTTGGATACAGCCCAAAATCAAGAGCATATTCTGTCCTGATTCTGTCTCCCAATATATTTAATGGGAGGTCAAGATCAGAGAAGGCTGCTCAAAAAATAACAGGCAAATCTGGAAGCAATAACATATATGTCAAAGTATAAGTCTGAGTGTCTTCCCACGGACCATTACTGTGTTAGACACCTCTTTAACCCCCGATATTCATAAGCCCTAATAGGGTCATCCCTCTTAGTCAAGTACAAAAAAAATAGAAGTGACACCTTCTGTATGTACATGAATGAAATATCTAGGGATCTGCAGACTGACGTCCCATGACTTATACGCCTGTTTGTGAATTTGCTTAGGTTTACTCATCTGTGTTGGGTGTGACTATGTTCGACATCTGCTGTTTACTTGCTCATGTTTTAATCAATTTTCTTCACTTTTCTCCACCTTCGCTCCCAGCTATGTGGCTTTCACATATAGTCAGGCTGGTAACAATGCTACACTGAACAAGCTATGAATAGATTGTTTGGAAAAAGCAGTAGATTACTTTAAACAAGTAACTGTAAAAAAACAAAAAAAAAAACAATCTTACCAACAAAATTAAGAGAACCAAGGTCACTTCCCACTGGAAAGATGTTTGCTGAAAAAATGGTGGTGCTTCCAGTGTTGGCAGTGGTACTTCCAGTGTTGGCAGTGGTGCTTCCAGTGTTGGCAGTGGTACTTCCAGTGTTGGCAGTGGTACTTCCAGTGTTGGCAGTGGTGCTTCCAGTGTTGGCAGTGGTGCTTCCAGTGTTGGCAGTGGTACTTCCAGTGTTGGCAGTGGTGCTTCCAGTGTTGGCAGTGGTACTTCCAGTGTTGGCAGTGGTACTTCCAGTATTGGCAGTGGTACTTCCAGTGTTGGCAGTGGTGCTTCCAGTGTTGGCAGTGGTACTTCCAGTGTTGGCAGTGGTGCTTCCAGTGTTGGCAGTGGTACTTCCAGTAACGGCACTTGTGCTTCCAGTGTTGGCAGTGGTACTTCCAGTGTTGGCAGTGGTGCTTCCAGTGTTGGCAGTGGTACTTCCAGTGTTGGCAGTGGTGCTTCCAGTGTTGGCAGTGGTACTTCCAGTAACGGCACTTGTGCTTCCAGTGTTGGCAGTGGTACTTCCAGTGTTGGCAGTGGTGCTTCCAGTGTTGGCAGTGGTACTTCCAGTATTGGCAGTGGTGCTTCCAGTGTTGGCAGTGGTACTTCCAGTGTTGGCAGTGGTGCTTCCAGTGTTGGCAGTGGTACTTCCAGTGTTGGCAGTGGTGCTTCCAGTGTTGGCAGTGGTACTTCCAGTGTTGGCAGTGGTGCTTCCAGTGTTGGCAGTGGTGCTTCCAGTGTTGGCAGTGGTACTTCCAGTAACGGCACTTGTGCTTCCAGTGTTGGCAGTGGTACTTCCGGTAAAGGGACTTGTGCTTCCAGTGTTGGCAGTGGTACTTCCAGTGTTGGAAGTGGTGCTTCCAGTGTTGGCAGTGGTACTTCCAGTAACAGCACTTGTGCTTCCAGTGTTGGCAGTGGTACTTCCAGTAATGGCACTTGTGCTTCCAGTGTTGGCAGTGGTACTTCCAGTAATGGCACTTGTGCTTCCAGTGTTGGCAGTGGTACTTCCAGTAACAGCACTTGTGCTTCCAGTGTTGGCAGTGGTACTACCAGTAATGGCACTTGTGCTTCCAGTGTTGGCAGTGGTACTACCAGTAATGGCACTTGAGCTTCCAGTGTTGGTAGAGGTACTTCCAGTTAGGGGACTTGTTCTTCCAGTGTTGGTAGTGGTACTTCCAGTAAGGGGACTTGTGCTTCCAGTGTTGGTAGTTGTACTTCCAGTTGTTGGGGGTGCTGTTGTGCTTGTTTGGGATGGTGTTGTTGAGGTTGGTGTTGTTGCTGTGGATGTTGTTTGGGGTGGTGTTGTTGTGGTTGTTGGAGGTGGTGATGTGGTTGGTGTTGTTGCTGTTGTTGTTGTTGGGGGTGGTGTTGTGGTTGTTGTAGTTGGTGTTGTTATGGTTGGTGTTGGAGTTGTGGTTGTTGAGGGTGCTGTTGTTGTGGTGGTTGTGGGTGCTGTTGTGGTGGTTGGGGATGTTGTGGTTGTTGTGGGTGTTGTTGTGGTGGTTGTGGATGTTGTTGTGGTTGTGGGTGTTGTGGTTGGGGGTGTTGTTGTTGTGGTTGTTGGTATTGTGGTTGTTGGGGATGTTGTTGTTGTTGTGGTTGTTGGGGTTGTTGTTGTTGTTGTGGTTGGTGCTGTGGTTGTGGTTGTTGGGGATGTTGTTATTGTGGTTGGTGTTGTGGTTGTGGTTGTTGGAGATGTTGTTGTTGTGGTTGGTGTCTGTGCCTCTGTAAATAGAAAAATATAAATATAAAGTTAATGTTTACTACAAAATATAACATTACACAGGGTCAGTGAGTAATATTAAATTACTTAGTGTCCACCTTTAGGGTCCACCCCAGTGATAAGAGTCCTGTGCCTGTGCGTGACCAGGGTAATTGACCATGGCTGGCTCTCTCAATACAAGTCTATAGGAGCTATGGAAGAGCCAAGTGTCCTTTAGACATTGAGCTTTTAATTATTCCCAGCTAATGGTATTCTGGTACCTTCTGTACCTTCTGCAGAAAATTTTGGGTGTGAGAACAAGAGTAAATATATTTCAGACTCATTATTTGACTACAACTGGAACACATGACTCAGTTCTGTATAATTAGTGTTATCTGATCTAAACATCAACCTTGTACAAGAAGTAGCAAAACATATTGTGCAGAAGAGAGTCCAGATAGGTTATCCGGTGCTTTCTCGGGATGGTAACATTGTTATTGTTATTTTTTATTTCCTACAAATTGATTTTTTTAACATCATTGATTTCCAAAAGTTATGGATCAGATTTTTTTTTTTTCCTTTGGACTTTTTGTGCAAGAAAAGGAGATTTGTTTTCTATGGAAATCCCTTCTTGTCTACTACAAAGTAACAAAAAAACCTTTTTGTCTTTTGCTGCACGTATCGAGTCATCTCAATCCTTCAAACAACTTTAGGGAACTTCGCTGGACTACAAGTTCTTAATGGGTATGGCAATCAACTGGTGGTAAGACCAACGGAGAGGACAATTTCTCCGAATATGTAAGTTTTTTCTTCCAGTTCTCAAATAGTGTTTATAGTAATACGATTGCATTAAAGATGTCTTATTATGTTGCATTCTATATACTCTGATCATCTCACATTTAGTTGGGGGTGACTTGTTTTAGACCAGGTAGAGAGTTGACCACTCGAACCCCTATGAGTTTCTGCCCTGGCCAAGGGACTGCCCAAGACTTGTGAAGATAATGAATAACATGGTATGGCCATACATTTTAAGGAATATTAGTATTCCAGTGGTAACATTTTGTTGAGACTTTTAGCTGTAGACTTAGGCTTCGTGGTAATAAAGATGTTTGCGTAAACCGTGTTAGGAATTCGAGTTAGGAATAGGATTAAAGAGGATTGAGAAGAATAATATCCGATAACTACTGTGAATAATAAGAGATTTGAGATATTTATCATTGGGTGGAACTTGCAAAGGGAGTTGTCATCATTCTGATCTACTTAAGATAATCTACATTATAGCGTTATCTCCATCTCATACTTTACTAGTGACCTCCCAGTTACATACATACTGGCATTTCATGTTTCTCTTCTCTTCCATAGTCACTCCAATTAATGAAAAAAATGGAGTGAAGGAAGAAAAGAGAAATGTAAACCCATTCAATATTTGGAATTGATGATTTGGCCCCCTCAAAGTCTTGATCTCAACATCATCCAGTCAGAGACAGATGGATTGGAACAACCTTACATCCACAGAAGATCTGTGCTTAGTTCTCCAAGATGGCAGTGGGAACAACCTCCCTGCTTGGTTCTGTCCAAAACCATCTGCAAGTACCAAGAAGAACTGATGGAAGGCAAAGGGCAAAGGTCACCCCAAATATTGATGAGATTTACATTTCTTTTATCTTCATTCACAAAACGAAACTATTAACCCTTCTATCTCTGAAAGCATCCCCCCCACCCCCCACCTAAAACCTTAGCACAACACTAAATCTCCAAGTATGGACGTTAACATAAGAGAGATACCTTCAGCTCTGCTTTCTACATCCACATGGAATCGAATTTTATAAAAATTCTAATTTTCTAAGTACAGTTCATTTTCATGAATATTAGGTAATAAAATAAATGTTTTTTCCAACTAAATTATCCAATTTTACCATGAAATTGAGATTTTTTTTCGTTGAAGCAAACTTTTGCCCATACCATCCCAAAAATCCTTTGTGAAAGGGGTTTTTATTTTTGGGAGAATAAATTGATCTATTACCCGACATAGAGGAAGCAAAGGACACAAATGTATATGTTGTAATGCCAGATACGGTGACAATAGCTCCATTACGGTATATAGCTACGCTATGACATAGGTATGGAGGGTTAAGCTCCACATCTTCTAACTCATTTAAGGTTTTTTGTCCATTAATAGGTATGTTTAAGTTTTTGCCATAGGTATATGGCCAAAGCCAATGCTATAAGGTGCAACAGTTATGTCAGAAACCAATAGCAATGTCAAAGACAACATGGGGGCTCAAAAAAATGCAAAAAAAGTTCATATTTTTTGGAACATATCCCTATCAAGCTAAGTGAAAAATGAAATTAAACTTAGGAATACCCCGAATAAAGGGGGTCCAAAATAAGGTACAAAAACTCAATACCAATAATGCAATAGAAACCCCCAATATATAAAGATATACATAATCTAACCCAAGATCTGTTGTCTAAAGTGATCCAATGACCAAGGTTCTTAATCGACGTGACGATATTGTATTTTGTGGACCTCTTGCTATACTTTAAAGTCCCAATTGCTAAAACTTTATTGATATAAGAATATGCATAGGAATATTGTATTGCTAATTATTAATGATATTACATTGCCTTGTATGTTTTGTATTATAACTACTATGTAGCATAATATATAATATATATATTTTTTATATATTCTACTATATATATTGTTTACTATTTATATTATCTACAATATATTATTTACTATATATAATCTACTATAAATATAATCTACTATATTTATTATTTACTATTTATATTATCTACTATATATTATTTACTATATGTATAATCTACTATATATATTATTTATTATATATATTATTTACTAGATATAATCTACTATATTATTTACCATATATATTATTTACTATATATATTATTTACCATATATATTATTTACTATATATATTATTTACCATATATATTATTTACTATACGTATTATCTACAATATATTATTTACTATATGTATAATCTACTATATATATTATTTATTATATATATTATTTACTATCTAGATATTTTCTACTATAATAGATTTCTGTGGGTTAAGAATTTAATTGAAAAGTTAAAAACACTTATAAATTATTATTATTATTATCTTAATAATATTAAATCTAATTAACAGTATATAACAAATCTACTACTTACCTGCTTTCAGAATGAGAAGAAATACTACAAACAATCCCTTTAGCACTGCCATTTTTACATGCCCCATTGTAGCTTCTGTCTTCAGACTCCCTCGGCTGCGGCACATCAAAACTCCCGGCACTATACATGTGTGGTGCTTATATACCCTTTGTATATGGAGCATTTCTGCATGAGCCACTTAGGGATCATCACTCGATAAAAATAGCCACCTATATTTGCACATAGATTAAATTGCCATGCCCGGTAAATTGGACTGAAGATAATGTCATGCGTAAGATATTCTAATTATTCCAGGATACCATGACCATAAGATATTGTGGCCTGTGCCTTAAAAAAATGTGACTCTCCTGCGATGGAATTTGTGGGAACAGCCCAATCGTAAAGTTTCAACTGGAGCAAACTATAGAATAATTGGTCTCATTTCCATAGCAATTACAAGACTTAAGATGGAACAGAGAAACATTCACACTTGGATAATAGGCGGCCATGAGCATTAATTACATAGTTACATGGTTAGTATGGCTGAAAAAAGACATATGTATATCAAGTGCAACCAGGCGATGGAAAGGGAATGACATTCTATGCATTTCCATAACCAGCAATACGATTTTTCTCTAAAAATGGCTTTTTTAAAATATGTCAGCTGTTGCTGCTGTGACCAGATCCTGACGTAGGCTATTCCACAGATTCACAGTCCTTAGAGTATAAGAACCAGATCCTGGGTTAGGCTATTCCACAGATTCACAGTCCTTACAATATAAGAACCAGATCCACAGTCCTTACAGTATAAGAACCAGCTCTTGGGGTAGGCTATTCCACAGATTCACAGTCCTTACCGTATAAGAACCAGAACCTGGGGTAGGCTATTCCACAGATTCACAGTCCTTACAGTATAGAACCAGCTCCTATGGTAGGCTATTTCACAGATTCACAGTCCTTACGGTATAAGAACCAGATCCTGGGGTACGCTATTCCACTGATTCACAGTCCTTACAGTATAAGAACCAGATCCTGGGGTAGGCTATTCCACTGATTCACAGTCTTTACAGTATAAGAACCAGATCCTGGGGTAGGCTATTCCACTGATTCACAGTCCTTACAGTATAGAACCAGCTCCTATGGTAGGCTATTTCACAGATTCACAGTCCTTACATTATAAGAACCAGATCCTCTGGTAGGCTATTCCACAGATTCACAGTCCTTACCGTATAAGAACCAGATCCTGGGGTAGGCTATTCCACAGATTGGAACAGATTTTCCCCATATTTCTGATATGGACCATTTATATATTTATACCAGCAGGAGGACTGAAGTACATTTCAATTTTTGTTTGTCTAGTGGCCCCATAAGAATTGCCCAGTTTTGCACTGGTGTATTTTGTATGTTGTTTGTGTGTGTGTCCATAAGCGTCATGTGGTCATGTGTATCCCAGTTTGGATATCAGTGAAAAATGGATAGGTTGCTATGGAAAGCTAGAGTAAAGCTCTGACGTGTGATACTGTGTGCTGAGCTGTGTATCTAATCCTCTGGCGTGTGATACTGTGTACTGAGATGTGTATCTAATCCTCTGATGCGTGTATCTCAGTTTGGATATCAGTGTTGGATTGTGTATGTGGAGTGCCTGTGTGTATTGCAGATGGAATATGAGTGAAAGACTTGCAGGTTTGTATTGGCTAATGTAGGTCATTGTTTTGGGAATATTGTATCTCAGGAATGGTAAGTCTGAGAGAGTTGATGCCCGGTCTAAAACCTTCCCGGACACCAGATGTATCTGTGTGCCAAATTTGGTGAAGATCGGTCCAGTCGTTTGGTCGTGCATAAAGAACAGACAGATAGACAGACAGAAACCCATTTTTCTATATATAACAGATGGATTTGAAGTATTTTAGTCTCTTCTCATAATTGAGGTCCTCCAGGCCCCTTATTAATTTTGCAGGCCTCCACGACTTCAGCAGGGGCAGCCAACTATCTGATAAGTATCTGGGTACTCTTACTCTCCTCTGACAGATGATGTTTGGGAAAGAAGGGATAAAACATTATGAATTTTATATTCCCAATCAATTCATACTAAGGGGAAACTCCCGGTGTCTGTTGTGTGGCCGTGATTTACTCCTCTTTTCCATCAACAACTCCCACTCCTGCCAAGTATGCATGTGTATGGGAGTATGCATGTGTATGGGAGTATGCATGTGTATGGGAGTATGCATGTGTATGGGAGTATGTATGTGTATGGGAGTATGTATGTGTATGGGAGTATGTATGTGTATGGGAGTATGCATGTGTATGGGAGTATGCATGTGTATGGGAGTATGCATGTGTATGGGAGTATGCATGTGTATGGGAGTATGTATGTGTATGGGAGTATGTATGTGTATGGGAGTATGCATGTGTATGGGAGTATGTATGTGTATGGGAGTATGTACGTGTATGGGAGTATGTATGTGTATGGGAGTATGTATGTGTATGGGAGTATGTATGTGTATGGGAGTATGCATGTGTATGGGAGTATGTATGTGTATGGGAGTATGCATGTGTATGGGAGTATGCATGTGTATGGGAGTATGTATGTGTATGGGAGTATGCATGTGTATGGGAGTATGTATGTGTATGGGAGTATGTATGTGTATGGGAGTATGTATGTGTATGGGAGTATGTATGTGTATGGGAGTATGTACGTGTATGGGAGTATGTATGTGTATGGGAGTATGTATGTGTATGGGAGTATGTATGTGTATGGGAGTATGTATGTGTATGGGAGTATGCATGTGTATGGGAGGACGAGAATAGCATTTGACCAATTCCTGCCCAGTTGATATATCAGCCCCAGGTTTCTGACCTAGGTATGGTCCAGTGTGGGCCTTGAATAGGCCTCAGCCTCTCCAGCTTTCCATTTGGGCAGTCCGCTTTGGGACCCCCAAACAGAAACCTATACGCAATAAAAATCGGTTATCTAAGAAACCACACTATAATGGGGTCCGTGTGGTTTCACTTGGCATCTGCAAGCCCCACTTTCTCATGATCCGTGCGGAAACCAAGTGGAAACCACAAGGACCCCGTTATAGTCTATGAGGTCAGTATGGTTTCTTAGATAACTGCTTTTTAATGTGTATAGGTTTGTGTTCGGGGGTCCCCAAGCAGATCTGAACCGGGCCTCACTTCCATATTGCCCTTAGCGTCTAAATATCTGAAATAAAAGACAATGGATTTTAACCCTTCTGGTGCTGGAGAACAATAACGGTAGAATGTGTTCCGTGTCAATTAAGACCTGGAAACCCTTATTAAATGGAAATAACTTGGTGACTGATGCCAGTCATGTGCATTGCTGCTATGGCTTCTTGGGTTATCTTATCTTTTATCACTTTCGAGTGAGCAGTGACTTGCGCGGATACAATGTCTTTACGCAAGCAATACAGTAGTCCAATAATGTCAGCAATGCGAGAGAGATTTTATAGCACGTAGTCAGTCAAACATCAGAAAAACTTACAATTGTCTATATTATTGGGTGTAGAATATTATATCCCTGGTATACAAAGTCTCTAGTAATCTATAGCCATGGAATATCCTTAGTCTTAATTTTTTGTCGTTTTTTTTTTTTTTTTTTTTTTTTTAAGAAGTTTTTATCTCTGGATCAGTCTTGGAAGAAACTTCAATGATGTCACCAAATCCTGTTCTACTGGAATGAGAAGCAGTATCATTTTTTTTTTCTTATTCCCAAAGGTATGTATCATCCATACCTTATGTATCTAAATGACAAACATTGTTTATATTCTGTGTTACTCTTCGATGGGTCCTCGAGTTGTCATTTTGTGTCCCTTTGTAGTTCTTCTGTATAATCTTGTTCTCCTATATACTCGTAGCTCTCCATCTCCTGGTAAACTGCAACTCCTACCCATAAGATGCTGCGAGTAAAACATTTACAACCCCTGGAGAGCCCACCTCGGGTACTGTAGGGTTATAGGTCGGACTTGATGGACTGGTGTCTTCATCCAACCTCATCTACTATGTAACTATGAAGACCACTGATATAAAGAAGTTTCGGTCTCCAGATCTCTGTTTTTGATTTCTATCTCCATCCATCTGTATGTATTCTGAGCATATAGAGAACATGAAATGAATTTTCACAATTTTTTTGTGTATTTGAGAAGTAAATGACTACATGGGCCATAACAAAAGAATAAGGGCAAAGGAACAGAATGCCAAAGGAAACAATTGTTAAGAGTAGGGCCGGAGACTCCATAACACTGTGCGGAGGTGGACAGCCCTCTCCTCTCTGCGCTCCCGGTTCCTTGTTTCCGGGTCTCGGGAGTCAGGCCAGGAGCTCCACAGGGTGTGTGGGAGTTCTGATCTCCTCCTGAGATGGACCAAGGACTTGTGGTTTTTAAGGCCTATTGGTGGGTCTACAGGATGGGCTGTTGCTCTGGACCACCGCTGGTTATTCAGTGTTTCTTCTATGTTCCTGTAGGTAAGCGCTTTCTCTCCTGTATCTGTTTGCCTGTGTTTCTGACCCCATTAACTTCTGCCTCCTGATTTGTGTACTGTTCCTGCTCCGGTTTATGACCCCGGATTACCTGTAGACCTCTGCTCCCAGAACCTGATTTTGTGCTGTTCTGCTCGACCTGACCGACCATCACTTTGGATTACCCTCTGGACTGCGCTGCCCTCACATTGACGACCCGGATTGGACATCTATGCTTTGGTACTCTGCTGCCACTTGCTTACCACCGCCCCAATGCTGCCTTTTGGTTTCTTGGTCCTGCTCTTCAACCCTAAAGATCAGCCGGTAAGGATTCCCAATGTCTGGTTCTACTGTGATTTGTGGTGCGCTGTGAGTTTGGGGTTTCCTGACCCGTACCGCTCTGTCCAGCACAGCTGCCAAGTCCATCCCCACCACCCTCGGCTCTGGTGAACACCACTGTGGGGTTGGAGTTGGTGCAGCCTGGGAGGTGGTGGACGCTCATCACCATGTTTGCCATTTTGATCTGGAACTGGTTCTCAGTATTAACTCGGAGCTGCATCTGCTCTCCTAACATCAATTCAACAAAAGGTGATATAATAGAAATCATTGACTGTAGGGAATGAGGTTGGTAATAAAAAATATGTATTTACCTTTAGATAACGTTATTATTTTCACATTACCCATTGAGATGAGCGAACAATTCGTATTGAACTAGATTCAACCTGAACTTTGCAAAAAACTTTGAATCAAAACTTTTTATGGTTCGGCTCACACAAAGTATCTCAAAGGGCAGCCATTGTGTGAAAACATGGAGAAAGCGGAGAACAAGACGCACACGATCTCATAGACTATAAACATCCGGATAGTGGTTGCCTTGTTCTGACAGGACGTGCCAGTATGAGATCGTGCAATTGCTGAAGCTGAGAGCCGGCTGTAACTTCAGCCGGAGCTCCCAGAGAGATGGCAGGGAAGGTTTACTCCCATCCCTGCCCTCTCGATCGTTGTGCATACAGCGCTCAATGAGCACGCCGCCATGATGGGGCCACCCTCTGACCTGGCGGTCATGTGATTTTCTGGGCTCAGTGTCTTGCAAGAGCTGCTAGGTCCTACAGGACCAGATCAGCTCTGTATACTGTGTATACAAGGTGCAGGAGGCTGGATTTCTCCTGCAACTGGGGCTAAACATACCAGCCCCAGTTATAGGAGAAATCAGCCTCTAATACAAAAAAAAAAGTAATCAGATGTCCCCAAAGGTCTCTTATGACCTTATGGGGCAGCATCTGAAAAAAAATATTTAAAAATTAATAAATTTAAATAAATAAATAAAATAATTAAAAAAATAAGTAAAATAATACGCCAATAAAATGCCGTTATTAAAGGTTATAGCCCCACCCCCGACAACACCATACAAAATAAAAATTACCATAACGGAGAGGAAAAACTATTTTATAACGTTTTTCAGTTGCACTTTGTGTTATTAAATTTAAAAAAAAAAAAGAAAAGAAAAGTGAAAACCAGACACAATTTCCCTCCTATTTTGCTCATATTTTCCTGGATATAAAAAGAATTAAAACACATTCAAAAATAAAAACAACATAAAAATAAAGCCCTATGTGCCCCGAAAAAAGATGCAAAAATTAGTCGAATGAGACGTATGAGAAAAATGTTACAGCCCTTTAAACCGCACATACAAAATAAACCGAAAATGTGTCTGGTCCTTGGTTACAATCTAAGGAATTCAGCAAACCAGGGAGTCGGCGCCATCTTAGATACACTCTTTGTTCCAAAGCTGATTTCTTTATTAGCAAGGAAAATTAGTATTTCAAACATACCATAAGGATACATGTACATAACAATATAGAAGTATAAATCCAGTAGTAAGGCATCAGCGATTGTGACCTGAGGTCTGACACCACAAATTGTCCGGTACTGAAGTGGTTAAAGCATTTACCTTATGGAAATGTATTTTCAGTTGCATTTGGCCTGAATCACTCAGACTACAGGGCTCCTGGGAAACCATATGTAATGCCTATGCTAAGCCAGCATGGAAGATACAATGTTACAGACCATCCATTCAACTAGTCTACCAGAACCAGAGCTGCTCTATGTTTATAGATGTTCCCTTGGTCTAATACAGAAGGGTCCTGAACAAGGAACCACCCTGGGATTTCCATAGTCCCCATCCATCTTGAATAGGGTTATCTTCATGAGACCCCAGATAGCCCATAATTGTTGGCAGCCAAACATCTAGTGCAGCTGTTTATGTAATGTATGGATGTGTTGGGTTGGCCAGATTGGGAACCGCTCTATGTTCTGGCACGTAGCGTGCCATGCGACCCTACTACCAAAGACTCTCTGCCCACATCCCAGACTTCATATCTGCAGACGAGAAGAGGAAACTCTACATCCTACTGGGAGAAGAAGAGGCCACTGTGGAGATCGCTGCCCAATATGTGTCCAGCTGTCACCAAACAAGAGGAAGATGAGACTGTTATACCCCAAGCCACCCACCCCACCCCACCTCACCATATAGCGGCCACCAACTAAGAGGAAGATGAGACTCCACGGACTGTTATACCCCAAACCCCCACCCCCACCCCACCTCCCCATATAGCGGCCACCAACTAAGAGAAAGATGAGACTCCAGGGACTGTTATACCCCAAACCCCCCCACCCCACCTCCCCATATAGCGGCCACCAACTAAGAGAAAGATGAGACTCCAGGGACTGTTATACCCCAAACCACCCACCCCCAACCCACCCCACCCCATACTCTCCCCCTCGACTCCAAACCCCCCCCACACACACACACACAAACACACACACACACTTTACTAGCTTTGGCAATGCCAAATATCTATTTGGACGTGCCAATAAAGCCTGTTTGATTTGATTTGATTTATGTATAGAGATTCTGACAATTGGACAACCCGTTGAAGCTATTGTACGCGTAACCATATCAGGTATTGGTAGGAGGGAAGTTATTAACTCAGAAAATAAAATCCTAGGAGAAAGGAAAACTTCCCGAGCAGGCGGTAATCCTATATTTATAGATCCGGATACATAGTGAGCTGTAGGTTACCGCAGAATTTCACAACTGAAATTGAGACTGAGACTGAACGGTGACACCTACATGAATCATACCATAAGTAATTAGATGTCGTAACTGCTTTGGCTTCTTCTATAACCAGATCTAATCTAAGTCTGGAATATTTTGCATTTAGTTTATAGTATCTATAAAAGTAAAAGCAGCCGTACGATCCTGTCCCTTGCCGGAACGATGAAGAGTCCACAGAGAGGACTGTATTTTATCTCCTGGGATGATTCTCAAGTATAAGAAGGTTTTTGGAGACTCACGTACCCAAACCTGTCAGTTGTAACCATGTTCCAGAAGGTGGAGCAGAAGGGTAACGCTAATCTCATGTCTTATTATAGGATTATTGGGGTATTCCAGGCATTGGCATTTATTACTTAATATGTCGTTATTATGTTCATGTTGTTTGGGGAATTTACTGTATTTGGAACTTTTTTTGGAAATATTTTTCATTTAGGGAATTGCATTACTTGTATTAGACTCTTTTTAGCAATGTTATAATAGAAAGCTAAGCAGAGTCCATATAGCGTATAGTACATGCTGAATATAACTGCGATACACTGTCTACCAATAAGGATTCGGACCCCGGGAGTAGAAAAACAACATTTCTTCCTATCCAATAGTTGGTAGAACCAGCAGATGCTTCCTTACCAATGGGATTGATGGACACAATACTCCGGGATGCCCGGTGACACTCCTGGTGTATGGGAGCCATCGGTTGGGTGCGGTTTCTCTGGCCAGCACTCGTCAGTCTTTATCTCCCAGTTTTGGGGATCTGCCGACTCAGGGCGCATTACGACAATCACCGTTCACCTTCCACTTTGTAATCACATAGGCCACGGTCAGTTTTGGATAATTCAGTTCTCTTGCCTATGTCCCTTAAGGATCCACCATTTTGGTGGTACCCCACAATTACTCCTCTCTCGAAATCGGAGAACACTGCACTTCGTGGCATCTTGCATGCGGCTAATGCCAATGCTGTTTCCTATTTATTGGCGGAAGGTGTGACGCACATCACGGCCGCAGATATCTTCATTGGCATGGGTGTCCATATACTTATTGTAGACAGTGTATACTTTGATATGTTCACTTTTATAGTTCTTGTTATTCTTTGTTATATTTGAAAAAATAAATAAAAAAAAATAAAGCGGAATTTCAAAAAAAAAAAAAGTTAGAGTCAAAAATTTTCCATTTAAACCTTCTGTACTCAGTATTAAAAAATAAAAAAAATCATCCTCCCTTTTAAGCAGGGACTGTCCTCTTTTCTCAACATGTCCTCAGAGGTGTAACCTGTATGGTGTGACGTACATATTCCAAGATGTCTGGTGTGACGTACATAGTCCAAGATGTCTGGTGTGACGTACATAGTCCAAGATGTCTGGTGTGACCTACATATTCCAAGATGTCTGGTGTGACGTACATAGTCCAAGATGGCTGGTGTGACGTACATAGTCCAAGATGTCTGGTGTGACGTACATAGTCCAAGATGTCTGGTGTGACCTACATATTCCAAGATGTCTGGTGTGACGTACATATTCCAAGATGTCTGGTGTGACGTACATATTCCAAGATGTCTGGTGTGACGTACATAGTCCAAGATGGCTGGTGTGACGTACATAGTCCAAGATGTCTGGTGTGACGTACATAGTCCAAGATGTCTGGTGTGACCTACATATTCCAAGATGTCTGGTGTGACGTACATAGTCCAAGACGTCTGGTGTGACGTACATATTCCAAGATGTCTGGTGTGACGTACATAGTCCAAGACGTCTGGTGTGACGTACATATTCCAAGATGTCTGGTGTGACGTACATATTCCAAGATGTCTAGTGTGACGTACATATTCCAAGATGGCTGGTGTGACGTACATAGTCCAAGATGTCTGGTGTGACGTACATAGTCCAAGATGTCTGGTGTGACGTACATAGTCCAAGATGTCTGGTGTGACGTACATAGTCCAAGATGTCTGGTGTGACGTACATAGTCCAAGATGTCTAGTGTGACGTACATATTCCAAGATGTCTGGTGTGACGTACATAGTCCAAGACGTCTGGTGTGACGTACATATTCCAAGATGTCTGGTGTGACGTACATATTCCAAGATGTCTGGTGTGACGTACATATTCCAAGATGTCTGGTGTGACGTACATATTCCAAGATGTCTGGTGTGACGTACATATTCCAAGATGTCTGGTGTGACGTACATATTCCAAGATGTCTGGTGTGACGTACATATTCCAAGATGTCTGGTGTGACGTACATATTCCAAGATGTGTGGCACAAGATGAGAAACTTCTTAAACAACTTGATTTTTTTGATACTCTATCATGAGATGTTCATCCTACATGTGTCTATGTACGGCAGTCCAGTGTTTGTGATGGGTTCAGTGATTTGTTCCAATGTTTAATTACTGTATTCAATTTGTTCCATGAAATTGGAGCTCTTAATCAAATCTGAGCTAAGAACTGGTCTATAGGTGACAGATGTTGGGTCAGTGGAGTTCCAACGATTAGGGAACAGGGTGATCTATTTGAAAGCTTCTCTGCTATTGCTAGTTCTAGTGGTTGCCGACTTCCCACACCTTCACATAAGAGTAAGCTCAGATTAGCTCAGATTAGCTCAGATTAGCTCAGCTTGACATACTTAGCGCCCTGATCCCACGAGATCAGCGGCATGATGACAGCTATAATACACAGCTACACTCAACTACAAGAGCAGGGATTAGCAAAAACTCCAAACCTGGCAGGTAATCGTTTCATCGCTTGATTCTGAACACCGCACTGTACAATGTAAAGGCTACGGACTACTTTGCCCCATGGTTATTATGGTTTTCTACAATACTTCTAAGGAATCTTCATTAAAAAAAAAATCTACAGTACATTTTGGTTCCATAGCCTTCTGTGGGTGGAAGTGCACGAAAGTGGTTCATGTGAATGGGGTGGTGGGGTGCACGCTTGATTGGGTGTCCCCTCCCAGAAGTCCCATAGAAGTGCTGGCCAAGCATACACATCATACCCTTGTTCTCCAGATTACTGGGAGTCCCAGTGTTTGTATACTGTGGATAGGAGACAAGTGCATATAGTAGGAGAAGAAAACCATAGAAAGGGGTTTCAGGGCCCAAATGAGCTTTTGATACTGATGACCTATCTGACATCTGACCCTACATTGATCTGCTGATCTGGCTGCCCCCAAAGGCATTGGATGCTCCAGTGAATAAGAGCAGAGCTGCTTCCACCTACTGTGAACTGCTGTATATTCTGGCCATTGGAGGCAGACAGATCCCTGGATCGGTGCAGGGTCCGGGTGTTGGATCCCCACAGATCAGATATTGAAACATCAGGACTGGAAAACTCCTTTAGGTCGGAGCCCAATGGGACATACACGTTGCAATTTGCCCGCACCATTTTACAACCAGGGCAAAGTGGATGGGATTCTAGGGAATCCCATGCCCACTTTGCAGTAAAAACCACCAGCATGATTTTGGAAATCACAGCATGTCAATTATACCTACGGAAACACCGGCAATTTCCCCATAGGTATAATTGTAACAGAAAGGAAACTTTCTATCTAAAGCGCTGCGGGAAGAACCGCGATGCATTGCTTTTGTGGTTTTCCTTCAGTGCTTTTTGGCTGTGAGTTGCCCCGTGGGGCTTTAGTCTTAAGCTGAGACCCCACTTTCCGGAAAAGCAGATTTTGTTGCAGATTTTTGAACCAAAGTCAGGAGCGGATTGAGCAGAAGGGAGAAGTATAAGAACTTCCTATATATTCCCCATTCATATTGTATCTACTCTTGGCTTTGGCTCAAAAACCAAAGAAAAATTTGCAACAAAAAAAGTTGCCTTTCTACCAAATGGAGTCTCAGCATTAACCGAGTTTTCCAGTAATCTGGTCCTCCATGGTATCCAACACCAGTGAGTCTTCCTCACCACCACTACAGTCGATGCAAGAATATCGGAACCTCTTTGTTCTTGTGTCTGGAAACACGTTACAGAATACAGTTACAGAATTCTTAATTTTTTACCTAATATTTTTCTGTACTCTGTGCCTTTTGTATTAGAAGATTTTATAATGAAATTAAAAATAATTACATTTAAAATTAAAAAAATTCAATTAAATAAAAAAAAAGGACAACTGCAGCCTTGATGAATGATGCCAAGTTTATATTTCTATAGTTAAATAAAACATAATAAAAATAACAAATTTAATAAATATAAAATATTACTATATACAGTATAATATGCAAATTTACAATAAATGGATTTCGTGCTATAGGGCAAAATCTATAAATGTAAAGCTAAAATAGGAATCCATGGTCAACATGTAGAGCAAAAGCTAAATTGATGGAGGTTTCATTTCTGATTCTCAGTGCAAATCCGAGCCCCCTACCATGTAATATGTGTAATACTGGTGTTTTCTTACAGTACTGGGGCCAGTGGAATAGATTTAGAAACTTTACATTCCTATCTGATGCCTATACATGGCGAGCATAATTCATAATAAATACAATACTGTCCTCATATACATTCTACAATTGTAGCAAATTTTGGAAACGTCCTTGTTGTTGAGGTCACTCCGGTCTATCATTTGTGATGTTGCTGAGCTGAGGGTCTTCTCTGAAACCTGTTCAGATCTATTCCGTTTTCGACATCGGTCGCCAAGGATGGTCTTGCAAGATTGCGCAAACCGTAATGAGTCAAGTAAGCCGGATAACTGGTTACAGCGTATGCGGCAGCAGGGCGGAAACACGCCATTATCTGGAAGACAAATATAGTCATGTCAATTGTGTCAAATATAAATAGCTTTTAGAAAGAATGATCTATCGGGGTCCACCATGATAAAATACAAGGGTCCTCCATTCCAATGTGGTCATACTATAGAGCAGGGGTGGGCAATTCATTTTCCCATGAGGCCACATAAGAAATTGAGGGCCACGCTGCGGCAAATTTAGCTCCACCCACTTCTACATTGACCCCGCCCATTCCAAATCATCTTTCCATGTGCCCCCACAAAGTATAATCCTCCTACAGTCACCCGTACATTATATGTCCCCACATTAGAATGTTCCCTTCCAACTGCCCCACAGTATTATGTCCCTCTCCTGGTGCCCCAGTTTATACTGGTGGAAACTAGAGGAGACATGACACTGGAGCAGCTGGAGGGGGACATTAAACAGTGAGGGTAGTTGGAGGGGGGCAATAAATTAATGACAGTTGGAGTGGGACATGAAACTGGGGGCAACTAGAGGGGGACATTAAAATCGGGCAGTTGGAAGCAGACATCAAACCGTAGGGGTAGCTGGAGGGTGACATTAAACTGGAGGCAACTAGGGACAGACAGGTCCCCTTCCAGCTACCTCCATGATTGAAATCCCCTCTCCAGTTGTCTCTAGTTTAATGTCCCCCCAGTTTAAGTGCCCAATTCGTCTGCCCCCAGTTTCATGCCCCCCCTCCATTTCTCCCTCAGTTTTATATCCCCCTTCATCTTCCCCATTTCATGTCCCCCCTCCAACTCTCCCCCAGTTTCATGTCCCCCTCCCTCCATCTGCCCCCAGTTTCATGCCCCCCCCTCCATCTGCCATCTCTGCCCTAGTAGAACATTCCCCTTCCATCTCTGCCCCCAGGTTACTGAGACACACACACACACACATACAGACAGATGCAGACAGACACACACACACATTCTCCACCCTGCATCTCACATTCCCCTCTCAGTACCTTAGGACACACCCCACATGTCTCCATCTTCTTGCACTAGACACACCTCCCTAGACTGAATCAGTCAGAGGGCCGGATATGGCCCGCAGGTCGTGCTTTGCCCATGTCTACTATAGAGTATGATTAGTGAGTAGAGGGAAAACCTCAACATGTAGGTACTTACCGCACATAATAGACCTACAAGGAGGGCCACACCCAATATGGAGATCAGTCCAAGGAGAATAATTCCCCAATAAGGAACTACAAAATAAAAGAACATTCTGTTATATTACTTTGTATCTATTTTGCAGAAACCAGAGCACTATATGACAATCCTACGTGGTGGTGAGCCGGCATGGCGGAGCAGAATCTGATGGTGGACGAGGGGAGGACTTACAAGATATGTTATACAGTTATATGGATCCTTTCTTTGATCATATACAAAGGCAGAGCAAAATGTATCTCATATACTCAAAGACAATGTATCCGAAAATTTTCACATGCTCCAATGTGCCATATTGTGGGGCTATTGTCTATGGCTCCATGTGCTGACCCAAACTGTTTAGAACTGAAAATATTCCAAACTATACAGTTGTGTACGATACTGTGCAAATGTTTTAGCCAGGTGTGCAGAGTAAAAAGGTTTTCAGAAACAGAAGGGTTAATCATTTATTTTTGTCAATTCACAAAGTGAAGCAAATGAAGAAAGTAGAAATGTAAATCCCATCAATACTTGGTATTATTTTGGCCCATTGGAGAAGGAGTTCTGGAGGAGATGATCCAGCCCCCGCAGAACCCTAAACTCAACATCATCCAGTCTGTCTGGGATGACATGAAGAGACAGACGGATTGGAGCAACCTTACATCCGCAGAAGATCTGGACTTAGTTCTCCAAGATGGCGGCGGGAACAACCTCCCTGCCCAGGTCTGCCAAAAACTGTCTGCAAGTAGTGAGAAGAACTGATGGAAGGCAAAGGGCAAAGGTCACACCGAATATTGATGACATTACTCATTCACTTTATTTTGTGAATTGGTGAAAAAACTATAACATTTCCAGTTTTGGTAGCATTCTTTTTCCACACCTGCCTAAAACCTTTGCACAATACCGGATAGACATGTATCCTTGGGCAAAAGTTAAAAGGAATGTCTCATCAGCAAAACTTTTTGTGCAACTATTCAGAAAAAGGTAAGGCTAACACTTCCAGTTTTCTGCAGCTCATCTGTCGGCTTTACTGCATAGACTGAGACTTGGTGTACAGAGTCATTTCAGTGTTATTTTTTGACTATGTATTCAACAGCTGGGGACTGGATAATCCAGGTTAGTAATATGACCTACTACATAGTGTACACTGTATACAGGCCTAGATACGTTAGGATAGTAACACAATACACTACATACTGCAGAAAGATATAGATATATCTAGATATAGATAGATTTGGCCCTGACACTGAAATACAATAGATTATATTATACGTACTTGCAGATTGGTCTGAGGTTGTTTGGGTGACGTCAGTAGTAGTCAGGGTTGACATGATTCCATTGGAAGCTAAGGAAATAAGAAGTATAGACATGAAGATATCACTTTAGCAAAGCAGAAGGTTTTACCAGCTATATTGATGTGAGATGACGTGCATGAGGGTGTAAAAAATATAAGAACGGAAGGATAAGTTGAGTACATTGGACCTCAGTACGAAAATCTGCCCCAGGTGGCAGGATACTGTGGCAACAGAGGGCACCAATGTGGGAACTATGTAATCCATTTCGCCAATGTAACCAATTTTGGAGAAGGGGAGGGGCAATATTTACCATACAATAAATCATTTGATAACTTACCAGTAACTGTTGTAGAAGAGCTTGTGCCTGGGTTGGAGCCAGAATTAGAACTGGTAGCTGTAGAAATACTCCCCGATGAGCTTGATCCAGATGAGGTTACAGTAACTCCATTATTGGTGAGTGTGGTGCTACTTGTCCCTGTAGTGGATCCAGAAGTAGAACCTGTAGCTGTAGAAGTATTCACAGTTGAACTTGGTCCAGTTGATCCCGATGTTGTGGCAGTAGTGCTATTATTGATGACTGTGGAGCCACTTGTACCTGTGGTGGATCCAGAACTAGAACTTGTTGTTGTAGAAATAGTCACAGATGAACTTGGTCCAGTTGATCCCAATGTTGTGGCAGTAGTGCTATTATTGATGACTGTGGAGCCACTTGTACCTGTGGTGGATCCAGAACTAGAACTTGTGGTTGTAGAAATATTCCCTGATGAGCTTGGTCCAGTTGATCCTGATGTTGTGGCAGTAGTACTATTATTGACAACCGTGGTGCTACTTATACCAGAATTAGAACTAGTGGTTGTAGAAACATTCCCTGATGAGCTTGGTCCAGTTGATCCAGATGTTGTGGCAGTAGTGCTATTATTGATGACTGTGGAGCCACTTGTACCTGTGGTGGATAAAGAACTAGAACTTGTGGTTGTAGAAATATTCACTGATGAACTTGGTCCAGTTGATCCCGATGTTGTGGCAGTAGTGCTATTATTGATGACTGTGGAGCCACTTGTACCTGTGGTGGATCCAGAACTAGAACTTGTGGTTGTAGAAATATTCACAGATGAGCTTGGTCCAGTTGATCCCGATGTTGTGGCAGTAGTGCTATTATTAATGACCGTGGAGCCACTTGTACCTGTGGTGGATCCATAACTAGAACTTGTGGTTGTAGAAATAGTCACAGATGAACTTGGTCCAGTTGATCCTGATGTTGTGGCAGTAGTGCTATTATTGATGACTGTGGAGCCACTTGTACCTGTGGTGGATCCAGAACTAGAACTTGTGGTTGTAGAAACATTCCCTGATGAGCTTGGTCCAGTTGATCCCAATGTTGTAGCTGTAGTGCTATTATTGACAACCGTGGTGCTACTTATACCAGAATTAGAACTAGTGGTTGTAGAAACATTCCCTGATGAGCTTGGTCCAGTTGATCCCGATGTTGTAGCAGTACCATTATTGGGATTTGTGATGGCACTTATAGTTGACACAACATTAGTTGACATGGTTGTAGAAGCAGTAGATCCAGGAAGGGCCATAACAGTAGAATTAGAGCTTACAATTGGAGTTATGGAAGTACTGGATCCAGATGTGGTGGTGTTTATTGGGGTGGCAGCTGTACCAGTGCTGGTTGTACTTAGCCCTGATGTGGTAGCAGTCCCAGAAACAGTGGATGCTGTTGCAGTCATGGTACTATTATTGGTAACAGGTACTGTTGTTGACGTAGTACCGGTGTATACACTAACTGTAGGCCCTGTGGTACTAGAAACAGTACTCCCATTAATGGTGGAAGTAGTACTGTTCGTAACAGGGGTAATAGTGGTTGCACTCATTGTGGTCACAGTTCCAGTAGATCCTGTAGATAAGCTGGTATTTGTTGTAGTCCCTGTACCAACACTTACTGTTACAGGACTAGTACTAAATATATTACTCGTAGAACTGGTAGATGCTCCAGTTGTGCCAATATTATTAGTGGCATTTGATGTAGAAGATGGACCTATGGTGGTTGTACCAGGTGTAATAGTGCCATTAGTGGTTACAGTAGTAGTGATAGTAGATGATATTGCACTAGTTGTAACCGGGCTAGAGTTACTAGTAGTAGGTTGATTTAGTGTTGTTGAAGCAGTTGTACTATTGGATGTTGTGGTATTAGTTATAGCACCAGTTACTAAACCAATTGAACCAGTGCTTGTAGTACTAGCGGAAGAGCTAGTTGAGGCGGTTGTAGTTACAATACTAGTTGATACAGTCGCTGAGGAATTATTAATAATAGGCTGAGTTATAGAAGATGATGAGAGTAAAGTTATACTAGATGACGATTGGGTTGGAATGGGTGTTGATGTAGTAGTTGTTGGCTGAGTAGTAATGGTTGTTGAGGCAGTCAAATTGGTATTTGGTGTGGTTGTGCTTCCTGAAGAACTAGCAGAATTGAGTATTGCTACGGTGGTAGGTGTCATGGTTGAGGACAGAGTTGAAGAAGTTGAATTTGTAGCTGTTGATGTGGTTGTACTTCTCAATGTTGTTGAAACAGGTGAATAAGTACCTGTTGGAGTTGTCACTGTGACAACTGTGGAACCAGCAGTTGAAGGGGTGATTGAGCTCAGTGAAGAACTAGCAGAAGAGTTCGATGTTGTGGTTGATGGAGTAGCAATGGTTGTTGTTGAAGCAGATGAACTAGTGCTTGTTGGTAAGGTTGTACTTGAAAAGGATGTTATTACACCAGTGGTTGATAAGGAGGTTGAAGGTTCAATAGTACTGGTTGTACTTGAAGCATTTGATACATTGCTAATTGCTGTGGATCCAGTTGC
The DNA here is from genome assembly GCF_031893055.1 of Leptodactylus fuscus. Lineage (NCBI taxonomy): Eukaryota > Metazoa > Chordata > Amphibia > Anura > Leptodactylidae > Leptodactylus > Leptodactylus fuscus. Next base: position 80,921,828 of record NC_134275.1, read on the forward strand.
TGAAGAACTAACTGAAGTGGATGTTATCAAGAGAGTGGTTGATGCAGTACTTGATGGTTGAATATTGGTTGCTGTTGAGGCAGCAAAACTGGAACTTACTAGTGTTGTACTTGTGGAAGAAGTAGATGAAGATGTTACAACAGTGGTTGATGTAGTGTTTGATGGTTGGGTTGTAGGAGTTGTTGAAGCAGCTAAACCAACACTTGTTGGTATGGTCGCACTAGTAGTAGAAGTTACTGGAGAAGTAGTTGAAGTTGTTATAACACTGGTTGATATGGTTGATGGTTGAGTAGTTGTTGAATCAGTACTTGTTGGTATACTAGTAGTATTAGTTGCTGGAGAAGAAGTTGAAGTTGGTGCTGTTACAACAGTGGTTGATGTAGTTGATGGTTGAGTTGTTGTTGTTGAATCTGTACTTGTTGGTATACTAGTAGTAGTAGTAGTTGCTGGAGAAGTAGTTGAAGTTGATGTTGTTACAACAGTGGTTGATGTGGTTGATGGTTGAGCAGTTGTTGTGGAATCACTACTTGTTGGAGTAGCAGTAGTAGTAGTTGTTGGAGAAGTAGTTGAAGTTGGTGTTGTTACAACAGTGGTTGATGGTTGAGTTGTTGTTGTTGAATCAGTACTTGTTGGTATAGTAGTAGTAGAAGTTGCTGGAGAAGTAGTTGAAGTTGATGTTGTTACAACAGTGGTTGATGTATTGTTTGATGGTTGGGTTGTAGGAGTTGCTGAAGCAGCTAAACCAACACTTGTTGGTATGGTCGCACTAGTAGTAGAAGTTGCTGAAGAAGTAGTTGAAGTTGGTGTTGTTATAACAGTGGTTGATATGGTTGATGGTTGAGTAGTTGTTGAATCAGTACTTGTTGGTATACTAGTTCTAGTAGTTGCTGGAGAAGTAGTTGAAGTTGGTGCTGTTACAACAGTGGTTGATGTAGTTGATGGTTGAGTAATTGTCGTGGAATCAGTACTTGTTGGTATACTAGTAGTAGTAGTTGCTGGAGAAGTAGTTGATGTTGTTACAACAGTGGTTGATGTGGTTGATGGTTGAGTAGTTGTTGTTGAATCAGTGCTTGTGGGTATATTAATAGTAGTAGTTGCTGGAGAAGTAATTGTTACAACAGTGGTTGATGTGGTTGATGGTTGAATAGTTGTTGTTGAATCAGTACTTGTGGGTATACTATTAGTAGTAGTTGCTGGAGAAGTAGTTGAAGTTGGGGTTGTTACAACAGTGGTTGATGTAGTTGATGGTTGAGTAGTTGTTGTTTTTGAATCAGTACTTGTTGGTATACTAGTAGTAGTTGCTGGAGAAGTAGTTGTTGTTACAACAGTGGTTGATGTGGTTGATGGTTGAGTAGTTGTTGTTGAATCAGTACTTGTTGGTATAGTAGTAGTAGTAGTCGTTGCTGGAGAAGTAGTTGAAGTTGGTGTTGTTACAACAGTGGTTGATGGTTGAGTTGTTGTTGTTGTTGAATCAGTACTTGTTGGTATACTAGTAGTAGTAGTTGCTGGAGAAGTAGCTGTTGTTACAACAGTGGTTGATGTGGTTGACGGTTGAGTAGTTGTTGTTGAATCAGTATTTGTTGGTATACTAGTAGTAGTAGTTGCTGGAGAAGTAGTTGAAGTTGGTGTTGTTACAACAGTGGTGGATGTGGTTGATGGTTGAGTTGTTGTTGTTGAATCAGTACTTGTTGGTATACTAGTTGTAGAAGTAGTTGCTGGAGAAGTAGTTGTTGTTACAACAGTGGTTGATGTCATTGATGGTTGAGTAGTTGTTGAATCAGTACTTGTTGGTATAGTAGTAGCAGTAGTTGCTGGAGAAGTAGTTGAAGTTGGTGTTGTTACAACACTGGTTGATGTGGTTGATGGTTGAGTAGTTATTGTTGAATCAGTACTTGTTGGTATACTAGTAGTAGTAGTTGCTAGAGAAGTAGATGTTGTTACAACAGTGGTTGATGGATGAGTAGTTGTTGTTGTTGAATCAGTACTTGTTGGTATAGTAGTAGTAGTAGGAGTTGCTGGAGAAGTAGTTGAAGTTGGTGTTGTTACAGCAGTGGTTGATGTGGTTGATGGTTGAGTAGTTGTTGTTGAATCAGTAGTTGTTGGTAAACTAGTAGTAGTAGTAGTTGCTGGAGAAGTAGTTGTTGTTAAAACAGTGGTTGATGTGGTTGATGGTTGAGTAGTTGTTGTTGTTGAATCAGTACTTGTTGGTATAGTAGTAGTAGTTGCTGGAGAAGTAGTTGTTGTTACAACAGTGGTTGATGTGGTTGACGGTTGAGTAGTTGTTGTTGTTGAATCAGTACTTGTTGGTATAGTAGTAGTAGTTGCTGAAGAAGTAGTTGAAGTTGGTGTTGTTACAGCAGTGGTTGATGTGGTTGATGGTTGAGTAGTTGTTGTTGAATCAGTACTTGTTGGTAAACTAGTAGTAGTAGTAGTTGCTGGAGAAGTAGTTGTTGTTACAACAGTGGATGATGTGGTTGATGGTTGAGTAGTTGTTGTTGAATCAGTAGTTGTTGGTAAACTAGTAGTAGTAGTAGTTGCTGGAGAAGTAGTTGTTGTTAAAACAGTGGTTGATGTGGTTGATGGTTGAGTAGTTGTTGTTGTTGAATCAATACTTGTTGGTATAGTAGTAGTAGTAGTTGCTGGAGAAGTAGTTGTTGTTACAACAGTGGTTGATGTGGTTGACGGTTGAGTAGTTGTTGTTGTTGAATCAGTACTTGTTGGTATAGTAGTAGTAGTAGTTGCTGGAGAAGTAGTTGAAGTTAATGTTGTTACAGCAGTGGTTGATGTGGTTGATGGTTGAGTAGTTGTTGTTGAATCAGTACTTGTTGGTAAACTAGTAGTAGAAGTAGTTGCTGGAGAAGAAGTTGTTGTTACAGCAGTGGATGATGTGGTTGATGGTTGAGTAGTTGTTGTTGAATCTGTACTTGTTGGTATACTAGTAGTAGTTGCTGGAGAAGTAGTTGAAGTTGGTGTTGTTATAACAGTGGTTGATGTAGTTGATGGTTGAGTAGTTGTTGTTGAATCAGTACTCGTTGGTATAGTAGTAGTAGTAGTTACTGGAGAAGTAGTTGAAGTTGGTGTTGTTACAGCAGTGGTTGATGTGGTTGATGGTTGAGTAGTTGTTGTTGAATCAGTAGTTGTTGGTAAACTAGTAGTAGTAGTAGTTGCTGGAGAAGTAGTTGTTGTTACAACAGTGGTTGATGTGGTTGATGGTTGAGTAGTTGTTGTTGACTCAGTACTTGTTGGTATAGTAGTAGTAGTAGTTGCTGGAGAAGTAGTTGTTGTTACAACAGTGGTTGATGTGGTTGACGGTTGAGTAGTTGTTGTTGTTGAATCAGTACTTGTTGGTATAGTAGTAGTAGTAGTTGCTGGAGAAGTAGTTGATGTTGTTACAACAGTGGTTGATGTGGTTGATGGTTGAGTAGTTGTTGTTGAATCAGTACTTGTTGGTATAGTAGTAGTAGTACTTGCTGGAGAAGTAGTTGTTTTTACAGCAGTGGATAATGTGGTTGATGGTTGAGTAGTTGTTGTTGAATCTGTACTTGTTGGTATACTAGTAGTAGTAGTTGCTGGAGAAGTAGTTGAAGTTGGTGTTGTTACAGCAGTGGTTGATGTGGTTGATGGTTGAGTAGTTGTTGTTGAATCAGTACTTGTTGGTAAACTAGTAGTAGTAGTAGTTGATGGAGAAGTAGTTGTTGTTACAACAGTGGATGATGTGGTTGATGGTTGAGTAGTTGTTGTTGAATCAGTAGTTGTTGGTAAACTAGTAGTAGTAGTAGTTGCTGGAGAAGTAGTTGTTGTTACAACAGTGGTTGATGTGGTTGATGGTTGAGTAGTTGTTGTTGTTGAATCAGTACTTGTTGGTATAGTAGTAGTAGTAGTTGCTGGAGAAGTAGTTGTTGTTACAACAGTGGTTGATGTGGTTGATGGTTGAGTAGTTGTTGTTGTTGAATCAGTACTTGTTGGTATAGTAGTAGTAGTAGTTGCTGGAGAAGTAGTTGAAGTTGGTGTTGTTACAGCAGTGGTTGATGTGATTGATGGTTGAGTAGTTGTTGTTGAATCAGTACTTGTTGGTAAACTAGTAGTAGAAGTAGTTGCTGGAGAAGAAGTTGTTGTTACAGCAGTGGATGATGTGGTTGATGATTGAGTAGTTGTTGAATCTGTACTTGTTGGTATACTAGTAGTAGTAGTTGCTGGAGAAGTAGTTGATGTTGGAGTTGTTACAACAGTGGTTGATGTGGTCAATGGTTGAGTAGTTGTTGTTGTTGAATCAGTACTTGTTGGTATAGTAGTAGTAGTAGTTGCTGGAGAAGTAGTTGTTGTTACAACAGTGGTTGATGTGGTTGATGGTTGAGTAGTTGTTGTTGAATCAGTGCTTGTTGGTATAGTAGTAGTAGTAGTTGCTGGAGAAGTAGTTGTTGTTACAGCAGTGGATAATGTGGTTGATGGTTGAGTAGTTGTTGTTGAATCTGTACTTGTTGGTATACTAGTAGTAGTAGTTGCTGGAGAAGTAGTTGAAGTTGGTGTTGTTACAACAGTGGTTGATGTAGTTGATGGTTGAGTAGTTGTTGTTGAATCAGTACTTGTTGGTATACTAGTAGTAGTAGTTGCTGGAGAAGTAGTTGTTGTTACAACAGTGGTTGATGTGGTTGATGGTTGAGTAGTTGTTGTTGTTGAATCAGTACTTGTTGGTATACTAGTAGTAGTAGTTGCTGGAGAAGTAGTTGTTGTTACAACAGTGGTTGATGTGGTTGATGGTTGAGTAGTTGTTGTTGTTGAATCAGTAGTTGTTGGTATAGTAGTAGTAGTAGTTGCTGGAGAAGTAGTTGATGTTGTTAAAACAGTTGTTGATGTGGTTGATGGTTGAGTTGTTGTTGAATCAGTACTTGTTGGTATACTAGTAGTAGTAGTTGCTGGAGAAGTAGTTGATGCTGGAGTTGTTACAACAGTGGTTGATGTGGTCGATGGTTGAGTAGTAGTTGTTGTTGTTGAATCAGTACTTGTTGGTATAGTAGTAGTAGTAGTTGCTGGAGAAGTAGTTGTTGTTACAACAGTGGTTGATGTGGTTGATGGTTGAGTAGTTGTTGTTGAATCAGTACTTGTTGGTATAGTAGTAGTAGTAGTTGCTGGAGAAGTAGTTGAAGTTGGTGTTGTTACAACAGTGGTTGATGTAGTTGATGGTTGAGTAGTTGTTATTGAATCAGTACTTGTTGGTATTCTAGTAGTAGTCGTTGCTGGAGAAGTATTTGTTGTTACAACAGTGGTTGATGTGGTTGACGGTTGAGTAGTTGCTGTTGTTGAATCAGTAGTTGTTGGAATAGTAGTAGTAGTAGTTGCTGGAGAAGTAGTTGATGTTGTTAAAACAGTGGTTGATGTGGTTGATTGTTGAGTTGTTGTTGTTGAATCAGTACTTGTTGGTATACTAGTACTAGTAGTTGCTGGAGAAGTAGTTGTTTTTACAGCAGTGGATAATGTGGTTGATGGTTGAGTAGTTGTTGTTGAATCTGTACTTGTTGGTATACTAGTAGTAGTAGTTGCTGGAGAAGTAGTTGAAGTTGGTGTTGTTACAGCAGTGGTTGATGTGGTTGATGGTTGAGTAGTTGTTGTTGAATCAGTACTTGTTGGTATAGTAGTAGTAGTAGTTGCTGGAGAAGTAGTTGAAGTTGGTGTTGTTACAACAGTGGTTGATGTAGTTGATGGTTGAGTAGTTGTTATTGAATCAGTACTTGTTGGTATTCTAGTAGTAGTCGTTGCTGGAGAAGTATTTGTTGTTACAACAGTGGTTGATGTGGTTGACGGTTGAGTAGTTGCTGTTGTTGAATCAGTAGTTGTTGGAATAGTAGTAGTAGTAGTTGCTGGAGAAGTAGTTGATGTTGTTAAAACAGTGGTTGATGTGGTTGATTGTTGAGTTGTTGTTGTTGAATCAGTACTTGTTGGTATACTAGTACTAGTAGTTGCTGGAGAAGTAGTTGTTGTTTCAACAGTGGTTGATGTGGTTGATGGTTCAGTAGTTGTTGTTGAATCAGTACTTGTTGGTATAGTAGTAGTAGTTGCTGGAGAAGTAGTTGTTGTTTCAACAGTGGTTGATGTGGTTAATGGTTCAGTAGTTGTTGTTGAATCAGTACTTGTTGGTATACTAGTAGTAGTAGTTGCTGGAGAAGTAGTTGTTGTTACAACAGTGGTTGATGTGGTTGATGGTTGAGTAGTTGTTGTTGAATCAGTACTTGTTGGTATACTAGTAGTAGTAGTTTCTGGAGAAGTAGTTGTTGTTACAACAGTGGTTGATGTGGTTGATGGTTGAGTAGTTGTTGTTGTTGTTGAGTCAGTACTTGTTGGTATAGTAGTAGTAGTAGTTGCTGGAGAAGTAGTTGTTGTTACAACAGTGGTTGATGTGGTTGATGCTTCAGTAGTTGTTGTTGTTGAATCAGTACTTGTTGGTATACTAGTAGTAGTAGTTTCTGGAGAAGTAGTTGTTGTTACAACAGTGGTTGATGTGGTTGATGGTTGAGTAGTTGTTGTTGTTGAGTCAGTAATTGTTGGTATACTAGTAGTAGTAGTTGCTGGAGAAGTAGTTGTTGTTACAACAGTGGTTGATGTTGTTGATGGTTGAGTAGTTGTTGTTGAATCAGTACTTGTTGGTATACTAGTAGTAGTAGTTGCTGGAGAAGTAGTTGACGCTGGAGTTGTTACAACAGTGGTTGATGTGGTTGTTGGTTCAGTAGTTGTTGTTGAGTCAGTACTTGTTGGTATACTAGTAGTAGTAGTAGTTGCTGGAGAAGTAGTTGATGTTGTTACAACAGTAGTTGATGTGGTTGATGGTTGAGTAGTTGTTGTTGAATCAGTACTTGTTGGTATAGTAGTAGTAGTAGTTGTTGGTTCAGTAGTTGTTGTTGAATCAGTACTTGTTGGTATAGTAGTAGAAGTAGTAGTTGCTAGTAGTTGGAAAAAAACAAATGATTGGTAAGAACATTGATTTATGTTTCATCATTGCATCACATTAAGTCTCTAAAATGGTAACATTACAACTGATAACACAGGAGAGTTATGAAATGTATTTTATTTAAGTCACTTCATAATAGAGTTTACCCGGTTCATAAATCAATCCTCTTGTGGTGCGTCAGACTTTTTTGTGAACACAAATATTGGTATTATAAGGACTGAAGCACCAGGAGTGGCAGCAAGACTCATATAAACCTGGCAAGGTGATGCAGGTGTGGCTCAGTCTGTCCATAACTTACTGAGAAAGAATTTGTTGTTCTGTGCAATGAACAGGTGATAGACAGAACAAGAATACAGCTTGTCAGATATCCGGAGATTAAGGGTATAAATAAGGAACGTATGAGTGTGTATGAATTGGATCAGGATGGGTGATGGTGTGCAAGTATTGAAACATGAGACATTCCTATTATAAAAAATCATGAAAACGAGGTCTAAAGATAAAATTTATAGTTAGTTTAGCCTTAGTCCCGTGATGGCGAACCTATGGCACGGTTGCCAGAGGTGGCACTCAGAGCCTCTCTGTGGGCACTCATCTGTGGAACAGATTATACTGTGTGGGGGCCACTGTGGAGGAAATTGTACTATGTTGGGGCCACTTTGCAGAAGATTATATTGTGTGGGGTCATTGTGGAGCAATTGAACTGTGTGGGGACCACTGTGAAACAGATTGGAATGAGTTGGGGCCACTGTGAAACAGATTGGAATGAGTTGGGGCCACTGTGGAGCAGATTGTACTATGAGAGGGTCACTATGGAGCAGATTGGACTGAATGGGGGCCCTTCACTATTTATATCACACAGTATCTGTTTTATAGCAGACATGATATTATTACCAGTCATATTAACATCGCACGGTCACTACAAAACAATAATAAATTCAATGCAAAGTTGTTTGTATCATTGAAAGCCCTGTAAATCCCCAATCACATGACCATATCCGTTGTGGCTATTTCTCTTATTCATGTATTTGGAAAAGGCAACACATCCCAACCCACCAAATGTAACGGTATAAATACTTTACCTGTGTCGGGAGCCGTCTGTGCACCTAGAAGACAAGAAGTACGTTTCAGTTAACAATGAAGAATTGAGTTCTAAAGTTGAATACATTGGCCATTGCTAAGACATAAGAATTTTTGGCATCACATGAAAAAGTCAATATTAAAATCTTAGAGAAACAATTAATGTAACTTTATAAGACTTTTGGTGTTCAAGTATATCTGGAAACATGGTTGGTACTAAGTATAGTTACATGCCGAAGTAACAAAGTTATTGTCCATTATGGATTGAAAACAGAACTATCATACTTTTTGGAATATAAGACGCATTTTTTTCCCACAAATTTGGGAGGAAAATGAAGGTGCGTCTTTTAGTCCGAATGTGGGGTATGTTGGTAGGGGGAGGGGCGGAGGAGCAGTTTTGCATCATCACCCCACTCCTGCAGTGGGAAGAGTGTGGCCATGCTGTGGGCCCTGGGCTGAGAGGGTGTCCCAGCAATGTGAACCTTCAGACATCTAATGTGCTGTTATGGCGGATGCCGGGTTTGTAAATATGATGGTGTCTTCTCTACTGCAGAGTGGTCACAATAGCTACCGGGTCTCTGCTGTGATGTACAGCGGAGACCCGGAGCTAATGCCCGTGATCAGAGTTCACTCTGTTTGCGGGTATTACTAACTGTGAGTCCAATGAAGGAATTGAAGGTGCCCCTGGGGCTGGTCCCTACTGGCCCTGCACTTTTCTTCTTGAAGGCCAGCTCCTGCACAGCGAGATCACAAGAGCCGACCTGTTCCTGTTATAGCCGGGAGCCTAATGAAGGCTACCAGACCTGTCATAGGAAAATTACCATTGTAGCTGGTCTACGATTGGTCTATGACCAGCTTCAATAGTAATGTACAGAATCTCCCTGAGATTGTAGGTTGAAGCCCCCTAAGTGGGGCAATAAAATAGTAAAAAATAAAGTTTTAAAAAACATAACAATAAAAAAATAAAACTTCTATATCACCCCTTTCCCTAGAATACATATAACAGTCAAAATTACAGTGAAACACATACATATTATTGTAGGTATCCCTGTGTCTGAAAATACCCGGTCTACAAACTCCTAAAAAAAAAATTCCTGTAGGGTGAACATTATAGCAGAAAAAAAATCAAAAGTGCCACCGTTTTTTTTCGCTGTTTCGCCTCTGATTTGAATAATAGGTCCATCATGTCCAACTTATGTTCATAAACCCAAGAAGATCCAAAGGAAGTCAAAAAGCACAAGATACTGGAACAGACCAAATCCTCCATTAAGTGAAACAGATTCCTTCCTGGAAAAGTCCCTGGATCAACGCTGCATATGGATATCCCGTATATTGTAGTGTACATGGTAGGTATATAGCCCTTTTATAATGCAAACCCCACTTTCCATCATTATCTAATCCTGTTATACTAAGTCTTATAATAAGCCCTACTGGTACCAGAAATCCCAATTTTGTCAGACTATATACAGTATAAAGTACATAAAAAAAACATGAGGATGATAATATTTTTTTGTCACTTAAATAATCCCAATCATATGACTAAATAATACCATCGCCAAATAACACTAGGATTAAAATTGTGATATTGAAAAAATAACCAAAGATGAAAAAGATGAATAGTCATCATATTATATAATGAGGATTGTGATTATTATTATTATTATTATTATTATTATTATTATTATTATTTTTAATAATCATTAAATATTATTAAATATTTTAATATATTATTGTTCTTATTATTATTAGTGTTATTTTTATTAGAATTTTTATTTTTTGCTTTAATATTTATTATTATTATTATTATTATTATTATTATTATTATTATTATTATTCGTAGTAGTAGTAGTATTGCAGTTCTCCTACTAGTACTATTACTAATAAAAGAAAAATTAGAACAATAACTATTAGATTATACTGATATCAATATTGATTACAAGAGGAATAAACACCTAATAAAATAAATAAATAAATAAATAAATAAATACAACTACAATTCCTTCTACAAGTAATACTATTATTGTTTCTATCCATAGTAATGTATTATATAGTCGTATGTTACGGGTACAAATCTCTCTGTGTCATAAATACTGCAGCGAAATTACAATGTCTAGGAGCTATACACACTGAGCAGAATAATTGCACACTTTATGTTTTTATTATACTGTGACCATATAATTATAGCTAAGAAGCCGTACGGAGTTATTATTCAGTATGATAATACTAAGTCTCTAACATTATGACAATATTTTCATTGGATCCATCTAGAGACTTACTATGTCTGATTCATAGTTACAAATTGTAAACTGTTACAAAAATATAATACATAAATATAAGTAAATAGATAGATAGATAGATAGATAGATAGATAGATAGATAGAGAGATAGGAGATAGATAGATAGATAGATAGATAGATAGATAGATAGATAGATAGATAGATAGGAGAGATAGATAGATAGATAGATAGATAGATAGATAGATAGATAGATGATAGATAGATAGATAGATAGATAGATAGATAGATAGATAGATAGATAGATAGATAGGAGATAGATAGATAGATAGATAGATAGATAGATGATAGATAGATAGATAGATAGATAGATAGATAGATAGAGAGATAGGAGATAGATAGATAGATAGATAGATAGATAGATAAGAGATAGATAGATAGATAGATAGATAGATAGATAGATAGATAGGAGATAGATAGGAGATAGATAGATAGGAGAGATAGATAGATAGATAGATAGATGATAGATAGATAGATAGATAGATAGATAGATAGATAGATAGGAGATAGATAGATAGATAGATAGATAGATAGATAGGAGATAGATAGATAGATAGATAGATAGATAGATAGATAGAAGATAGATAGATAGATAGATAGATAGATAGATAGATAGATAGATAGGAGATAGATAGATAGATAGATAGATAGATAGGAGATAGATAGATAGATAGATAGATAGATAGATAGGAGATAGATAGATAGATAGATAGATAGATAGATAGATATGAGATAGATAGATAGATAGATAGATAGATAGATAGATAGATAGATAGGAGATAGATAGATAGATAGATAGATAGATAGGAGATAGATAGATAGATAGATAGATAGATAGATACATGGATAGATAGATAGATAGATAGATAGATAGATAGATAATATATATATATATATATATATATATTTTTTTTTTTTTTTTTTTTTTTTTTCCAAAAAGTATAAGACAAGTTACATTTTTTGTCCAATCCCCTTGTGTCTTACCTGTACAGCCAAGAAGTGCCGCCAGGTACATAAGAAGAAGGAACAATCTTGCAGTCTTCATGCTGTGCGGCGTTACGGTCTCTCAGTATTAGTCGATATGTCCTGTACCGGCCGCTGCATTCCAAAATCTACCAAAAAAATCACTGCAGGGGGTTTTATGCTGAGTTAGTGAATGACAAGCCATGTGTGTCACTGCTGAGAGGTCACACCCTGTGAGACGAATATCAATTGTTCTATCATAGGAAAACATTGAAACCTATAGACGGGAGAGATATTCACCTTGGCCCTGTGACACACGGTATAAATATGTATTTTGTCATGATTAATTTGCGTGAATCGGGCACAAAAATGACGTTGTGATCAGAAGCAGATGACACAGGTGTGTTGAGAAGACTGACATCGGAGCTGGGGTGTGTCGCCTGTTACTAAAATAAGAAGATTGGGAGGTAAAGCAGAAGAATTTACAACTAACAGAGGATGAGATTTGCTCAAGAAGCATTGGAGCAGATTTACAAATCCTGTCCAAACTTCAAACAGTCTAAAAATGGGACAAATTTATCAAATCGCACTGGATTGAGGTTTTGGCACAGCTTAAGATGGTCTGGTGTATAGTCATTAGAAAAAGAAAATCAGCCCTATTGGAATTTTGTGATTTTAGGTCTCTGGACATAATAATAATGGATCTTAGAACACAGCCTCAGATGAACACAAGAATGATACAATGTGGCATTATTTATTTATCAAAATTGTTTCCAGAGCAATTAAGAAGATAAGCAGTAACCGATGTCATAAATCAAACGCTTTTGATTAATTGACCAACACAGAAGTTTTATTTGACAAAGAGGGGCACAAAATGCTACCTTTAAACACACAAATTCTAACTAGCATAAAATATAACTTTTATTTTGATCAGCTAAAAATAATATAGCCAGGGCTATTAAAACAAACAAATAACAAACACACCAGCAGACGTGATTAGTACAACTCCCAATACACTCTTTCAGTATGTGTCCCCACAGACTGCTGGCGCAATTATATTGATTTAAATGAGCGTCCAGGGAATAGTAAACTAACTATATTTATATGCTACACGATCTTTTTCACCTGCCAATAAATGCAGGGAGTTGTGTGTTTGCGTATTAATGGCAATAAAGAGTTTTGGTGTGGAGCGATTCATTCCCAATATCTGTCAGATATGATACATACCTACCTTCGGGTTCCTCTTCCATAGACAGTAACAGCGCTGTTTATTTTGGACGCTTCGGAGGCAAACATACGCCCACAGAAGGAGGAGCTATCCTCCGCACGGAGACTCTGCAATCTGATTGGCGGAGACCCGAATGATGTCGAGGGGGCGTATCCTTAGAAGCAGTCTGGGCTCTATTTAAACCCCAGCGCTGCAGCAGTCAGCGTCAGACACTCCGTACCGGCTCCCACCATCAGGGACCGGGAAATGCGGTTTTAACTGCAACTACATCTTTATTATTTTTTTGATTGTTACATCCTCTCCTGATGATAAGTTTAACTTTGAAACGCGTTGAGAGATTTTATTATGCGCATCTTAAACCTGGATACCTGTAGTTTATTTTGAACAGGCAGGGACATAGTGAAAGAGCATAAATGTCAGTAAATTACTAAGACCAGCATTTGGTATGCACACTTAATCTGTAAAAAAGCCGCACCTAGCTTACATAGGGTGGCATGTGTGTAAGTGTGCATGAGTGTCAATAGGCTCCAGGGCTCTATGCAAGATATCAGAGCAGGATAATGGGGGGATGATTATCCTATACAGCTACGGCAGCAGCTAGAGTAACAACCTCTTATTCTTGAACCTATAAAGTGGTGTTTACTAGCATGTGCCAGAGAGTTAGTTTACTATTCCCTGGACGCTCATTTAAATCAATATAATTGCGCCAGCAGTCTGTGGGGACACATACTGAAAGAGTGTATTGGGAGTTGTCCTAATCACGTCTGCTGGTGTGTTTGTTATTTGTTTGTTTTAATAGCCCTGGCTATATTATTTTTAGCTGATCAAAATAAAAGTTATATTTTATGCTAGTTAGAATTTGTGTTCAACACAGAAGTTTTGTCTCTTTGCTGGTCTGGAGCATTCAATGCCAAGGTGGAAAGACATCAGCAATGATCGTAGAGTATCAATTGTATCCAAACAATTCGAAATCCATCACTCTACAGTAAGAAAAATTATCCACACCTGGAAAGTTATCAATTCCCCCAGGTGTGAGCGTCCCAAGCAATAGACATTCCCCAAATTGGTATAACTAAAAAGTACACTCAAAAGACGTCCTATTATTAAGGAAGAGTGAAGAACTGAAAAGCACCTAAGAGTATTGATTTTCTCAAGGTGATATTGAGGATATCTGAGACAACGTTTTCAATCTACAGATTTGCAACTTCTTAGAAGTTTATGACAATGATATTTCAAGTGATCGTAATCTGTAATGGCTGAAAACGGGGCTTCAATTTTTACTGTTTGTAGAACTGAGTAAGGTCTGAGTCCAAAAAGTCCAAAAATTTTGTGGTCCTTCAACCCATGTCTATGACTTATTGGAAAAGACGGATGACACTTTATAGACATGAAGATTGTATTGCCTCCATTCAATATGCATTTACGAAATAGTAAGGGCGGGTTCACACCTGCGCCCAGATCTACGTTTTGCAGGTTTCCACTTTCTGCACTGCACTGGACAGGAGACGAAAACCCATTTGAATGGGTTTGCAAAGTGTCCACCCGTTTTTTTTTTTTTTTTTAACCTAACACAAAGTTGGACATGCAGGACTTTATGTCCGGTTATGAAAAAAATGGTTTCACCGCAGAGAGCAGAAGACGCTCACGGGCGCTCACCGGCGGACACTGAATGCCATATTTCTGACTTCTGCCAACCAGAAAACCTGCAAAACGGAGACCGGGCGCTGCCCTGAACCTGCCCTATCCTACTCTGGCTTCAGTTTGTAACGCACACTAGTCTTTGTCAGGAAATTCTTCCGATTGGCCGTATCTGTAGATCATAATGGGTTCTTTTTGCCGAACATTTGGTCAGCGTACCTGAGCCTTCTTCTACAATTCTTTCTAATATTTTGGGATTCCCTACAATAGTATACCACTGCATTTCAAATTGTTTACCATGATAGTAACATATAGATCTGTACTGTACAATATGGCGACAGTATATGTTCTGCCTAGACAGGGCTGTGCAAAAGGCAGGTGTGGAAAAATTCTACACAATGAGAATGCTTTCAGGAGTGGAAGGGTTAATAGTTTATGTCTATCAATTAATAAAATGAAGGGAATGAAGAAAAGAGAAATGTAAATCCCATCAATATTCGGTGTGACCTTTGCTCTTTCCTTTCCATCAGTTCTTCTCGGTACTTGCAGACTGTTTTTGGCAGGGAGGTTGTTCCCCCCCGCCATCTTGGAGAACTAAATCCAGATCTTCTGTGGATGTTGCTCCAATCCGTCTGTCTCTCCATGTCATCCCAGACAGACTGGACAATGTTGAGATCAGGGCTATATCCGCAGGGGCCGGATCATCACTTCCAGGACTCCTCCTCCAAAGAGCGAAGATCACACCAAATACTGATGAGATACATATTTCTCTTTCCTTCATTCACTTTATGTTGAGAATCGATACAAATAAATGATTAACCCTTCTGTTACTGTAAGCCTCTTACTGGGCAGCATTGCTCCGCACCTTTTGCACAGTACTGTACATTACATCAGAATGATTTTTATTAATAACCTAAGTCATTACCTACTTAGGACATGCAGACACATAAACAATAGGGAGGAACCTGCAGGATTTACTATCATTTTATAGACTGAAAGGATATTATATCCTCAATCCCTGAGCTGACTCAAATGTAAACTTGTAAAACGGGAGGACGTGACTGATCTGGAAAGTAAAGGAGAAGTGTAATGATAGGTAATAAGTGGCTCAATAATACCTCGTGAGCTGTCGTATTGCTGTCAGCCTCGGCATAACAAAAACTTAATGGGCAGTGATGGAGAGTCATCAGATGGAGGACACTGCCCTGTAGCTTCAGGGATGACGAGCCACCCAAAATCCGAGCAGGGACTGGACACCATGGGGTGAAATTACTATTCTATATATAATGGAAAATGGGTGAAGATGGGAATAGATGTTGGGCGTCTTTGGTGCACTGGCCTTATTGGGTGCAGATGTGCCACTTCCCTCTTTCCAGTTATCACTTTTTATGAGACCAAGGACAAGGCGTGCCGGGGGCAGACATCCCAGACAGAGATATACAAACTGTATCAGTAGCCCATGTGACTATTACAGTAGGGTGCAGTGAAAAAGGAACATTTTTGAAACCTAAAATGCCTGGGGTGGAAAATGTACCGGCTGATAATATTCTATTCTCAAGGTTTTGTCTCCCAGCTCTGTATCTTGTGTCCCCATACTCAACGTTTTGTAATATCAGGTAGGTCGTCCCTCAGTACAAGCTGTGCATGGCACTGAGCCAACGTGGCAGACTCAAACTGTTCACCAGACTGATGTGAACCTCTGCGAGAGTCATAAGCGGAGTCCAAACTATAGAACAATGAAAAAAATGGCATTATCCATGTGCGGTATTTCATGAATTTCCACTATTACTGCCCTGCAGAATAATGTTTATATATTCCAAAATATACAGTCCCTAACAAGGAGTGATGGTAGTATTCAGGCCCCACCCATGACCCACCCACCCAATCATAGAGTATACATTGTATCTGGCACTAAGGGTATGTTACTTATGTCCTTGACTGTTTGTATTCTGAGAACTCTGACTTGGTAGTGTGAGGATGGCGCGTCACTTCTTGACTTACTGTGTTCTGACTACTATAGGCCGGTGAGTTTTTACAGTCACTTTTAGTGTCGCTTCACAGAGTGAATGGTTCTGACCAAAATGTATTTCCCTTTATTTAAAAATATTGATGTTTTCTGACGGAAAGACCTCTTTAAAGATCCCGCTACTATGTGTCTCTCTCCCTCCTACTTTGCTGTTCACTCCCTGTCACTAGGGCAAGTCCATCTTTAGAAATCAACAGGCTCAAAACGTTATATGGATAGTGAAGGGGTATGGGCAGGTCTATCCTCACAGGCAGTAGGGGAGGGCAGGACTTTCATAACAGACTTGTCGGTGTTTCCTGCCTTTACACTGCTCAGAGGGTCTAAGGACAATCTATCTACTTCAGACTAGCTGCCCATATTGTTGCTGATATGATGGTTAGTCATAGACAGTAAGCAGTGTTATATATAGTGCTCATATTCCTCTTTTGTCTGTGCCAGTGTCATTTTAGCTGCAGCATATGCTGTATATGTAGTCCATTTTACTCGGATCTCTTATATATTATCACTTGGGCTTTTCTCAGCTGTTTGCTATTTTACAGTTACTCCTGGCAGAATGACATGTAAAGAAACCAGCAGTAGTAGTAATGGATTGGGAATGGCAGACTGATCCTCATTGTACATGCCAATACCTAGATATGGGATAACTTGCTTTAGTGGGAAATTCCTTCATATTTAGATTTACATTTTAGTCTAAATAGAGAATAAATACCTACTTCTATTTTTGTGTATAAGGTTAAAACCTGTCAAAAAAGATCAAAGGGTCCGAAAAAGCCAGAGGGAAGCTATGTGGCAGACGCCTCACCCCACGGCCAGCAGCAAGAATGGTGTGACAGGTTTCCTTTGATAGGTGTTTCCTACAACACAGAATACTATGTCCTACATTTAATAAATAGCATAACCTTATACCGTGTGTCTAGGAGTTTACATAACACGGCTTGTGTATATGTGGAAACTTCTGTAGTGGTGAAGGGTAACATGTGGCATGTAATGGGGCCATTGTCCTACGAAATGAATGGATCTAGTAAGTCTTGGTGTTGGATTGGTTCCCCTGCTGGATTGGTTCCACACTCAGGTGTTATTAGGTATAATTTGACTACATGAGTCTATTGACGTTATGAGCAGCAGTTGATGGTACCTGCACATGCAGCCAACAGTACAGCAGCATGGTGGTTCAGTGCATAGGACTGTTGCCTTGCAGCACTTGGGTCCTGGGTTGGAATCCAACCAAGGGCAACATCTCCAAGGGGTTTGTATGGTCTTGTGTTTGATAGGTAAATTGTCTCCCTGTTCATACAACAGACCCTTGGACAGCCATAAACTCCCCTACTCTACAACGCTCTCTGTGCTTTGAATCTCAATCTATATTATAATCTCCATCCATGGTCGTAGTGCTCCTACTATTTAGGACCTCAATGCATAATAATCAACGGTCCAAGGTGGGTGCGGGAAAATAATATACATACATATTATTGTGTGACGTACATGTTCCAAGATGTCTGGTGTGACGTACATATTGCAAGATGTCTGGTGTGACGTACATATTCCAAGATGTCTGGTGTGACGTACATATTCCAAGATGGCTGGTGTGACATACATATTCCAAGATGGCTGGTGTGACATACATATTCCAAGATGTCTGGTGTGACGTACATATTCCAAGATGGCTGCTGTGACGTACATATTCCAAGATGGCTGGTGTGATGTACATATTCCAAGATGTCTGGTGTGACGTACATATTCCAAGATGTCTAGTGTGACATACATATTCCAAGATGTCTAGTGTGACATACATATTCCAAGATGTCTGGTGTGACGTACATACTCCAAGATGTCTGGTGTGACGTACATATTCCAAGATGTCTGGTGTGACGTACATATTCCAAGATGTCTGGTGTGACGTACATATTGCAAGATGTCTAGTGTGACGTACATTTTCCAAGATGTCTGGTGTGACGTACATATTCCAAGATGTCTGGTGTGACGTACATATTCCAAGATGTCTGGTGTGACGTACATGTTCCAAGATGTCTGGTTTGACGTACATATTCCAAGATGTCTGGTGTGACGTACATGTTCCAAGATGTCTGGTGTGACGTACATATTCCAAGATGTCTGGTGTGACGTACATGTTCCAAGATGTCTGGTGTGACGTACATATTCCAAGATGTCTGGTGTGACGTACATATTGCAAGATGTCTGGTGTGACGTACATATTCCAAGATGTCTGGTGTGACGTACATATTCCAAGATGTCTGGTGTGACGTACATATTCCAAGATGTCTGGTGTGACGTACATATTCCAAGATGTCTAGTGTGACGTACATATTCCAAGATGTCTAGTGTGACATACATATTCCAAGATGTCTAGTGTGACGTACATATTCCAAGATGTCTAGTGTGACATACATATTCCAAGATGTCTGGTGTGACGTACATATTCCAACATGTCTGGCACAAGATGCGAAACCTCTTAAAAAACTTGATTTTTTTGATACTCTGTCATGAGATGTTCATCCTACATGTGTCTATGTACGGCAGTCCAGTGTTTGTGATGAGTTCAGTGATTTGTTACAATGTTTAATTACTGTATTAAATTTGTTCCATGAAAATTGGAGCTCTTAATCAAATCTGAGCTAAGAACTGGTCTATAGGTGACAGATGTTGGGTCAGTGGAGTTCCAACGATTAGGGAACAGGGTGATCTATTTGAAAGCTTCTCTGCTATTGCTAGTTCTAGTGGTTGCCGACTTCCCACACCTTCACATAAGAGTAAGCTCAGATTAGCTCAGATTAGCTCAGATTAGCTCAGCTTGACATACTTAGCGCCCTGATCCCACGAGATCAGCGGCATGATGACAGCTATAATACACAGCTACACTCAACTACAAGAGCAGGGATTAGCAAAAACTCCAAACCTGGCAGGTAATCGTTTCATTGCTTGATTCTGAACACCGCACTGTACAATGTAAAGGCTAAGGACCACTTTACCCCATGGTTATGATGGTTTTCTACATTGCCAAATCACAAAGGCTTCTAAGGAAACTTCATAAAAAAAAAAAAAAAACTACAGTACATTTTGGCTCCATAGCCTTCTGTGGGTGGAAGTGCCCAAAAGTGGTGGATGTGAATGGGGTGGTGGGGTGCATTCTTGATTGGGTGTCCCCTCCCAGAAGTCCTGTAGAAGTGCTGGCCAAGCATACACATCATACCCTTGTTCTCCAGATTACTGGGAGTCCCAGTGTTTGTATACTGTGGATAGGAGACAAGTGCATATAGTAGGAGAAGAAAACCAATGAAAGGGGTTTCAGGGCCCAAATGACATCTGACCCTACATTGATCTGCTGATCTGGCTGCCCCCAAAGGCATTGGATGCTCCAGTGAATAAGAGCAGAGCTGCTTCCATCTACTGTGCACTGCTGTATATTCTGGCCATTGGAGGCAGACAGATCCCTGGATCGGTGCAGGGTCCGGGTGTTGGATCGCCACAGATCAAACTCCTTTAGGTCGGGGCCCAATGGAACATAAACGTTGCAATTTGCCCGTGGCATTTTACAGCCAGGGCAAAGTGGATGGGATTCTAGGGAATCCCATGCCCACTTTGCGGTAAAAACCACCAGCACTATTTTGGAAATCACTGCATGTCAATTATACCTACGGAAACACTGGCAATTTCCCCATAGGTATAATTGTAACAGAAAGGAAACTTTCTATCTAAAGCGCTGTGGGAAGAACCGCGATGCATTGCTGCTGTGGTTTTCCCTGTAGTGCTTTTTTGCTGTGAGTTGCCCCGTGGGGCTTTAGTCTTAGGCTAAGACCCCACTTTCTGGAAAAGCAGCTTCTTGTGTTGCAGATTTTGCTGCAGTTTTTTGAACCAAAGCCAGGAGTGGATTGAGCAGAAGGGAGAAGTATAAGAACTTCCTATATATTCCCCATTCATATTGTATCTACTCTTGGCTTTGGCTCAAAAACCAAAGAAAAATTTGCAACAAAAAAAGTTGCCTTTCTACCAAATGGATTAACCAAGTTTTCCAATAATCTGGTCCTCCATGGTATCCAACACCAGTGAGTCTTCCTCACCACCACTACATTCGATGGAAGAATATCGGAACCTCTTTGTTCTTGTGTCTGGAAACACGTTACAGAATACAGTTACAGAATTCTTAATTTTTTACCTAATGTTTTTCTGTACTCTGCGCCTTTTGTATTAGAAGATTTTATAATGAAATTAAATATAATTACATTTAAAATTAAAAAAAATCAATTAAATAAAAAAAAAGGACAACTGCAGCCTTGATGAATGATGCCAAGTTTATATTTTTATAGTTAAATAAAACATAATAAAAATAACAATTTTAATAAATATAAAATATTACTATATACAGTATAATATGCAAATTTACAATAAATGGATTTCGTGCTATAGGGCAAAATCTATAAATGTAAAGCTTAAATAGGAATCCATGGTCAACATGTAGAGCAAAAGCTAAATTGATGGAGGTTTCATTTCTGATTCTCAGTGCAAATCCGAGCCCCCTACCATGTAATATGGATAATACTGGTGTTTTCTTACAGTAGTGGGGCCAGTGAATAGATTTGGAAACTTTACGTTCCTATCTGATGACTATACATGGCGAGCATAATTCATAATAAATACAATACTGTCCTCATATACATTCTACAATTGTAGCAAATTTTGGAAACGTCCTTGTTCTTGAGGTCACTCCGGTCTATCATTTGTGATGTTGCTGAGCTGAGGGTCTTCTCTGAAACCTGTTCAGATCTATTCCGTTTTCGACATCGGTCGCCAAGGATGGTCTTGCAGGATTGCGCAAACCGTAATGAGTCAAGTAAGCCGGATAACTGGTTACAGCGTATGCGGCAGCAGGGCGGAAACACGCCATTATCTGGAAGACAAATATAGTCATTAGAGATGAGCGAACAGCGTTCTATCGAACACATGTTCGATCGGATATCAGGGTGTTCGCCATGTTCGAATCGAATCGAACACCGCGTGGTAAAGTGCGCCAAAATTCGATTCCCCTCCCACCTTCCCTGGCGCCTTTTTTGCACCAATAACAGCGCAGGGGAGGTGGGACAGGAACTACGACACTGGGGGCATTGAAAAAAATTGGAAAAAGTCATTGGCTGCCGAAATCAGGTGACCTCCATTTTAGACGAATAGTGGATTTCAAATCCGGGTCATATGAGAATGTGAACTTTGTGACTATGAGACAGGGATAGCTGTACAGGCAGGGATAGCTAGGGATAACCTTTATTTAGGGGGGAATGTTATTAAAAATAACTTTTTGGGGCTCTATCGGGTGTGTAATTGTGATTTTTGTGAGATAAACTTTTTCCCATAGGGATGCATTGGCCAGCGCTGATTGGCCGAATTCCGTACTCTGGCCAATCAGCGCTGGCCAATGCATTCTATTAGCTTGATGAAGCAGAGTGTGCACAAGGGTTCAAGCGCACCCTCGGCTCTGATGTAGCAGAGCCGAGGGTGCGCTTGAACCCTTGTGCACACTCTGCTTCATCAAGCTAATAGAATGCATTGGCCAGCGCTGATTGGCCAATGCATTCTATTAGCCCGATGAAGTAGAGCTGAATGTGTGTGCTAAGCACACACATTCAGCTCTACTTCATCGGGCTAATAGAATGCATTGGCCAGCGCTGATCGGCCAGAGTACGGAATTCGGCCAATCAGCGCTGGCTCTGCTGGAGGAGGCGGAGTCTAAGATCGCTCCACACCAGTCTCCATTCAGGTCCGACCTTAGACTCCGCCTCCTCCAGCAGAGCCAGCGCTGATTAGCCGAATTCCGTACTCTGGCCAATCAGCACTGGCTAATGCATTGTATTGGCGTGATGAAGCAGTGCTGAATGAGTGTGCTTAGCACACACATTCAGCTCTACTTCATCGGGCTAATAGAATGCATTGGCCAATCAGCGCTGGCCAATGCATTCTATTAGCGTGAACTGAGTTTGCACAGGGGTTCTAGTGCACCCTCGGCTCTGCTACATCAGATTGCTACATCTGATGTAGCAGTGCCGAGTGTGCATCAGATGTGTAGTTGAGCAAAACTGACTCAGCACTGCTAAGTCTCTGCATTCGCATAGGAATGCATTGGCCAGCCTTCGGCCAATCAGCGCTGGCTCTGCCGGAGGAGGCGGAGTCTAAGGTCGGACCTGAATGGAGACTGGTGTGGAGCGATCTTAGACTCCGCCTCCTCCAGCAGAGCCAGCGCTGATTGGTCGAGTTCCGTACTCTGGCCAATCAGCACTGGCCAATGCATTTCTATGGGGAAAAGTTAGCTTGCGAAAATCGCAAACTGACAGGGATTTCCATGAAATAAAGTGACTTTTATGCCCCCAGACATGCTTCCCCTGCTGTCCCAGTGTCATTCCAGGGTGTTGGTATCATTTCCTGGGGTGTCATAGTGGACTTGGTGACCCTCCAGACACGAATTTGGGTTTCCCCCTTAACGAGTTTATGTTCCCCATAGACTATAATGGGGTTCGAAACCCATTCGAACACTCGAACAGTGAGCGGCTGTTCGAATCGAATTTCGAACCTCGAACATTTTAGTGTTCGCTCATCTCTAATAGTCATGTCAATTGTGTCAAATATAAACAGCTTTCTAGAAAGAATGATCTATCGGGGTCCACCATGATAAAATACAAGGGTCCTCCATTCCAATGTGGTCATACTATGGAGCAGGGGTGGGCAATTCATTTTCCCATGAGGCCGCATAAGAAATTGAGGGCCACGCCACGGCAAATTTAGCTCCACCCACTTCTACGTTGACTCCGCCCATTCCAAATCATCTTTCCATGTGCCCCCACAAAGTATAATCCTCCTACAGTCACCCGTACATTATATGTCCCCACATTAGAATGTTCCCTTCCAACTGCCCCACAGTATTATGTCCCTCTCCTGGTGCCCCAGTTTAATCTGGTGGAAACTAGAGGAGACATGAAACTGGAGCAGCTGGAGGGGGACATTAAACAGTGGGGGTAGTTGGAGGGGGGCAATAAATTAATGACAGCTGGAGCGGGACATGAAACTGGGGGCAACTAGAGGGGGACATTAAAATTGGACAGTTGAAAGCAGACATTAAACCGTAGGGGTAGCTGGAGGGTGACATTAAACTGGGGGCAACTAGGGACAGACAGGTCCCCCTCCAGCTACCTCCATGGTTTAATTCCCCCTCCAATTGTCCCCAGTTTAATGTCCCCCCAGTTTAAGTGCCCCCTTCATCTACCCCAAATTTCATGCCCCCCCTCCATTTCTCCCTCAGTTTCATATCCCCCTTCATCTGCCCCATTTTATGTCCCCCCTCCAACTCTCCCCCAGTTTCATGTCCCCCTCCCTCCATCTGCCCCCAGTTTCATGCCCCCCCTCCATCTGCCATCTCTGCCCTAGTAGAACATTCCCCTTCCATCTCTGCCCCCAGGTTACTGAGACACACACACACACACATACAGACAGATGCAGACAGACACACACACACACATTCTCCACCCTGCATCTCACATTCCCCTCTCAGTACCTTAGGACACACCCCACATGTCTCCATCTTCTTGCACTAGACACACCTCCCTAGACTGAATCAGTCAGAGGGCCGGATATGGCTCGCAGGTCGTGCTTTGCCCATGTCTACTATAGAGTATGATTAGTGAGTAGAGGGAAAACCTCAACATGTAGGTACTTACCGCACATAATAGACCTACAAGGAGGGCCACACCCAATATGGAGATCAGTCCAAGGAGAATAATTCCCCAATAAGGAACTACAAAATAAAAGAACATTCTGTTATATTACTTTGTATCTATTTTGCAGAAACCAGAACACTATATGACAATCCTACGTGGTGGTGAGCCGGCATGGCGGAGCAGAATCTGATGGTGGACGAGGGGAGGACTTACAAGATATGTTATACAGTTATATGGATCCTTTCTTTGATCATATACAAAGGCAGAACAAAATGTATCTCATATACTCAAAGACAATGTATCCGAAAATTTTCACATGCTCCAATGTGCCATATTGTGGGGCTATTGTCTATGGCTCCATGTGCTGACCCAAACTGTTTAGAACTGAAAATATTCCAAACTATACAGTTGTGTACAATACTGTGCAAATGTTTTAGCCAGGTGTGCAGAGTAAAAAGGTTTTCAGAAACATAAGGGTTAATCATTTATTTTTGTCAATTCACAAAGTGCAGCAAATGAAGAAAGTAGAAATGTAAATCCCATCAATATTTGGTATTATTTTGGCCCAATGGAGAAGGAGTTCTGGAAGAGATGATCCAGCCCCCGCAGAACCCTAAACTCAACATCATCCAGTCTGTCTGGGATGACATGAAGAGACAGACGGATTGGAGCAACCTTACATCCGCAGAAGATCTGGACTTAGTTCTCCAAGATGGCGGCGGGAACAACCTCCCTGCCCAGGTCTGCCAAAAACTGTCTGCAAGTAGTGAGAAGAACTGATGGAAGGCAAAGGGCAAAGGTCACACCGAATATTGATGACATTACTCATTCACTTTATTTTGTGAATTGGCAAAAAAACTATAACATTTCCAGTTTTGGTAGCATTCTTTTTTCCACACCTGCCTAAAACCTTTGCACAATACCGGATAGACATGTATCTTTGGGCAAAAGTTAAAAGGAATGTCTCATCAGCAAAACTCTTGAAATGTTTTGCTTTTTATGCAACTATTCAGAAAAAAGTAAGGCTAACACTTCCCGTTTTCTGCAGCTCATCTGTTGGCTTTACTGCATAGACTGAGACTTGGTGTACAGAGTCATTTCAGTGTTATTTTTTGACTACGTATTCAACAGCTGGGGACTGGATATTCCAGGTTAGTCACATTACCTACTACATAGTGTACACTGTATAGAGGCCTAGATACGTTAGGATAGTAACACAATACACTACATACTGCAGAAACATAAATCTTCCCCCTATATAGATTTGGCCCTGACACTGAAAAAAAAAATAGATTATATTATACGTACTTGCAGATTGGTCTGAGGTTGTTTGGGTGACGTCAGTAGTAGTCAGGGTCGACATGATTCCATTGGAAGCTAAGGAAATAAGAAGTATAGACATGAAGATATCACTTTAGCAAAGCAGAAGGTTTTACCAGCTATATTGATGTGAGATGACGTGCATGAGGGTGTAAAAAATATAAGAACTGAAGGATAAGTTGAGTACGTAAAAGAAAATCTGCCCCAGGTGGCAGGGTACTGTGGCAACAGAGGGCACCAATGGGGGAACTATGCAATCCATTTCGCCAATGTAACCAATTTTGGAGAAGGGGAGGGGCAATATTTACCATACAATAAATCATGTGATAACTTACCAGTAACTGTTGTAGAAGAGCTTGTGCCTGGGTTGGATCCAGAATTAGAACTGGTAGCTGTAGAAATACTCCCCGATGAGCTTGATCCAGATGAGGTTACAGTAACTCCATTATTGGTGAGTGTGGTGCTACTTGTCCCTGTAGTGGATCCAGAAGTAGAACCTGTAGCTGTAGAAGTATTCACGGTTGAACTTGGTCCAGTTGGTCCTGATGTTGTGGCAGTAGTGCTATTATTGATGACTGTGGAGCCACTTGTACCTGTGGTGGATCCAGAACTAGAACTTGTTGTTGTAGAAATAGTCACAGATGAACTTGGTCCAGTTGATCCCAATGTTGTGGCAGTAGTGCTATTATTGATGACTGTGGAGCCACTTGTACCTGTGGTGGATCCAGAACTAGAACTTGTGGTTGTAGAAATATTCACAGATGAACTTGGTCCAGTTGATCCCAATGTTGTGGCAGTAGTGCTATTATTGATGACTGTGGAGCCACTTGTACCTGTGGTGGATCCAGAACTAGAACTTGTGGTTGTAGAAATATTCACAGATGAACTTGGTCCAGTTGATCCCAATGTTGTGGCAGTAGTGCTATTATTGACAACCGTGGTGCTACTTATGCCAGAATTAGAACTAGTGGTTGTAGAAACATTCCCTGATGAGCTTGATCCAGTTGATCCAGATGTTGTGGCAGTAGTGCTATTATTGATGACTGTGGAGCCACTTGTACCTGTGGTGGATCTAGAACTAGAACTTGTGGTTGTAGAAATATTCACAGATGAGCTTGGTCCAGTTGATCCCGATGTTGTGGCAGTAGTGCTATTATTGATGACTGTGGAGCCACTTGTACCTGTGGTGGATCCAGAACTAGAACTTGTGGTTGTAGAAACATTCCCTGATGAGCTTGGTCCAGTTGATCCCAATGTTGTAGCTGTAGTGCTATTATTGACAACCGTGGTGCTACTTATACCAGAATTAGAACTAGTGGTTGTAGAAACATTCCCTGATGAGCTTGGTCCAGTTGATGCAAATGTTGTAGCAGTACCATTATTGGGGTTTGTGATGGCACTTATAGTTGATACAACATTAGTTGACATGGTTGTAGAAGCAGTAGATCCAGGAAGGGCCGTAACAGTAGAATTAGAGCTTACAATTGGCGTTATGGAAGTACTGGATCCAGATGTGGTGGTGTTTATTGTGGTGGCAGCTGCACCAGTGCTGGTTGTACTTAGCCCTGATGTGGTAGCAGTCCTAGAAACAGTGGATGCTGTTGCAGTCATGGTACTGTTATTATTGGTAACAGGTACTGTTGTAGACGTAGTACCAGTGTATACACTAACTGTAAGCCCTGTGGTACTAGAAACAGTACTCCCATTAATGGTGGAAGTAGTACTGTTCGTAACAGGGGTAATAGTGGTTGCACTCATTGTGGTCACAGTCCCAGTAGATCCTGTAGATAAGCTGGTATTTGTGGTAGTCCCTGTACCAACACTTACTGTTACAGGACTAGTACTAAATATATTACTCGTAGAACTGGTAGATGCTCCAGTTGTGCCAATATTATTAGTGGCATTTGATGTAGAAGAGGGACCTATGGTCATTGTACCAGGTGTAATAGTGCCATTAGTGGTTACAGTAGTAGTGATAGTAGATGATATTGCACTAGTTGTAACCGGGCTAGAGTTACTAGTAGTAGGTTGATTTAGTGTTGTTGAAGCAGTTGTACTATTGGATGTTGTGGTATTAGTTATAGCACCAGTTACTAAACCAATTGAACCAGTGCTTGTAGTACTAGCGGAAGAGCTAGTTGAGGCGGTTGTAGTTACAATACTAGTTGATACAGTCGCTGAGGAATTATTAATAATAGGCTGAGTTATAGAAGATGATGAGGGTAAAGTTATACTAGATGACGATTGGGTTGGAATGGGTGTTGATGTAGTAGTTGTTGGCTGAGTAGTAATGGTTGTTGAGGCAGTCGAATTGGTATTTGGTGTGGTTGTGCTTCCTGAAGAACTAGCAGAATTGAGTATTGCTACGGTGGTAGGTGTCATGGTTGAGGACAGAGTTGAAGAAGTTAAATTTGTAGCCGTTGATGTGGTTGTACTTCTCAATGTTGTTGAAACAGGTGAATAAGTACTTGGAGTGTATGTGCTGACTGATGAACCCGTTGGAGTTGTCACTGTGACAACTGTGGAACCGGTAGTTGAAGGGGTGATTGAGCTCAGTGAAGAACTAGCAGAAGAGTTCGATGCTGTGGTTGATGGAGTAGCAATGGTTGTTGTTGAAGCAGATGAACTAGTGCTTGTTGGTAAGGTTGTACTTGAAAAGGATGTTATTACACCAGTGGTTGATAAGGAGGTTGAAGGTTCAATAGTACTGGTTGTACTTGAAGCATTTGATACATTGCTTATTGGTGTGGATGCAGTTGCTGAAGAACTAACTGAAGTGGATGTTATCAAGAGAGTGGTTGAGGCAGTACTTGATGGTTGAATATTGGTTGCTGTTGAGGCAGCAAAACTGGAACTTACTAGTGTTGTACTTGTGGAAGAAGTAGATGAAGATGTTACAACAGTGGTTGATGTAGTGTTTGATGGTTGGGTTGTAGGAGTTGTTGAAGCAGCTAAACCAACACTTGTTGGTATGGTCACACTAGTAGTAGAAGTTGCTGGAGAAGTAGTTGAAGTTGATGTTGTTATAACAGTGGTTGATATGGTTGATGGTTGAGTAGTTGTTGAATCAGTACTTATTGGTATACTAGTAGTAGTCGTTGCTGGAGAAGTAATTGATGTTGTTACAACAGTGGTTGATGTGGTTGATGGTGGAGTAGTTGTTGTTGTTGAATCTGTACTTATTGGTATACTACTAGTAGTAGTTGCTGGAGAAGAAGTTGAAGTTGGTGTTGTTACAACAGTGGTTGATGTAGTTGATGGTTGAGTTGTTGTTGTTGAATCAGTACTTGTTGGTATACTAGTAGTAGTAGTAGTAGTAGTAGTAGTAGTAGTTGCTGGAGAAGTAGTTGAAGTTGGTGTTGTTACAACAGTGGTTGATTTGGTTGCTGGCTTAGAAGTTGTTGTTGAATCAGTACTTTTTGGTAAACTAGTAGTAGTAGTAGTTGCTGGAGAAGTAGTTGAAGTTGATGTTGTTACAACAGTGGTTGATGTGGTTGATGGTTGAGCAGTTGTTGTGGAATCACTACTTGTTGGAGTAGCAGTAGTAGTAGTTGTTGGAGAAGTAGTTGAAGTTGGTGTTGTTACAACAGTGGTTGATGGTTCAGTTGTTGTTGTTGACTCAGTACTTGTTGGTATAGTAGTAGCTGTCGTTGCTGGAGAAGTAGTTGAAGTTGATGTAGTTACAACAGTGGTTGATGTGGTTGATAGTTGAGCAGTTGTTGTGGAATCACTACTTGTTGGAGTAGCAGTAGTAGTAGTAGTTGGAGAAGTAGTTGAATTTGGTGTTGTTACAACAGTGGTTGATGGTTGAGTTGTTGTTGTTGACTCAGTACTTGTTGGTATAGTAGTAGTAGTAGTAGTAGTTGCTAGAGAAGTAGTTGAAGTTGATGTTGTTACAACAGTGGTTGATGTAGTGTTTGATGGTTGGGTTGTAGGAGTTGTTGAAGTAGCTAAACCAACACTTGTTGGTATGGTCGCACTAGTAGTAGAAGTTGCTGAAGAAGTAGTTGAAGTCGGTGTTGTTATAACAGTGGTTGATTTGGTTGAGGGTTGAGTAGTTGTTGAATCACTACTTGTTGGTATACTAGTACTAGCAGTTGCTGGAGAAGTAGTTGAAGTTGGTGTTGTTACAACAGTGGTGGATGTAGTTGATGGTTGAGTAGGTGTTGTTGAATCTGTACTTGTTGGTATACTAGTAGTAGTAATAGTTGCTGGAGAAGTAGTTGAAGTTGATGTTGTTACAACAGTGGTTGATGGTTGAGCAGTTGTTGTGGAATCAGTACTTGTTGCAGTAGCAGTAGTAGTAGTTGCTGGAGAAGTAGTTGAAGTTGGTGTTGTTACAACAATGGTTGATGGTTGAGTTGTTGTTGAATAAGTACTTGTTGGTATAGTAGTAGTTGTAGTTGCTGGAGTTGTAGTTGAAGTTGGTGTTGCTACAACAGTGGTTGATGTTGTTGATGGCTGAGTAGTTGTTGTTGTTGTTGAATCAGTACTTGTTGGTATAGTAGTAGTGGTAATTGCTGGAGAAGACTTTGAAGTTGGAGTTGCTACAACAGTGGTTGATGTAGTTGATGTTTGAGTAGTTGTTGTGGAATCATTACTTGTTGGTATACTAGCATTAGTAGTTGCTGGAGAAGTAGTTGATGTTGTTACAACAGTGGTTGATGTGGTTGATGATTGAGTAGTTGTTGTTGTTGAATCAGTACTTGTTGGTATACTAATAGTAGTAGTTGCTGGAGAAGTAGTTGTTACAACACTGGTTGATGTGGTTGATGGTTGAGTAGTTTTTGTTGAATCAGTACTTGTGGGTATACTATTAGTAGTAGTTGTTGGAGAAGTAGTTGAAGTTGGGGTTGTTACAACAGTGGTTGATGTAGTTGATGGTTGAGTAGTTGTTGTTGAATCAGTACTTGTTGGTATACTAGTAGTAGTTGTTGCGGGAGAAGTAATTGATGTTGTTACAACAGTGGTTAATGTGGTTGATGGTGGAGTAGTTGTTGTTGTTGAATCTGTACTTGTTGGTATAGTAGTAGTAGTAGTTGCTGGAGAAGTAGTTGAAGTTGGTGTTGTTACAACAGTGGTTGATGGTTGAGTTGTTGTTGTTGAATCAGTACTTGTTGGTATACTAGTAGTAGTAGTTGCTGGAGAAGTAGTTGTTGTTACAACAGTGGTTGATGTGGTTGATGGTTGAGTAGTTGTTGTTGAATCAGTACTTGTTGGTATAGTAGTAGTAGTAGTAGTAGTAGAAGTAGTTGCTGGAGAAGTAGTTGAAGTTGGAGTTGTTACAACAGTGGTTGATGTGGTTGATGGTTGAGTAGTTGTTGTTGAATCAGTACTTGTGGGTATACTAGTAGTAGCAGTTGCTGGAGTAGTAGTTGTTGTTACAAAAGTGGTTGATGTGGTTGATGGTTGAGTAGTTGTTGTTGTTGAATCAGTACTTGTTGGCAAACTAGTAGTAGTAGTTGCTGGAGAAGTAGTTGTTACAGCAGTGGTTGATGTGGTTGATGATTGAGTAGTTGTTGTTGTTGAATCAGTACTTGTTGGTATACTAGTAGTAGTAGTAGTTGCTGGAGAAGTAGTTGAAGTTGGTGTTGTTACAACAGTGGTTGATGTGGTTGATGGTTGAGTAGTTGTTGTTGTTGAATCAGTACTTGTTGGTATAGTAGTAGTAGTAGTTGCTGGAGAAGTAGTTGATGTTCTTACAACAGTGGTTGATGTGGTTGATGGTTGAGTAGTTGTTGTTGAATCAGTACTTGTTGGTATAGTAGTAGTAGTTGCTGGAGAAGTAGTTGAAGTTGGTGTTGTTACAACAGTGGTGGATGTGGTTGATGGTTGAGTTGTTGTTGTTGAATCAGTACTTGTTGGTATACTAGTAGTAGTAGTAGTTGCTGGAGAAGTAGTTGTTGTTACAACAGTGGTTGATGTCGTTGATAGTTGAGTTGTTGTTGTTGAATCAGTACTTGTTGGTATACTAGTAGTAGTAGTTGCTGGAGAAGTAGTTGAAGTTGGTGTTGTTACAACAGTGGTTGATGGTTGAGTAGTTGTTGTTGAATCAGTACTTGTGGATATACTAGTAGTAGTAGTTGCTGGAGAAGTAGTTGTTGTTACAAAAGTGGTTGATGTGGTTGATGGTTGAGTAGTTGTTGTTGTTGAATCAGTACTTGTTGGCACACTAGTAGTAGTAGTTTCTGGAGAAGTAGTTGATGTTGTTACAGCAGTGGTTGATGTGGTTGATGGTTGAGTAGTTGTTGTTATTGAATCAGAACTTGTTGGTATACTGGTAGTAGTAGTTGCTGGAGAAGTAGTTGAAGTTGGTGTTGTTACAACAGTGGTTGATGTAGTTGATGGTTGAGTAGTTGTTGTTGTTGAATCAGTACTTGTTGGTATACTAGTAGTAATTGCAGGAGAAGTAGTTGTTGTTACAACATTGGTTGATGTGGTTGATGGCTGAGTAGTTGTTGTTGAATCAGTACTTGTTGGTATAGTAGTAGTAGTAGTAGTTGCTGGAGAAGTAGTTGATGTTGTTGCAACAGTGGTTGATATGGTTGATGGTTGAGTAGTTGTTGTTGTTGAATCAGTACTTGTTGGTATAGTAGTAGTAGTTGCTGGAGAAGTAGTTGAAGTTGGTGTTGTTACAATAGTGGTGGATGTGGTTGATGTTTGAGTTGTTGTTGTTGAATCAGTACTTGTTGGTATAGTAGTAGTAGTAGTAGTTGCTGGAGAAGTAGTTGAAGTTGGTGTTGTTACAACAGTGGTTGATGGTTGAGTAGTTGTTGTTGAATCAGTACTTGTGGATATACTAGTAGTAGTAGTTGCTGGAGAAGTAGTTGTTGTTACAAAAGTGGTTGATGTGGTTGATGGTTGAGTAGTTGTTGTTGTTGAATCAGTACTTGTTGGTATACTAGTAGTAGTTGCTGGAGAAGTAGTTGAAGTTGGTGTTGTTACAACAGTGGTTGATGTGGTTGATGGTTGAGTAGTTGTTGTTGAATCAGTACTTGTGGGTATACTAGTAGTAGCAGTTGCTGGAGTAGTAGTTGTTGTTACAAAAGTGGTTGATGTGGTTGATGGTTGATTAGTTGTTGTTGTTGAATCAGTACTTGTTGGCAAACTAGTAGTAGTAGTTGCTGGAGAAGTAGTTGATGTTCTTACAACAGTGGTTGATGTGGTTGATGGTTGAGTAGTTGTTGTTGAATCAGTACTTGTTGGTATACTAGTAGTAGTAGTTGCTGGAGAAGTAGTTGAAGTTGGTGTTGTTACAACAGTGGTTGATGGTTGAGTAGTTGTTGTTGAATCAGTACTTGTGGATATACTAGTAGTAGTAGTTGCTGGAGAAGTAGTTGTTGTTACAAAAGTGGTTGATGTGGTTGATGGTTGAGTAGTTGTTGTTGTTGAATCAGTACTTGTTGGCACACTAGTAGTAGTAGTTGCTGGAGAAGTAGTTGATGTTGTTACAGCAGTGGTTGATGTGGTTGATGGTTGAGTAGTTGTTGTTGTTGAATCAGTACTTGTTGGTATACTAGTAGTAGTAGTTGCTGGAGAAGTAGTTGAAGTTGGTGTTGTTACAACAGTGGTTGATGTAGTTGATGGTTGAGTAGTTGTTGTTGTTGAATCAGTACTTGTTGGTATACTAGTAGTAGTAGTTGCAGGAGATGTAGTTGTTGTTACAACATTGGTTGATGTGGTTGATGGCTGAGTAGTTGTTGTTGACTCAGTACTTGTTGGTAAAGTAGTAGTAGTAGTTGCTGGAGAAGTAGTTGATGTTGTTGCAACAGTGGTTGATGTGGTTGATGGTTGAGTAGTTGTTGTTGTTGAATCAGTACTTGTTGGTATAGTAGTAGTAGTTGCTGGAGAAGTAGTTGAAGTTGGTGTTGTTACAATAGTGGTGGATGTGTTTGATGGTTGAGTTGTTGTTGTTGAATCAGTACTTGTTGGTATACTAGTAGTAGTAGTAGTTGCTGGAGAAGTAGTTGTTGTTACAACAGTGGTTGATGTCGTTGATAGTTGAGTAGTTGTTGTTGAATCAGTACTTGTGGGTATACTAGTAGTAGCAGTTGCTGGAGTAGTAGTTGTTGTTACAAAAGTGGTTGATGTGGTTGATGGTTGATTAGTTGTTGTTGACTCAGTACTTGTTGGTAAAGTAGTAGTAGTAGTTGCTGGAGAAGTAGTTGATGTTGTTGCAACAGTGGTTGATGTGGTTGATGGTTGAGTAGTTGTTGTTGTTGAATCAGTACTTGTTGGTATAGTAGTAGTAGTTGCTGGAGAAGTAGTTGAAGTTGGTGTTGTTACAATAGTGGTGGATGTGGTTGATGGTTGAGTTGTTGTTGTTGAATCAGTACTTGTTGGTATACTAGTAGTAGTAGTAGTTGCTGGAGAAGTAGTTGTTGTTACAACAGTGGTTGATGTCGTTGATAGTTGAGTAGTTGTTGTTGAATCAGTACTTGTTGGTATAGTAGTAGCAGTACTTGCTGGAGAAGTAGTTGAAGTTGGTGTTGTTACAACAGTGGTTGATGGTTGAGTAGTTGTTGTTGAATCAGTACTTGTGGATATACTAGTAGTAGTAGTTGCTGGAGAAGTAGTTGTTGTTACAAAAGTGGTTGATGTGGTTGATGGTTGAGTAGTTGTTGTTGTTGAATCAGTACTTGTTGGCACACTAGTAGTAGTAGTTGCTGGAGAAGTAGTTGATGTTGTTACAGCAGTGGTTGATGTGGTTGATGGTTGAGTAGTTGTTGTTATTGAATCAGAACTTGTTGGTATACTAGTAGTAGTAGTTGCTGGAGAAGTAGTTGAAGTTGGTGTTGTTACAACAGTGGTTGATGTAGTTGATGGTTGAGTAGTTGTTGTTGTTGAATCAGTACTTGTTGGTATACTAGTAGTAGTTGCAGGAGAAGTAGTTGTTGTTACAACATTGGTTGATGTGGTTGATGGCTGAGTAGTTGTTGTTGAATCAGTACTTGTTGGTATAGTAGTAGCAGTAGTTGCTGGAGAAGTAGTTGATGTTGTTGCAACAGTGGTTGATATGGTTGATGGTTGAGTAGTTGTTGTTGTTGAATCAGTACTTGTTGGTATAGTAGTAGTAGTTGCTGGAGAAGTAGTTGAAGTTGGTGTTGTTACAATAGTGGTGGATGTGGTTGATGGTTGAGTTGTTGTTGTTGAATCAGTACTTGTTGGTATAGTAGTAGTAGTAGTAGTTGCTGGAGAAGTAGTTGAAGTTGGTGTTGTTACAACAGTGGTTGATGGTTGAGTAGTTGTTGTTGAATCAGTACTTGTGGATATACTAGTAGTAGTAGTTGCTGGAGAAGTAGTTGTTGTTACAAAAGTGGTTGATGTGGTTGATAGTTGAGTAGTTGTTGTTGTTGAATCAGTACTTGTTGGCACACTAGTAGTAGTAGTTGCTGGAGAAGTAGTTGATGTTGTTACAGCAGTGGTTGATGTGGTTGATGGTTGAGTAGTTGTTGTTGTTGAATCAGTACTTGTTGGTATACTAGTAGTAGTTGCTGGAGAAGTAGTTGGTGTTGTTACAACAGTGGTTGATGTGGTTGATGGTTGAGTAGTTGTTGTTGAATCAGTACTTGTGGGTATACTAGTAGTAGCAGTTGCTGGAGTAGTAGTTGTTGTTACAAAAGTGGTTGATGTGGTTGATGGTTGAGTAGTTGTTGTTGTTGAATCAGTACTTGTTGGCAAACTAGTAGTAGTAGTTGCTGGAGAAGTAGTTGTTACAGCAGTGGTTGATGTGGTTGATGGTTGAGTAGTTGTTGTTGTTGAATCAGTACTTGTTGGTATACTAGTAGTAGTAGTAGTTGCTGGAGAAGTAGTTGAAGTTGGTGTTGTTACAACATTGGTTGATGTGGTTGATGGTTGAGTAGTTGTTGTTGTTGAATCAGTACTTGTTGGTATAGTAGTAGTAGTAGTTGCTGGAGAAGTAGTTGATGTTCTTACAACAGTGGTTGATGTGGTTGATGGTTGAGTAGTTGTTGTTGAATCAGTACTTGTTGGTATACTAGTAGTAGTAGTTGCTGAAGAAGTAGTTGAAGTTGGTGTTGTTACAACAGTGGTTGATGGTTGAGTAGTTGTTGTTGAATCAGTACTTGTGGATATACTAGTAGTAGTAGTTGCTGGAGAAGTAGTTGTTGTTACAAAAGTGGTTGATGTGGTTGATGGTTGAGTAGTTGTTGTTGTTGAATCAGTACTTGTTGGCACACTAGTAGTAGTAGTTTCTGGAGAAGTAGTTGATGTTGTTACAGCAGTGGTTGATGTGGTTGATGGTTGAGTAGTTGTTGTTGTTGAATCAGTACTTGTTGGTATACTAGTAGTAGTAGTTGCTGGAGAAGTAGTTGAAGTTGGTGTTGTTACAACAGTGGTTGATGTAGTTGATGGTTGAGTAGTTGTTGTTGAATCAGTACTTGTTGGTATACTAGTAGTAGTAGTTGCAGGAGATGTAGTTGTTGTTACAACATTGGTTGATGTGGTTGATGGCTGAGTAGTTGTTGTTGAATCAGTACTTGTTGGTAAAGTAGTAGTAGTAGTTGCTGGAGAAGTAGTTGATGTTGTTGCAACAGTGGTTGATGTGGTTGATGGTTGAGTAGTTGTTGTTGTTGAATCAGTACTTGTTGGTATAGTAGTAGTAGTTGCTGGAGAAGTAGTTGAAGTTGGTGTTGTTACAATAGTGGTGGATGTGGTTGATGGTTGAGTTGTTGTTGTTGAATCAGTACTTGTTGGTATACTAGTAGTAGTAGTAGTTGCTGGAGAAGTAGTTGTTGTTACAACAGTGGTTGATGTCGTTGATAGTTGAGTAGTTGTTGTTGAATCAGTACTTGTTGGTATAGTAGTAGCAGTACTTGCTGGAGAAGTAGTTGAAGTTGGTGTTGTTACAACAGTGGTTGATGGTTGAGTAGTTGTTGTTGAATCAGTACTTGTGGATATACTAGTAGTAGTAGTTGCTGGAGAAGTAGTTGCTGTTACAAAAGTGGTTGATGTGGTTGATGGTTGAGTAGTTGTTGTTGTTGAATCAGTACTTGTTGGCACACTAGTAGTAGT
Source organism: Leptodactylus fuscus (assembly GCF_031893055.1). NCBI lineage: Eukaryota > Metazoa > Chordata > Amphibia > Anura > Leptodactylidae > Leptodactylus > Leptodactylus fuscus. The sequence continues at coordinate 80,958,060 of NC_134275.1, forward strand.
AGTTGCTGGAGAAGTAGTTGATGTTATTACAGCAGTGGTTGATGTGGTTGATGGTTGAGTAGTTGTTGTTGTTGAATCAGTACTTGTTGGTATACTAGTAGTAGTAGTTGCTGGAGAAGTCGTTGAAGTTGGTGTTGTTACAACAGTGGTTGATGTAGTTGATGGTTGAGTAGTTGTTGTTGTTGAATCAGTACTTGTTGGTATACTAGTAGTAGTAGTTGCAGGAGAAGTAGTTGTTGTTACAACATTGGTTGATGTGCTTGATGGCTGAGTAGTTGTTGTTGAATCAGTACTTGTTGGCATAGTAGTAGTAGTAGTAGTTGCTGGAGAAGTAGTTGATGTTGTTGCAACAGTGGTTGATGTGGTTGATGGTTGAGTAGTTGTTGTTGTTGAATCAGTACTTGTTGGTATAGTAGTAGTAGTTGCTGGAGAAGTAGTTGAAGTTGGTGTTGTTACAATAGTGGTGGATGTGGTTGATGGCTGAGTTGTTGTTGTTGAATCAGTACTTGTTGGTATACTAGTAGTAGTAGTAGTTGCTGGAGAAGTAGTTGTTGTTACAACAGTGGTTGATGTGGTTGATGGTTGAGTAGTTGTTGTTGAATCAGTACTTGTTGGCACACTAGTAGTAGTAGTTGCTGGAGAAGTAGTTGTTACAGCAGTGGTTGATGTGGTTGTTGGTTGAGTAGTTGTTGTTGTTGAATCAGTACTTGTTGGTATACTAGTAGTAGTAGTTGCTGGAGAAGTAGTTGAAGTTGGTGTTGTTACAACAGTGGTTGATGTAGTTGATGGTTGAGTAGTTGTTGTTGTTGAATCAGTACTTGTTGGTATACTAGTAGTAGTAGTTGCTGGAGAAGTAGTTGTTACAACAGTGGTTGATGTGGTTGATGGTTGAGTAGTTGTTGTTGAATCAGTACTTGTTGGTATACTAGTAGTAGTAGTTGCTGGAAAAGTAGTTGAAGTTACAACAGTGGTTGATGTGGTTGATGGTTGAGTAGTTGTTGTTGTTGAATCAGTACTTGTTGGTATAGTAGTAGTAGTAGTTGCTGGTGAAGTAGTTGAAGTTGGTGTTGTTACAGCAGTGGTTGATGTGGTTGATGGTTGAGTAGTTGTTGTTGAATCAGTACTTGTTGGTAAACTAGTAGTAGTAGTTGCTGGAGAAGTAGTTGAAGTTGGTGTTGTTACAACACTGGTTGATGTAGTTGATGGTTGAGTAGTTGTTGTTGTTGAATCAGTACTTGTTGGAATACTAGTAGTAGTAGTTGCTGGAGAAGTAGTTGTTGTTACAACAGTGGTTGATGTGGTTGATGGCTGAGTAGTTGTTGTTGTTGAATCAGTACTTGTTGGTATAGTAGTAGTAGTAGTTGCTGGAGAAGTAGTTGATGTTGTTGCAACAGTGGTTGATGTGGTTGATGGTTGAGTAGTTGTTGTTGTTGAATCAGTACTTGTTGGTATACTAGTAGTAGTAGTTGCTGGAGTAGTAGTTGAAGTTGGTGTTGTTACAACAGTGGTTGATGTGGTGGATGGTTGAGTAGTTGTTGTTGAATCAGTACTTGTTGGTAAACTAGTAGTAGTAGTAGTAGTTGCTGGAGAAGTAGTTGTTACAACAGTGGTTGATGTGGTTGACGGTTGAGTAGTTGTTGTTGTTGAATCAGTACTTGTTGGTATAGTAGTAGTAGTAGTAGTAGTAGTTGCTGAAGAAGTAGTTGAAGTTGGTGTTGTTACATCAGTGGTTGATGTAGTTGATGGTTGAGTAGTTGTTGTTGTTGAATCAGTACTTGTTGGTATACTAGTAGTAGTAGTTGCTGGAGAAGTAGTTGAAGTTGGTGTTGTTACAACAGTGGTTGATGTGGTGGATGGTTGAGTAGTTGTTGTTGAATCAGTACTTGTTGGTATACTAGTAGTAGTAGTTGCTGGAGAAGTAGTTGTTGTTACAACAGTGGTTGATGTGGTTGATGGTTGAGTAGTTGTTGTTGAATCAGTACTTGTTGGTATACTAGTAGTAGTAGTTGCTGGAGAAGTAGTTGAAGTTGGTGTTGTTACAACAGTGGTTGATGTGGTGGATGGTTGAGTAGTTGTTGTTGAATCAGTACTTGTTGGTAAACTAGTAGTAGTAGTAGTTGCTGGAGGAGTAGTTGTTGTTACAACAGTGGTTGATGTGGTTGACGGTTGAGTAGTTGTTGTTGTTGAATCAGTACTTGTTGGTATAGTAGTAGTAGTAGTAGTTGCTGAAGAAGTAGTTGAAGTTGGTGTTGTTACATCAGTGGTTGATGTAGTTGATGGTTGAGTAGTTGTTGTTGTTGAATCAGTACTTGTTGGTATACTAGTAGTAGTAGTTGCTGGAGAAGTAGTTGTTGTTACAACAGTGGTTGATGTGGTTGATGGCTGAGTAGTTGTTGTTGTTGAATCAGTACTTGTTGGTATAGTAGTAGTAGTAGTTGCTGGAGAAGTAGTTGATGTTGTTGCAACAGTGGTTGATGTGGTTGATGGTTGAGTAGTTGTTGTTGAATCAGTACTTGTTGGTATAGTAGTAGTAGTTGCTGGAGAAGTAGTTGAAGTTGGTGTTGTTACAACAGTGGTGGATGTGGTTGATGGTTGAGTTGTTGTTGTTGAATCAGTACTTGTTGGTATACTAGTAGTAGTAGTAGTAGTTGCTGGAGAAGTAGTTGTTGTTACAACAGTGGTTGATGTGGTTGATGGTTGAGTAGTTGTTGAATCAGTACTTGTTGGTATAGTAGTCGTAGTAGTAGTTGCTATAGAAGTAGTTGAAGTTGGTGTTGTTAAAACAGTGGTTGATGTGGTTGATGGTTGAGTAGTTGTTGTTGAATCAGTACTTGTTGGTACACTAGTAGTAGTAGTTGCTGGAGAAGTAGTTGAAGTTGGTGTTGTTACAACAGTGGTTGATGTAGTTGATGGTTGAGTAGTTGTTGTTGAATCAGTACTTGTTGGTATACTAGTAGTAGTCGTTGCTGGAGAAGTAGTTGTTGTTACAACAGTGGTTGATGTGGTTGATGGTTGAGTAGTTGTTGTTGTTGAATCAGTAGTTATTGGTATAGTAGTAGTAGTTGCTGAAGAAGTAGTTGATGTTGTTAAAACAGTGGTTGATGTGGTTGATGGTTGAGTTGTTGTTGAATCAGTACTTGTTGGTATAGTATTAGTAGTTGCTGGAGAAGTAGTTGATGTTGGAGTTGTTACAACAGTGGTTGATGTGGTTGATGGTTGAGTAGTTGTTGTTGTTGAATCAGTACTTGTTGGTATAGTAGTAGTAGTAGTTGCTGGAGAAGTAGTTGTTGTTACAACAGTGGTTGATGTGGTTGACGGTTGAGTAGTTGTTGTAGAATCAGTACTTGTTGGTATAGTAGTAGTAGTAGTTGCTGGAGAGGTAGTTGATGTTGTTACAACAGTGGTTGATGTGGTTGATGGTTGAGTAGTTGTTGTTGTTGAATCAGTACTTGTTGGTACACTAATAGTAGTAGTTGCTGGAGAAGTAGTTGTTGTTACAGCAGTGGATGATGTGGTTGATGGTTGAGTAGTTGTTGTTGTTGAATCAGTACTTGTTGGTATAGTAGTAGTAGTAGTTGCAGGAGAAGTAGTTGATGTCGTTAAAACAGTGGTTGATGTGGTTGATGGTTGAGTAGTTGTTGTTGAATCAGTACTTGTGGGTATACTAGTAGTAGTAGTAGTTGCTGGAGAAGTAGTTGATGTTGTTACAGCAGTGGTTGATGTGGTTGATGGTTGAGTAGTTGTTGTTGAATCAGTACTTGTTGGTATAGTAGTAGTAGTAGTTGCTGGAGAAGTAGTTGAAGTTGGTGTTGTTACAACAGTGGTTGATGTGGTGGATGGTTGAGTAGTTGTTGTTGAATCAGTACTTGTTGGTATACTAGTAGTAGTAGTTGCTGGAGAAGTAGTTGTTGTTACAACAGTGGTTGATGGTTGAGTAGTTGTTGTTGAATCAGTACTTGTTGGTATAGTAGTAGTAGTAGTTTCTGGAGAAGCAGTTGTTACAACAGTGGTTGATGTGGTTGATGGTTGAGTAGTTGTTGTTGTTGAATCAGTACTTGTTGGAATAGTAGTAGTAGTAGTTGTTGGTTCAGTAGTTGTTGTTGAATCAGTACTTGTTGGTATAGCAGTAGTAGTTGTTGTTGTTTCAGTAGTTGTTGTTGAATCAGTACTTGTTGCTATAGTAGTAGTAGTAGTTGTTGGTTCAGTAGTTGTTGTTACAACAGTTGTTGATGTGGTTGATGGTTGAGTAGTTGTTGTTGTTGAATCAGTACTTGTTGGTATAGTAGTAGAAGTAGTAGTTGCTGGAGAAGTTGGTGTTGTTAAAACAGTGGTTGATGTGGTTGATGGTTGAGTTGTTGTTGAATCAGTACTTGTTGGTACACTAGTAGTAGTAGTTGCTGGAGAAGTAGTTGAAGTTGGTGTTGTTACAACAGTGGTTGATGTAGTTGATGGTTGAGTAGTTGTTGTTGAATCAGTACTTGTTGGTATACTAGTAGTAGTCATTGCTGGAGAAGTAGTTGTTGTTACAACAGTGGTTGATGTGGTTGATGGTTGAGTAGTTGTTGTTGTTGAATCAGTAGTTATTGGTATAGTAGTAGTAGTTGCTGGAGAAGTAGTTGATGTTGTTAAAACAGTGGTTGATGTGGTTGATGGTTGAGTTGTTGTTGAATCAGTACTTGTTGGTATAGTATTAGTAGTTGCTGGAGAAGTAGTTGATGTTGGAGTTGTTACAACAGTGGTTGATGTGGTCGATGGTTGAGTAGTTGTTGTTGAATCAGTACTTGTTGGTATAGTAGTAGTAGTAGTTGCTGGAGAAGTAGTTGTTGTCACAACAGTGGTTGATGTGGTTGACGGTTGAGTAGTTGTTGTAGAATCAGTACTTGTTGGTATAGTAGTAGTAGTAGTTGCAGGAGAAGTAGTTGATGTCGTTAAAACAGTGGTTGATGTGGTTGATGGTTGAGTAGTTGTTGTTGAATCAGTACTTGTGGGTATACTAGTAGTAGTAGTAGTTGCTGGAGAAGTAGTTGATGTTGTTACAGCAGTGGTTGATGTGGTTGATGGTTGAGTAGTTGTTGTTGTTGAATCAGTACTTGTTGGAATGGTAGTAGTAGTAGTTGTTGGTTCAGTAGTTGTTGTTGAATCAGTACTTGTTGGTATAGCAGTAGTAGTTGTTGTTGTTTCAGTAGTTGTTGTTGAATCAGTACTTGTTGCTATAGTAGTAGTAGTAGTTGTTGGTTCAGTAGTTGTTGTTACAACAGTTGTTGATGTGGTTGATGGTTGAGTAGTTGTTGTTGTTGAATCAGTACTTGTTGGTATAGTAGTAGTAGTAGTTTCTGGAGAAGTAGTTTTTGTTACAACAGTGGTTGATGTGGTTGATGGTTGAGTAGTTGTTGTTGTTGAATCAGTACTTGTTGGTATAGTAGTAGTAGTAGTTGTTGGTTCAGTAGTTGTTGAATCAGTACTTGTTGGTATAGTAGTAGTAGTAGTTGTTGTTTCAGTAGTTGTTGTTGAATCAGTACTTGTTGGTATAGTAGTAGTAGTAGTTGTTGTTTCAGTAGTTGTTGTTGAATCAGTACTTGTTGGTATAGTAGTAGTAGTAGTTGTTGTTTCAGTAGTTGTTGTTGAATCAGTACTTGTTGGTATAGTAGTAGTAGTAGTTGTTGGTTCAGTAGTTGTTGTTGAATCAGTACTTGTTGGTATAGTAGTAGTAGTAGTAGTTGTTGGTTCAGTAGTTGTTGTTGAATCAGTACTTGTTGGTATACTAGTAGTAGTAGTTGTTGGTTCAGTAGTTGTTGTTACAACAGTTGTTGATGTGGTTGATGGTTGAATAGTTGTTGTTGTTGAATCAGTACTTGTTAGTATAGTAGTAGTAGTAGTTGTTGGTTCAGTAGTTGTTGTTGAATCAGTACTTGTTGGTATAGTAGTAGAAGTAGTAGTTGCTAGTAGTTGGAAAAAAAAATTATTGGTAAGAACATTGATTTATGTTTCATCATTGCATCACATTAAGTCTCTAAAATGGTCACATTACAACTGATAACACAGGAGAGTCATGAAATCTATTTTATTTAAGTCACTTCATAATAGACTTTACCCGGTTCATAAATCAATCCTCTTGTGGTGCGTCAGACTTTTTTGTGAACACTAATATTGGTATTATAAGGACTGAAGCACCAGGAGTGGCAGCAAGACTCATATAAACCTGGCAAGGTGATGCAGGTGTGGCTCAGTCTGTCCATAACTTACTGAGAAAGAATTTGTTGTTCTGTGCAATGAACAGGTGATAGACAGAACAAGAATACAGCTTGTCAGATATCCGGAGATTAAGGGTATAAATAAGGAACGTATGAGTGTGTATGAATTGGATCAGGATGGGTGATGGTGTGCAAATATAGAAACATGAGACATTCCTATTATAAGAAATCATGAAAACGAGGTCTAAAGATAAGATTTATAGTTATTTTAGCCTTAGTCCCGTGATGGCGAACCTTTGGCACGGGTGCCAGAGGTGGCACTCAGAGCCTCTCTGTGGGAACTCATCTGTGGAACAGATTATACTGTGTGGGGGCCACTGTGGAGGAAATTGTACTATGTTGGGGCCACTTTGCAGAAGATTATATTGTGTGGGGTCATTGTGGAGCAATTGGACTGTGTGGGGACCACTGTGAAACAGATTGGACTGAGTTGGGGCCACTGTGGAGCAGATTGTACTATGAGAGGGTCACTATGGAGCAGATTGTACTATGAGAGGGTCACTATGGAGCAGATTGTACTATGAGAGGGTCACTATGGAGCAGATTGGACTGAATGGGGGCCCTTCACTATTTATATCACACAGTATCTGTTTTATAGCAGACATGATATTATTACCACTCATATTAACATCGCACGGTCACTACAAAACAATAATAAATTCAATGCAAAGTTGTTTGTATCATTGAAAGCCCTGTAAATCCCCAATCACATGACCATATCCGTTGTGGCTATTTCTCTTATTCATGTATTTGGAAAAGGCAACACATCCCAACACACCAAATGTAATGGTATAAATACTTTACCTGTGTCGGGAGCCGTCTGTGCACCTAGAAGACAAGAAGTACGTTTCAGTTAACAATGAAGAATTGAGTTCTAAAGTTGAATACATTGGCCATTGCTAAGACATAAGAATTTTTGGCATCACATGAAAAAAGTCAATATTAAAATCTTAGAGAAACAATTCCTGTAACTTTATAAGACTTTTGGTGTTCAAGTATATCTGGAAACATGGTTGGTACTAAGTATAGTTACATGCCGAAGTAACAAAGTTATTGTCCATTATGGATTGAAAACAGAACTACCATATTTTTTGGTGCATTTTTTTCCCACAAATTTGGGAGGAAAATGAAGGTGCGTCTTTTAGTCCGAATGTGGGGTATGTTGGTAGGGGGAGGGGCGGAGAAGCAGTTTTGAAGCATCGCCCCCCTCCTTCAGTGGGAAGAGTGTGGCCATGCTGTGGGCCCTGGGCTGAGAGGGTGTCCCAGCAATGTGAACCTTCTGATGTCTAATGTGCTGTTATGGCAGATGCCGGGTTTGTAAAGATGATGGTGTCTGTTCTACTGCAGAGTGGTCACAATAGCCACCGGCTCTCTGCTGTGATGTACAGCGGATGTACAGAGTTCACTCTGTTTGCGGGTATTACTAACTGTGAGTCCCATGAAGGAATTGAAGGTGCCCCTGGGGCTGGTCCCTACTGGCCCTGCACTTTTCTTGTTTCAGGCCAACTCCTGCACAGCGAGATCACAAGAGCCGACCTGTTCCTGTTATAGCCGGGAGCCTAATGAAGGCTACCAGACCTGTCATAGGAAAAATGCAATTGTAGCTGGTCTACGATTGGTCTATGACCAGCTTCAATAGTAATGTACAGAATCTCCCATAGATTGTAGGTTGAAGCCCCCTAAGTGGGGCAATAAAATAGTAAAAAATAAAGTTTCTAAATAAAGTTCTATATCAGCCCCTTTCCCTAGAATACATATAAAAGTCACAATTACAGTGAAACACATACATATTACTGTCGGTATCCCTGTGTCTTAAAATACCCGGTCTACAAACTCCTAAAAAAAAAATTCCTGTAGGGTGAACATTATAGCAGAAAAAAAATCAAAAGTGCCACCGTTTTTTTTCGCTGTTTCGCCTCTGATTTGAATAATAGGTCCATCATGTCCAACTTATGTTCATAAACCCAAGAAGATCCAACGGAAGTCAAAAAGCACAAGATACTGTACCAGACCAAATCCACCATTAAGTGAAACAGATTCCTTCCTGGAAAAGTCCCTGGATCAACGCTGCATATGGATATCCCGTATATTGTAGTGTACATGGTAGGTATATAGCCCTTTTATAATGCAAACCCCACTTTCCATCATTACCTAATCCTGTTGGAACCTGTTCCATAATTTTTACCATTTGTATAGTAAAGTATTGCTTACGAACGCGTTCTTCCCTAAACCGTAAGCAGTGACGTGCTATGGCTATGGATATGGCTGCCACTAGGTGCTAATACTGGAATAGGAGCAAAACTGCCTCCACCCCCCTATTCGCAGCCATTGCCACAGGCACCTATAGGTGGCCAGATCAGCTGATCAGAGCGGTATTGGGGTATCGAGCTCCCATAGATCAGATACTGGTGACCGATCCTGTACATAGGTTATCATTATAATAAGTCCTACTGGTACCAGAAAGCCCAATTTTGTCAGACTATATATAAAATACATAAAAAAAAACATGAGGATGATAATATTTTTTTGTCACTTAAATAATCCCAATCATACGACTAAATAATATCATCGCCAAATAACACTAGGATTAAAATTGTGATATCGAAAAAATAACTAAAGATGAATAGTCATCATATTAGATAATGAGGATTGTGATAATAATAATAATAATTATTATTATTATTATTATTATTATTATTATTATTATTATTATAAATTTTATTTTTTCCTTTAATATTATTATTATTATTTTGATTGTTATTATTATTATTATTATTATTATTATTATTATTATTATTATTAATTCGATTATTATTATTATTATTATTATTATTATTATTATTATTATTATTATTATTGTTATTATTATTATCATTTTAATTTTTTGCTTTATTATTATTATTTTGATCATCATTATTATTATTATTATTATTATTATTATTATTTAGATTTATTATTATTATTATTATTATTATTATTATTATTATTATTATTAGTGTTATTTTTATTCTCATTTTTATTTTTTGTTTTTTTAGTAGTAGTAGTAGTAGTAGTAGTAGTAGTAGTAGTAGTAGTAGTAGTAGTAGTAGTAGTAGTAGTAGTGCAGTTCTCCTACTAGTACTATTACTAATAAGAAAAAAATTAGAACAATAATTATTAGATTATACTGATATCAATATTGATCACAAGAGGAATAAACACATAATAAAAAAATAACCAAATAAATACAACTACAATTCCTTCTACAAGTAATACTATTAATGTTTCTATCCATAGTAATGTATTATATAGTCGTATGTTACGGGTACAAATCTCTCTGTGTCATAAATACTGCAGCGAAATTACAATGTCTAGGAGCTATACACACTGAGCAGAATAATTGCACACTTTATGTTTTTATTATACTGTGACCATATAATTATAGCTAAGAAGCCGTACGGAGTTATTATTCAGTATGATAATACTAAGTCTCTAACATTATGACAATATTTTCATTGGATCCATCTAGAGACTTACTATGTCTGATTCATAGTTACAAATTGTAAACTGTTACAGAAATATAATACATAAATATAAGTAAATATATAGAGATAGATAGATAGATAGATAGATAGATAGATAGATAGATAGGAGATACATAGATAGATAGATAGATAGATAGATAGATAGATAGATAGATAGGAGATAGATAGATAGATAGATAGATAGATGATAGATAGATAGATAGATAGATAGATAGATAGATAGATAGGAGATACATAGATAGATAGATAGATAGATAGATAGATAGATAGGAGATAGATAGATAGATAGATAGATAGATAGATAGATAGATAGGAGATACATAGATAGATAGATAGATAGATAGATAGATAGATAGATAGATAGGAGATAGATAGATAGATAGATAGGAGATAGATAGATAGATAGATAGATAGATAGGAGATACATAGATAGATAGATAGATAGATAGATAGATAGATAGGAGATAGATAGATAGATAGATAGATAGATAGATGATAGATAGATAGATAGATAGATAGATAGGAGATAGATAGATAGATAGATAGATAGATAGATAGATAGGAGATGGATGGATAGATAGATAGATAGATAGATAGGAGATAGATAGATAGATAGATAGATAGATAGATAGATAGGAGATGGATAGATAGATAGATAGATAGATAGATAGATAGATAGGAAATGGATAGATAGGAGATGGATGGATAGATAGATAGATAGATAGATAGATAGATAGATAGATAGGAGATACATAGATAGATAGATAGATAGATAGATAGATAGGAGATAGATAGATAGATAGATAGATAGATGATAGATAGATAGATAGATAGATAGATAGATAGATAGATGATAGATAGATAGATAGATAGATAGATAGATAGATAGGAGATAGATAGATAGATAGATAGATAGATAGATAGGAGATAGATAGATAGATAGATAGATAGATAGGAGATACATAGATAGATAGATAGATAGATAGATAGGAGATAGATAGATAGATAGATAGATAGATGATAGATAGATAGATAGATAGATAGATAGGAGATAGATAGATAGATAGATAGATAGATAGATAGATAGATAGGAGATGGATGGATAGATAGATAGATAGATAGATAGATAGATAGATAGGAGATAGATAGATAGATAGATAGATAGATAGATAGATAGATAGGAAATGGATAGATAGGAGATGGATGGATGGATAGATAGATAGATAGATAGATAGATAGATAGGAGATACATAGATAGATAGATAGATAGATAGATAGATAGATAGGAGATGGATAGATAGATAGATAGATAGATAGATAGATAGGAGATGGATAGATAGATAGATAGATAGATAGATAGATAGATAGAAAGATAGATAGGAGATGGATAGATAGGAGATGGATGGATAGATAGATAGATAGATAGATAGATAGGAGATGGATAGATAGATAGATAGATAGATAGATAGATAGATAGATAGATGATAGATAGATAGATAGATAGATAGATAGATAGATAGGAGAGAGATAGATAGATAGATAGATAGATAGATAGATAGGAGATAGATAGATAGATAGATAGATAGGAGCTAGATAGATAGATAGATAGATAGATAGGAGATAGATAGATAGATAGATAGATAGATAGATAGGAGATGGATGGATAGATAGATAGATAGATAGATAGATAGATAGATGAGAGATAGATAGATAGATAGATAGATAGATAGGAGATAGATAGATAGATAGATAGATAGATAGATAGATAGAAGATAGATAGATAGATAGATAGATAGATAGATAGATAGATAGATAGGAAATGGATAGATAGGAGATGGATGGATAGATAGATAGATAGATAGATAGATAGATAGATAGATAGATAGGAGATACATAGATAGATAGATAGATAGATAGATAGGAGATGGATAGATAGATAGATAGATAGATAGATAGATAGGAGATAGATAGATAGATAGATAGATAGGAGATGGATAGATAGGAGATGGATGGATAGATAGATAGATAGATAGATAGATAGGAGATAGATAGATAGATAGATAGATAGATAGATAGAAGATAGATAGATAGATAGATAGATAGATAGGAGATGGATAGATAGGAGATGGATGGATAGATAGATAGATAGATAGATAGATAGATAGATAGATAGATAGGAGATGGATAGATAGATAGATAGATAGATAGATAGGAGATGGATAGATAGGAGATGGATAGATAGATATATAGATAGGAGATAGATAGATAGATAGATAGATAGGAGATAGATAGATAGATAGATAGATAGATAGATAGATAGATAGGAGATGGATAGATAGGAGATGGATGGATAGATAGATAGATAGATAGATAGATAGATAGATAGAAGATGGATAGATAGATAGATAGATAGATAGATAGATAGGAGATAGATAGATAGATAGATAGATAGATAGATAGGAGATGGATAGATAGGAGATGGATGGATAGATAGATAAATAGAAGATAGATAGATAGATAGATAGATAGATAGATAGATAGATGATAGATAGATAGATAGATAGATAGATAGATAGATAGATAGGAGATGGATAGATAGGAGATGGATGGATAGATAGATAGATAGATAGATAGATAGATAGATAGATAGGAGAGAGATAGATAGATAGATAGATAGATAGATAGATAGATAGGAGATAGATAGATAGATAGATAGATAGATAGATAGATAGATAGGAGATGGATAGATAGGAGATGGGTGGATAGATAGATAGATAGATAGATAGATAGATAGGAGATGGATAGATAGATAGATAGATAGATAGATAGATAGATAGATAGATAGGAGATGGATAGATAGGAGATGGATGGATAGATAGATAGATAGATAGATAGATAGGAGATAGATAGATAGATAGATAGATAGATAGATAGATAGATAGGAGATGGATAGATAGGAGATGGATGGATAGATAGATAGATAGATAGATAGATAGATAGGAGATAGATAGATAGATAGATAGATAGATAGATAGATAGATAGGAGATAGATAGATAGATAGATAGATAGATAGATAGGAGATAGATAGATAGATAGATAGATAGATAGATAGGAGATGGATAGATAGGAGATGGATGGATAGATAGATAGATAGATAGATAGATAGATAGATAGATAATGGATAGATAGATAGATAGATAGATAGATAGATAGATAGATAGGAGATAGATAGATAGATAGATAGATAGATAGATAGATAGGAGATGGATAGATAGTAGATGGATGGATAGATAGATAAATAGAAGATGGATAGATAGATAGATAGATAGATAGATAGATAGGAGATAGATAGATAGATAGATAGATAGATAGATAGATAGGAGAGAGATAGATAGATAGATAGATAGATAGATAGATAGGAGATAGATAGATAGATAGATAGATAGATAGATAGATAGATAGGAGATAGATAGATAGATAGATAGATAGATAGGAGATAGATAGATAGATAGATAGATAGATAGATAGATAGGAGATAGATAGATAGATAGATAGATAGATAGATAGGAGATGGATGGATAGATAGATAGATAGATAGATAGATAGATAGATAGATAGGAGATAGATAGATAGATAGATAGATAGATAGATAGATAGATAGGAGATAGATAGATAGATAGATAGATAGATAGATAGATAGGAGATAGATAGATAGATAGATAGATAGATAGATAGGAGATAGATAGATAGATAGATAGATAGATAGATAGATAGGAGATGGATGGATAGATAGATAGATAGATAGATAGATAGATAGATAGATAGATAGGAGATGGATAGATAGATAGATAGATAGATAGATAGATAGGAGATGGATAGATTGGAGATGGATAGATAGATAGATAGATAGATAGATAGATAGATAGATAGATAGGAGATAGATAGGAGAGAGAGAGATAGATAGATAGATAGATAGATAGATAGATAGGAGATGGATGGATAGATAGATAAATAGATAGATAGATAGATAGATAGATAGGAGATAGATATATAGATAGATAGATAGGAGATAGATAGATAGATAGATAGATAGATAGATAGATAGGAGATAGATAGATAGATAGATAGATAGATAGATAGATAGGAGATGGATAGATAGATAGATAGATAGATAGATAGATAGATAGGAGATAGATAGATAGATAGATAGAATATAGATAGATAGATAGATAGATAGATAGATAGATAGATAGAAGAAGAAGAAGAGGGGATGGGAAGAAAAAAGAAAGACAAGAACATGCAGCTAAAAGACATACTAAACAAGGTTACTAGATGTGGTAAAGAGGACCCAAGACAGGATACTCAGAAGGAAATTACGAAAAAGGATACAACAGAGCACAATCTGAAATGTTTTTACACAAACGTACAAAGCATGGGAAACAAACAAGGAGAACTAGAGCTGATGATACACAAGGAAAACTATGACGTCATCGGCATCACAGAAACCTGGTGGAACGACATGCACGATTGGAACATACAGATGGAAGGATACAACTTATTCAAAAAGAATAGAACTAATAAAAGAGGGGGTGGAGTTGCATTGTATGTTAAAAAAGAACACATCTCCAACAGAAATGACAGTTTTACAGAATGATAATCTACTGGAAATTATTTGGGTAGTAATTCAAGGGAAAAACAATGATAAGGACATCATACTAGGCGTTTATTACAGACCACCAGGACAGACAGAAGACATGGATGAGATTTTTTCACAGCAAAGAAACATGAAATAGTGATCATGGGAGACTTCAATTACCCTGACATTCATTGAGAAACCCACACAGCCAAGAGTAAAGGCTCCATCAAATTTTTATCCTCTCTAGCAGACAACTTCATTGCCCAGTTAGTAGAAGAAAACACGAGAGGAACATCCATTTTGGACCTAGTCCTAACCAACAAAGAGCACATGGTTAAGGGACTACGGGTAGCAGGGACACTGGGATTCAGCGATCATGCTATAATTGAGTTTGGGGTTGCAAGAAGAAGAAGAAGACCTGAGAAGACACAGACTTCAAGGCTCGACTTTAGCAGGGCAGACTTCAAGAGCCTGAAGGCAAGGGTTAGCAGAATTCCATGGTGCAAAATTCTTAAGCACAAAAATGCACATGAAGGGTGGGAAATCTTCCGTAGGGAAATCATTAAAGCACAGGAACTAACAATACCTAGAAGGAAGAAAAATGGGAAGCACCTAAAAATATCAGGATGGATGACCAAAAAATTACATAACCTGCTAAAAAGGAAAAAGGAAACATACAAAAAGTGGAAGATGGGAACTATACCTAAGGAAGAGTACACAGCAGTCTGCAGACTCTGCAATATATAGATAGAGGAACCTCTGATATCTATATATTACTATTACTGACTTTGGACCAGCACCTATATTTAAGGCCAAATGTCCCATAACACATTCTCTTATAATATTGAAGCAGCCAATAAAATTATAGAGAATGTCTCTTGTCCAAACCAATTTTTACAAATATCCAACTCTGAAATAAGATCAAAAGAACTTGAGCGTGTATATAAAAAGTACACCTCATATGAACTGCACTGCGGCACATTAGCCGAATATTATAAGGTTAAACGTATCCCTAGGGGACTTAGATGTAATCTACGCCCCACTATATTCAGTGAAGACGCAGATTTCTGCGCTAAATTTGAAAGCATACTGAACAAGTGCTCTTTCGATCTAATCTTACTCACAGTCGAGACTCTACAGTCTAAAATAGACTCTCTCCAGAAAGAGATCCAGAGCACGGAGGAACAACTCAAAAGTTCCCTTTCTAGTGACGAGTGGACTACCCTCAAGACCAATATTGATACGACTATTAAGGATTTCAAGGCTACCAACGAAAAGAGGAAGAGGGACAAATTCATCCGCGACACTGAGGATTATGCCCAGAATCGAGTGTACCGTTGGCAGGAGACACCCTTCACCCGTACACGATCCAGGTTCCGAGAAGCCTATTCCGGCTCAGGCAGCGACTCTTCCAGAGGCTCCGACAGGGTTCCTTTTTTAGAGAGACGACAACGTCCACCCCGGACCAGACCAAGACAGGACACTCGCGGAGGAGGCGCACCAGAAGGGGCAGAAGCAAGAAACAACAGGATCCAGACCCGGTCCCAGGTGAGCCCCGTTTGGTCATCAATATTTCCAGTATCACATTGACTCCCCCACAGATGTCGGTCTTGAGCAAAGGCCTCTCCTTTTGTCCAAGTAAGCCATTGGACACATTTACGTTGGAAGATGACCTCTTCCGTTTCTTCAGACAACTTCGCCTTAAAGCACATTTTCATAATGTCCCTTCCTCTGACTCTAGTGGTATTTCTCCGATATCTATTTTTTCTATATCCAACCTTGGTCTGAGGAACAAGAGTCTTTATTTACCACCTAAAGACAAGCACCCTATTGAGACGTATATCTCACTTGTTGAAAGAGATACCCGTAATCTTCTACACGATGTCAATCTCGGGAGATTTAGACAGCGGTCCAACATCTCGCATGAGGAGCGTTCAGCCCTCCGCGAGCTACAAAATAACACTGATATTATTATCAAACCCGCAGACAAGGGGGGCGCCCTAGTGGTCATGAATAGGTCAGATTACCTGGAGGAAGTCAGACGTCAGCTAGCCGACACTAACACGTATCGACCACTGTCACATAATCCCACCTCACAAGTTTCTGCCTTGATACATACACATCTGGAACACTACCTACAGTTAGGGATCATTGACAGTAAAACTATGGAGTACTTGACTAATCACCATCCTATTACTCCGGTCTTCTACATACTTCCAAAGGTCCACAAGAATCTACATAAACCACCTGGGCGTCCCATCGTGGCTAGTACTGATTCCATTCTCTCTCCACTCTCTAAGCTACTGGACAAAATCTTTACTCCGCTGGTTCGTAACACTACTTCTTTCTTATTGGACACCTCTCATTTCATGGATACACTTACCGCTATTTCCCCTTGCCCTAGTCACACCATCTTGGTCTCCTGGGATGTCACTAGTCTCTACACGTCCATTCAACACGATAAGGGCCTCTCAGCCACCAAACGGTTTCTTCTGGCTAACGACATTTCTGGTGAGGAACTTAATTTCTGTCTTGACCTTCTCCACATAATTCTACACAACAACTTCTTTATGTTTGCGGACGACATGTTTTTGCAAATCCGTGGCACCGCAATGGGGTCGAACGTAGCGCCCCCATATGCTAACATATACATGCACATGTTTGAGACTGACCACGTTTATCCCCATACCTTATTTAAAGAGCACGCCATATACTGGCGCCGCTATATCGATGATATCTTCTGTGTCTGGAATGGATCCCTTACATCTCTGCTTTCTTTTCATAATGTACTTAATGACATTCATCCTGAACTTCAATTCACTATCCATCACGATCCGTCTAAATTAAATTTCCTTGATACTTGGGTGTTGAAAGACGAACTGGGACTGATCAGTTTTGATTTATACACTAAACCTACGGACAGAAATAGCCTGTTGGCCTATTCAAGTAATCACCCACCCAACACTAGGAATTCACTACCCATTTCACAATACAAGAGGGTACGACGGATCGTTACTGATCCGGTTATCCAGACGACACGTCTTGATGATATGACGCAAAGGTTCAGGGAGAGGGGATACCCCAGCCCGGTCCTCCGCAAAGCCCTTACACATGAATCCCAGAGGCCAATGAGTAACCCTGGACCATCAAGACCTAAACAAATTCCGTTCGTCCAAAAATACCATCCGTTGTCCATTAAAATCAATGGTATAGTCCGGAAGTATTGGTCCATTCTACATAGGGCTTTTCCCTCAATAGAAGAATTCTCACATCCCCCGCTTATGAGTTATAAGAAGGAGAAAAATCTGAGAGACACATTGGTCAAGGCCGACTTTGGGAGCATCAACAAAATACCTAGACAATCTTTCTTGGCTACTCCCAAACGGGGCACTTTTCCGTGCCTGCACTGCATCCAGTGTTCTGCTGTCATCCGTGGGGACCACTTTCTTCATCCCCACACAGGACATCGCTTCCCTATCCACGACTTCTTTACCTGTGATTCATCGTTTGTGGTGTATTTACTTAAATGCCCGTGCGGACTATTATATGTGGGGGAAACCACCCAACATATTCGAGATCGTTTCTCCAAACATAAATCTACAATACGGAATCATGTTGATGCCCTACCAGTCCCATCACACTTCAGCAAAGCTAGACACAACGTGTCACAGCTAAGATTTCAAGTAATCGAACATGTTCCTGAGTCGAGAAGGGGAGGTAACCGTATAGCCAGACTTAAACAAAGAGAATCCTTCTGGATTCACACTTTAAATACCATTGAACCCCTGGGGCTCAATCGGGCCTATGATAGGACATATTCGTTCTAACACGGATGACACTACCCTGCTACAGCTTGTTGAACTACCGTCAGGACAAAAGGACATGTGTATACTAGCGCCTTAAGAAGATTGTAGTGTTTCTGGTTTTTTCATTTGTCATTGTTCTTTCTAAAAAAAAATTTTGTATTCATTTTCACTATATCATTTTTTCTTCTCCAGATTCCTCACCGGCTGATGGATAGATAGATAGATAGATAGATAGATAGATAGATAGATAGATAGATAGGAGATAGATAGATAGATAGATAGATAGATAGGAGATGGATGGATGGATGGATAGATAGATAGATAGATAGATAGATAGATAGATAGATAGATAGGAGATAGATAGATAGATAGATAGATAGATAGATAGATAGATAGGAGATAGATAGATAGATAGATAGATAGATAGATAGGAGATAGATAGATAGATAGATAGATAGATAGATAGATAGATAGATAGTAGAGATGAGCGAACAGTGTTCTATCGAACACATGTTCGATCGGATATCAGGGTGTTCGCCATGTTCGAATCGAATCGAACACCACGTGGTAAAGTGCGCCAAAATTCGATTCCCCTCCCACCTTCCCTGGCGCCTTTTTTGCACCAATAACAGCGCAGGGGAGGTGGGACAGGAACTACGACACCGGGGGCATTGAAAAAAATTGGAAAAAGTCATTGGCTGCCGAAATCAGGTGACCTCCATTTTAGACGAATAGTGGATTTCAAATCCGGGTCATATGAGAATGTGAACTTTGTGACTATGAGACAGGGATAGCTGTACAGGCAGGGATAGCTAGGGAGAACCTTTATTTAGGGGGGAATGTTATTAAAAATAACTTTTTGGGGCTCTATCGGGTGTGTAATTGTGATTTTTGTGAGATAAACTTTTTCCCATAGGGATGCATTGGCCAGCGCTGATTGGCCGAATTCCGTACTCTGGCCAATCAGTGCTGGCCAATGCATTCTATTAGCTTGATGAAGCAGAGTGTGCACAAGGGTTCAAGCGCACCCTCGGCTCTGATGTAGCAGAGCCGAGGCTGCACAAGGGTTCAAGCGCACCCTCGGCTCTGATGTAGGAGAGCCGAGGGTGCACTTGAACCCTTGTGCACCCTCAGCTCTGCTACATCAGAGCCGAGGGTGCGCTTGAACCCTTGTGCACACTCTGCTTCATCAAGCTAATAGAATGCATTGGCCAGTGCTGATTGGCCAGAGTACGGAATTCGGCCAATCAGCGCTGGCTCTGCTGGAGGAGGCGGAGTCTAAGATCGCTCCACACCAGTCTCCATTCAGGTCCGACCTTAGACTCCGCCTCCTCCAGCAGAGCCAGCGCTGATTGGCCGAATTCCGTACTCTGGCCAATCAGCACTGGCTAATGCATTGTATTGGCGTGATGAAGCAGTGCTGAATGTGTGTGCTTAGCACACACATTCACCTCTACTTCATCGGGCTAATAGAATGCATTGGCCAATCAGCGCTGGCCAATGCATTCTATTAGCGTGAACTGAGTTTGCACAGGGGTTCTAGTGCACCCTCGGCTCTGCTACATCAGATTGCTACATCTGATGTAGCAGTGCCGAGTGTGCATCAGATGTGTAGTTGAGCAAAACTGACTCAGCACTGCTAAGTCTGCATTCGCATAGGAATGCATTGGCCAGCCTTCGGCCAATCAGCGCTGGCTCTGCCGGAGGAGGCGGAGTCTAAGGTCGGACCTGAATGGAGACTGGTGTGGAGCGATCTTAGACTCCGCCTCCTCCAGCAGAGCCAGCGCTGATTGGTCGAGTTCCGTACTCTGGCCAATCAGCACTGGCCAATGCATTTCTATGGGGAAAAGTTAGCTTGCGAAAATCGCAAACTGACAGGGATTTCCATGAAATAAAGTGACTTTTATGCCCCCAGACATGCTTCCCCTGCTGTCCCAGTGTCATTCCAGGGTGTTGGTATCATTTCCTGGGGTGTCATAGTGGACTTGGTGACCCTCCAGACACGAATTTGGGTTTCCCCCTTAACGAGTTTATGTTCCCCATAGACTATAATGGGGTTCGAAACCCATTCGAACATTCGAACAGTGAGCGGCTGTTCGAATCGAATTTCGAACCTCGAACATTTTAGTGTTCGCTCATCTCTAATAGATAGATAGATAGGAGATAGATAGATAGATAGATAGATAGATAGATAGATAGATAGATAGATAGGAGATGGATGGATGGATGGATAGATAGATAGATAGATAGATAGATAGATAGATAGATAGATAGATAGGAGATGGATAGATAGATAGATAGATAGATAGATAGATAGATAGATAGGAGATGGATGGATAGATAGATAGATAGATAGATAGATAGATAGAAAGATAGGAGATGGATAGATAGATAGATAGATAGATAGATAGATAGATAGATAGATAGACAGATAGATAGATAGGAGATGGATAGATAGGAGATGGATAGATAGGAGATGGATGGATGGATAGACAGATAGATAGATAGATAGATAGATAGATAGATAGATAGATAGATAGATAGATAGGAGATGGACAGATAGGAGATGGATGGATGGATGGATGGATAGATAGATAGATAGATAGATAGATAGATAGATAGATAGATAGGAGATAGATAGATAGATAGATAGATAGAAGATAGATAGATAGATAGATAGATAGATAGATAGATAGGAGATAGATAGATAGATAGATAGATAGATAGATGATAGATAGATAGATAGATAGATAGATAGATAGATAGATAGATAGAAGATGGATAGATAGGAGATGGATAGATAGATAGATAGATAGATAGATAGATAGATAGATAGGAGATAGATAGATAGGAGATAGGAGATAGATAGATAGATAGATAGATGGATAGATAGATAGGAGATAGATAGATAGATAGATAGATGGATAGATAGGAGATGGATGGATGGATAGATAGATAGATAGATAGATAGATAGATAGGAGATAGATAGATAGATAGATAGATAGATAGATAGGAGATGGATGGATGGATAGATAGATAGATAGATAGATAGATAGATAGATAGATAGGAGATGGATGGATGGATAGATAGATAGATAGATAGATAGATAGATAGATAGGAGATAGATAGATAGATAGATAGATAGATAGGAGATGGATGGATGGATGGATAGATAGATAGATAGATAGATAGATAGATAGATAGATAGGAGATGGATAGATAGATAGATAGATAGATAGATAGGAGATGGATAGATAGATAGATAGATAGATAGATAGATAGATAGAAAGATAGGAGATGGATAGATAGATAGATAGATAGATAGATAGATAGGAGATAGATAGATAGATAGATAGATAGATAGGAGATGGATAGATAGGAGATGGATAGATAGATAGATAGATAGATAGATAGATAGATAGATAGATGATAGATAGATAGATAGATAGATAGATAGATAGATAGGAGATGGATAGATAGGAGATGGATGGATGGATAGATAGATAGATAGATAGATAGATAGATAGATAGATAGATAGATAGGAGATAGATAGATAGATAGATAGATAGGAGATGGATGGATGGATAGATAGATAGATAGATAGGAGATGGATGGATGGATAGATAGATAGATAGATAGATAGATAGATAGATAGATAGATAGGAGATGGATGGATAGATAGATAGATAGGAGATGGATGGATGGATGGATGGATGGATAGATATATAGATAGATAGATAGATAGATAGGAGATAGATAGATAGATAGATAGATAGGAGATGGATGGATGGATGGATAGATAGATAGATAGATAGATAGATAGGAGATGGATAGATAGATAGATAGATAGATAGATAGGAGATGGATAGATAGATAGATAGATAGATAGATAGATAGATAGAAAGATAGGAGATGGATAGATAGATAGATAGATAGATAGATAGATAGATAGATAGGAGATAGATAGATAGATAGATAGATAGGAGATGGATAGATAGATAGATAGATAGATAGATAGATAGATAGGAGATGGATAGATAGATAGATAGATAGATAGATAAAAAGATAGGAGATGGATAGATAGATAGATAGATAGATAGATAGGAGATAGATAGATAGATAGATAGATAGATAGATAGATAGGAGATAGATAGATAGATAGATAGATAGATAGATAGATAGATAGATAGGAGATGGATAGATAGGAGATGGATGGATGGATGGATAGATAGATAGATAGATAGATAGATAGATAGATAGATAGATAGGAGATAGATAGATAGATAGATAGATAGGAGATAGATAGATAGATAGATAGATAGGAGATAGATAGATAGATAGATAGATAGATAGATAGGAGATGGATAGATAGGAGATGGATAGATAGATAGATAGATAGATAGATAGATAGATAGGAGATGGATGGATGGATGGATGGATAGATAGATAGATAGATAGATAGATAGATAGGAGATGGATGGATGGATAGATAGATAGATAGATAGATAGATAGATAGATAGATAGGAGATGGATAGATAGATAGATAGATAGATAGATAGATAGATAGATGATAGATAGATAGATAGATGGATAGATAGGAGATGGATGGATGGATGGATAGATAGATAGATAGATAGATAGATAGATAGGAGATAGATAGATAGATAGATAGATAGATAGATAGATGATGGATAGGAGATAGATAGATAGATAGATAGATAGATAGATAGGAGATGGATAGATAGGAGATGGATGGATGGATAGATAGATAGATAGATAGATAGATAGATACATAGGAGATAGATAGATAGATAGATAGATAGATAGATAGATAGATAGGAGATGGATAGATAGGAGATGGATAGATAGATAGATAGACAGATAGATAGATAGATAGATAGATAGATAGATAGATAGGAGATGGATAGATAGGAGATGGATAGATAGATAGATAGATAGATAGATAGATGATGGATAGATAGGAGATGGATGGATGGATGGATAGATAGATAGATAGATAGATAGATAGATAGGAGATAGATAGATAGATAGATAGATAGGAGATAGATAGATAGATAGATAGATAGATAGATAGATAGGAGATAGATAGGAGATAGATAGATAGATAGATAGATAGATAGATAGATAGATAGATAGGAGATGGATAGATAGGAGATGGATAGATAGGAGATGGATAGATAGATAGATAGATAGATAGATAGATAGATAGATAGATAGATAGATAGATGATGGATAGATAGGAGATGGATGGATGGATGGATAGATAGATAGATAGATAGATAGATAGATAGATAGATAGATAGATAGGAGATAGATAGATAGATAGATAGAAGATAGATAGATAGATAGGAGATAGATAGATAGATAGATAGATAGATAGATAGATAGATAGGAGATGGATAGATAGGAGATGGATAGATAGATAGATAGATAGATAGATAGATAGATAGATAGATAGGAGATGGATGGATGGATGGATAGATAGATAGATAGATAGATAGATAGATAGATAGATAGGAGATGGATGGATGGATGGATAGATAGATAGATAGATAGATAGGAGATGGATAGATAGATAGATAGATAGATAGATAGATAGATAGATAGATAGGAGATGGATGGATGGATAGATAGGAGATAGATAGATAGATAGATAGATAGATAGATAGATAGATAGGAGATAGATAGATAGATAGATAGATAGGAGATGGATGGATGGACGGATGGATGGATGGATGGATAGATAGATAGATAAATAGATAGATAGATAGATAGATAGATAGATAGATAGGAGATGGATCGATAGATAGATAGATAGATAGATAGATAGGAGATGGATAGATAGATAGATAGATAGATAGATAGGAGATGGATAGATAGATAG
This sequence comes from Leptodactylus fuscus, assembly GCF_031893055.1. Lineage (NCBI taxonomy): Eukaryota > Metazoa > Chordata > Amphibia > Anura > Leptodactylidae > Leptodactylus > Leptodactylus fuscus. The sequence continues at coordinate 80,982,187 of NC_134275.1, forward strand.
ATAGATAGATAGATAGATGATGGATAGATAGGAGATGGATAGATAGATAGATAGATAGATAGATAGATAGATAGGAGATAGATAGATAGATAGGAGATAGATAGATAGATAGATAGATAGATAGGAGATGGATGGATGGATAGATAGATAGATAGATAGATAGATAGGAGATGGATGGATGGATGGATAGATAGATAGATAGATAGATAGATAGATAGATAGATAGATAGATAGGAGATGGATGGATGGATAGATAGATAGATAGATAGATAGGAGATGGATGGATGGATGGATAGATAGATAGATAGATAGATAGATAGATAGGAGATGGATGGATAGATAGATAGATAGATAGATAGATAGATAGATAGGAGATGGATGGATGGATGGATGGATAGATAGATAGATAGATAGATAGATAGGAGATAGATAGATAGATAGATAGATAGATAGATAGGAGATGGATGGATGGATGGATGGATGGATAGATAGATAGATAGATAGATAGATAGATAGATAGATAGATAGGAGATGGATAGATAGATGCATAAGTATATATATATATATATATATATATATATATATTATATATATATATATATATATATATATATATATATATATATATATATATATAATTTATTTTTTTTATTTTTTTCTCCAAAAAGTATAAGACAAGTTACATTTTTTGTCCAATCCCCTTGTGTCTTACCTGTACAGCCAAGAAGTGCCGCCAGGTACATAAGAAGAAGGAACAATCTTGCAGTCTTCATGCTGTGCGGCGTTACGGTCTCTCAGTATTAGTCGATATGTCCTGTACCGGCCGCTGCATTCCAAAATCTACTAAAAAAATCACTGCAGGGGGTTTTATGCTGAGTTATTGAATGACAAGCCATGTGTGTCACTGCTGAGAGGTCACACCCTGTGAGACGAATATCAATTGTTCTATCATAGGAAAACATTGAAACCTATAGACGAGAGAGATATTCACCTTGGCCCTGTGACACACGGTATAAATATGTATTTTGTCATGATTAATTTGCGTGAATCGGGCACAAAAATGACGTTGTGATCAGAAGCAGATGACACAGGTGTGTTGAGAAGACTGACATCGGAGCTGGGGTGTGTCGCCTGTTACTAAAATAAGAAGATTGGGAGGTAAAGCAGAAGAATTTACAACTAACAGAGGATGAGATTTGCTCAAGAAGCATTGGAGCAGATTTACAAATCCTGTCCAAACTTCAAACAGTCTAAAAATGGGACAAATTTATCAAATCGCACTGGATTGAAGTTTTGTGATTTTAGGTCTCTGGACATAATAATAATGGATCTTAGAACACAGCCTCAGATGAACACAAGAATGATACAATGTGGCATTATTTATTTATCAAAATAGTTTCCAGAGCAATTAATAGATAGGACTCCTCCTCCAAAGAGCGAAGGTCACACTGAATACTGATGAGATACATATTTCTCTTTCCTTCATTCACTTTATGTTGAGAATCGATACAAATAAATGATTAACCCTTCTGTTACTGTAAGCCTCTTACTGGGCAGCATTGCTCCGCACCTTTTGCACAGTACTGTACATTACATCAGAATGATTTTTATTAATAACCTAAGTCATTACCTACTTAGGACATGCAGACACATAAACAATAGGGAGGAACCTGCAGGATTTACTATCATTTTATAGACTGAAAGGATATTATATCCTCAATCCCTGAGCTGACTCAAATGTAAACTTGTAAAACGGGAGGACGTGACTGATCTGGAAAGTAAAGGAGAAGTGTAATGATAGGTAATAAGTGGCTCAATAATACCTCGTGAGCTGTCGTATTGCTGTCAGCCTCGGCATAACAAAAACTTAATGGGCAGTGAAGGAGAGTCATCAGATGGAGGACACTGCCCTGTAGCTTCAGGGATGACGAGCCACCCAAAATCCGAGCAGGGACTGGACACCATGGGGTGAAATTACTATTCTATATATAATGGAAAATGGGTGTAGATGGGAATAGATGATGGGCGTCTTCGGTGCACTGGCCTTATTGGGTGCAGATGTGCCACTTCCCTCTTTCCAGTTATCACTTTTTATGAGACCAAGGACAAGGCGTGCCGGGGGCAGACATCACAGACAGAGATATACAAACTGTATCAGTAGCCCATGTGACTATTACAGTAGGGTGCAGTGAAAAAGGAACATTTTTGAAACCTAAAATGCCTTGGGGTGGAAAATGTACCGGCTGATAATATTCTATTCTCAAGGTTTTGTCATCCTAGCTCGGTGTCTTGTGTCCCCATACTCAACGTTTCGTAATATCAGGTAGGTCGTCCCTCAGTACAAGCTGTGCATGGCACTGAGCCAACGTGGCAGACTCAAACTGTTCACCAGACTGATGTGAACCTCTGCGAGAGTCATAAGCGGAGTCCAAACTATAGAACAATGAAAAAATGTCATTATCCATGTGCGGTATTTCATGAATTTCCACTATTACTGCCCTGCAGAATAATGTTTATATATTCCAAAATATACGGCCCCTAACAAGGAGTGATGGTAGTATTCAGGCCCCACCCATGACCCACCCACCCAATCATAGAATATACATTGTATCTGGCACTAAGGGTATGTTACTTATGTCCTTGACTGTTTGTATTCTGAGAACTCTGACTTGGTAGTGCCAGTACGGCGCGTCACTTCTTGACTTACTGTGTTCTGACTACTATAGGCCGGTGAGTTTTCAAGGTCACTTTTAGTGTCGCTTCACAGAGTGAATGGTTCTGACCAAAATGTATTTCCCTTTATTTAAAGATCCTGCTACTATGTGTCTCTCTCCCTCCTACTTTGCTGTTCACTCCCTGTCACTAGGGCAAGTCCATCTTTAGAAATCAACAGGCTCAAAACGTTATATGGATAGTGAAGGGGTATGGGCAGGTCTATCCTCACAGGCAGTAGGGGAGGGCAGGCCTTTCTTAACAGGCTTTGCATGTTTTGTTGGTCGGTGTTTCCTGCTTTTACACGGCATATGGAGTGTAAGGAGGGGCTATCTACTTCAGACTAGCTGCCCATATTGTTGCTGATATGATGGTTAGTCATAGACAGTAAGCAGTGTTATATATAGTACTTATATTCCTCTTTTGTCTGTGTCAGTGTTATTTTAGCTGCAGCATATGCTGTATATGTAGTTCATTTAACTCGGATCTCTTATATATTATCACTTGGGCTTTTCTCAGCTGTTTGCTATTTTACAGTTACTCCTGGCAGAATGACATGTAAAGAAACCAGCAGTAGTAGTAATGGATAGGGAATGGCAGACTGATCCTCATTGTACATGCCAATACCTAGATATGGGATAACTTGCTTTAGTGGGAAATTCCTTCATATTTAGATTTACATTTTAGTCTAAATAGAGAATAAATACCTACTTCTATTTTTGTGTATAAGGTTAAAACCTGTCAAAAAAGATCAATGGGTCCGAAAAAGCCAGAGGGAAGCTATGTGGCAGACGCCTCACCCCACGGCCAGCAGCAAGAATGGTGTGACAGGTTTCCTTTGATAGGTGTTTCCTACAACACAGAATACTATGTCCTACATTTAGTAATAAATAGCATAACCTTATACCGTGTGTCTAGGAGTTTACATAACATGGCTTGTGTATATGTGGAAACTTCTGTAGTGGTGAGAGGTAACAAGTGGCATGTAATGGGGTCAGTGTCCTACGAAATGAATGGATCTAGTAAGTCTTGGTGTTGGATTGGTTCCCCTGTTGGATTGGTTCCACACTCAGGTGTTATTAGGTATAATTTGGCTACATGAGTCTATTGACGTTATGAGCAGCAGTTGATGGTACCTGCACATGCAGCCAACAGTACAGCAGCATGGTGGTTCAGTGCATAGCACTGTTGCCTTGCAGCACTTGGGTCCTGGGTTGGAATCCAACCAAGGGCAACATCTCCAAGGGGTTTGTATGGTCTTGTGTTTGGGTGGGTTTCCTCCCAAAAAATATATTGATAGGTAAATTGTCTCCCTGTTCATACAACAGACCCTTGGACAGCCATAAACTCCCCTACTCTACAACACTCTCTGTGCTTTGAATCTCAATCTATACTATAATCTCCATCCATGGTCGTAGTGCTCCTACTTTTTAGGACCTCAATGCATAATAATCAACGGTCCAAGGTGGGTGCTGGAAAATAATATACATGCATACTCACCTTCCCGCACCTCCCTGAGGCTCCTCCTCAGCATCCGGTCTTCCTAACCAGGCATCCCTCATGTCTTCTGGCCTTCTTTGTGATGCAACAACCCAAGTAACCAATGTGGCCAGAAATTTGACCTCAACAATCATGTGGGTGGCATTGAATCCAAGACACTTTGACAAAAGTTCCAAGCTCCTTTTCTGCTCCACATGAGACTACTGAGATCCAATCACAGGTCTCAGTGGTAACCCAGGACCATTGATGTCACAAGAGAGGCCGGAGGACACCGGGAATGAATGGTAAAGAAGACCAGATACCACGGCAGAGTCTCAAAGTAATGAGGAAAGGTGAGTATGGGTATTTTTTTATTTTTCCACACCTCCCCTGGGCCTACAATTATTATACTCTGAGGTCTAAAGTGACCCAAGAGTTTAATAATGATTAGTGGGTGGTGAACCCCCAAAATTTGGGGGTTTGGCTAAATCTGAAATTTTTGAAAAACTCATGACGAACTAGTTCATTCATTCCTAACATCACACTAACCCATGAACCAAGGACACATCTCACGACTGCCAGTTTCTTGGACTCTTTGACAGTCTTCTAGGGAAATTCCGCATGAGATATTTGTTGACCTGGAGGCGGATCTCCCCACTATGTAGGACATCATGACGTACATCCATTCAGGCTGCTTGAGATTTGTCCTACGTCAGAGTATAGTCAGCGACAAAACTGATGCAATGAATAACATTAACATGAAGAGGCTTCTCAAAGTGACATTATAAAAACCTACCTGACTACAAGGACATGACACTATTGTACGTAGCAAAGGTACGTCACTGGTAGTGTAGTGTGCAGCACACTATAGCATGGGAAGAGTTACCTGCCATGACATAGACATAGCAATAGCATAATAATAGCATTTACACCACAACAGGCTCAAAGATAGCCCAGAGCAAGAGCAAAATATGCAGACGTGAAACAATGGAGTCCCTGTAAAGTGACTGGGGCAGATTTATAAATAATACCCGTCTTATGTACAAGGAAATAAATAAAGCACTCCCTCCGCTAGGCTGTAAGCTTGGAGGGAATGTATACTAGCTCACAGCTAATGTACATTTACATTAGAAATGTGATAATAAATCGGTGGTGCCGAAAACAAAAAGTCACAATTTTTTTGGGGAAAAAACCCAATTTGCACAAAAATTGCTCCTATATTTTATGTAAAATCTGCCCCAATGTTCTTTTTGTAAGTGAATGGCAAATAGAGATGATCAAACCTGTTCGTAACAAGCCTGGTTCATTACAAATTTCGTTACACCATCCCTGGACCACTGTTCTATTCTGGGGTCTCTTCGGACCCCCGAGTATAATAAGTGGAGGACCAGGGAAGGTGGTGGAGTATAATACCGTAATAATCTCTGACAGTCGTGATGTCAGGATACCCCATGTCATACTTGAGGAAGACAGAAGACATCAAGGATCGTGCACCAGACACTGTGATATGGCCCAGGAGATGTAAGGGAAGCAGAGGATCAGCGATTATACTATGGGGTCCGAAGAGACCCCGGAGTATAATAAAAGCACTTTTGGTTTGGATCAAAAAGTTTGGTCTAAATTGAAACTGACAAGTCAACCTCTCAAAAAGATTCTCGCAGGGTTCTCCCATCTCTAGACATAAACCTGTTTTTCAGGTCTACGTTCCTGGGGAAATTTTGGATTGTTAGATGGTCCGAGGCCGGTCTGTGCTGGTTGGACTTTGTCAAAGTGCAGCTATTTTTAGATCATTCTACGTATAGTATGCTGAGCTGTAGGAGGGCTAGGCTCTGCTCATGGACTCTATAGAAATGGCTGGATAGTGGGAGGATATTGATGACCACGCTCTTAAATACTATTAGGGACTATATGAAGTTACAATGTATCATTTTGGTTCCAATCACAAGACAGAACGTTCCCTTCCTGCTTCTGGACAACATCTGGACTGGGGTTGGTGTCAAGAGATTAGCCCTTACCTATTGGAATAATCCAAGGAATAGTAGCTGATTAAGAAAAAATGTATTTGGCCATGTTGGTCATTTTTCTCTATGATGGACATATTCAGACACAATGTTATTTTATTTTCTGGTGGGTCTTGATAATATACTAGTTTCATACTATGTATTGTATTGTGAGAAATGTATGTAACTGTGCCTTGTGCATCTACTAAATATTTCACATTTAGTCCAGAGCGCCCCCTGTGGTCTACATGGAAAAATTGAAAAAAAGACCAAGTGACTCAAATTTTCAAGCGAAGACTTAGGTGTTGTGGTGCAGAAAATGGCGGCCGATGCTCAGGACTGAGAAGTCAAAATGTGAAATATTTGGCTGTAGCAAAAGGCGATGGACTGCGGGCAACAGTGAAGTATGGCGGAGGTTCCGTGCATTTTTGGTTCATGATGTCATCAGAGATTTGTCAGGGTTAATGGAATCCTCAATGCTGAGAACTACAGGCAGCTAATATTATGTAATACTCAAGAAGAACATGGAAGACCTGGAAGAGATGATCCGACCCCCACAGATATAGCCCTGAGCTCATCATCATCCAGTCTGTCTGAGATGACATGACGAGACAAATGGATTGGAGCAAGCCAAGATCTGGGCTTAGTTCTCCAAGATGGCAGTGGGAACAACCTCCTTGCCGAGTGCTGCTAAAAACTACCTGCAAGTACCGAGAAGAACTGATGGGGGGCAAAGGGCAAAGGTCACACCGAATATTGATAATAATAAGAAGCAATTAACCCTTCTATTTCTGGAAGCATTCTTACTTTGTAGCATTTTTGCCATACTTGTCTAAAATTTTTGCCACAGTACTGTACCTATTCTTTCGTAGCTTTCATCTTGGTTGGACAAGGACTGTGCGCCCGTTCCGTCTGCTCTTAATATGGTGTTGTAGACACCTCACAAGAGAGTCCAGAGGTCACTGGGGCAGATTTACTAATAGTTTTACACCAGATGCTCCTATACCGCCCTGGAGTTATCTCAGGCTGTTTGATAGATCTTACAACACTTTTCAGCTAAGTAACAAAAAGTTTGGTGCGTTTTTGGCTCATAATGCCAAATGCGGTGTCCTTCATGATTGGTATTAAGACTTACACCAGAATTCTGGCACATTATTCTCGATAAATCTCCCCCAATGTGTATTTGCTGCTGCAGCATTGCCATGGCCCTTACTGATCTTCTCTCCCCTCCCTCCGCTGTAGTGTTGCATACCTCCCAACTGTCCCAATTTCCGCTGGACATTCACGATTTGTGTGACGTGTCCTGCGGTCCCGGTTGGAGGGAGGTATGTTAATGGTAAATATTCAGACTGGGCCACAGTCACCAGTGGGGTGCCGCAGGGGTCAGTATTAGGTCCTCTCTTGTTTAACCCCTTAGCGACCCTTGACGTAACTGTACGTCATGGGTCGCATGGGGATGTATGGAGCGAGCTCACACGCTGAGCTCGCTCCATACACGGCAGATGCCGGCTGTATCATACAGCCAGGACCTGCCACTAACAGCAGCGGTCGGTGCCCGAGCCGATCGCTGCTGTTAACCCTTTACACACTGCGGTCAAACGTGACCGCAGTGTGTAAACAGCGCAGGCGGCATGGGCGCCGCCATGTTTCGCCGATCGCTGCCCTCCTGAACGTCACAAGAGGGCGGTGATCGGTTGCTATGACAGCCGGAAGCCTATTGAAGGCTTCCAGGCTTGTCTCTGCATGAGATCTATTACACGATGCCAGAGGCAGCCTCTAATAGAAGTGCTGGGATTTTCCTATTCACTGCAGTACTGTAGTATTGCAGTGAATAGTATGAGCGATCAGACTCCCTAGGTTTCAAGGTACCTAAGGGGTCTGATCATAAATGTAACAGAAGAAAAAAAAAAGTTTTTAAAAGTATTAAAAAAATAAAAAAAATATAAAAGTTCAAATCACCCCCCTTTCCCTAGATTAGCTATAAAAGTAATTAAAGAACATTAAACATAAACATATTAGGTATCCCCGCGCTCCAAAATGCCCGAACTATTAGAATATTAAAACATTTATCCCGTACTGCGAACGGCGTAGCGGCAAAAAAAATAAAAACAGCCAAAAAGCGTTTTTTTCAACACTTTGCCTCCTATAAAAAATTGAATAAAAAGTGATCACACCATCAGATCTTTCCCCAAATGGTATCAATAGAAACATCATCTTGTCCCGCATAAAAAGACACCACAACCAGCTCCATACATGGAAATATGAAAAAGTTACAGGTGTTAGAACATGATGACACAAATTTTTTTTTCTATTTTGCAAAGTTTATCATTTTTTTAAAAGTATCAAAACATTTCAAATACTATATAAATTTGGTATCACCGCGTTCATACTGACACGTAGAACAGAGGTAACATGTCATTTGTACCAAACAGTGAACGCTGTAAAAATTAAACCCATAAGAAAATGGCGCAAATGCATTTTTTTCTCCAATTGCACCTCATTCTGAATTTTTTTCCAGCTTCCCAGTACATTGCACAGCATATTGAATGGTGCCATTACAAAGTACAATTTGTCCCGCAAACAATAAGCCATCATGTGACTCTGTGAACTGAAAAATGAAAAAGTTATGGCTTTTGAAATGTGAGGAGGGAAAAACGAAAATGCGAAACCAAAAAATGGCCTGGTCCTTAAGGGGTTAATATCTTTATTAATGACCTGGTAGAAGGTTTACAAAGCAGGGTGTCCATATTACAGAGCAGGGAGTCCATATTACAGAGCAGGGTGTCCATATTACAAAGCAGGGTGTCCATATTACAGAGCAGGGTGTCCATATTACACAGCAGGGTGTCCATATTACACAGCAGGGTGTCCATATTACAGAGCAGGGGGCCCATATTACAGAGCAGGGTGTCCATATTACAGAGCAGGGGGCCCATATTACAGAGCAGGGTGTCCATATTACAGAGCAGGGTGTCCATATTACACAGCAGGGTGTCCATATTACACAGCAGGGTGTCCATATTACACAGCAGGGTGTCCATATTACAGAGCAGGGGGCCCATATTACAGAGCAGGGAGTCCATATTACAGAGCAGGGTGTCCATATTACAGAGCAGGGTGTCCATATTACAGAGCAGGGTGTCCATATTACAGAGCAGGGGGTCCATATTTGCAGATGATACTAAACTTGTAGGGTAATTAATTAATAATGAGGAGGATAGTAGAATATTACAAGGGGATCTAAGGAAACTGGAAGCATGGGCGGAAACTTGGCAAATGAAGTTTAATGTTGACAAATGTAAGGTAATACACTTTGGGCGACGTAATAAAATGTCTGACTATGTACTAAATAGTAAATTACTGGATAAGACTGCCAATGAGAGAGACTTAGGGATTTTGGTGGACACAAGCTTACCTTTAGTGACCAGTGTCAGGCAGCTGCTGCCAAGGCAAATAAAGTTATGGGATGCATCAAAAGAGGTCTAGATTCTCATGACAAGGACATAGTTATGCCTCTATACAAATCACTGGTACGGCCACACTTAGAATATTGTGCGCAATTTTGGGCCCCGATATACAAGAAAGACATAAGAGAACTTGAAAAAGTGCAAAGATGGGCAACCAAAATGATTAGGGGAATGGGTGGACTGGAGGACAACGAGAGGTTAACAAACTGGGGGTTATTCAGTTTAGAGAAAAGACGTCTATGGGGAGATCTAATAACAATGTACAAATACATGAAGAGACAATACAAAGAACTTTCTAAGGATCTTTTTACTCCTAGGCCAGTGACAGTGACAAGAGGACATCCTCTACGTCTGGAGGAGAGAAGGTATCACCAGAAACATAGTAGGGGATTCTTCACAGTAAGAACAGCGAGGCTCTGGAACTCTCTGCCCCAGGAAGTGGTGATGGCGGATTCACTGAACAAGTTCAAAGTGGGCCTGGATGCCTTTCTTGAAGAGAAAAATATAACGGGTTATGGTCTCCAGATTTTAAGGACACGTTGATCCAGGGTTTTATACTGACTGCCAGATTTGGAGTCGGGAAGGAATTTTTTCCCCTGAAATAGGGCAATTGGCATGAGCCTCATGGGGTTTTTTGCCTTCCCCTGGATCAACACTGTAGGGGATTGTAGGGTTATAGGTTGGACTTGATGGACTCATGTCTTTATCCAACCTCATCTACTATGTAACTATGTAACTATGTCCCGATTTCAACTCAGATCTGCGTCCAGAGGACGCAGATCTGAGTTGAACACATACGCGGCTAAAGCAAGGAGCTGACACAGGTCAGCTCCTTGCTTTGCCACTGCACGCCGCCTACTGGCTGTGTAGACGCGATGTGATGTTGCACATTTTGTCCCTCTTTCGGTTCTTCAAAAGTTGGGAGGTATGGTGTTGTATCACTGGAAATAGACTTCTATGTAGTCGGCAATAGCAGGAGAGGGAGGGGAGTCAGAGGATGCAGGAATAGGATGCAAGGGTCTCCTGTACTCCTGTACCCCTCCCACACCACATGTTCTCTCCTGCCCCCTCTCCTGACCTCTTCCCTCCTTTCTGTCCTCCGCCCCTCTCCCCCCTGCTGCTCTCCTGTCTTCTTCCTGCACCTTCTCTTCTCCTCTGTATTCTGCCTCCTACCCACCCCCTCTAACAGTTGCTCCCTATGATGGGGGGATACTCCTGCTTCAGGCTCCCCCCATGTCAGAACACCAAGTGTCAGCTACAACAACTGCAGGAAAAGTAAGTAAAGTTGTATATAATAATATAATGTATACCTGCTGTATACTGTGTGCATGGCATGGTATACATCTGCTGTGTATCCTGTCTGTGTGACGTGTGTATACATGTGTTATGTGCACACTGTATGTGCGTGGAATATGTATACCGTACATGTATGTCCTGATGTTTTTCTGTACATTATATCACTATATTATATCAGTGCATTAGAAGACGTTACGATGAAATAATAATCAAAACGATCCGATTTTTAATCATTAAAATGATGACAAGAAGAACTACAAGAGCCCCAGCAGCTCCATATAAATAAAATATCATATAAAACAGCGAGTGTAATAAATATAAGACGTTACTATATATACAAATGTACAATAAATGGATGGAATTACATGATACAAAGTTTCCAAAATATTAACCCTTGGTGCAGGTCTAGAATATACTGTCAGTAATAGGTAGAGCTTTCTGGTCCTATGTAAATATGTAGGTGCCCACTATGTGCCATCACTAATACTATAGGTGCCATCTATAATACTGGTGCCCCATGTGGCAGAGGAGCTGCAATCGAATCTGAAGGTGCAATACATGATATTTGCTTCCTGTGGGATAATCTCATGAGGATACAAGTCTACATGACATAAGGATTGTCTACAAGATTAAGCAGATTGTATAAGATTAGATCCTAAGAACAAAAGGATCAGACACAATAACATTGAGCAATCGCGTTGGCACCGCTGGGCCACCTCCATATACATCAGATAGTCGCCAGCCCTGCTGAAGTCGAGGAGTCGCCCAACATTGGCCTAATGGGTATGGGCACCTTTAGGAAGACTTCACCTTTCTTATTATTATAGTGCACCATTTCTTCAAGGCTCCATTGGTGGACCAATATTTTATAAAGCTTCAGTCTGGTGGCCGGAATATTACACCGTGCTAGATAGCAAATTGGAACGGATCCCAATGAGAAAAAGAAGTCAACGAGGTGGAGCCTTTTTACCATTCTCATGCATTGTCTATACACGGTATGACTAAATAACTTTGCAAGAAATATTACAGTTAAAGGGGTTGTCCAGTGGACAGAGGCCAATTCCAATCACATGACCTGGAGACAGAACCAGACTGAAACCCCTGGTTAAAGCATGAAGAAACCGAAATTTAACTCAACAACCCCTTTAAAGAGGACCAAATGACATGCATCCTCTGATCGACGCTGTCACGCTGATCATTTTGACGTTTTGTCTATCCAAATCCGTTCCGCCATTCCACAGATATAAGCCCTTTTAGTGTTGATACAAATTGATACAAATTAACTACTAGTAAAGTGGGTGGTAACATTGCGGTTGCTCAGGGGCGGGATCTGTGTTCTGTATGTCATGCAGTGATACCGCCCACTTGGCTAGTAGACCCTAATATACATCAACATTAAAAGGGCTTATATCTTTGGAATGGCTGAACAGATTTGGATAGACAAAGCACCAAAATGATCAGTGACAGCTCCGAGCAGATGACGTATGTCTTTGGGCTTCTCACACTTGGTGACAGGTCCTCTTTAAATAAAATACTGTCTACAATGCAAACATTTTGTTCAGGGTTCATGATTTGGAGCCGAGACCAGCAGGTCCCTGTGTCCTCTCTAGGATTGCATGACGTGTTCGTATTGGTTGTTCCTTGATGTTTTCTGCTGTTCCTTCAGCTCTACTCCATTTTCGGGGTCTGTCACTACGGATGGTCTTGCAGAGTTTGTCCAACCATAATGAGTGAAGTACGTTGTATAACCGGAAACATTATACGCAGAAGAAGAGCGGCAACACGCCAATATCTGCAGGGAAAAACGTATTTGATGTAAAATATGAAAAAATAGATGTATAATGGAGAGTCATCAATAAGGAACCCAACCAATGGTCACCCCATGATGAACACAACAGCGGTCCTATATCCCTCCACAATAAGACAACCTCATTGAGGAGGAGATATAAGGAGGCCTGGTCAAGAATGAGCTTGGATGGATGTTTAGAGCAGTCAGACCATCATCAAGCATAAGAGTATCTCATTGGTCATGTCCTCACTATAGACAGGGTGATGATCTTATTGGAGGACTGTTTATGTACATATAGGGACTTACCCCACAGATTAGACATGCAATGAAGGCTAGACCCAATATGGAGACCAGTCCAAGAAGAATAATTCCCCAGTATGGAACTAGAAAATAAGATGGAACAAGTTAGTGCGCTGTATTACAATCCTATACAATGGAAGAGCAGTAGGACAAAGAGGTAACTATATAGATATAAAACAGTCACTGACGGCCATTGGCCACTAAAGCAGTCATGTAACATCCTTGGTAGCTTTGCCGTATAGAATGGGACAGAATGTGCAGAGTCATGTCCTTATCATCATACGGTGAGTGAGATATTGACAGATCTGGAGGTGGTAACACTATACACTATGCACACAGACAAGGCTCTATATGTACCTCCCCTCTTATTCCCAGGGCTTAGGTGGGGGCCGTGCTCTATTACGTTCCTATATACCGTAGTTGTCTTTTATTTCCCTGTCGGTTGGCTCCCAATGTTGGCCTCCGACACTACTTCTCTTCTAAAGACCCACATCTGATCACATCCCCTTTACATATAAGATACTTACTTGCAGATGGGTCTGAGGTTGTCTGGGTGGAGGTGATAGTGGTCAGGGTTGCGGCTCCACTGGAACCTAGGGAGAGAAAATAAATGCAGAATGTTTTAGCAAAGCCTTAGTAAAGCAGCAAGTTCTATCACCCCAATACTCTTCATTGACTTAAAGGGGTTATCCGGGATTAGCTTTCTTCTTCTTCTCGGGAAGTGACCTCACGTCAGATGGTCACATGACCATGGCCCATTTATCTATATAGAAGATGAAAACAGCCATATTTTCTAATCTTTGATAACTCCTTATATGTGAGGGATGCTAAGATCTATTACATTTCAAGGACAGGTTAAAGGGATTGTCTGGGGTTGGTTTTGTGCACGTATTATATACTGTAGTATAGCAGGTCTTCGCTGTTGGAAACCATGGGTGGAGTACCAAGGACTAAACAGAAAAAATATTATTAAAATGCTTTATTTTTTAATATTATATCAACTTTCCTGTTCTCAGCCCTCCCTGGCAGCAGAGGACAAGGAGTATATACAATTCCTGCACTTTGACAACCAATTTTTTGTAAAGGTTTGGGGGTCACCATTTTACTTTCATCTCCTATATAGCATGCTGAGGATCGAGCTAGCAATGGAATAGATCTTTTTATGCTCCATACAATGAATACTTTGGTTACTTACTGGTAACTGTTGCAGAAGAGCCCGTGCCTGTGTTGGATACAGAATTAGAACTGGTGGTTGTAGAAATAGTCCCCGATGAACTTGGTCCGGTTGATCCTGAGGTTGCCGCAGTACCATTGTTGGAGTTTGTGGTGCCACTTACACCTATGTTTGTTGACCCTGTTGTAGAAGCAGTGAGTCCAGAAAGAACTGTGGAAGTACTGGATCCAGAAGTGGTGGCGGTAGAATTTGATGATGTACCAGTGCTTGGACTTGTACTTAGTCCTGTTGTGTTAGAAGTACTGGCGGCAGTTCCGGAAACGGTGGATCCTGTTGCAGCCATGGTACTGTTATTATTGGTAACAGGTACTGTTGTAGATGTGGTCCCGGTGTATGCACTAACTGTAGAGCCTGCACCGCCATTGCTTGTAGAAACTGTAGCTGCAGAACTACTATTACTATTAATAATAACAACAGAAGGAGTGGATCCCGACGATGCTGTAGTTGTTATGGTCGCAGTAGATCCTGTAGATGAGCTGGTATTTGTGGTGCTCCCTGTACCAACAGTTACCGGTACCGTACTAGGACTAACTACATTACTTGTAGAATTGGAGGTTGATCCAGTTGTGCCAATATTATTAATGGCATTTGATACAGAAGACGTACTGATGGTGGTACCAGTTGAGATAGTGCCATTAGTAGTTCCAGTAGTGGAACCACTGGTTGAGCCAGTGACAGTAGATGTTATGTTACTAGATGTAATAGGGCTGGAGGTGCTGGCATTTGGTGGAATAGAACTTAGTGTGGTTGAGGATGTAGATGAAGACTCAATTAAAGAGGGGATTGTCACCATATTGGTAGAAGAAATAGATGATGATGGAGCAGTTGATCCTGTATTTGTGGTTGCATTAGTACCAGTCGATAGTCCAGTTGGTGATGTGGTTGATCCAACAGTAGTCGATGAAGTGGTGGCTGTTGATGATTGTGTTGAATTAGTTGATGAACTAGCTGAAATGGTTGATGTTATGGCACTGGTTGATGTCGAGGTTGAAGGCTGAGAAGCGCCAATTGCTAAAGGAGTTAAACCAGCATTTGTTGTTGTAGTTGAACTTGCTGAAGAACTAGTTGAAGTGGGTGTTGGAGCAATGGTTGATGTTGTGTTTGTCGACTGAGTTGTAATGCTTGTTGAAGCAGCTGAGAGAGTATTTGATGTGGCTGTACCTGCTGAAGAACTACTAGTGGATACTGAAGCTGGTGAAACAGTACTTGTTGGTGTGGTTGTACCTGCTGAAGAACTAGTTGAAGTGGGTGTTATTGGAGTAATGGTTGATGTTGTGGTTGAAGATGAAGACACACCAGTTGTTGATGAGGCTGTCAAACTAGTATTTGTTGGTGCTGTTGTACTTGTAGAACCTGTTAAAGTGGGTATTGTTGGGGAAGTGGTTGATGTCGTGGTTGAAGATGGAGAAGTACTGGTTACTGTAGAAGCTGTTGAGCTGGTACTTGTTGGTGTTGTTGTTCCTGTTGTAGAACTAGTTGAAATAGGTGTTGTTGTTTGGGTTGTTGAACCGGTACTTGGTGTTGTTGTAATTGTAGAAATGGGTATTGTTGGGGCTGTTGTTGTGGTTGAAGATGGAGAATTACTAGCTGTTGCTGGAGTTGTTGTACTGGTACTTGGTGTTGTACTTGTTGTAGAACTAGTTGAAGTAGGTGATGGGGAAGCGGTTGTGGTTGAAGATGAAGAAGTACTGGTTGTGGTTGGAGTTATTGTATTGGTATTTGTTGGTGATGTTGTACTTGTAGTGCTAGTTGCAGTGGGTGTAGTTGTGGCAGTGGTTGTAGTGGTTGAAGAAGTACTGGTTGTGGTTGGAGTTGTTGTACTGGTACTTGTTGGTGGTGTTGTACTTGTAGAGCTAGTTGAAGTGGGTGTTGTTGTGGCAGTGGTTGTTGTGGTTGAAGATGGAGAAGTACTGGTTGTGGTTGGAGTTGTTGTACTGGTACTTGTTGGTGTTGTAGTACTTGTTGTAGAACTAGTTGAAGTGGGTGTTGTTGTGGCAGTGGTTGTTGTGGTTGAAGATGGAGAAGTACTGGTTGTGGTTGGAGTTGTTGTACTGGTACTTGTTGGTGTTGTGGTACTTGTTGTAGAACTAGTTGAAGTGGGTGTTGTTGTGGCAGTGGTTGTTGTGGTTGAAGATGGAGACGTACTGGTTGTGGTTGGAGTTGTTGTACTGGTACTTGTTGGTGTTGTGGTACTTGTTGTAGAACTAGTTGAAGTGGGTGTTGTGGTAGTAGTGGTTGACATTGTGGAAGACTGAGTAGTAGTCGATATTGTAGTACTGACTGTTAGGGGGAAAAATAAGGAATGAATAAAAAATATTATAAATATATTGTAGCATATTCATGTATAATAATAATATCACCTACAATAATGATGTAATAGAGTCAAATTATAAACCGTTTATCTTATATATTGTAATAGATTTCACCATGTCTATAATTAGTTCTTAAGGTAGTGCATCAGTCACTTTGTGAGCACTGGGGACTGAAGCACCAGGAGTGGCGGTGAGACTAATGTGAAATTGGCAACGCAGTGCAGGTGTGGCTGTGATGTCTGTCCAAATGTCACAGAGAAGGAATTTGTGGTTCTGCACAATGAGCAGGTTAAGGAGAAAGAAAACAGTTTGTCAAATCGGGAGATTAAGGCCGCGTTCACACAAAGCAGAAATGCAGCGAATGTGGATTACAGTAGTTATAGTGTCTATGTGTAAAATGACATGTGGTGCGGAATTACATCTCCTGCCTGTCAACTCATTCTGCAGGTTTTTGCTGCGGGTTTCATACCAATGCAATGCAGATGTTTTTCCAGCTCATCTAGCTCAGAGACTGAAAGTAGATGGGATTAAAGAAGCACTCCGGTAAATAAGAGAGGAGGTCGGCGCTCCAGAGGGGAGCACATAACTTCACTACAAAGCTGTCAGTAAGTTATCCCATAACCTTATATTATACTCTCGATGATTTTCGAACAGGGCAGGTGTCGTGCAAATTGTTACTACGTTGCTTCTTTAAGACTGATAATGGTCTGACTGGTTTGAGATAACACAGGACATCTGTATATAAGAAAGAAGAAATGGAGGGAACGATCCAGTATGGCTACGGCTCTCATTCCCATTCATGTCTATAGAGAGGAGAGCATGCTAACTCTACTGGAAATAAAGACTAAGCACCTCATCTTTCAAAGCTTTTATGACCTGTCTGATGGATAATAAAGAAGATGAAGAATAGATCGACTTTACCTGTATCAGTAGTCGCCTGGGCATCTAGAAAGCAAACAGAAGACATTTCATGATTACAATTCTCAATATGAAGTAAGTCAGAGGTTAACATTTCTCTCTCTCTCTATACATATAGACTGATAAATATGCTCATATATATATATATATATATATATATATATATATATATATATATATATATATATATGTGTGTGTGTGTATAGCTTTACATATGCACATTTACATTTATTTTTATATATTTACATGGCCTACAAACCAGTCTACTTAACTACTTGCCAGCTGCCCATTGACTGTATACAGCCAGGAGATCGGCAATTAACTCTGTCGACTAATGTATCGGCCACAAGGGAAAAAAATATTAAAATACCCCTCTAAGGTTTATTATGACCTTATGGGGGGAGGATGTGCAAAAAAAATTGTAAATGAAGAGGGAAAATATTTAGTAGCACTATGTGATATTACAAAAAACTGAAAATATATGAAAAACAGACACACACGCCATACTGGTTATTAAGAAGAAAAGAAAAAAGCAAATAAATGAATAATAAAAATTTACATAAAAATGAATCCATATAATAATAATAATAATAATAATAATAATGTTTTATTTATATAGCACCAACATATTCCGCAGCGCTGTATAATTTGTGTGTATATAAAATAAATATATATATATATATATATATATATATATATATATATATATATGGTAGAAATTAAGCCAAAAAAAATCATGAAATATTACCTCTAGTTCTAATATTAGTCATTACAATCGCCATTATAATAAATAGCAATCATTACATCCAGTATATCACAACTACAACTACTACTACTACTAATAATAATAATAATAATAATAATAATATTATTAATAATAATAATAATAATAATAATAATAGAAGTAATAATAAATAAATAAACAATGACTATATCCAGTATACCACATCTACTATCAATAATAATAATCATAATAATAGTAATAATAAACAAGGACTATTTCTAGTATACGACGTCTTTTAATACTAATAATAATAATAATAATAATAATAATAATAATAATAATAATAATAATAATAATAATTGTAACAATAACCATTGCTCTATCCCGTATACCACATCCTCTATTATAATTACTAATAATAATAATAATAAATAAGTAACAGTTTCTATATTCCATATCACATATACAATAGATAACATCAGACGAGAGCTCCCTGATACAGTCTATACACACTAAGCCGTTTCTGTTTCTGTTACAATGTGTCAGTATAATGACCCCTCTCTGCCGTTCTCTCTTATTCTCTCTCATTACAAATATATCATTATTAGATTTATTGAGACATTTATCCTGTTTGCCTATAATACACGCCGGCTTATAAAACTTCCACAAGTTTAGACACCTCACCCCCCTCAATGTCACAAGAAGTCAAAACATTATTATAGGAAGTGTCCTAAAATCTAATTTTTGCTGCAAATTTTTTGACTCTTTTTTGCAAACCAAATTTGGCTTACCTATACGTCCATGAAATGCAGCAAGGATCACAATAAGAAGGTAAAGTTGTGAAGTCTTCATGATGCTTCGTCTTGCCATCGTCCTTCAGTATCAGTCGATATGTTCTGACACCGTGGCCACATATAATAAATCTACAGAAAATTCCCTGCCAGGGGTTTTTATGCTGAGCTGGTGACAACCCCAAATGTGTCATTGCTGAAAGGTGACACCCTACGATACTGATATCAATTGTTCTATTCTTGTACATATTCCTACATTTAGTTCAGGTAGAATGGTTCAGATCTCGGCGCTGGGACCTGTGACACATTCTATAAATATGCACTTAGAACCTCCGAAGTGCGTGAACAGGGCAGCAAAGTGACGTCCTGATGTGAGACAGACGTACAGGTATGCTGAGAAGACTGACAGCGGAGATGGGGTGTGCCAGGTGTCACCAAAATAAGAGGATTGTGATGTAAAGTACGACGAGTAGAGGAACGGTTGTTCGGGTAAACAATGTTGAGTTTAAAAATTCACACAAGAAAATTTTTTAAATATTTAAGAAAAAAAAATTGCAGAGTGAAGGATTTTTGTCTGATAGAAAAGTCACTGAAGAACTCCTGAAAATTGGCATAGCAAGAGCAAGTCACGGACTTGGTATTCGATCGAAGACTGCTCGCCCATCTCTACCTATTACTATAAAATTGCATCTTTTTTGGCTAAAAATGCAGAAAAATACAGCAAATAATGTGCCAGTGACTGTTCAGAGACAACTTAGATCAGAAGTCTTGGTCAGATCCAACCATGGTATGGAAAGGCATACTACCAGGGCAGCTCGGAGTCTTCTGAAGGCTCCGGGGTCTGACAATGTTATGTAAGGATCGAGCCTGAGCCTCAAAAAATGACCAATTCTCTTTATATCTCCTAGAGGGGGCGTAAAAGAAAGATAAAAGAAAAGAAATTATATACAAGAATAAATAAAGCAAAAAATGTAACACATTCGGTATCTCCTCATCTGAAAATGTCAAAGTATAAAAAATTCAAAAATATTTGTGCCAAAGCATGATGAAAGACATCAAATATATTACCCAAAATGTGTCAATAAAGGCTGCAATTTACTGAACAAAAAAATACCCCATAGGCTAGGGACCCTTCTGTAGCGAGTAGGTTAAGACCCCCCAAAGAGAGTAGGCTAGAACCCTCCGTAGCGAGTAGGCTAGGACCCCCATGGAGCGAGTAGGCTAGGACCCCCATGTAGCGAGTAGGCTAGGACCCCCCATAGCGAGTAGGCTAAGATCCCCCATAGCAAGTAGGCTAGTACCTCCTGTAGCAAGTAGGCTAGGACCCTCCCATAGCAAGTAGGCTAGGACCCCCCTACTGAGTAGGCTAGTACCCCCTGTAGCGAGTAGGCTAGGACCCTCCCATAGCAAGTAGGCTAGGACCCCCACGTAGTGAGTAGGCTAGAACCACCCATAGCGAGCCACAGCCAATAATCTGTTGTCCCTCTGTCCATATTATATGTATATGGAAAACGCCAGCGTTTCTATAGGTAGAATTGACATGTTGCGATATACAAAAACATGTCGGGTTTTAAAATCACAACATTTCCGCTGTGGATATATTTCTGCAATGTGTGGATAGGATTAGCCAGAATGCCATCTACTTGGAGATACAATAGATACAATGATCAAACACATAATTGTCCTGTCAAATGAGAAGATAATTCTAACGAAAATCCAAAAATTCCCTTCGTGCATAAGAATCTTCTATGATATAAAGTAATGAAAAAAGCTTTCACCTATTTAGTAAGATGTGCCAAATTTACATATTGTGCGTGACAATGTGATAATTTTGCCACCATTTTTGAATGTCTTGCCTTGTTCTATGCTGTCTTTAGGACAACTTTCGTAAATCCACCCCAAAATTTAATATGTTCTCTTCAAAATATTTTCTCGATACAGATGTTGAGTTGTCTTAGAACAGGATCTGCAGGATATCACAATGACATTCTTCAAAGAAAACAAGTCAGACTAAACAAAGAATGTTTAAAAATAATGATCCCTACCAGATGTCTAGCCTAGGAGGACTTGGTCGTCAATGGAGAAATCCACCCAAGAATTGTCTTCTGCCTTGTCATAAGATTACATCACTGAAGTCTCGTAGTTAAGACCATCAGTGGTTATAAGAATGAAAGACAGCTGAGCTTTTAAGAATGCTGAGGACATAACCACCACCAGGATGTCTTGTGCGATTTCTGCTTCTTCATGCTGCTGATTCCTTCTGCGGCTACAGCTGGTCTAGCCCATAGGTTGGTCACGATCCTCCTCCCTGCAACCTGAAGGTCTAACAAGACCAAATGGAGGCCTTTCTCAGCTGAACCCTGCCAGTCTCCACCTTGTCTTTCCTCTGCCTAGGCCAGTTAATTTGTTTGGTTCATTACATTGATTATTCCTGTGAGGACTATCATTATCTCTCTGATATCCTTCATCCTAGACTCTGCCTCCATCTGCCGTCCTGACCTGCCTGATATCTATATATTGACCATTAGCTTTGTCTCTGACTGCAGCCGTTTGCTATCTTGCACGATACCTGTCTACTGACCTTGCTTGTCCCAACTCCACTCCTGTCTACTCATCCAGATCTAAATGTTACCTGTTACCAACTCTTGGCTTGCACCTTACTTGGTCCGATCTGTCCCTATGGTGGTGCACAGCGGAGTCTGCTTGTGCCTTGATCAGCTGCTCCCTACATTAGAACCACTTAGAGACGTTGCGATCTAGCTTGCCCTGACTCTAATCCTGTTCATCCATACCAGTTCCCTGCTGCCACCTCTTACCTTGTCCTGTTTATTCTTTTGGTTCTGCACCACAGTCTGGTGGATATTTGGTCAGCAGAAGTCTACACCAGGACGTCTTCGAGAGGAAGAAACTAGAGATGGATGAATTGGTTTTTAACAAACCAAATTGGACCCGGATATTCCATTCAATTGTATATATGGTACATTGAATATTGTACTAAAACCAAACAACTTAGGATTCAAATGGCTGCTGTGAATAGATGATAGCGGGACCACCACCAAAGTGTCTAGAGATAGAAGGGCCACCGTGGTAGTCTTGCTATCAGAGAAACCCTATTCTATGCTATGTTTTAAGTCAATTTAAAGTGTGGTTCGTGTGACTTATAAGTCTCCGCACGCCTATGTAGGCACACACTCTCCCTGATGTGTACGATTATCCGCTGACCCTGGTCTATAGTCTCTCACTCTGCCAAATCAATATCCCTGCGCTATGCTGAGGAGGTCCAAAAGACCGAAACAGCACTGTCCATAGCTGGGAATCTGCTCCTTTTGGAATAGAAATGCTAATTTGGCAATTAAATCCGCATCATGTTAGTAGGCTTATTAACTGAGTCATGCATGATGTTAAGTGGGCTGCCCTCTAGAGGACGGCATACAGAGGCATTGATCTCCTAATTACATCCTGGAGAAGAGATTTGCATATTTGTTACTATGAAATAACACTTATTCGGCCCCTTCAAGTAGCTGGTCAGCAAGGTCCTGAGTATCAGACCCTACTAATCTCTTGTTGATGAGGATAAGGGTTCAAAAAATGATCTGGATCACCCCTTTAATAAGCCTTCTCTTTAGTCTCCTCCTCCATGTTTGTGCAGTGATGTGCAGATACATAAACAATAGGATGCAGAGAACCAGAAGGATTTACTGTGTTTAGACAGAGTGACAAGAAGTTAATCCCTTAATCTCTTAGTTGACTCAAAGTAAACAGCGCGGAGTTCCAGCACTTGAAGATACAGGAGAGGGATAAGAATTACTTTCATTGCTACACCTTGGGCTTCAGAAGTTTGGAAATTTCAACACCAAATAACCGGTGTCTGGATCTAAACCGAATACATCGTATCCTCCACATATCGTCGTATTGATTGTATCGTCTCATAGGTTTGAAATCCCTCAATGGAACTGGAACTCGCCAAATTCCTTAGATAGTTTTTTGTCATGTTTTTCTCCACCTGTGTCGGCCCCGGTATATCCTTCACATGACACATCTGCCCAAAATATTCTAAGAACCTGAACAAGAGACGTTCTCACTGTATCAGTGTCAGTTTTCGTTACATCCTCCTTAGATATCAATAACCTTGGAGACATCGGACTCCTAAATGTAATGGGAAAGTCTCGCCAGGACATGACCTGTCTTGTTTTTTTTTTTATAACCATGTTTTTTAAAGAATTTTTGGTGATATGGTTAATTTTTCATATTAAAAACAAAATCCTAAAAATCTTGCAATTCCAACTCTTGCCACCAGGCCGAAGATAGTTTGTGACTTCCTGTTCCGGGCCATACACACAATGGTCTGCACAGCGCCACACCTCCTGTGAGGCGACCTGAAGTGACCGCTTCAGGCGGCGCTATGTCAGGGCCCCAGGGAGGGCGGCATTTTTGCTTCCCTAAGCCAGTCCAGGACAAGCTGTCCTGGACTGGCTTAGCACCGAGCGGTGGTTTGGGGAGGCCACTAGAGCAGCGCTGCTCCAGCAGCCTCCCCTCACGGTCAGGCAGAGAGCAGGTCCTCTCCGTGCCTGCTCTCTGCCTGCGAACGGTGCTAAGCCCCGCCCCATCTGCTTGGTCACGCCCCCTCCTCTCGGCCACGCCCCCTCCTCCTGGGGGGGTGGGGGCGGCTTTCTGTAGTTCACCTCGGGCGGCGAAAGGGGAAGGGAATGGGAGAGTTTTCTAGGTTTGCTCATTGTGACTTTGTGTTCGATTAAAAAAATAACGGTTTCGCCGCGGAGAGCAGAAGACGCTCACGGGCGTTGACCGGCGGACACTGAATGCCAGGTGTCCGTCTCCTGTCAGCAGAAGACGGAAACCTCAAAACGGAGACCGAGCGCTGGTGGGAACCCACCCTTAAAGGGTCTCTATCACTAGAATCCCTATTTACAATAAATACACGTAGGAATAGCCTTAAGAAAGTCTCTTCTTCTCTTACCTTTATTATTCTGATCCGCGCCGCCGTCCTGAGGAACTGCTTCTTTCTTCCTTATGCTAATGAGTTTTCTCGCAGCGCTGGCAGCGTCCCCAGTGCTGCTTGAAAATTCTCCAGCAATGGCCTGCCTTCTTCACTGACTCCGCCTTCTTCTCTCATGTTCCTTCTTCTCTGGGTCCAAAAGCGCCGACTGCGCATGTCCGTCAGCCATTTTTCTGTGGCTTCTCCCGTGTTGGCCCACAGGAAAATGGCCGATGAACATGCACAGTCGGTGCTTTTGGACCCAGAGAAGAAGGAACATGAGAGAAGAAGGCGGAGGCGGTGAGAAGGCAGGTCGTCGCTGGAGAATTTTCAAGCAGCACTGGGGACGCCCTCAGCGCTGCGAGAAAACTCATTAGCATAAGGAAGAAAGAAGAAGTTCCTCAGGAACGGAGGCGCGGATCAGAATAATAACGGTAAGAGAAGAAGAGACTTTCTTAAGGCATTGCACATAGGGATTCTAGTGATAGAGCGCCTTTAATAAAACTGATTGTGCTGCCTTAAGCCCCTCCCCTTCCTCCTCCTCCTCCTCCTCATTGTCTCCATGATGATGGATATTCGGGGAGAACCTCTGCAGTGTAGTCAGGGTGTGCGGCCTCCTGCCAGACCTCCAGATACTGAAAGCTTACAAATGGCTCCCCCTACTGCAAGAAAACGGCAAAAAAGTGTGTACACTATGTGTGTAATGTATATAATGTGTATACTGTGTGTATGTACTGTGTATAATGTGTATACTGTGTGTACTATGTGTGTAATGTGTATAATGTGTGTACTGTGTGTACTATGTGTGTAATGTGTATACTGTGTGTGTGATGTATACAGTATACAGTGCATGTTTATACACAGGTAGAATATATATAGGATAGATAGATATTATACCTGTATATAAACTTACACTGTATACAGTATCATACCTCCCAACCGTCCCGATTTCCGCGGGACAGTCCCGATTTGGGTGACATGTCCCGCGGTCCCGGTTGGAGGGAGGTATGTCCCGATTTCAACTCAGATCTGCGTCCAGAGGACGCAGATCTGAGTTGAACACACACGCGGCTGAAGGAAGGAGCTGACACAGGTCAGCTCCTCGCTTCGCCGCTGCCCGCCTCTCTCCCTGACACACGCGGCTGAAGCTGCTCGCGTGCTCGCTTCGCCGCTGCGTCTCTCTCTCACTGACACATGCGGCTGAAGCGAGGAGCTGACCTGTGTCAGCTCCTCGCTTCGCTGCTGCCGCCGGCTCCTGGCTTGTAGACGCGATGTACAAGCCAGGAGCCGGCGGCAGCAGCTAAGCGAGGAGCTGACACAGGTCAGCTCCTCGCTTCAGCCGCATGTGTCAGCGAGAGAGAGAGACGCAGCGGCGAAGCGAGCACGCGAGCAGCTTCAGCCGCATGTGTCAGGGAGAGAGGCGAGGAGCTGACCTGTGTCAGCTCCTTCCTTCAGCCGCATGTGTCAGCGAGAGAGGCGGCGAGGGAGCGGAGGAGAAGGTAAGTTTAATGTGGAGGTGGAACGTGAATCTGGGGGCAGATGAAGGAGAGGACGGCATGACATTGGGGCAGAGATGGGGGACATGAATCTGGGGGCAGAGATGGGGGACATGAATCTGGGGGCAGAGATGGGGGGACATGAATCTGGGGGCAGAGATGGAGGGACATGAATCTGGGGGCAGAGATGGAGGGACATGAATCTGGGGGCAGAGATGGAAGAGGGACATGAAACTGGGGGCAGATGAAGGGTGTATATGAAACTGGGGGAGAGATAGAGGGGGGACATATAATTTACGGGTGACTGTAGGAGGATTATACTGTGTGCGGGCACATGAAAAATTAACGAGTGGGCGGAGTCAACACAAAAGTGGGTGGGCCGCACATTTTGTCCCTCTTTCGGTTCTTCAAAAGTTGGGAGGTATGCAGTATACCAGACATAGACAGGACACAACGCTACACATTATATATTATACTGTATATTATATATCTATTATGCTATGCTTTATACTATGTATCTAGTGTATACACCGGTGTGTGTGTATATATATATATATATGTTATTATGGATACGTGATGTATTATAATATGATTTTTTTTAGTATACTACATAGTATATTGAGATGGTGTAAGATTCAGTTTACACAGCACTTTTTCTGCGTGTGGTTTATATTGTATATGGGGTTTATATTGTATATACTTATATTGTATATGGGGGTTATATTGTATATACTTATATTGTATATGTGCTTATATTGTATATGGGGTTATATTTCACCTATATGGTAACGGCCATTATATGGGATTTTTCTACTGTGCTGATCATTATACAGGTGACATATACATTACTATGGGCCACCTATAACTTCTCTTATACCCAGCATTCAGTTCCTCAGCAAAAAACTGCAGTGTAAATCCCCGTGTAGCGACACGCAACTAAAAAACATTGGATAAATTATGCCGCTTTTTTCTCGCTGCATTTTTTATTCTTTGCTGCAGTTTTCTCTGAGGTTTTTTTTCCCCTACTAAATCTATAGGAAAAATGCTGACGACCCGCAGCTAAAAGGAACAGAATGATTTTGAAAAAGCAGATTTTTAGCAATGTGTGGATCAGATCAATAAACTGCATCATTTCCAAAACATGGAGTTTAGCCTCAAGGGGTTCTACCATACTCAGAATATATGACCTGTCCACAGGGGTAGGTGATAAGTGTCTGATCGCGAGGAAACCTGGGATCCCGTGTCCTCCTGTGTAAGGGGCTCAGCGGCCTCGCAGGCGCTCTCGCGCAATTTTCACATTATATTGATCACAGAGAGCTGAGACCATTTCTATAGCAGTCACATGAATGGGGTAATGGGGCACATGTCTGACCACCCACCCCTGGACACTAAGGAACATAAGACCCCTGTTCTAGTGACTGATCCCGGTCCTATCTCCACCTATTACGTTTTCTATGGACAGATCAGTAACTTTGATTATGGGGAAAACCTTTTGCGGCTGAAGCCTCACGTTGCGAAAACGCTGGATTTTACATTACCAGCAAAGATTCTGGTTAATCCCATCCACACATTGCAGAAAAAAAACACTGCAGAAAACCCATGAATTACTGTTACACTCCGAGGCATCTCCAGACCCAGAATATAATAAGTGCAGGCCTATGGGAGGTGTCTAATAATCATACTCACCTCTCCTGGGCTCCGGGGCAGATCTCACTACTCTCCAAGCCTCTTCCAGACTCCTGAATATCGTTATTGGCCATGGGGGACCCCTGAGGCCTATGGCAGGACCTTAGTGGTCAAATGGGGAATACTAACATTATGAAACCACCATGACATTGCCTAAAAACAGGACTCTGCAGGACTCTAACGTAATGCAGGAGACTAGATAGAGGCTCAAGGAGGACCTGAACTGGTCGCTGTGATGTCACATGGGACTGAGTTGTAATCAACGGATAAGAGGTCACTTCCCGAGAAGCAGAAAGCCGCCATGTTTTCTTATCCCGTATATCCCTTTTAATGACAATGATAAAAAAAACGAACATAATAGGAACGCCAGCTTTATTTTTCGCATTTTAATACAGACATGATAATAAATATAATAAGCAAATATACAAATATAGAAATGATGCTCAGTACACTGTATATAATAATAATACATAGAAAAATTCATGGAAACACAAAAAGCCATAAAAATCTGCAGAATAATCTTAATATTTTATTATTATTTTAATATTTTCCGAGTGACCTTGTGACTGTCATTGTAACGAGATATGTCTATTGTATAGAAAGTCCACTTATACTGATTCTTTACAAAAGTAGAGGTAGGTACCCAGAAATATGTCCGAAAATTTGCTAACTTTATTATCTGTATTTTGCTACATTGTTCAGCATCATATACAGGTCATATAGCTATTGTATGAAGAGTTGTCTGCCTTGGGCAAGCCTTTGTTTTAGAACCCCCACCATTAGCTGTAATGTATGGGAGTGCCTAAGAGCAAGCCTTGTCTTTCCCTGCAGCTCCCCCGCAGGTGATATTAGGTATGACCTAATGGCTATTGAAATAATGAAGCTAATGTGCAAAGCATGAATTTGACGGGTCCTCCAGAGCAAGTCATATCATTTGTTGTTGTGCTGTCTGGGGGTTGTAGTGACATTTTTCCCTGTTGCCATGCAGGTTACTAATACTAACTTCTAAAACATTATAAACATTGGTTATTCAATATGGATCAATACTGAGATCAATTCAAGTTTTTAGGATGAAATTTCCAGTTTTCTCTAGTGCATTACTGAAAGGATAAAATATGCTTTCAAATATTTCATGACATAAGGGACATGGGGTCAATGGCGACATCACACGACCTTTACGTCATCGCCTATACATAAGTCACCAGGACCATCTGTCCTTCTATTAGTGGTGCTGCCCTCTGTAGGATTGTCCGAATTGTGGGTGACGTTCTTCTCCTGGAGGTGATGGTCTTCTCGGGCTTATTCCTTTTTCAAGGTCTGTTGGTATGTCCGGCCTTGCAGAATTGAACCAACCATAGTGAGCCATATAACTTGGATAGCTGGTGACGGCATATGTAGCAGTGGAACGAAGACAGGCCCATACCTGCAAAAAACAGGGATCACACAAATCAAATGAAGCTGGTGGGGACCGGCATACAATGGGGACCCACCATAAAAATGTGCTCCCTGCTCTTTACTACTCCATTTTGGTGAGTCAATGTTACTATTCCTCACACTTACGCAATGGTGAGGGATGTTCTGAAGAACCATAAAGGATGACTTAGCACCCCACTGTCAACAACTAAAATTTAGCCACAATTTTGGTCTGATTTGTGGAAAAAACTTTATGAAAATTTTTAGCAGAGGGGCATGACTCCGATAAAAGGGGCAGTTCTTAAAATTCTGCAAAGTGTGGGCCAAAAAAATTGGTCAAAAGTAAGTAAGGTTGGTAAACCAACGAAGAGGTGGTGTAGAGTGAGAGAAGAGTGTCCAACGTATCGAATAAGGATCACCAACGGAGGCAACAAAAGCGTGAGCCATAATGAGAAGTTTAGGACATTTCCCACCGGCTTGGTCTAGTGGTTAAGCTGTCTGTATTCAAGCCAATAATAATACATCTGCCCCAAATTTTGTTCACCATTGGACATTTTATGTAAAATTCTGACTTGATTTTACCAAAAGTAACTGAAGACTTCTATATTTGCATCAATGCTACATATCCAGTACCTAGAGAAATACTTACCCCAAACAACAACCCTGCCAGTAAGATAAGACCCAAGATGGCGGCCAGTGCCAACAGGATGATTTGCCAGTATGTCACTACAAAGATACAAAAAATCAGCACATGATCATGTAACACGATGACTGACAGTCCATATATGAAACCTCCAATCCAGTCATGATCCTGGTCTCCCCAAAAAAGTTGAAACTCTTCCTTCTTTGGTTCCATGGTTAACTCACGTCTCCCGTTTTAAAGTAATAATTTCTTTAATAATCCCTCTAAAATAAATGGACCCGCTCCCAGTCTACCAAAAATACAGAGTGACGTCAGCAAATTTAACTCCATTTAGCGAACCATGGTCTCTCAAAAATGTTGAATGCTTCTTCAGTGGATCAAACCACATGGGGATTAAACTACGAGATTTGATTGACTGATTGGGGGGGGAATTCTACATTCAACCCTGCAGATAGATAGGTTAGGGTCACCTGGATCAAGCAGTGGTTTCCTCTTGTAAATTGGTGCCTCCATTGCCGACATATCACTGATTCTGTTCATATGTAACTGAGCTCTTTGGAGTAATGGTAATGCCCTTGTTGGCTATATAGCATAATTGCATATTGACAAAAAAAGCAACAGATGGAGCGATTCACAAGGGGAAACACTTAACCTATCTATCTGGAGGGCTGGGTCCATCTGCTGCGTACTGGTGACACACTCCCTTTAAGGGTTTACTAGACTATTACTAGATTATGGGGATAATGTCCATCCTTATGGAGAGACCACCTATTAGGTGTGCGGAGACTTATACAGCCATAGCTGCTCCACTGCAAGGGATTATGGGAGGAATATGCAAATCTGTCTCCCAAGATGTGAATAGGAAGACAGTGCCTCTGTTATGCTGCCCTCTATAGGAAGCACCCTGAACATCATGCCCAACTTTCCCAGAAGCCTTTACTGCATAATGTGGGCTTTATACCACAACAGTTTACAGTCTATGCTGCACTGACGAAGTCCAACCAGACCGAAACGGCCGGCCGTAGCTGAGAAACTGTCACATTATGCAGTAAAGGCTTCTGGGTAAGTCGGGCATGATGTTCAGGGTGCTTCCTATAGAGGGCAGCCTAACAGAGGCATTGTCTCCCTATTTACATCTTGGGAGACAGATTTGCATATTCCTCCCATATACTATTACTGCTGTATTTACTCTTAGACTTGTTTTTATCTATAGTGTACTTACATGCAGACTGGTCGGAGGTTGTTTGGACGGCAGTGATAGCACTTAGGATAGTTCCTCCATTCAGGGCTGTGGAGATAAAAGAAGGGCAACATCTTTTACAATACAATAAAACTTACTCACAAACTGGTAACCAAACGACCCTATTGCACAATTTGGGAAATAATCGGTTTCCTGTACACCGGAAAACAGCATAAATGGGAGTAGATGTGGTGGATCTTTGGCGCATGGACAATGTTTGCACTGAAGATGAGCCACTTTAATCTTTGTGCGCCCTGATCTCCACATTTTATAAAAGCAGGAGGAGTAGGTTGGGTCATGGATGCCTTTGCCCATCAATTGTAGTATGAGGGACCTCCCGAGGTGTTCCAGAATAATAGAGAGGTCAGAACCTCTAAATAATTCTAATTTACATTGCACCAGTGGGAGAGCCAGTTAATACTGGCATATGAAACACCACTCTTAATTATTTCAATCCAATGACTTCAAGGTGTATAAAACTTTTGTAACTTACTAGTGATCGTGGCAGAAGAGCTTGATGTGGATGTCCTGGAACCAGGCTTGGAACTTGTAGCTGTAGGACTACCCCCGGCTGTACTTGGTCCAGATGTCACAGTACTGGCACTTGTTGTTGCTCGTGTTCCACTATTACTATTAATGGTACTTGTAGTCTTTGTGGGTGTTGCTGAAATGTTTGTTGACATGGATGAACTTATTGTAGAGCCATTGCTACCTGATTGAGAACTTACTGGAGAAGTAGTGGACAGATAAGAACTGGTTGATGAAACAGTGGATATTGACGTTACCACCGATGCTGACGTTGCGGGTCGAGCATTGCTAGATGTGGTTGCATTGGTTGTAGAACCTGTTGAAGTGGTGGATTGACTCATAATTGTGGATGCAGCTGTATTAACTGAAGGTTCAGTTAACGTTGCCATATTGGTCGATACAGCGGATGTAGACTTGCTAAAGGAAGACTGAGTACGGATGGATGTTGCCATGTCAGTCAGTAACTGACTTGTTGCAGCTGCAGTGGTTAGAGTAGTTGTAGACTGTGTAGTAGTAGGTAGAGATGTTGTAAGGGTACTTGTTCCTGTACTTGTTGGGGATGTAGTAGTAGTTGTAGTATCAGGTGAGGTCTGTGTTGTTGCATCCTTGGTGGTTAGAGTAGTTGTAGACTGTGTAGTAGTAGGTAGAGTTGTTGTAAGGGTTGTTCCTGATGTACTTGTTTCAGAACTTGTTGGGGATGTAGCAGAAGTTGTAGTATCAGGTGATGTCTGAGTTGTTGCAGCCGTGGTGGTTGAAGTAGTTGTAGACTGTTTAGTAGTGGGTAGAGTTGTTGTAAGGGTACTTGTTTCTGTACTTGTTGGGGATGGAGTACTAGTAGTTTCAACTGAGGTCTGTGTTGTTACAGCCGTGGTGGTCAAGGTAGTTGTGGACTGTGTAGTAGTAGGTAGAGTTGTTGTAAAGGTACTTGTTTCTGTACTTGTTGGGGATGTAGTAGTAGTTGTAGTATCAGGTAAGGTCTGTGTTGTTGCAGCCGTGGTGGTTAGAGTAGTTGTAGACTGTGTCGTTGTAGGTACAGATTTTGAAAGTGTTGTTTCTGTACTTGTTGGGGATGTAGTACTAATTGTAGTATCAGGTGATGTCTGAGATGTTGCAGTCATGGTGGTTAAAAGAGTTGTAGACTGTGCAGTGGTAGAAAGAGACGTTGTAAGAGTTGTTCCTGAAGTACTTGATTCTGTACTTGTTGGTGATGTAGTAGTTGTAGTATAAGTTGAGATCTGCGTTGTTGGAGCCGTAGTGGTTAGAGTAGTTGTAGACTGTGTCTTTGTAGGTAAAATTGTTGTAAGTGTTGTTTCTGTACTTGTTGGGAATGTAGTACTAGTTGTAGTATCAGGTGATGTCTGAGTTGTTGCAGCCGTGGTAATTAAAGTAGTTGTAGACTGTGTAGTGGTAGGAAGAGTTGTTGTAAGGGTTGTTCCTGATGTACTTGTTTCAGAACTTGTTGGGGATGTAGTAGAAGTTGTAGTATCAGGTGATGTCTGAGTTGTTGCAGCTGCGGTGGTTAGAGTAGTTGTCGACTGTGTAGTAGTGGGTAGAGTTGTTGTAAATGTACTTGTTTCTGTACTTGTTGGGGAGGTAGTACTAGTAGTATCAGGTGAGGTCTGTGTGGTTGCAGCCGTGGTGGTTAAAGTAGTTGTAGACTGTGTAGTAGTAGGTAGAGTAGTTGTAAGGGTACTTGTTTCTGTACTTGTTGGGGATGTAGTACTAGTTGTAGTATCAGGTGAGGTCTGTGTTGTTGCAGCTGCAGTGGTTAGAGTAGTTGTCGACTGTGTAGTAGTAGGTAGAGTTGTTGTAAAGGTACTTGTTTCTGTACTTGTTGGGGTGGTATTACTAGAAGTATCAGTTGAGGTCTGTGTGGTTGCAGCCACAGTGGTTAAAGTAGTTGTCGACTGTGTAGTAGTAGGTAGAGTTGTTGTAAAGGTACTTGTTTCAGTACTTGTTGGGGATGTAGTACTAGATGTAGTATCAGGGGATGTCTGAGTTGTTGCAGCCATGGTAATTAAAGTAGTTGTAGACTGTGTAGTGGTAGGAAGAGTTGTTGTAAGGGTTGTTCCTGATGTACTTTTTTCAGAACTTGTTGGGGATGTAGTAGAAGTTGTAGTATCAGGTGATGTCTGAGTTGTTGCAGCCGTGGTGGTTAAAGTAGTTGTAGACTGTGTAGTAGTAGGTAGAGTAGTTGTAAGGGTACTTGTTTCTGTACTTGTTGGGGAGGTAGTACTAGTAGTATCAGGTGAGGTCTGAGTTGTTGCAGCCGTGGTGCTTAAAGTAGTTGTAGACTGTGTAGTAGTAGGTAGAGTTGTTGTAAGGGTACTTGTTTCTGTACTTGTTGGGGATGGAGTACTAGTAGTATCAGGTAAGGTCTGTGTTGTTGCAGCCGCAGTGGTTAGAGTAGTTGTCGACTGTGTAGTAGTAGGTAAAGTTGTTGTAAAGGTACTTGTTTCAGTACTTGTTGGGGATGTAGTGCTAGTTGTAGTATCAGGTGATGTCTGAGTTGTTGCAGCCGTGGTAATTAAATTAGTTGTAGACTGTGTAGTGGTAGGAAGAGTTGTTGTAAGGGTTGTTCCTGATGTACTTGTTTCAGAACTTGTTGGGGATGTAGTAGAAGTTGTAGTATCAGGTGATGTCTGAATTGTTGCAGCCGTGGTGGTTAAATTAGTTGTAGACTGTGTAGTAGTAGGTAGAGTTGTTGTAAGGGTACTTGTTTCTGTACTTGTTGGGGAGGTAGTACTAGTAGTATCAGGTGAGTTCTGTGTTGTTGCAGCCGCAGTGGTTAGAGTAGTTGTCGACTGTGTAGTAGTAGGTAGAGTTGTTGTAAAGGTACTTGTTTCAGTACTTGTTGGGGATGTAGTGCTAGTTGAAGTATCAGGTGATGTCTGAGTTTTTGCAGCCGTGGTAATTAAAGTAGTTGTAGACTGTGTAGTGGTAGGAAGAGTTGTTGTAAGGGTTGTTCCTGATGTACTTGTTTCAGAACTTGTTGGGGATGTAGTACTAGTTGTAGTATCAGGTGAGGTCTGTGTTGTTGCAGCTGCGGTGGTTAGAGTAGTTGTCGACTGTGCAGTAGTGGGTAGAGTTGTTGTAAATGTACTTGTTTCTGTACTTGTTGGGGTGGTATTACTAGTAGTATCAGTTGAGTTCTGTGTGATTGCAGCCACAGTGGTTAGAGTAGTTGTCGACTGTGTAGTAGTAGGTAGAGTTGTTGTAAGGGTACTTGTTTCAGTACTTTTTGGGGATGTAGTGCTAGTTGTAGTATCAGGTGATGTCTGAATTGTTGCAGCCATGGTAATTAAAGTAGTTGTAGACTGTGTAGTGGTAGGAAGAGTTGTTGTAAGGGTTGTTCCTGATGTACTTGTTTCAGAACTTGTTGGGGATGTAGTAGAAGTTGTAGTATCAGGTGATGTCTGAGTTGTTGCAGCTGTGGTACTTAAAGTAGTTGTAGACTGTGTAGTGGTAGGTAGAGTTGTTGTAAGGGTACTTGTTTCAGTACTTGATGGGGATGTAGTACTAGTTGTAGTATCAGGTGATGTCTGAGTTGTTGCAGCTGTGGTACTTAAAGTAGTTGTAGACTGTGTAGTGGTAGGTAGAGTTGTTGTAAGGGTACTTGTTTCAGTACTTGATGGGGATGTAGTACTAGTTGTAGTATCAGGTGATGTCTGAGTTGTTGCAGCTGTGGTGGTTAAAGTAGTTGTAGACTGTGTAGTAGTAGGTAGAGTTGTTGTAAGGGTACCTGTTTCTGTACTTGTTGGGGAGGTAGTACTAGTAGTATCAGGTGACGTCTGTGTGGTTGAAGCCGCAGTGGTTAGAGTAGTTGTTGACTGTGTAGTAGTAGGTAGAGTTGTTGTAAAGGTACTTGTTTCAGTACTTGATGGGGATGTATTGCTAGTTGTAGTATCAGGTGATGTCTGAGTTGTTGCAGCCGTGGTAATTAAAGTAGTTGTAGACTGTGTAGTAGTAGGAAGAGTTGTTGTAAGGGTACTTGTTTCAGAACTTGTTGGGGATGTAGTAGAAGTTGTAGTATCAGGTGATGTCTGAGTTGTTGCAGCCGTGGTGCTTAAAGTAGTTGTAGACTGTGTAGTAGTAGGTAGAGTTGTTGTAAAGGTACTTGTTTCTGTACTTGTTGGGGAGGTAGTACTAGTTGTAGTATCAGGTGATGTCTGTGTTGTTGTAGCTGCAGTGGTTAGAGTACTTGTCGACTGTGTAGTAGTAGGTAGAGTTGTTGTAAGGGTACCTGTTTCTGTACTTGTTGGGGAGGTAGTACTAGTAGTATCAGGTGACGTCTGTGTGGTTGAAGCCGCAGTGGTTAGAGTAGTTGTTGACTGTGTAGTAGTAGGTAGAGTTGTTGTAAAGGTACTTGTTTCAGTACTTGATGGGGATGTAGTGCTAGTTGTAGTATCAGGTGATGTCTGAGTTGTTGCAGCCGTGGTAATTAAAGTAGTTGTAGACTGTGTAGTGGTAGGAAGAGTTGTTGTAAGGGTACTTGTTTCAGAACTTGTTGGGGATGTAGTAGAAGTTGTAGTATCAGGTGATGTCTGAGTTGTTGCAGCCGTGGTGCTTAAAGTAGTTGTAGACTGTGTAGTAGTAGGTAGAGTTGTTGTAAGGGTTGTTCCTGATGTACTTGTTTCTGTACTTGTTGGGGAGGTAGTACTAGTTGTAGTATCAGGTGAGATCTGTGTTGTTGTAGCTGCAGTGGTTAGAGTTGTTGTCGACTGTGTAGTAGTAGGTAGAGTTGTTGTAAAGGTACTTGTTTCTGTACTTGTTGGGGTGGTATTACTAGTAGTATCAGTTGAGGTCTGTGTGGTTGCAGCCGCAGTGGTTAGAGTAGTTGTCGGCTGTGTAGTAGTAGGTAGAGTTGTTGTAAAGGTACTTGTTTCAGTACTTGTTGGGGATGTAGTGCTAGTTGTAGTATCAGGTGATGTCTGAGTTGTTGCAGCCATGGTAATTAAAGTAGTTCTAGACTGTGTAGCGGTAGGAAGAGTTGTTGTAAGGGTTGTTCCTGATGTACTTGTTTCAGAACTTGTTGGGGATGTAGTAGAAGTTGTGGTATCAGGTGATGTCTGAATTGTTGCAGCCGTGGTGGTTAAAGTAGTTGTAGATTGTGAAGTTGTAGGTAGAGTTGTTGTAAGGGTACTTGTTTCTGTACTTGTTGGGGAGGTAGTACTAGTAGTATCAGGTGAAGTCTCTGTTGTTGCATCCGCAGTGGTTAGAGTAGTTGTCGACTGTGTAGTAGTAGGTAGAGTTGTTGTAAAGGTACTTGTTTCTGTACTTGTTGGGGTGGTATTACTAGTAGTATCAGTTGAGGTCTGTGTGGTTGCAGCCGCAGTGGTTAGAGTAGTTGTTGACTGTGTAGTAGTAGGTAGAGTTGTTGTAAAGGTACTTGTTTCAGTACTTGATGGGGATGTAGTGCTAGTTGTAGTATCAGGTGATGTCTGAATTGTTGCAGCCGTGGTGCTTAAAGTAGTTGTAGACTGTGTAGTAGTAGGTAGAGTTGTTGTAAAGGTACTTGTTTCTGTACTTGTTGGGGTGGTATTAATAGTAGTATCAGTTGAGGTCTGTGTTGTTGTAGCTGCAGTGGTTTGAGTAGTTGTCGACTGTGTAGTAGTAGGTAGAGTTGTTGAAAGGGTACTTGTTTCTGTACTTGTTGGGGATGTAGTAGAAGTTGTAGTATCAGGTGATGTCTGAGTTGTTGCAGCCGTGGTGCTTAAAGTAGTTGTAGACTGTGTAGTAGTAGGTAGAGTTGTTGTAAAGGTACTTGTTTCTGTACTTGTTGGGGTGGTATTAATAGTAGTATCAGTTGAGGTCTGTGTTGTTGTAGCTGCAGTGGTTTGAGTAGTTGTCGACTGTGTAGTAGTAGGTAGAGTTGTTGAAAGGGTACTTGTTTCTGTACTTGTTGGGGAGGTAGTACTAGTAGTATCGGGTGAAGTCTCTGTTGTTGCAGCCGCAGTGGTTGGAGTAGTTGTCGACTGTGTAGTAGTAGATAGTGTTGTTGTAAAGGTACTTGTTTCAGTACTTGTTGGGGATGTAGTGTTAGTTGTAGTATCAGTTGATGTCTGAGTTGTTGCAGCCGTGGTAATTAAAGTAGTTGTAGACTGTGTAGTGGTAGGAAGAGTTGTTGTAAGGGTTGTTCCTGATGTACTTGTTTCAGAACTTGTTGGGGATGTAGTAGAAGTTGTAGTATCAGGTGATGTCTGAGTTGTTGCAGCCGTGGTGGTTAAAGTAGTTGTAGACTGTGTAGTAGTAGGTAGAGTTGTTGTATGGGTACTTGTTTCTGTACTTGTTGGGAAGGTAGTACTAGTAGTATCAGGTGAAGTCTGTGTTCTTGCAGCCGCAGTGGTTAGAGTACTTGTCGTTTGAATAGTAGTAGGTAAAGTTGTTGTAAAGGTACTTGTTTCAGTACTTGTTGGGGATGTAGTACTAGTTGAAGTATCAGGTGATGTCTGAGTTGTTGCAGCCGTGGTAATTAAAGTAGTTGTAGACTGTGTAGTGGTAGGAAGAGTTGTAAGGGTTGTTCCAGATGTACTTGTTTCAGAACTTGTTGGGGATGTAGTAGAAGTTGTAGTATCAGGTGATGTCTGAGTTGTTGCAGCCGTGGTACTTAAAGTAGTTGTCGACTGTGTAGTAGTGGGTAGAGTTGTTGTAAAGGTACTTCTTTCAGTACTTGTTGGGGATGTAGTGCTAGTTGTAGTATCAGGTGATGTCTGAGTTGTTGCAGCCATGGTAATTAAAGTAGTTGTAGACTGTGTAGTGGTAGGAAGAGTTGTTGTAAGGGTTGTTCCTGATGTACTTGTTTCAGAACTTGTTAGGGATGTAGTAGAAGTTGTAGTATCAGGTGATGTCTGAGTTGTTGCAGCCGTGGTGCTGAAAGTAGTTGTAGACTGTGTAGTAGTAGGTAGAGTTGTTGTAAGGGTACTTGTTTCTGTACTTGTTGAGGATGGAGTACTAGTAGTATCAGGTAAGGTCTGTGTTGTTGCAGCCGCAGTGGTTAGAGTAGTTGTCGACTGTGTAGTAGTAGGTAAAGTTGTTGTAAAGGTACTTGTTTCAGTACTTGTTGGGGATGTAGTACTCATTGTAGTATCAGGTAATGTCTGAGTTGTTGCAGCCGTGGTAATTAATGTAGTTGTAGACTGTGTAGTGGTAGGAAGAGTTGTTGTAAGGGTTGTTCCTGATGTAATTGTTTCAGAACTTGTTGGGGATGTAGTAGAAGTTGTAGTATCAGGTGATGTCTGAGTTGTTGCAGCCGTGGTGCTTAAAGTAGTTGTAGACTGTGTAGTAGTAGGTAGAGTTGTTCTAAGGGTACTTGTTTCTGTACTTGTTGGGGAGGTAGTACTAGTTGTAGTATCAGGTGAGGTCTGTGTTGTTGCAGCTGCGGTGGTTAGAGTAGTTGTCGACTGTGTAGTAGTAGGTAGAGATGTTGTAAGGGTACTTGTTTCTGTACTTGTTGGGGAGGTAGTACTAGTAGTATCAGGTGAAACCTGTGTTGTTGCAGCCGCAGTGGTTAGAGTAGTTGTCGATTGTGTAGTAGTAGATAGTGTTGTTGTAAAGGTACTTGTTTCAGTACTTGTTGGAGATGTAGTGCTAGTTGTAGTATCAGGTGATGTCTGAGTTGTTGCAGCCGTGGTAATTAAAGTAGTTGTAGACTGTGTAGTGGTAGGAAGAGTTGTTGTAAGGGTTGTTCCTGATGTACTTGTTTCAGAACTTGTTGGGGATGTAGTAGAAGTTGTGGTATCAGGTGATGTCTGAGTTGTTGCAGCCGTGGTGGTTAAAGTAGTTGTAGATTGTGTAGTAGTAGGTAGAGTTGTTGTAAGGGTACTTGTTTCTGTACTTGTTGGGGAGGTAGTACTAGTAGTATCAGTTGAAGTCTCTGTTGTTGCAGCCGCAGTGGTTAGAGTAGTTGTCGACTGTGTAGTTGTAGGTAGAGTTGTTGTAAAGGTACTTGTTTCTGTACTTGTTGGGGTGGTATTACTAGTAGTATCAGTTGAGGTCTGTGTGGTTGCAGCCGCAGTGGTTAGAGTAGTTGTTGACTGTGTAGTAGTAGGTAGAGTTGTTGTAAAGGTACTTGTTTCAGTACTTGATGGGGATGTAGTGCTAGTTGTAGTATCAGGTGATGTCTGAATTGTTGCAGCCGTGGTAATTAAAGTAGTTGTAGACTGTGTAGTGGTAGGAAGAGTTGTTGTAAGGGTACTCGTTTCAGAACTTGTTGGGGATGTAGTAGAAGTTGTAGTATCAGGTGATGTCTGAGTTGCTGCAGCCGTGGTGCTTAAAGTAGTTGTAGACTGTGTAGTAGTAGGTAGAGTTGTTGTAAGGGTTGTTCCTGATGTACTTGTTTCTGTACTTGTTGGGGAGGTAGTACTAGTAGTAGTATCAGGTGAGGTCTGTGTTGTTGTAGCTGCAGTGGTTAGAGTAGTTGTCGACTGTGTAGTAGTAGGTAGAGTTGTTGTAAAGGTACTTATTTCTGTACTTGTTGGGGTGGTATTAATAGTAGTATCAGTTGAGGTCTGTGTTGTTGTAGCTGCAGTGGTTTGAGTAGTTGTCGACTGTGTAGTAGTAGGTAGAGTTGTTGTAAGGGTACTTGTTTCTGTACTTGTTGGGGAGGTAGTACTAGTAGTGTCGGGTGAAGTCTCTGTTGTTGCAGCCGCAGTGATTGGAGTAGTTGTCGACTGTGTAGTAGTAGATAGTGTTGTTGTAAAGGTACTTGTTTCAGTACTTGTTAGGGATGTAGTGTTAGTTGTAGTATCAGGTGATGTCTGTGTTGTTGCAGCCGTGCTAATTAAAGTAGTTGTAGACTGTGTAGTGGTAGGAAGAGTTGTTGTAAAGGTTGTTCCTGATGTACTTGTTTCAGAACTTGTTGGGGATGTAGTAGAAGTTGTAGTATCAGGTGATGTCTGAGTTGTTGCAGCCATGGTGGTTAAAGTAGTTGTAGACTGTGTAGTAGTAGGTAGAGTTGTTGTAAGGGTACTTGTTTCTGTACTTGTTTGGGATGTAGTACCAGTTGTAGTATCAGTTGAGTTCTGTGTGGTTGCAGCCGCCGCGGTTAGAGTAGTTGTCGATTGTGTAGTAGTAGTTAGAGTTGTTGTAAAGGTACTTGTTTCAGTACTTGTTGGGGATGTAGTGCTAGTTGTAGTATCAGGTGATGACTGAGTTGTTGCAGCCGTGGTAATTAAAGTAGTTGTAGACTGTGTAGTAGTAGGTAGAGTTGTTGTAAGGGTACTTGTTTCTGTACTTGTTGGGGATGGAGTACTAGTAGTATCAGGTAAGGTCTGTGTTGTTGCAGCCGCAGTGGTTAGAGTAGTTGTCGACTGTGTAGTAGTAGGTAAAGTTGTTGTAAAGGTACTTGTTTCAGTACTTGTTGGGGATGTAGTACTAGTTGTAGTATCAGGTAATGTCTGAGTTGTTGCAGCCGTGGTGGATAAAGTAGTTGTAGACTGTGTAGTGGTAGGAAGAGTTGTTGTAAGGGTACTTGTTTCAGAACTTGTTGGGGATGTAGTAGAAGTTGTAGTATCAGGTGATGTCTGAGTTGTTGCAGCTGTGGTGCTTAAAGTAGTTGTAGACTGTGTAGTGGTAGGAAGAGTTGATGTAAGGGTTGTTCCTGATGTACTTGTTTCAGAACTTGTAGGGGATGTAGTAGAAGTTGTATTATCAGGTGAAGTCTGAGTTGTTGTAGCCGTGGTGGTTAAAGTAGTTGTAGACTGTGTAGTAGTAGGTAGAGTTGTTGTAAAGGTACTTGTTTCTCTACTTGTTGAGGAGGTAGTACTAGTAGTATCAGGTGAGGTCTGTGTGGTTGCAGCCGTGGTGATAAAAGTAGTTGTAGACTGTGAAGTTGTAGGTAGAGTTGTTGTAAGGGTACTTGTTTCTGTACTTGTCGGGGATGGAGTACTAGTAGTATCAGGTGAGGTCTGTGTTGTTGCAGCCGTGCTAATTAAAGTAGTTGTAGACTGTGTAGTGGTAGGTAGAGTTGTTGTAAGGGTTGTTCCTGATGTACTTGTTTCAGAACTTGTTGGGGATGTAGTAGAAGTTGTAGTATCAGGTGATGTCTGAGTTGTTGCAGCCGTGGTGGTTAAAGTAGTTGTAGACTGTGTAGTAGTAGGTAGAGTTGTTGTAAGGGTACTTGTTTCTGTACTTGTTGGGGAGGTAGTACTAGTAGTATCAGGTGAAGTCTGTGTTGTTGCAGCTGCAGTGGTAAAAGTAGTTGTCGATTGTGTAGTAGTAGGTAAAGTTGTTGTAAAGGTACTTGTTTCAGTACTTGTTGGGGATGTAGTGCTAGTTGTAGTATCAGGTGATGTCTGAGTTGTTGCAGCCGGACTGGTAAGAGTAGTTGTCGATTGTGAAGTAGTAGGTAAAGTTGTTGTAAAGGAACTTGTTTCAGTACTTGTTGGGGATGTAGTACTACTTGTAGTATCAGGTGATGTCTGAGTTGTTGCAGCCGTGGTAATTAAAGTAGTTGTAGACTGTGTAGTGGTAGGAAGAGTTGTTGTAAGGGTTGTTCCTGATGTACTTGTTTCAGAACTTGTTGGGGATGTAGTAGAAGTTGTAGTATCAGGTGATGTCTGAGTTGTTGCAGCCGTGGTGCTTAAAGTAGTTGTCGACTGTGTAGTAGTAGGTAGAGTTGTTGTAAGGGTACTTGATTCTGTACTTGCTGGGGATGGAGTACTAGTAGTATCAGTTGAGGTCTGTGTTGTTGCAGCCGCAGTGGTTAGAGTAGTTGTCGACTGTGTAGTAGTAGGTAGAGTTGTTGTAAATGTACTTGTTTCAGTACTTGATGGGGATATAGTACTAGTTGTAGTATCAGGTGATGTCTGAGTTGTTGCAGCTGTGGTGGATAATGTAGTTGTAGACTGTGTAGTAGTAGGTAGAGTTGTTGTAAGGGTACTTGTTTCTGTACTTGTTGGGGATGGAGTACTAGTAGTATCAGTTGTGGTCTGTGTTGTTGCAGCCGCAGTGGTTAGAGTAGTTGTCGACTGTGTAGTAGTAGGTAGAGTTGTTGTAAATGTACTTGTTTCAGTACTTGTTGGGGATGTAGTACTAGTTGTAGTATCAGGTGATGTCTGAGTTGTTGCAGCCGTGGTGGTTAAAGTAGTTGTAGACTGTGTAGTAGTAGGTAGAGATGTTGTAAGGGTACTTGTTTCTGTACTTGTTGGGGACGTAGTACTAGTAGTATCAGGTGAAGTCTGTGTTGTTGCAGCCGCAGTGGTTAGAGTAGTTGTCGACTGTGTAGTAGTAGGTAGAGTTGTTGTAAATGTACTTGTTTCAGTACTTGTTGGGGATGGAGTACTAGTAGTATCAGTTGAGGTCTGTGTTGTTGCAGCCACAGTGGTTAGAGTAGTTTTCGACTGTGTAGTAGTAGGTAGAGTTGTTGTAAATGTACTTGTTTCAGTACTTGTTGGGGATGTAGTACTAGTTGTAGTATCAGGTGATGTCTGAGTTGTTGCAGCCGTGGTGGTTAAAGTAGTTGTAGACTGTGTAGTAGTAGGTAGAGATGTTGTAAGGGTACTTGTTTCTGTACTTGTTGGGGAGGTAGTACTAGTAGTATCAGGTGAAGTCTGTGTTGTTGCAGCCGCAGTGGTTAGAGTAGTTGTCGACTGTGTAGTAGTAGGTAGAGTTGTTGTAAATGTACTTGTTTCAGTACTTGTTGGGGATGTAGTACTAGTTGTAGTATCAGGTGATGTCTGAGTTGTTGCAGCCGTATTGGTTAAAGTAGTTGTAGACTGTGTAGTAGTAGGTAGAGATGTTGTAAGGGTACTTGTTTCTGTACTTGTTGGGGAGGTTGTACTAGTAGTATCAGGTGAAGTCTGTGTTGTTGCAGCCGCTGTGGTTAGAGTAGTTGTCGATTGTGTAGTAGTAGGTAAAGTTGTTGTAAAGGTACTTGTTTCAGTACTTGTTGGGGATGTAGTACTTGTTGTGGTATCAGGTGATATCTGAGTTGTTGCAGCCGTGGTAATTAAAGTAGTTGTAGACTGTGTAGTGGTAGGAAGAGTTGATGTAAGGGTTGTTCCTGATGTACTTGTTTCAGAACTTGTAGGGGATGTAGTAGAAGTTGTATTATCAGGTGAAGTCTGAGTTGTTGTAGCCGTGGTGGTTAAAGTAGTTGTAGACTGTGTAGTAGTAGGTAGAGTTGTTGTAAAGGTACTTGTTTCTCTACTTGTTGAGGAGGTAGTACTAGTAGTATCAGGTGAGGTCTGTGTGGTTGCAGCCGTGGTGATAAAAGTAGTTGTAGACTGTGAAGTTGTAGGTAGAGTTGTTGTAAGGGTACTTGTTTCTGTACTTGTCGGGGATGGAGTACTAGTAGTATCAGGTGAGGTCTGTGTTGTTGCAGCCGTGCTAATTAAAGTAGTTGTAGACTGTGTAGTGGTAGGTAGAGTTGTTGTAAGGGTTGTTCCTGATGTACTTGTTTCAGAACTTGTTGGGGATGTAGTAGAAGTTGTAGTATCAGGTGATGTCTGAGTTGTTGCAGCCGTGGTGGTTAAAGTAGTTGTAGACTGTGTAGTAGTAGGTAGAGTTGTTGTAAGGGTACTTGTTTCTGTACTTGTTGGGGAGGTAGTACTAGTAGTATCAGGTGAAGTCTGTGTTGTTGCAGCTGCAGTGGTAAAAGTAGTTGTCGATTGTGTAGTAGTAGGTAAAGTTGTTGTAAAGGTACTTGTTTCAGTACTTGTTGGGGATGTAGTGCTAGTTGTAGTATCAGGTGATGTCTGAGTTGTTGCAGCCGGACTGGTAAGAGTAGTTGTCGATTGTGAAGTAGTAGGTAAAGTTGTTGTAAAGGAACTTGTTTCAGTACTTGTTGGGGATGTAGTACTACTTGTAGTATCAGGTGATGTCTGAGTTGTTGCAGCCGTGGTAATTAAAGTAGTTGTAGACTGTGTAGTGGTAGGAAGAGTTGTTGTAAGGGTTGTTCCTGATGTACTTGTTTCAGAACTTGTTGGGGA
This sequence comes from Leptodactylus fuscus, assembly GCF_031893055.1. NCBI lineage: Eukaryota > Metazoa > Chordata > Amphibia > Anura > Leptodactylidae > Leptodactylus > Leptodactylus fuscus. The sequence continues at coordinate 81,026,137 of NC_134275.1, forward strand.
TGTAGTAGAAGTTGTAGTATCAGGTGATGTCTGAGTTGTTGCAGCCGTGGTGCTTAAAGTAGTTGTCGACTGTGTAGTAGTAGGTAGAGTTGTTGTAAGGGTACTTGATTCTGTACTTGCTGGGGATGGAGTACTAGTAGTATCAGTTGAGGTCTGTGTTGTTGCAGCCGCAGTGGTTAGAGTAGTTGTCGACTGTGTAGTAGTAGGTAGAGTTGTTGTAAATGTACTTGTTTCAGTACTTGATGGGGATATAGTACTAGTTGTAGTATCAGGTGATGTCTGAGTTGTTGCAGCTGTGGTGGATAATGTAGTTGTAGACTGTGTAGTAGTAGGTAGAGTTGTTGTAAGGGTACTTGTTTCTGTACTTGTTGGGGATGGAGTACTAGTAGTATCAGTTGTGGTCTGTGTTGTTGCAGCCGCAGTGGTTAGAGTAGTTGTCGACTGTGTAGTAGTAGGTAGAGTTGTTGTAAATGTACTTGTTTCAGTACTTGTTGGGGATGTAGTACTAGTTGTAGTATCAGGTGATGTCTGAGTTGTTGCAGCCGTGGTGGTTAAAGTAGTTGTAGACTGTGTAGTAGTAGGTAGAGATGTTGTAAGGGTACTTGTTTCTGTACTTGTTGGGGACGTAGTACTAGTAGTATCAGGTGAAGTCTGTGTTGTTGCAGCCGCAGTGGTTAGAGTAGTTGTCGACTGTGTAGTAGTAGGTAGAGTTGTTGTAAATGTACTTGTTTCAGTACTTGTTGGGGATGGAGTACTAGTTGTAGTATCAGGTGATGTCTGAGTTGTTGCAGCCGTATTGGTTAAAGTAGTTGTAGACTGTGTAGTAGTAGGTAGAGATGTTGTAAGGGTACTTGTTTCTGTACTTGTTGGGGAGGTTGTACTAGTAGTATCAGGTGAAGTCTGTGTTGTTGCAGCCGCTGTGGTTAGAGTAGTTGTCGATTGTGTAGTAGTAGGTAAAGTTGTTGTAAAGGTACTTGTTTCAGTACTTGTTGGGGATGTAGTACTTGTTGTGGTATCAGGTGATATCTGAGTTGTTGCAGCCGTGGTAATTAAAGTAGTTGTAGACTGTGTAGTGGTAGGAAGAGTTGTTGTAAGGGTTGTTCCTGATGTACTTGTTTCAGAACTTGTTGGGGATGTAGTAGAAGTTGTAGTATCAGGTGATGTCTGAGTTGTTGCAGCCGTGGTGCTTAAAGTAGTTGTCGACTGTGTAGTAGTAGGTAGAGTTGTTGTAAAGGTACTTGTTTCAGTACTTGTTGGGGATGTACTACTAGTTGTAGTATCAGGTGATGTCTGAGTTGTTGCAGTCGGACTGGTAAGAGTAGTTGTCGATCGTGTAGTAGTAGGTAAAGTTGTTGTAAAGGTACTTGTTTCAGTACTTGTTGGGGATGTAGTACTAGTTGTAGTATCAGGTGATGTCTGAGTTGTTGCAGCCGTGGTAATTAAAGTAGTTGTAGACTGTGTAGTGGTAGGAAGAGTTGTTGTAAGGGTTGTTCCTGATGTACTTGTTTCAGAACTTGTTGGGGATGTAGTAGAAGTTGTAGTATCAGGTGATGTATGAGTTGTTATAGCCGTGGTGATTAAAGTAGTTGTAGACTGTGTAGTAGTAGGTAGAGTTGTTATAAGGGTACTTGTTTCTGTACTTGTTGGATATGGAGTACTAGTAGTATCAGTTGAGGTCTGTGTTGTTGCAGTCGGACTGGTAAGAGTAGTTGTCGACTGTGTAGTAGTAGGTAGAGTTGTTGTAAAGTTACTTGTTTCAGTACGTTTTGGGGATGTAGTGCTATTTGTAGTATCAGGTGATGTCTGAGTTGTTGCAGCCGTGGTGCTTAAAGTAGTTGTAGACTGTGTAGTAGTAGGTAGAGTTGTTGTAAGGGTACTTGTTTCTGCACTTGTTGGGGATGGAGTACTAGTAGTATCAGTTGAGGTCTGTGTTGTTGCAGCTGCAGTGGTTAGAGTAGTTGTCGACTGTGTAGTAGTAGGTAGAGTTGTTGTAAATGTACTTGTTTCAGTACTTGTTGGGGATGTAGTACTAGTTGTAGTATCAGGTGATGTCTGAGTTGTTGCAGCCGTGGTAATTAAAGTAGTTGTAGACTGTGTAGTGGCAGGAAGAGTTGTTGTAAGGGTTGTTCCTGATGTACTTGTTTCAGAACTTGTTGGGGATGTAGTAGAAGTTGTAGTATCAGGTGATGTCTGAGTTTTTGCAGCCGTGGTGCTTAAAGTAGTTGTCGACTGTGTAGTAGTAGGTAGAGTTGTTGTAAAGGTACTTGTTTCAGTACTTGTTGGGGATGTAGTGCTAGTTGTAGTATCAGGTGATGACTGAGTTGTTGCAGCCGTGGTAATTAAAGTAGTTGTAGACTGTGTAGTGGTAGGAAGCGTTGTTGTAAGGGTAGTTCCTGATGTACTTGTTTCAGAACTTGTTGAGGATGTAGTAGAAGTTGTAGTATCAGGTGATGTCTGAGTTGTTGCAGCCGTGGTGGATAAAGTAGTTGTAGACTGTGTAGTAGTAGGTAGAGTTGTTGTAAGGGTACTTGTTTCTGTACTTGTTGGGGATGGAGTACTAGTAGTATTAGTTGACGTCTGTGTTGTTGAAGCCGAATTGGTTAGAGTAGTTGTCAACTGTGTAGTAGTAGGTAAAGTTGTTGTAAATGTACTTGTTTTAGTACTTGTTGGGGATGTAGTACTAGTTGTAGTATCATGTGATGTCTGAGTAGTTGCAGCCGTGGTGGTTAAAGTAGTTGTAGACTGTGTAGTAGTAGGTAGAGATGTTGTAAGGGTACTTGTTTCTGTACTTGTTGGGGATGGAGTACTAGTAGTATCAGTTGAGGTCTGTGTTGTTGCAGCCGCAGTGGTTAGAGTAGTTGTCGACTGTGTAGTAGTAGGTAGAGTTGTTGTAAATGTACTTGTTTCAGTACTTGTTGGGGATGTAGTACTAGTTGTAGTATCAGGTGATGTCTGAGTTGTTGCAGCCGTGGTGCTTAAAGTAGTTGTCGACTGTGTAGTAGTAGGTAGAGTTGTTGTAAAGGTACTTGTTTCAGTACTTGTTGAGGATGTAGTGCTAGTTGTAGTATCAGGTGATGTCTGAGTTGTTGCAGTCGGACTGGTAAGAGTAGTTGTCGATTGTGTAGTAGTAGGTAAAGTTGTTGTAAAGGTACTTGTTTCAGTACTTGTTGGGGATGTAGTACTAGTTGTAGTATCAGGTGATGTCTGAGTTGTTGCAGCCGTGGTAATAAAAGTAGTTGTAGACTGTGTAGTGGTAGGAAGAGTTGTTGTAAGGGTTGTACCTGATGTACTTGTTTCAGAACTTGTTGGGGATGTAGTAGAAGTTGTAGTATCAGGTGATGTCTGAGTTGTTGCAGCCGTGGTGCTTAAAGTAGTTGTCGACTGTGTAGTAGTAGGTAGAGTTGTTGTAAAGGTACTTGTTTCAGTACTTGTTGGGGATGTAGTGCTAGTTGTAGTATCAGGTGATGTCTGAGTTGTTGCATTCGGACTGGTAAGAGTAGTTGTCGATTGTGTAGTAGTAGATAGAGTTGTTGTAAAGTTACTTGTTTCAGTACTTGTTGGGGATGTAGTGCTAGTTGTAGTATCAGGTGATGACTGAGTTGTTGCAGCCGTGGTAATTGAAGTAGTTGTAGACTGTGTAGTGGTAGGAAGAGTTGTTGTAAGGGTTGTTCCTGATGTACTTGTTTCAGAACTTGTTGGGGATGTAGTAGAAGTTGTAGTATCAGGTGATGTCTGAGTTGTTGCAGCCGTGGTGGATAAAGTAGTTGTAGACTGTGTAGTAGTAGGAAGAGTTGTTGTAAGGGTACTTGTTTCTGTACTTATTGGGGATGGAGTACTAGTAGTATCAGTTGAGGTCTGTGTTGTTGCAGCCGCAGTGGTTAAAGTAGTTGTAGACTGTGTAGTAGTAGGTAGAGTTGTTGTAAGGGTACTTGTTTCTGTACTTGTTGGGGAGGTAGTACTAGTAGTATCAGGTGAGGTCTGTGTGGTTACAGCCGTGCTGCTTAAAGTAGTTGTAGACTGTGTAGTAGTAGGTAGAGTTGTTGTAAAGGTACTTGTTTCAGTACTTTTTGGGGATGTAGTGCTAGTTGTAGTATCAGGTGATGTCTGAGTTGTTGCAGCCGTGGTCATTAAAGTAGATGTAGACTGTGTAGTGGTAGGAAGAGTTGTTGTAAGGGTTTTTCCTGATGTACTTGTTTCTGTACTTGTTGGGGAGGTAGTACTAGTTGTAGTATCAGGTGAGATCTGTGTTGTTGTAGCTGCAGTGGTTAGAGTAGTTGTCGACTGTGTAGTAGCAGGTAGAGTTGTTGTAAAGGTACTTGTTTCAGTACTTGTTGGGGATGTAGTGCTAGTTGTAGTATCAGGTGATGTCTGAGTTGTTGCGACCGTGGTAATTAAAGTAGTTGTAGACTGTGTAGTAGTAGGTAGAGTTGTTGTAAGGGTACTTGTTTCTGTACTTGTTGGATATGGAGTACTAGTAGTATCAGTTGAGGTCTGTGTTGTTGCAGCCGCAGTGGTTAGAGTAGTTGTCGTTTGTGTAGTAGTAGGTAGAGTTGTTGTAAATGTACTTAATTCAGTACTTGTTGGGGATGTAGTACTAGTTGTAGTATCAGGTGATGTCTGAGTTGTTGCAGCCATGGTAATTAAAGTAGTTGTAGACTGTGTAGTGGTAGGAAGAGTTGTTGTAAGGGTTGTTCCTGATGTACTTGTTTCAGAACTTGTTGGGGATGTAGTAGAAGTTGTAGTATCAGGTGATGTCTGAGTTGTTGTAGCCGTGGTGATTAAAGTAGTTGTAGACTGTGTAGTAGTAGGTAGAGTTGTTGTAAGGGTACTTGTTTCTGTACTTGTTGGATATGGAGTACTAGTAGTATCAGTTGAGGTCTGTGTTGTTGCAGCCGCAGTGGTTAGAGTAGTTGTCGTTTGTGTAGTAGTAGGTAGAGTTGTTGTAAATGTACTTAATTCAGTACTTGTTGGGGATGTAGTACTAGTTGTAGTATCAGGTGATGTCTGAGTTGTTGCAGCCATGGTAATTAAAGTAGTTGTAGACTGTGTAGTGGTAGGAAGAGTTGTTGTAAGGGTTGTTCCTGATGTACTTGTTTCAGAACTTGTTGGGGATGTAGTAGAAGTTGTAGTATCAGGTGATGTCTGATTTGTTGCAGCCGTGGTGCTTAAAGTAGTTGTCGACTGTGTAGTAGTAGGTAGAGTTGTTGTAAGGGTACTTGTTTCAGTACTTGATGGGGATATAGTACTAGTTGTAGTATCAGGTGATGTCTGAGTTGTTGCAGCTGTGGTGGATAAAGTAGTTGTAGACTGTGTAGTTGTAGGTAGAGTTGTTGTAAGGGTACTTGTTTCTGTACTTGTTGGGGATGGAGTACTAGTAGTATCAGTTGAGGTCTGTGTTGCTGAAGCCGCAGTGGTTAGAGTAGTTGTCGACTGTGTAGTAGTAGGTAGAGTTGTTGTAAATGTACTTGTTTCAGTACTTGTTGGGGATGGAGTACTAGTAGTATCAGTTGAGGTCTGTGTTGTTGCAGCCACAGTGGTTAGAGTAGTTTTCGACTGTGTAGTAGTAGGTAGAGTTGTTGTAAATGTACTTGTTTCAGTACTTGTTGGGGATGTAGTACTAGTTGTAGTATCAGGTGATGTCTGAGTTGTTGCAGCCGTGGTGGTTAAAGTAGTTGTAGACTGTGTAGTAGTAGGTAGAGATGTTGTAAGGGTACTTGTTTCTGTACTTGTTGGGGAGGTAGTACTAGTAGTATCAGGTGAAGTCTGTGTTGTTGCAGCCGCAGTGGTTAGAGTAGTTGTCGACTGTGTAGTAGTAGGTAGAGTTGTTGTAAATGTACTTGTTTCAGTACTTGTTGGGGATGTAGTACTAGTTGTAGTATCAGGTGATGTCTGAGTTGTTGCAGCCGTGGTGGTTAAAGTAGTTGTAGACTGTGTAGTAGTAGGTAGAGATGTTGTAAGGGTACTTGTTTCTGTACTTGTTGGGGAGGTTGTACTAGTAGTATCAGGTGAAGTCTGTGTTGTTGCAGCCGCTGTGGTTAGAGTAGTTGTCGATTGTGTAGTAGTAGGTAAAGTTGTTGTAAAGGTACTTGTTTCTGTACTTGTTGGGGATGGAGTACTAGTAGTATCAGTTGAGGTCTGTGTTGTTGCAGCCACAGTGGTTAGAGTAGTTTTCGACTGTTTAGTAGTAGGTAGAGTTGTTGTAAATGTACTTGTTTCAGTACTTGTTGGGGATGTAGTACTAGTTGTAGTATCAGGTGATGTCTGAGTTGTTGCAGCCGTGGTGGTTAAAGTAGTCGTAGACTGTGTAGTAGTAGGTAGAGATGTTGTAAGGGTACTTGTTTCTGTACTTGTTGGGGAGGTAGTACTAGTAGTATCAGGTGAAGTCTGTGTTGTTGCAGCCGCAGTGGTTAGAGTAGTTGTCGATTGTGTAGTAGTAGGTAAAGTTGTTGTAAAGGTACTTGTTTCAGTACTTGTTGGGGATGTAGTACTAGTTGTGGTATCAGGTGATATCTGAGTTGTTGCAGCCGTGGTAATTAAAGTAGTTGTAGACTGTGTAGTGGTAGGAAGAGTTGTTGTAAGGGTTGTTCCTGATGTACTTGTTTCAGAACTTGTTGGGGATGTAGTAGAAGTTGTAGTATCAGGTGATGTCTGAGTTGTTGCAGCCGTGGTGCTTAAAGTAGTTGTCGACTGTGTAGTAGTAGGTAGAGTTGTTGTAAAGGTACTTGTTTCAGTACTTGTTGGGGATGTAGTGCTAGTTGTAGTATCAGGTGATGACTGAGTTGTTGCAGCCGTGGTAATTAAAGTAGTTGTAGACTGTGTAGTGGTAGGAAGCGTTGTTGTAAGGGTAGTTCCTGATGTACTTGTTTCAGAACTTGTTGAGGATGTAGTAGAAGTTGTAGTATCAGGTGATGTCTGATTTGTTGCAGCCGTGGTGGATAAAGTAGTTGTAGACTGTGTAGTAGTAGGTAGAGTTGTTGTAAGGGTACTTGTTTCTGTACTTGTTGGGGATGGAGTACTAGTAGTATCAGTTGACGTCTGTGTTGTTGAAGCCGCAGTGGTTAGAGTAGTTGTCGACTGTGTAGTAGTAGGTAAAGTTGTTGTAAATGTACTTGTTTCAGTACTTGTTGGGGATGTAGTACTAGTTGTAGTATCAGGTGATGTCTGAGTAGTTGCAGCCGTGGTGGTTAAAGTATTTGTAGACTGTGTAGTAGTAGTTAGAGATGTTGTAAGGGTACTTGTTTCTGTACTTGTTGGGGATGGAGTACTAGTAGTATCAGTTGAGGTCTGTGTTGTTGCAGCCGCAGTGGTTAGAGTAGTTGTCGACTGTGTAGTAGTAGGTAGAGTTGTTGTAAATGTACTTGTTTCAGTACTTGTTGGGGATGTAGTACTAGTTGTAGTATCAGGTGATGTCTGAGTTGTTGCAGCCGTGGTGCTTAAAGTAGTTGTCGACTGTGTAGTAGTAGGTAGAGTTGTTGTAAAGGTACTTGTTTCAGTACTTGTTGAGGATGTAGTGCTAGTTGTAGTATCAGGTGATGTCTGAGTTGTTGCAGTCGGACTGGTAAGAGTAGTTGTCGATTGTGTAGTAGTAGGTAAAGTTGTTGTAAAGGTACTTGTTTCAGTACTTGTTGGGGATGTAGTACTAGTTGTAGTATCAGGTGATGTCTGAGTTGTTGCAGCCGTGGTAATAAAAGTAGTTGTAGACTGTGTAGTGGTAGGAAGAGTTGTTGTAAGGGTTGTACCTGATGTACTTGTTTCAGAACTTGTTGGGGATGTAGTAGAAGTTGTAGTATCAGGTGATGTCTGAGTTGTTGCAGCCGTGGTGCTTAAAGTAGTTGTCGACTGTGTAGTAGTAGGTAGAGTTGTTGTAAAGGTACTTGTTTCAGTACTTGTTGGGGATGTAGTGCTAGTTGTAGTATCAGGTGATGTCTGAGTTGTTGCATTCGGACTGGTAAGAGTAGTTGTCGATTGTGTAGTAGTAGATAGAGTTGTTGTAAAGTTACTTGTTTCAGTACTTGTTGGGGATGTAGTGCTAGTTGTAGTATCAGGTGATGACTGAGTTGTTGCAGCCGTGGTAATTGAAGTAGTTGTAGACTGTGTAGTGGTAGGAAGAGTTGTTGTAAGGGTTGTTCCTGATGTACTTGTTTCAGAACTTGTTGGGGATGTAGTAGAAGTTGTAGTATCAGGTGATGTCTGAGTTGTTGCAGCCGTGGTGGATAAAGTAGTTGTAGACTGTGTAGTAGTAGGAAGAGTTGTTGTAAGGGTACTTGTTTCTGTACTTATTGGGGATGGAGTACTAGTAGTATCAGTTGAGGTCTGTGTTGTTGCAGCCGCAGTGGTTAGAGTAGTTGTCGTTTGTGTAGTAGTAGGTAGAGTTGTTGTAAATGTACTTAATTCAGTACTTGTTGGGGATGTAGTACTAGTTGTAGTATCAGGTGATGTCTGAGTTGTTGCAGCCGTGGTAATTAAAGTAGTTGTAGACTGTGTAGTGGTAGGAAGAGTTGTTGTAAGGGTTGTTCCTGATGTACTAGTTTCAGAACTTGTTGGGGATGTAGTAGAAGTTGTAGTATCAGGTGATGCCTGAGTTGTTGTAGCCGTGGTGGTTAAAGTAGTTGTAGACTGTGTAGTAGTAGGTAGAGTTGTTGTAAGGGTTGTTCCTGATGTACTAGTTTCAGAACTTGTTGGGGATGTAGTGCTAGTTGTAGTATCAAGTGAGGTCTGTGTGGTTGCAGTCGTGGTGCTTAAAGTAGTTGTAGACTGTGTAGTAGTAGGTAGAGTTGTTGTAAGGGTACTTGTTTCTGTACTTGTTGGGGATGGAGTACTAGTAGTATTAGTTGACGTCTGTGTTGTTGAAGCCGAATTGGTTAGAGTAGTTGTCAACTGTGTAGTAGTAGGTAAAGTTGTTGTAAATGTACTTGTTTTAGTACTTGTTGGGGATGTAGTACTAGTTGTAGTATCATGTGATGTCTGAGTAGTTGCAGCCGTGGTGGTTAAAGTAGTTGTAGACTGTGTAGTAGTAGGTAGAGATGTTGTAAGGGTACTTGTTTCTGTACTTGTTGGGGATGGAGTACTAGTAGTATCAGTTGAGGTCTGTGTTGTTGCAGCCGCAGTGGTTAGAGTAGTTGTCGACTGTGTAGTAGTAGGTAGAGTTGTTGTAAATGTACTTGTTTCAGTACTTGTTGGGGATGTAGTACTAGTTGTAGTATCAGGTGATGTCTGAGTTGTTGCAGCCGTGGTGCTTAAAGTAGTTGTCGACTGTGTAGTAGTAGGTAGAGTTGTTGTAAAGGTACTTGTTTCAGTACTTGTTGAGGATGTAGTGCTAGTTGTAGTATCAGGTGATGTCTGAGTTGTTGCAGTCGGACTGGTAAGAGTAGTTGTCGATTGTGTAGTAGTAGGTAAAGTTGTTGTAAAGGTACTTGTTTCAGTACTTGTTGGGGATGTAGTACTAGTTGTAGTATCAGGTGATGTCTGAGTTGTTGCAGCCGTGGTAATAAAAGTAGTTGTAGACTGTGTAGTGGTAGGAAGAGTTGTTGTAAGGGTTGTACCTGATGTACTTGTTTCAGAACTTGTTGGGGATGTAGTAGAAGTTGTAGTATCAGGTGATGTCTGAGTTGTTGCAGCCGTGGTGCTTAAAGTAGTTGTCGACTGTGTAGTAGTAGGTAGAGTTGTTGTAAAGGTACTTGTTTCAGTACTTGTTGGGGATGTAGTGCTAGTTGTAGTATCAGGTGATGTCTGAGTTGTTGCATTCGGACTGGTAAGAGTAGTTGTCGATTGTGTAGTAGTAGATAGAGTTGTTGTAAAGTTACTTGTTTCAGTACTTGTTGGGGATGTAGTGCTAGTTGTAGTATCAGGTGATGACTGAGTTGTTGCAGCCGTGGTAATTGAAGTAGTTGTAGACTGTGTAGTGGTAGGAAGAGTTGTTGTAAGGGTTGTTCCTGATGTACTTGTTTCAGAACTTGTTGGGGATGTAGTAGAAGTTGTAGTATCAGGTGATGTCTGAGTTGTTGCAGCCGTGGTGGATAAAGTAGTTGTAGACTGTGTAGTAGTAGGTAGAGTTGTTGTAAGGGTACTTGTTTCTGTACTTGTTGGGGAGGTAGTACTAGTAGTATCAGGTGAGGTCTGTGTGGTTACAGCCGTGCTGCTTAAAGTAGTTGTAGACTGTGTAGTAGTAGGTAGAGTTGTTGTAAAGGTACTTGTTTCAGTACTTTTTGGGGATGTAGTGCTAGTTGTAGTATCAGGTGATGTCTGAGTTGTTGCAGCCGTGGTCATTAAAGTAGATGTAGACTGTGTAGTGGTAGGAAGAGTTGTTGTAAGGGTTTTTCCTGATGTACTTGTTTCTGTACTTGTTGGGGAGGTAGTACTAGTTGTAGTATCAGGTGAGATCTGTGTTGTTGTAGCTGCAGTGGTTAGAGTAGTTGTCGACTGTGTAGTAGCAGGTAGAGTTGTTGTAAAGGTACTTGTTTCAGTACTTGTTGGGGATGTAGTGCTAGTTGTAGTATCAGGTGATGTCTGAGTTGTTGCGACCGTGGTAATTAAAGTAGTTGTAGACTGTGTAGTAGTAGGTAGAGTTGTTGTAAGGGTACTTGTTTCTGTACTTGTTGGATATGGAGTACTAGTAGTATCAGTTGAGGTCTGTGTTGTTGCAGCCGCAGTGGTTAGAGTAGTTGTCGTTTGTGTAGTAGTAGGTAGAGTTGTTGTAAATGTACTTAATTCAGTACTTGTTGGGGATGTAGTACTAGTTGTAGTATCAGGTGATGTCTGAGTTGTTGCAGCCATGGTAATTAAAGTAGTTGTAGACTGTGTAGTGGTAGGAAGAGTTGTTGTAAGGGTTGTTCCTGATGTACTTGTTTCAGAACTTGTTGGGGATGTAGTAGAAGTTGTAGTATCAGGTGATGTCTGAGTTGTTGTAGCCGTGGTGATTAAAGTAGTTGTAGACTGTGTAGTAGTAGGTAGAGTTGTTGTAAGGGTACTTGTTTCTGTACTTGTTGGATATGGAGTACTAGTAGTATCAGTTGAGGTCTGTGTTGTTGCAGCCGCAGTGGTTAGAGTAGTTGTCGTTTGTGTAGTAGTAGGTAGAGTTGTTGTAAATGTACTTAATTCAGTACTTGTTGGGGATGTAGTACTAGTTGTAGTATCAGGTGATGTCTGAGTTGTTGCAGCCATGGTAATTAAAGTAGTTGTAGACTGTGTAGTGGTAGGAAGAGTTGTTGTAAGGGTTGTTCCTGATGTACTTGTTTCAGAACTTGTTGGGGATGTAGTAGAAGTTGTAGTATCAGGTGATGTCTGAGTTGTTGCAGCCGTGGTGCTTAAAGTAGTTGTCGACTGTGTAGTAGTAGGTAGAGTTGTTGTAAGGGTACTTGTTTCAGTACTTGATGGGGATATAGTACTAGTTGTAGTATCAGGTGATGTCTGAGTTGTTGCAGCTGTGGTGGATAAAGTAGTTGTAGACTGTGTAGTTGTAGGTAGAGTTGTTGTAAGGGTACTTGTTTCTGTACTTGTTGGGGATGGAGTACTAGTAGTATCAGTTGAGGTCTGTGTTGCTGAAGCCGCAGTGGTTAGAGTAGTTGTCGACTGTGTAGTAGTAGGTAGAGTTGTTGTAAATGTACTTGTTTCAGTACTTGTTGGGGATGGAGTACTAGTAGTATCAGTTGAGGTCTGTGTTGTTGCAGCCACAGTGGTTAGAGTAGTTTTCGACTGTGTAGTAGTAGGTAGAGTTGTTGTAAATGTACTTGTTTCAGTACTTGTTGGGGATGTAGTACTAGTTGTAGTATCAGGTGATGTCTGAGTTGTTGCAGCCGTGGTGGTTAAAGTAGTTGTAGACTGTGTAGTAGTAGGTAGAGATGTTGTAAGGGTACTTGTTTCTGTACTTGTTGGGGAGGTAGTACTAGTAGTATCAGGTGAAGTCTGTGTTGTTGCAGCCGCAGTGGTTAGAGTAGTTGTCGACTGTGTAGTAGTAGGTAGAGTTGTTGTAAATGTACTTGTTTCAGTACTTGTTGGGGATGTAGTACTAGTTGTAGTATCAGGTGATGTCTGAGTTGTTGCAGCCGTGGTGGTTAAAGTAGTTGTAGACTGTGTAGTAGTAGGTAGAGATGTTGTAAGGGTACTTGTTTCTGTACTTGTTGGGGAGGTTGTACTAGTAGTATCAGGTGAAGTCTGTGTTGTTGCAGCCGCTGTGGTTAGAGTAGTTGTCGATTGTGTAGTAGTAGGTAAAGTTGTTGTAAAGGTACTTGTTTCTGTACTTGTTGGGGAGGTAGTACTAGTAGTATCAGGTGAAGTCTGTGTTGTTGCAGCCGCAGTGGTTAGAGTAGTTGTCGATTGTGTAGTAGTAGGTAAAGTTGTTGTAAAGGTACTTGTTTCAGTACTTGTTGGGGATGTAGTACTAGTTGTGGTATCAGGTGATATCTGAGTTGTTGCAGCCGTGGTAATTAAAGTAGTTGTAGACTGTGTAGTGGTAGGAAGAGTTGTTGTAAGGGTTGTTCCTGATGTACTTGTTTCAGAACTTGTTGGGGATGTAGTAGAAGTTGTAGTATCAGGTGATGTCTGAGTTGTTGCAGCCGTGGTGCTTAAAGTAGTTGTCGACTGTGTAGTAGTAGGTAGAGTTGTTGTAAAGGTACTTGTTTCAGTACTTGTTGGGGATGTACTACTAGTTGTAGTATCAGGTGATGTCTGAGTTGTTGCAGTCGGACTGGTAAGAGTAGTTGTCGATCGTGTAGTAGTAGGTAAAATTGTTGTAAAGGTACTTGTTTCAGTACTTGTTGGGGATGTAGTACTAGTTGTAGTATCAGGTGATGTCTGAGTTGTTGCAGCCGTGGTAATTAAAGTAGTTGTAGACTGTGTAGTGGTAGGAAGAGTTGTTGTAAGGGTTGTTCCTGATGTACTTGTTTCAGAACTTGTTGGGGATGTAGTAGAAGTTGTAGTATCAGGTGATGTCTGAGTTGTTGCAGCCGTGGTGCTTAAAGTAGTTGTCGACTGTGTAGTAGTAGGTAGAGTTGTTGTAAAGGTACTTGTTTCAGTACTTGTTGGGGATGTATTGCTAGTTGTAGTATCAGGTGATGACTGAGTTGTTGCAGCCGTGGTAATTAAAGTAGTTGTAGACTGTGTAGTGGTAGGAAGCGTTGTTGTAAGGGTAGTTCCTGATGTACTTGTTTCAGAACTTGTTGAGGATGTAGTAGAAGTTGTAGTATCAGGTGATGTCTGATTTGTTGCAGCCGTGGTGGATAAAGTAGTTGTAGACTGTGTAGTAGTAGGTAGAGTTGTTGTAAGGGTACTTGTTTCTGTACTTGTTGGGGATGGAGTACTAGTAGTATCAGTTGACGTCTGTGTTGTTGAAGCCGCAGTGGTTAGAGTAGTTGTCGACTGTGTAGTAGTAGGTAAAGTTGTTGTAAATGTACTTGTTTCAGTACTTGTTGGGGATGTAGTACTAGTTGTAGTATCAGGTGATGTCTGAGTAGTTGCAGCCGTGGTGGTTAAAGTATTTGTAGACTGTGTAGTAGTAGTTAGAGATGTTGTAAGGGTACTTGTTTCTGTACTTGTTGGGGATGGAGTACTAGTAGTATCAGTTGAGGTCTGTGTTGTTGCAGCCGCAGTGGTTAGAGTAGTTGTCGACTGTGTAGTAGTAGGTAGAGTTGTTGTAAATGTACTTGTTTCAGTACTTGTTGGGGATGTAGTGCTAGTTGTAGTATCAGGTGATGTCTGAGTTGTTGCAGTCGGACTGGTAAGAGTAGTTGTCGATTGTGTAGTAGTAGGTAAAGTTGTTGTAAAGGTACTTGTTTCAGTACTTGTTGGGGATGTAGTACTAGTTGTAGTATCAGGTGATGTCTGAGTTGTTGCAGCCGTGGTAATAAAAGTAGTTGTCGACTGTGTAGTAGTAGGTAGAGTTGTTGTAAAGGTACTTGTTTCAGTACTTGTTGAGGATGTAGTGCTAGTTGTAGTATCAGGTGATGTCTGAGTTGTTGCAGTCGGACTGGTAAGAGTAGTTGTCGATTGTGTAGTAGTAGGTAAAGTTGTTGTAAAGGTACTTGTTTCAGTACTTGTTGGGGATGTAGTACTAGTTGTAGTATCAGGTGATGTCTGAGTTGTTGCAGCCGTGGTAATAAAAGTAGTTGTAGACTGTGTAGTGGTAGGAAGAGTTGTTGTAAGGGTTGTACCTGATGTACTTGTTTCAGAACTTGTTGGGGATGTAGTAGAAGTTGTAGTATCAGGTGATGTCTGAGTTGTTGCAGCCGTGGTGCTTAAAGTAGTTGTCGACTGTGTAGTAGTAGGTAGAGTTGTTGTAAAGGTACTTGTTTCAGTACTTGTTGGGGATGTAGTGCTAGTTGTAGTATCAGGTGATGTCTGAGTTGTTGCATTCGGACTGGTAAGAGTAGTTGTCGATTGTGTAGTAGTAGATAGAGTTGTTGTAAAGTTAATTGTTTCAGTACTTGTTGGGGATGTAGTGCTAGTTGTAGTATCAGGTGATGACTGAGTTGTTGCAGCCGTGGTAATTGAAGTAGTTGTAGACTGTGTAGTGGTAGGAAGAGTTGTTGTAAGGGTTGTTCCTGATGTACTTGTTTCAGAACTTGTTGGGGATGTAGTAGAAGTTGTAGTATCAGGTGATGTCTGAGTTGTTGCAGCCGTGGTGGATAAAGTAGTTGTAGACTGTGTAGTAGTAGGAAGAGTTGTTGTAAGGGTACTTGTTTCTGTACTTATTGGGGATGGAGTACTAGTAGTATCAGTTGAGGTCTGTGTTGTTGCAGCCGCAGTGGTTAGAGTAGTTGTCGTTTGTGTAGTAGTAGGTAGAGTTGTTGTAAATGTACTTAATTCAGTACTTGTTGGGGATGTAGTACTAGTTGTAGTATCAGGTGATGTCTGAGTTGTTGCAGCCGTGGTAATTAAAGTAGTTGTAGACTGTGTAGTGTTAGGAAGAGTTGTTGTAAGGGTTGTTCCTGATGTACTTGTTTCAGAACTTGTTGGGGATGTAGTAGAAGTTGTAGTATCAGGTGATGCCTGAGTTGTTGTAGCCGTGGTGGTTAAAGTAGTTGTAGACTGTGTAGTAGTAGGTAGAGTTGTTGTAAGGGTACTTGTTTCTGTACTTGTTGGGGAGGAAGTACTAGTAGTATCAGGTGAGGTCTGTGTGTTTGCAGCCGTGGTGCTTAAAGTAGTTGTAGACTGTGTAGTAGTAGGTAGAGTTGTTGTAAGGGTACTTGTTTCTGTACTTGTTGGGGATGGAGTCCTAGTAGTATCAGTTGAGGTCTGTGGTGTTGCAGCCACAGTGGTTAGAGTAGTTGTCGACTGTGTAGTAGTAGGTAGAGTTGTTGTAAGGGTACTTGTTTCTGTACTTGTTGGGGATGTAGTGCTAGTTGTAGTATCAGGTGATGTCTGAGTTGTTGCAGCCGTGGTGGATAAAGTAGTTGTAGACTGTGTAGTAGTAGGTAGAGTTGTTGTAAGGGTACTTGTTTCTGTACTTGTTGGGGATGGAGTACTAGTAGTATCAGTTGAGGTCTGTGTTGTTGCAGCCGCACTGGTTAGAGTAGTTGTCGACTGTGTAGTAGTAGGTAGAGTTGTTGTAAAGGTACTTGTTTCAGTACTTGTTGGGGATGTAGTACTAGTTGTAGTATCAGGTGATGTCTGAGTTGTTGCAGCCGTGGTAATTAAAGTAGTTGTAGACTGTGTAGTGGTAGGAAGAGTTGTTGTAAGGGTTGTTCCTGATGTACTTGTTTCTGTACTTGTTGGGGATGTAGTACTAGTTGTAGTATCAGGTGAGGTCTGTGTTGTTGCAGGTGCGGTGGTTAGAGTAGTTGTCGACTGTGTAGTAGTAGGTAGAGTTGTAAAAGTACTTGTTTCTGTACTTGTTGGGGTGGTATTACTAGTAGTATCAGTTGAGGTCTGTGTGGTTGCAGCCGCAGTGGTTAGAGTAGTTGTCGACTGTGTAGTAGTAGTTAGAGTTGTTGTAAAGGTACTTGTTTCAGTACTTGTTGGGGATGTAGTGCTAGTTGTAGTATCAGGTGATGACTGAGTTGTTGCAGCCGTGGTAATTAAAGTAGTTGTAGACTGTGTAGTGGTAGGAAGAGTTGTTGTAAGAGTTGTTCCTGATGTACTTGTTTCAGAACTTGTTGGGGATGTAGTAGAAGTTGTAGTATCAGGTGATGTCTGAGTTGTTGCAGCCGTGGTGGTTAAAGTGGTTGTAGACTGTGTAGTAGAAGGTAGAGTTGTTGTAAGGGTACTTGTTTCTGTACTTGTTGGGGATGGAGTACTAGTAGTATCAGTTGAGTTCTGTGTTGTTGCAGCCGCAGTGGTTAGAGTAGTTGTCGACTGTGTAGTAGTAGGTAGAGTTGTTGTAAGGGTACTTGTTTCAGTACTTGTTGGGGATGTAGTGCTAGTTGTAGTATCAGTTGATGTCTGAGCTGTTGCAGCCATGGTAATTAAAGTAGTTGTAGACTGTGTGGTGGTAGGAAGAGTTGTTTTAAGGGTTGTTCCTGATGTACTTGTTTCAGAACTTGTTGGGGATGTAGTAGAAGTTGTAGTATCAGGTGATGTCTGAGTTGTTGCAGCCGTGGTGCTTAAAGTATTTGTAGACTGTGTAGTAGTGGGTAGAGTTGTTGTAAGGGTACTTGTTTCTGTACTTGTTGGGGATGTAGTACTAGTTGTAGTATCAGGTGAGGTCTGTGTTGTTGCAGGTGCGGTGGTTAGACTAGTTGTCGACTGTGTAGTAGTAGGTAGAGTTTTTGTAAAAGTACTTGTTTCTGTACTTGTTGGGGTGGTATTACTAGTAGTATCAATTGAGGTCTGTGTGGTTGCAGCCGCAGCGGTTAGAGTAGTTGTCGATTGTGTAGTAGTAGGTAGAGTTGTTGTAAAGGTACTTGTTTCAGTACTTGTTGGGGATGTAGTGCTAGTTGTAGTATCAGGTGATGTCTGCGTTGTTGCAGCCGTGGTAATTAAAGTAGTTGCAGACTGTGTAGTGGTAGGAAGAGTTGTTGTAAGGGTTGTTCCTGATGTACTTGTTTCAGAACTTGTTGGGGATGTAGTAGAGGTTGTAGTATCAGGTGATGTCTGAGTTGTTGTAGCCGTGGTGGTTAAAGTAGTTGTAGACTGTGTAGTAGTAAGTAGAGTTGTTGTAAGGGTACTTGTTTCTATACTTGTTGGGGATGGAGTACTAGTAGTATCAGGTGAGGTCTGTGTTGTTGCAGCCGCAGTGGTTAGTGTAGTTGTTGACTGTGTAGTAGCAGGTAGAGTTGTTGTAAAGGTACTTGTTTCAGTACTTGTTGGGGATGTAGTACTAGTTGTAGCATCAGGTGATTTCTGAGTTGTTGCAGCCGTGGTAATTAAAGTAGTTGTAGACTGTGTAGTGGTAGGAAGAGTTGTTGTAAGGGTTGTTCCTGATGTACTTGTTTCTGTACTTGTTGGGGATGTAGTACTAGTTGTAGTATCAGGTGAGGTCTGTGTTGTTGCAGGTGCGGTGGTTAGAGTAGTTGTCGACTGTGTAGTAGTAGGTAGAGTTGTAAAAGTACTTGTTTCTGTACTTGTTGGGGTGGTATTACTAGTAGTATCAGTTGAGGTCTGTGTGGTTGCAGCCGCAGTGGTTAGAGTAGTTGTCGACTGTGTAGTAGTAGGTAGAGTTGTTGTAAAGGTACTTGTTACAGTACTTGTTGGGGATGTAGTGCTAGTTGTATTATCAGGTGATGACTGAGTTGTTGCAGCCGTGGTAATTAAAGTAGTTGTAGACTGTGTAGTGGTAGGAAGAGTTGTTGTAAGGGTTGTTCCTGATGTACTTGTTTCAGAACTTGTTGGGGATGTAGTAGAAGTTGTAGTATCAGGTGAGGTCTGTGTTGTTGCAGCTGCGGTGGTTAGAGTAGTTGTAGACTGTGTAGTAGTGGGTAGAGTTGTTGTAAATGTACTTGTTTCTGTACTTGTTGGGGTGGTATTACTAGTAGTATCAGTTGAGTTCTGTGTGATTGCAGCCACAGTGGTTAGAGTAGTTGTCGACTGTGTAGTAATAGGTAGAGTTGTTGTAAAGGTACTTGTTTCAGTACTTGTTGGGGATGTAGTGCTAGTTGTAGTATCAGGGGATGTCTGAGTTGTTGCAGCCGTGGTAATTAAAGTATTTGTAGACTGTGTAGTGGTAGGAAGAGTTGTTGTAAGGGTACTTGTTTCAGAACTTGTTGGGGATGTAGTAGAAGTTGTAGTATCAGGTGATGTCTGAGTTGTTGCAGCCGTGGTGCTTAAAGTAGTTGTAGACTGTGTAGTAGTAGGTAGAGTTGTTGTAAGGGTACTTGTTTCTGTACTTGTTGGGGTGGTATTAGTAGTAGTATCAGGTGAAGTCTGTGTTGTTGCAGCCGCAGTGCTTAGAGTAGTTGTAGACTGTGTAGTGGTAGGAAGAGTTGTTGTAAGGGTACTTGTTTCAGAACTTGTTGGGGATGTAGTAGAAGTTGTAGTATCAGGTGATGTCTGAGTTGTTGTAGCCGTGGTGGTTAAAATAGTTGTAGACTGTGTAGTAGTAGGTAGAGTTGTTGTAAAGGTACTTGTTTCTGTACTTGTTGGGGAGGTAGTACTAGTAGTATCAGGTGAGGTCTGTGTGGTTGCAGCCATGGTGCTTAAAGTAGTTGTAGACTGTGTAGTAGTAGGTAGAGTTGTTGTAAGGGTTCTTGTTTCTGTACTTGTTGGGGATGTAGTACTAGTTGTAGTATCAGGTGAGGTCTGTGTTGTTGCAGGTGCGGTGGTTAGAGTAGTTGTCGACTGTGTAGTAGTAGGTAGAGTTGTTGTAAAAGTACTTGTTTCTGTACTTGTTGGGGTGGTATTACTAGTAGTATCTGTTGAGGTCTGTGTTGTTGCAGCCGCAGTGGTTAGAGTAGTTGTCGACTGTGTAGTAGTAGGTAGAGTTGTTGTAAAGGTACTTGTTTCAGTACTTGTTGGGGATGTAGTGCTAGTTGTAGTATCAGGTGATGTCTGAGTTGTTGCAGCCATGGTAATTAAAGTAGTTGTAGACTGTGTAGTGGTAGGAAGAGTTGTTGTAAGGGTTGTTCCTGATGTACTTGTTTCAGAACTTGTTGGGGATGTAGTAGAAGTTGTAGTATCAGGTGATGTCTGAGTTGTTGTAGCCGTGGTGGTTAAAGTAGTTGTAGACTGTGTAGTAGTAAGTAGAGTTGTTGTAAGGGTACTTGTTTCTGTACTTGTTGGGGAGGTAGTACTAGTAGTATCAGGTGATGTCTGAGTTGTTGTAGCCGTGGTGCTTAAAGTAGTTGTAGACTGTGTAGTAGTAGGTAGAGTTGTTGTAAGGGTACTTGTTTCTGTACTTGTTGGGGATGGAGTACTAGTAGTATCAGGTGAGGTCTGTGTTGTTGCAGCCGCAGTGGTTAGTGTAGTTGTCGACTGTGTAGTAGCAGGTAGAGTTGTTGTAAAGGTACTTGTTTCAGTACTTGTTGGGGATGTAGTACTAGTTGTAGCATCAGGTGATGTCTGAGTTGTTGCAGCCATGGTAATTAAAGTAGTTGTAGACTGTGTAGTGGTAGGAAGAGTTGTTGTAAGGGTTGATCCTGATGTACTTGTTTCAGAACTTGTTGGGGATGTAGTAGAAGTTGCAGTATCAGGTGATGTCTGAGTTGTTGCAGCCGTGGTGCTTAAAGTAGTTGTAGACTGTGTAGTAGTAGGTAGAGTTGTTGTAAGGGTACTTGTTTCTGTACTTGTTGGGGATGGAGTACTAGTAGTATCAGTTGAGGTCTGTGTTGTTGCAGCCGCAGTGGTTAGAGTAGTTGTCGACTGTGTAGTAGTAGGTAGAGTTGTTGTAAATGTACTTGTTTCAGTACTTGTTGGGGATGTAGTACTAGTTGAAGTATCAGGTGATGACTGAGTTGTTGCAGCCGTGGTAATTAAAGTAGTTGTAGACTGTGTAGTGGTAGGAAGAGTTGTTGTAAGGGTTGTTCCTGATGTACTTGTTTCAGAACTTGTTGGGGATGTAGTACTAGTTGTACTATCAGGTGAGGTCTGTGTTGTTGCAGCTGCGGTGGTTAGAGTAGTTGTCGACTGTTTAGTAGTAGGTAGAGTTGTTGTAAAGGTACTTGTTTCTGTACTTGTTGGGGAGGTAGTACTAGTAGTATCAGGTGAGGTCTGTGTGGTTGCAGCCATGGTGCTTAAAGTAGTTGTAGACTGTGTAGTAGTAGGTAGAGTTGTTGTAAGGGTTCTTGTTTCTGTACTTGTTGGGGATGTAGTACTAGTTGTAGTATCAGGTGAGGTCTGTGTTGTTGCAGGTGCGGTGGTTAGAGTAGTTGTCGACTGTGTAGTAGTAGGTAGAGTTGTTGTAAAAGTACTTGTTTCTGTACTTGTTGGGGTGGTATTACTAGTAGTATCTGTTGAGGTCTGTGTTGTTGCAGCCGCAGTGGTTAGAGTAGTTGTCGACTGTGTAGTAGTAGGTAGAGTTGTTGTAAAGGTACTTGTTTCAGTACTTGTTGGGGATGTAGTGCTAGTTGTAGTATCAGGTGATGTCTGAGTTGTTGCAGCCATGGTAATTAAAGTAGTTGTAGACTGTGTAGTGGTAGGAAGAGTTGTTGTAAGGGTTGTTCCTGATGTACTTGTTTCAGAACTTGTTGGGGATGTAGTAGAAGTTGTAGTATCAGGTGATGTCTGAGTTGTTGTAGCCGTGGTGGTTAAAGTAGTTGTAGACTGTGTAGTAGTAAGTAGAGTTGTTGTAAGGGTACTTGTTTCTGTACTTGTTGGGGAGGTAGTACTAGTAGTATCAGGTGATGTCTGAGTTGTTGTAGCCGTGGTGCTTAAAGTAGTTGTAGACTGTGTAGTAGTAGGTAGAGTTGCTGTAAGGGTACTTGTTTCTGTACTTGTTGGGGATGGAGTACTAGTAGTATCAGGTGAGGTCTGTGTTGTTGCAGCCGCAGTGGTTAGTGTAGTTGTCGACTGTGTAGTAGCAGGTAGAGTTGTTGTAAAGGTACTTGTTTCAGTACTTGTTGGGGATGTAGTACTAGTTGTAGCATCAGGTGATGTCTGAGTTGTTGCAGCCATGGTAATTAAAGTAGTTGTAGACTGTGTAGTGGTAGGAAGAGTTGTTGTAAGGGTTGATCCTGATGTACTTGTTTCAGAACTTGTTGGGGATGTAGTAGAAGTTGCAGTATCAGGTGATGTCTGAGTTGTTGCAGCCGTGGTGCTTAAAGTAGTTGTAGACTGTGTAGTAGTAGGTAGAGTTGTTGTAAGGGTACTTGTTTCTGTACTTGTTGGGGATGGAGTACTAGTAGTATCAGTTGAGGTCTGTGTTGTTGCAGCCGCAGTGGTTAGAGTAGTTGTCGACTGTGTAGTAGTAGGTAGAGTTGTTGTAAATGTACTTGTTTCAGTACTTGTTGGGGATGTAGTACTAGTTGAAGTATCAGGTGATGACTGAGTTGTTGCAGCCGTGGTAATTAAAGTAGTTGTAGACTGTGTAGTGGTAGGAAGAGTTGTTGTAAGGGTTGTTCCTGATGTACTTGTTTCAGAACTTGTTGGGGATGTAGTACTAGTTGTACTATCAGGTGAGGTCTGTGTTGTTGCAGCTGCGGTGGTTAGAGTAGTTGTCGACTGTTTAGTAGTAGGTAGAGTTGTTGTAAAGGTACTTGTTACAGTACTTGTTGGGGATGTAGTGCTAGTTGTATTATCAGGTGAGATCTGTGTTGTTGCAGCTGCGGTGGTTAGAGTAGTTGTCGACTGTGTAGTAGTGGGTAGAGTTGTTGTAAAGGTACTTGTTACAGTACTTGTTGGGGATGTAGTGCTAGTTGTATTATCAGGTGATGACTGAGTTGTTGCAGCCGTGGTAATTAAAGTAGTTGTAGACTGTGTAGTGGTAGGAAGAGTTGTTGTAAGGGTTGTTCCTGATGTACTTGTTTCAGAACTTGTTGGGGATGTAGTACTAGTTGTACTATCAGGTGAGGTCTGTGTTGTTGCAGCTGCGGTGGTTAGAGTAGTTGTCGACTGTGTAGTAGTGGGTAGAGTTGTTGTAAATGTACTTGTTTCTGTACTTGTTGGGGTGGTATTACTAGTAGTATCAGTTGAGTTCTGTGTGATTGCAGCCACAGTGGTTAGAGTAGTTGTCGACTGTGTAGTAGTAGGTAGAGTTGTTGTAAAGGTACTTGTTTCAGTACTTGTTGGGGATGTAGTGCTAGTTGTAGTATCAGGGGATGTCTGAGTTTTTGCAGCCGTGGTAATTAAAGTATTTGTAGACTGTGTAGTGGTAGGAAGAGTTGTTGTAAGGGTACTTGTTTCAGAACTTGTTGGGGATGTAGTAGAAGTTGTAGTATCAGGTGATGTCTGAGTTGTTGCAGCCGTGGTGCTTAAAGTAGTTGTAGACTGTGTAGTAGTAGGTAGAGTTGTTGTAAGGGTACTTGTTTCTGTACTTGTTGGGGTGGTATTAGTAGTAGTATTAGTTGAGGTCTGTGTGGTTGCAGCCGCAGTGGTTAGAGTAGTTGTCGACTGTGTAGTAGTAGGTAGAGTTGTTGTAAAGGTACTTGTTTCAGTACTTGTTAGGGATGTAGAGCTAGTTGTAGTATCAGGTGATGTCTGAGTTGTTGCAGCCGTGGTAATTAAAGTAGTTGTAGACTGTGTAGTGGTAGGAAGAGTTGTTGTAAGGGTTGTTCCTGATGTACTTGTTTCAGAACTTGTTGGGGATGTAGTAGAAGTTGTAGTATCAGGTGATGTCTGAGTTGTTGCAGCCGTGGTGGTTAAAGTAGTTGTAGACTGTGTAGTAGTAGGTAGAGTTGTTGTAAGGGTACTTGTTTCTGTACTTGTTGGGGAGGTAGTACTAGTAGTATCAGGTGAAGTCTGTGTTGTTGCAGCCGCAGTGCTTAGAGTAGTTGTAGACTGTGTAGTGGTAGGAAGAGTTGTTGTAAGGGTACTTGTTTCAGAACTTGTTGGGGATGTAGTAGAAGTTGTAGTATCAGGTGATGTCTGAGTTGTTGTAGCCGTGGTGGTTAAAATAGTTGTAGACTGTGTAGTAGTAGGTAGAGTTGTTGTAAAGGTACTTGTTTCTGTACTTGTTGGGGAGGTAGTACTAGTAGTATCAGGTGAGGTCTGTGTGGTTGCAGCCATGGTGCTTAAAGTAGTTGTAGACTGTGTAGTAGTAGGTAGAGTTGTTGTAAGGGTTCTTGTTTCTGTACTTGTTGGGGATGTAGTACTAGTTGTAGTATCAGGTGAGGTCTGTGTTGTTGCAGGTGCGGTGGTTAGAGTAGTTGTCGACTGTGTAGTAGTAGGTAGAGTTGTTGTAAAAGTACTTGTTTCTGTACTTGTTGGGGTGGTATTACTAGTAGTATCAGTTGAGGTCTGTGTTGTTGCAGCCGCAGTGGTTAGAGTAGTTGTCGACTGTGTAGTAGTAGGTAGAGTTGTTGTAAAGGTACTTGTTTCAGTACTTGTTGGGGATGTAGTGCTAGTTGTAGTATCAGGTGATGTCTGAGTTGTTGCAGCCGTGGTAATTAAAGTAGTTGTAGACTGTGTAGTGGTAGGAAGCGTTGTTGTAAGGGTTGTTCCTGATGTACTTGTTTCAGAACTTGTTGGGGATGTAGTAGAAGTTGTAGTATCAGGTGATGTCTGAGTTGTTGTAGCCGTGGTGGTTAAAGTAGTTGTAGACTGTGTAGTAGTAAGTAGAGTTGTTGTAAGGGTACTTGTTTCTGTACTTGTTGGGGAGGTAGTACTAGTAGTATCAGGTGATGTCTGAGTTGTTGTAGCCGTGGTGCTTAAAGTAGTTGTAGACTGTGTAGTAGTAGGTAGAGTTGTTGTAAGGGTACTTGTTTCTGTACTTGTTGGGGATGGAGTACTAGTAGTATCAGGTGAGGTCTGTGTTGTTGCAGCCGCAGTGGTTAGTGTAGTTGTCGACTGTGTAGTAGCAGGTAGAGTTGTTGTAAAGGTACTTGTTTCAGTACTTGTTGGGGATGTAGTACTAGTTGTAGCATCAGGTGATGTCTGAGTTGTTGCAGCCATGGTAATTAAAGTAGTTGTAGACTGTGTAGTGGTAGGAAGAGTTGTTGTAAGGGTTGATCCTGATGTACTTGTTTCAGAACTTGTTGGGGATGTAGTAGAAGTTGCAGTATCAGGTGATGTCTGAGTTGTTGCAGCCGTGGTGCTTAAAGTAGTTGTAGACTGTGTAGTAGTAGGTAGAGTTGTTGTAATGGTACTTGTTTCTGTACTTGTTGGGGATGGAGTACTAGTAGTATCAGGTAAGGTCTGTGTTGTTGCAGCCGCAGTGGTTAGAGTAGTTGTCGACTGTGTAGTAGTAGGTAGAGTTGTTGTAAAGGTACTTGTTTCAGTACTTGTTGGGGATGTAATACTAGTTGTAGTATCAGGTAATGTCTGAGTTGTTGCAGCCGTGGTAATTAAAGTAGTTGTAGACTGTGTAGTGGTAGGAAGAGTTGTTGTAAGGGTTGTTCCTGATGTACTTGTTTCAGAACTTGTTGGGGATGTAGTAGAAGTTGTAGTATCAGGTGATGTCTGATTTGTTGCAGCCGTGGTGCTTAAAGTAGTTGTAGACTGTGTAGTAGTAGGTAGAGTTGTTGTAAGGGTACTTGTTTCTGTACTTGTTGGGGAGGTAGTACTAGTTGTAGTATCAGGTGCGGTCTGTGTTGCAGCTGTGGTGGTTAGAGTAGTTGTCGACTGTGTAGTAGTAGATAGAGTTGTTGTAAAGGTACTTGTTTCTGTACTTGTTGGGGTGGTATTACTAGTAGTATCAGTTGAGGTCTGTGTGGTTGCAGCCACAGTGGTTAGAGCAGTTGTCGACTGTGTAGTAGTAGGTAGAGTTGTTGTAAAGGTACTTGTTTCAGTACTTGTTGGGGATTTAGTACTAGTTGTAGTATCAGGTGATGTCTGAGTTGTTGCAGCCGTGGTAATTAAAGTAGTTGTAGACTGTGTAGTGGTAGGAAGAGTTGCTGTAAGGGTTGTTCCTGATGTACTTGTTTCAGAACTTGTTGGGGATGTAGTAGAAGTTGTAGTATCAGTTGAGGTCTGTGTTGTTGTAGCTGCAGTGGTTAAAGTAGTTGTAGATTGTGTAGTAGTAGGTAGAGTTGTTGTAAGGGTACTTGTTTCTGTACTTGTTGGGGAGATAGTACTAGTAGTATCAGGTGAGGTCTGTGTGGTTGCAGCCGCAGTGGTTAGAGTAGTTGTCGACTGTGTAGTAGTAGGTAGAGTTGTTGTAAAGGTACTTGTTTCAGTACTTGTTGGGGATGTAGTACTAGTTGTAGTATCAGGTAATGTCTGAGTTGTTTCAGCCGTGGTAATTAAAGTAGTTGTAGACTGTGAAGCATTAGGTAGAGTTGTTGTAAGGGTTGTTCCTGATGTACTTGTTTCTATTCTTGTTGAGAATGTAGTACTAGTTGTATCAGTTGACGTTAGTGTTGTTGCATCTTTGGTTCTTAGAGTAGTTGTAGACTGTGTAGTAGTAGGTATAGTTGCTGTAAGGGTTGTTCCTGTACTTTTTGGGGATGTTGTACTAGTTGTAGTATCAGGCGAGGTCTGTGTTTTTGCTGCATTTGTGGTCTGTGTAGTTGTATATTGAGTAGTTATAGGTTGAGTTGTAATTATTGCAACTGATGTACCTGATACATTACTCGATGTCGATGTTATTTCTTGACTTGTTGTTGCAGGTTTTGAACTTGTAGACACAGTTGAACTGGGTGTTGGATCATTGGGTGATGCAGTGGGTGCACCAGTATTACTGGTATATGATGTTGTGGCTAAAGTAATGAGATTTTTAAGAATAATTTATGATATGCTTTCATGAAATACGTTCATGTCCTTTACTTCAACGATATTACAATCTGTCTATCTATCTATCTATCTATCTATCTATCTATCTATCTATCTATCTATCTAAGAAATGGAAAAAATGGCAGCACTCCAACATTTAGAAACAGTGTGGGTATATTCCAAGCAGCGACGTTTCGGTATCTATCTATCTATCTATCTATCTATCTATCTATCTATCTATCTTCCATTTCCTATCTATCTATCTATCTATCTATCTATCTATCTATCTATCGATCTATCTCCTATCTATCTATCTATCTATCTATCTATCTATCTATCTCCTATCTATCTATCTATCTATCTCCTATCTATCTATCTATCTATCTATCTATCTATCTATCTATCTTCCATTTCCTATCTATCTATCTATCTATCTATCTATCTATCTATCTATCTATCTCCTATCTATCTATCTATCGATCTATCTCCTATCTATCTATCTATCTATCTATCTATCTATCTATCTATCTATCGATCTGTCTCCTATCTATCTATCTATCTATCTATCTATCTATCTATTTCATTATCTAATATCTATATATTTCATATCAATCTATATTATAGTTGCATTATCAATCAGTGAGAGCTGAAATCTTTTAACATTCAAGATAGCTAGATAGATGATTGATTGATTGATAGATAGGAGATAGATAGATAGATAGATAGATAGGAGATAGATAGATAGATAGATAGATAGATAGATAGATAGATAGATAGATAGGAGATATATATGTGGTAGATAAATCCTGTAGGTAGGTATTGCAGGTATATAGATCTGGTTATATACAGGACAGTGCAGCACATTATATAATCGCAGTCCATTCTGTATAATTATAGATTCAGTATTTCCTAGTATATACATGAGTGCGGATTACAGCAGCTAATTATCTTATTGGATTATCCCAGACTGCTGCTGTTTTTGTGAATAATCCTTTCTCCGGGAAGGAGAACTAGGAGTGACGGTGTGAGTCGCGGAGTTCAGTTGGAGCAGAAGGTGCGGCTTTGGTTTCTACCCAAATATAATAGAGGAAGATTTTGTTCTGTGCAAAAGAGAAGAGACTCAAAAAGTGAGAAAGGAGGAAGAAAAGTGCGGAAGAGAAGGAGGTGAGTAATAATCCCGTGTATATCCTACTGTACCTGGTGTCGTCGTCTCTGCACCTACAAGACAAGCAACACGTCAGCGTTATACACCGTCCTGTATTACATGTCTCATACATACGTGGGGCGCAGTACACTCTACTTGTCACACATATGATATTCTGTATCTCTTCATGTTCTGTGTGTTTCCTCTTATATTTGTGTCACGTTAGATTTTGCTACTTTTAGTGTTTTTGTAGCTGTGACATCACTAGTATATAATGTGACATCACTACTATATAAATACATTTAATACGTTTTGTATCGTCCGAGATGAGTTTGACTCCAAATGTTGTGTTTATAAAGGGACATCGATCAGCCATATCTTTAAGGCCACTTTGGCTGCGATTCCACAGACCGCCATGTCACCCTCTGATTCCTTCACTGCGACCCCAAGGGGCTGTGACTGGGGAACAAAATCCATCAGTGCTTGAACTTTTTGTGAATAGTTTCAGTCTCCAAGTCTCGAAGCTTTTTGTTATTGCCCTTGTCTGTGCAAATCCAGTAGCACAAGCCGGGCACATCATCTACGTAGCGCCCCCCGCGTCTGGGTTATTGTTCTGCATTTCCATCCTTTTGCCTATTTTTCTATTTTTGGTTGAAATTGTCAAATACTGAAGGAATTGCAAATTTATTGATGATTTTTATGAAACTTTTTAATGTAGATGTCAGGTCCTTAATAGTAGGTGGAATGTTCTCTCCCAGAAAAGATTACCACCTGTATTCCTAGCAACAGCGCCATTATTGTGCAAAGGTTGTGACTGGTATTGCAGCCCCTTCAGATGAATTGCAGACACAGCGATGGACAAGACCGACGCTCTTATACATCCCCTTTAACAACTTACATTTTGTCTAATTCTCATAATATTGTGTACAGACCTAGCAAACTTCAACTTGACAATACAGTTGCTTTCATGGGACTGCGGGCACCATCAGTGTCGGACTAGCCCACAAATACAATAATGGTCCAATACGACACACAAATTTGAAGGGTACCATGTGCTATGTCCTGGGGGGCCCTCGAATCATTTATCGGGTGGTCCCAAAGAACCGGAACCCGACATTGGGCGCAGATATTGTTAGGGTTAGTAGAATTCTGATTAACAAGGATTCTATCAGTTGTTATTTTATGACATATCTATAACAGAAACAAAACCAATTTTTGCCAATTTTTGCCCACAATCTACTAAGAATAGGTGAAACGCAGAGAATGTTCTGAGAAACTTACAAGTCTGAGTCTCAAAATATAAAGGAGATTCTCACTAACATACAATAGAAAGAAAGAAAAATGGCAAAAGTGCAAACCTGTCCTTATTAGGAGCAATATAGAGATTATTGTTGTATTTTATTATTATTATTATTATTATTATTATTATTATTATTATTATTATTATTATTATTATCATAATAATAATACTATATATATATATATATATATATATATATATATATATTTATTTTTTATTTTTATTTTTTTAAGTGTCCACTTTTGGAAAATAATTTTTTTTGTGTGAAACAAAACACAATGTTTTCATTTGTGACACTCAACAAGTGGAAGATGCGGGACCTCAGCGAGCCTGACAGATGTGCACAGCCACATACACCAAGAAATAGCTCCACTAGATTTGCTTTTCTATCATACAGACCAGGAAAGGTGCAAGAAATTTATTAAAATCCCCGAGTTTACAAAACTTTTTCCGCTTCTTACTTGCTAGCACAGATTACAGTGTATACAAATCTGCAAATATCGGCAAATAAAAATCACATCTAGAAATCTGAATGGGGTTATTTTAAGGCAGAGACAGAAACTCCGGGTATAAGTCCCGTCCGTGCCAGAAGTAGAAGTTACTGAATGTCGGATCTAAGAGGCTCCACTTATATTACTGATGGTTGTTCTGTACTCCGAACGTTGCTCTAATGATACATTATATTATTATTATTATTATTATTATTATTATTATTATTATTATTATTCTATAGTAGTAGTAATATTGATCTTGTTATTATGTTGTTGTTATCGGCTGTATTAGTAGTAGTACTATTATTATTGTGTTTAGTGGTGGTAGTACTATATGTAGGAGTATTATTATTGTATTTAGTGTAGGTGGTTGTGATACTGTTACTATTACACTTAGTGGTAGTAATTCTATATGTAGTATAATTATTATTATTATATTTAGTGTTGGTGGTTGTGATACTATTACTATTGTACTTAGTGGTAGTAATACTATATGTAGGAGTATTGTTATTATTTTATATAGTGTTGGTGGTTGTGATACTGTTACTATTGCACTTAGTGGTAGTAATACTATATGTAGGAGTATTGTTATTATTTTATATAGTGTTGGTGGTTGTGATACTGTTACTATTGCACTTAGTGGTGGTAATACTATATGTAGTATAATTATTAATGGTTTTAGTGTTGGTTGTTGTGATACTATTACTATTGTGCTGAGTGGTAGTAATACTATATGTAGGAGTATTGTTATTATTGTATTTAGTGTTGGTGGTTTTGATACAATTACTATTACTTTTGCACTTAGTGGTAGTAATACAATATATCAAATCAAACAGGCTTTACTGGAACGTCCGAATAGATATGTGGCATTGCCAAAGCTAGTAAAGGGGGGGGGTTGGAGTCGGAGGGGGGGGTGAGTGGTGGGTATGGGGGGTTGGGGTGGTTGATTTGGGGTATGAGGGGGAGTTCACACGGAGTAACGTGCCGCGTGATGTGGCACGTATACGGCATGAGACTTTGAGCGCCGCATACGCTCCCATTGATTCCAATGGGAGCCTGGATCGTATACGCGGCGTTATTTTGCGGCAGTGATTTTGCGGCCACAAAAATCAATGGGAGCGTATACGGCGCTCAAAGTCTCACACGCCGTATACGTGCCAGGTCACGCGGCACTTTACTCCATGTGAACTCCCCCTAACAGTCCGTGGAGTCTCACCTTCCTCTGCTATATGGAGAGGTGGGGTGGGTGGTTTAATTATTAATGGTTTTAGTGTTAGTTGTTGTGATAGTATTACTATTGCGTTGAGTGGTGGTAATACTATATGTAGGAGTATCATTATTAATGGTTTTAGTGATCTGGTTGTGATACTATTAGTAATAATAATATTACCATTGCACTTAGTAGCAGTAACACTATATATAATAGTACTTAGTATTGTATTTATAGTGTAGATGGTTGTGATACTATTACTATTACACTTAGTTGTGGTAATACTATATGTAGTAGTATAATTATTAATGGTTTTAGTGTTGGTGGTTGTGATACTATTACTATTAATCCTATTACTATTGTACTTAGTGGTGGTAATACAATATGAAGTAGTATAATTATTATTATATTTAGTGTAGGTGGTTGTGATACTTTACTAGTGCGTTGAGTGGTAATACTATATGTAGTATAATTATTATTATTATTATTGTATTGTGTTGGTGGTTGTGATACTGTTACTATTACACTTAGTTGTGGTAATACTATATATGGTAGTATTGTTATGCTATATTTAGTGTTGGTGGTTGTGATACTGTTACTATGTCACTTAGTTGTGGTAATACTATATGTAGTAGTATAATTATTATTGTATTTAGTGTTGGTGGTTGTGATACTATTACTATTAATCTTATTACTATTGTACTTAGTGGTGGTAATACAATATGAAGTAGTATAATTATTATTATATTTAGTGTAGGTGGTTGTGATACTTTACTAGTGCGTTGAGTGGTAATACTATATGTAGTATAATTATTATTATTATTATTATTATTATTATTATTATTGTATTGTGTTGGTGGTTGTGATACTGTTACTATTACACTTAGTTGTGGTAATACTATATATGGTAGTATTGTTATGCTATATTTAGTGTTGGTGGTTGTGATACTGTTACTATGTCACTTAGTTGTGGTAATACTATATGTAGTAGTATAATTATTATTGTATTTAGTGTTGCACTTAGTTGTAGTAATACTAGCAGTACTAGCACTATTCTTATTTTCCTAAGCAGCCTACTATTGTCCTTACGTTCGGCTCATTGCTCATATCGCCGTTCTATGTGCGCACCAAATCCTTCAGCTAGTGACATGTCTAGGAGCTATATAAACTGAAGGTTTGCACAATGTACTTGTGTTATTCTTCTCTAAGCATATAATTATACCCTTATCTTCGCTGTAGTTCCTTGTAATGTAACTGCTCTGTTATCTTTCCTAAATGCACCTTGAGCTGACTATATATATACTGGATTTATATTGACCGATTCCACTGGCTTTGGCAGACCATTTGACCATCCGATACAGAGGGCGACGTCCCTAGAAAGTCAGGGGAACGAGAACCTGACTGTAGAATTTCCATATGCTGATTCGTATGTTCTCTGGGAATAGTTGCCAATGCCGGAGGTGTTTGGCAGTAGCGTGCTCCCCTCCCAGTTAGAACGTGCGTGTGGCCAATGGTACAGGTGTACGAGGAGCCAAGTGCAAAAGCTAAAGTATATGGGAACCGAGACAAGAACCTTGTCGGCCCCCGTACCCCTCTCTAGCTTAATACAATGCACAAAATAAGAATCCCTTATCATTGAAAAGTCAAATCCTCATGACTTACCCGTATGACCAGCAAAAGCTACAAGGAACACAAGCCCTGCTACGAGGCAGAGGTACGACGTCTTCATGATGTCTCGCCCTATTGTCCTTCAATCAATATCAAGTCCAAATCTCCAAAAACAATGTCCACTTATCTGTCGTAAAGATCTACTGAAGGTTCACTGCAGGGGGTTTTATCTCGGGGTGTGTTGGACTGGCGACAACCCAATTGTGTCATTACTCAGAGTTGACACCCTGTGAAACTTATATAGTAATTGTTCTTTGAGCTACGTATATGATTACTTCTAGAAGATTAGACATCTAATGTCCCGGGACCTCTGACACATCAGCTGAATATGAACTATCAATCGGGTAACTGTGTTTAGGGAGATGAAATATTACGTGCCGATGTGATGCAGATGTCTCAGGTATGCCAAGGGAAGAAAGATGAGGCGTGGTCATTGTCTCTAGAATAAGACAGGGTACGAGGACGTCTTATATAACAGAAGACTGATAAATTCATAAAAACAAGACTTCTAATTCTCGTCGTCTTGGGTAACAAAAACTCAAAGTTATGACAGAATATACAAATAAACCCCTTAATCAATGACCCGTCACCAACTAGTCTCTAGGAACCATAACCTGTGATATGATCACACTCAAGAATGTTGTTCCAGTGAGAGGAACTATCAGTAGAGGCTTATAAATTATTCCATCATTATATGTGGGGGAGGGGGGAATCCCTCGGGTAAAAGATGGATAAATGGTCAGCAATATGTATAGGACGTTATAGGTTTCTTTAGACGTAATAGATTGGATTCCAATCGGCGATCGAGTAAATTTCACGATCGCGATCGGAATTCTGATCCCCATCTTTTCCGGCGGGATCGAGGTTGGAGGTTATCTCAAGATCAGCTCAACCCTATTCATGTATATATCATTAATAGAGTTGAGCCATCAGGATCGGGAAAGATCGGATCCCGATCGGTGATCTAGCAAATTTCATAATCGGGATCAGCTGGAAGATGATTGGAAATTGGATTTTAAAATCGATCCTGAAATCTCAAGATCGGCTCAACCCTAGTTCTGCCCAATCTTGCCAATTATTCCACTATAGAATCACTGTGAATACTTTGGTGCTTGATTCGCCCTGTTGTATTCTCTAGGAGACTTGGGCCCCATGCACATAACCATGTGTGATTCCGATGTGTGGCTGAGTTTGCAACAGAGCATCCTCGGATGACACTTGGAGTGACACCTGCACTCAGGTATGCTTTCACGCCTTTGGTAGCTTCGGATTCATTTTGTTCCTATGACACGGGTGATTATAGAGCAAGTTTTATCATGTTCTGAGTCATCAGAGTGCAATGAATCGGAAGCCCCCATAGACATGAATGTATAATCGAGTGCGCTCGGATGTCACTTCAAGTGTCACTTGAGTGTATTGCGTAAGCGCAAAATGAACATTTGTAAGTGTGAGATGATCATTGGTTTGTTGACCGCTATCCTGGATTTCTGGTGGCTGAAGGCGTAACGTGAAGATCCCGGACCCCAATGCAAAATATGTAATGGGGCATCCATGTGCTATCTATAATACTGGTATCTCCTTATGTTATACAGAGACCATTGGGACCCCCGAGGCTCACGAGCCAATTCCTTCCTCTGCAAACCTATAGCTGCACCTCTCCTGGTGCCCAAGGACTATTATACAACCTGCCAACATGGTGAAGTCATCTCCGGGGTTACACACACACATAGTACACGCTACCCTCACAAACTTAACACCGACTCCAGCCCAGTGTGAACTGTAGACAGAGGTATACTGTGTACTCATCCCCAGCCTGACCCCAAATCTAGCTGCCTAAATTCCTGCTGTCACCTGTCACCCCTAATATTAGCCACGCCCACGAGGGACCAGGCTGTTATCGAGGTCAGGATTCTGATGAAAATCATGATTTACATTGATGTTGCATTAATCAGATTTGAGGAATTTCCCAGCCCTTGTGTACAGTATACGGTGCCATTATTTTGGTACTGTGTAAATTCGCTACATCAGCATTAATTAAACAATTAATGGCGGTTTTAATTAATGTTTGTATAGTAGGATTAATGCTATATAAAAGAGTAAATGACGGTATTACATGAGCACTCCTTTTTGGTATTAATTAAAATATGTATGTCAGGATTACTGTACGCGAGGCTGGTTTTACACTCTATCTGGTTTTTGGATGACAAAACCAGACATGGGTCAAAAAGCGAGATAAAATGCAGGGTTAGGCAGCGAGGTATGGAGGATTAGAACGGGGCGCCACGCAAGGTGGGGATAACCTTGGTGGATAAAGAGTGGGGGTATCTGCTCGTCAGGAGCAATGGAGACGTGGTCGATAGAGCGTCGTGTGTTCGTGTACAACACCTTTATTGAAACGGGCCGTTCTGTCATTCAAACACAGAGACGTTTCGTGGAATCATTTCAACGTTGGCTGTCATGGTCGTGTACCAAAGTTTAACTGCACGAGGAGATGACCAAACAGTACGGACCCCGGAAAACATCGAAAGGGTGCGTCAAGCAGTTGAAGCCAGCCCTTGAGGTTCGGCCATACTCGTGCTCTTTGCATCTCGGACCGATCAGTTCGCCGGATTTTACAGCGGGACCAGTATTTTTATCCCTATAAGCTGATGGTTGTCCAACAGTTGCAGCAAAGCGACTACGGAAGACGATTCGGATTTGCAGAAACATCATGACTGACGATATTGTTTTGGTTATGAGTGACGAAGCTCGCTTTCACTGGTCAGGAGTGGTAAACAAGCAGAACTTTAGGTAATGGCAACATCCAAGCTACACAATGAAAAAATAACATTTGAGTTTCGTTGAAAAATGAGTGTGTAAGTGTTATTTCCAATCATCCATACCTCCCTGCCTAACCCTGTATAAACAACAGATGATGGTTCTTCCTTTTTTCCATTTGGCCCCAAAAATTACATCAGAAAACCTGAGCATGGAAACATAACTGGAGGCACCATTGGAAAGGCGTATCGGTGAAACAGTAGTCACACTCGGACCTCTTTGACTGTAAAGGGGTCTGTTGGGTGTTCTTCTTTTTCATCTGAAACCGGCGGGGTAAAAGTCCTCCGAGCAAGAATTTTTCCTCCGACAATTTTTGGTACACTCTGAGACAGAGTCTCCAATGAAACCTTCCATACCTATATGAATGCACCTTACCAAAATTAGGCACCAGATTGTGGGTGAAGGTGGGGGCGACCAACTTTATTGCACATGTGAAGAACTATGTCAATTTACCATGAATATATCCACTACTGCGCCCATGGTGGACATGTCCTTGTTCGTCTCACAGGCGACATATACCCCAACTCCTCCAGCTTTGAAAAGGGACAAGGTCCTGCCAAATTTCAGCCGTGACACCTACATGACAAACAGCAAGGAAAAATATAACCCGGCTACAAGTGTAACAGTGATGTAATATTTCTTCCAAAACTAAAATTGTAGGAACTGTATCATCTCCTCATGGGAGGGCGAATGGGCGGCTCTTTGGCTACAGATTGGGTCAAAGAGGAAGATCCCACCGCTGTAGCCAAATATACAGTGGAGACAAGAAAGCCCCCTCAACACCAAATCCTGGAGAAGTGTAAGTAACCACACCAGCCATCAGTCTTGGAGATTGGGATGACCTCTTAGTGGAACTACCACCGCCAGAATCACCATTAAACCCCTTACATGCTACTGTACAGCCATAAGGTGACATAGACTGTTTTTTGTGTCAAAATGCATTCTCGCTGTTGAGAAGAATTATCTTTTATTCCATTTGTGAATGCTCTGGTGCACCTGGGGTGCGGTCATGTCTGCCCCATTTTTGTCATGTCTCAGCTCATTTGCATATACATTAAAAGATGACTTACTTGGCAACAAGATTGCACTTTGATCCCAAAAATATGTTTAGTATGTCACTGACTGCACTACAGCATCATATAAGTGGTTTAGAGTAAATTTTAGTGTTAAACTTATGGGCTTGTATCATTGAGCGCTCTATAGCAGTGTTATATGAGCCCTCTATAGCAGTGTTATATGAGCCCTCTATAGCAGTGTTATATGAGCCCTCTATAGCGGTGTTATTTGAGCCCTCTATAGTGGTGTTATATGAGCCCTCTATAGTGGTGTTATATGAGCCCTTTATAGCAGTGTTATATGAGCCCTCTATAGTGGTGTTATATGAGCCCTCTATAGTGGTGTTATATGAGCCCTCTATAGCAGTGTTATATGAGCCCTCTATAGCGGTGTTATATGAGCCCTCTATAGTGGTGTTATATGAGCCCTCTATAGCAGTGTTATATGAGCCCTCTATAGTGGTGTTATATGAGCCCTCTATAGCAGTGTTATATGAGCCCTCTATAGTGGTGTTATATGAGCCCTCTATAGTGGTGTTATATGAGCCCTCTATAGCAGTGTTATATGAGCCCTCTATAGTGGTGTTATATGAGCCCTCTATAGCAGTGTTATATGAGCCCTCTATAGCGGTGTTATATGAGCCCTTTATAGCAGTGTTATATGAACCCTCTATAGCGGTGTTATATGAGCCCTCTATAGTGGTGTTATATGAGCCCTCTATAGCGGTGTTATTTGAGCCCTCTATAGTGGTGTTATATGAGCCCTTTATAGCAGTGTTATATGAGCCCTCTATAGTGATGTTATTTGAGCCCTGTATGGCGGTGTTATTTGAGCGCTCTATGGTGGTGTTATTTGAGCGCTCTATAGTGGTGTTATTTGAGCCCTCTATAGCGGTGTTATTTGAGCCCTCTATAGCAGTGTTATATGAGCCCTCTATAGCAGTGTTATATGAGCCCTCTATAGCAGTGTTATATGAGCCCTCTATAGCGGTGTTATTTGAGCCCTCTATAGCGGTGTTATTTGAGCCCTCTATAGCAGTGTTATTTTAGCCCTCTATAGTGGTGTTATATGAGCCCTCTAAAGCGGTGTTATTTGAGCCCTCTATATCGGTGTTATTTGAGCCCTCTATAGCGGTGTTATTTGAGCCCTCTATAGCAGTGTTATTTGAGCCCTCTATAGTGGTGTTATATGAGCCCTCTAAAGCGGTGTTATTTGAGCCCTCTATATCGGTGTTATTTGAGCCCTCTATAGCAGTGTTATATGAGCCCTCTATAGCAGTGTTATATGAGCCCTCTATAGCGGTGTTATTTGAGCCATCTATAGCGGTGTTATTTGAGCCCTCTATAGCGGTGTTATTTGAGCCCTCTATAGTGATGTTATTTGAGCCCTCTATAACGGTGTTATTTGAACCCTCTATAGCGGTGTTATTTGAGCACTCTATAGCAGTGTTATTTTAGCCCTCTATAGCGGTGTTATTTGAGCCCTCTATAGCAGTGTTTTATGAGCCCTCTATAGCAGTGTTATATGAGCCCTCTATAGCGGTGTTATTTGAGCCCTCTATAGCGGTGTTATTTGAGCCCTCTATAGCAGTGTTATTTGAGCCCTCTATAGTGGTGTTATTTGAGCACTCTATAGCAGTGTTATTTTAGCCCTCTAAAGCGGTGTTATTTGAACCCTCTATAGCGGTGTTATTTGAGCACTCTATAGCAGTGTTATTTTAGCCCTCTAAAGCGGTGTTATTTGAACCCTCTATAGCGGTGTTATTTGAGCACTCTATAGCAGTGTTATTTTAGCCCTCTAAAGCGGTGTTATTTGAGCACTCTATAGCAGTGTTATTTGAGCCCTCTATAGCAGTGTTATATGAGCCCTCTATAGCGGTGTTATTTGAGCCCTCTATAGCGGTGTTATTTGAGCACTCTATAGCAGTGTTATTTTAGCCCTCTAAAGCGGTGTTATTTGAGCCCTCTATATCGGTGTTATTTGAGCCCTCTATAGCAGTGTTATTTGAGCCCTCTATATCGGTGTTATTTGAGCCCTCTATAGCAGTGTTATATGAGCCCTCTATAGCGGTGTTATTTGAGCCCTCTATAGTGGTGTTATTTGAGCACTCTATAGCAGTGTTATTTTAGCCCTCTATAGCGGTGTTATTTTAACCCTCTATTTTGCTGTTATTGAATACTGTATATATGAGGCTACAGTATTATAAGTATTGCAGCACAAGAAAAAAAAAATCTTTTAAAGCCGCAGTGATGTTCACCTTCAGTTTGGCTTTTCTCACCTCCAGCTACTATCACCGGACAAGCTGTGTTTAGTCTTACACGTTATGCATACACGTGATGTGACCACTGGATCGACTCTCCATTCTGGTACATAAAGGACATCCCGGGCTGCTCTATGGCCAGGAGTTCATGTTGCAAGGCAGCCATTTATATTGGGAGTGGAGATTATTTGAAGTATTATATGAACCTTATAGGTCAGATTTATTCATCCTTAGTCACACTGCATGAGATTTACCCCAGTGACTGACCCTGGATAATAAATCAGGTCTCTTTCATCACCTTTGTCTTTGTTGATTTTGTTGCGCCTTGAACTATTACCCCCTGGCAAGACGCAATGTAAAACAATGTACAAGCATGTGTACGTGTGGATTAGTCTGCACCTATATAGCGGTATTATTTATGCACTGTTTGGCAGGGTGAGCAGAATAACAGGATACGATGTGGGGCAGTGACTGGCAGTTCTAATTATGGGTGAGATCCGCTTGCATTCCTTGTGGGACTACTGTGTGACGCCAACTTTCTCCTGTGTCACGTTCTAGTTTTTATGCTTGGCGACAAGTCATTTACTGTAGGTTCTAATCCTTAAGGGGCACCGCACAGAAAGATAGATAACACTCCTGGTATCATTAAGGATTTCAGAGCTCAAATCCCTAAACAGACCATGGATAATCCGTGCGGATATAATCCCATTATGGCAGTTATACCGTATCGGATTAGAAACACGTGGCTGCTTTTTTTTCCAGGACTAGCACCACACTGGTAAAAGGATGGAGTCGGCTTCTGCAGCTCAGCTTTATATAAGGTGTCTTAAAGGATGTAAATACCAATCACCTATCCTTAGCAATGGGGCGAGACTGAAAACTTAGACTTACCCATGCTGTGTCTGTGTCTCTGCTTTACTTCCAGTTGACTTCTCCTCCCTTACCATAGACTTCCAAGGGCAATTGTAATTTGATCCCTTTGATCTCTGACAGTCCTACTTGGAAGACCAAGACAGATTTAGCAAAGAGTGAGTGGCCAATGTCAGAGAAAAGATAAAGAATGGAAGAAATTAGAAGTTTGTCTCTGTCCAGATGTATTACAAAGTAGATTTGCCTGAACGACAGAATTTATTAAGAAAAAATTTTGCTACAAATGTAGTGACCACTTCTTGGGTAAGTCTACACTCACCGGCCACTTTATTAGGTACACCTGTCCAACTGCTCGTTAACACTTAATTTCTAATCAGCCAATCACATGGCGGCAACTCAGTGCATTTCGGCATGTAGACATGGTCAAGACAATCTCCTGCAGTTCAAACCGAGCATCAGTATGGGGAAGAAAGGTGATTTGAGTGCCTTTGAACGTGGCATGGTTGTTGGTGCCAGAAGGGCTGGTCTGAGTATTTCAGAAACTGCTGATCTACTGGGATTTTCACGCACAACCATCTCTAGGGTTTACAGAGAATGGTCCGAAAAAGAAAAAACATCCAGTGAGCGGCAGTTCTGTGGGCGGAAATGCGTTGTTGATGCCAGAGGTCAGAGGAGAATGGCCAGACTGGTTCGAGCTGATAGAAAGGCAACAGTGACTCAAATAGCCACCCGTTACAACCAAGGTAGCCAGAAGAGCATCTCTGAATGCCGCACAGTACGTCCAACTTTGAGGCTACAGATGGGCTACAGCAGCAGAAGACCACACCGGGTGCCACTCCTTTCAGCTAAGAACAGGAAACTGAGGCTACAATTTGCACAAGCTCATCGAAATTGGACAATTGAAGATTGGAAAAACGTTGCCTGGTCTGATGAGTCTCGATTTCTGCTGCGACATTCGGATGGTAGGGTCAGAATTTGGCGTCAACAACATGAAAGCATGGATCCATCCTGCCTTGTATCGGTAACGGTTCAGGCTGGTGGTGGTGGTGTCATGGTGTGGGGAATATTTTCTTGGCACTCTTTGGGCCCCTTGGTACCAATTGAGCATCGTTGCAACACCAAAGCCTACCTGAGTATTGTTGCTGACCATGTCCATCCCTTTATGACCACAATGTACCCAACATCTGATGGCTACTTTCAGCAGGATAATGCAATGCCATGTCATAAAGCTGGAATCATCTCAGACTGGTTTCTTGAACATGACAATGAGTTGATAGTGTTTTCCTGATGACAGATATAGCGAGCACCGTATCAGGTCTTCAGCACCAGCACAGGGGTGCAACAAAAAACGTGCACTTGTATATGATACTCAGGTGTATAGACACCATAGTCATGGCAAGGTCACGTAGAACACAACTGTCTTTACTTCCTATGGATATTGCACCGCTGGGCTCCATCTATATCTAGGTCTGGATAGTAGATTTTATCTTCTTGGTATTTGTATCTGATATTTTCACATAAATATGTCGATTATGCGCGTGAGTCATAGTGGATTCTGGAGCAGCCGCGTATCGTGTTGTATCCTGCTCTGCTCTCATGTAGGATGGCACACAAATATACCGTATACAGATGCCTCCTTCTTTACCTGACCTCTTGACCGGATGTGTCCAGATACGTGTCATGAGTAGGGATCAGTGAACCGTTTCAGATTGAACTGAATTTTCCAAAAGTTTGGGTTGGACCCATATGGATGATATGATGCCCCAACATCCCCAGCATTTCACGTGACATCGGACAGAGGCCATAGGAGGTGGGAAGAGGATGCCGGGGGAATCTCCGGATGCTGTGAGTATGCCCAGGAGAGGTGAGGTGAGTATAAGGGATTGTTATTATTACTCACCTCGCCTGGACCGCCACGTATTATACTCTGGGGTCTGAGGATAATATAATCGCACTTCCGAACAAGTCCAGGTCAAAATGAACCAAAGGAGTGAACTTCACGAATATTCATCAGAACAAATCTCATCTCTAGTCATGAGACTAACAGGTTTTCAAGATAATATTGTTTCGTGATATTGTGTCAAGAGTGATATGCTATCTGTGTCTGAGTGCGGCCATCTGGTGGTTGCCTTGTGAATTACAACCTGTCAATGATTAGCTAGCGTGTCATAATATTGTATTGAATTGTTTTCATGGGATACTGGAGTCCTTAACCAAATTCAGGCTGAGTTACAGCTGAACCCATCAGTATATTATGTACATTACAGGGCTGTGTATCCATAGACTGGTCAGGGGGCTTATACTGACCCCTGTTCACACCTGAGCATTGCACTTAATATACAGTATATGTATGCTATATTAGTTTGTTATATCCTTGTGATGACTCTTCTATCTGGAATGACAAGTACTGTATATTGTAAGGAGTCAACTACACATCACACCGTATCCTATCCACAGGTTGTATATGGTATTACTTCTCTGCCACATTCCCTTCAGTGGATCTGAGCTGCAATACCAGGCAGAACCTATGAACAAGTGTGGCGCTGTTTCTGGTAGATAGTAGCCTTATTTATTCCAATCCTGCCAAACCCCTTTAAGTAGCTGTTTGGGGTCCTCCAGTCACCTTATCATTGCTGTACATAGACTTCACCACTTTCTTTTATCTTCCCCATCTAAATCTGCGAATCTTATGTAAATTATATTGGTAATCCCAGACCTGGATTAATAACCCTGGTTAATTTAAGGCGGATTGATGAGATCGTTGTAGGCAAGGTTATGTATCTGCTGAAATATTTTATTATTTATTTTTACTGCAATTTTTTTTTTTTTTTTTTTATAAAAACTCTTTTTATTTGTCTGAATTATAAAAAAAATAAAAGCAAGATAAAAAAAATAATCATATACCCCCTGTGTTTTACAGGATGAGCAAAGTGAATGAGATTTTGTGAGTGGTGTACGTATTTTCCCCGAAAATAGGACGTACCCCGAAAGTAAGGCATGGCAGACATTTTGCTGCCTTGCCTAATATAAGGCGCTCCCCCGAAAGTAAGACGTAGTGAATAGAAATGAATGGAAGTAGCCAGCAAGCGGGGGGTTTCTCGGCCTGCCGGGCGCTTCCATTCATTTCTATGGGAGCGTGTGTGGGCACTGACCGGAGGCATTAGCGCTGGATGTCTGCTGACACCAGCAGACACCAGGCGGCTATGGCGGCCTCCCGACTCCCGGGTGGCCGACATAGTTAAACACCCACCAGGCGGCTATGGCGGCTGCCCGACACAGGATGCCGGGTGTTTAACTATGGCGGCCACTCGGGAGTCGGGAGGCCGCCATAGCCGCCTGGTGTCTGCTGGTGTCAGCAGACATCCAGCGCTAATGCCTCCGGTCGGTGCCCACACCGACCGTGGGCATTAACACTTCTGGTGCCGGTGATTGCCGGCACCTGGAGCATGCTCCAGGGCCGATGTCAAGTTGGCATGACAGCCGGGAGCCTTGTAAAGGCGATTTTTTTTTTTGCAATGCAATGCAATTGCAAAGGTCTGATCACTAATGCATTGCATTAGTGATCAGACCTTTACAATTGCATTGCAAAAAATCGTCATTCCTTTTGAAGGCAGGTCGCCTGTCTGTAATGTATTACAGGGGGTTAATAAATGCAAAAAAAGAAAAAAAAAAAAAATATATATATATATATATATATATATATATATATATATATATATATATATATATATATATTAAAAATTCAAATCAATCCATTTCCCTAGAACACATACAGTCCTATGAAAAAGTTTGGGCACCCCTATTAATCTTAATCATTTTTAGTTCTAAATATTTTGGTGTTTGCAACAGCCATTTCAGTTTGATATATCTAATAACTGATGGACACAGTAATATTTCAGGATTGAAATGAGGTTTATTGTACTAACAGAAAATGTGCAATATGCATTAAACCAAAATTTGACCGGTGCAAAAGTATGGGCAAAGTGACATTAATATTTAGTAGATCCTCCTTTTGCAAAGATAACAGCCTCTAGTCGCTTCCTGTAGCTTTTAATCAGTTCCTGGATCCTGGATGAAGGTATTTTGGACAAACAATTCAAGTTCAGTTAAGTTAGATGGTCGCCGAGCATGGACAGCCCGCTTCAAATCATCCCACAGATGTTCAATGATATTCAGGTCTGGGGACTGGGATGGCCATTCCAGAACATTGTAATTGTTCCTCTGCATGAATGCCTGAGGATTTGGAGCGGTGTTTTGGATCATTGTCTTGCTGAAATATCCATCCCCGGCGTAACTTCAACTTCGTCACTGATTCTTGAACATTATTCTCAAGAATCTGCTGATACTGAGTGGAATCCATGCGACCCTCAACTTTAACAAGATTCCCGGTGCCGGCATTGGCCACACAGCCCCAAAGCATGATGGAACCTCCACCAAATTTTACAGTGGGTAGCATGTGTTTTTCTTGGAATGCTGTTTCTTTTTGGACGCCATGCATAACGCCTTTTTTTTATAACCAAACAACTCAATTTTTGTTTCCAAAATGAAGCTGCCTTGTCCAAATGTGCTTTTTCATACCTCAGGCAACTCTATTTGTGGCGTACGTGCAGAAACGGCTTCTTTCTCATCACTCTCCCATACAGCTTCTATTTGTGCAAAGTGCGCTGTATAGTTGACCGATGCACAGTGACACCATCTGCAGCAAGATGATGCTGCAGCTCTTTGGAGGTGTCTGTGGATTGTCCTTGACTGTTCTCACCATTCTTCTTCTCTGCCTTTCTGATATTTTTCTTGGCCTGCCACTTCTGGGCTTAACAAGAACTGTCCCTGTGCTCTTCCATTTCCTTACTATGTTCCTCACAGTGGAAACTGACAGGTTAAATCTCTGAGACAACGTTTTGTATCCTTCCCCTGAACAACTATGTTGAACAATCTTTGTTTTCAGATCATTTGAGAGTTGTTTTGAGTAGCCCATGATGCCACTCTTCAGAGGAGATTCAAATAGGAGATCAACTTGCAATTGGCCACCTTAAATACCTTTTCTCATGATTGGATACATCTGGCTATGAAGTTCAAAGCTCACTGAGGTTCCAAAACAATTTTGTGCTTCAGTAAGTCAGTAAAAAGTAGTTAGGGGAATTCAAATCAATAAAATGATAAGGGTGTCCATACTTTTGCACCGGTCAAATTTTGGTTTAATGCATATTGCGCATTTTCTGTTAGTACAATAAACCTCATTTCAATCCTGAAATATTACTGTGTCCATCAGTTATTAGATATATCAAACTGAAATGGCTGTTGCAAACACCAAAATATTTAGAACAAAAAATGATTAAGATTAATAGGGGTGCCCAAACTTTTTCATAGGACTGTATAAAAGTATGTAAATACTGTGAAACACATACCGTACATGTTAGGTATCCCTGTGTCCAAAATCGCCTGCTCTACAAATCTATAAAAATATTTTTATACTGTACAGTATTTAATAAATGTTAATTTTTATATTTAGCAATATATGTGAATTCTTCTTTGAAAAAAATAAGACACCCCCTGAAAATAAGACATGGCGCATCTTTGGGAGCAAAAATTAATATAAGACACCGTCTCATTTTCGGGAAAACAGGGTAGGAATGGCGGGGCCATTGGCGAACCTTTGACATGGGCCCCCCGACCGATGCCAAAGACCCTGACCAACCCCAAGTAGGCCCGAAGCCTTTGCGGAGTGTGGAGAGGTAAGTAACACTGTTTGTTATGTTCGCTTACCTCTCCCGGGCCTCCTATCATTATACTCGGGCCTGAGTATAATAATGATGTTTGCGGGGCCCGCGGTGTCACTTACCGATCCCGGCCCCTGCCAGGATTGGTAAGTATGTAGGGCCAGTTACCGGAACGGCCTGTTAAAAAAAAAAAATGCCGGGCCCCCTGATTTCCTGGGCCCTGTGGTAGCTGCCTCCGCTGCTTCCCCGATACTTACGCCACTGGATTTTGTGAATTTCCTCCACGCATTATTAAAAAATTAGAACTTTTAGAAAAAATTCTGAAATTTTATATATGGAATCTCTATTTTTTTCCCCTAACATTCATATCGGGGGAGAGCTAAATTCAAAAAAGTGGGAGAATATTAGTAAACACAAGTATTTTTGCAGAATTTTTTTATATAATTTTTCCGCAATTTTTTTCTTCTGGAGATTTTTTAGGTGCAATTCAAGGCTCTGTCTGACCCGAGCCTAAAATAGACTGTTTGAGGTCTAGTTAAGGGAATTCTGTGAAGTTCTTTGGT
Organism: Leptodactylus fuscus; assembly: GCF_031893055.1. Classification (NCBI taxonomy): domain Eukaryota; kingdom Metazoa; phylum Chordata; class Amphibia; order Anura; family Leptodactylidae; genus Leptodactylus; species Leptodactylus fuscus. Next base: position 81,070,904 of record NC_134275.1, read on the forward strand.
TATCCAGAGATGATGTATTTGTATATTTCTTTATTACCATCATCTCAGGGTTATTCTTCTTTTTGGTATTAACTTGTTGAATATTTAGGGCTCCAAATTCCATTCTTTTCTATAAATCAAAAGGCCATAAAGATCCAGCCTGTGCCCAATAACAAGACTTCACTTCCAAGGATATGTCTGATTAGATTGTGGATCTTCTAGAGACAATCTGTGCATTGCCTCGCAAAGAAAAAAATGCAAAAATTAAGGCAATTAAGTCCCAAAATTTACCGGTAAAATTCTAAGACGGACTATTGTAAAGATTTCATCCCAGACTTAAATCTGAAATCTTGGTCCTGTGTGAGAGCAGATACCCTGGAGGATATAGGTGTAGTGAATCGGCTTATGGCCCTTACAGGACTAGCAGATATTTATCGTCCACTTATCTCAGCTTTTTGTCAGAACTGTCAAATTAAGAAATTTTTAGCTTAAACCCGCCTAATAGAGAGGATTATAGAAGTAATATAGCATTCTATAAAGAGAATTTCATGAGCTCACAGAATATCTCTGGGAAAGGAGTCTAACATATATTTTTACTTTGTCTCAATACAGGGACAGGGGAAGTTAAACTATAATGGGCGCGGGGCATGGGGGCTGTTTTTCTTAAAGCAGTGGTATTAAAGAATAAAAGTGGGGCTGTTCCTGTACTGTGACATCACTGTGTGTATTATCCTGTACTGTGACATCACTGTGTGTATTATCCTGTACTGTGACATCACTGTGTGTATTATCCTGTACTGTGACATCACTGTGTGTATTATCTCTGTACTGTGACATCACTGTGTGTATTATCCTGTACTGTGACATCACTGTGTGTATTATCCTGTACTGTGACATCACTGTGTGTATTATCCTGTACTGTGACATCAATGTGTGTATTATCTCTGTACTGTGACATCACTGTGTGTATTATCCTGTACTGTGACATCACTGTGTGTATTATCCTGTACTGTGACATCACTGTGTGTATTATCCCTGTACTGTGACATCACTGTGTGTATTATCCTGTACTGTGACATCAATGTGTGTATTATCTCTGTACTGTGACATCACTGTGTGTATTATCCTGTACTGTGACATAACTGTGTGTATTATCCTGTACTGTGACATCACTGTGTGTATTATCCCTGTACTGTGACATCACTGTGTGTATTATCCTGTACTGTGACATCAATGTGTGTATTATCTCTGTACTGTGACATCACTGTGTGTATTATCCTGTACTGTGACATCAATGTGTGTATTATCTCTGTACTGTGACATCACTGTGTGTATTATCTCTGTACTGTGACATCACTGTGTATATTATCCTGTACTGTGACATCACTGTGTGTATTATCCTGTACTGTGACATCACTGTGTGTATTATCCCTGTACTGTGACATCACTGTGTGTATTATCCTGTACTGTGACATCACTGTGTGTATTATCCTGTACTGTGACATCATTGTGTGTATTATCTCTGTACTGTGACATCACTGTGTGTATTATCCTGTACTGTGACATCATTGTGTGTATTATCTCTGTACTGTGACATCACTGTGTGTATTATCTCTGTACTGTGACATCACTGTGTGTATTATCCTGTACTGTGACATCACTGTGTGTATTATCCTGTACTGTGACATCAATGTGTGTATTATCTCTGTACTGTGACATCACTGTGTGTATTATCTCTGTACTGTGACATCACTGTGTATATTATCCTGTACTGTGACATCACTGTGTGTATTATCCTGTACTGTGACATCACTGTGTGTATTATCTCTGTACTGTGACATCACTGTGTGTATTATCTCTGTACTGTGACATCACTGTGTATATTATCCTGTACTGTGACATCACTGTGTGTATTATCCTGTACTGTGACATCACTGTGTGTATTATCCCTGTACTGTGACATCACTGTGTGTATTATCCTGTACTGTGACATCACTGTGTGTATTATCTCTGTACTGTGACATCACTGTGTGTATTATCCCTGTACTGTGACATCACTGTGTGTATTATCCTGTACTGTGACATCAATGTGTGTATTATCCTGTACTGTGACATCACTGTGTGTATTATCTCTGTACTGTGACATCACTGTGTGTATTATCTCTGTACTGTGACATCACTGTGTGTATTATCTCTGTACTGTGACATCACTGTGTGTATTATCTCTGTACTGTGACATCACTGTGTGTATTATCCTGTACTGTGACATCACTGTGTGTATTATCTCTGTACTGTGACATCACTGTGTGTATTATCTCTGTACTGTGACATCACTGTGTGTATTATCCCTGTACTGTGACATCACTGTGTGTATTATCCTGTACTGTGACATCACTGTGTGTATTATCCTGTACTGTGACATCACTGTGTGTATTATCCTGTACTGTGACATCACTGTGTGTATTATCTCTGTACTGTGACATCACTGTGTGTATTATCCTGTACTGTGACATCACTGTGTGTATTATCCTGTACTGTGACATCACTGTGTGCATTATCTCTGTACTGTGACATCACTGTGTGTATTATCCTGTACTGTGACATCACTGTGTGTATTATCCTGTACTGTGACATCACTGTGTGTATTATCCTGTACTGTGACATCACTGTGTGTATTATCCTGTACTGTGACATCACTGTGTGTATTATCCTGTACTGTGACATCACTGTGTGTATTATCTCTGTACTGTGACATCACTGTGTGTATTATCCCTGTACTGTGACATCACTGTGTGTATTATCCTGTACTGTGACATCACTGTGTGTATTATCCTGTACTGTGACATCACTGTGTGTATTATCCTGTACTGTGACATCAATGTGTGTATTATCTCTGTACTGTGACATCACTGTGTGTATTATCCTGTACTGTGACATCACTGTGTGTATTATCCTGTACTGTGACATCACTGTGTGTATTATCCCTGTACTGTGACATCACTGTGTGTATTATCCTGTACTGTGACATCAATGTGTGTATTATCTCTGTACTGTGACATCACTGTGTGTATTATCCTGTACTGTGACATCAATGTGTGTATTATCTCTGTACTGTGACATCACTGTGTGTATTATCTCTGTACTGTGACATCACTGTGTATATTATCCTGTACTGTGACATCACTGTGTGTATTATCCTGTACTGTGACATCACTGTGTGTATTATCCCTGTACTGTGACATCACTGTGTGTATTATCCTGTACTGTGACATCACTGTGTGTATTATCCTGTACTGTGACATCATTGTGTGTATTATCTCTGTACTGTGACATCACTGTGTGTATTATCCTGTACTGTGACATCATTGTGTGTATTATCTCTGTACTGTGACATCACTGTGTGTATTATCTCTGTACTGTGACATCACTGTGTGTATTATCCTGTACTGTGACATCACTGTGTGTATTATCCTGTACTGTGACATCAATGTGTGTATTATCTCTGTACTGTGACATCACTGTGTGTATTATCTCTGTACTGTGACATCACTGTGTATATTATCCTGTACTGTGACATCACTGTGTGTATTATCCTGTACTGTGACATCACTGTGTGTATTATCTCTGTACTGTGACATCACTGTGTGTATTATCTCTGTACTGTGACATCACTGTGTATATTATCCTGTACTGTGACATCACTGTGTGTATTATCCTGTACTGTGACATCACTGTGTGTATTATCCCTGTACTGTGACATCACTGTGTGTATTATCCTGTACTGTGACATCACTGTGTGTATTATCTCTGTACTGTGACATCACTGTGTGTATTATCCCTGTACTGTGACATCACTGTGTGTATTATCCTGTACTGTGACATCAATGTGTGTATTATCCTGTACTGTGACATCACTGTGTGTATTATCTCTGTACTGTGACATCACTGTGTGTATTATCTCTGTACTGTGACATCACTGTGTGTATTATCTCTGTACTGTGACATCACTGTGTGTATTATCTCTGTACTGTGACATCACTGTGTGTATTATCCTGTACTGTGACATCACTGTGTGTATTATCTCTGTACTGTGACATCACTGTGTGTATTATCTCTGTACTGTGACATCACTGTGTGTATTATCCCTGTACTGTGACATCACTGTGTGTATTATCCTGTACTGTGACATCACTGTGTGTATTATCCTGTACTGTGACATCACTGTGTGTATTATCCTGTACTGTGACATCACTGTGTGTATTATCTCTGTACTGTGACATCACTGTGTGTATTATCCTGTACTGTGACATCACTGTGTGTATTATCCTGTACTGTGACATCACTGTGTGCATTATCTCTGTACTGTGACATCACTGTGTGTATTATCCTGTACTGTGACATCACTGTGTGTATTATCTCTGTACTGTGACATCACTGTGTGTATTATCCCTGTACTGTGACATCACTGTGTGTATTATCCTTTACTGTGACATCACTGTGTGTATTATTCTGTACTGTAACATCATTGTGTGTATTATCCCTGTACTGTGACATCACTGTGTGCATTATCTCTGTACTGTGACATCACTGTGTGTATTATCCTGTACTGTGACATCACTGTGTGTATTATCTCTGTACTGTGACATCACTGTGTGTATTATCTCTGTACTGTGACATCACTGTGTGTATTATCCTGTACTGTGACATCACTGTGTGTATTATCTCTGTACTGTGACATCACTGTGTGTATTATCTCTGTACTGTGACATCACTGTGTGTATTATCTCTGTACTGTGACATCACTGTGTATTATCTCTGTACTGTGACATCACTGTGTGTATTATCTCTGTACTGTGACATCACTGTGTATTATCTCTGTACTGTGACATCACTGTGTGTATTATCCTGTACTGTGACATCACTGTGTGTATTATCTCTGTACTGTGACATCACTGTGTGTATTATCTCTGTACTGTGACATCACTGTGTGTATTATCTCTGTACTGTGACATCACTGTGTGTATTATCTCTGTACTGTGACATCACTGTGTGTATTATCTCTGTACTGTGACATCACTGTGTGTATTATCCCTGTACTGTGACATCACTGTGTGTACTATCCCTGTACTGTGACATCACTGTGTGTACTATCCCTGTACTGTGACATCACTGTGTGTATTATCCCTGTACTGTGACATCACTGTGTGTATTATCTCTGTACTGTGACATCACTGTGTGTATTATCCTGTACTGTGACATCACTGTGTGTATTATCTCTGTACTGTGACATCACTGTGTGCATTATCCCTGTACTGTGACATCACTGTGTGTATTATCCTGTACTGTGACATCACTGTGTGTATTATCTCTGTACTGTGACATCACTGTGTGTATTATCTCTGTACTGTGACATCACTGTGTGTATTATCCTGTACTGTGACATCACTGTGTGTATTTTCTCTGTACTGTGACATCACTGTGTGTATTATCCTGTACTGTGACATCACTGTGTGTATTATCTCTGTACTGTGACATCACTGTGTGTATTTTCTCTGTACTGTGACATCACTGTGTGTATTATCCTGTACTGTGACATCACTGTGTGCATTATCTCTGTACTGTGACATCACTGTGTGTATTATCCTGTACTGTGACATCACTGTGTGTATTTTCTCTGTACTGTGACATCACTGTGTGTATTATCCTGTACTGTGACATCACTGTGTGTATTATCCTGTACTGTGACATCACTGTGTGTACTATCCCTGTACTGTGACATCACTGTGTGTATTATCCTGTACTGTGACATCACTGTGTGTATTATCCTGTACTGTGACATCACTGTGTGTATTATCTCTGTACTGTGACATCACTGTGTGTATTATCTCTGTACTGTGACATCACTGTGTGTATTATCTCTGTACTGTGACATCACTGTGTGTATTATCTCTGTACTGTGACATCACTGTGTGTATTATCTCTGTACTGTGACATCACTGTGTGTATTATCCTGTACTGTGACATCACTGTGTGTATTATCCCTGTACTGTGACATCACTGTGTGTATTATCCTTTACTGTGACATCACTGTGTGTATTATCTCTGTACTGTGACATCACTGTGTGTATTATCCTGTACTGTGACATCACTGTGTGTATTATCCTGTACTGTGACATCACTGTGTGTATTATCCTGTACTGTGACATCACTGTGTGTATTATCTCTGTACTGTGACATCACTGTGTGTATTATCCCTGTACTGTGACATCACTGTGTGTATTATCCCTGTACTGTGACATCACTGTGTGTATTATCCCTGTACTGTGACATCACTGTGTGTATTATCCCTGTACTGTGACATCACTGTGTGTATTATCTCTGTACTGTGACATTACTGTGTATTATCTCTGTACTGTGACATCACTGTGTATTATCCCTGTACTGTGACATCACTGTGTGTATTATCCCTGTACTGTGACATCACTGTGTGTATTATCCTGTACTGTGACATCACTGTGTGTATTATCCTGTACTGTGACATCACTGTGTGTATTATCTCTGTACTGTGACATCACTGTGCGTATTATCCTGTACTGTGACATCACTGTGTGTATTATCTCTGTACTGTGACAACACTGTGTGTATTATCTCTGTACTGTGACATCACTGTGTGTATTATCTCCGTACTGTGACATCACTGTGTGTATTATCCTGTACTGTGACATCACTGTGTGTATTATCTCTGTACTGTGACATCACTGTATGTATTATCCCTGTACTGTGACATCACTGTGTGTATTATCCTGTACTGTGACATCACTGTGTGTATTATCCTGTACTGTGACATCACTGTGTGTATTATCTCTGTACTGTGACATCACTGTGTGTATTATCTCTGTACTGTGACATCACTGTGTGTATTATCTCTGTACTGTGACATCACTGTGTGTATTATCCCTGTACTGTGACATCACTGTGTGTATTATCCTGTACTGTGACATCACTGTGCGTATTATCCTGTACTGTGACATCACTTTGTGTATTATCTCTGTACTGTGACATCACTGTGTGTATTATCCTGTACTGTGACATCACTGTGTGTATTATCTCTGTACTGTGACATCACTGTGTGTATTATCCTGTACTGTGACATCACTGTGTGTATTATCCCTGTACTGTGACATCACTGTGTGTATTATCTCTGTACTGTGACATCACTGTGTGTATTATCCCTGTACTGTGACATCACTGTGTGTATTATCTCTGTACTGTGACATCACTGTGTGTATTATCTCTGTACTGTGACATCACTGTGTGTATTATCCTGTATTGTGACATCACTGTGTGTATTATCCTGTACTGTGACATCACTGTGTGTATTATCTCTGTACTGTGACATCACTGTGTGTATTAGCCTGTACTGTGACATCACTGTGTGTATTATCCTGTACTGTGACATCACTGTGTGTATTATCTCTGTACTGTGACATCACTGTGTGTATTATCTCTGTACTGTGACATCACTGTGTGTATTATCTCTGTACTGTGACATCACTGTGTATTATCCTGTACTGTGACATCACTGTGTGTATTATCCTGTACTGTGACATCACTGTGTGTATTATCCTGTACTGTGACATCACTGTGTGTATTATGTCTGTACTGTGACATCACTGTGTGTATTATCTCTGTACTGTGACATCACTCTGTGTATTATCCCTGTACTGTGACATCACTCTGTGTATTATCTCTGTACTGTGACATCACTGTGTGTATTATCTCTGTACTGTGACATCACTCTGTGTATTATCCCTGTACTGTGACATCACTGTGTGTATTATCTCTGTACTGTGACATCACTGTGTGTATTATCCTGTACTGTGACATCACTGTGTGTATTATCTCTGTACTGTGACATCACTGTGTGTATTATCTCTGTACTGTGACATCACTGTGTGTATTATCTCTGTACTGTGACATCACTGTGTATTATCCTGTACTGTGACATCACTGTGTGTATTATCCTGTACTGTGACATCACTGTGTGTATTATCCTGTACTGTGACATCACTGTGTGTATTATGTCTGTACTGTGACATCACTGTGTGTATTATCTCTGTACTGTGACATCACTCTGTGTATTATCCCTGTACTGTGACATCACTCTGTGTATTATCTCTGTACTGTGACATCACTGTGTGTATTATCTCTGTACTGTGACATCACTCTGTGTATTATCCCTGTACTGTGACATCACTGTGTGTATTATCTCTGTACTGTGACATCACTGTGTGTATTATCTCTGTACTGTGACATCACTGTGCGTATTATCCTGTACTGTGACATCACTGTGTGTATTATCTCTGTACTGTGACAACACTGTGTGTATTATCTCTGTACTGTGACATCACTGTGTGTATTATCTCCGTACTGTGACATCACTGTGTGTATTATCCTGTACTGTGACATCACTGTGTGTATTATCTCTGTACTGTGACATCACTGTATGTATTATCCCTGTACTGTGACATCACTGTGTGTATTATCCTGTACTGTGACATCACTGTGTGTATTATCCTGTACTGTGACATCACTGTGTGTATTATCTCTGTACTGTGACATCACTGTGTGTATTATCTCTGTACTGTGACATCACTGTGTGTATTATCTCTGTACTGTGACATCACTGTGTGTATTATCCCTGTACTGTGACATCACTGTGTGTATTATCCTGTACTGTGACATCACTGTGCGTATTATCCTGTACTGTGACATCACTTTGTGTATTATCTCTGTACTGTGACATCACTGTGTGTATTATCCTGTACTGTGACATCACTGTGTGTATTATCTCTGTACTGTGACATCACTGTGTGTATTATCCTGTACTGTGACATCACTGTGTGTATTATCCCTGTACTGTGACATCACTGTGTGTATTATCTCTGTACTGTGACATCACTGTGTGTATTATCCCTGTACTGTGACATCACTGTGTGTATTATCTCTGTACTGTGACATCACTGTGTGTATTATCTCTGTACTGTGACATCACTGTGTGTATTATCCTGTATTGTGACATCACTGTGTGTATTATCCTGTACTGTGACATCACTGTGTGTATTATCTCTGTACTGTGACATCACTGTGTGTATTAGCCTGTACTGTGACATCACTGTGTGTATTATCCTGTACTGTGACATCACTGTGTGTATTATCTCTGTACTGTGACATCACTGTGTGTATTATCTCTGTACTGTGACATCACTGTGTGTATTATCTCTGTACTGTGACATCACTGTGTATTATCCTGTACTGTGACATCACTGTGTGTATTATCCTGTACTGTGACATCACTGTGTGTATTATCCTGTACTGTGACATCACTGTGTGTATTATGTCTGTACTGTGACATCACTGTGTGTATTATCTCTGTACTGTGACATCACTCTGTGTATTATCCCTGTACTGTGACATCACTCTGTGTATTATCTCTGTACTGTGACATCACTGTGTGTATTATCTCTGTACTGTGACATCACTCTGTGTATTATCCCTGTACTGTGACATCACTGTGTGTATTATCTCTGTACTGTGACATCACTGTGTGTATTATCCTGTACTGTGACATCACTGTGTGTATTATCTCTGTACTGTGACATCACTGTGTGTATTATCTCTGTACTGTGACATCACTGTGTGTATTATCTCTGTACTGTGACATCACTGTGTATTATCCTGTACTGTGACATCACTGTGTGTATTATCCTGTACTGTGACATCACTGTGTGTATTATCCTGTACTGTGACATCACTGTGTGTATTATGTCTGTACTGTGACATCACTGTGTGTATTATCTCTGTACTGTGACATCACTCTGTGTATTATCCCTGTACTGTGACATCACTCTGTGTATTATCTCTGTACTGTGACATCACTGTGTGTATTATCTCTGTACTGTGACATCACTCTGTGTATTATCCCTGTACTGTGACATCACTGTGTGTATTATCTCTGTACTGTGACATCACTGTGTGTATTATCCTGTACTGTGACATCACTGTGTGTATTATCTCTGTACTGTGACATCATTGTGTGTATTATCTCTGTACTGTGACATCACTGTGTGTATTATCTCTGTACTGTGACATCACTGTGTGTATTATCCTGTACTGTGACATCACTGTGTGTATTATCCTGTACTGTGACATCAATGTGTGTATTATCTCTGTACTGTGACATCACTGTGTGTATTATCCTGTACTGTGACATCACTGTGTGTATTATCTCTGTACTGTGACATCACTCTGTGTATTATCCCTGTACTGTGACATCACTGTGTGTATTATCTCTGTACTGTGACATCACTGTGTGTATTATCCTGTACTGTGACATCACTGTGTGTATTATCTCTGTACTGTGACATCACTGTGTGTATTATCTCTGTACTGTGACATCACTCTGTGTATTGTTTATGCTGTAATATTATTATGAGTGTTATCTCTCTTTGTGAATGCGACCAAAATAATCATACTTTGGGGCATCATAATAAATTTTGCTATGGGGCCTCATGGTTACTTGATGCGACAAGAGAGGTTTCAATTAAAAATGATGGTTTTAATTTTGCTTTGGCTTGACTATTACATATCCAGTGAGATTACCAACAGAATACATTTAAGAAACTCCAATGTGTTTAAATTAAACTGGTGGCAAAAAATCATGACCCGTGTCCCCCATAAAGGGCCTCATCTTCTCTCCCACAGGTGGATTAATATTATATCCACCTTATATCAATAAGTTTTGCACATGTTTTGTTGGTTTAGCCTCCTTCCTTCACAGCCATTCATTGGTGCAAGGAAACATTACACACATTTGTGTGAAGAGAGGATCAAAGGCCAAAGTAAGCAATTGGGACAAATGTTCTAACAACCAATATACACAAACACGACTTTGAGGAAGTTCATCGGCCTAAAAATAATCCCCAGACGTCAATCAATGTGCCGAAAAATAATTCAGGAAAACACCTAAAAAAAATTCATTGCTGAAAAACAACTAAAGATTCCTCAATATACAAAGTAGCAGAGATTTAGTAATCCCTCTATGCCAGAAAACGATGATATAGTGGCGCACATTTGTACAAGGACCTTTTTTGTACCAAATCTGCACCACAATCCCTATTGCACTCCTTTCTTACTCAGTGTGGGAGAGCGGGGTGTACTGGGGCAGGGACACCTTCACCCATCATATTTATTATAACTCACACCAGTAGTCTAATGTAAAAGTGATCAGAAGATTGCAAGATAAAGGCCGATAGGAAGACAAAAAATTGTATTAAATTAAGTTAAAAAAAAAGTTCATCCATAACACCACATTAATCCCCCACCCCAAAATGACTAATAAATCATAAAACTATATCACGCCTATTGGGTACTGCCATGGGCGTAAGGACCTGAGCAAAACAATTATAATGATAAGAACGGTGTAAAAAAGTAAATAAATAAATGCCAGAATTTCAATTTTTGTCAGCCACTGAAAGAAAAAGAAATATAAAAAGTGTTGAAAAATTTAAATCTTAGGTCTTTCCGCAAAAAAAAAGCCCCTTGGATCTTGGAAAGTGGCGATGGAAAAAATATTATTACAAAAAGAGGTTTTATGCTTAATTTAAAAAAAACACAGAGATCTGGTATCAATTTAATTGTATCAAACCACTGAATGGACATATTAAGTTATTTACATCGCAAAATTTATAGAATAAAAAGCTAAAGGCCAAATTGCTGTTTTTTCTATTCCATCCCAGAAAGAGTTAATAAAGGATAATCATTAATATCTACCCAAAATATTGCCATTAAACATTACCACTTGTCCCGCAAAAAAATAAGCCCTTGTACAGTTACATTGATGATGGATTAAAAATGTTATAAATCTTGGTATCTGACGATGGAGAAAAGGAAAAAAAAAAAGTTTGGTCAACAAGGTTTAGAAGAGACCGGTCAGTAAAAGATTAGAAGAGGACGGCTAGTAAAGGGTTAGAAGAGGCCGGTCAGTAAAGGATTAGAAGAGGCCGGTCAGTAAAGGATTAGAAGAGGACAGCTAGTAAGGGATTAGAAGAGGACGGCTCGTAAAGGATTAGAAGAGAACGGCTAGTAAAGGGTTAGAAGAGGCCGGTCAGTAAAGGATTAGAAGAGGCCGGTCAGTAAAGGATTACAAGAGGCCGGCTAGCAAAGGATTAGAAGAGGATGACCAGTAAAGGATTAGAAGAGGCCAGTCAGTAAAGGATTAGAAGAGGACGGCTAGTAAAGGATTAGAAGAGGACGGCTAGTAAAGGATTAGAAGGGGTTGGTGAGTAATGGATTAGAAGAAGCCGGTCAGTAAAGGATTAGAAGAGGAAGGCCAGTAAAGGATTACAAGAGGCCGGTCAGTAAAGGATTAGAAGAGGCCGGTCAGTAAAGGATTAGAAGAGGACAGCTAGTAAAGGATTAGAAGAGGACGGCTAGTAAAGGATTAGAAGAGGCTGGTCAGTAAAGGATTAGAATAGGTCGGTCAGTAAAGGATTAGAAGAGGCCGGTCAGTAAAGGATTACAAGAGGCCGGTCAGTAAAGGATTACAAGAGGCCGGTCAGTAAAGGATTACAAGAGGCCGGCTCGCAAAGGATTAGAAGAGGACGGCCAGTAAAGGATTAGAAGAGGCCAGTCAGTAAAGGATTAGAAGAGGACGGCTAGTAAAGGATTAGAAGGGGTTGGTCAGTAATGGATTAGAAGAGGCCGGTCAGTAAAGGATTAGAAGAGGACGGCTAGTAAAGGATTAGAAGAGGAAGGCTAGTAAAGGATTAGAAGAGGACAGCTAGTAAAGGATTAGAAGAAGCCGGTCAGTAAAGGATTAGAAGAGGACAGCTAGTAAAGGATTAGAAGGCGTTGGTCAGTAATGGATTAGAAGAGGCCGGTCAGTAAAGGATTAGAAGAGGACAGCTAGTAAAGGATTAGAAGGGGTTGGTCAGTAATGGATTAGAAGAGGCCGGTCAGTAAAGGATTACAAGAGGACGGCTAGTAAAGGATTAGAAGAGGAAGGCTAGTAAAGGATTAGAAGAGGACAGCTAGTAAAGGATTAGAAGAAGCCGGTCAGTAAAGGATTAGAAGAGGAAGGCTAGTAAAGGATTAGAATAGGCTGGTCAGTAAAGGATTAGAAGAGGCCGGCTAGTAAAGGATTAGAAGAGGATGGTCAGTAAAGGATTAGAAGAGGCCGGTCAATAAAAGATTAGAAGAGGACGGCCAGTAAAAGATTAGAAGAGGCCGGTCAGTAAAGGATTAGAAGAGGCCGGTCAGTAAAGGATTAGAAGAGGACGGCTAGCAAAGGATTAGAATAGGCCGGTCAGTAAAGGATTAGAAGAGGACGGCTAGTAAAGGATTAGAAGTGGATGGCTAGTAAAGGATTAGAAGAAGCCGGTCAGTAAAGGATTAGAAGAGGACGGCTAGTAAAGGATTAGAAGGGGTTGGTCAGTAAAGGATTAGAAGAGGACAGCTAGTAAAGGATTAGAAGAAGCCGGTCAGTAAAGGATTAGAAGAGGACAGCTAGTAAAGGATTAGAAGAAGCTGGTCAGTAAAGGATTAGAAGAGGCCGGCTAGTAAAGGATTAGAAGAGGATGGCTAGTAAAGGATTAGAAGGGGTTGGTCAGTAAAGGATTAGAAGAGGAAGGCTAGTAAAGGATTAGAAGAGGCCGGTCAGTAAAGGATTAGAAGAGGATGGCTAGCAAAGGATTAGAATAGGCCGGTCAGTAAAGGATTAGAAGAGGCCGGCTAGTAAAGGATTAGAAGGGGTTGGTCAGTAAAGGATTAGAAGAGGAAGGCCAGTAAAGGTCAATAAAGGACTAAGAATGGTTGTCTTCATGAAAGGACCCACTTAAGAAAGAAGTCTAATAATTTACGGTAGATTGCTGGTGCTTGTGGTCTGGGCATCCATATGACTCAACACCTAGAATAGGAACATATGGTATAAGCATATGGTAGAGTGAAAGGATCCAAAGATAAGAAGAAGGAAAAGCCCAGCCTTGGAGCAGAAGATTTGAGAAGACAAAGCCGACTCTACAGAAGGTTTGATGAGATTTTTTACGCACGGCTGTTCAAGCAGCTATAAATAGTTTATCTCCTTGGTTGCTTGGGAAAACCTGCGCTGTGACGGAACTCTCCCTTGTTACACATAAAACAGTGCCTTGGGCGGTATGAGTAGCGATCCTTCTTCTGGCGTCAGTCCAAGTCTGAGACAATGTAATCCTGAACTGTCCTCGCTGACTTACCAGACAACTTGTAAAACATGTAAGAAAGATCATTTAAGTCTTTAGCTGTATGAAATATTATTTGATCATATTTAGTTGTTCCTCGGCCCAAAAATTCAGGATCTCGGCATTGTAGTTTGTTTTTGTTTTTTTTAAAAGGAATTAATGTTTAGCCGAAGCATCTAAATCTTTAACATTCTGTCTCAGAACCACAAAGCAAGAATGAATTGCATAAAGAAAAGAGAAATGTAAATCCCATCAATATTTGGTGTGACCTTTGCCCTATGGAGGAGGAGGAGTCCTGCAAGTGATGATATGGCCCCGACCTCAACATCTTCCCGTCTGTCTGGGATGACATGAAGAGACAGAGGGATTGGACTAAGCCGACATTTGGACCTATTTTACCATTCCTCAAAACAGAAAATAACCTGGTTTTAAACCAAGATTGTATATTAAACATATTTTTAAAGATTTTTTTAGGAAAATACTATGTCCTGAAATTTTCACTCTGGCCACTAAGTCTAATAATAGACTGACACTTGCCAATTTTGTAGGGGTTTCCTTGGTAATAGTCATCTTATTTACACCTTAGACAGTATTACAATAGAAGATAACAACTCCATATACAACACCACTGAGCCATCGTTACGGATAATAGAGCATGTCTAGAAAATTCTCACCTAGACCTCAATGTGTCGACACCAGACTATCGCTGCCTATGGCCATTGAAATGCACTTTTCTCACTAAAAGCATAGGTAAGAGTTCATAAATGTTGTACAGACGCTCAGCCCCAACAACCACAAGGGTCAGAGATATTTTAAAGGAAGTCAATTTACCTATCAGTGTGTATTTGACATGTGGGAGGAATTTGGAGGACCCCGAGAAAATCCACATAAACATAGGGACAAAATGCAAACTCCTTGTAGATGCCGCCCTTGGTCAAGATTCGAAACCAGCACCCCAGTGTTACAAGGCATGGCACTAACCACTGTAAAACATATCACTAAATCCTGTTAACAGAGAAGGAGAACCCTAGACAAGATGGCCGCCCCTATAATCATGTACAAAAAAGTAAGAAAATATCCAAATAAATAACTAAATACATTTAAAAAAAAAGATTTTAAAAAGTCGTAGATTTCACTATATAGATTTAATCAAGAAAAAAATATGGTGACAAATTCCCTTTAGAAGAGGCTTCTTACTGTCTACAGGATTGTTCCTAAGAACTGACCTAATGAATTTCATTGCGCACAATTAAAGGTGAAGAGCTAGAGACATAAGGAGCGAGTTCTATGACTTTGCAGATCAAAGCGTTCGCATTCGCTGACTGTGTCTGCCCCCGGGACAATCTACTGTAGAGCTGAATACGATGATGCATCCTGTGTATGGGAGACATAACATGTAATGACTACATTCTCCCATAATTATCATAAGCCATTGAACGCCTCGGCATTTCAGTTCTTAATATAATTAGATTACAAGCAATTTCTATTAAATAGAAATTTAATAAAATCTGTATTATAATGACTGATCTAATTATTTATGGATTTGAAGACGTGGGTGTCTATTTATGTGGGTTTCTCCCACATTTTAACCCCTCTGGCAAAGATATGTGCATGGAGTCTGTATCATCATTCCACATGTGCTGCTGTATGATATAGCAATGATTCGTTACCTGTCCCCTACCTGCATTTCTCCATAATACGGCATCTGATCTAGCTTGATAGATTTTCTTTTATAGATTCCGTATAGGGAAGAGGGAATGTGCACCTCTAGGCTGGGGTCCTATGTTGCGAAAACAGCTGTACACTGGCCAATCAACGCTGGTCAATTCATTCCTATGAGAAAAAGTAAGCTCCCTCATAACAGCAAGCTGCCAGCTCTCCTGACTAGCAAGGACGAGCCTGCTGCAGAACCAGCAGTGATTTGCCGCAGGCTCGTCTTTGCTAGCCAGGAAAACTGGCAGCTTGCTGTTATGTGGGAGCTGACTCTCTTTCTCATGAATTGACCAGCGTTGATGGGCCAGTGTACAGCATTCGGCCAATCAATGCTGGTTCTGCTGGAGGCTCGTCTGTGAGGAGGCGGAGTATAAAATTGGACCACAATGGAGACTGCTGTGGTCCGATCTTAGACTCCACCTCCTCACAAACGAGCCTCCGGCAGAACCAGCATTGATTAGCCGAATGCTGTACACTGGCCAATCAACGCTGGTCTATTCATTCCTATGAGAAAAAGTAAGCTCACTCGTAACAGCAAGGTGCCAGCTCTCCTGACTAGCAAGGACGAGCCTGCTGCAGAATCAGCGTTGATTTGCCGCAGGTTCGTCTTGCTAGTCAGGAGAGCTGGCAGCTTGCTGTTATGAGGGAGCTGACTTTTTATCAGTGCAACTGCAAGGGCTGTGCAGTTAAAGCGTACGGACCCCATAGACTATAATAGACTTTTACTGCACAGCGCTCCTCCTAAACACTCTCCTCCTGCTACTCGTGGACTTGATGACTCTCCTTTAGTCAAATAGTGGTTTACCCTGAAACAAGCATTTTTCCCATAGACTATAATGGGATTCAATATTTGATCGAATAGTCGAATATTGAGGCTCTACTCAAAACGAATATCGAATCTCGAATATTTCACTGTTCACTCATCTCTAGCGCTAATGGCTTAATAAGACTCCACACACCTAAATAGTGGTCTCTCCCTATGGAGAGATGATATCCCCCTAATACAGAATATTAAAAGTTACCATTATGAAGTACAGTTTGTCCTGCAAAATATAAGCTCCTATGTGTAAAATAAAAAAAAAGTTGTGGCTTTTGGAAGAGGGAGGGGGTAAAAATGAAAACACAAAAGTGAGAAATGACTGTAGTGGGAAATGATTAAAGAAGGAAAGGGGAGAACAGAAAGAACAGGCTCGTAAAAAAAACAATAGGCAAGAATTGTGTACATTTACATCAGCAGCACAGTCAGCTATGTAAAGAAACTGTACAGACTCTACAGCAAAAAAATTGTAGGAAAGTTTAAATGTAACCTGTTTAGAAAGTTGCTTAATTTTGAATTTAGGAAGGAAATGAACTCCAAAAAATTTGGTGCAAAATTGTCCATAGCCTTTGAAGACTTGGAGGGGGTTGTTGTTTCACATTTTGTGTGCCATTAGGTCTATAGTGTACCCTGTAAAAAACAACTCTTGATATTTGATGACCTGTGAGTGTGTTGTTGGGAGGAGATGAGACAAAGTGACTGGAGTCACATCTTAAAAATTTGATTTTGGGTGGAAAAATTTGAGAAATGTTTCCATTGATCTAGCTTGGAATGCTGGGTCATAAATGGTCCATAGGAATGTGTGTATTGTATCATATGTCAATGACCAACTCCTCAAATGTACAGTAACAATAAAGTCAATGATAATATACAAGAGATCCTTCTCATTCATCTCCAACTGTAAAAAATAGTAAACATTTTTTTTAGAAAATATTTTGGGAGTAAAGTTGACAGAAAGTTTTTAAAATTCTTTTAATTAATAAATAAAAGCTTTATTAAATCATCGGGTATGAAAATAAAGATATGAACTTGTCCATACAAATATATAATAAGAATCATGGATTATAGCAAAAAACAATCAAGACTGATATATTTACAATATAGTACATGTAATAAATAGCCCATATAGGTCTAGACATATAAAATAATGCAGTCGGTGGTTATACAAACGGCAGGACCGTAAGCAAAGTCAGGAACTAACACTGATCCCAAATAAATAGAAACAAGGCATCGAAGCATAGTATAGCAAATAATCATTCCATTAAAGGGGTCCTCTGCTCTGGACGCCCCTTACTTATTATAGGTTTCGTTTGATTGTAACAAAATGCCCTGCACATGATAAAAGTGCCCCAATGATCTGTAGGGAAACCTGGCGAGTGTTTAATTTTCCTGCAGCTCCACCACAAGGAAAATGGAATATTACATAGAGTCCATAATAATAATACTACCCAGGTCAGGTCCTACAGAAAAAGGGATGCTCTGAAGGACCTGTTACCAGTTACCTGGGGGAGGGGGTAAATGTATTTTAATTTCAAGGGCAGATTTCTTTCCACATTAAAATTGGAATTGGTAATTACAGTTCATCTTTAGATCTACTATGACCATGGAGATGAGTTTAGTGGCCATGTAGATGGGGTTAGTGACCATGTAGATGGGGTTAGTGGCCATGTAGATGGGGTTAGTGGCCATGTAGATGGGGTTAGTGACCAGGTAGATGGGGTTAGTGGCCATGTAGATGGGGTTAGTGGCCATGTAGATGGGGTTAGTGACCAGGTAGATGGGGTTAGTGGCCATGTAGATGGGGTTAGTGGCAATGTAGATGGGGTTAGTGGCCAGGTAGATGGGGTTAGTGACCATGTAGATGGGGTTAGTGGCCATGTAGATGGGGTTAGTGGCCATGTAGATGGGGTTAGTGGCCATGTAGATGGGGTTAGTGGCAATGTAGATGGGGTTAGTGGCCAGGTAGATGGGGTTAGTGACCATGTAGATGGGGTTAGTGGCCATGTAGATGGGGTTAGGTGGGATTAGTGACCATGTAGATGGGGTTAGTGGCCATGTAGATGGGGTTAGGTGGGATTAGTGACCATGTAGATGGGGTTAGTGGCCATATAGATGGGGTTAGGTTGGATTGTGCTCAAACACTCCAATATATCTAGTATGTGTGAGGAATCACCATGTAACAGTAGTGTTGACATTACATCCTAGAACAATGTGGGTTAACACTATGGGCTATAACATCTTCTAATAAAAATAGCTAAATCTGTATCTGAATAGAACAAACTTAAACTTTGGTATGGAAATATTCTGTATGGCTGTATGTACCACCCAATCCATCCAGGTTGAATTTTTTAAAAAACGGTAATCGTAGAAAATTGTTGGCTACCAATGAAAATGTCTTCTCAAAAGAATATCAGCCTGGAGCCCATGGAGCATAGAATTGTATTTTGATAGTCCGAAATGTCCATCTCAAAGCCCCTCAGATCGTAACAAGTGCCAAGTCCAGTTTAGACCAATTATTGGGGGGTCTCTCCACACTGTGGCCTTGAGCAAAATTCATCTCTAGCCGTTGACCTCGGGATACATTCTCTTGGTATTCCGCCTTCTGGGTCTGGCATTGGTTGGGTACAGTTCCAGCATCCATAGTGTGTATTGTAGGATGGGACAGACTGTTCGCAGGCCTGGGCTGTGTTCACTCTGTAGCCACGTGTCATTCGCATACAGGCTGCAATCTGTATGTAGAACAAACATGATATCATAAATTAACTTGGTAAAGTAGTCCACTTACAGTATTCACTAGAGTTCCTCCACTCATCATCCCCTCCGGTTCTGCTCCTCATCTTTCTATGTAATATATTGGATGTTTTGGCATAACATAACATATTTTGTCACATGATTGCCAACAAGCGATGACATCACTATGGATGATAGTGACATCACTAGGGTTGAGCGATTGGGATCGGATCCCGATCGAGCAAATTTCATGATCGCGATCGGCTGAAAAATGATCACCTGAACAAAACATCGCTCAAAAGGGTGGGATGCCGCCATAATAGCTAAGAGAAGTGCAGGGCTGGTGGAGTGCAGGAATAGAAAATGGATGGGATACCAAGATACAGAATTCTTTTCATGTTTTTTGATAATTTACTCTAATTATCTAAACCTTATCCCCCTGTAGAAGACTATGGGGATGATTTATCAAGACCAACATTTTGCATGCCAGTCTTGATTATCCTTGCCCTGCTTGAGGGTGCCTCTGAATGCCTTGGTCTGGCCACCCCAACATTAGGTCAGTTATTCTATTGTAATAAGTTCCTCTTCTTTGCCGGCTTATCCCATACAGAGGACCACTAGAGAACTATTCAGAAATGTATAGGGGGTCTTTAAAAAATAAATTCTGTAAAGATATTTTTGTTGTATATTTTGTATGTAATGTAAAATAGGAAATTTCCACAAGATCATCTCATTACAGAACGTTATTTATCACCCTGAAGCCAAGAGGTGTCTTCATCATCATCATAGTATGACACAATGCCATCTGGAGGCCGACAAAAGGAGTCTGTCTGAAGGATTAGCCTAATGAGTCTATAGCAGAGCTGTCTATGTGGCCATTCATAGTCATACTATAACAAAGATTAAGATTTGTTCCCTTCTTCCACCATTTTGTTAAGTGTTCATTAAAAATAGATTTTCTCCAACCATCATAGTAGAGACTGCCTATTGTCTGTTACTAATGGATATGACCATGAATGAAGGATATTTCTCTGATATGGTTGGGTTATCTTCTCATACATATAGTGTCCTCCTGATAACCAGCCATGATGTTCTTATTGTGGTCAGGTTATCTTCTCATACATGTAGTGTCCTCCTGATAACCAGCCATGATGTCCTTATTGTGGTCAGGTTATCTTCTCATACATGTAGTGTCCCCTCCTGATAACCAGCCATGATGTCCTTATTGTGGTCAGGTTATCTTCTCATACATATAGTGTCCTCCTGATAACCAGCCATGATAATCCTTATTGTGGTCAGGTTATCTTCTCATACATGTAGTGTCCTCCTGATAACCAGCCATGATGTCCTTATTGTGGTCAGGTTATCTTCTCATACATGTAGTGTCCTCCTTATAACCAGCCATGATGTCCTTATTGTGGTCAGGTTATCTTCTCATACATGTAGTGTCCTCCTTATAACCAGCCATGATGTCCTTATTGTGGTCAGGATATCTTCTCATACATGTAGTGTCCTCCTGATAACCAGCCATGATGTCCTTATTGTGGTCAGGTTATCTTCTCATACATGTAGTGTCCTCTCCTGATAACCAGCCATGATGTCCTTATTGTGGTCAGGTTATCTTCTCATACATGTAATGTCCTCCTGATAACCAGCCATGATGTCCTTATTGTGGTCAGGTTATCTTCTCATACATGTAGTGTCCTCCTGATAACCAGCCATGATGTCCTTATTGTGGTCGGGTTATCTTCTCATACATGTAGTGTCCTCCTGATAACCAGCCATGATGTCCTTATTGTGGTCAGGTTATCTTCTCATACATGTAATGTCCTCCTGATAACCAGCCATGATGTCCTTATTGTGGTCAGGTTATCTTCTCATACATGTAGTGTCCTCCTGATAACCAGCCATGATGTCCTTATTGTGGTCGGGTTATCTTCTCATACATGTAGTGTCCTCCTGATAACCAGCCATGATGTCCTTATTGTGGTCAGGTTATCTTCTCATACATGTAGTGTCTCCTCCTGATAACCAGCCATGATGTCCTTATTGTGGTCAGGTTATCTTCTCATACATGTAGTGTCCTCCTGATAACCAGCCATGATGTCCTTATTGTGGTCAGGTTATCTTCTCATACATGTAGTGTCTCCTCCTGATAACCAGCCATGATGTCCTTATTGTGGTCAGGTTATCTTCTCATACATGTAGTGTCTCCTCCTGATAACCAGCCATGATGTCCTTATTGTGGTCAGGTTATCTTCTCATACATGTAGTGTCCTCCTGATAACATGGCCACAAGTCGACAATCATGGTTGGGTTTCTGATAAATCCCAGACCATAGACAGTTCCTGCATTCATGGTCATATTCATTGTAATGGATCAAGACATTACTAAGAATCATATAGAAAAAAATCTCAACCAGATATGCAAAATATAAATACTATATACAAATACTCAAGCTCTATGTAACGTACAAAACCTTCAGCTTAGAAAAACTTTACTAAAGTATAAAAACTATCATGTAAAGTATATAGACATGAATATGGTCTAATATATGTAATATGTAATAAAATAGCTAGTGTACTTACCCCAAAAAGACAAGCTGCTAACACCCCAAAAGCCAGTATAACAGCCAGTGAAATTAGGATGATGCCCCAGAATGGCACTGTAATTAAAAATAATCTATATAATGAATATGACCAGGCCGGCCATTAACATACATTAACATAATGAGCGATCATGATCACATAGAACACAATGTGTCATATAATACTCCAGATACTGATGAAAAAGATAAGATTTCAGCTTTGCATTTAGAAAAAATGAAAAAAAATAGGAATGTTTTATATATATATTATGGGGAAAGGAATACTACTCTGTTTAATGTTGCCCTATTGAACCTGTGTAGTGTTGTCCTATTGAGCTTGTGTAGCGTTGTCCTATTGAGCTTGTGTAGTGTTTGCCTATTGTTCTTCTATAGTGTTTCCCTATTGAGCTTGTGTAGTGTTGCCCTATTGAGCTTGTGTAGTGTTGCCCTATTGAGCTTGTGTAGTGTTGCCCTATTGAGCTTGTGTAGTGTTGCCCTATTGAGATTGTGTAGTGTTGCCCTATTGAGATTGTGTAGTGTTGCCCTATTGAGCTTGTGTAGTGTTGTCCTATTGAGCTTGTGTAGTGTTGTCCTATTGAGATTGTGTAATGTTATCCTATTGAGATTGTGTAGTGTTGTCCTATTGAGCTTGTGTAGTGTTGTCCTATTGCGCTTGTGTAGTGTTGTCCTATTGCGCTTGTGTAGTGTTGCCCTATTGTTCTTCTATAGTGTTGCCCTATTGTTCTTCTATAGTGTTGCCCTATTGAGATTGTGTAGTGTTGCCCTAGTGTTCTTCTATAGTGTTTCCCTATTGAGCTTGTGTAGTGTTGCCCTATTGTTCTTCTATAGTGTTGCCCTATTGTTCTTCTATAGTGTTGCCCTATTGTTCTTCTATAGTGTTGCCCTATTGAGATTGTGTAGTGTTGTCCTATTGAGATTGTGTAGTGTTGTCCTATTGAGCTTGTGTAGTGTTGCCCTATTGAGCTTGTGTAGTGTTGCCCTATTGAGCTTGTGTAGTGTTGTCCTATTGCGCTTGTGTAGTGTTGTCCTATTGCGCTTGTGTAGTGTTGCCCTATTGTTCTTCTATAGTGTTGCCCTATTGAGATTGTGTAGTGTTGTCCTATTGAGATTGTGTAGTGTTGTCCTATTGAGCTTGTGTAGTGTTGCCCTATTGAGCTTGTGTAGTGTTGCCCTATTGAGCTTGTGTAGTGTTGTCCTATTGCGCTTGTGTAGTGTTGTCCTATTGCGCTTGTGTAGTGTTGCCCTATTGTTCTTCTATAGTGTTGCCCTATTGAGATTGTGTAGTGTTGTCCTATTGAGATTGTGTAGTGTTGCCCTATTGAGCTTGTGTAGTGTTGCCCTATTGAGCTTGTGTAGTGTTGTCCTATTGAGCTTGTGTAGTGTTGTCCTATTGAGATTGTGTAGTGTTGTCCTATTGAGCTTGTGTAGTGTTGCCCTATTGTTCTTCTATAGTGTTGCCCTATTGAGCTTGTGTAGTGTTGTCCTATTGAGCTTGTGTAGTGTTGTCCTATTGTTCTTCTATAGTGTTGCCCTATTGAGCTTGTGTAGTGTTGTCCTATTGAGCTTGTGTAGTGTTGTCCTATTGTTCTTCTATAGTGTTGCCCTATTGAGCTTGTGTAGTGTTTGCCTATTGTTCTTCTATAGTGTTGCCCTATTGAGCTTGTGTAGTGTTGCCCTATTGAGCTTGTGTAGTGTTGCCCTATTGTTCTTCTATAGTGTTGCCCTATTGAGCTTGTGTAATATTGCCCTCTTGCGTTTGAGGAATCTTGAAGCTACATAACTTGGGCCGCATACACTCCTCAGTGAAAAATGGTTAAAAAAAAATCCAAACATTCATGTTTTTGGAACAATGGAAGTCAAAGGGTGCACACAAAATAGGACATGTCCCAACTTTGTCCATTTTTTGGGCCTGATAAACTCAATACAAATCTATGGTCAGTATTTAATTTCTGTTTTTGGCTAAATACACTCTGTTTAAAAAAAAAAAAAAATAAGAAAAAAGCAAGAAGATTCAATTCTTCAATTCTGAAGAACCTCAAATGGTCTCCTTGGCAGAAACCATCCAACCCATAGGGGGAATGGTAATTGGACAATGATATCAGGGAGATGTATACAAAAACATTGTAGAACACTAGAGTGAAATACTTACAGTCTTCATCGTCTTGTTGAAAAGCCGCAACAGATTTTGTAGTTGTAGTAGTAGATGTAGTAGTGTTACTAGCAACTGTAGAGACCATTGTATTGCTGGGAAGATTTAGAGTACCGCCTGGTTGAGTAACTGGAAGAACATTTGAGTTTGCTGTAGTACTAGCTCTGTTGGTTGTCATTCCAGAGATGGATGAAGCAGGCTTGGTGCTAGTGGGCGATGTAGCAGTTGTCGAAAGCTTAGTCGTAGTTGTAAGTGCTTCAGTTGTTGTTGATGATGTAGTTGTTCTTGTGGTTGTGGTAGGTTCAGTTGTACTTGCTGGCTTGGTAGTTATCGGTTCTTCAGTTGGTGGTGATGTAGTTCTGAGTAGTGCAGTTGTAGTGGGTGATGTAGTGACTGTCAGAGGTTTATTTGTAGCTACTGATGTGGTAGTTGTAAGTGACGTTGATGTAGTAGTTGTAGGAGATTCATTTGTTGTGGTTGGAGTGGTAGTAGGACCCACAACAATTCTTGTTGACAATACAGTAGTCATGGGAGGTTGAGTTCTAGTGGGTTTTGTAGTACTAGTCGGAAGATTAGTGGTAGTTGGAGAAGTAGTAGACGTACTGTCTGGAAGATTAAGAGTACCTCCTGGTTGAGTAACTGGAAGAACATTTGAATTTCCTGTAGTACTGGTAGTCCTTGTAGTTGGTGATGAAGTAGTTGTGGGTGCTTGTGTTGTAGTTGATGATGTGGTAGTTGTGGAAGGTACAGTAGTAGTAGTGGGTGTAGTAGTAGTTGCAGAAGGTGCAGTTGTTACTGATGTGGTAGTTGTAGGAGGTTTAGTTGTAGTTGGTGTTGTAGTAGTACTGGAAAGAACAATGGTAGTTGGGGGAGTGGAAGACGTACTGTCCGGAAGGTTAAGGGTACCTACTGGTTGAGTAACTGGAAGAATATTTGAATTACCTGTAGTACTAGCACTGCTGGTAGCAGTTGTAGTTGGTGATAATGTAGTTGTGATTGCAGTAGTAGTTGTAGGAGACACAGTTGTTGATGTAAGAGTTGGAGGTAGAGTTGTAGTCACTCCGGTAGTAGTGCCTGGTGTGGTAGTTATAGTACCTGCGGTTGAAGTGGCTGCTGTGGTAGTTGTAGTCGCTGCGGTTGTAGTGGCTGGTGTGGTAGTTGTAGTAGCTGCGGTTGTAGTGGCTGGTGTGGTAGTTGTAGTAGCTGCAGTTGTAGTGGCTGGTGAGGTAGTTGTAGTAGCTGCGGTTGTAGTGGCTGGTGTGATAGTTGGGGGAGTGGAAGACGTACTGTCCGGAAGGTTAAGGGTACCTACTGGTTGAGTAACTGGAAGAATATTTGAATTACCTGTAGTACTAGCACTGCTGGTAGCAGTTGTAGTTGGTGATAATGTAGTTGTGGTTGCAGTAGTAGTTGTAGGAGATGCAGTTGTTGATATGAGAGTTGGAGGTAGAGTTGTAGTCACTGTGGTAGTAGTGGCTGGTATGGTAGTTGTAGTACCTGCGGTTGTAGTGGCTGGTGTGGTAGTTGTAGTCACTGTGGTTGTAGTGGCTGGTGTGGTAGTTGTAGTAGCTGAGGTTGTAGTGGCTGCTGTGGTAGTTGGAGTCGCTGCAGTTGTAGTCACTGTTGTGGTAGTTGTAGTAGCTGTGGTTGTGGTAGCTGGTATGGTAGTTGTAGTAGCTGCGGTTGTAGTGGCTGGTGGGGTAGTTGTAGTAGCTGCGGTTGCAGTGGCTGGTGTGGTAGTTGTAGCAGCTGCGGTTGTAGTGGCTGGTAAAGTCGTTGTAGTAGCTGTAGTTGTAGTGGCGGGGGAAGTAGTTGTAGTCGCTGCAGTTGTAGTGGTTGGTGTGGTAGTTGTAGTCGCTGCAGTTGTAGTCGCTGTTGTGGTAGTTGTAGTAGCTGCGGTTGTAGTAGCTGGTGTGGTAGTTGTAGTAGCTGTGGTTGTAGTGGCTGGTGGGGTAGTTGTAGTAGCTGCGGTTGTAGTGGCTGGTGTGATAGTTGTAGTAGCTGCGGTTGTAGTGGCTGGTGTGGTAGTTGTAGTAGCTGTAGTTGTAGTGGCGGGGGAAGTAGTTGTAGTCGCTGCAGTTGTAGTGGTTGGTGTGGTAGTTGTAGTGGCTGGTGAGGTAGTTGTAGTAGCTGCGGTTGTAGTGGCTGCTGTGGTAGTTGTAGTAGCTGCGGTTGTAGTGGCTGGTGTGGTAGTTGGGGGAGTGGAAGACGTACTGTCCGGAAGGTTAAGGGTACCTACTGGTTGAGTAACTGGAAGAATATTTGAATTACCTGTAGTACTAGCACTGCTGGTAGCAGTTGTAGTTGGTAATAATGTAGTTGTGATTGCAGTAGTAGTTGTAGGAGACGCAGTTGTTGATATGAGAGTTAGAAGTAGAGTTGTAGTCACTGTGGTAGTAGTGGCTGGTATGGTAGTTGTAGTACCTGCGGTTGCAGTGGCTGGTGTGGTAGTTGTAGTCACTGTGGATGTAGTTTCTGGTGTGGTAGTTGTAGTAGCTGCGGTTGTAGTGGCTGCTGTGGTAGTTGTAGTTGCTGCGGTTGTAGTAGCTGGTGTGATAGTTGTAGTAGCTGCGGTTGTAGTGGCTGGTGGGGTAGTTGTAGTAGCTGCGGTTGTAGTGACTGGTGTGGTAGTTGTAGTAGCTGCGGTTGTAGTGGCTGGTGAGGTCGCTGTAGTAGCTGTAGTTGTAGTGGCAGGGGAAGTAGTTGTAGTCGCTGCAGTTGTAGTGGCTGGTGTGGTAGTTGTAGTGGCTGGTGAGGTAGTTGTAGTAGCTGCGGTTGTAGTGGCTGCTCTGGTAGTTGTAGTACCTGCGGTTGTAGTGGCTGGTGTGGTAGTTGTAGTACCTGCGGTTGAAGTGGCTGCTGTGGTAGTTGTAGTCTCTGTGGTTGTAGTGGCTGGTGTGGTAGTTGTAGTAGCTGTGGTTGTAGTGGCTGGTGTGGTAGTTGAAGTAGCTGTGGTTGTAGTGGCTGCTGTGGTAGTTGTAGGAGCTGCGGTTGTAGTGGATGGTGGGGTAGTTGTAGTAGCTGCGGTTGTAGTGGCTGGTGGGGTAGTTGTAGTTGCTGCAGTTGTAGTGGCTGCTGTGGTAGTTGTAGTAGCTGTGGTTGTAGTGGCTGGTGGGGTAGTTGTAGTAGCTGCGGTTGTAGTGGCTGGTGGGGTAGTTGTAGTAGCTGCGGTTGTAGTGGCTGGTGTGGTAGTTGTAGTAGCTGCGGTTGTAGTGGCTACTGGGGTATTTGTAGTAGCTGCTGTTGTAGTGGCTGGTGTGGTAGTTGTAGTAGCTGTGGTTGTAGTGGCTGATGGGGTAGTTGTAGTAGCTGCGGTTGTAGTGGCTGGTGGGGTAGTTGTAGTTGCTGCAGTGGTAGTGGCTGCTGTGGTAGTTGTAGTAGCTGTGGTTGTAGTGGCTGGTGGGGTGGTTGTAGTAGCTGCGGTTGTAGTGGCTGGTGTGGTAGTTGTAGTAGCTGCGGTTGTAGTGGCTGGTGTGGTAGTTGTAGTAGCTGTGGTTGTAGTGGCTGGTGGGGTAGTTGTAGTAGCTGCGGTTGTAGTGGCTGGTGAGGTCGTTGTAGTAGCTGCGGTTGTAGTGGCAGGGGAAGTAGTTGTAGTCACTTCAGTTGTAGTGGCTGGTGTGGTAGTTGTAGTGGCTGGTGAGGTAGTTGTAGTAGCTGCGGTTGTAGTGGCTGGTGGGGTAGTTGTAGTAGCTGCGGTTGTAGTGGCTGGTGAGGTCGTTGTAGTAGCTGCGGTTGTAGTGGCAGGGGAAGTAGTTGTAGTCGCTTCAGTTGTAGTGGCTGGTGTGGTAGTTGTAGTGGCTGGTGAGGTAGTTGTAGTAGCTGCGGTTGTAGTGGCTGCTCTGGTAGTTGTAGTAGCTGTGGTTGTAGTGGCTGGTGTGGTAGTTGTAGTACCTGCGGTTGAAGTGGCTGCTGTGGTAGTTGTAGTCTCTGTGGTTGTAGTGGCTGGTGTGGTAGTTGTAGTAGCTGCGGTTGTAGTGGCTGGTGTGGTAGTTGAAGTAGCTGTGGTTGTAGTGGCTGCTGTGGTAGTTGTAGGAGCTGCGGTTGTAGTGGATGGTGGGGTAGTTGTAGTAGCTGCGGTTGTAGTGGCTGGTGGGGTAGTTGTAGTTGCTGCAGTTGTAGTGGCTGCTGTGGTAGTTGTAGTAGCTGTGGTTGTAGTGGCTGGTGGGGTAGTTGTAGTAGCTGCGGTTGTAGTGGCTGGTGGGGTAGTTGTAGTAGCTGCAGTTGTAGTGGCTGGTGTGGTAGTTGTAGTAGCTGCGGTTGTAGTGGCTGGTGGGGTAGTTGTAGTAGCTGCGGTTGTAGTGGCTGGTGTGGTAGTTGTAGTAGCTGTGGTTGTAGTGGCTGATGGGGTAGTTGTAGTAGCTGAGGTTGTAGTGGCTGGTGGGGTAGTTGTAGTTGTTGCAGTGGTAGTGGCTGCTGTGGTAGTTGTAGTAGCTGTGGTTGTAGTGGCTGGTGGGGTAGTTGTAGTAGCTGCGGTTGTAGTGGCTGGTGTGGTAGTTGTAGTAGCTGCGGTTGTAGTGGCTGGTGTGGTAGTTGTAGTAGCTGTGGTTGTAGTGGCTGGTGGGGTAGTTGTAGTAGCTGTGGTTGTAGTGGCTGCTGTGGTAGTTGTAGTAGCTGCGGTTGTAGTGGCTGGTGGGGTAGTTGTAGTAGCTGCGGTTGTAGTGGCTGCTGTGGTAGTTGTAGGAGCTGCAGTTGTAGTGGCTGGTGGGGTAGTTGTAGTAGCTGCGGTTGTAGTGGCTGGTGGGGTAGTTGTAGTTGCTGCAGATGTAGTGGCTGCTGTGGTAGTTGTAGTAGCTGTGGTTGTAGTGGCTGGTGGGGTAGTTGTAGTAGCTGCGGTTGTAGTGGCTGGTGTGGTAGTTGTAGTAGCTGCGGTTGTAGTGACTGGTGGGGTAGTTGTAGTACCTGTAGTTGTAGTGGCTGGTGGGGTAGTTGTAGTAGTTGCGGTTGTAGTGGCTGGTGTGGTAGTTGTAGTAGCTGCGGTTGTAGTGGTTGGTGTGGTAGTTGTAGTAACTGTGGTTGTAGTTTCTGGTGTGGTAATTGTAGTAGCTGCGGTTGTAGTGGCCGCTGTGGTAGTTGTAGGAGCTGCGGTTGTAGTAGCTGGTGTGGTAGTTGTAGTAGCTGCGGTTGTAGTGGCTGGTGAGGTCGTTGTAGTAGCTGTAGTTGTAGTGGCAGGGGAAGTAGTTGTAGTCACTGCAGTTGTAGTGGCTGGTGTGGTAGTTGTAGTGGCTGGTGAGGTAGTTGTAGTAGCTGCGGTTGTAGTGGCTGGTGTAGTAGTTGTAGTACCTGCGGTTGAAGTGGCTGCTGTGGTAGTTGTAGTCTCTGTGGTTGTAGTGGCTGGTGTGGTAGTTGTAGTAGCTGCGGTTGTAGTGGCTGGTGTGGTAGTTGAAGTAGCTGTGGTTGTAGTGGCTGCTGTGGTAGTTGTAGGAGCTGCTGTTGTAGTGGCTGGTGGGGTAGTTGTAGTAGCTGCGGTTGTAGTGGCTGGTGGGGTAGTTGTAGTAGCTGTGGTTGTAGTGGCTGGTGGGGTAGTTGTAGTAGCTGCGGTTGTAGTGGCTAGTGTGGTAGTTGTAGTAGCTGCGGTTGTAGTGGCTGCTGTGGTAGTTGTAGTAGCTGCGGTTGTAGTGGCTGCTGTGGTAGTTGTAGTAGCTGCGGTTGTAGTGGCTGGTGTGGTAGTTGTAGTACCTGCAGTTGAAGTGTCTGCTGTGGTAGTTGTAGTCTCTGTGGTTGTAGTGGCTGGTGTGGTAGTTGTAGTAGCTGCGGTTGTAGTGGCTGGTGTGGTAGTTGAAGTAGCTGTGGTTGTAGTGGCTGCTGTGGTAGTTGTAGGAGCTGCGGTTGTAGTGGCTGGTGGGGTAGTTGTAGTAGCTGCGGTTGTAGTGGCTGGTGGGGTAGTTGTAGTTGCTGCAGTTGTAGTGGCTGGTGGGGTAGTTGTAGTAGCTGCTGTTGTAGTGGCTGGTGTGGTAGTTGTAGTAGCTGCGGTTGTAGTGGCTGGAGGGGTAGTTGTAGTACCTGTGGTTGTAGTGGCTGGTGGGGTAGTTGTAGTCGCTGCGGTTGAAGTGGCTGGTGTGGTAGTTGTAGTAGTTGCGGTTGTAGTGGCTGGTGTGGTAGTTGTAGTAGCTGCGGTTGTAGTGGTTGGTGTGGTAGTTGTAGTCACTGTGGTTGTAGTTTCTGGTGTGGTAGTTGTAGTAGCTGCGGTTGTAGTGGCTGCTGTGGTAGTTGTAGGAGCTGCGGTTGTAGTAGCTGGTGTGGTAGTTGTAGTAGCTGTGGTTGTAGTGGCTGGTGGGGTAGTTGTAGTAGCTGCGGTTGTAGTGGCTGGTGTGGTAGTTGTAGTAGCTGCGGTTGTAGTGGCTGGTGAGGTCATTGTAGTAGCTGTAGTTGTAGTGGCAGGGGAAGTAGTTGTAGTCGCTGCAGTTGTAGTGGCTGGTGTGGTAGTTGTAGTGGCTGGTGAGGTAGTTGTAGTAGCTGCGGTTGTAGTGGCTGCTGTGGTAGTTGTAGTAGCTGTGGTCGTAGTGGCTGGTGTGGTAGTTGTAGTACCTGCGGTTGAAGTAGCTGCTGTGGTAGTTGTAGTCTCTGTGGTTGTAGTGGCTGGTGTGGTAGTTGTAGTAGCTGCGGTTGTAGTGGCTGGTGTGGTAGTTGAAGTAGCTGTGGTTGTAGTAGCTGCTGTGGTAGTTGTAGGAGCTGCGGTTGGAGTGGCTGGTGGGGTAGTTGTAGTAGCTGCGGTTGTAGTGGCTGGTGGGGTAGTTGTAGTTGCTGCAGTTGTAGTGGCTGCTGTGGTAGTTGTAGTAGCTGTGGTTGTAGTGGCTGGTGGGGTAGTTGTAGTAGCTGCGGTTGTAGTGGCTGGTGTGGTAGTTGTAGTAGCTGCGGTTGTAGTGGCTGCTGTGGTAGTTGTAGTAGCTGCGGTTGTAGTGGCTGCTGTGGTAGTTGTAGTAGCTGCGGTTGTAGTGGCTGGTGTGGTAGTTGTAGTAACTGCGGTTGAAGTGGCTGCTGTGGTAGTTGTAGTCTCTGTGGTTGTAGTGGCTGGTGTGGTAGTTGTAGTAGATGCGGTTGTAGTGGCTGGTGTGGTAGTTGAAGTAGCTGTGGTTGTAGTGGCTGCTGTGGTAGTTGTAGGAGCTGCGGTTGTAGTGGCTGGTGGGGTAGTTGTAGTAGCTGCAGTTGTAGTGGCTGGTGGGGTAGTTGTAGTAGCTGCTGTTGTAGTGGCTGGTGTGGTAGTTGTAGTAGCTGTGGTTGTAGTGGCTGGTGGGGTAGTTGTAGAAGCTGCGGTTGTAGTGGCTGCTGTGGTAGTTGTAGGAGCTTCGGTTGTAGTGGCTGGTGGGGTAGTTGTAGTAGCTGCGGTTGTAGTGGCTGGTGGGGTAGTTGTAGTTGCTGCAGTTGTAGTGGCTGCTGTGGTAGTTGTAGTAGCTGTGGTTGTAGTGGCTGGTGGGGTAGTTGTAGTACCTGTGGTTGTAGTGGCTGGTGGGGTAGTTGTAGTAGCTGTGGTTGTAGTAGCTGGTGTGGTACTTGTAGTACCTGCAGTTGAAGTGGCTGCTGTGGTAGTTGTAGTCGCTGCAGTTGTAGTGGCTGCTGTGGTAGTTGTAGTAGCTGCGGTTGTAGTGGCTGGTGTGGTAGTTGTAGTAGCTGCGGTTGTAGTGGCTGGTGTGGTAGTTGTAGTAGCTGTGGTTGTAGTGGTTGGTGTGGTAGTTGTAGTAGCTGTGGTTGTAGTGGCTGGTGGGGTAGTTGTAGTAGCTGCAGTTGTAGTGGCTGTTGTGGTAGTTGTAGTAGCTGCGGTTGTAGTGGCTGGTGTTGTAGTCGTAGCAGCTGTGGTTGTAGTGGCTGGTGTGGTAGTTGTAGTAGCTGTGGTTGTAGTGGCTGGTGGGGTAGTTATAGTAGCTGCGGTTGTAGTGGCTGGTGGGGTAGTTGTAGTAGCTGTGGTTGTAGTGGCTGGTGTGGTAGTTGTAGTAGCTGCGGTTGTAGTGGTTGGTGTGGTAGTTGTAGTAGCTGTGGTTGTAGTGGCTGCTGTGGTAGTTGTAGTAGCTGCGGTTGTAGTGGCTGGTGGGGTAGTTGTAGTACCTGTGGTTGTAGTGGCTGGTGGGTTAGTTGTAGTAGCTGCGGTTGTAGTGGCTGATGGGGTAGTTGTAGTCACTGCGGTTGTAGTGGCTGGTGTGGTAGTTGTAGTAGCTGCAGTTGTAGAGGCTGGTAAGGTAGTTGTAGCTGTGGTTGTAGTAGTTGGTGTAGTAGTTGTAGTAGCTGTGGTTGTAGTGGCTGGTGGGGTAGTTGTAGTAGCTGCGGTTGTAGTGGCTGCTGTGGTAGTTGTAGTAGCTGCGGTTGTAGTGGCTGGTGGGGTAGTTGTAGTAGCTGCAGATGTAGTGGTTGGTGTGGTAGTTGTAGTAGCTGCGGTTGTAGTGGCTGGTGGGGTAGTTGTAGTAGCTGTGGTTGTAGTGGCTGCTGTGGTAGTTGTAGTAGCTGCGGTTGTAGTGGCTGGTGGGGTAGTTGTAGAAGCTGCAGTTGTAGAGGCTGGTGTGGTAGTTGTAGTAGCTGTGGTTGTAGTGGCTGGTGGGGTAGTTGTAGTCGCTGCGGTTGTAGTGGCTGGTGTGGTAGTTGTAGTAGCTGCGGTTGTAGAGGCTGGTGTGGTAGTTGTAGTAGCTGTGGTTGTAGTGGTTGGTGTGGTAGTTGTAGTAGCTGTGGTTGTAGTGGCTGGTGGGGTAGTTGTAGTAGCTGCGGTTGTAGTGGCTGCTGTGGTAGTTGTAGTAGCTGCGGTTGTAGTGGCTGCTGTGGTAGTTGTAGGAGCTGCGGTTGTAGTGGCTGCTGTGGTAGTTGTAGGAGCTGCGGTTGTAGTGGCTGGTGGGGTAGTTGTAGTTGCTGCAGTTGTAGTGGCTGCTGTGGTAGTTGTAGTAGCTGTGGTTGTAGTGGCTGGTGGGGTAGTTGTAGTAGCTGCAGTTGTAGTGGTTGGTGTGGTAGTTGTAGTAGCTGTGGTTGTAGTGGCTGGTGGGGTAGTTGTAGTAGCTGCGGTTGTAGTGGCTGCTATGGTAGTTGTAGTAGCTGCAGTTGTAGTGGCTGCTGTGGTAGTTGTAGGAGCTGCAGTTGTAGTGGCTGGTGGGGTAGTTGTAGTAGCTGCGGCTGTAGTGGCTGGTGGGGTAGTTGTAGTTGTTGCGGTTGTAGTGGCTGCTGTGGTAGTTGTAGTAGCTGTGGTTGTAGTGGCTGGTGGGGTAGTTGTAGTAGCTGCGGTTGTAGTGGTTGGTGTGGTAGTTGTAGTCGCTGCGGTTGTAGTGGCTGGTGTTGTAGTTGTAGTAGCTGCAGTTGTAGTGGCTGGTGGGGTAGTTGTAGTAGCTGCAGTTGTAGTGGTTGGTGTGGTAGTTGTAGCTGTGGTTGTAGTGGCTGGTGGGGTAGTTGTAGTAGCTGCGGTTGTAGTGGCTGGTGTGGTAGTTGTAGCTGTGGTTGTAGTAGCTGGTGTGGTAGTTGTAGTAGCTGTGGTTGTAGTGGCTGCTGTGGTAGTTGTAGTAGCTGCGGTTGTAGTGGCTGGTGGGGTAGTTGTAGTAACTGTGGTTGTAGTGGCTGGTGGGGTAGTTGTAGTAACTGCGGTTGTAGTGGCTGGTGGGGTAGTTGTAGTCACTGCGGTTGTAGTGGCTGGTGTGGTAGTTGTAGTAGCTGAAGTTGTAGAGGCTGGTGTGGTAGTTGTAGCTGTGGTTGTAGTAGCTGGTGTAGTAGTTGTAGTAGCTGTGGTTGTAGTGTCTGATGGGGTAGTTGTAGTAGCTGCGGTTGTAGTGGCTGCTGTGGTAGTTGTAGTAGCTGCGGTTGTAGTGGCTGGTGGGGTAGTTGTAGTAGTTGCAGATGTAGTGGTTGGTGTGGTAGTTGTAGTAGCTGTGGTTGTAGTGGCTGGTGGTGTAGTTTTAGTAGCTGTGGTTGTAGTGGCTGCTGTGGTAGTTGTAGTAGCTGCGGTTGTAGTGGCTGATGGGGTAGTAGTCGCTGCGGTTGTAGTGGCTGGTGTGGTAGTTGTAGTAGCTGCAGTTGTAGAGGTTGGTGTGGTAGTTGTAGTAGCTGTGGTTGTAGTGGTTGGTGTGGTAGTTGTAGTAGCTGTGGTTGTAGTGGCTGGTGGGGTAGTTGTAGTAGCTGCGGTTGTAGTGGCTGCTGTGGTAGTTGTAGTAGCTGCGGTTGTAGTGGCTGGTGGGGTAGTTGCAGTAGCTGCAGTTGTAGTGGTTGGTGTTGTAGTTGTAGTAGCTGTGGTTGTAGTGACTGGTGGGGTAGTTGTAGTAGCTGCGGTTGTAGTGGCTGCTGTGGTAGTTGTAGTAGCTGCGGTTGTAGTGGCTGCAGTTGTAGTGGTTGGTGTGGTAGTTGTAGTAGCTGTGGTTGTAGTGACTGGTGGGGTAGTTGTAGTAGCTGCGGTTGTAGTGAATGCTGTGGTAGTTGTAGTAGCTGCGGTTGTAGTGACTGCTGTGGTAGTTGTAGGAGCTGCGGTTGTAGTGGCTGGTGGGGTAGTTGTAGTAGCTGCGGTTGTAGTGGCTGGTGGGGTAGTTGTAGTTGCTGCGGTTGTAGTGGCTGGTGGGGTAGTTGTAGTACCTGTGGTTGTAGTGGCTGGTGTGGTAGTTGTAGTTGCTGCGGTTGTAGTGGCTGGTGTGGTAGTTGTAACTGTGGTTGTAGTGGTTGGTGTAGTAGTTGTAGTAGCTGTGGTTGTAGTGGCTGGTGGGGTAGTTGTAGTAGCTGCGGTTGTAGTGGCTGCTGTGGTAGTTGTAGTAGCTGCGGTTGTAGTGGCTGGTGGGGTAGTTGTAGTAGCTGCAGATGTAGTGGTTGGTGTGGTAGTTGTAGTAGCTGTGGTTGTAGTGGCTGGTGGGGTAGTTGTAGTAGCTGTGTTTGTAGTGGTTGGTGTGGTAGTTGTAGTAGCTGTGGTTGTAGTGGCTGGTGGGGTAGTTGTAGTAGCTGCGGTTGTAGTGGCTGCTGTGGTAGTTGTAGTAGCTGCGGTTGTAGTGGCTGCTGTGGTAGTTGTAGTAGCTGCAGTTGTAGTGGTTGGTATGGTAGTTGTAGTAGCTGCGGTTGTAGTGGCGGGTGGGGTAGTTGTAGTAGGTGCAGTTGTAGTGGCTGCTGTTGTAGTTGTAGTAGCTGCAGTTGTAGTGGCTGCTGTGGTAGTTGTAGGAGCTGCGGTTGTAGTGGCTGGTGGGGTAGTTGTAGTAGCTGCGGTTGTAGTGGCTGGTGGGGTAGTTGTAGTTTCTGTGGTTGTAGTGGCTGCTGTGGTAGTTGTAGTAGCTGTGGTTGTAGTGGCTGGTGGGGTAGATGTAGTAGCTGCGGTTGTAGTGGTTTTTGTGGTAGTTGTAGTAGCTGTGGTTGTAGTGGCTGGTGGGGTAGTTGTAGTAGCTGCGGTTGTAGTAGCTGGTAAGGTAGTTGTAATAGCTGTGGTTGTAGTGGCTGCTGTGGTAGTTGTAGTACCTGTGGTTGTAGTGGCTGGTGGGGTAGTTGTAGTAGCTGCGGTTGTAGTGGCTGGTGGGGTAGTTGTAGTCACTGCGGTTGTAGTGGCTGCTGTGGTAGTTGTAGTAGCTGCAGTTGTAGAGGCTGGTGTGGTAGTTGTAGCTGTGGTTGTAGTAGTTGGTGTAGTAGTTGTAGTAGCTGTGGTTGTAGTGGCTGGTGGGGTAGTTGTAGTAGCTGCGGTTGTAGTGGCTGCTGTGGTAGTTGTAGTAGCTGCAGATGTAGTGGTTGGTGTGGTAGTTGTAGTAGCTGTGGTTGTAGTGGCTGG
Source organism: Leptodactylus fuscus (assembly GCF_031893055.1). Classification (NCBI taxonomy): domain Eukaryota; kingdom Metazoa; phylum Chordata; class Amphibia; order Anura; family Leptodactylidae; genus Leptodactylus; species Leptodactylus fuscus. The sequence goes on from NC_134275.1 coordinate 81,106,859, forward strand.
TGGGGTAGTTGTAGTCGCTGCGGTTGTAGTGGCTGCTGTGGTAGTTGTAGTAGCTGCAGATGTAGTGGTTGGTGTGGTAGTTGTAGTAGCTGTGGTTGTAGTGGCTGGTGGGGTAGTTGTAGTCGCTGTGGTTGTAGTGGCTGCTGTGGTAGTTGTAGTAGCTGCGGTTGTGGTGGCTGCTGTGGTAGTTGTAGTTGTAGTCGCTGCGGTTGTAGTGGCTGGTGTGGTAATTGTAGTAGCTGCGGTTGTGGTGGCTGGTGGGGTAGTTGTAGTCGCTGCGGTTGTAGTGGCTGCTGTGGTAGTTGTAGTCGCTGCGGTTGTAGTGGCTGCTGTGGTAGTTGTAGTTGTAGTCGCTGCGGTTGTAGTGGCTGGTGTGGTAATTGTAGTAGCTGTGGTTGTAGTGGCTGGTGTGGTAGTTGTAGTAGCTGCAGTAGTAGTGGCTGGTGTGGTAGTTGTAGTAGGTGCAGTTGTAGTGGCTGGTGTGGTAGTTGTAGTAGGTGCGGTTGTAGTGGCTGGTGTGGTAGTTGTAGTAGCTGCGGTTGTGGTGGTTGGTGTGGTAGTTGTAGTTGCTGCGGTTGTGGTGGCTGCTGTGGTAGTTGTAGTAGCTGCGGTTGTAGTGGTTGGTGTGGTAGTTGTAGTAGCTGTGTTTGTAGTGGCTGGTGTGGTAGTTGTAGTCGCCGCGGTTGTAGTGGCTGGTGTGGTAGTTGTAGTCGCCGCGGTTGTAGTGGCTGGTGTGGTAGTTGTAGTCGCCGCGGTTGTAGTGGCTGGTGTGGTAGTTGTAGTCGCCGCGGTTGTAGTGGCTGGTGTGGTAGTTGTAGTCGCCGCGGTTGTAGTGGTTGGTGTGGTAGTTGTACTAGTTGTGGTTGGTCCAGTAGTTGTACTTCCTGCTGCAATAGTCAATAAAAGGCAAGAAACATAAATTATCAAATTTTTCTGCTATTTACTTCTGTGGACTAATATGTTTAGATATTGAAATAAAACAGCCCTTAGACGTGCGAGATTCTTCCCCGCAGTGCGCAGCCAGTCCTGTTTTTCCTTATTGCATATAATCACTTTAAATTACACCTAAACTTTTAATGGTATAGAATAGAATTACTTTATGAGTCTCCGAGGGGGAAATTCGGCATTCAGCGACTCCACAATGGACAAGCACAACACTCGGTGTTACATAGACAAGATAGTGAGAAAATTGGCAGATACACACTATATATTTTGTTAAAGAAAAATACTTCCTTCTCCTGTTACTCCTCTCTTCCCAAACTGTATCTGAATGGACATATATATATATATATCCTTATCCCACTGAAGTCTATAGAGCGAGAGAAGAAGAGGGCAGAGAGTACAGGGGTAAGTCCAAATCTAATCTCCATACAGAGATGGATAATATCTTGCTTCCTAACACAGTAATTTGAGGAGATCCTCACTTGTTCTCCTTCTCCTCCCCATCCCCCTCTCCACAGACCTCGAGGTCTACCTTTGTGTCCAAACTGCTAGAGTACTCGTACTTGACATATCACCCCCTGCATCGATTTATGAAATTAAAAAATTAAGTTTTAAAAGGTTAAATTATCCAATTTTTTTTTTTTTTTATGGGAACATATCTGACATATTTTATGAACTGGAAGACAATGAAGAAGAGCAGAATAAAGTCTATACAATGTAACGTACCTGTGCTGGGCTGCGCACCTGGAAGAGAAAACAAAATGTATATGAATAATACAAACTGGAAATATATCATGTAATGAACATATAGGAGACAATTCCCTGGTGTAGTCCTCTTACTCCAACCCCTCTGACAATTTGGGCAATATGGAACAAATTCTGAGTTGCAAATGGAAGGCCCAGAACTTTTTTTTTTTTTCATCTTGGGCCTGTTGTCTTTAAATAATATCAAGGACTTTAGATTGAATGCTATGTTGGCAACCTCATGGGACATTTTGGTGGCCACATCTTGTCATCCTGTCCAAACCTTGGCCTACATGAGATCTCTTCGGCTTTTGATGGACCAGTCCAACATTTGTCATTCCTTGTGGTAAAATATTTTGTTTGCATTATTGGTGAGGAAGAAAATTTTTGACGGATCCTAGGCAGTCACTAGTATAGCTTCAGTGTTACAGCACATGACCAAAGCATTCAGGAGGAGGGTAGCCCTGGACAAGTGGTGAGATAAACAAGGCTAGGCCTCCTCTCTCCAAGAACCCCATGGCAGTGGTGGTCCAGATATGTGCACCCTTGATAGAGAACTACAAGAGAACCTCTCCTTCAATCTATACATAAGCATTTGGAAAGCAATGGACCCATTACTGGAACTTGCACCGGGTCCCTTACCATACATGTCCACCACTGGATCACACACAGCGTCAGGCTGTCCCACCAGAATACCTAAGAATCCTCCTTTGCGCCAATACTCTAACCTAATGGTCAAGCAAAAGACATCCAAATTTGAAGGGTACTGCGGTCTACTTGGTTGGACTTTTTGGAGGGTGCAACTCCAGAATAATTTTATCTTGGGGGGGGGGGGCTAAGGAAACTAATTCCAACACTGGTTAAACATTATGGATTTTTATCCTGGCTACAATCGTCTTTGCTGTTTTTTTTTTCCCACCAGTATTCCATAAAACACGGACATCTAGTCACCTCAGTTTCAGACTCTATTATCATTTTTTAGGAAATGCTGGCCAGAGAATTCTGTAACTATAAAACTCCTGGGGACCCCCCAATGAATAGAGGACATACTACTGTCTACGAGCCTGAAATTCTTTCCTGAATCTCCGACCGTTTGCCATTGCTTCATTAGATTAATTACGTTAAATCAGGAAACCACAACTGGTAGAGCAAGACGTCTTCTCGTCACGTAACACTCAATGGAATGATTCATTTACACAATTTAACGATAAGAATAAATTAAAGGACATTTCTATTCGAGGTATTCTATGTATCGATGGGTGAAGTCAACATTCTGAAGCGTTTCGGGGTTATCAGAATGCAGGACCTGGCGGAGAATGAAGTTTTTGTATCTTTCTTGACTTTACCAGACTCTTTAACGTTCACATAAAATATTACTTAACTATATCTAAAAATATCATCCAAGACTGGTTTACGTCAAAAAACATTCACAAAAATTGGAAATAATCCCATAGAAAATTAGAAGAATTTTCCTAAAGTAAGGGTTCCTATTATCTTTGAAGCTCCCAACCAATTGGAAACCAACCCAGGCCCCTCTTTTCTTTGTCACACTATAAGGAGTTTTTGAAGCACGTGGATTTCACTGGGGCTATTCAAAAATCCTTCTTTAAGAATCGGGACATGAACTACTTGTGTCGTCAATGGACTCGGGTTTATGAGGGATCCATACAAATTGGTGGCCCTGTTTTTTTCATGTGCAGGAAGCCTTGGGGTAAATATACTCAGGACAACCCTTATACTCGTAGGATATTTTACAAAGGGTACTAGTGACAACTCAGGATTGGCAACAGTGAAATTTTAAAAAACTTGGAAAAATACAATAACTTTCATCCTCTTCCTAAATCTTCTGCAGCCTTTATTACTTTCATTAGCAGTACTTAACAAGTCTCATGAACTTCTGCCAGATTCTAATCACTAGGTCTTAGCCAGCAGCGTAAAGGGAAATACACAAAGGCAAGTCACAACCTGAAATTATTCTTACAGTCTATAAAGAACTCCCAAAACTATAAGTTATAAACAAGCCGACTCCAGGTGTGAGAGTGCAATGACATAAATCATGCAATCGGCGCTGTCACCCTGAGCGCTTTGGTGTTTTGTTTATCCAAATCTGTTCAGCTATTCCATAGATATAAGCCCTGATGTAATTGGATGGCCATCCGCTGACTTCTGCTTTTGGATCCATTAAATGGATATAAAAACACAATGTGAATAGAGTCTAAATAGGTCACAGTGAAGATTGGGCGTCTTTATCTTTACTGCAAAAATTTTCTTAGTCTTAACCTTTCGCTTCTCTACCCAGTCGCTTCTTAAATGATAGAAATTTGAGTCACTAAGCGTGTTTTTTTTTCTTATTAACCATATATTGTCTGCATTAAATTCAATGTGAATGGGGGTTCATTTGTTTCTTTTCATTTAAAAAAGCAGGTCCAATGTTTACCTATATGATCGGATGTTTGAGGGGTCTGTGAATACGGGTATGGGGGGCGGGGTACAGTCAGTGATTATAAGCTGAGACATTTACAAGGTTACAAAGTATTGACACGTTGCAGGATCTGGTTCTGTTCTAGGTTCCATTAACCTTTCATGAATGTATCATCTGCTCCTTTTTTGGCCCTATGTTTCCCCGGTGCGCCTTTTTTTACACTAATTTTATTGTGGTGCCTATTTATGTGTTGCGCATGTGTTACGCTAGGTTCACACTAGCGTCTTGGTTTCCATTCTTTGGGTCTGCTTGGGAACCCGAAAAACGGACTCCCATTCCAGTTAAAAAGGGTTACCCCGGACCCATAGACTATAATGGTGTCTGCCAGGTGCAAAGAGAAACACTCTGCTTGCAGGATTGTGCTCTCTGCATTTTTCAAGTGCAATGGGGGAAAGGAATCCCCGAACGGTCACAGAGTCCAAGTGTGACTATAGGCTTAGCTAGTATTTTTCGGACTATAAGACGCACTTTTTTTCCCCAAAATTTGGGGGGGAAAAGAAGGGTGCGTCTTATAGTCTGAATGTAGCGCCTGGCACCCGCCGTAATAGAGAGGCGAATGCCGGCAAGGGATAGACGCCGGCACAGGTGCCGGGGCCTGAGACATCGCTGCGTTCCTCTGCCCTGCATGAAGCCAGCAGCGGCAGGGGCGATGCTATTCCGCTCCTCCGTCCCCCCGCCGCTGGCTTCATGCAGGGCAGGGCAGCGATGTCTCAGGTCCCGGCGTCTATCCCTCCCCGGCATCCGCCTCTCTAGTACAGCGGATGCCGGGTCAGTATCGGTGGCCCCTTCTCCCCCGGGGCTGGTCCCCACCGGCCCCGTACCTGTAAAGTTGCAGACCGGCTCCTGCGCGGCGATATCGCAAGAGCCGACCTGTTCGGGTGACAGCCGGGAGCCTAATGAGGCTCCCAGGCCTGTCACGGCTATATATTAGTATTGCGGCTGGTCTCTATGACCAGCCGTAATACTAATAGACAGAATGTCCCATAGACGGCAATACAGTTGTATTGCCGTCTATGGGACTTGCAATCAAGTGACCGCAGGTTCAAGCCCCCGGGGGGGAATAAAATAGTAAAAAAAAAAAAAAAGCTTTAAAAATATAAATAAAAGTTCTAAATCACCTCCTGTCCCTAGAATATATATATAAAAGTAGAAAATCATATGTCATAAACCACCGGGTTTTTTTTCAATACAAGGTGATCTAAGCAATAGATATTCCCCAAAATGGTAAACTAAAAAGTACTTCTGGCCCCGCAAAAAAAAACACTCTATGCGTCCCCGTACAGCTGCAGGGTCACCTGTCAATGTGGCCTTGCAGCTGTTGCAAAACTACAATTCCCATATATTAAATATTTTACCATTTTTTGCTTCAAAATTTTTTTTCCCTATTTTCCTCCTCTAAAACCTGTGTGCGTCTTATAGTCCAGTGCGCCTTATAGTCCGAAAAATACGGTATGTACCCTTATAAGCTATGTGCACTTTGCCCCTTTTTTGTTAACCCCCCCAAAAAAAAAAAAAAAAAATGCAGCCCCTTTATTAACTAACAAATAGGCACAATGGCCCCTTATAATGCCGTGTGCCCTGATGGGCGTTCTTACGCTACCCGTGTACTGGAGGGCATTTGCACCCTTTTTTCCCATAAATACAGCGTGAAAAAAATCATCATTTAGGCCGTTCCCTCAAAAAGAAAAAGTGACGACGGCAATAGAAGCCCTAAAAAAGGTGCAAATACTTCCTAAATAAACCGCAGGGCAGAAAAGACCACAAAGAGGAACAATATACGCCCAAAAAATGTCCTAAGTACCTTAGTAAATGTGCCCTGTAACATTCATTACCTTCGCCTCGAGTGTTTAAGGAAGACTTTATTGGTTTCATTAGTAACATTTAATAACATTCATTTATTCCATCTGCCAAATTACAATCACGGAAGCCTAAAGGGAAGTACCGGCCTGGCAAGTGAAAACCTGACACCAAACTGCACAAGATCACAGCGCTGTCATTATGTCAGGGACGTTCCGTACACAATTTTACAGAGGACCTTCCGTGTCCTCGGGCGCATGTGGTTTTATAAACTGCTAGAAAACCAACAGTGCTATTAACCCTTCGACTTGTGAGAACATCCAATGTGTAGAATTTTTACACCTGTCTAAAACTTTTGCACAGTACTGTATTCTGTTGGTTGGTTGGGACTATACTACAAAAAAATGTTATAGGGATGTTCAAGCTAAGATTTCAGCGTAACCAATAAGGTGTTCTAATATTATATTATTATTATTATTATTATTATTAATTTTATTATTTAAATTTTTTATATTTTATTGTGCATTTGGCCAAATATTGTTATTTAATGCTTTTATTTTGTTGCTTTTGACAACTGAAATATTTCTTCTAAATTAAATCTAATGAGCGATCTAAATAAAAAGCGAACAACTTATTGAATTCGTAAGAAAATTTCGGCGCGAAAGATCTACTAAGCAAAATGTGGCCTGAATTCTGTCTCAAGGTCGATTCCTTTTCGTGCTTTTTAGACCCTTTTTTTTTCGTGGTGAAATGTTGGATTGATTTTCCGGAATCGAGAGAGAGAGATTAAACCCGTTTGGCACTACATTATATTATATGTTATATTACAGTATATTGTGTTATATTATATATTATATTACAGTATATTGTGTTACATTATATATTATATTACAGTATATTGTGTTACATTATATATTATATTACAGTATATTGTGTTACATTATATATTATATTACAGTATATTGTGTTACATTATATATTATATTACAGTATATTGTGTTACATTATATATTATATTACAGTATATTGTGTTACATTATATATTATATTACAGTATATTGTGTTACATTGTATTATATATTATATTACAGTATATTGTGTTACATTATATATTATATTACAGTATATTGTGTTACATTGTATTATATATTATATTACAGTATATTGTGTTACATTATATATTATATTACAGTATATTGTGTTACATTGTATTATATATTATATTACAGTATATTGTGTTACATTATATATTATATTACAGTATATTGTGTTATATATTATATTACAGTATATTGTGTTACGTTATATATTATATTACAGTATATTGTGTTATATATTATATTACAGTATATTGTGTTACATTATATATTATATTACAGTATATTGTGTTACGTTATATATTATATTGCAGTATATTGTTACATTGTATTATATATTATATTACAGTATATTGTGATACATTGTATTAATATATGTTATAATATATTGTGTTACATTCTATTGATATATGTTATATTACAACATATTGTGTTACATTATAATAATATTATGCACAAACATATCCAGCATTACTATACAATAGAACCTCCACCCCCCCCCCCACACCCCCAATTATATCCCTTACTTACCGATTCGGGGCAGCGTGGAAAAAAGTAACAAAACACATGTTAATAGAAGATATTCTGAGTTCCTCATATTGTGTCCAGAATAAGTCCTTCAGTCCCAGAAAGCATGGGCAGAGAATAACAGCGAGTCCAAACTGATTACAGAATAAAGTCTGCCGGGATTTTATCTGGCATTGCTCTGAAGAGGCGAAGGGACAACCCATGAGCGACATTGTTCAGGAATGACAAACTTTTAATTTTCTTCTCTCTTCTAAAACAATTACGGTAGCCTGATTTGTTGAGAAATTCATGGCCAGCGAGCGGTGACACATCATCTGAATATGAGATGAGATGAGATGAGATGAAGATTAATTGCAATCATTTCCAGCTATTCTTGTATTCTGTGTCAATGGAGCACTGCAAGAGTTGAGGTTAGGACAGTGGTTGGCTGATAAAAAAAAAAACAACTCATGTATCCAATTTAGGATCTCTGACTTAATAATGGGGGTCACCTGGTTGGGACCCTCATCTATTATCTACGGGAAATATCTTTACAAAGACCATCAGTCACTCTGGAGGACCCAACATGTTTGTGCCTTAAATGAACAGCCCATTGGCCACCTTGTAATACTTCATTTGTCCTCTGGGAGTGCTAAAGAGTATTTAAACACTTGTACTCATAAATCACATTTGATCGCTGGGGACTCTAGAAGCCGAATAACCTATTAATCATTGGGAGACTCCAAACAAAAAAGGATTATAAAAAGCAGGAGGCACCTTTAAGGATTTTTTTAATTTTAATATTAAAATTTACCCATCATTTTTTTATATGTATTTATAGGTTTCATTATTTTTTTTATATTTAATAATAATTGGTTTTCAGGCAACCATTGTAAGTTGAAACATTGTCAGGTGAGACCACAACTCTATGGAAAGTTTTTTCAGGGTCCTGAATAGTCCACACAGTGCACCTGCAAAAAATAACATGGAGGTTGTCAACACCGGGGTCCACAGGAGCTGCTCATCCTGACACAGGTAACAGAAGTACCGGACATGTAATACTGTACTATACAGTAGAGAGGCGCTACTAGTCTGTCAGTCGGAGCATGCGTTTCATTAATACAGAGGTTTACCAGTGGAATGACCGGGATGATCTGTTGGCACCTCCGGCCTAGCGTTGTATGTTGAGTCTGGTTTCAACTTACAAAGATCCAGGAAATACCAGAAAAATTGTATTCTGAGGCCATTGTAGCTTCGAGAGACCATTGTAAATTGGAAGTAGATGACCTTCTCCAGGTTCTACAGGTTTATTGTGATCAATGAATTGAGCAAGTGACACCTCTTCTTGGCCAGATCATTACCCGGTCTACTAGCAGGAGATGCTCCATCTCATATTACTGAACAGTAGTCCACTTCTTGGAAATATAGGGCAGAGTGGGTAAAGATATTGCTCGGTCACGATGGCAAACCATGGTCTTGGGTTTCCAGTCTCACCATGATATCAATTCTTTCCACTTCTACCCATTTTAACTACCTTTAAGTAACAACGACAAAACTACTGAGTAGAATATATTGCCCATAGTAGCAAATTTTTTGGATACATAAGGGGGCTCACATCTTACTTCTACCCAAAAAAGACATCAACAGCTCAAAACATGATAAAAAAAATTAGGCCAATGCATAGAGGCCCCTAAAGTCACCAGATCAAGATTATGCCACACGGAGGGTCCAGAACCATGTTGGCTCCACAAATTCATCATCATCACTCCATTCTGTGCATCTTGTTGTTAATCTTGCTATGCCAATACCTCCCAGCCACTGCCCACCAATCCAGACCATTCCTTATATAACCGTATCTACTTAGCCCCCCCATGATACAATGGAAACATAGAGGATGTGCTGGACATCTTTCTGTTTGGGTTCTGAACCACAATATGGCTCCGGACTCTTCTAATCTTACATCTGAAATTCCTATATCAGTCCTGTAGAATTCTCTCATGTTGGCCAGTTCATGGTGACCTCCATATTCATTACATTAATACTATAAATGTTACATGGGGAGGATGGGCAGGAGATCCCTCTTTTTGGGTTTCAGACCATCTCACGCCTGTCCATCCATGCTACATCATGAAGGGGTTTTCTGGGGCTTCTTAATAATCTAAAGGGGTTGTCCAGGATAGCCCATTTATGATACATACTCACCTATCCCGATAATCCAGTGTCTCCCTCCATGGTCTGGTCCTGTGCTCCAAAGTCTTGTTCTGCTGGAAGTGCCCACTGCACTTCCACCAGAACAGGTCATCATTTGAAGATCTTCATGGTCTTATATCAAGGACCCTAGTGGAGCTGCTGACATATGACATCGCATTCTTTGGTCACCTTGCCATGCAGCACCTCAAGCCCATTCAAGTAAATAGGGTGAGTTGCAAAACCAAGAACAACCACAATCCAAATGTATGGCGCATGGTAAGTACTGGAGGGTCCATAGCATTCACCAAAATGCCAGGAACTCTTCAAAAAAGCTGGGATCCCGGGTGTCATCCCCCACCAACCTAAGGATAGGCCATCCATTATTAAGCCTAGAAAGCTGCTGTTAAGATTTCTTGTCACGTATTGTGGAGCATAGAAGATATTGCAGATTTCTTTTCAGTTTAGAGATGAACTTCACCCCCAATGAATAAGATGTAACCCAGCAGAGAATTGTCTTGGGCAATAAGTTACCTTCACAAATTCTTCCTCCATTACCCAGTTTTATATAATTGGTTCTCTGACTCCTCTGAGATACTTGGGTTCCCCGAAATCTATGATGAAGGAAGCAAATCTATCTAACCTCCCATGACTGTGGTGATCGATACATTGGAAGATGACAATGGAGACGAGCTGTTCCTTACGGCTTCTAACTCATGTACGTAATTACATCGGATGAGGAGGAATGTAATACACATGTTTGCTTTACACAATAGGACTGATGACTTGTAATTACAGGTTACTATTGCCAAACCTGCTTAGAAGCGCCGACTTTCATTTTTTTTAGGTCTTAAACAAGAACATCAGAAGATAATTTAAGAACCTGAAACGTTAAATAATTAATCTTCAAAGAGAAGAAAAACTAAAGAAGCTCTCCAAGGAATACCAGTGAAGAAAAACCTACAATCACAGCTGAGATACAGCCCAACAAAAATACACTGGACTGGTTTTGTATAGGATGACTTGTAAAGGTTATAAATTTGGGGTGGGCAAAAATTTGCTATCGGACTCTTTCCTAAAAATTACACTAATGCCAAACATAGAATTAGAATCCCTGGTGGACCCATGACCCAGGGGGGCTAGCGGTCCCCTAGCCCCCCAAAGTCTTTAAGAGTGGTGCATGGCACAATACACTGGCTATCCTAAGTACAGCCTCTCAGCCAGCCGATGTGCCCATATAATAAACTAGGCAGAATATTTGACCCCCCGGTTTAATATATAGATACATTGTGTGGGTGAGATGACATCTAGGCACGGGGCAGGGTGACCGCTAATCTCCCTCTTGGACCCGGTCTCATTACTGTCACTTTGGAGCCCCCATCACCAATTACTGGCTCACATAGCCTAGACTAAGGCAAGAAGAAGGCTACAACTGAAATCAATGGTAGACAGGTGATATTTGCATTTACCAGTAGAGTGAATTCCCATGGTGAGCCCTAGGCACCCTTCTCCAATATCGGTGGTAAGATATTTTTTTTTCCTAATTTGTATTGTGAGCCCCATATAGGGCACACAATGTACAGCTTTCCCTATCAGTATGTCTTTGGAGTATGGGAGGAAATCTATGCAAACACAGGGAGAACATACAAACTCCTTGCAGATGTTGTGCTTGGCAGGATTCGAACCCAGGACTCCAGCGCTGCAAGGCTGCAGTGCTAACCACAGGCTATTCCGACGTCTAAAGCACAAAAACTACATATTTAGTGGTAGAATCCCTTTAAGAATATTATTTTGAAACAAAGAATTTAAACTGAACATCCCTTTAGCAAACCAGCTCGCCATACTCAAAAATGGGACCAACATTGAAAATATTGGGATAGGGATCATAGAATAGTCTAATACACCCGGTCTAACTGCTCGTGCATGGGCAGAGACAGAGTATTTAGTAAAAGGTGAGCAAAGGCGGAGGCAAATATAATGTCTCGAAGACTTTTAGCTGAAAAATAAGATTGCTCAATGTGCATCCAATGAAGATCTTTCTCCCTAGACAAACCGTTCATTAATAAAGACACAAGGGTAGCAGTATGGTATCCCTGAATATCGGGAGAGGTGAGGTTTCTTTCCTGCCCAAATAAATTTAGTAATAGGTAATGTACGAAACAAATCTAATAAAGGAGGGAGAAGAAGCATCTGAACGCCAACCATTGCTGATACGGGATCCTTTACCGTCCCGGTGACTCAGTCTGATTGACAGCTTAATGATAAGCTCAGTTGTAGTAATTACCTTGTATCTTGTTCTTACAGCTCCCAGATTTCTAGGTAGAGAATAATCAGTATATTTCCAGTAGGACGAGGTGCGCACAGAAGTATTTACACCTCAAATGATTATTTATAGAATTCTATAGGGAATGTGTTCTGAGTAAATGAAACATTGTAGACAATGAATTCTTACAGAATTCTTGGGGATATTATCTTACATTTACCGTATTATGTATAGTTTCAAAAATCCTAGAAATCCAACTCTTTCCACCAAGCCTAAAATACTCTAGTGCTTCCTGGATCCTGGAGATGGACCAAGGGCCATAGCCACAATGGTCTTGAGCTTATACTATTGACAGCTATGGGAAAGTTTTTTAGGTATGCCCTGTGCAGAAGTTATTGTTTAGAGGGGGAGCAGATAACCTACCGTGTTTCCCCGAAAGTAGGACACCCCCCGAAAGTAAGGCATGGGGGGGGTTATAGAATTGCCTAATATAAGACACCCCCTGAAAATAAGGCATGCCAAAAAAAACATTGCAGCCGGCTGAACACTGTGCGCTGGGCTCTGAGTGCACGGGAAAGCCGGCTGCTGCCTCTGCTGTTGTGTCCTCTGTCCCTGCTGCTGTAGGATGAGCTGTTGTCATTTTATTTGGCTTCATGTCCGGAGTCAATACTGTAAGATTTTGACCTTTGCACATTATGGAATATCTTCTTGGGTTAGACATAAAGGGATGTGAGGACCCTGAGCTGTCTTGCCCCATTCCTTGTTACAGGCTGAATCTTCTCGACATACAGCCTGGTATGTTAATGTGAGTGTTATGTCGGTCATACATTGCAGATACAGTGTCATATTTGTGAGTCATCCTGTTTTTGGCTGAGCCCAGGCCTTGGCACCACTTCAAAGCTGCATTAAACCTTATGTCTATAGACTTGTGACATGACCCCGACCCAATCTAGGACCGGCCATACCTTCCTAATGACAAACTGATGTGGCTGGCCCTAACCCCCCGGTCAAATCCGCTATGAATTGGCTTTGTCTAGAAGATCAAATTTCTATATATATTTGAATATTAAAGCACCTATTTGTAGCGAGGGCTCGGAGAGAGGAAGAGCTTCATCCTTCTTAGGTATTCTTATATCTACTGCATTACCTGTCTTTATAAAAGACATGGATCTTCCTAAAAGCGTACAATGTAATTGTGTGATTTTGCGACTTTATATGACGGGTTTATGCGCTTTATAGGCAGGATAATGGGAGTTGAACGGCATGTAAAGAAGCTTTAACGTCTTAATCCAGGTCATAAAATCCTTCTCTGCCTATAACATATCTAGATAAATCCTCTGCAGATTCTCCTCATTCCTCGGTGTCTCACGATGAACAGATTCACTGCGTTTATTGCACTTCTTACATAAACTATTGGAGTGAGTTCACACTGCCTTTCTGGCGCTGATTTTGAGGCTCCCAAAAATGCCTGAAATTTCCCATTGATTTTTCAGAGTCAGCCCTGTTTAAAACCTGCAAAGTTTCCCTCCATAGCACAATGAAGTAAATCGTCACCAAATCACATTGTCTTATAATTCAGGGGCAAATTTTGTTTTTAACCCCTTCCTGTTGGTGACATTTTTGGATCTCGCCGCGTGGGAGCGGGTCTGCAATGGAAAAGGGTCGGCCATTTTTTTATTTTGTGGGGCTACTGGAGTGGAATTACGATGTAGACCCAATACCCATGACAGCTACTGTGTAGCAGAGTGGCCGCCATATTTAAAGACCCATCCAGCTCGACGCTGAAGTCTATACACTAGAGAAAGGGCAGAGAGACCGAAACGCGTTGTGTTTTAACTTGGACATCAATAAAGATCGTTTATTAACATAGGGTAAAGCGCGGTGATCATTATCCTCTGTTCCTACTGGCAACATTAAAGTCCTGGCATCCATTTAGCATCCCATTTTAAAGTACTGGAGGACACAGAGATCAATTCATTTTACATACATTACAACTGATCCATTGATCTCTATGGCCTCTCCCTACATTCATGACATTAAAGTTAAGATAAGATAATCCTTTAGTATTCCCACCATGGGGAAATTCAGTGTGATACAGAATCATGGATACATCAGCCGACCACAGACATCTTCCAAGCATAAACAATAGACACCAAAAGATTTCCTTGAAAGAAGAAGTCCACAAATTTCATGCAAGCTTCTCCTTCATACTTTGCCTCTCATTGTCCATGTTCCCTTAGCTCGTGGGGGGATGATAGGTTCCTAATATGTAACACAGCCTCCACATGTACACAGCAACTTCCATTCAGCCAACTGCAGGCATCTTCCAAACATAAACAATAGACACCAAGGATTCCTTAGAAACAGTCTGCAGGTTTATTCCATTCCAAATAGTTAGCTATTCATAGTGCAAGGGTACTTGAGTAGAGGATTCCTGAAAAATACAGACAAAGAGTGAAAGAGGAAAGATAGGGTCGTTCTCAGCTTGGAGCATCTGTATCGGGCTGCCATTCACACGGCGCCATCTTGGAAATTAAAATTTGGTTAAAATCAGCAATAATTCAATGTATCTGACTGGGGCTTTTCACATGAAATTTTTTTTACGGTCTGTTTTAATAGGTCGTGTCTTATTTTTACCCATTTTCAAAGATCCCTCAATAGACTCGAATCTTTTAGGGATCCATCTCCTTTTTTCACAGTTGTGTGAATTCAGACTTACTTCCGAATGATGGACACCAAAAAGTTTCCAGCACGGAAACACAGAGAACTTCGAGGACATAGTATCTTATCTTGAAGAATGTTCTAAGTGAGAATTCAGGATCTACCCGATCTGTAGTCATAGAAAGGTAAGAAAAGAACTTGAAAGACGAGTCAGATATCGGTGCCATCTTAAGTGCGCCATAAGACGTTATATCAAGAACTTGATAAGGTTAGTAAGGAACCTGATAAGGAATTAAGATGTGATGTCCTCAGGTTGACACCTCCACTTTGGCCATCTTGGTTGGACATCTTGACCTCTTTATCTGTGTCATCTTCCTAGATGACAAAATATGGCTCGGTCTATCTACAGTATCTTCAAGTATAGAAGATGAGAACCGGTATGCCTCCAAAATCTGTATCAATGGCTTCTTATCTAGCCAACTAGTACCCGGAATCCCAAAATAGCTGTCTACAGGTGATTGTCTTTTTTGGCTCACGCTTCAATGTTCCTTTATGGGTTGGACATTGACTTACAGGGTATTTACCAATAGGATGTTCGTTCTCTTTAATCCAAGGATTTTCATAATTTGCATAATTGTTTCCCATAAAACAAAGTAAACTATAGTAGAACTCCTCACTGGGAGCCAACACCGCCCTTCGTCTACATGTTCTTCCTTTCCGTGCTCATTGTATTGCCTTCTCCGTTGCATTTTCTTGCATTGCCCTGGTATTTCGTTATTGAATGTTTGGCATAGTTCAGACTAGTTACACAACACATGACTTACCATTGAATCACATGACTAATGAAATCTAGGTTTAATTAAAGGTGTGATAGGTGAGTGAATGAGTTAATTAAAGGAAGGATCCGAAGTGCTGGGATAGGATACAGTAATACATGTTACATACCTCGTCCTCCTCGCCTTTCATTAAAGACATTGTTTCAGGAGATAAAAATCGGAATATTTAACATTTATTTCTAAAGATTAAAGTAAATATTTTTAAAAAAATTTGCTTAAAAAACTGAAACTATTAACCTAGTAACCCATACAAATATACCTCGTCTCTACTGTACATGGTCGCTCGTATCTACCATACATGGTGGCAGTGTTTTGGGAAATGATGCAGCGCCATCTATTGGTTACAATATGAAAGTGCAATTTTTTTTATTATTTTTTTTAATCTGTTGGCTTATTTTTTGGTGGAGTAGACAATGGGGGATCATAATGGAAGAGCAGCCCATGAATTACCTAGATCGTCATTGATTTCAATGTTCCCCTTTGCGGAGATTATCTAAGCCAGACCCAAGCTGAGCAAGATCGCTACAAAACTGGGTTGGCTTTGTGACTCTACCCCTTTAACTCCGGGTCGCCATCTATATCCATCAATCCTAGGGGATTGAACGAAGGATCAGCGCATGCACCTCTGTAGCACCATTCAGAGAAGACTTGTTGCTTGTTGTTTCCAGAAAGAAACCAGTTTTGCTAATGCCCGGAGTAAAAATTATCCAAAAATATGTGAAAAAAAACAAAAAAATTAAGTAGCTATATTAAGAAAACATGACTACAAAGCTAAAATTGGACACCAAGTAACAAGTGAGTATCCAAACCTATGAATTCCATCATGTGACGTAGATGGACGTTGCGTTCCATCTTATCGCCTCAAGGTCTTATTTTTGGAAATATCTGAGACTTGGAATTAAAATTTTTGGCAACACAGATTTGACCTGATATTTGTTATATTAAAAGCAATGGTGCCCACCGTGATATCAGTGTGACTGGTCACCAAACTCACATGGAGAGCTGGGCTAAGGTCAGGAGAATTAGGCTGCCCAAATTGTGACACTAATGGTGATTGTGACGTTCTAAAGAGTGTCAGAGTTTAGTCGAGGAGAGGACACATTCTTCTGCTCTACATTGGGAGCGTCATAGACAACACCCAGCTAAGATACCCGGTGAGAGGTGACGGAGGAAAACATCATCTTAGGCGTGTTTAATAAAGTCATGGGAGATGTTTGTGTAGATAAGTGCTCACGTTTCATCAGCCGACATCACAATAATATATCTATAGCAACAAGACATAGACAAGGCTCGGTATAGAGAGATCTGGATCCAACAGGGGGATACTAGGGAAAAAATTTGGTGCTAAAATTTTTATTTTGAGTGGACCTTCGAGGTTTGGTCTTCTGACTCTTTCCTAACACAGCCATTTGTAGCTTGTTTGTTTTTTCCTACTGGCCTACAATTTTTTTCTCCATTGTGATTGACCTATTCGTAAAAGGGGTTATTTTTTTGCAGGACAAGTTGTATTTTTTTAATGGCATACATTTCTGGAAGGGGCAAAGGTTGATCCCCATATATTAATATCATGAAATGTTTCGGTCTCGAATCTTGTACTGATTTATTTTTTTAACTGAGACACAGTCCGGGTTTGGCTTGAGTTACCAGAGTTAGAACCCCACCATAAAGACATTGATAATATACAGAATCCTAAGAAAGTCTTATGTCACCACAAACTCCTTTTTGTTGCTTTTAGTCACTACTTCTTCTCATGACCCATGACTCTTTGTTTCTCAGTTTACCAAGATATGGTGCAGATGATCTAAAAAGCGAAGTATCGACTCAATCCCCATTTTAAATAGTGGAGGAGAATCTAATGTGGTCAATTCCTGATTTGGGTCCACCTGCTTAAAAGTGAATTGTCATACTGAATTCAAGATCCAATGGGATGGATTAAACGAGAATTGGCAAGTCTTGGAAAACATCCCAAACCTTCTAAGAAATGTATCCAGAGAGCCTTCTGTTAATCTGCTTACGTAATATTCTTCTGTTCTGATCATTGGCTGGTGGACATCAATCTTCTGATGAACGATTTACCAAGCTATGGAATGTATAGACACAAGGATCTATTACTGCAAACTGGTATCTCCTGTTATCAGCATAACACACAGTGTAGCCTCAGGAGTTATCGGGTGAGACAACCACTTTCTCATTTATGAGATAACAGATGGATTCATGTGTCACCCTCATCAACCTTCCTGTAATGATAACGTAGGCTCGGGTAACTTGCAATTCCTAATCTGTTGAGAGTTCCGAGCAAGACCTGAACAGCTAGAAGAAGTAGGACACCGCGAAGTGAAAGTCTAGGCTTACTGGACATGTCACATTTGGTGACAATATATCAATGGTAGCTTTCACAATTTTTAGAACGACCAGACAAATCTCTTAAATTGTCCAAGACTCTGACTATGGTACAGATCTGTAATGTGAGCAAGAAGGAAAACAATGGTCTCCCCTTGCCTAAGCATCTTGCTCCTGGGCTCCACATGGGCTCTCAACGCAGTGTACTACCCGAAGCCTTCAATAAGGGCTAGGTACTGGAGGAAGAGGGAACCTAATGGCCACACAACTCCTCCCCTTAGACCAAAAGGGCAACCTTATCCCTCAACCAAAGTGACAAAACAGTGACAAACAAACAGTGAACATGAATTAAAGCCTTTGGACACCTCTCCCAGGACAATGGAGAATCTGAATTTTATCAATGGTCCATAATTGGACCATTGATGGTCACCTAAAAAGTCCCCAACATATGCAACCCATTAGAAGACAAAGTTGTGATACTATATGAAGAATATAACACATATCGATAGCTGCAATGATATATCCAGTCACTCCTCTCTCTGACTGATACATGATGTAATCTAGGTAACATTTCCATACACTTTGGCACAGTCACGAGCACGACTTGCAGAATGCTCCCTCACCCATTGGGCTGATGTCCATTGTCTTATGGACAGCGCATTGGTGAAGTATGTTTGGCAGGAGCTCTATAGGTTCCTCTTTCATTATGTCTTATATATCCATTACTAATAGATTCAGAATTCCAGCTTTGTCACACATCGAAGATTAATTAATAGTTAATTATTGTAAATGGCGGGTAGAGTATGTAAAATATTTTTAGAGTTAATGAATGATAAGTAGGGCAGAGGTGCACGAATCCAGACATGTCCTATCCCTCACAGGCTTTGAGGATTACTAGAAAATAGAATTGTACCCATCAATGTAAAAGCAAAAGCAAATTTTTACGCAAATAAGTTCAAATTTTGATTGGAGAATCGCTGTTTGGTGGCCACTGTTCTAAGATCCTGAAGAGTAGACACTTCAAGACGTTGCCTTTCCTCTTACGGTAGCCCTGATAGCTCTTCTTGTTCAAGTGTTATCTCAAGTGTTGACCTCTTGAGTGGCTGTGACTCCTTATTCAGCTAGGTATGGCCATTCCCCACCAGCCAGGTCAGCTATTTTATTTTTTGTTTTCATGGACCACGCCTTGGAAATTCTCTAAAAACTAAGATTATGTGGCCAACTTACTAAATGTGATAGGATTCTGGCTTAGTTTTCACAATAAGTGCCCTACATGCTATGCATCATATTTATTATATGTTTTAGACAATTTTTCCAGGTTGTCAGACAGAGTTAAAAGGCTATTACTAACCATCCCCCTAATTCAAGCTGATTCGGCCACAAAACTCATGTAAAAAAGAAGCGCTGTAAAACTGAATCACATTGAGTTCAATGGGTTCCATCTGACACGCGCTGCCCATTGAACTCAATGGGAGGCGCACACGCGTTAACACATTGAAAGCATTAGGTAAAAAAGCCTCCCGTTGAGTTCAATTGGCAGCGCACGTAAGACGGAACCCATTGAACTCGATGGGATTCAGTTTTACAGCGCTTCTTTTTTACACAAGTTTTGTGGCCAAATCAGCGCCACAAAACTCCATGTCAATGGACCCTTATTATTACCTCTGTAACAAATGTAACAGGGTACTTTTAGTACCGGGAAGAGCCAGGTACCATCAGACCCGAACCACATATCTATATTGATTCTCCTCTTTAGCCAATTTACCAGGGTACTGGGGGCACTGGGAAGAGCCAGGTACTATCAGACCCGAACCACATATCTATATTGATTTTCCTATTCTGGAGAAGCTGAGGGCTAGTAGTTTTAGGCTTTGAAGGGCCTGTAACTTTGGATCTTCCTACCCTGGTAGTACTAGACTGCAGATTCTGTTTTGGGGGGTATATTAGTAATAAAGCATATCCAGTCTTGGGAATGCATTAGTAAGTTTTTAATAGCAATAATATCACAGATCATTGACCTTGATCAGAAAATTTAAGTTGTTGAAATTATTGTAAATAATTGAAGCGTGAAGAAGATTGAGCCTTCATTAAAAGAGATGCATGTAATGCATTCCTATGTGATCTGTATGTTTTTGTTTGGGCATCATGCAAGTCTGAGTCACTTGGGTGATTTGGTAAAAAAAATTTAGGTACATAAATGGCTCACATGGATTCCTTAGTAGTGGGGCTACTCTACATTCAGTCATTTCATGTCATCTTGAGTTATCGCTGATTGAGTCTTGGATTTGCCAGTATTGTAACAGACCAATATGGCGTCAATTAAAGCCAATGCCAATTTCTTTGGAAGTGATATGTGTCTATACTACCACCTTGAAGACGACTTGATTAGAAGCATTATAGCATTATAAGACACCATACAGGCTCTGTGTTTACAGCTTTGCTCTGCGTCTGACAGGTTGGAAGAATTTGACATTTCCCTCCTCTTGTGACACATCGATGAGCCGTGAAAGCTCCTAATGCAGGTCTGTTTATACAAGTCAGGTGGATGTTAAGAGCAAACAATAAATGTCATCCGAGCTAGGTGTATACAGATGAGTGATACTTCTCTACTACAGGGTGAGCCCAGTGTCTAGGTGTGGGCAGAAAAATGTAATTTAATTGAAAAAATACAAAAATTACATTCGGAAAAACTTACCGGAAATGTAACTTTATGTTATAGTAGATTTTGAACCAGTGTTTAATGAGTCAGGTTTCTTACAAAGGCTCCACAAATTTGGCCGAACTGTAGATTTTTGGGTTTTTCCAACCCCTAACTCGTTAGAATCTATTCTGGGTCTATTTAGGCATATACGCCGAGAAAAGGTGCGAAAACATAATATACACTGATGCCCCTAACCTTTCCTGCGTACCAACCTCTAGCTCAGTTGTGTTGTCTCCCATTCTCCTGGGTGGTATCATGGGCCCCCAAGGACCCCTGAGGCCTGTGATTGGGCCTCATGGTGTTAGAGCGCCCCACCTTCATCCTACTCAATGAACCGGTGCCCCGAATAGGAGGAAGTCCATGACGTCATTGAGAGATGGATCAGCAGGGGAGACTGAAAAACGAGAGTTCCTGCCTCCCCAGCTGGTTATATAAGAAGACTGCCAATGGGACCTCTGTACACTGAGCACTTTGCCCTACTATGATCCATTGCAGAGCCCCATAAATGTCACCACCATGTACATACCTGTGGCTAACTCATTTTTTGTGGTCTTAAGCCAAACTCCGACCTTCGCTCTTGTTCCTTACGTAACATTACAATAAGTAAATCCTTATTCTGTTTACAATCTGCAACTACATATCTTATATCAGCAATAGATTAATTACCTATGATATGGCTCATCCTATGACATTGATTGATTCTACGTGTCTATGGAAGGATCCACCTACAGCTCACAGTGTATGGATTATAGCACGCAAGGAATATTATTAATAAACAAGGTATACCGGGAAGATTCCTTGTACCTACAGGAAACATGACAAGACTAATCAGCCATCATTAATCACTTAATAACATGCGCCGCGCACTGACTTATCTGGGCTGCAAACATTTTACTAATATGAATAGATAACAATGTAACAAACATGGAGAACTCGCCGTATGGAATTACTTATAGTGGCTTAAAATAGTAAAGTCAACTTGTCAATACATTTGTGTTACTAATTCTCCATCCTGCACCTGCTGTCATTACTGGTGTTACTGGTGTTGTGACTGGTGACTATTACGCCTAGGAGGTGAGGGGGGGTTGGATGATTCCTACCAGAACTATCCTAATTTTGCCTAAGAACACTGCCATGAATAAAGAATGGCATCTAAACCTCCCCGAAGAGCAACTTCTCCCAACCATATTTCATGATGACCAAGGCTTTTTCCAGCAAGATGGAGCTCCATGTCACAAGAAGTTATAACTAATTGGATCAGTGAACAAAACAGTGAAATGTTGGGTCCATGGCCGGGAAACTCCATAGAGGTCAATGTCTTTGATAACTTGTGAAGGATCTAGCAGCAATGAAGCTGCAAACTTTGTGAAAACCAAAATGTGTGTTCCCTCCTTCCTCAGCTCTACTTTATGTAAGACCCTCCTTCCTCAGCTCTACTTTATGTAAGACCCTCCTTCCTCAGCCCTACTTTATGTAAGACCCCTCCTTCCTCAGCTCTACTTTATGTAAGACCCCCCTTCCTCAGCTCTACTTTATGTAAGACCCCTCCTCCCTCAGCTCTACTTTATGTAAGACCCCTCCTTCCTGAGCTCTACTTTACGTAAGACCCGCTCCTTCCTCAGCTCTACTTTACGTAAGACCTCCTCCTTCCTGAGCTCTACTTTACGTAAGACCTCCTCCTTCCTCAGCTCTACTTTATGTAAGACCCCTCCTTCCTGAGCTCTACTTTACGTAAGACCCGCTCCTTCCTCAGCTCTACTTTACGTAAGACCTCCTCCTTCCTGAGCTCTACTTTACGTAAGACCTCCTCCTTCCTCAGCTCTACTTTACGTAAGACCCCCTCCTTCCTCAGCTCTACTTTACGTAAGACCTCCTCCTTCCTGAGCTCTACTTTACGTAAGACCTCCTCCTTCCTGAGCTCTACTTTACGTAAGACCCCTCCTTCCTCAGCTCTACTTTACGTAAGACCCCCTCCTTCCTCAGCTCTACTTTACGTAAGACCTCCTCCTTCCTGAGCTCTACTTTACGTAAGACCTCCTCCTTCCTGAGCTCTACTTTACGTAAGACCCCTCCTTCCTCAGCTCTACTTTACGTAAGACCCCTCCTTCCTCAGCTCTACTTTATGTAAGACCCCTCCTTCCTGAATTCTACTTTATGTAAGACCCCTCCTTCCTGAATTCTACTTTACGTAAGACCCCTCCTTCCTCAGCTCTACTTTACGTAAGACCTCCTCCTTCCTGAGCTCTACTTTACGTAAGACCCCTCCTTCCTCAGCTCTACTTTATGTAAGACCCCTCCTTCCTGAATTCTACTTTACGTAAGACCCCCTCCTTCCTCAGCTCTACTTTACGTAAGACCTCCTCCTTCCTGAGCTCTACTTTACGTAAGACCCCTCCTTCCTCAGCTCTACTTTACGTAAGACCCCCTCCTTCCTCAGCTCTACTTTACGTAAGACCTCCTCCTTCCTGAGCTCTACTTTACGTAAGACCCCTCCTTCCTCAGCTCTACTTTACGTAAGACCTCCTCCTTCCTGAGCTCTACTTTATGTAAGACCCCTCCTTCCTGAGCTCTACTTTATGTAAGACCCCTCCTTCCTGAGCTCTACTTTATGTAAGACCCCCCTCCTTCCTCAGCTCTACTTTATGTAAGACCCCTCCTTCCTGAGCTCTACTTTATGTAAGACCCCTCCTTCCTGAGATCTACTTTATGTAAGACCCCCTCCTTCCTCAGCTCTACTTTACGTAAGACCCCCCTTCCTCAGCTCTACTTTACGTAAGACCCCTCCTTCCTCAGCTCTACTTTATGTAAGACCCCTCCTTCCTCAGCTCTACTTTACGTAAGACCTCCTCCTTCCTGAGCTCTACTTTACGTAAGACCCCTCCTTCCTCAGCTCTACTTTACGTAAGACCCCTCCTTCCTCAGCTCTACTTTATGTAAGACCCCTCCTTCCTGAGCTCTACTTTATGTAAGACCCCTCCTTCCTGAGATATACTTTATGTAAGACCCCCTCCTTCCTCAGCTCTACTTTACGTAAGACCCCCCTTCCTCAGCTCTACTTTACGTAAGACCCCTCCTTCCTCAGCTCTGCTTTACGTAAGACCCCTCCTTCCTCAGCTCTGCTTTACGTAAGACCCCTCCTTCCTCAGCTCTACTTTACGTAAGACCCCTCCTTCCTCAGCTCTGCTTTACGTAAGACTCCTCCTCCCTCAGCTCTACTTTACGTAAGACCCCTCCTCCCTCAGCTCTACTTTACGTAAGACCCCTCCTCCCTCAGCTCTACTTTATGTAAGACCCCTCCTTCCTGAGCTCTACTTAATATAAGACCCCTCCTTCCTCAGCTCTACTTTGCACCAGACCCCCCTTCCTCAGCTCTAATTTATGTAGGACCCCCCCTTCCTCAGCTCTACTTTGCACCAGACTCCTCCTCAGATGGGTTTATTTGTTTTGGATATCAGTGATGGGAAGCCGTGATGTTTGTCAATATGGAAATACGTTCCTATAGGTAACCCGAGTGCTCATAATCACGTAGTGCGAGGCAACCACCCAACACTGGCATTATTCATTGTGACTGCAGCCAAGTAGGTCACTATTACCTGTGTACTGTATAGCGGTAAAGCTCATGTGCACCACCTACTGAGTATTGTGCAAAATGTAGTATGAGCAGCCAGAACAGTATTCTGATGGATGTAGCAGAGTTGATTTTTTGTTAGGTTGAGTCTCTTCTGCAATAGGGTAAACAAAGTCCTATGGAAAACTTTCTCTCTTTTGCAGATTTGTTTCTGGAAAATTAAAACTGGAAAAATTGCCTAAACCCGTAGAAGTCAGCCCGACCTACAAGGAATCTCTGCAAATAGGCAAGATCGTTCCATTCCTAATGCAGAGCTCTCGGACCCCAAGTGGACCAAAAGAGCGTAAAGCCGAACCTCGTATGAACCTAGTGTAAGTCAGCAATGCTGAAAATAAACGGACACTACAATGAGTTGTAGGGACACTATTCAGAACTAGTCATATAGCAGAGGTGGATATCAGCAGTGACAGAGCTATGGGTGGTGGAAAGATTAGAATTTCGTTGAAGCCTAAGAGAAGCCACAAGATCCTTCTAATGCATATGAGACCAATACTAATGAGTTTACTGGGGTCCACCAGATTATTCTCCACCCCCCAACAACCCCGAGGAAACAGACCACAGGGCCCTTCATTCTTGTATGTCTCCTGCTGGACCATTATTGTGTTAGATCCTGGGATGTCCATAGGATCTTCTGGAACTCTGGTGGACCAGTCCGACACTGAGCACTATAAGTTATAGTGGTAGGAGGGGACCCTGTTACAGATTCCGTGATGGAGTTCAGGAGCTCACTCCGATATTTATATGAAACAGTTTTCTCTATACTCGTAAATAGACATTCCAAGAGACGTGATTCATACATAATGTCAGGGGAGGAATGTCAGCTATGACAAGATGGCGGCTCATTTCTATGATTTTTTTTTCATAGGCTGTGACAAAGGGATTGTCCAAGAACCAAAATTAATTTGAGATCATTAGGCGTCCAATACGTAGCCCAAACTCCCTTAAATGGGTTTTTCTATCTCATTGTTTCACCAGCTTTGTCTACAGTCTATTCTCCTCACTTCCTGTATTTTTCCACAAGCTGAGGGGAGGCGGCTTTGACTGATTGATGAACAGGACAGTATGAAGTGTCACAACATAGACTTTGCTTGTACCATGAGAGATTATTTATTATGATTAGTAAAAATCTAATATAAAAGCAGATCAAATAATATGCACAGTAAATGTCTATCACATTACACAGGTTTGTATTGCTTCTATAGCGAACGGACTCAGTGTTACATAGAGAGATGTAACAGACAAGCTAACAATGAGAGCACTCAGCCCCATCAGAGAGCAGAGACTGATGTCATCCATTCTGTCTTATCAGATAGGCCATCCTCCATTCAAACGATGTGTAAACAATGGGAAGAATAATCCAGCATAGCAGGTAAACAAAGCATCATTGCTAAAGCAATGTATTTAGGAAAACTCTTGAATTTACATAAGCTATCAGTATAGATACAATCCTTGAGATGGGACAACCCCTGTAAGCTCTCATTGGCACAGAGTCAGAAGCAGATGGCGCCATACATACACGGTTTACAACCCTTTAAGCTATAGCAGCAGACATAGAGAATGTCATGGCCGATGATTGACAGGATGACCCTTGTCTTATATGTAAGAATGTAAGCCTGTCCCTGTCATGTAGAGTCACCTTATGAGGAGCGTTCAGTAGAGGATCTCGTTCTGCAGCAAATCAGAAGTAGTTGACATGTTGAAAAATCTATAGAAAATTGGATTATGAAAAATCCCATCTATAGTGGGAGGGAACTATACAAAATTATTGACTGGGATCAAAGTGGCCGAATATCCTCTGGTAGTCCCAGATTCTGATATCATAAAGGGACCTTTAGATCCAGTAGAAGACAACACCATATGGAGGTGACATTGGAGACAATCACTTCTCACTAGGGTCTACTTCTTGTGGGGACCTCCTTGACCCATTTTGTCCTGTGCTGGACACATTAGACTGATCACTTTTCCAGTTTTCTGATCTACGATGGACCAAAAGAATGGACAAAGTGACACCGATGTGAACGCACCCAAAGGATCCAAGTCACCTCCCTAGATGACTCCATAAAGATGTTAAAAATAAACACCCAGGTGTCTCTTCAGAGGTGAATAAGTCCCTCCTGACATGACAAGTTGCCCTCAGTTTTCCTTTCCATGTACAATTTCACCTCACTGAACTCTGGAGGAACAATCGGCGCATCATGGACGACAATGAGGCATTCTATAGTCTCCTAACCATTTATACAAGACAGAGAATCCAGATCAGGGGAAAGGAGCGAGACGTCTGAGTCACCCATGTGAAGTGAGTGTACACATGTAAGGAATGTCAATGAGTCCTGACTACACCCAGATGTGCCAGCCGTGCCCATATCACAGGAGGCCGCGCTGCACGTGATGCCGCGCATGTAGGAAACCTCCTCATAAATCAGACTCTTCAGTAACACTTTTGATTTCTAAATTTATCTCCGATTCATCTCACATCGATATCAAATGTCTGTCCCTGACCTTCAAATCTTCAGAACCCCATTTATGATGTGGTGTACCCTCCACCGGGCTGTGCCCCTGGAGGTAGAGCTGCGCCATTGATGTGTGCCAGTTCTTGTCCAAACCTGAAATTTTTGAAAAATTGTTAACAAACCCAACTCTTTACGAACTGGTTTTCTGAGACTGTGAGACTAACCAAGGCCATGGTCTGCCATGCTCTTGCACACCCATGTTGCCAATTGCTCCTCATACAAGACAGACCCGGACTAGGCAATTGACTCTCCAAATACAACAAGCATGCTTCAAGCTGAAGACCTGGGGCTGTCTTGCTCCAGGGACATAACGAGTGCAGAAGCATCTTGGTCTAGTAGCCTTACTGAGCCCATAACGTGTCTCTTCCCAATATGAGGAGACCTATGAACAATACATTATAGTTGGGGGACCTGGTACAGATTTTGCATTGAGACCCGAGATCTTAAAGTTTCGCCTCTACTCTGCCATGACCCTCTCCATACCAGAATAATGATCCACAGCCTGATCTGTGCTCACGTCCATACGACACATTGGTTGCACCAGACAAAATATGGATCATTCCAATGCCAAGCTGACTTTAAGAGGCTGAAGATTGTAAGACCACCTGAAAACCCAATCCTCACATTGCTCTGGATGTTCTTACAGTATGATATGTGTTTATTTAAAGGGATACGGACATCAAATTTTGGTCTGCCAAAATTTAAAAAAAAAAAAAAACATTTTTCATATTTATTCCTGAGCATTTTCCTTGGCCTCTGCTAATCTTCATTTCTTTATCCCTAATGCTAGGACAAAGACTATGGCGGAGCAGAGATCCTGGCTCATTACTCACCTCATGTGAATTAGAAACACAACAGCTCCCTCTAGTGGAACGTTCAGGTTATTACACATCACAAAATTAAAACGTCAAAGAAAAATTCTCATCAGCAGTTTAGCTTTTATTTTCTATTCTCAGGTAGGGGCATCTTCAGCTCTGCACTTCTGAAGATCAGGTCTGTAAAGATCTACAATTCCTGCTGCCTGTCTGTGCGTTGTGAAACCATTGTGGGCCATTCATGTACGGTGGGCAACATACTAAAGGGCACATTAGAAAGCTGCAGTCTACCTGCATTGGACAAGGTTTGGGCAGGATTGAGGTCTGTGACGGCCCCTGGACAAAACAAGGCATTAGTACGAGACATAGAAACATTGTATCTGAGCCTCTTCTTCTTGTTCTCTTCTTTTTGAGCGGACTGTATTACGTTCTGATCCTCATTTCACACGTAACATGGAGATATTACTCGCCATTGGTCCACCAGACACTTGGCCAGAGACAGGTACAGAAACTCCTTCATCCACTTTATTTGTTGGGACAATACTCCCCCGGTCAGTCTTCTTACAGACTTTTGTTCCCCACTTTTGATGACCCTTCCCCTTATTTACTATCTCACGGCTCTCGGCTCTCGTAACACTTGACCTGTTTGAACTTCTGAAAGTCACATTCAGCTACTTTCTTCACCTTATCTTTGGAGGTCAGACCTTTCTATTGTTCCTCTTCATGGCCGGAGACATCAATCCCCTTCTCCTCACTATAGCCCCGATTACATTCCTTGTTTTGTTGGCCGTCGAGTACAATATGGAACCTCTCGCCAGGTTGACTCGTTTTGCGATAGGACCTTCCTTTCCACCAGTACGTCCACCTCATTGGTTTCATGCTGGTCCTGCTCTGTCACAGGCAGTGAGTGAGGACTCGCAGTCTCCTCTTCTGTTCAACCTTCTATGGCCGCCTTTTGCATCAAATCCATCTTTAAGCGGTGACTACAAGAACCTGAGAAGGTCGGCGTTATCCCAAACCAGTTGGCTGTTGCAGTTTGTAGTGTCGTAAACTGGGCATCATCCAATTTAGCACCAAATTCCCGGGGAACTACATCGTCCATCTGAAGTTTTGCACAATCCTGCTGTTATCTCCATCATTGGTCAGGTCACTCATGTGTGTCGGACTTTTTGGCTCCCCTGTAACATCAAGGCAGAGACCAGGAGATGAAGACATTGCAGAAAAATACAGACAGTGGAAAAGCTGCAACTTCTAAACCCGGCATGGAAATCGCAGCATGCCAAATATACCTACGGAAATACTGGCAGTGTCCCTATAGATATAATGGAAGCAGAAGGTCCTCAGAGGAAAACTCTAGTATGGGGTGGTCAAGGTCCTCTTCAACCCTGTTTTTGGATCACTGTCCAGCGCCCCCTAGGTTCACACCCTCGCAGTGCACATAAATATATATATGCATTTGTATGAAACAGGCAAACAAGTAGATAACTACCCCCTAACACTATTGTATACAATAAATCAGGCCCCTCGTCTATGACAAAATACAGAAGAAGAATACAGCCAAAATAGTGCAAAAATAATATTGGAAACATTTCAATAAACAGCACTTTACTATCACATTTTGTTATTTGTCATATATTCTTTTTGGCTCTCACTTTCACCTTTTATCTCCATGTGAACCCTGAGAAACAAATCTCAAGAGGTTTATCCAACAAATACTCTTGCCACGGTCCAGCTGCGTTACTTACCAACCCCACTCCTGTCCACAGCCACCTCTGCTTCCCCTTCAGCCCCCAGGGGGCCCCGTGCGTCGCTGTCAGTGATGTCCTGATGCTGTTCAGTGATATGATATGGCATGCACGGGGCCCCCTGGAGGGCTGAAGGGGTTACTCCAGTAGTTTAGGTTAAATAGTAAGAACCTGGCAGCTGAGTGGGCCCCTTAGGAGCTTGGGGCCCCGGAACCTGCCCTATACCATCATGTGACATTCCCCATCCTGCATGTACCTCAATAAATATCAGTTTGGTATTTTATTACACACATATATATATATTATATTATATTACCGTATATACTCGAGTATAAGCCAACCCAAATATAAGCTGAGGCCCCTATTTTTACCACAAAAAACTGGGAAAACTTATTGACTCGAGTATAAGCCGAGGAGGGCTTTTTCAGCACAAAAATTACTCGAGTATATACATATATTATATATATACTCCTGGTGTTTTTATTGCTGTATTATATTTATGCAGGGAGTCTTTTTTATGTTTTGTTGCATGCTATACTATATAACCAAAGATGATGTATCATACAGCACAGCATGGCGTACTAAAGAAGCGGATATGAGCCACTAGGTGGAGCTATGTACAAAAACTCTTTTTGTTGATGCTATCCCAGGGTCTAGTATAACAAGAAATATTTAATGAGAGTTTCCCTATAAATTAATATTTTTAGAAAAAAAAAAGGGGATAAAGTGAGTATCCAAAAAATATAGGGTAGCAAATTAAAACTCAAAAGCTTTTATTAATACCCGCTAAAACATTTACTATAAAATTGCTCCCCCACAAGTGAACCACCATCACCTATCACAATGTAGGATAGCTAGGCTACAGATAGTCGCATAGGTCTGATTGGGGGTATAGTAGCCAACACAGATATTCCAGCTACTAGGATGTCAAGGGGAAAGAAATAAATAAACAAGGATCCTCCCACTCCTTTCCTCAGATCCCTTCAACACCCCATATCAGATCCAATGTGTAAGTTGCTTTTGGGAGATACACAGGACGCTCTTATATTCTTTTGTTATCTCACTCCTGTGTCAGTATAAATAGCAACTAAACTAGCTGGTTACAATGTTTCTAACTATTTAAAACAGCAATGTAAATATAGCAGAGTGCTTCCTCATATTCCACTTGCTACACTCAGTTTGCCTTTAGCTGCCTGGACTCTCACACTAACACTAATAGCTCCAGGCACTGATACCTGCCTAAATTCACAGCACTATCAGCCCTGAGTTCCTGGCCCTCAGCTCTTGGCAATGCTAACTGCTTAACTTTTCAGCAATGTTAGCTTCACTGGTAACAGCCTGACATGTTTCCTTACTGCTCACTGCAAGTAATTCATCAGAGGCTTCTCTAAGATAGCTTGCCACTTCCTAAAATAAGGGATTGTTTCAAAGCAAGGAGAGCCTAGTCACTGCCCCGCTCCCCCCTTGGCATTTTTTTGCAGCCATGAGTGAGAGTGGAGACATCAGATCTTTTAAAGGAGAGGCTCCGCCCTCTCACTGGGGCTCTGGCCAATCAACATCCTGCCTCCAGAACCTATTTCTCCTTCAGATCAGGCCGTGCATGCACACTAAGTTTAACCCTTGCATGCCGCCAAGGAGATCGGCTCATTTTATAAGCCAAACCTCCACCATGTAAACTATATATATCCAGGACATATATACAGGGCTAGTAAGCAGCCACTGAACGGTAGGTATACTGATGTTCCAATGCAGACAGAATACACTAGTGAGGGCAAAACTATTCACTTACGCCTTGATAACCAAGCACCCCCTATCATTTAGAGGTTTTCATAAATAAACACTGACCGCAGGGGTACAGCAAAAGAGAATTTTAACTCGCTCATAAGTATATATGGAGATGTTACTTCCATGTTCCAAGTCTGACTACATAAGGGGCTAGATAGTATATAATCTCTTCCATATTCCAAGTACTACTATCTAAGGGGCTAGATGGTATATAATATATTCTATATTACATGATACCCCCCATCCGCACTAAGGCAATGTTACAGGACCCATCTAAGCTTTTCA
This sequence comes from Leptodactylus fuscus, assembly GCF_031893055.1. Classification (NCBI taxonomy): domain Eukaryota; kingdom Metazoa; phylum Chordata; class Amphibia; order Anura; family Leptodactylidae; genus Leptodactylus; species Leptodactylus fuscus. The sequence continues at coordinate 81,138,184 of NC_134275.1, forward strand.
GACAGATAAATGGTGACCAATAGATAAATTGTGTATTACCGCTTAAGAGACTGTCTATGATGGTAAATATTGGGTTAGCCTCCATGCCATTTACAGTGATAGACATATCCATCCCATTAAAGGAAACATGCATAACCTATGTAGTCATTAAGACCATCTGGCTTAACTGTCTTTAATAAAAAGGTCCAGCGTGCCTCCCTTTGGAGCACTTTTCGGTCAAAATCCCCGCCTCTCTTTGACGGCAAAACCTTTTCGATGCCTTGGAAACGCAGCACGTCCGGATCGTCATTATGCGCCTGCCAGACGTGCCTAGAGATTGGTGTATCCTCCCCTCTAAGTACATCATTGACATGGTCAAGGATCCTCCTGCGGAGTTCCCTTATGGTTTTCCCCACATATTGGACTCCGCAGTGACAAGTCATGAGGTATACAACCCCCTTTGTCCGACAATTAATAAATGAGTTTGTTTTAAACTCTCTGTTATTCACCCCACTACAAACAGCACTGCCAGTTTGAATAAAGGCACATGCTTTACACCCTCCACATTTATAGGTGCCTTTTAAATTGTGGGAAAAAGTTTGCAGCCACGATTTTTCTTTTGTCACTTCAAAGTGACTATGCACTAAACGGTCTTTGATGTTAGGACCTCTGCGGTAAGTGATCTGTGGATATTCTCCAATCATAGATGCAATGTCGGGGTCTGTCTTCAGAATATTCCAAGACTGATTTAAAATCTGTCGTATCTCCCTATGAGCCTGGTCAAATGTCCCTATTATCCTGAGTGTTTTATCCTCCTTCTTCACTTTTGATTGTAGTAAAGATGTTCTATCACAAGCTGCAGCGTGTTGATAAGCTTGTTTTAAAACTCCCTCAGGATAGCCTCGATTTTGAAAGCGTTCTTTAAGATCTTTAGAGCTGGTTTCATAGTCCGAGAAGTGGGTGCAATTCCTCCGTAATCTTAAAAATTGCCCCTTTGGTATGCCTTTCTTCAAAGGCCCCGGATGCCAGCTATTCCAGCTCAAGAGACAATTGGTTGCTGTCTCTTTTCTATGAATGATGGTATTAAGTCTCCCACTCATCGTCTTTTGTATCTTCAAATCAAGAAATGTAATACAGTGCTCTTGAATTTCAGATGTGAAAAACAGCCCCATTTCATTGACATTGAGGCATCTAACAAAATCGACAAACTCGTCACGTGTGCCCCCCCAAAGAATCAACACATCATCTATAAATCTTATCCATAGATGAATGTGTTGTGTCCACTTTTCCATGGGGTCTGAAAAGACCACCTCCTTCTCCCACCAGCCCAGGTAGATGTTAGCATAAGTTGGGGCACATGGGCTCCCCATGGCCACACCCCTGAGCTGGTGGAAGAAGTGGCGGTCAAACACAAAAGCATTGTGAGTAAGAACGAACTGCAGGAGTTTAACTGTAAAGGAACTATGTGCAGACATAAAGTTTCCCCTTGATTTCAGGAAGCCCTCCACAGCCCCACACCCCCTGTCATGGGGTATGGAGCTGTAGAGGGCCTCCACGTCCAAACTAGCCAAGAGGACGTTCTGATCAACCACCATGTCCTCCAGACGTCTAAGCGCGTCCGTTGTGTCCTGTATGTACGATGGAAGGGTGCTGACAAAACGCCTCAAAATCTGGTCCAGGTACAGGGAGACATTCTGTGTAATGCTGTTGATTCCTGACACTATAGGTCTCCCCTTAAGTGGCCTCGTCCCTTTATGGATTTTCGGGAGGGCATAGAATGTTGCCCTCACCGGATGGTCTGGCAACATGAAGTTGTACTCATTTTCATCTATTAGGCAGTTTTCTTTTGCCTCCATCAGAATTTTTTTCAGCTCCTCCCGATATCCCCAAATTGGATCTGCTGTCAGCACCTCATAGCATTGGCTATCCCGGAGAATTGTTCTGCACATATTCATGTATCCATCAACATCCATTATGACCAAATTTCCCCCCTTGTCGGCGGGTTTTATCACAATTTTGTCATCATTTTCTAATTCCCTCAAAATTTCCAGTTCCCCTTCAGTTAAGTTCATCCTAGTACCCAATCTCCTTCTGTCGATTTTACAGAGTCGTTCGGTTACAACCTTCAAGAAAGTGTCAATTACTGATTCATCAGACATGGGAGGGAATTTTTTTGAGGGATTTTTTAATTTAGTAAATGGGCCTTCCCCCAGATTTCTCTGTCCCTCCTCCCATAAGTCTCCCAGTAACTGTAGGTCAGGGAGATCTTCTTCCCTTATACCTAAGGACTCACAGTTGCGTTTGTCATTGAGTTTAAAAATTTTTTGCCATTTCAAACGGCGACAGAAGAGATTTAGATCTTTAACCCATGAAAAGTTGTCAAACATAGGTGTTGGCACAAAAGACAGACCCTTCTTTAATAAGGCCTCCTCCTCTCGACTTAATAACCGAGATGATAGGTTTACTATCTGCATCTCGTCTTTCTGCATCACTTTTCCTTTCTTGTTCTTAGTAGATAATCCGATATGGGTTGGGTTTGAGATAAAAAAAAAAAAACCCTATTGATAGATGTTTGTTTTCTGCCTCTACTTCGACCTCTCCTGGGAGTACCACTATTTTGTTGTCTATTAGAGGCCCCTCCTCCTCTCCTATTCCCAGTCCTTGAGAATTCACCATCTGACCCTTCATACTCTGATGAAGATGGCTCTGTATCTCTTTCCCTCTCAACTCTTTTCTCTTTGTTATTAATAAAGTCAAAGATCCTATTCTCCTTGAAGTCTAATAGATCACGCTTATACTGGAAGTGTTTTCTTTCTTTTATATAACAAATACATTTTTCTATGGTCTGCTGTAAAATGCTTTCTTTCCTTTCAAAATCTGCATTTTGTGAGAATTTTTTAACACACTCTATTTGTTCTTTTAATTCAGCGGCTGTTGTAGTTACCACTGATTTTTCTTCTTCCAGTAGTAGGGACATAAATCTCAAAGAGGCTTCAATTGATTCCTTTTCCCATTTCTTCATTAGATCTGGGGATCTTAATCTAGCCGAGGGGAAAATATTGATCCGTAGACCACGAGGGACTATCTTATCTCTAATGTATGTTTCCAAAGTTTGTACTTCCCAGAATGCTCTAAGATGATCCTTATACACCTTTGTCAGTTTTCTAAAGGAAGCTGTGATGCTTAGATTGGAGGAGACTTGAGGTAGTTCACCCTCACTAAATGCTTCTTTTGCATCAGACAACCATTTATCAGTATCTACACTAGTTGCCAAAAACCCTGCCATTCCTGCAATAGATCACCAATGTTCAGTATAACAAGGAGAAATAGGTTCTGGAGGCAGGATGTTGATTGGCCAGAGCCCCAGTGAGAGGGCGGAGCCTCTCCTTTAAAAGATCTGATGTCTCCACTCTCACTCATGGCTGCAAAAAAATGCCAAGGGGGGAGCGGGGCAGTGACTAGGCTCTCCTTGTTTTGAAACAATCACTTATTTTAGGAAGTGGCAAGCTATCTTAGAGAAGCCTCTGATGAATTACTTGCAGTGAGCAGTAAGGAAACATGTCAGGCTGTTACCAGTGAAGCTAACATTGCTGAAAAGTTAAGCAGTTAGCATTGCCAAGAGCTGAGGGCCAGGAACTCAGGGCTGATAGTGCTGTGAATTTAGGCAGTTATCAGTGCCTGGAGCTATTAGTGTTAGTGTGAGAGTCCAGGCAGCTAAAGGCAAACTGAGTGTAGCAAGTGGAATATGAGGAAGCACTCTGCTATATTTACATTGCTGTTTTAAATAGTTAGAAACATTGTAACCAGCTAGTTTAGTTGCTATTTATACTGACACAGGAGTGAGATAACAAAAGAATATAAGAGCGTCCTGTGTATCTCCCAAATGCAACTTACACATTGGATCTGATATGGGGTGTTGAAGGGATCTGAGGAAAGGAGTGGGAGGATCCTTGTTTATTTATTTCTTTCCCCTTGACATCCTAGTAGCTGGAATATCTGTGTTGGCTACTATACCCCCAATCAGACCTATGCGACTATCTGTAGCCTAGCTATCCTACATTGTGATAGGTGATGGTGGTTCACTTGTGGGGGAGCAATTTTATAGTAAATGTTTTAGCGGGTATTAATAAAAGCTTTTGAGTTTTAATTTGCTACCCTATATTTTTTGGATACTCACTTTATCCCCTATCCCAGGGTCTACCACAAGAGGGCAGGATACTGCAGTGTAATGAAATTCACATAATAAATACAATAATATAGTAGATGAGATTGGGTGAAGACATCGGTCCGTCAAGTCCAACCTATAACCCTAGAGGAAGGCAAAAAAACCCATAAAGCTGATGCCAATTGCCCCATATTTAGGGGAAAAAACTCTTTCCTGACTGGCAATGAGTATAAAACCTCAGATCAACTTGTCTTTACCAAAAATCTATTTGTACATTTTGGTTAGATCGCTCATCAGATGTGCAGAGGAAACTATTTCATGGGCGGACGGTTACCTATCAATGGCAAGGGGCATATCTAAAGCCTGGTGCCAAAGCCTTTCTGGGTTCCCCTGCATGACATTGTTGACATTTTCTTCTCTATCTGGTCCATGATGACTTGTTCACAACACATCTGTGCACACCGGTTCCCCATTATTCCCATCCCCTATTGGTGTCCTCCCCACATGCTAATTATTCCTGTGCCCCAGCCTCCCCTACAGAATCCCTCCTTGATTATATATAATGCTGACCAACTAATATTTTCGCCTGGGATAATATTCTCCTTTCTGGCAGTGGAAGGCTGTGTACCAAAAACCTTCTCACTTCAGTGCACCAGAGGAATACAGTATAATATAATATAATATAATATATATAGTATAATATAGTATAATATAATACGGAATAACAATTGCACTGCCGGTTCATATCAAATCTATTCAACCCTAAACTAATCTTTGCATCGAACCGTCCGGACCTTAAGCGAAATTAATCTTCGGAGGTTTCCTCCATCTCTAGTCCTCTGTTTCAATAGAGCAACAGACGCACATGCACTCTCCCATTGATCCCTGTGGGAAAGACGGTGATCTTGAAGGTCAAATATCAAGTTAATGAGTTGCTGAGACTTTACCAAAAAATTTTTTGCGATTGAAAGGGTTACGCAAATTTCATCTGATAGTATCCTACATGGCTACACGCTATCGGTTCAGACATTGCCCAATGGTCAATAAATCAGAATATATTTGGAATTTTCAGTCATTCAAACAATTGGTAAAATTTGCAATATGATAAAATAATGATACATATTGCTGAGAATCGGTGATTCCCTGCTGCTCCCATTCCAACCCTCCTCGGTCTCCCAGTGGTCTCTGCTTCTTGGGCTCAACTCATCTCACTTCTGTTTGAAAACCAGAAAGCAGAGACCTGCCAAGTACCTGCCAAGCATCACAATGGGGATGACAGGGGATCGGTTAGTACAGTTACTTTTCTTAATGGTCTTAGACCCTTTAAATATCCCGGTGGAGATTTATCATGCCAAACACTCCAGTTTTCTAGTCCAATTTTTTTGTGAAACTTGGGTTTTTGGACAAAAAATTGCAAATTTTTCACTTTCTTGGAAGGGCCGTGCAGGGGGCTTGGTGTGGGCAGGGCCAAAACCCCATCAGATTTATGAACATTTATGAATGAAAGGCAAAGAATCAGGATTAGACCCTTAGTAACGCGACAAAAATTTTAATTACAGAGCAGAAAAGATTAGAGGGCAATTTTGTGGGTATTTTTGTCTTCACATCCGTTTTGTTACTTGTCATTATTGCTTTGAAGTTATGTCTGGAATGTGACAGGGGGGGGGGGGCGGCGAGTTTATTACAAAAACATTGATTCAGTCGCCAATTTTATTCTCATCATCGTCGGACCTCAGATGAAGGTAAAAAAAAAATCAAAAAACAATGCTACCTTAATGGGTTAAACACTTGCTAACAGGTTTGCAAATGACAGATGATTTCCAGGCGTCCAATCACTGTAACAACCAGTCAATGGGGCTTTTGATAGAGGTCACCCCTTTAAGGTGGAGTGGTAGATCCTGCAGTGACAGGGGAGGGAGCGCCGTCCTGTACAGACAAGTTTTTAGGTATCGTACATGACTGACGTCCCGGCAATCGGTGACATCATTTGAATACAATGGAAAACAAAAAGTTTCAAAAATGTTATAATCAGAACAAGGAAGAGGACTTCCTGGTGTGACATGATGAAATGTTAATAAAACTGGAGGGGAGCTGTCAGCAATAAAATTTACCTCTTTCTACTTTCAGCCACCAGGTGGTGCCACGCGGCTGTCCTTGCCGTGGCTATAAAGTGACAGCGCAGGATTGAGAAACATTCTTCTAAAGTGTTGTCTTCTATCCCTGCATTGCTTCTTATATTCCTGTGGACTGGGGGGGCGCTGTTTCGTTATAAAAGCAGACATGTTTTTCTAATCCACTACAACCACTTCGAGAAGTCTGATGGATGTTATGGTTAACACTAATCTTTAATCCATCCCCATTTTCCCAAGACCTGCAATGCGTTCATTTCCACCGGTGGAGTATGGCGACCTGCACTCCCTGTGTAAGTTAGGCAAAGATGTCTGACTCGTAACATGTGGGACCTTGCAACAAAATCATCGAATCCCGTTAGGGGAAGGTTACCAAATACATTTCCTCTCCTTATCTTTTGGAGGAGACTGTGGCCACTTGCCCCATCTCAATGCTGATTCCAAGGCACGGTAGACTCTGGCACTACACCCTATATGCAGGCTTGGGACCCCTACCCAAAAACATATGTTAGCAATGTATCTTGGACAAGACCTGCTCAACTGCATTATCCAAGTGTATCAAAAATCCCTCCGACAAAGGTGGTATCTGATAGCAGGATGATGGAAACCCTCCTCCACATACTCCAATTCTTGCAGAGGGGTCGGTTACAATGACCCATAAGCGGTGGTCACGTCCCATCGGCCCATCACACTCTAAAAGAGTGGAACGTCTTATCAACACTGCACCCATCTGTCCGCACAACATACTGGCCCAACCTACTAACTACTGATCTCTCAAAGGCTCGTACAAAGGACCAAAAAGATCATTTCACATATAATATCAGCAGCTCAATGGACCACAGCAGTTACCTGGAAAATACCATCTATCCCCTCCCCGAGAACAACGACAAAAATTATAGAAGTCCAAGAGAGAGGAACGGGGACATCCTTGAAGAGAGATTACCCAGCGGTGGGAACAGAAGACTGTAACACCCGACCCGTCCAATCACACTGCACGCGCTTTATGGTGAAATCCTGCAGGCACCCATATGTTTTTCAGTATAAAATTTTGCCAATTAAGGCTCCATTCACATCATACATTTATATCCATTTCATGGACCATCCGTATGCCTAGAGATCAAGGGTTTTCGTAACTAATTTGTTTCTGTCCATTTTTTTAGATTCTGTGTCTGCCCAAAAAATAGACAGAGACGGACAAATTTTTGTAAGACTGATCTGTATGTAAACAGGTGACCATCCATCTGACCATAAATGGATGCAAAAATGTAATCTAAATGGAGACAACAGGTGGTAGAAGCTCAGACTAGACAGTGTAGACATGGACTCTATTGGTCATCCAGCACTAGTCACTGTGATAAATCTGGTGTATATTCAGACAGTACATGTGGGGCAATGAGCTGGGCCAGGTGACCTCCTCAGCTCTGCTAGGCCAATTTCTAGTTACACAGTATGTCCAGTAAGCAGTCTTACAATCCTCATTATGGAGTCAATTCTCCTTACACGAACCGTCATGTTGTCCCATAAACAAGGAAGCAGCGAGTCATGTGCGTTGCGCTCAGCACTTTGTCAGTCACCTGCCGGACTCTCGCTGACTGTCCCTGTGTAAGGATAGATTACGTGATAATCAGTGACATTGTTTCTTTCCTGGATTTCTATTCTCTGCATCAGGAACGCCCTCGGCACGTCAGATATGGGGTGTGAGGTGTGACTAATAATCTTTATATTACATCCTAACCTTCACTACTGACAAGGCTCATACCTGTACAGTGATTCATCCCCCGACCACTGGCTCCCTCTGTACCGATCCCTCCACAATCCAAAAATATTCAGTAACAGCCTTTTTTCTTAAAGGGGTTGTCCCGTCACAAGGACCCTATCTATACTGCTTGTTAATGTGGATGTAAGACTTTTCCTAAATACACTGCTTCAGCACAACTGCTTTGTGTGTCCACTATCTTACTTTATTCTATTATTGTTGACACATCCCTTGACTTATCTGTATCTGGTCAAAAGTCCAGTGACAAAGCTGCCTGCTGTGAGGGGGAGGGAGGAGGGGCTAAGTTCTCGGGAGCGAGCCTGTGTCTCTCTATTTTATTATCCCCCCCACTAGGGGGCTTGAACCTGCAGTCATTTGATAGCAATTCCCATAGACGTCAATACAACTGTATTGCCGTCTATGGGACTTTCTGTATGTTACTATTACGGCTGGTCATAGACCCAGCCGCAATACTAATATAGCAGTGACAGGCCTGGGAGCCTTCAGTAGGCTCCCGGCTGTCACCGGAACAGGTCGGCTCCTGCGATATCGCCGCGCAGGAGCCGGCCTGCAACTTTACAGGTATAGGGCCGGTGGGGACTGGCCCCGAGGGGTACTTTACATTGGGTGGAAGGGGCCGCCAATACAGACCCGGCATTCGCTGTAATAGAAAGGCGGATGACGAGAAGGGTTAGTCGCCGGCACATCGCTATGCTCCTGCCCTGCATGAAGCCAGCAGCGGCAGGAGCGATGCTGCTATTCCGCGGGAGGGGGGGGGCGGAGGAGCAGAAGAAGACTTCTCGGAGAATCCAGCCCGACCCTCACTCGTGGGCTTGGTAAGTTCAGTTTGATCGAATGTTACCTACCCCTGAAATGAGCATTTTCCCCCATAGAGTATAATAGGATTCGATATTCGATTCGAGTAGTCGAATATTGAGGGGCCACTCAAAACGAATATCGAATATCGAGTATTTAAGTACTCGCTCATCTCTACTACTGAGGCCTGCGATTGGACCTCAATGGTCAAATGGAGCTCACCAACATCAAGACGTTGGTCTGTCCACATCAGCCAAGGAACCACTGAAATCTGCAACGTATTGAGGCAAGGCTTGAGTATAGATAGTGATATGTTGCCGCATCTCCAGTGGGCCTCCACTTATTATACGGTAGAGTCTGAAGAGACCCCAGATACAATAATATGACTTATGGTTTGTGCAAAAAAAAAAAAGTTTGACCCGAAACAAAATATTCATCAAAACAAATCTTGTGGGTTTGGTCCATTTCTACTACTGAGTTTCCAAAAAGATTACTGCTTGGTGTCCTGAAGGCAGATGGAGTCATGAAAAAGCTTAGCCCAAAGTAAGCAACAAAGCCAAGATGCTTTCGATGAACATTGTCTCCATTGTATATGAAGAAATGCTATTGTCCTCATTGATGCAACGACGACAATCTCTACGGGCAGAGGGATTACAGGAACAGACAAAGGATTCCGCTTCCTGATGACTTGTCCTATTGTTTGAGCACAATCTCTCCTCAGTAACTCATTCTTGTACCCAGGTCAGGGATATTAGGTTTTTCAAAAAAAAAAACATAATGCAAAAAAATTGTCAATTATCTAATCCTATCTACAAAAAATATAAAATAAAAAATTTCAATTCTATCAACTCAACACAAAACTACACGAGTGTTTTCTTGCACCTTGTTTTAAGTTTTTATTGATATCTGGAGATGGGAAATACAATAACACCAAAAATTTTAAAAAATATATATATAGCGAAATCTCCAAAATTCACACTATCTGAAATTTTGTCGCGGCAGAACAATTTAGAATTATTTATCTTCATAAGGATACCAGCCTACACAAAAATCATATCCTGTATGTTTTTGCAATAAAATATTTCTCAAATTGTTTTTATTTTTTATAGCAGAATTATAATTTGTAGAATTTATACATTTTTTGTTGGTCAACCCCACCCCCCCCCCACCCCCCCCGGACATAATTTCCCTTTCATTATTTCCGTGTACTATAAGTAATGAGGAAAGTAAGAATTTATAAGATCACAGTTCAAATTTTATTTCCAAATTCTGTTTTCTCATTCAAAGTCAGAATTTTGAGCTTTTTTTGAATTTTGACTTTTCAGCCTAGATTTCTAATTTTACAATATTATCGGAAACATTTTATTCTAGAATTCCAAATTTTCATTGTAGAAATTAGAATTTCTTTAGACTCCCATGTTCAATCAGAACCATAAAAATATTAGAATTGGAGAATTTAGATTTCTTAGTGACAAGAGCGTTGTGACTATGGGGGCAGGAAGGTTTCTGTGCCATTAGATGGGGACCAAATTTCAACTTCAATATAATTTTTTTTAACTTTCCTCTGGATCTATTTACTTGATATTTCCCTTATATACTCGAGTATAAGCCGACCTGAATATAAGCCGAGGCCCCTAATTTTACCACTAAAAACTGGGAAAACTTATTGACTCGAGTATAAGCTGAGGGAGGAAATGCAGCAGCTACTGGAAAATTTCGAAAATTAAGATGGTCGGAGTTTTTGGGTGCAGTAGTTTTGGTTGTCTGTTTGCCCCTTCCCTGAGCTTGAGGACTGAGGGGTTTTTTTATATACGGTATGTGATTTATTTCCCTTAATTTTGTAGTGAAAGTCTGTATCATCTGTATCATCTGCGTCATACTTTATCCTATTTGCATGTTTTCTCGATAGTTTCCTTGCATTTGTACATGAATTCCGCGCAGACTGACAATGGATTAGCTGCTATTGGGGTTTCTTAGAGATCCTGAAACAGGTTAGTTCAGACCCATCCCTGCTGCATTGTGTCTATATTTAGTGGTTTTATACAGTTATGTGCCATATTACCCATCCTCTCCCAATACACAATGCAATGTACAGTACGACATTTGTTATAGAGAGCGGCAGTCACACCCCAGCACCCACTCCCACTGTATGTATATATGAGGTCCGCACACCAGTCACATTCTCCATACTGGGCAGCCTGGATTTTTAGGAACCTTGAAGTACGATGGCTATATCAGGGGCCAGCGTGATATTGATCCTGAGCCTAAGCGTATTCACTTCTGGTAAGATAATATCCTTTATGTTTGTACGGGGTCTTGGTTCACGTGAAAGAAAATATTAATGGGGTGTGAATTTTACAGTCCCGCTGAACATTTTGATGTTATGTTTATCCAAATCTGTTCAGCCATTCCACAGATATAAGCCCTGTTAGTGTTGATGAATTAGGGTGGTAAAACTACCTGACAGCACACAGACCTCACCCCTGTAGAACACAATGATACTGCCTACTTGGCTGGTATCTAATTTGTATTAACGCTAACAGGACTTATATCAGTGTCATACACTATGTATTATAGATAGGTTCCTAGGAGCCCTGACAGTGTCATACACTATGTATTATAGATAGGTTCCCAGGAGCCCTGACAGTGTCATACACTATGTATTATAGATAGGTTCCTAGGAGCCCTGACAGTGTCATATACTATGTTTTATAGATATATAGTCCTAGGAGCCCTGACAGTGCCATACACTATGTATTATAGATAGGTTCCTAGGAGCCCTGACAGTGACATACACTATGTATTATAGACAGGTTCCTAGGAGCCCTGACAGTGTCATACACTATGTATTATAGATAGGTTCCTAGGAGCCCTGACAGTTTTCTACACTATGTTTTATAGATATATAGTCCTAGGAGCCCTGACAGTGCCATACACTATGTATTATAGATAGGTTCCTAGGAGCCCTGACAGTGTCATACACTATGTGTTATAGATATATATATAGTCCTAGGAGCCCTGACAGTGTCATACACTATGTATTATAGATATATATAGTCCTAGGAGCCCTGACAGTGTCATACACTATGTATTATAGATAGGTTCCTAGGAGCCCTGACAGTGTCATACACTATGTATTATAGATAGGTTCCTAGGAGCCCTGACAGTGTCATACACTATGTATTATAGATAGGTTCCTAGGAGCCCTGACAGTGTCATACACTATGTATTATAGATAGGTTCCTAGGAGTCCTGACAGTGTCATACACTATGTATTATAGAAATATATAGTCCTAGGAGCCCTGACAGTGTCATACACTATGTATTATAGATAGGTTCCTAGGAGTCCTGACAGTGTCATACACCATGTATTATAGATAGGTTCCTAGGAGTCCTGACAGTGTCATACACTATGTATTATAGATAGGTTCCAGGAGCCCTGACAGTGTTATACACTATGTATTATAGATAGGTTCCTAGGAGCCCTGACAGTGTCATACACTATGTTTTATAGATATATAGTCCTAGGAGCCCTGACAGTGCCATACACTATGTATTATAGATAGGTTCCTAGGAGCCCTGACAGTGTCATACACTATGTATTATAGATAGGTTCCTAGGAGCCTTGACAGTGTCATACACTATGTTTTATAGATATATAGTCCTAGGAGCCCTGACAGTGTCATACACTATGTATTATAGATAGGTTCCTAGGAGCCCTGACAGTGTCATACACTATGTTTTATAGACAGGTTCCTAGGAGCCCTGACAGTGTTATACACTATGTATTATAGATAGGTTCCTAGGAGCCCTGACAGTTTCATACACTATGTGTTATAGATATATATATATATAGTCCTAGGAGCCCTGACAGTGTCATACACTATGTATTATAGATATATATAGTCCTAGGAGCCCTGACAGTGTCATACACTATGTATTATAGATAGGTTCCTAGGAGCCCTGACAGTGTCATACACTATGTATTATAGATAGGTTCCTAGGAGCCCTGACAGTGTCATACACTATGTATTATAGATAGGTTCCTAGGAGCCCTGACAGTGTCATACACTATGTATTATAGATAGGTTCCTAGGAGCCCTGACAGTGTCATACACTATGTATTATAGATAGGTTCCTAGGAGCCCTGACAGTGTCATACACTATGTATTATAGATAGGTTCCTAGGAGCCCTGACAGTGTCATACACTATGTATTATAGATAGGTTCCTAGGAGCCCTGACAGTGTCATACACTATGTATTATAGATAGGTTCCTAGGAGCCCTGACAGTGTCATACACTATGTATTATAGATAGGTTCCTAGGAGCCCTGACAGTGTCATACACTATGTATTATAGATATATATAGTCCTAGGAGCCCTGACAGTGTCATACACTATGTATTATAGATATATAGTCCTAGGAGCCCTGACAGTGTCATACACTATGTATTATAGATATATATAGTCCTAGGAGCCCTGACAGTGTCATACACTATGTATTATAGATAGGTTCCTAGGAGTCCTGACAGTGTCATACACTATGTATTATAGATAGGTTCCTAGGAGTCCTGACAGTGTCATACACTATGTATTATAGATAGGTTCCAGGAGCCCTGACAGTGCCATACACTATGTATTATAGATAGGTTCCTAGGAGCCCTGACAGTGTCATACACTATGTATTATAGATATATATAGTCCTAGGAGCCCTGACAGTGTTATACACTATGTATTATAGATAGGTTCCTAGGAGCCCTGACAGTGTCATACACTATGTATTATAGATATATATAGTCCTAGGAGCCCTGACAGTGCCATACACTATGTATTATAGATAGGTTCCTAGGAGTCCTGACAGTGTCATACACTATGTTTTAAAACAATTTAGGTTTTAGGGTATTTTTGGTGAATATAATTGTTTAATTTGAGAGCTCAGGGTATTGTTGCTTTTCACTTGATCTTATTTGGGTATTTTGACAAATCCACACAACTCTGCCTCTGTATATTTGCAAAGGCTTTGTCCCTTTCATGTCCTGAGTCATGGGGCAATACTTTAAAAAAGGAACTAGTAGTAGGATTAACTACAAATGTAGCAGCAATATGTGTCTGTCTGTTATGACATTGTAGAATTTTATTTGCATTTGCCCACAGCATAATACCTGTAGCAGAGTCTATTGTGTCACCTATCAGTTGTGTCTGTATTGTGTTGGCCTGGTGACAGCTTAATAAGATAACAAAATGCAATTGATTTTGGAGCAGTCCTACTGTCTGTCTACTGTACTACATCAATAAAGGTAGAGTAGACCTGGACACTCATAGGAGAGCAGATATTGCAGGATTTGCTCTTGTGCGTACCATAGAGGAAGACCATACAGTTACAATGGGGTATAGCTCTTCGGTATGGAGAACTTCTGCAGGATCACCTTCTAGGTGATAGAAACTGACTTCCTAATGGGGGTTCAATTTAATCTTCCCAGTAGGACTCCTTTAAGTGTCAGGGACCAATGTTGACACTGTCTGCAATCTGCAAGAGTCCAGAACTTACACAGATAGAACCCAAGTAGGGTAAAACGCCCTAATCATTTCATGAATACGAGCAAGTTTCTCCCACTGGTTTAGTTCTGGACCAAATTTGGGCTATACTCTATGATCTATTCAGACCCCAGAGTACAATAAGCAGAGGATCAGGGGAGGTGCCGAAACCTAATAAACACTGATACCTTCCCTCACCTCTTGTGAGCTTCTTCACTACGCCCAACAGAAGAGGATGGAAGACAACCAAAGAGGACCATGAGGGAGCCCAGTAGAGGTAAAGGAAGGTATCAGTGTTTATTATGTTTCTGCACCTCCCCTGTTCCTCTGCTTATCATTCTCTGGGGTCTGTGGGTAGCAAAGACCACAAATTTTGAATTTGGCCAAATATAACAATTTTGGAAGATTCTTAACAATCCTGGCTCATTACAAACTAGGTCACTCGTGTCTGCTTATTGCTATTATGTCATGACTAATGTGGATCTGCTGTTTATCTATTTTTTATGCTTTTTTTCTAGTTTCGCCAGTGGAAGGCCAGACACCTGACTTTTCCGCCATTCTTAATGCCCTCTATGAATTCCTCAACACTTTAAAAGAAATAAGCAATCAATTATCCTCCTATATAACTACAGAAACAACGGCAGCGCCTACGACAACAGCCGCCTCCGCAACTACTACAGTCAGTGGCAAAACAAATGCAGTCACTAAAACAGCAACATCTTCGATCACTGGAATCAACTCAATCTTCACTATTATGACATCTTCTTCCAAGCTTGGGAGCACTAGTAATGGTCCATCAACTATCAAAACTATGACTTCTACAAGTCCTCCCTCATCATCTACTAGACCATTAACACCAACCAGTAACACTAATAATGGTCCATCAACTATCAAAACTATGACTTCTACAAGTCCTCCCTCATCATCCAGTAGACCAGTAACATCATCCAGTAACACTATTAATGGTCTATCAACTATCAAAACTATGACTTCTACAAGTCCTTCATCATCATCCAGTAGACCAGTAACATCATCCAGCACCATTATTTGTGGTATAGCAACTACCAAAGCTACTACAGTCAGTGGCAAAACAAATGCAGTTACTAAAACACCAACATATTCGATTACTGGAATCAACACCATTATTTATGGTCTATCAACTATCAAAATTACGACTTCTACAAGTCCTCCCTCATCATCCAGTAGACCAGTACCACCAACCAGTAACACTATTAATGGTCCATCAACTATCAAAACTATGACTTCTACAAGTCCTTCCTCTTCATCCAGTAGACCAGTACCATCAACCAGTAACACTATTAATGGTCTAACAACTATCAAAACTATGACTTCTACAAGTCCTCCCTCATCATCCAGTAGACCAGTACCACCAACCAGTAACACCATTAATGGTCAATCAACTATCAAAACTATGACTTCTACAAGTCCTCCCTCATCATCCAGTAGACCAGTACCACCAACCAGTAACACTATTAATGGTCAATCAACTATCAAAACTATGACTTCTACAAGTCCTCCCTCATCATCCAGTAGACCAGTACCACCAACCAGTAACACTATTAATGGTCAATCAACTATCAAAACTATGACTTCTACAAGTCCTCCCTCATCATCCAGTAGACCAGTACCACCAACCAGTAACACTATTAATGGTCAATCAACTATCAAAACTATGACTTCTACAAGTCCTCCCTCATCATCCAGTAGACCAGTACCACCAACCAGTAACACTATTAATGGTCAATCAACTATCAAAACTATGACTTCTACAAGTTCTCCCTCATCATCCAGTAGACCAGTACCACCATCCAGTAACACTATTAATGGTCAATCAACTATCAAAACTACGACTTCTACAAGTCCTCCCTCATCATCCAGTAGACCAGTACCACCAACCAATAACACTATTAATGGTCTATCAACTATCAAAATTACAACTTCTACAAGTCCTCCTTCATCATCCAGTAGACCAGTAACAACATCCAGCACCATTATTTATGGTGTAGAAACTACCAAAGCTACTACAGTCAGTGGCAAAACAAATGCAGTTACTAAAACACCAACATCTTCGATTACTGGAATTAACTCAATCTTCTCTATTATGACATCTTCTTCCAATCCAGGGAGCACTATCAATGGTCCATCAACTATCAAAACTGTGACTTCTACAAGTCCTCCCTCATCATCCAGTAGACCAGTAACACGAACCAGTAAAAGAAAGAAACATACGTTTTCAGCTCACCATAAATATTAACATACTGTTGTTCAATCTCACAGACAGACCTCGGGATGCACTGAACCACTCCAGACTTAGAAGAGTGAAACAGCAATAACCAAAATGAAGGAAAAAACTAGCATTTCTCTTAGGTTGGCCTCGGAGAGATGCTATTTTTTTTTTTAATTTCATTTTGGATAACACCATCCAGTAACACTATGGATGGTCTAGCAACGTTCATGGCTGTGGCTTCTACAAGTCCTCCCTCATCCTCCAGTAGACCAGTAACACCATCCAGTAACACTATGGATGGTCTAGCAACGTTCATGGCTGTGGCTTCTACAAGTCCTCCCTCATCCTCCAGTAGACCAGTAACACCATCCAGTAACACTATATATGGTATAGCAACTAACAAAGCTGTGACTTCTACAAGTCCTTCATCATCCTCCAGTAGACCAGTAACACCAACCAGTAACACTATTAATGGTCTAGCAACTGTCAAAACTGTGACAGTAACAGCATTCAATAGCATAAAAGTAGTCCAACATAAAGCACTAAACTAATGTATTCAAGTAGCTCAATGCCCATAAATAAGCCCACCAGTTCATCTACTACTACAACAAGCAAGTCCTCATCCACCAGCAAGATACCATCCTCAATCATCAGTAGAAGTACCACGAAGATGTCATCTCAGAGTACCCTAAGTGGGCAGTCAACAAGTAACCCTAGCACCATCACGTCATCCATGTCACATCTCACCAGTACATCTTCTTCCTCCAACTCAAATTCAACTATAAATACCAGCACTCAAAGTACTGCCAGTAGATCCACCATTTCTGGTTCCAGTACGTCCACAGTGTCACCCAAGACATCTACTAATACTACTATGTCTGCAAACTAAACCTAGAATGCTGAGTGCAACCTGTCTCATCCCATCCATTTCTCCTCTGCCATTCCCACTCTAAGGGTATTTTCACACGACGGAAAATGAAGAGGAATCTGAAGGCCATCACGACTTTCCATTGCTGATCAGGCCCAGATGAAGGGATCTAATCAGCAGTGAGTTTCGAGCTGCAGATCGAGCAGGACGCTTCTTCTTTCTGCATGCTGTTGTAATCTTTGCCTTTCCCATTGAAAAAAAATCAGCAGAATCTGCTCCAGATTTGGAAGCGCAATCCACCATCAAATTCTCAGCAAATTCCATCGTGTAAACATACCCTAAAAACTCTGATGAACACAAACACCTCAAGGGTATACTTACTGCTGTGGTGTTTATTGGAAAAAACGGCATGGTTTGATGCAACAAAATGTGCCAAATTGTGCAAAAAATTAGTGCCAAAATCAGTCTCCGTTCAGATCACCTTTTTTGCATCCGTTTAATGCATTTATAGGGCTCACCATCTGTTTACATAGTGATTAAGGTTTCAAAAACTGATTTGTTTCTGGATGTTTTTTTAGTATGGGCGCAGAATTATGGTATGTAATGTTTTTGTGATTGTCCGAAAAATTGGACAGAAATGGATACAGTTCTTTTAAGGTTACAGTATTTTTTATATAAACAGGTGACCATTCATTTGCGCCCTGTTTTTTGCATCCATCGAACAGATCAGCTAAACGAATGAGAAATCGTGATCTGAATGGAGACAACGAACAAGTGGTAGAAGCTCAGACTAGACAGTGTAGACATGGACTCTATTGGTCATCCAGCACTAGTCACTGTGAAAAATCTGGTGTATATTTATACAGTAGGCAATGAGCTGGGCCAAGTGACCTCCTCAGCTCTACTAGACCTATTTCCAGTTAGACAGGATTATACCTTAGAATATCGAGTAAGCAGTCTTACAATCCCTCATGATGGAGTCAATGCTCCTTACATGCCCCGTCATGTCGTCTTCTAGTAAACCCTATAAACAAGGAAGCAGCGAGTCATGTGCGTTGCGATCAGCTGTCAGTCGCCTGCCGGACTCTCACTGACTGTCCCCGTGTAAGGATAGATTATGTGATACTTAGTGACATTGTCTTTTTCCTGGACTTCTTCAGGAACACCCTCAGTATGACAAGTATGAGGTGTGAGAACTGGAAAACTAGCCAACATTCTTACAAAAACTGGGCCACACCAGTCAATGGGATGTAGCTCTATTTCTGGAAGACCTCAGTCATTTCTTTTTAGTCTTGGACAACCCCCAAAAACGTTGATTTGACCATGGAATGATATTGGTGCAGGTGTTGGTTGGTTGGTTGGTATACTTGACTCTCTGGAATTTAGCATTTATGGGAATGGGTGCAATAAGTTGTGTAGGAAAAGTTTTTGTTAGGAGAAAGGTTGAAAGAACATCAAAGTGGTTCAAGATGTAGATCAGATGATGGAGATAGAAAAACTGGTTTCTAGCCAAATTTTCCAAACCTTTCAGGTTTAACCTGAACTTGAAGCTGTGGGCGTTTGTTTCCCAAAAATTTCCCTAAGTTTTTCATAAACCGGAAGTGAAATTATTATACTCTGAAGAATGACAAAACTTACGGGGACCACAAACCCTAATGTTACTCCCGGCCCCCATGCCATCCAAGTGTACTCAACAGCAACTGCCAGACCCACTGGAGGCGTCTTGTCTCTCCGAAGAACAAATGATCAGGCGTAGAGAAATCCAACATACAGTACCTCACCCTTCTGGCCCATGATGTCTGCCCTGTGGTTAATCTATCTTGCCAAAATTTGCAATTCTGGACAACATTTGTAGAATGTCAGTGTTTAGAAGTGAATGGTTTACAGGAACAGAAAACCATCCTATGATGGTCAGCTAAGAACAGGAGAAAGAGTTGGGTCAAGATGAAGCAGGGCCAGATGCCTCCTAGTTTAGTGGATCTTAATTTTGACAAAAGCAAAATTTAGTATAATAATATAATAATATCACTTCTGGTCCGTATAGAAAAAGTTCGACCTGAAACAAAATATTTGTTGACACAAATTTTGTGGGATTGGTCCACTTCTAGCACTAAGTTTCCAAACAGAATACTGCTTGGTGTCCGGAAGGCAGATGGATTCATATAAAGGATTAACCCAAAGTAAGCAACAACAACAAGCTGCTTTCTATGAAAATTGTCTCCATTGTATATGAAGAAATTTTATTGTTCTCATTGAGGGCAGGAACTGAGGCAACAATCTCTACGGGCCTATGGACAGAGGGATTAGAGGAACAGACATAGGATTCCACTTCTTGATGACTTATAGGAAGAAACTGGTTTAGCAGAACTTGTTGTCCTATTGTTTGTGCACAATCTTTTCAATTTTGCAACTCATTCTTGATCCCAGGACAGGGATTCTAGAGTTTTCCCAAAAAATATATATATACTGGGGTGTATCGGGCACAAGTGTGTGAAGATATTATAGCAAAAATATAAAATAAAAAAATAAAATATTAACGCAACTGAAAACTACACGAGTGTTTGTGTTTCTTTGTGTTTTCTGTCACCTTTTTAGTTATTGTTGACATCTATAGATGGGGAGTACAAAAACATCGGGGGAAAAAATACAACAAAAGCTCCAAAATTCACAAAAACTGAAATTTTGTTTTAGGAGAAAAATTTAGATTTACTTATTTTCATAATGATATCGGCCCACACAAAAATCATAAAAGAATTTTTTATTCTCGCCACATTTTTCAAATCATATTTTTTTTATTTATTTTTATTTATTTATTTATGTTTTTTTAATAATTTTTATGAATTTTTTTGTTGCGATAGTGTGACCCTTCTGTGAACCCCACCAGTACCGCCAGGGTAGAGCACTAAACCATCTCGCCTTTCAATATGACTTTATACAATTAGTAATGAGGGAAAGAAATATCACAATATCACAATTCGGATTTTATTATGAATTGTTTTTGCAATAAAGTAATTTCCAAATTCTGCGCTTCGGTAAAATTTAGATTTTTCATCCTGGATTTCTAATTTTACTATATTATCATAAACTTATTGCTCTAGAATTCCAAATTTTCATCACAGAAGTTAGATTTTCTTTATGTCGCCATTTGAAATCAAAGGTCTAAAAATTTTAGAATTAGAATTTAGAATTTCCTTAGAAATCGAATTCAGTTCTTGAGCCATCATTCCATGGTTATCCAATGTTCCTCTCTTCGCACACGTCCCATGTCACTTCCACCTCTCAGACAGTTTCGTGCAGTTGAGTTTGGGTGTGTAGACCTCAGATCTGGGTGTGAGAGTCTGAGGATTTACCACAATGTTGTAAGAGAGTCAGTTTTGGATTTGGATGACATAGACACAGGGATTGGATTTCTTAAGGTCCGTCAATGTGCGCAGAACACCTGCTGAACCACAAGAGGACTCCAGTTTCTTGCTTATGTCTCGGAGACGTCGTCCTATGTGGGTGTGAAAGCAACGCCGTATAGTGAAAAGAGAGGTATCGTGTTGCGAGGGATCAATGATTTGACTACACCCCCAATTGCCTTGCCACTGGCAGTGATGTCAGACTGGGGTGTCTAAAGCCCTCCCATAAAATCCATTCTGGTTGAGATGACGGACAGTAGTCACATGGCCGTCTTAAGAACAAGGTTGTTAGTGTGGTCACGCGTCCAAGCCCGATTACATACAATTAGATAAGGCAATATATACAGTAAAACACTTCACTTAGCTTCAACTACAAGTCTGAATAGGATCCTTAAGATAGGAATACCCCAAATAATGAGGAGAAGATATAATAGACTGCCTGGGATCCCCTGGGATGTGTTTTGGGTCATCCATGACTTGTGATTTGCTGGGGGTAGCCTATCCTTGCCTATTATTGTGCTCCCTTTTCTTCATAGATCAAGTTGCAATTCTGACTCAGGCCATATGCTATGCTGAGACTTCCTTATTTCTTTGCAGCAGTCACCTCACTTACAGCACATCGATGATCACAGCAATGATGTGTATATAGATCAGATGCAGAATCCACCAGTCACCATAAGGGAGGTCACATCTTATCTACACAAAGGGGCCACACGGTGGCTCAGTGGTTAGCACTGCAGCCTTGCAGCGCTGGAGTCCTGGTGTTCAAATCCCACCAAGGGCGTAAAACCATCTGCAAGGAGTTTGTATGTTCTCCCCGTGTTTGCATGGATTTCCATCCCATATTCCAAAAAAGACATACGGATAGGGAAAAATGTACATTGTGAGCTCTATGTGGGGCTCACAATCTACATAGAAATAAAAAAAAAAAACCTCTTATCTACATCTTATCTCTGTGACCTATGTCCAGGTCACAGAGCATACCTAAAAAAAATCCCCTGTACAATTAATTAGTTGTGCCTGTTGTACCTGTGGCCCATGGTCCATCTGCAGGAAACTTAAAGTTGCAGATTATTTTAGGCTTGGTGGCAAGAGTTGAAGTTGCAAGATTTTTAAATATCTATTAAAAAAATACCAAAAATACTCATCTTGGTGACACTTTCCCTTTAATGGAGAAAAGTCACCATCAGAGGCAGCATTGGCTTATTCCTGGGTGATCTATATACAGTATATGTTATATATTATATCTATTTACTCTATTTGTGATTTGCTTCCTGTTTCCCTTCATTTTCTGATGAAATTCTGCACCATATTTGATCCTATTTGCATTTTCTTCTTCCTTGCAATTGTTTATGGATTTAGTGCAGATTGACAATGGATTAGCTGCTATTTGGGGTTTCTTAGAGATCCTAAAACAGGTTTTCTCAGACACCCATCCCTGCTGCATTGTGTCTATATTTAGTGGTTTTATACAGTCATCTTCCCATATTACCCATCCTCTCCCAATACACAATAAAGGATACAGTATGACATGTGTTATAGAGAGCGTCACACACACCCCAACACCCACTCCCACTATAGGTATATATGAGATCCGCACTCCATTATCGGTCTCATTCTCCATACTGGGCAGACTGGATTTTTTTATCAAATTGTTAAAAAACTTTGGAGTACGATGACTATATCAGGGGCCAGCGTGATATTGATCCTGGGCCTAAGCATATTCACTACTGGTAAGATAACTTACTTTATTTCCATATAGGGTCTTGGATTCACGTTAAACAGGGCTTATATCTTTGAAATAGCTGATCAGACTTGGATAAACAAAGTACCCAAAGTCCTAGGTTGACAGCACCCATCAGGTCTGTTCTTGGGTTCTTCAGACCTGCTGACAGGTTCATTAGAACAAATTTTTAAAAAAATTACAACTCTGAAAATAGCCTGAATAATCTCCTACTGTTATTTATATAGAGATTCTATATAGATTTATATGTCTCCATGGTTACAGACTACAAACAAACTTTGTGTGTAGTCACATTTTGCACTGACAGTGTCATACACTATGTATTATAGATATATATAGTCCTAGGAGCCCTGACAGTTTCATACACTATGTATTATAGATATATATAGTCCTAGGAGCCCTGACAGTGTCATACACTATGTATTATAGATAGGTTCCTAGGAGCCCTGACAGTGTCATACACTATGTATTATAGATAGGTTTCTAGGAGCCCTGACAGTGTCATACACTATGTATTATAGATAGGTTCCTAGGAGCCCTGACAGTGTCATACACTATGTATTATAGATGGGTTCCTAGGAGCCCTGACAGTGTTATACACTATGTATTATAGATAGGTTCCTAGGAGCCCTGACAGTGTCATACACTATGTATTATAGATGGGTTCCTAGGAGCCCTGACAGTGTTATACACTATGTATTATAGATAGGTTCCTAGGAGCCCTGACAATGTTATACGCTATGTATTATAGATAGGTTCCTAGGAGCCCTGACAGTGTCATACACTATGTATTATAGATAGGTTCCTAGGAGCCCTGACAGTGTCATACACTATGTATTATAGATAGGTTCTTAGGAGCCCTGAACCTGCCATACTTTATATTTTAAGTCAATTTAGGGTGTGGTTTGTACCAAACCTGTTTGACCCTAAATTAATCTGAGACCCAAGCCACCCAAACCTGAAGCAAAACTCATCCTGAGAGTTTTGCCCATCTCTAGTTCTATGTAACTCCCTTTCATTTGCTGTGACGTGAAACCACACAGACATATAACTCAGTAAAGGAACTGCAGACAAATAGGGTATTTTTATTGAAAATAGCTTAATTTATTATCTAGATTCATCTGAGTTGGTCTTGTTTGGGTATTTTGTCAAATCCACACACCTCTACCCTTTTCATGCCCTGAGTCATGGGACAGTCCTTAAAAAAGTGTCTACTGGGAGGATTGACTACACATGTAGCGACAATATATGTCTGTCTGTCTGTTATCGTCACTCCATAGGGAGAGAACCACCATTTAGGTGTGTGGAGTCTTATTAAGCCATGAACGCTCCACTGTGCAAAGGAGCATGGCTTAATAAGACTCCACACACCTAAATGGTGGTCTCTCCCTATGGAGTTATAATATCCCCCCAACCCTGTCTAAGCCTCTCACCTCTGCCAGGTCAGTCCTCTCTGCGCCAAGCTAATGAGATGCAAATACATCACAACAGCTGTCCTTGGCTGAGAGACTGTAGCTGGTATAATTCCAACATCATTGCAAACAAAGGCCTCTGAGAAGGTCGGCATGATGTTAAAGGAAGCGCCCTCTATTGGTTTGCTTGACTGAGACTCTGTCTTCCTAATTACATCATGGAAGACAGGCTTGCACATTCTCAGTGAGCGCCCTCTATTGGTATACTTGAGGCACTGGCTTCTTAATTACATCATGGAAGTCAGATTTGCATATTCTTCCCATATGTCTGTTATGACAGTGTAGCCTTTCATTGCAATTGCCTACAGCATAATATATGCAGCAGAGTTGAATGTGTCATCTATTAGTTGTGTCTGTGTTGTGTTGGCCTGGTGACAGCTTAATAGGATAACAAAATGCAATTGATTTAGGAGAGTCCGACTTTGTGTCCACCGTACTACATCAGTGAAGGCAGAGTAAACCTGAAGTTACCAGGACACTATCATATGAGAGCAGATATTGCAGGGTTTGCTGTTTTGCATGCCATAGAGGACGGCCATGTCTGCTTATTAGGACCATTACTTGGTTGTATAACTAATGATGACTTACTAACTTTTTATCTCTTTTTTTATGATTTTTCTAGTTTCACCAGTGGAAGGCCAGACACCCGACCCTTTCTCCTTTCTTAATGCCCTCCATGATTTCCTTAACTCCTTAACAAACCTAGGCAATCATTTACCCTCCCATACGGTCAGCACCACAGTGCCACCGCTCACGACACCAGCTACCTCAGCAACTACTACTACTGTCAGCAGCAAAACCAACACAGTCACTAAAAGAACAACATCTTCAACTACTGGAATCAACTCAATCTTCACTACTAAGACATCTTCTTCCAGGCCTGGGACCACCATTGCATCTTCTACAAGTCATCCATCATCATCCAGTAGACCATTGTCACCATCCAGCACCACCATTAATGGTCTATCAACTACCAAAGCTCCGTCTTCTACAAGTCATCCATCATCATCCAGTAGACCAGCGTCGCCATCCAGCACCACCATTAACGGTCTATCCAAGATCAAAACTATGTCGTCTACAAGTCATCCGGCATCATCCAGTAGACCACTAACAACATTTAGTACCATAAGGAGTAGTCCAACATCAACCACCAAACCAATGTATACAAGTAACTCAATGTCCACAAGTAAGCCCGCCAGTTCATTTACTACTACAACAAGCAAGTCCTCATCCACCAGCAAGATACTCTCCTCAATCACCAGTGGAAGTACCACGAAGATGTCCTCACAGAGTACCCTAAGAGGGCAGTCAACAAGTAACCCTAGCACCATCACGTCACCATTGTCACGCTTCACCAGTACATCATCTTCCTCCAACCCAAATTCAGCTCTAAGTACTGCCAGTAGATCCACCAGTTCTGGTTCCAGTACGTCCACGGTGTCACCCAAGGCACCTACTACTACTACTAGTATCAGTACTACTAAGCAGAACAGTAAGTCACTGAGAGTGAATGTACAATAGGTCATTTTATTTGGAAAGGAATATGCTAATGAGTTTTCCTTGATGGAAAAAGGGAAACTCGTCCTCTAGCGCCACCTCTAGAAAAGTAGGGATGTACCTAGATGATCAATTTCAAGGGAAAGTTCTTTCTCAGAATTTTAAGCTGAGCCGTCATGGTCTGTAAGACTCAGCTCCGGGGCCATTTTAACACATTGGTGAGCCCAGTGCAAAGTTTTTATAAGGACCCTCCATCCCCACCATTACAGGCACACTTCCCAACTTTCAGAGACAAAAATGGCAGCGTGTACAATGTCAAAATTTCTTTGTGTTCAGTCGGAGCTCTAATCCCACCCAAGTCCCTCGTGACCTCATCCATTCTTACTGAGTTCCCAAACACTCTAATGGTGTCCTTCAATGGGTAACCCACAGTGATGATGACCCGGCATAGTATAATGACTCCAAACAAATACCACTTCATAGTATAATGCCATCTTAGTGACCCCACATGTTATAAGGTCCTCCACTCAGTAGGTCTCCTCAGTGATGCCCTCACAGTCAAATACCCCCTCAATGGCCCTCAGGTAATAAGATATTCTCTTCAGTGACCCAAAAACAGTCTAATAATAGTGAGCCCCTTCTGATACCCACAGAGATACCCACAGAGATGCCTTCTTCAGGCTTCACCTCTGTGTTGTCTCTGGCTGGGCAGACAGTATCCTCCACAGTCTGAGTGGTGGAGCATGGAAACCATGACTCTGTGCTTCACCATTGTACCTAACTGTATCTGGGTCCTGAGGATGCAGATAGAGTTAATATAGGGACCCATCGACCAAAACAGTGGGACAGAACCTGAAATACTGGACTGTCCCACTCAATGGGGGCCAGCTGAGTTGTCCCTGCACTACTATAGGGCCTGGAGCATGTGCATCATTGGTTCAGTGGTTTACATGGCCCTGCTATGCACATCTAAACACCATAGCCTGTAAGTCCTTTAAGAGACATGGTACCCTTTTTTCCTTTCTAACGTTCCATTTTTGGGGGGGAGAAACTCTGCACATCAATGGTCCAGAAGATGATGGGAACAGATATTAATGTGAGTGATGGACATATCTGTACAGTGCGGTGGAATATGTATTG
Source organism: Leptodactylus fuscus (assembly GCF_031893055.1). Lineage (NCBI taxonomy): Eukaryota > Metazoa > Chordata > Amphibia > Anura > Leptodactylidae > Leptodactylus > Leptodactylus fuscus. The sequence continues at coordinate 81,164,934 of NC_134275.1, forward strand.
ATGGTAATAAATTAACATCATGGATGGGGGGGGGGTGCACCGTAGCACACGGGTAGGGGTGGGAAGACAATTACTGCAAACTAAGTCCCCTAAACGATGAATCAAATGGACATGTTCTTGTAGATGGAGGGCTGATCCTCAGATTCATCTCGGATGGGATCAGCACAACAGCCAGCCATCCCAACGACCACTTCTTCTTATTTCGCAGGTAATTCGGGTCTTTCTGTGCTGCCGGAACTTTCCACTCTTCTCATGTCCATAGCATGGATCTTCATAGCAGTCTTGTGAGGCCACTTCGTCATAAGGTAAGGAAACCATTCATAACCAAATTACAATTGGGGGGATTTATCACCATTATGGAGGCAGCTGCATCGAGTTACTAAAAGGTGAAAATGGAGCACAAGTGACCCAACAGGTTATACATTGCCCTAGAAACTAAAAAGATACAAAAGTATAAAACAATCTAATAATATATAAAAGCTGGTTGTATTGAGCTCCACTTGCAATACCGTGCTTGACCACTGGGACTGCTGTTGAATATGCTTACAAGTCTCACAGAGCACCAATCACATAGATCAATATTCCAAGGAGCCATCTAGTGGTAGAAAGAGTGAGTGCAGTCAGTTACATTTTCTGCTGTATAGTCACAGTCTACAGTCCATTTTTTTTGCAACTTTCATATAAACTGTATCCAAGGACAAGGTGACTCCATTATTCCTTAATCATTTACCCATTAAATGCCTTTTATGACCCAGCACAGAATTTTATCTCTTCTTACAGCCACATTTATGTCTTTTTGTCATTAGATGGCCACCGAGGTTCCCGTATTACAATCTTTCCAGCCGGGACTCACCAGAATATTTCCAGACCTGAGGATTCATCTCAAGGACTTCCCCACCTCAGCCTGAGAAGATGCTTAGTACCTAAGTGTATAGAAGTACATCGGCCCGCTCTATGTCCCTACCCAGTGACACCTAGTGGTCCCAGTGTGTACTGCAGCCAGTAAAGCGATGCACAGACGCTGCACAATAAAATATAATATTTGGTTTTTGCCTGAAGAAGAGAGGGGAACATTTTGTTACGGTTCTCTCTAGCCATCCGTATCTGGCATCTATCGCGGCCTCTCCATCACTGCCCCCATCTCCAAGGCTTCACGTTTGGTTTTCTAAGCTCCATTTTTGTAGACCGTCCAGAAAATACAAACAGCGTTCTGTACGTCTATATCTGCATTGTAAATAATCATTCTTATTAAAAGTGGACAAAAAATTAACCCAATGTGCAAATGGTATGTCTGTACTGACTCGTGTATACGGTATATCTATATTTGCTTCTGTATACGGTATATCTATACTGGCTTGTGTATACGGTATGTCTATACTGACTCATGTATACGGTATATCTATACTGGCTCATGTATACGGTATATCTATACTGGCTCGTGTATACGGTATAACTATACTGGCTCGTGTATACGGTATATCTATACTGGCTCGTGTATACGGTATATCTATACTGGCTCGTGTATACAGTATATCTATACTGGCTCGTGTATACGGTATAACTATATACTGGCTCGTGTATACGGTATAACTATACTGGCTCGTGTATACGGTATGTCTATACTGGCTCGTGTATACGGTATAACTATACTGGCTCGTGTATATGGTATATCTATACTGGCTCGTGTATATGGTATAACTATACTGGCTCGTGTATACAGTATGTCTATACTGGCTTGTGTATACGGTATAACTATACTGGCTCATGTATATGGTATATCTATACTGGCTCGTGTCTACGGTATAACTATACTGGCTCGTGTCTACGGTATAACTATACTGGCTCGTGTATACGGTATGTCTATACTGGCTCGTGTATACGGTATATCTATACTGGCTCGTGTATACGGTATGTCTATACTGGCTCGTGTATATGGTATATCTATACTGGCTCGTGTATACGGTATATCTATACTGGCTCGTGTCTACGGTATAACTATACTGGCTCGTGTATATGGTATATCTATACTGGCTCGTGTATACGGTATGTCTATACTGGCTCGTGTATATGGTATAACTATACTGGCTCGTGTATACAGTATGTCTATACTGGCTTGTGTATATGGTATATCTATACTGGCTCGTGTATATGGTATATCTATACTGGCTCGTGTCTACGGTATAACTATACTGGCTCGTGTATATGGTATAACTATATACTGGCTCGTGTATACGGTATATCTATACTGGCTCGTGTATACGGTATAACTATACTGGCTCGTGTATATGGTATATCTATACTGGCTCGTGTATATGGTATATCTATACTGGCTCGTGTATATGGTATATCTATACTGGCTCGTGTCTACGGTATAACTATACTGGCTCGTGTATACGGTATAACTATACTGGCTCGTGTATACAGTATGTCTATACTGGCTTGTGTATATGGTATAACTATACTGGCTCGTGTATATGGTATATCTATACTGGCTCGTGTATACGGTATAACTATACTGGCTCGTGTATACGGTATAACTATACTGGCTCGTGTATACAGTATATATATACTGGCTCGTGTATACGGTATATCTATACTGGCTCGTGTATACGGTATATCTATACTGGCTTGTGTATACGGTATATCTATACTGGCTCGCGTATACGGTATAACTATACTGGCTCGCGTATACGGTATATATATACTGGCTCATGTATACGGTATATCTATACTGGCTTCTGTATACGGTATATCTATACTGGCTCGTGTATATGGTATATCTATACTGGCTCGTGTATACGGTATATCTATACTGGCTCGTGTATACGGTATATCTATACTGGCTTGTGTATACGGTATATCTATACTGGCTCGTGTATACGGTATAACTATACTGGCTCATGTATACGGTATATCTATACTGGCTTCTGTATACGGTATATCTATACTGGCTCGTGTATACAGTATAACTATACTGGCTCATGTATACGGTATATCTATACTGGCTTCTGTATACGGTATATCTATACTGGCTTGTGTATACGGTATATCTATACTGGCTCGCGTATACGGTATAACTATACTGGCTCGTGTATACAGTATATATATACTGGCTCATGTATACGGTATATCTATACTGACTTCTGTATACGGTATATCTATACTGGCTCGTGTATACAATGTGTCTCTTCTTATCAGCCTCTTCCTCTACTCATAATCCTTAGAGAGAACCTTTCATCACCTCCACCAACTCTAACTCCTTGCAGCCTTCATTAGGTGGCGCTCTACTGATTCCGTTGCAGTTGAATTTTTTTCTCTAGCCTTAAGCAATCGTTGTTATTTTCAGCGCAATCATACTCTCTACGAAAAGTGGGTGGGGCATGACAACAGGGACCGCCCACCTGACAGCCGATAGCATCATTGTTCTAAAAATAACAGCTATAATTGCTTGGGAATGGTCAAGGCTAGAGAGAAAATGTCAAGTGTGTTCGCAGCAGTGGAGCAACGTCTATGGAAGGATTGAAAGAGTTAGACATGGCGGATGTGATGACATTTCTCTTTATTGTGTTACCAAAAAAGGACCCAAGTTTTTATGTTAAACCTATTTTCTAAGAATTGTTATAGTTTAAGAGGGGAGAGGAGGGGGATGCAGCTGCAGTATCCCTCTCATTGTGTCTGTGAAGCTGCATGTTGTGAGAGGATGAGGAGTATTGGGTGAGACGGTGAGTATAAGCTGTTCTGTTTTTATTGTGGGCACTTTATTACAAGGAAATTTGGGACACTAACCCGTCCCCCTCCCCCCCCTCCCCCCCGATCCATAAGGGCCTGTGGGTGGTTTAGTGGCCCAATTCAACCCGACAAATTCCCTTTAAAAGCATCTCAATTCACATCTAATTCAAGCTTTCCATCACATTGATTGTGTTTGAGACACTTTTTATGCATAAAGGGTGTGGCTTATTGGAAAGGGGGCATGGGCTAGTGGAAAAGGGGTGTGGCTCAAATGCAACAATGAACCAATGAACATCAAGGTAGTGCCGAATCATTAAGAAGGTATACGGTATAAGCATAGACTAATAATCTAAAGATACACCAGATGTATCAAACCCCAACCAATGTGATAAACCAGGAATTTTTTGAATAAACTAACGCGGAGATTAGACCCAAAAAGTTACCGTCACGTGTAACAGATTTATCACATAGTGGATACTTTCTGGGCGTCTTTACGTCAAACCCTCCTGTCTCGATCTGTTACTACTCAATGGAGTGAAATTGTGATCATTTTTGTAACTTCATGTTGATAAATCTGAAGAATTTCAGCTCCACAGTCTGAACACACCTCCATTATTACCAAAAGTGGGGGGAGGGGAGTAAAAATACAAAATGTCACACATTCTTTAAGGAAATGAGTTTAACCCTTTCAGGACGCGGGCTCTATGCCTTCCAAAATTCACAATTTTTTTTTATTTTCTGTCCACATAGCTACGTGAGGGCTTATTTTTTGCATGACCAGTTGTACTTTTATTTGGCCCCATTTGGGGTCCAAATGTAATGTTCTGATTAAAATTTGGGGGGTCCATGTAAAAAACGCTTACATTCTATTATTGGATTTTACATTTTGTCTGTTACACTTTACATTAAAGATGACATAGTAACTTTGCTGATGCCTGTAACTTTCTTGCTGTTTTCTTCCTAGAGCTCTTTTTTTGCAGGGCAAGTTGTAGTTTTCATTGGTTCCAATTTGTGGTATAACTTTTTGATGACTTATGATTGATATTTTTGGGGGAAGGCAAGGTGACCAAAACACATTAATTTGCACATTGTGGTATATTTTTTTTTGGATAGTGGGTAGAGATGAGCGAACAGTAAAATATTCAATATTCGATATTCGTTTCGAATAGCCCCTCAATATTCCACTATTCGAATGAATATCGAACCCCATTTTAGTCTATGGGGGAAAATGCTTCCTTTCAGGGGATCCCACCATTCGACCTAGGAGGGTCACCAAGTCCACTATCACACCTCAGCAAATGATGCCAACACCTCTGCAATGCAACTGGGACAGCAGGGGAAGCATGTCTGGGGGCATCTAACATGGCGAAGACACTGTATTACGTTGGTATCCCTGTCAGCTTGCGTTCTGCGGGAGGCTCGTCTGTGAGGAGGCGGAGTCTAATATTGGACCAGAATGGAGACTGCAGGGCTGGGGTGATATGCTGGTTCTGGTGACAGTAACCTATCTATCTGCAGGGCTGGGGTGATATGCTGGGTCTGGTGACAGTAACCTATCTATCTGCAGGGCTGGGCTGATATGCTGGTTCTGGTGACAGTAACCTATCTATCTGCAGGGCTGGGGTGATATACTGGTTCTGGTGACAGTAACCTATCTATCTGCAGGGCTGGGTGATATGCCGGGTCTGGTGACAGTAACCTATCTATCTGCAGGGCTGCGGTGATATGCTGGTTCTGGTGACAGTAACCTATCTATCTGCAGGGCTGGGGTGATATGCTGGTACTGGTGACAGTAACCTATCTATCTGCAGGGCTGGGGTGATATGCTGGATCTGGTGACAGTAACCTATCTATCTGCAGGGCTGGGTGATATGCTGGTTCTGGTGACAGTAACCTATCTATCTGCAGGGCTGGGTGATATGCTGGTTCTGGTGACAGTAACCTATCTATCTGCAGGGCTGGGGTGATATGCTGGTTCTGGTGACAGTAACCTATCTATCTGCAGGGCTGGGGTGATATGCTGGGTCTGGTGACAGTAACCTATCTATCTGCAGGGCTGGGGTGATATGCTGGTTCTGATGACAGTAACCTATCTATCTGCAGGGCTGGGGTGATATGCTGGTTCTGGTGACAGTAACCTATCTATCTGCAGGGCTGGGGTGATATGCTGGATCTGGTGACAGTAACCTATCTATCTGCAGGGCTGGGGTGATATGCTGGATCTGGTGACAGTAACCTATCTATCTGCAGGGCTGGGGGATATGCTGGTTCTGGTGACACTAACCTATCTATCTGCAGGACTGGGGTGATATGCTGGATCTGGTGACAGTAACCTATCTATCTGCAGGGCTGGGGTGATATGCTGGTTCTGGTGACAGTAACCTATCTATCTGCAGGGCTGGGGTGATATGCTGGTTCTGGTGACAGTAACCTATCTATCTGCAGGGCTGGGGTGATATGCTGGGTCTGGTGACAGTAACCTATCTATCTGCAGGGCTGGGGTGATATGCTGGGTCTGGTGACAGTAACCTATCTATCTGCAGGACTGGGGTGATATGCTGGTACTGGTGACAGTAACCTATCTATCTGCAGGGCTGCGGTGATATGCTGGGTCTGGGGATAGACTACCTCTCAGTCAGTATAGGCAGGTCCTCTCTGGTTATGTGTATGGACTTGTATTGTATCCGCCATATTCCCCGGTAAGGAGGTGTCGGCCATTCTCTGCTGCTCGGTGCTGTGGTCTAGTAGATCATAAAGGACATGTAATATAACATGAAAGATATTACAGGCTGAGGTTATTTTTAACTCCTTGCAGGCTGGATGCGTGTGAGCGGTGAATGAGGATGAGGAAGGTAAATTACTGATAAGGAAGAAGTGGTCAAGACACAAAGGAAATGTGATTGATGGCAGAGCAGGGTCACACCGAATCAATACGAGGGCGTGTTTACTTGTGATAATACACATAATATACATCATATCATCAAAACAAGGGCTGATAAGGCAAACAAGCTTAGAAAAGAGCGGACGCATGATAGCAGCATTACTCACCCTTGTGTATTGGTTACCACAACCATGTGGCGCAACCACCATCAGAGATCCACCTCCCCAATAGTCCTAGTGTAGCCTTATCCACAGAATATACAGCGCAGCATTACATCATGTCTGAGCCCCTTCCGTAACCTGTTATAAATAGAAGGAAACCATTGACGTTTGTGGAGACACCTACAAGACTTGTATCACAGACATAAGAGCATAAATCTTAGGCTGTGATCAGAAGACCATTATAGGGGCACATATAGTATGGCTTATACGACTCTTCAATGGCAAGTGTAATGGTTGTGAGTCTGTCAGCGTTATAGAGATGGGAACCAAAGTGTTTGTATTGTGAAACCAGTCCGAAACACTTGAAGGTAAATCTTTGTCATCTACTAGAAAAGCAAGCTGGGACGTTCACAATGGAACAGAATAGGAAACAACATTTGGTTTCATGGACACAGCGGAACCATGGAGACCTTGTGTAGTGCACACGCCTGGTCATGTAACATGGAGACCTTGTGTAGTGCACACGCCTGGTCATGTAATGTGGAGACCTTGTGTAGTGCACACGCCTGGTTATGTAATGTGGAGACCTTGTGTAGTGCACACGCCTGGTCATGTAATGTGGAGATCTTGTGTAGTGCACACGCCTGGTTATGTAATGTGGAGACCTTGTGTAGTGCACACGCCTGGTCATGTAATGTGGAGATCTTGTGTAGTGCACACGCCTGGTCATGTAACGTGGAGACCTTGTGTAGTGCACACGCCTGGTCATGTAATGTGGAGACCTTGTGTAGTGCACACGCCTGGTCATGTAATGTGGAGACCTTGTGTAGTGCACACGCCTGGTTGTCTAACGTGGAGACCTTGTGTAGTGCACACGCCTGGTCATGTAATGTGGAGACCTTGTGTAGTGCACACGCCTGGTTGTCTAACGTGGAGACCTTGTGTAGTGCACATGCCTGGTTGTGTAACATGGAGATCTTGTGTAGTGCACACGCCTGGTCATGTAATGTGGAGACCTTGTGTAGTGCACACGCCTGGTCATGTAATGTGGAGATCTTGTGTAGTGCACACGCCTGGTTATGTAATGTGGAGACCTTGTGTAGTGCACACGCCTGGTCATGTAATGTGGAGATCTTGTGTAGTGCACACGCCTGGTCATGTAACGTGGAGACCTTGTGTAGTGCACACGCCTGGTCATGTAATGTGGAGACCTTGTGTAGTGCACACGCCTGGTTGTCTAACGTGGAGACCTTGTGTAGTGCACATGCCTGGTTGTGTAACATGGAGATCTTGTGTAGTGCACACACCCAGTTGTCTTGTGAAGGTAAACCCATATATTCCTGTTTTTATATATCTCTTATACTGCTTAAGAAATTATATTTTTCTCTATGCAAGCTTATTATACCTTATACACATTAAGATGGCACCTGTATCCAGTACCGCGCCCAGATGCTGACGCACACGATTGTCATGTGATTTACAAGAAAGACAATATCATTTTCCTGGGAATTGAAACTGGAGGAGATGTTGAAAATTCAAGAGCCAATGACTGATCGCCAGTGTATTCGGATACAAGACGTATATGCTTACAGCCTGCCATTATCTTATCTTTCTTGCATTCCTGTATAAGATTTGTGCTTTTCTCAATAAACCTCAGTTCTGTGTGAATAGGCATCACGCTCATTGCATGGACTGGGATTAACCCTGATATACTTGTCAGAATTAATTCTATTCAGCGCGCACATGCATGATTAATTTGGAGCAGGTGACTGACCACTGTAAGTGACCCGTACTCTGGCGGGGGTTCTCCCTCAACAGTCTAACGTGGAGACCTTGTGTAGTGCACACGCCTGGTCGTGTAACGTGGAGACCTTGTGTAGTGCACACGCCTGGTCGTGTAACGTGGAGACCTTGTGTAGTGCACACGCCTGGTCATGTTATGTGGAGACCTTGTGTAGTGCATATACCTGGTTGTGTAACATGGAGATTTTGTGTAGGGTACATGCCTTGTCGTGTAACATGGAGATCTTGTGTAGTGCACACGCCTGCTCGTCTAACATGGAAATCTTATATAGTGCACACGCCTGATTGTCTACCGTGGAGACCTTGTGTAGGGCACATGTCTGGTCGTGTAATGTGGAGACCTTGTGTAGTGCATATACCTGGTTGTGTAACATGGAGACCTTGTGTAGTGCACACGTCTGGTTATCTATTGTGGAGACCTTATGGACTGCACATGTCTGGTCAATGAAGTCCACCTTACATTGACCTACCCAAGGACGGAGGATGGAATACACCCACAGTGTGGCGAGCAATTCCATAAAGGATTACGTAAATTCTATAGGACAAAAGATACATAAAGTAAAATAACACAATATCTTTGCACTTGATCCAAGATATAAAACTAATCCTCTAACTTCCATCCAGACTCAGACCCAATGGAGGGGGGACCTACTGCATTTAAGCCTATGGTCACTACTGAAGAGTCCGCCACCCCACCTGGGGGCAGATGGTTGTCCCAATGGTTGGTCTTTCCTTACGAGACATTTATGGGAAATGCTGACAATATGTAGGATGTCAAAATGTCTTGAAATAAACTTCAGAAAGTCTTCCCCAGTCTCCTGTAATGATTAACTAGGTGATATTTTGAGAAGGTGTTGTAGTGATAAATCTAATGTTCCTCTTATCACGGACACTCCTTCATGGGTATGACATAAATAACTCTATTTGCCGTAACTGCTCGCCTCCCGTTCTATCATTCTGTTATACTCCACATGTCGCTGTCTGATTTTTTTCTTTAAAACCTCAGTTTAATAGAGACGGACAAAGAGATTCTTTCTTCTTATAAGTCCCAACGTGTTCTGCATTACACAAACATTCCAAAAATTCAATGGACACCATTTCTTTGCCCATGTGGTGGTGTTGTAGGGGAATCGAGCAGATACGATGAGGGTCTTCCGAATTTTACAAACTATAATTGAGGTTTCGGACAACTTGTGATCAAGGTCTAACAAAAGAAGGAGTGTCCAAGAAGGAAGTTCTGGACCATAAAATGACGTTACGACCTGTCGATCATCTCTTCTAGGAGTTGTGAGGCTTGTTATACGATGAGGAAGTTGTTGGTAGAAATTTTGTCAGACAAGGACACCTCTCACATTCCATTGCTATTTCTGTGACGCTACAAGCCCAAAAAAGACGACACAAACACTCCTGAGACTTCGTATTTCTGAAAGGTTACACAAGAAGAGGCAACATGAAACAAGTGACTCATCCGTGCAACACCCGAAATATTACTGACATCTATCACCTGGATACGAGCGCGTAGAGTAGGAGCAGGGCTCCAATCATCCATTTCAAAAACTTTTAGAAACTTTGATACAATGTATACAGTGTGAATTCCTAAATAGTCAGAATTTACAAAACTGTAAACATCAGAAAATATGACGGCGAATGTTGAGTAGAGACGGGAAAAACGTTTCGGCATGAGCCAGGTTCCACCCAAATTTTTTAAACCAAACTGAATAATTTTTTGATTAGTCTTAGACAAACCTAAATTGTCACCCCACGTGCATTGCGGTAAATTTTTATACGCTGGGGTCTCTTCAGACTAAGGTGATGGCTAAAAAAAAGCATGTTTACTCACTTCCCTCATATCTTTTGGGCCTCCTTGTGTTGTCTGGAACACCCTGATGATGTCATGCAGTCGGGGTCACTACTGAGGCTTGTGATTGGGCCCCAGTGGTGACATTGGTACGCCAAGTATCAGGATGCCATGTCACCACCGATGCCCAATCATGAGCTTCAGCAGTAACCCAGGTCACATGACATCACCAATGAGAGATAGTAGGGCTCAATACTGCCCCTTGTGGCACCCCACTAGTAAAGGTGACTTGTTTACCACTAATATCCACCATCTGCTTTCCACTACTAAACCAGAATTCACTATTTTCAGGGACATCTCGTACAACACTTGTTCATCGTCTGTCTTATGGAGAGAGGCTATAAATAACATGTGGTGTGACTCCGCCGCGATTTCTATATTTATTGCTGGCCTCGGTCGCCCGTCTTGTGTTTGCGCTGTCTTCAGTAAGACGTTGCTTTAGGGCTTTGTTTATCAGAAAGGAATTTATGATTTATTTTGAAAGAACTGCAAAGGAAGGATTGTAAGTGCAAAAATGTGTACGAGAGACATCCGATGCTCTAAGCAAGGTCAAGGGGTGGTCCGACTATTTACGTTGATGGCCAATGTTGGACAGAGGTTCCTTGGGTCGACCAGGTAAAATGATTCTCAGGGCCCTACAACAACCTCTAGGGAGCAATAGCCTTCAAGCAAGGGTCTCCTGCCAAACCATTACTGAGTTAGAGCCCATGCCCACTGGAGGATTCTTCGGTATTCTGGTGGATCAGTCCTCCACTGTCTTAGGAAACTTCCAACTCCATCCATTGCAGCAAGAAATCTCCCCTAATGCAGCAACACACAGACATATTTAGAGCTGTAAAAAAAGTATTTGCCCCCTTCTTCACTTATTTTATTTTTGCACTTTTTTGCTTTATATCCAAATATAGAAAGTAATCTATCTCCTATCTATCTATCTATCTATCTATCTATCTATCTATCTATCTCCTATCTATCTCCTATCTATCTATCTATCTATCTATCTATCTATCTATCTATCTATCTATCTATCTTCTATCTATCTATCTATCTCCTATCTATCTATCTATCTATCTCCTATCTATCTATCTATCTATCTATCTATCTATCTATCTCCTATCTATCTATCTATCTATCTATCTATCTATCTATCTATCTCCTATCTATCTATCTATCTATCTATCTATCTATCTATCTATCTATCTATCTCTTATCTATCTATCTATCTCATATCTATCTATCTATCTATCTATAGATATGACAGATATTGGCCCCCCTGCAATTCTGTCAGATAATACTTGTGTTCTTCCAGATAATGATTGTAATCACAAACTCTTTGGTATTTTCTTCATTTAATTTGTCTTCAATGGAAAACCATAAAAAGAATTGTTAAAAAGCCAAATTGGATATAATTCCACAGCAAACATAAAAAAAGGGGGTGGACAAAATTATTGGGACTGTTTGAAAATCATGTGATGCTTCTGTAATTTGTGTAATTAACAGCACCTGTTACTTACCTGAGGCACCTAACAGGTGGTGGCAATAACTAAATCACACTTGCAGCCAGTTGAAATGGATTAAAGTTGACTCCACCTCTGTCCTGTGTCCTTGTGTGACCACATTGAGCATGGAGAAAAGAAAGAAGACCAAAGAACTGTCTGAGGACTTGAGAAGCAAAATTGTGAGGAAGCCTGAGCAATCTCAAGGCTACAAGTCCATCTCCAAAGCCCTGAATGTTCCTGTGTCTACCGTGCGCAGTGTCATCCAGAAGTGTAAAGCCCATGGCGCTGTGGCTAACCTCCCTAGATGTGGACGCAAAAGAAACATTGACCAGAGATTTCACCGCAAGATTGTGCAGATGGCGGATAAAGAACCTCGACTAACATCCAAACAAGTCCAAGCTGCCCTGCAGTCCGAGGGTACAACAGTGTCACCCCATACTATCCAGCGTCAGCGTCTGAATGAGAAGGGACTGTATGGTAGGAGACCCAGGAAGACCCCACTTCTTACCCACAGACATAAGCCAGGCTGGAGTTTGCCAAAACTTACCTGAGAAAGCCAAAACCGTTCTGGAAGAATGTTCTCTGGTCAGAGGAGACAAAAGTAGGAAAAGGCCTCAACATAGAGATTACAGGAGAAAAGAGGCCTTCAAAGAGAAGAAGACGCCCCCTACAGTCAGACATGGCGGAGGTCCCTGATGGTTTGGGGTGGCTTTGCTGCCTCTGGCACTGGACTGCTTGACCGTGTGCATGGCATTATGAAGTCTGAAGACGACCAACACATTGTGCAGCATCATGTAGGGCCCAGTGTGAGAAAGCGGGGTCTCCCTCAGAGGTCAGGGCTCTTCCAGCAGGACAAGGACCCAAAACACACTTCAGGTCAGCACTAGAAAATGGTGGTGAGAGAAAGCCCTGGAGACTTGTAAAGTGGCAGCAATGAGTCCAGCCCTGAATCCCATAGAACACCTGTGGGGGAGGGGGAGAGATCTCTTGGTGGCAGTTTGGAGAAGGCCCCCTTCACATCTCAGGGGGGACCGCGAGCAGGAGCCAAAGAAGAAGGGTCTAAGATTCCAGCAGAGCCTTGTAAGAAACTCATTGCTGGTTAGCGGAAGCGGTTGTGCGCAGTTATTGTTTCTAAAGGTTGTGCTACCAAGTATTAGGCTGAGGGCGCCAATACTTCTGTCCGCACCAGTTTTGGAGTTTTGTGTAAAATGATCAATGATGTGACTTTTTTTTCATTCTCTTTTGTGTTTTTTCATTGCAAGCAAAATAAATGAAGATATTACCAAAGAGTTTGTGCTTGTAATCATTATCTGGGGGACAGCGAGGATTATCTGACAGGACTGCAGGGGGCGATACTTATACTGTATATACCCTGTGTCACTTATATACTATATAAGAGTCTGTGCTGTGTAATCATTATCTGGAGACAACGAGGATTAACTGACAGGACTGCAGGGGGCGATACTTATACTGTATATACCCTGTGTCACTTATATACTATATAAGAGTGTGTGGTGTAATCATTATCTGGGGGGCACCGAGGATTATCTGACAGGACTGTAGGGGGGCCAATACTTTTGGCCAACACTGTAATTCATCATGTCTCTTCTTGTAATATCGCCCTGAACCTGTTTGTCCCACTAATTTGAAATTGTGTAATAAAAGACATTGTGACATATCTGACATTCCTCTGCATGCTCTGTTTGTCATTTTGACACAAAATAGTACAATAAATACAAAGGCCTGGAATGTTCTATAATAAAAGGCGTGATCTTCCCAAAATACCAAAAATACTAATAATATTCATCACTGGTTATCTATCTATCTATCTATCTATCTATCTATCTATCTATCTCCTATCTATCTATCTATCTATCTATCTATCTATCTATCTATCTATCTATCTCCTATCTATCTATCTATCTATCTATCTCCTATCTATCTTCTATCTATCTATCTATCTATCTATCTATCTATCTCCTATCTATCTATCTATCTATCTATCTATCTATCTATCTCCTATCTATCTATCTATCTATCTATCTATCTATCTATCTATCTATCTCCTATCTATCTTTCTCTCTCCTATCTATCTATCTATCTATCTATCTATCTATCTATCTATCTATCTCCTATTTATCTATCTCCTATCTATCAATCTCCTATCTATCTATCTATCTATCTATCTATCTATCTATCTATCTATCTATCTCCTATCTATCTATCTATCTATCTATCTATCTATCTCCTATCTATCTATCTATCTATCTATCTATCTATCTTCTATCTATCTCCTATCTATCTATCTATCTATCTATCTATCTATCTATCTCCTATCTATCTATCTCCTATCTATCTATCTATCTATCTATCTATCTATCTATCTATCTATCTCCTATCTATCTATCTATCTATCTATCTATCTATCTTCTATCTATCTCCTATCTATCTATCTATCTATCTATCTATCTCCTATCTATCTATCTATCTATCTATCTATCTCCTATCTATCTATCTATCTATCTATCTATCTATCTATCTATCTATCTCCTATCTATCTATCTCCTATCTATCTATCTATCTATCTCCTATCTATCTATCTATCTATCTTGGCACAATATAGAGCCCACTGTGTGCCAGACAATCTTGGACAAATACAATATACTGCAGTTATTACCATCCTAAGATCCACGCTATATTGATGTAAGATACCCCTGGAAGATATAGAAGCCATGACTATGTAAATCTACACAGAACGGAAGTGGAAAGACCAAAATAGTAAAATGGTCGCCTTGTATAACAACAAAGGTTCTCTCACCTGCTGATAAGTTCAGTCAATAGGACGAAAATAGTGTGAAAATCAGTGCGGTGGACGTCGGTGATGGCTGTTTCCCTATTTCGACCAATCACGGCGCTTGTCATTGCTGTTTCCATATAAACCGTTTCCATATATTTGCAGTTGGGGTGGATGAGGAGGGTCACAGGTCAGTGACTGACGCGTTTCTCTTTTTGATATTGGATATTTTTACCTTGAACAGCTTATAATAGAATATAACACTAGACACTTAGACATTCGATAACAATGGTTGGTTCAGTACGTCCTTCCCTAATGTCCTGGTTGTTGCCTTCTTTCGGTGCCTGGTCCTCTTCTGATTTGGATGCAGTTTCAGGTGGCTCATTTTGGATCAAACAAGTTCGGTACGAACTAGAAGTGACTCAGCGTGCCCATGTCATGGCTGTCACCTTCCCCCTCATCTCCTGGTCTCCTTCTCAGGGTCCGGCACTCCCTGTGAATCTTCCACCAACCTCTTGGGTAGCACGAGAGGCTTGTGATTGGGCCTCTGTTGTCACATGGACACATTGATGTCATTGAGACCAACACTGGTCTGTTGTGGTCTCTCAATTGAGAAGACGGCAATGCTTGGTCAAACCAACTATGTATGGGTTTGGGGGTTTGGGAGGAATAGTCAGATGAACTCAAGCTTAATGGTGTTTGATACTGAAGGTTTGTGGTCACCTTAACAGTTAGTGAGCGGTCAGTCAACTTTTAATCCAGTACAATCAAATTGTTGTGTCGTCTACAGCTCGACTAGTGCCCAGAATAAGAAATGGGGCTGCCTTGTCCTCTGAAGGTCTCACCAACTTTTACCCCAACTTTTCTGATCGTAAATGTAATAAATCCTAATTCTTTACCCTATTGACCTATCACTGTAACCGTATACCACCCTACAAGACCACCCTACAAGAACACCCTACAAGACCACCCTACAAGAGCCCAATGGCAACTTCAGATCTGATACATCTTAAAATGTCTCAAACCAAAAGTGTGAACATGTATGAGACAAGCAACTCTGAAACTAACCCCCCCCCCCAACGACTCTGAGACTAAGACCCTCCAATGTCAACTCTCAGACTAAGACCCTCCCATTAACTCTGAAACTGAAACCCCCAACAACTTTGAGACTAATACACCCAACAACTACTTTGAGACTAAGACCCCCCAAACAACTCTGAGACTAAGATCTCCCAGCAACTCTGAGACTAAGACTCCCAACAACTCTGAGACTAAGACCCCCAACAACTCTGAGACTAAGACCCCCCAACAACTCTGAGACTAAGACCCCCCAACAACTCTGAGACTAAGACCCCCCCAACAACTCTGAGACTAAGACCCCCCAAACAACTCTGAGACTAAGATCTCCCAGCAACTCTGAGACTAAGACTCCCAACAACTCTGAGACTAAGACCCCCAACAACTCTGAGACTAAGACCCCCCAACAACTCTGAGACTAAGACCCCCCAACAACTCTGAGACTAAGACCCCCCCAACAACTCTGAGACTAAGACCCCCCAACAACTCTGAGACTAAGACCCCCCAACAACTCTGAGACTAAGACCCCCCAACAACTCTGAGACTAAGACCCCCCAACAACTCTGAGACTAAGACCCCCCAACAACTCTGAGACTAAGACCCCCCAACAACTCTGAGACTAAGACCCTCCAACAACTCTGAGACTAAGACCCCCCAACAACTCTGAGACTAAGACCCCCCAACAACTCTGAGACTAAGACCCCCCAACAACTCTGAGACTAAGACCCTCCAACAACTCTGAGACTAAGACCCCCCAACAACTCTGAGACTAAGACCCCCCCAACAACTCTGAGACTAAGACCCTCCAACAACTCTGAGACTAAGACCCCCCAACAACTCTGAGACTAAGACCCTCCAACAACTCTGAGACTAAGACCCCCCAACAACTCTGAGACTAAGACCCCCCCAACAACTCTGAGACTAAGACCCTCCAACAACTCTGAGACTAAGACCCCCCAACAACTCTGAGACTAAGACCCCCCCAACAACTCTGAGACTAAGACCCTCCAACAACTCTGAGACTAAGACCCTCCAACAACTCTGAGACTAAGACCCCCCAACAACTCTGAGACTAAGACCCCCCAACAACTCTGAGACTAAGACCCTCCAACAACTCTGAGACTAAGACCCTCCAACAACTCTGAGACTAAGACCCCCCAACAACTCTGAGACTAAGACCCCCCCAACAACTCTGAGACTAAGACCCTCCAACAACTCTGAGACTAAGACCCCCCAACAACTCTGAGACTAAGACCCCCCCAACAACTCTGAGACTAAGACCCTCCAACAACTCTGAGACTAAGACCCTCCAACAACTCTGAGACTAAGACCCCCCAACAACTCTGAGACTAAGACCCTCCAACAACTCTGAGACTAAGACCCCCCAACAACTCTGAGACTAAGACCCCCCAACAACTCTGAGACTAAGCCCTTCCACCATCAACTCTAAGACCCCCCACCAACAACCCCCCTTGCTGTAGTCTTCTAATACTTTCTTTTCCTATAAACCTAACCTCTTAATTCCAGTCTATTTTTAGAGACTCCACCCTCACCTAGCACCCAGATATGTGACCCAAAGGAACACATTAGTTTTTGATTGTCATGTATGAAGTCACTGGTCACACACCCTATGCACTCCCTACTTCCTATATGGCTGTATAAATATGTGTGCACATTGTTACTTATAGACATACATACACATACATAGGGAGAGGGAGATTATCGCTCCGACACTTCATCTCCTCCAGGACTTTTCTGGACTTTTATATTCTTGTGCCAAAGTCACTTCTTTGCCGTCTTATCATTTGGCTGAAGATCTTATTTAATATTTATTCATTATGTATACCGCGGGGACCACACGAGTGATTATTCTGGGGATTGTACTCTTACTATCTGGTAAGAAAACGCTACATTGTATCCTTATAGTTCATTGTATTATCTTGTATTATATATTAGGTTTCTACTTTATATTATATTATATTATTATATTGTTTTTTGTTTTTTTTTTACATCACATTTGTAATCTTTTATCCTATAGTCTATTATAGATTTTATTCTTTTCACTTTATTATACTTTTATTTTATTTCTATATTACACTGTATTTTTAATATTTTTTTTCATTTTATTAAATTATTTTTATTCTATTTTCAATTAGAATTTATTTAGTTTCTTTTGTTATTAAATGTTATTTTATATTGTGTTCAGTTTAGATTTTTATGGTAAATTGTATATGGTTATATATTATATGAAACAACAATACTATATTATATTATATAGTATATTATATATATTATAAATTTATTATTGTATTTTATAAAATTATTGTTTTTGGTCGAACTATCCCCTGTATCTTACCTATTATATTTGTATACAGTGTTCTACTACATAGTCAGACGTAGAGATCCATCATACTTCAGATTCTTTACTGAATTACGTTTTAATGGTTTTCTAAGCAGATGATCGGATATGTTGTCTAGTAACATATGCGGCACATTACGGGTGACATTGCTCCATGTTCCTTTGACCCAGGCCAATTGCAACCCAGAGAGGGTGATGGCATCTATGGCCGGAGCAGATATTGATGCTTCTTCCATTCATGTAGATGACATCTTTTGCTATTTCTATGGTTATTATATTCTGTATACACTTGACAAGTGCCGAGCACATAGAATAATATTTGCCCACGTGCCGGACTATGAGCAGCTTCAAGCCCCAGCACAGCGAGATGGATATGGCTTTTCAATGTAGGTCTTCAAGGGACCCTGTGCATCCTATACAGCAGGAGGAGCTGATCAAATTAATATATAGATTTGGTTTATAATATTCAGTACAACGACTTCATTTGTAATATTTATCCTCTCCCCATAAGATAAAGGATAAATTGCTGATCAGTGGAGGTCTGACCTCTAGGACCCCCATGGATCCTCAGGACAGAGGGCATTTTGCCCCCATTGTGAGACCTCAGAGTATAATAATCGCACTTCTGGTTTGGACCTATCAAGTTCAGTCCAAACCAAAACTTGTGGGTTAACCTGGCGAATATTTGCAAAAGGAATCTTGCATCCTTCCTACCACGAGTTGAAGGAGTCTGCCATCCCACAAAGAGCCAAGTATAATGGTGATTCATGGCTGGTGAACCCCAAAAATCTCCGGTTCAAAATCTCCAGTTCACTTGTTCCTAACTTATCCTAAGCGTAGGGCTACAGTGTAGTCCTGGAAGACCCTTTAACGTCTCTGCAGATGATCGTCCACCATGTACTGCATGGTAGAGCTAGGAAGGGGCTGCAGATATCTTATGGATCCCTCCAAGGACAGAGGTCAGGAAATATTCTTCTATCTATTCACCTACATGAAAGGAGCAAAGCAGGTACAAACGGTGGCTGCTCCGGTCCTGCACTTCATAGCACCAGTTTCATTGTTTGAGGATAACAACATTCCTCTGGTATCATATACTGTCGGCTACCTCACCGTGCAAATATTATAGGCTATGTATTCTGTGGAACAGGGAGCGACACGCCTGCTTTACTTCAATATACACCGACACGCCTTGGTAAACCGCCTTGTTTACTTACACTGTCACCTTGTTGGTTAAGGGTCATCTATATAAGTGAATGTACGCTATTACATAGTGCAAACAAGTGTACGGTATGACTAACATACGTAGAAATCTCGCCATTGTTCACATTGGCATTGGTTTTCTAATACCCCTAGTAGAGTTTGCCGTGTTACTCCACCTAGCAGATAACAAATCCAATATATCATTTTATAGGGAACCATGATGCTATTGTGAACAGGGGCTTAAAACAGGACATGGATATTTGGGTACAAATGCTTAAAGGGGTTGTCCAGGAATTATAGCAAACCAAAGAGCAATTGGGGTGGGTGTAAAACAGAAAACGGTCATACTCCCCAATACTGACACTCCTTCGTACAGTCCAGGTTCCTCTTCCCTCTTGTATCAGGACTTAACCAGTGAGACCAATCATTGGCCTCAGCGGTCTTTGGAGAGGGACCAGTGACATTGCTCATGTAGTCTCCAGTTCCTTATCAGTGACCACCGAGACCACCAGCTGAGCCTCTCCACTTCTGGCCCACGAGGGGAGCTGTACCAGGATAAGTGACTCTGTTTTTTCATATTGCACCCAACCTGGCTGCCCCTGAATTTGCTAGAATTCATGGACAACCCCTTTAATGTAGAACATTAGGTCAACTAAGTAGGAAGGGACATGAACTCGCATCATCATGACTAAGGCTGACCATACACTTTAGGTCCCAGTGAGACCAATCACTGGCCTCAGCGGTCTTTGGAGAGGGACCAGTGACATCGCTCATGTAGTCTCCAGTTCCT
This sequence comes from Leptodactylus fuscus, assembly GCF_031893055.1. Lineage (NCBI taxonomy): Eukaryota > Metazoa > Chordata > Amphibia > Anura > Leptodactylidae > Leptodactylus > Leptodactylus fuscus. The sequence goes on from NC_134275.1 coordinate 81,185,082, forward strand.
TAACTGAGACCACCAATTGATCAAGCGATCCTCTCCACTTCTGGCTCAAGAGGGGAGCTGTACCAGGATAAGTGACTCTGGTTTTTCGTATTGCACCCAACCTGGCTGCCCCTGAATTTGTTAGAATTCATGGACAACCCCTTTAATGTAGAGCATTAGGTCAACTAAGCAGAAAGGGACATGAACTTGCATCGTCATGACTAAGGCTGACCATACACTTTAGGTAGTTGCCTGTCGAATGTTTGCCATATGTAGCCGAGCTAAATTATCTGCGTATAGTACATATTATATGTAATAAACTCATTTCTTTTTTCTCGTAGCGTCCCCCGTCGAGGCGCAGTCTTCAATAGTTTCAACGTTACAAAGTATTCTCGCTGCAATTGCTAGCGCTATAGCAAATTTAGTGAACCAGATATCCAATATATTGAACCCAACCCCTACACCAAGTAATACAACCACAAGCACCACGACCAGCACCAGCCATTCTTCATCTACCACTGTGGCTACTTCCACAAGTAACACTGTGACTACTGCCACCAGTACTGGGACTAGCAGTACACCCCCTCATTCATCGGTCTCTTCTACAGTTATTCCTGCAACAGTAACCCAGACAGTATTCACATCATCAAACACTGCAAAGACCTTTGATACTGGGACAACTAGCCAGCTCATATCTACATCTGCCACAACTCAGCAATCAACTACTGGGGCAACCAGCTCTGGATCCACTTTGCCGTTAAGCACAGAAACAAGTAGTCACCTGTCCTCAAGTAACACTCCAACTTCTCTGAGTGGCCAAACTACATCCAGCAGTGCAAGTGTTACTGCCACAAGTAGTAGCCAATCATCTTCAAGTAATGTGTTTACTTCAAGTACAGGAACTCAAGCGCAGTCATCAGTAACAAGCACGGTGGCTCATACTAGTGGATCTAGTAGCCAGACATCTTCTAGTAACATCATCACTTCCTCCAGTGTTGGAACATCAGTACAATCAACTGCAACAGGCAGTCCATCAACAGCAAGTACTGGAACCAGTAGTCATCTATCAACAACAAACCCTGTGACATTCTCTAGTGGCCAAACCTCATTCAGTACTAGTGGATCTAGTAGCCAGCCTTCCTCTAGTAACATCTTTACTTCAAGTGTTGGAACATCAGTACAATCAACTGCAACTGGCAACACAGCAACAGCAAGTACTGAAACCAGTAGTCATCTATCAACAACCAACCCTATAACATTGTCTAGTGGCCAAACCTCATTCAGTACTAGCGGATCTAGTAGCCAGCCTTCCTCTAGTAACATCTTCACTTCAAGTGTCGGAACATCAGTACAATCAACTGCAACTGGCAGCCCATCAACAGCAAGTACTGGAGCCAGTAGTCATCTATCAACAACCAACCCTGTGACATTGTCTACTGGCCAAACCTCGTTCAGTACTAGTGGATCTAGTAGCCAGCCTTCCTCTAGTAACATCTTCACTTCAAGTGTCGGAACATCAGTACAATCAACTGCAACTGGCAACACAGCAACCGCAAGTACTGAAACCAGTAGTCATCTATCAACAACCAACCCTACCACTTTCTCTAGTGGCCAAACTTCATTCAGTACTAGTGGATCCAGTAGCCAGCCATCTTCCAGTAACATCTTCACTTCAAGTGTCGGAACATCAGTACAATCAACTGCAACTGGCAACACAGCAACAGCAAGTACTGAAACCAGTAGTCATCTATCAACAACCAACCCTGTCACATTGTCTAGTGGCCAAACCTCGTTCAGTACTAGCGGATCTAGTAGCCAGCCTTCCTCTAGTAACATCTTCACTTCAAGTGTTGGAACATCAATACAATCAACTGCAACTGGGAGCTCAGCAACAGCAAGTACTGAAACCAGTAGTCATCTATCAACAACCAACCCTACGACTTTCTCTAGTGGTCAAACTTCATTCAGTACTAGTGGATCTAGTAGCCAGCCATCTTCCAGTAACATCTTCACTTCAAGTGTTGGAACATCAGTACAATCAACTGCAACTGGCAACACAGCAACAGCAAGTACTGAAACCAGTAGTCATCTATCAACAACAAACCCTGTGACATTGTCTAGTGGCCAAACCTCGTTCAGTACTAGTGGATCTAGTAGCCAGCCATCTTCTAGTAATGGGTCCACTTCCTCAAGTGTCGGAACATCAGTACAATCAACTGCAACTGGCAACACAGCAACAGCAAGTACTGAAACCAGTAGTCATCTGTCAACAACCAACCCTGTGACATTGTCTAGTGGCCAAACCTCATTCAGTACTAGCGGATCTAGTAGCCAGCCTTCCTCTAGTAACATCTTCACTTCAAGTGTCGGAACATCAGTACAATCAACTGCAACTGGCAGCCCATCAACAGCAAGTACTGAAACCAGTAGTCATCTTTCAACAACCAACCCTACGACTTTCTCTAGTGGCCAAACTTCATTCAGTACTAGCGGATCTAGTAGCCAGCCTTCCTCTAGTAGCATCTTCACTTCAAGTGTCGGAACATCAGTACAATCAACTGCAACTGGCAGCCCATCAACAGCAAGTACTGGAGCCAGTAGTCATCTATCAACAACCAACCCTACGACATTGTCTACTGGCCAAACCTCATTCAGTACTAGTGGATCTAGTAGCCAGCCATCTTCTAGTAACATCTTCACTTCAAGTGTCGGAACATCAGTACAATCAACTGCAACTGGCAGCCCATCAACAGCAAGTACTGGAACCAGTAGTCATATATCAACAACCAACCCTACGACATTGTCTACTGGCCAAACTTCATTCAGTACTAGCGGATCTAGTAGCCAGCCATCTTCTAGTAATGGGTCAACTTCCTCAAGTGTCGGAACATCAGTACAATCAACTGCAACTGGCAACACAGCAACAGCAAGTACTGAACCCAGTAGTCATCTATCAACATCCAACCCTGTGACATTGTCTAGTGGCCAAACTTCATTCAGTACTAGTGGATCTAGTAGCCAGCCATCTTCCAGTAACATCTTCACTTCAAGTGTCGGAACATCAGTACAATCAACTGCAACTGGCAGCACATCAACAGCAAGTACTGGAACCAGTAGTCATTTATCAACAACCAACCCTGTCACATTGTCTAGTAGCCAAACCTCGTTCAGTACTAGCGGATCTAGTAGCCAGCCTTCCTCTAGTAACATCTTCACTTCAAGTGTTGGAACATCAGTACAATCAACTGCAACTGGCAACACAGCAACCGCAAGTACTGAAACCAGTAGTCATATATCAACAACCAACCCTGTGACATTGTCTACTGGCCAAACCTCGTTCAGTACTAGCATATCTAGTAGCCAGACATCTTCTAATAATGGATCCACTTCCTCAAGTGTTGGAACATCAGTACAATCAACTTCAACTGGCAGCCCATCAACAGCAAGTACTGGAACCAGTAGTCATCTATCAACAACCAACCCACAGACACTCTCTAGTGCTTTTAGTGGTCAAACATCACTTAATACTGCAACTTCTAGCCAGCCATCCTCAAGCAATGCCAGTTCAACAACAAACAGCGGAGTTTCTTCGACTACTTTCCTGAATACTGCATCATCAGCCACCAGCCCAATGACATCTACTTCAATGGCAACCAGTTCCCAGCATCCAACCTCCATATCCTCTACCCAGAATTCTAATGTTACCCATAGTTCCCTGTTTAGCAGCACTATAATGCCTTCATCCAGTACATCATCTTTTTCTACTGCAACCAATACCACTCCACTGTCTACTACACCAACCAGTGCAAATTCAACCAGTGCAACATCCCAAAGTACTGCAAATACCACAACTAAACCTTCTGCTATTTTTACAACTACTGTAACCAGCACAAACACGACTTCCTACATTGGGGTATCTCCTACAACAGTAGGCAGTACCCAAAATCCTACCACTAATAGTTCTATCGCTACTTTGACTACTGCAACGTCAACCTCACCGGGGACTGCAACATCTCCATCTACTGCATCCAGTATTCAGACCTCGACATTTACTAGTACAATACCAAGCTCAACTAGTGCAACCTCTCATAATACCGCAACTACCTCAACAACAATACCCTCCTCGAAATCTACAGTGTTATCTACTACAACCACTACGAATGCAACTTCAAACAATCCTGTGGTGTCATCTACAGCGACTAGCCAAAATCCTACCACTAATAGTACCGTAGCTACTTCAACTACTTTGACTACTACAAAGTCAACATCAACAGGGACAACAAGTACATTGAATATTCCGAACTCTACATTTACCAGTACAATACCAAGCTCAACCAGTACAACGCCCAATACTACTCTAACCACCACAACAAAACCTTCTACTAATTCTACAGCTCCAAGTGGTATAACCAGTACAACCGCAACACCACAGAGTACTGTGACATCTTCTACATCGATAGCCAGTACCCATATTCCAACTAATAATACTAATATTACACCCACAACAGTAACATCTCCTTCTACTGCCTCCAATAATCCAAACTCAACAACTAAGAGCCCTGTAGTATCTTTGACAACACCAAGTAATGCCACAACACCTCAATCTACCGAAACTACAGTACTAAAAACATCTACACCCTCAACCACTGCAACTGGTACATCTGTATCTACCACATCCCATGTTCAGAACTCTACATTTACCAGTACGATACCAAGCTCAACCAGTACAACGCCCAATACTACTCTAACCACCACAACAAAACCTTCTACTAATTCTACACCTTCAACCACTATAACTGGTATGACGGTAACATCAACTACTGTGCCATCATCGACCACTAATAGTACTACAACTTCTTCAACTACTTTGACCACGACCATGTCAACTTCAACAAGAACATCATCATCTGTATCTACTGCATCCAATGTTCAGAACTCTACTTTTACCAGTACAATACCAAGCTCAACGAGTACAACATCCAGTACTACTGTAACAACCTCAACAAAATCTTCTCCAGCTTCAACCACTATAACCCATGCCAACTCAACCTCACAAAGTACTGTGGCATCTTCAACAGCCAGTACCCAAAATCCAAACTCAACAACTACACCCAAAACAATAACTTCTCCCTCTACTGCCTCCAATATTCTAAACTCAACAACTAAGAGTCCTGTAGTATCTTTGACAACACCAAACAATGCCACAACACCTCATTCTACCAAAACTACAGTACTAAAAACATCTACACCCTCAACCACTACAACTGGTACATCTGTATCTACTGCATCCAATGTTCAGAACTCTACTTTTACCAGTACGATACCAAGCTCAACCAGTACAACATCCAGTACTACTGTAACAACCTCAACAAAACCTACAGATTCAACCACTATAACCCATGCCAACTCAACCTCACAAAGTACTGTGGCATCTTCAACAGCCAGTACCCAAAATCCAACCTCAACGACTACACCCAAAACAGTAACATCTCCTTCTACTGCCTCCAATATTCTAAACTCTACAACTAAGAGCCCTGTAGTATCTTTGACAACACCAAACAATGCCACAACACCTCATTCTACCGAAACTACTGCACTAAAATCATCTACACCCTCAACCACTACAACTGGTACATCTGTATCTACTGCATCCAATGTTCAGAACTCTACATTTACCAGTACGATACCAAGCTCAACGAGTACAACCTCCAGTACTACTGTAACAACCTCAACAAAACCTTCTACTAATTCTACAGCTTCAACCGCTATAACCCATGCCAACTCAACCTCACAAAGTACTGTGGCATCTTCAACAGCCAGTACCCAAAATCCAACCTCAACGACTACACCCAAAACAGTAACATCTCCTTCTACCGCACCCACTATTCACAACTCTACAACTATAAGCCCAGTCGTATCTTCTACAAGACCAAGCAATGCTACAACAGCTCATAGTACTGAAACTACCACAGTGAGACTTTCTACCCCATCCACTATTGTGCCATCTTCTACCACTATTAAAACTGGAACTTCCTCAACTACTTCAACATCATCAAGTACATCGATGTCTACCACTAACACCACTTCCAGTTCAACCACTACGTTGACCACTACAAAGTCAACTTCATCCAGTACGTTGACAATCCACTCTACTGGTACCACTCAGAATCCATCCAATACTACAACTTCAACCACTACGAAGTCAAGCACTGTGACAACCCCCCTCACTAGTAGTAGTCATCTTACCTCTAATACTACTACTTCAGTCACCACAAAACCTACCTCAGTCAGCACAGCCACCACAACTACCACAGCCACCAGCAGCAAGGCATCTACCACCAGTAATTCAACAACTTCTGCTACTACTTCAACCACTTCCACATCTCCATCAACCACTACAACTACCAACCACAGTACTAATAGTCTGTCGACTGTAAGGACAACTACTAAGCCTTCCACCTCTTCATCCACCATTACCCCTCCAACAAGTATATCTACACCAACATCTACTACGACATCTACTTCAAAGTCAACATCAACAACTACAACAGTTCCACCGACCTCCCTCAGTAGCAGTAGCAGTACAACAACAACTGCTGCAACCAGTGCACAACCTAAAACGTCCAGTACACTGGTGTCGTCTTCAAGTGGTACCAGTCAACAACCATCAAGCGTATTCTCAACAATAACCACCAATTCCACAAGTAAGTATTAATGTATCCAAACGATCAACTTCTGGTGTGTAGCAGAAACTGTAAAATATCAATTGCTTATCAACATGTTTCTTTTTATCTTCATCACAGCTTCGGCCACACCTGTTATTCCTGACTGGGGCATCATCCTTATATCTCTTGCCGTTATCCTTGGCGCAGTTGCAATCATGGGTGCTATCTTTGGGGTAAGTTGAATGGTCCACTTCATCCAAACTGCAAACTTTTTCTCCAATTTCAGTTGCCCAAATGGTTTAGAAAAAAAGAATAGGGATGGAGGGAGATGCAGCTGCAGCTTGCGGGACTGCATGTAGTGAGTGGGGTAAATAAGTGGGAAGAAGTCTTACTGGCTCGGAGAGTGATCTTATATCTTTAGGGGGCCCACACACCGATCAGCTGTTCTGATGGCCATGCTATTCACTAAACAGGGCCAGAAACAGTTTACTCTTCCCCTTTAAGTTGGATTCAATGGGAACTGAGCTGCAGCATTAATGGCCGTTGGTTGCCCCCCCCCCCCACCAATCAGATAAGGATTGGCCATAAAAACTTAAACCAACCACTTTAAGAAGCCTAACCCACGGGATAGCCACATTGCTGGATTCACTACACCTATAACTGTCTGATGAGTGGTTATGATGGCGTCTGCAGCATTTTCATTGCAATGGATTCCTCTTAATGGGTCCATCGATACAAATAGTACAGTAAAGGGAACACATAGGACAATGCTAATGTGATTTTTCCTTTCTTTAAACAGGTATTGTACTGCATAACAAACACCTTCCGAACAACCTACAACGTCAATGTCTAACCAGGAGGACATCTCATACTTCTCTTAACTCAGCCACAAAGATATATCCAATGCAGTATTCATAGAGTTGTTCAATGTTTTGGACTCTGGTAACATCCTGTGATGGTGTATTCCAATGACTGACATTCAGTGATGGGGACTCCAGAGGTTCCTGGGTATATAAGAAGTCCATCCTCTTGGGTTTGAGGCTCCTCAGATGGCACCTTGGTGTCTAGGCCTCTACCTACTAGACACAAGGGATATAGACTTCTCTATGCTTGGGCGGACAAGGTTTGGTCAGAGTGACCCTTGTTGGTTACCACATCCGTTGTATTAGTGTTCGTAGAACCAAGTAATGATGATATGGAAACACTGGCCGGCTCTGGAATAATATATAAAGGAGCTTGGCCAGATGGTGGGGATGCAATGAATAATAAGACACAGTGTGAAGGTAGGTCCTGGTGATCACTGTAGGGTATGTTCTAATTATATGTTACATTGTATGTACATTAAATATTACTTGATTGAAATACGCCTCTGATGGTCAAGAGTGGTATTGCTGGCAACACCATAACCAGTCAGGGTGTGGCTTGTGAAATATTTTTGCTATATAAACTATATATTTATTGTATATGTGTTATCTGCCCCTTAGGTGGCAATAAATAAAGATGTGATCTATATTGTATTATATGATGGATAAATGAGCTGCGTATTCTGTATTTATGGTGTAAGAAATATGAAATGTCAACATGATCAAAAGAAAGGGTCCAATAGCAAAAATAAAAAAAACCCTTTTATTAGGTTTAGGACAGATGGGACTAATGTTTTTACCCCCCTCCATTCTCTTGCTATGACCCTTGGGCTAAATCCTGACTCCCTTGTTTGCTGGTAATGAGATAGTTACATATATAGTTACATAGTTACATAGTAGATGAGGTTGGATAAAGACATTAGTCCATCAAGTCAAACCTATAACCCTACAATCCCTACTTATGACAGGTTTTGGATTCTAGGGTTCTAAACTGATTGTAAGATTGGAGTCGGGAAGGAATTTTTGTCCTGACATGGAGTAATTGGGGGTTTTGCCTTCCCCTGGATCAACACTGTAGAGTTATAGGTTGGACTTGATGGACCCGAGTCTTCATCCAACCTCATCTACTATGTTACTATTTAACTATAATCGGATTCCCATCCCTGGATACAAAGGGGTCCCCGTTCCCCACGTCCTTCCTTACCTGTATTCTAGGTTGTGTGTTATAAGATCATCAAAACAATATGATTTTGCGCCACTCTGTCACAAGACGTCTATCCTGTATGTTTCTACGTGAGGTCTCTCAGTGGTCGTGTTGCACCTTGTAGCCTGTCAAGGGATTTGTTACCATGAATTTATATTGTATTGAACTGGTTTTAGGTGAAATTGGAGACCCCTAAATAATTTCGAGGTAAGATAAGGGCAGAACATCTTAATTTCCAGATCTTGTATAGGAACCTCAGATTTGGCTGGGGTGGGTGTAAAACACACACACAAAAAAGCATACTCACTTACCCTCCATTGTAGAGTCCCTATCCCTTTTCCCTCCCATGCCAGGACTCAACGGAAGTAAAGCGAGACTCACATGACCACTGAGACGAATCAGTGGCCCCAGGGACCGGTGATATAGGTGAATGAGGTCACTGGTCCCTCTCATGCAACCTCTGAAGCCAGTGATGGGTCTCATTGGTCATGCAGACCTCTCCAGCAATGGAGGGGAAGGAGAACCAGGACTTAACAAAAGAACTGGCCTCAGAATAAGTAGGTCCAATAGGAAGGACACATCTGAAGATCTTTGAGCAGGAGATTATGTGCTTATTCCATCCATCAGTTGGTTATATTTTGGCTTCGGTTCTCCTAGGACATTCTACAATATATTGCCTATTAAGAGGTCACTGCCTCCTGCAGAGTCGTCACACTCTTCTCCCGCTGCCATACATTTGTCCTATGGTTGTCCTATCTCCTCCAACTCCAAAAAATTGAAAAAGTTTGCAGAGACCATAGGGAAAATAAAAATGCTGAGATCCCAAATTTAGATTAGATTTTTTTTTTTTCCCCAAGGAAGTCCTTCACATCTCGTTAGAACAAATCACAGTCAAGATTTTCTGATTGCGCACACAAAATTATAAGAAAAACAAGCAAAGTCATGTTGGAACGAGGGTAAGATAGTAAAACTGTCATAGGTTAGTGTACAAAATAGATCTTAATGTTTAGGTGTCAACAATTGGTTATCACATAGAGGTTACCTGTAGTATATGAGGCTTGGTCCACCACGCGGTCACTTCCTCGCTACAATGTGACGTGTCGGGTAAAGATGGCGGATGGACCTGCAGAATTATTTGTCTGAACGTGAGAACCATTCAATGCCAATGATGAAATCCAAAGCCATATTTAAGCAAATTGCCCTCACACATGTTGTGTTCACCATGTTGTCAGAAGGAACATACATCTTACCTGGGGTTGACTTGGGTTGACTTTTCAGGATCGATTTTGAAATCCGATTTCTGATCATTTTTCATTCAAACCCGATCTCGATCCCAATTCCGATCCCAATGCAAGTCAATGGGAAACGTTCCTATTCACTATACAGCATGGAATCTAACAATTGAACGCTTTAATCACTAAGTAGCCAGAGGATTTTTTTATTAATCCTCTGGCTACTTAGTCCCCCCTGGTGTCCACTTACCTGCAGAGATGGCTGGTCCGGTGCCCGGTGTTCTCATTCTTCTTCGCCTCGCTGCCCGCGACTCCCAAGTTAGGAGAGTGTGGGCGGGTACTGGGAGGGGAGACGTCACGTCTCCCCACCCTATACCCACCCACACTCTCCTAAGCCACAAGCCCCGCCTTCTTCCTAGCTTTTTAACACTAACCTGGGAGGAGGGGGCAGCGAGGCGAAGAAGACCGAGAACACCGGGCACCGGACCAGCCATCTCTGCAGGTAAGTAGCTACTAGAGATGTTAGCTAGTCTCCCATGGAAAGCAATAGGTTAAAAAGCTTCCCATTGATTTCAATGGGGAGCACACGTATGCCGGCACCCATAGAAATCAATGGGATCTGTTTTAACGCCGCTCAATCTGAACGAGATTACGTTCAGAATGAGCAGAGCGTATACTCAGTGTGAAGGCTAACATTATTAGCTTTTCCCACAATGCTTGGCCAGTAGCAAAGCATTGTGGGAAATAATCACTGATCTCAATCCCACCTAAAAAGATCGTGTTCAGAATTCCGATCGCGATCGTGAAAATTTGCTCGATTGCTGATCGGAATCTGATCTTTTCCGATCCTCAACCCTAGTCAATGCTTCTCTATGGGAAAAGTCACTTTTAAGGTTGAGCCGATCTTGAGATAACCTCCATCCTCGATCCCGCTGGAAAAGATCGGGATCGGAATTCCGATCACAATCGTGAAATTTATTCGATCGCCGATCGGAATCCAATCTTTTCCAATCTCGATCGCTCAACCCTACCAAGCACAGTTCAGTTGTGTATACACCTCGGGTATCCACCATAATGCAGCTTCCTCCATACATGGTGGATATGTGATCTACTGGATCAAGAATTGCATGAGCTGTTGAGTCCTAAGATCAGGTCGTCACCATATACCAGGAGGTTTTATTCCACTTGTAACCTGGGCGAAAGTATCAACCCTGGTTACAAGGGAAATCAACTGAAATTTTTTTTTAAAATGCTCCCCAAACGTCCGTCTATCATAACCATATGGGGGGCATATTATATTAAAATAACAATATATATATATATACACACACACACACACACACACACACATATGGACAAAATTGTTGGTCCCCTCGTTTAATGAAAGAAAACTCCACAATGGTCACAGAATAACCGGAATCTGACAAAAGTAATAATAACCAAAGCTTCTGGGAGAATGTCCTATGGGCAAATGAGACAAAAATCAAACTTTTTGGCCAGGCACATCAGCTCTATGGTCACAGATGGATAAATGAAGCCTATCCTGAAAAGAACCCTGTCCCTACTGTGACACATGGAGGAGCTCTGTTATGTCCCTACTGTGACACATGGAGGAGCTCTGTTATGTCCCTACTGTGACACATGGAGGAGCTCTGTTATGTTCTGGGGCTGCTTTGCTGCATCTGGCACAGGGTGTCTTGAATCTGTGCAGGGTACAATGAAATCTCAAGACTATCAAAGGATTCTAGAGAGAAATGTGCTGCCCAGTGTCAGAAAGCTTGGTCTCAGTCTCAGGTCCTGGGTCTTGTAACAGGATAATGACCCAAAACACACAGCTAAACCCCCAAGAATGGCTAAGAGGAAAACATTGGACTATTCTGAAGTGGCTTCTATGAGCCCGCACCTAAATCCTATGGAGCATCTTTGGAAGGAGGTGAAACATGGCGTCTGGCTAAGGCCTCTTCACACCTGAGACAACTGTGGCAGTTTGATCATGAGGAGGCAAAAATCCCTGCTGAGAGGAGCAGAAGTCTCACTGACAGTTACAGGAACCGTCTGATCCCAGCGATTGCCTCAATAGGTGGTGCAACAAAATATTAAGTTACGGGAACTGTCATATCTGTCCAGGCCGTGTCATGAGATTTATTTATAAAAAATAAAATATAAAATTCTATGAAAGTGAAAAGCAAAGTCTGACTTGCATTTGTTAATTTTCATAGAATTTTTAACAGTAACAGGGGCAAATCTATTTTTTTTAATTATATTAGTATTCTCTTTTATTAAATAAAAACATGAAAAATGTGAAAAACAGACAAGTTTCTCCTCCTTTTTTTGAATATTAAAAAAAAATACTAAATAAAATAAAGCCCTATGTGTCACCAAAAAAAAAACAAAAATTATAAGAATAACCCTTGTAATTACATGTATCAAAAAAAATGAAAGTGTTGCCGGACACGAACAATAGGGAAAGTAGCCCCGTCCTGAAGGGGTTAACTGACCTTTGTCACGTACGGAGATGTCACAAGGTTGTCGATCTATGATAGATGATGTATCTGCCATGGTGAGGTCCTGCCTTGTCTCTGTCACAGTTTTTGGCCGGGGGCATTTACGATACATATGCAGTGTTTTTGGCGGTCTCTCGGAGTCGGATACCCTCTGGTTATGTCTTTGTGACATTCTTGGCATCACTTGGTGCTGTCACATAAAAGGCCGGACAACACCCAGCTTATAAATGCAGCGGTGACATTTGTCATCCCTCTGACAGGTTCTTCTACATGGGGACAGCGATAGGTGTAGATGACATAAACCGGCCATTGTTCCAGTAACTAGATTGTCATATAGTAGAAGAATGCGGAGAATTGGCGCGGTTCTCCCTCGCTCTATGGTCGCTTCTCCCTCCCAGTCTACTACAAGAAGATTAAAAGAACTTATAAAGGAGATTAAAGGAAGACAATGGAGGAGAGAACACCCAAAAACAATGATGGAGAGCGTCAACGAAAGCAAAGATGATATCTATGACTCCGTGACATTGCTGCGGCAAGTGTGGAGATGATGAGGAACAAGGCAGAGATAAACTATGGCGTCTCTACCGGGCTGTAACGCACTTACAGATGGGGCAGGGGCCTGGGGAGGGCAAAAAAGACAGAGGTTGCAATGGGAAATTTTGGTTATTTGGTCAGACCCTTCATCACTACCTAAAATGTATAAACTAGACATGGGCAAATTTTCCAAAAATCACAAATTTGGGGGGGTTCACCATTCATGAATCACTACAATGAGGGGTATACAAATCAAAGGTCATGGCCAGGTGATGTAAATCCAATGACTGCGGTTTCATCTTCTCAGACTCGAGGCTTCCTCTTTCCTTTTCTTCTCTAGATGGCTCAGACCACCATGATGACTTCTCATGACTTCTGCAGTCTTCTCCAGCCCAACACGCAAATCTCAGACAAGAACTGTATTTAGATCCTAAATGATAAAGGCTACATGTAGCGGGGTACACATGCTGTAGGATGATGTGTAAGGACCTCGGGGTCTATTATGTTGTTGAAGGTAAGATCACTGGGTGGAAAAATTTCCAGGTGGAAAAAATTCCCAATGATGAAAAGGGGCATGTTCATTCTTCTAGCAGGTTCTCCATGTATTAGCCCCATTGAGTAAGACTAAGACTTGTGCGGATCTGGCACATCTGATAGACGAGGGATAGCCTATAGGTTGGGTTTCCCATAGTCATATCTGACACTTGTGACAAGACAGTATAGTATATAGTATAATATATAGTATAGTAAAGGCGCCCAGTTACCATACTATGGGAACAATATACAGTCATGGCCAAAAGTTTTGAGAATGATACAAATATTAATTGTTACAAAGTCTACTGCTTCAGTTGTTCTAATGGCAATTTGCATATACTCCGGAATGTTATAAAGAGTGATCGGCTTAACAGCAATTACTTGCAACGTCAATATTTGCCTAGAAAATGAACTTTATCCCCCAAAACACATTTCAACATCATTGCAGCCCTGCCTTAAAAGGACCAGCTAACATCGTTTCAGTGATTGCTCCAATAACACAGGTGTGGGTGTTGATGGGGACAGGGCTGGAGATCAATCTGTCATGATTAAGTAAGAATGACACCACTGGACACTTTAAAAGGAGGCTGGTGCTTGGCATCATTGTTTCTCTTCTGTTACCCATGGTTATCTCTAAAGAAACACCTGCAGTCATCATTGCACTGCACAAAAATGGCCTAACAGGGAAGAGTATCGCAGCTAGAAAGATTGCACCTCAGTCAACAATCTATCATATCATCAAGAACTTCAAGGAGAAAGGTTCCATTGTTGGCAAAAAGGCTCCAGGGCGCCCAAGAAAGACCAGCAAGCGCCAGGACCGTCTCTTAAAAGTGTTTCAGCTGCGGGATTGGGCTACCAGCAGTGCAGAGCTTGCTCAGGAATGACAGCAGGCAGGTGTGAGTGCATCTGCACACACTGTGAGGCGGAGACTCTTGGAGCAAGGCCTGGTCTCAAGGAGGGCAGCAAAGAAGCCACTTCTCTCCAGAAAAAACATCAGGGACAGACTGATATTCTGCAGAAGGTCCAGGGAGTGACTGCTGAGGGCTGGGGGAAAGTCATTTTCTCTGATGAATCCCCTTTTCGATTGTTTGGGACATCTGAAAAACAGCTTATTGGGAGAAGACGAGGTGAGCGCTACCATCAGTCTGGTCTCATGCCAACTGTAAAGCATCCTGAAACCATTCATGTGTGGGGTTACTTATAGGATGTCTACAGTGATGTCTATAGTGACGTCTATAGTGATGTCTATAGTGATGTCTATAGTGACGTCTATAGTGATGTCTATAGTGATGTCTATAGTGGTGTCTATAGTGGTGTCTGTAGTGATGTCGCACTTGTACTATACATCCTATACAGAGACTTTGTAGGTTATTACATAGACAGCAGATACAACAGTGACCCCGAGAGGCTAAAAGAGGGAACAACAATGTGCCGAGACGTGATACGAGTGAAAAAGTCCCAGGAAAGTCAGAGAAGAATGATCTGTGTATTAATGTCAGTTGTATGTTATAAATGTATTCTATAATAAGGTGTCCGGAGTGAGCACCGGCCGTCATACAGGAATGTGGGAGAGGGTCCTGGACACAAGAGCTTACAATCTATGAGGAAATAGCAGTGATCGTCCCATAAAGAAAATGTGCAGAAATAATTACAGGGCTTGTCCAGGCTGTAGGATTGTAGGGCCAATTCTTAGAATAGATCACAAGTATCTGATCAGTAGGGGGCCAACAGCTGGTATTGTGTATAGTACGCAGGTCAGCAGCAGCCCCGTACAGACAAGGACAGACCTGAGGACCCTAAAGCTTGGACCATCCATGTAACTGTATATAGCTGAGCTGTTTATTAAGTATCTACTTTACCTTTTATTCCTACACAACCCCTTTAAGCAATTCCCCATTCTATTCTCCCTAACCCTTAAAGGTGGAGTTTCCCCTTAAGCTCGCACTTACCAGTCATGTCTCTGATAACATAAAATCGATATATTGCTCCTATTTGCTTCTCCCATTAAGGCTGACGTGCGGACTCTTAAAAAACTATTTAGAAGCGCGGCCCCTGCCGCACCTCACATACATCTATGGGGGAAAGTTTACTCATTGTACAACAATAAATCTATGTCACCGTTCACACTGATTGTTCCTGCCAACCATAGCCCATCAGTGCCCATCGACCTCCACAGAACGAAGACGAAAGAGGAGAAATGAAATCCTATCCACAGCCGCTTTATTCACATGGCACATACATGGAGCCAAGCGGATAAAACACAAGAACAAACTATCTACAAGCACAGACAGTAAAGCTGCTTGATTTTTTTAATAATATCCAACAAGCTGCGAAATTTGCAGAATCCTCAGTCTTTTGCACACAGCGACAGTTTGCAGACATGTCTGTGCAGGTTGTGAGGAGAATCAGCCCCTCCCCCCTGCAATCACTGTGTGAATAGAGGAAAGGACACCTCTACACTTACTGGGATAAGCAAGACGGAATGAAATGTATCTAGGGACAGATGGACTTGGTAACAAAAGAGTAAACGGTAAAGTTGCTAGAAGGGGGACACCTAGTGGCAGGAAATTTAGAGAGGTGTTTCAGGAACATTTTTAAAGTGCATTACATTTTGGTCCGGGATCACATGATCTATGAAATGAGACTAAGTTGTCTGAAAAGTTAGTGACCATTTAAAGGATCTGCAAGTACTGGGTGCATGTAAGAGGACGTGTCCATTTTTGCAAACACTGCGTCTTTGTTTTTTTTTTTTCCACAATTTGTGGACGATATTAAATAAAATCTGTTGGTGCTGTAAAATGATCCAACTGCCAAGAATGCTGCGTTTCTGAAATGTGTGAACTCAGCCTTACACTGAACATACACAACCAGTGGCGTAACTAGGAATGTAACGTATGTTCTATGATCTCACCACCATGTGCAACCGGAACAAACCGCAACGCCCCGAGGGCTCTGAAAAACCTGACCATGCCTGACTCCTCCAGCGCTGTATTTGTCTGCACTAGATTCTCCTACACAAACAGGGCTCATTCACAACGTGTGGATACAGTTAAAACCTCACTGGAAAAAACTGCAGGTAGCTTGGATGTTGGTTTTGGAGCAGTTTTTGACTTTAGAACAAAATTTCATCACTGCAAAATTAGGTTTTTCGGGTATCTGAGAAAGCTGGGTGACACTTAGAGTAATGTCCATGAGGATAAGGCCCCATGTAGTGGACCACAGCTAAAAAACGCAGCAGAAATGCATTTTTTTTTTTTACGTTACATTTTTCATTGCATTTTTCTATCCCTCTATTGCAGAGGTCGGCAACCCCTGGCACGCGTGCCAAGAGTGGCACGCAAGGCATATTTTGCTGGCACAGCAGCCAGCCTGTAACTTTCATACACTAATTGAGAGAGAGAGCGTCCCCTAGAGCTGCTGTGTAGGACACGCCCCCTTCTCTCCCTGCCACCAATCAGAGGTGAGCCTCTCACTGCACAGGATAAGGGCTCCCTGGACCTGCTGCTACATGTGAGGAGGAGCTCCTGCCGTCTGCAGCCTGAGGAGAGGAGCAAAGTGAAAGTAAACACAACAGCAGGTACGTGTGTGTGTTACTAACTATTCTTATTACTGTCAGGCATTTGGTTTTATTAATTTAGTTTTAGTAACTCCATGTGCCTCACATTAATAGCAGTTAACCCCATCATGTCCCTCACATTAACCCCTGTGTGGCTCACATAAGGGTTACTGATATGGGGGTACTAATGAAGGACCTATATAATGAAGATGTTCACTTATTACCTCCATATGTCTCACATATCCGTGTCAATTATGTAAAGCACACAGGGGGTTAATGTGAGGGACATGATGGGGTTAATTGCTATTAATATGAGGCACATTGAGTTGTAACCTGCAATGCACATGACCAGACTCTTTATCTACAACTGCGGATAAAAGTACAGACCTATATATTTCAATTGACCCATATATACAGCCATTCTTTTTGTGGCTGTGTATCTGGGCCAAATTGAAGAACTGAAAACTATGGAGCAGGTCCTATATCTGCCCTATACGTACCCTATATCTGTCCTATACATACCCTATATCTGTCCTATACATCCCCTATATCTGTCCTATACATACCCTATATCTGTCCTATACATACCCTATATCTGCCCTATACATACCCTATATCTGTCCTATACATACCCTATATCTGTCCTATACATCCCCTATATCTGTCCTATACATCCCCTATATCTGCCCTATACGTACCCTATATGTGTCCTATACATCCCCTGTTTTTAACATATAGGTCAGTGATAACCACATGTGTGCCACTTGTATGCAGGAGGCGCAAGGCTGAGGCCCCACATTGCAGAAACGCAGCATTTTTGTTGCAGATTTTGATGTGGTTTATTTCAACCAAAGCTAAAAATGGCTACAGAAGGAATGGGAAATATATAGGAAGCTTCTTATACGTTTCCCTTCTGCTCAATCCACTCCTGGCTTAGGCTCAGAAAAACACAGCAAAATATGTAACAAAAAAAGCTGTGTTCCCTGTGCCTCAGCCTTAGGCTAAAGCCCCACGTTGCAGAAACAGCTTTTTTTCGTTGCAGATTTTGCTGGGGTTTTTTTAGCCGAAGCCAGGAGTAGATTGAGCAGAAGGGAAACGTATAAGAAGCTTCCTATATATTTCCCATTCGTTTTATAGCCATTCTTGGCTTTGACGGAAAAAAAAACGCAGCTAAATCTGCAATAAAAAAAGCTGCATTTTTGTAATGTGGGGCCTCGGCCTTAGTGCGATTCTATTGGGTGGTGACACTGTAACTAGATGCAATTATAGCCAAATCCAGTTCCTGGGCACCAGTGCGGCCACTTTGGTGAAAGTGTGACCCCGATTAATTCCTGGCTGGGGTTTTGCTGTTACTGCACCACCAGGAACTAAAAGTTAATCTGCGTTTCACTTAGGGAGCGTTCACACTACCGTCTGTGTCCAACAGCTAGTGTCCGCTGCTAATGTCTGTTCAAAATCTTGTGCGGATATTAGCAGCGGACACTGACGGTAGTGTGAACGCTCCCTTACAGAATACTGAAGTTACTAACAGCCGAGGACTGGATGCAGCATACAGGTACATTGTGTGTCAGCTCTTTACAGGTATGACCTCACTCTGCTCCCAGTCACATACATTACCACTAATTGTGGATTACATATGTTACATTGCTTCTAATGGAAAAGAACATGTGTATCCAGGCAAATAGCGGTAAGCGCATGTGGCTGGGAGCGCAGTATGACAGCACCCCTGTGCTATATGACTTTAGTGTAGGTGTCGTCGGCTTTACAATTATTGCCCGGCACTCCGAGGACCTCATCTTTGATTTTTTAATTTAAATCGGCACGCCGAACAAAAAAGGTTGCCTACCCCTGTTCTATTGGTTTGCTTGACTGAGACTCTGTCTTCCTAATTACATCATGGAAGATAGACTTGCACATTCTCAGATCTGCAGACAGATTCTTACCTGCATGCAATATTAGTTTTGCTTTTGTTTTTCGAGGGTAAATTCCCCTTTGGACGTAATACTGTTTACATCCTGATATGATCACCGATGATATACGTCATCTCACACTGACGTGTATACGAAAGGTATTTGTATCGTAGGACAGTGCAGGAAGCATAGGGACTGGTTTGATGTAGTTTGTATAAGAGCACATTGTGCATGACACTGTATGGGAGGGGGAACTGGCATAACTACAGGGGTGCAGGGGTCATAGCTGACACCAAGCCCAAGAACCAGGGGCCTCACTGATCTCAATCACCTCGCAAGGGCTGCATGAACTTCTTTGATCTCCTTTCTGATGTATTTCGATGACTATATATATATATATATATATATATATATATATATATATATATATAATAAATGTATCCCCCTGCCCTCTGGTGTACTGGTGTGAGAATATTTATTATACGCTGCCTTCCACTGTCAGGAAAGAGAATTGTTCGCTGATGGGTGTATTGCACAGGGGACCCATTCAGAGCTTTTACACCTGGGCCATTAGTAACACCCCGGGGAGGGGGAGGTCACTGACCTACTGATTATTCAGAAGAGATTTTACAAGTCCAAAGTGCGTAAAAAGCTACTCATTAGTTTTAATGGTGTAAGGACAAGAAGGTATTACTAGACCGGACTAGGCCCTTCCTCAGGATTTGCATCATAAAGAAATTTACAAGCGAATAAGAATGCTGAATATCTATATAACAAGCCCCAGAAAGTGGTCAGAACCGGTGAGAAGTGACGTTACTAACGGATCCTGAAGAAGGAAACATCACATAAAAGTATAAGGGAGTCAGTAAGAAGGCCAATAACTCACACAAAAGGAACGCCTAAGGCTGTGCGTCACCACAAACAGAGCCATATGGGCCAATTATTCATAATGGAGGCCAAAAATGTGTCCTCTTTACCTCCGGATACATATTTATGCAGATTGGGTTCCGTTTTTTGAATCCCAAGTGGACCCAATATTGCCTTGAAGAGAGACAGACCTGATGCTTAGTCCACACTGTACTGATACCCCATGTATACCTATACTAATACTGCTACAAGACTCACGTAGTACTGATACCCCATGTATACCTATACTAATACTCCTACAAGACTCACGTAGTACTGACACACCATGTATACCTATACTAATACTGCTACAAGACTCACGTAGTACTGATACACCATGTATACCTATACTAATACTGCTACAAGACTCACGTAGTACTGATACACCATGTATACCTATACTAATACTCCTACAAGACTCACGTAGTACTGATACACCATGTATACCTATACTGATACTCCTACAAGACTCACGTAGTACTGATACACCATGTATACCTATACTAATACTCCTACAAGACTCACGTAGTACTGATACACCATGTATACCTATACTAATACTGCTACAAGACTCACGTAGTACTGATACACCATGTATACCTATACTAATACTCCTACAAGACTCACGTAGTACTGATACACCATGTATACCTATACTAATACTGCTACAAGACTCACGTAGTACTGATACACCATGTATACCTATACTAATACTGCTACAAGACTCACGTAGTACTGATACCCCATGTATACCTATACTAATACTCCTACAAAACTCACGTAGTACTGATACCCCATGTATACCTATACTAATACTCCTACAAGACTCACGTAGTACTGATACACCATGTATACCTATACTAATACTGCTACAAGACTCACGTAGTACTGATACACCATGTATACCTATACTAATACTGCTACAAGACTCACATAGTACTGATACACCATGTATACCTATACTAATACTCCTACAAGACTCACGTAGTACTGATACACCATGTATACCTATACTAATACTCCTACAAGACTCACGTAGTACTGATACACCATGTATACCTATACTAATACTCCTACAAGACTCACGTAGTACTGATACACCATGTATACCTATACTAATACTGCTACAAGACTCACGTAGTACTGATACACCATGTATACCTATACTAATACTGCTACAAGACTCACGTAGTACTGATACCCCATGTATACCTATACTAATACTCCTACAAAACTCACGTAGTACTGATACCCCATGTATACCTATACTAATACTCCTACAAGACTCACGTAGTACTGATACACCATGTATACCTATACTAATACTGCTACAAGACTCACGTAGTACTGATACACCATGTATACCTATACTAATACTCCTACAAGACTCACGTAGTACTGATACACCATGTATACCTATACTAATACTCCTACAAGACTCACGTAGTACTGATACACCATGTATACCTATACTAATACTCCTACAAGACTCACGTAGTACTGATACACCATGTATACCTATACTAATACTCCTACAAGACTCACGTAGTACTGATACACCATGTATACCTATACTGATACTCCTACAAGACTCACGTAGTACTGATACCCCATGTATACCTATACTAATACTCCTACAAGACTCACGTAGTACTGATACACCATGTATACCTATACTAATACTCCTACAAGACTCACGTAGTACTGATACACCATGTATACCTATACTAATACTCCTACAAGACTCATGTAGTACTGATACACCATGTATACCTATACTAATACTCCTACAAGACTCACGTAGTACTGATACACCATGTATACCTATACTAATACTCCTACAAGACTCACGTAGTACTGATACACCATGTATACCTATACTAATACTCCTACAAGACTCACGTAGTACTGATACACCATGTATACCTATACTAATACTCCTACAAGACTCACGTAGTACTGATACACCATGTATACCTATACTAATACTCCTACAAGACTCACGTAGTACTGATACACCATGTATACCTATACTAATACTGCTACAAGACTCACGTAGTACTGATACACCATGTATACCTATACTAATACTCCTACAAGACTCACGTAGTACTGATACCCCATGTATACCTATACTGATACTCCTACAAGACTCACGTAGTACTGATACACCATGTATACCTATACTAATACTCCTACAAGACTCACGTAGTACTGATACCCCATGTATACCTATACTAATACTGCTACAAGACTCACGTAGTACTGATACACCATGTATACCTATACTAATACTGCTACAAGACTCACGTAGTACTGATACACCATGTATACCTATACTAATACTCCTACAAGACTCACGTAGTACTGATACACCATGTATACCTATACTAATACTCCTACAAGACTCACGTAGTACTGATACCCCATGTATACCTATACTGATACTCCTACAAGACTCACGTAGTACTGATACCCCATGTATACCTATACTAATACTCCTACAAGACTCACGTAGTACTGATACACCATGTATACCTATACTAATACTGCTACAAGACTCATGTAGTACTGATACACCATGTATACCTATACTAATACTGCTACAAGACTCACGTAGTACTGATACACCATGTATACCTATACTAATACTCTTACAAGACTCACGTAGTACTGATACACCATGTATACCTATACTAATACTCCTACAAGACTCACGTAGTACTGATACCCCATGTATACCTATACGAATACTCCTACAAGACTCACATAGTACCGATACCCCATGTATACCTATACTGATACTCCTACAAGACTCACGTAGTACTGATACCCCATGTATACCTATACTAATACTCCTACAAGACTCACGTAGTACTGATACACCATGTATACCTATACTGATCCTCCTACAAGACTCACGTAGTACTGACACACCATGTATACCTATACTAATACTCCTACAAGACTCACGTAGTACTGATACATCATATATACCTATACTAATACTCCTACAAGACTCACGTAGTACTGATACCCCATGTATACCTATACTGATACTCCTACAAGACTCACGTAGTACTGATACACCATGTATACCTATACTAATACTCCTACAAGACTCACATAGTACCGATACCCCATGTATACCTATACTAATACTCCTACAAGACTCACGTAGTACCGATACCCCATGTATACCTATACTAATACTCCTACAAGACTCACGTAGTACTGATACACCATGTATACCTATACTAATACTCCTACAAGACTCACGTAGTACTGATACCCCATGTATACCTATACTAATACTTCTACAAGACTCACGTAGTACTGATACCCCATGTATACCTATACTAATACTCCTACAAGACTCACATAGTACTGATACCCCATGTATACCTATACTAATACTCCTACAAGACTCACGTAGTACTGATACCCCATGTATACCTATACTAATACTCCTACAAGACTCACGTAGTACTGATACACCATGTATACCTATACTAATACTCCTACAAGACTCACGTAGTACTGATACACCATGTATACCTATACTAATACTCCTACAAGACTCACGTAGTACTGATACCCCATGTATACCTATACTAATACTCCAAAAAGACTCACGTAGTACTGATACATCATATATACCTATACTAATACTCCTACAAGACTCACGTAGTACTGATACCCCATGTATACCTATACTAATACTCCTACAAGACTCACGTAGTACTGATACACCATGTATACCTATATTAATACTCCTACAAGACTCACGTAGTACTGATACCCCATGTATACCTATACTAATACTCCTACAAGACTCACGTAGTACTGATACATCATATATACCTATACTAATACTCCTACAAGACTCACGTAGTACTGATACCCCATGTATACCTATACTAATACTCCTACAAGACTCACGTAGTACTGATACATCATATATACCTATACTAATACTCCTACAAGACTCACGTAGTACTGATACACCATGTATACCTATACTGATACTGCTACAAGACTCACGTAGTACTGATACACCATGTATACCTATACTAATACTCCTACAAGACTCACGTAGTACTGATACACCATGTATACCTATACTAATACTCCTACAAGACTCACGTAGTACTGATACATCATATATACCTATACTAATACTCCTACAAGACTCACGTAGTACTGATACACCATGTATACCTATACTAATACTGCTACAAGACTCACATAGTACCGATACCCCATGTATACCTATACTAATACTCCTACAAGACTCACGTAGTACTGATACACCATGTATACCTATACTAATACTCCTACAAGACTTACGTAGTACTGATACCCCATGTATACCTGTACTAATACTCCTACAAGACTCACATAGTACTGATACCCCATGTATACCTATACTAATACTCCTACAAGACTCACATAGTACTGATACCCCATGTATACCTATACTAATACTCCTACAAGACTCACGTAGTACTGATACACCATGTATACCTATACTAATACTCCTACAAGACTCACGTAGTACTGATACCCCATGTATACCTATACTAATACTCCTACAAGACTCACGTAGTACTGATACACCATGTATACCTATACTAATACTCCTACAAGACTCACGTAGTACTGATACACCATGTATACCTATACTAATACTCCTACAAGACTCACGTAGTACTGATACCCCATGTATACCTATATTAATACTCCTACAAGACTCACGTAGTACTGATACACCATGTATACCTATACTAATACTCCTACAAGACTCACGTAGTACTGATACCCCATGTATACCTATACTAATACTGCTACAAGACTCACATAGTACCGATACCCCATGTATACCTATACTAATACTCCTACAAGACTCACGTAGTACTGATACACCATGTATACCTATACTAATACTCCTACAAGACTCACGTAGTACTGATACCCCATGTATACCTATACTAATACTCCTACAAGACTCACATAGTACTGATACCCCATGTATACCTATACTAATACTCCTACAAGACTCACATAGTACTGATACCCCATGTATACCTATACTAATACTCCTACAAGACTCACGTAGTACTGATACACCATGTATACCTATACTAATACTCCTACAAGACTCACGTAGTACTGATACCCCATGTATACCTATACTAATATTCCTACAAGACTCACGTAGTACTGATACACCATGTATACCTATACTAATACTCCTACAAGACTCACGTAGTACTGATACACCATGTATACCTATACTAATACTCCTACAAGACTCACGTAGTACTGATACCCCATGTATACCTATACTAATACTGCTACAAGACTCACATAGTACTGATACCCTATGTATACCTATACTAATACTCCTACAAGACTCACGTAGTACTGATACACCATGTATACCTATACTAATACTCCTACAAGACTCACGTAGTACTGATACCCCATGTATACCTATACTAATACTGCTACAAGACTCACATAGTACTGATACCCCATGTATACCTATACTAATACTCCTACAAGACTCACATAGTACTGATACCCCATGTATACCTATACTAATACTCCTACAAGACTCACGTAGTACTGATACACCATGTATACCTATACTAATACTCCTACAAGACTCACGTAGTACTGATACCCCATGTATACCTATACTAATACTCCTACAAGACTCACGTAGTACCGATACCCCATGTATACCTATACTAATACTCCTACAAGACTCACGTAGTACTGATACCCCATGTATACCTATACTGATACTCCTACAAGACTCACGTAGTACTGATACCCCATGTATACCTATACTAATACTCCTACAAGACTCACGTAGTACTGATACCCCATGTATACCTATACTAATACTCCTACAAGACTCATGTAGTACTGATACACCATGTGTACCTATACTGATCCTCCTACAAGACTCACGTAGTACTGATACACCATGTATACCTATACTAATACTCCTACAAGACTCACGTAGTACTGATACATCATATATACCTATACTAATACTCCTACAAGACTCACGTAGTACTGATACACCATGTATACCTATACTAATACTCCTACAAGACACGTAGTACTGATACCCCATGTATACCTATACTGATACTCCTACAAGACTCACGTAGTACTGATACACCATGTATACCTATACTAATACTCCTACAAGACTCACGTAGTACTGATACCCCATGTATACCTATACTAATACTCCTACAAGACTCACGTAGTACTGATACATCATATATACCTATACTAATACTCCTACAAGACTCACGTAGTACTGATACCCCATGTATACCTATACTAATACTCCTACAAGACTCACGTAGTACTGATACATCATATATACCTATACTAATACTCCTACAAGACTCACGTAGTACTGATACCCCATGTATACCTATACTAATACTGCTACAAGACTCACATAGTACTGATACCCCATGTATACCTATACTAATACTCCTACAAGACTCACATAGTACTGATACCCCATGTATACCTATACTAATACTCCTACAAGACTCACGTAGTACTGATACACCATGTATACCTATACTAATACTCCTACAAGACTCACATAGTACTGATACACCATGTATACCTATACTAATACTCCTACAAGACTCATGTAGTACTGATACACCATGTATACCTATACTAATACTCCTACAAGACTCATGTAGTACTGATACACCATGTATACCTATACTAATACTCCTACAAGACTCACGTAGTACTGATACATCATATATACCTATACTAATACTCCTACAAGACTCACGTAGTACTGATACCCCATGTATACCTATACTAATACTGCTACAAGACTCACATAGTACTGATACCCCATGTATACCTATACTAATACTCCTACAAGACTCACATAGTACTGATACCCCATGTATACCTATACTAATACTCCTACAAGACTCACGTAGTACTGATACACCATGTATACCTATACTAATACTCCTACAAGACTCACATAGTACTGATACACCATGTATACCTATACTAATACTCCTACAAGACTCACGTAGTACTGACACACCATGTATACCTATACTAATACTCCTACAAGACTCACGTAGTACTGATACACCATGTATACCTATACTGATACTCCTACAAGACTCACGTAGTACTGATACCCCATGTATACCTATACTAATACTCCTACAAGACTCACGTAGTACTGATACACCATGTATACCTATACTGATACTCCTACAAGACTCACGTAGTACTGATACACCATGTATACCTATACTGATACTCCTACAAGACTCACGTAGTACTGATACACCATGTATACCTATACTAATACTCCTACAAGACTCATGTAGTACTGATACACCATGTATACCTATACTGATACTGCTACAAGACTCACGTAGTACTGATACACCATGTATACCTATACTAATACTCTTACAAGACTCACGTAGTACTGATACCCCATGTATACCTATACTAATACTCCTACAAGACTCACGTAGTACTGATACATCATATATACCTATACTAATACTCCTACAAGACTCACGTAGTACTGATTCCCGCATGTTTACCTATACTAATACTCCAACAAGACTCACGTAGTACTGATACATCATATATACCTATACTAATACTCCTACAAGACTCATGTAGTACTGATACACCATGTATACCTATACTAATACTTCTACAAGACTCACGTAGTACTGATACCCCATGTATACCTATACTAATACTCCTACAAGACTCATGTAGTACTGATACACCATGTATACCTATACTAATACTCCTACAAGACTCACGTAGTACTGACACACCATGTATACCTATACTAATACTCCTACAAGACTCATGTAGTACTGATACACCATGTATACCTATACTAATACTCCTACAAGACTCACGTAGTACTGATACCCCATGTATACCTATACTAATACTCCTACAAGACTCACGTAGTACTGATACATCATATATACCTATACTAATACTCCTACAAGACTCATGTAGTACTGATACACCATGTATACCTATACTAATACTCCTACAAGACTCATGTAGTACTGATACACCATGTATACCTATACTAATACTCCTACAAGACTCACGTAGTACTGATACATCATATATACCTATACTAATACTCCTACAAGACTCACGTAGTACTGATACATCATATATACCTATACTAATAGTCCTACAAGACTCACGTAGTACTGATACATCATATATACCTATACTAATACTCCTACAAGACTCACGTAGTACTGATACCCCAAGAGAGAGAATAGAACATATAACAAGAGAGAAACACAGACAAGCTCATGGCAGATAGAGAAATCCTAGGAATCAGCAACTAAAAAGAAAGAAACATCAGACACACTGCAGGATCATTTAGTTCTCTGTGTGGAGTGATGTTAATAATACAGCCGAATGTGGTTGGAGGACACGAGGAGGGGGCACAGCATGTAGATATAACAGGCAGAGGTGGGGGACATATGCAGCTATCATGATTAGAGATGAGCGAACAGTGTTCTATCGAACACATGTTCGATCGGATATCAGGGTGTTCGCCATGTTCGAATCGAATCGAACACCACGTGGTAAAGTGCGCCAAAATTCGATTCCCCTCCCACCTTCCCTGGCGCCTTTTTTGCACCAATAACAGCGCAGGGGAGGTGGGACAGGAACTACGACACTGGGGGCATTGAAAAAAATTGGAAAAAGTCATTGGCTGCCGAAATCAGGTGACCTCCATTTTAGACGAATAGTGGATTTCAAATCCGGGTCATATGAGAATGTGAACTTTGTGACTATGAGACAGGGATAGCTGTACAGGCAGGGATAGCTAGGGAGAACCTTTATTTAGGGGGGAATGTTATTAAAAATAACTTTTTGGGGCTCTATCGGGTGTGTAATTGTGATTTTTGTGAGATAAACTTTTTCCCATAGGGATGCATTGGCCAGCGCTGATTGGCCGAATTCCGTACTCTGGCCAATCAGTGCTGGCCAATGCATTCTATTAGCTTGATGAAGCAGAGTGTGCACAAGGGTTCAAGCGCACCCTCGGCTCTGATGTAGGAGAGCCGAGGGTGCACTTGAACCCTTGTGCACCCTCAGCTCTGCTACATCAGAGCCGAGGGTGCGCTTGAACCCTTGTGCACACTCTGCTTCATCAAGCTAATAGAATGCATTGGCCAGCGCTGATTGGCCAATGTATTCTATTAGCCTGATGAAGTAGAGCTGAATGTGTGTGCTAAGCACACACATTCAGCTCTACTTCATCGGGCTAATAGAATGCATTGGCCAGCGCTGATTGGCCAGAGTACGGAACTCGACCAATCAGCGCTGGCTCTGCTGGAGGAGGCGGAGTCTAAGATCGCTCCACACCAGTCTCCATTCAGGTCCGACCTTAGACTCCGCCTCCTCCGGCAGAGCCAGCGCTGATTGGCCGAATTCCGTACTCTGGCCAATCAGCACTGGCTAATGCATTGTATTGGCTTGATGAAGCAGTGCTGAATGTGTGTGCTTAGCACACACATTCAGCTCTACTTCATCGGGCTAATAGAATGCATTGGCCAATCAGCGCTGGCCAATGCATTCTATTAGCGTGAACTGAGTTTGCACAGGGGTTCTAGTGCACCCTCGGCTCTGCTACATCAGATTGCTACATCTGATGTAGCAGTGCCGAGTGTGCATCAGATGTGTAGTTGAGCAAAACTGACTCAGCACTGCTAAGTCTGCATTCGCATAGGAATGCATTGGCCAGCCTTCGGCCAATCAGCGCTGGCTCTGCCGGAGGAGGCGGAGTCTAAGGTCGGACCTGAATGGAGACTGGTGTGGAGCTATCTTAGACTCCGCCTCCTCCAGCAGAGCCAGCGCTGATTGGTCGAGTTCCGTACTCTGGCCAATCAGCACTGGCCAATGCATTTCTATGGGGAAAAGTTAGCTTGCGAAAATCGCAAACTGACAGGGATTTCCATGAAATAAAGTGACTTTTATGCCCCCAGACATGCTTCCCCTGCTGTCCCAGTGTCATTCCAGGGTGTTGGTATCATTTCCTGGGGTGTCATAGTGGACTTGGTGACCCTCCAGACACGAATTTGGGTTTCCCCCTTAACGAGTTTATGTTCCCCATAGACTATAATGGGGTTCGAAACCCATTCGAACACTCGAACAGTGAGCGGCTGTTCGAATCGAATTTCGAACCTCGAACATTTTAGTGTTCGCTCATCTCTAATCATGATAACATGTGGTAGTTCCTTTGGTAGGTAGTGAGATCTCCTGCTCACAGCTGATAGTTCGGTATCTTGCATCAGCACTATTGTCCATTAACCACAAAAAATGCCCCAAATGTCCTTCATCACAAGCCCTCCTCCTCCTCCTCCTCCTCCTCCTCCCCCTTTCTTCTTACCACTGTGTTCTACTGCCCAGAGAGGTCTGAAGCCATCCAGGTATACAGGGTGCTGCTCTCTTGCCAAGCTTCCATAACTCCTGGGGTAGGTGGGTGATGGTTCCCAGGTTGTAACAGAGTCCCGCGTGTCCACAGTAATAGAAAGAAATACCAGTCAGCTGTAGCATCTTCACACATCAGCAATAGACGCCAAAAATCATCTCCTGGAAAGAAGAAGTCCACACTTCCATGTAGGTTTTCCTCCATGCCACATGGTGTCCATGCTGTCCTTAGCTCCTGGGGGAGATGGTAACAGGCACATGTGCACACAGGTCTTGAGTCTTGTCCATGCTTTAACAATAGAAACAAAAGGAACAAAATACTCCACAGGGTCTTCCATTCGATTTATACACTCACCGGCCACTTTATTAGGTACACCATGCTAGTAACGGGTTGGACCCCCTTTTGCCTTCAGAACTGCCTCAATTCTTCGTGGCATAGATACAACAAGGTGCTGGAAGCATTCCTCAGAGATTTTGGTCCATATTGACATGATGGCATCACACAGTTGCAGTCGCAGATTTGTCGGCTGCACATCCATGATGCGAATCTCCCGTTCCACCACATCCCAAAGATGCTCCTCTATTGGATTGAGATCTGGTGACTGTGGAGGCCATTGGAGTCCAGTGAACTCATTGTCATGTTCCAGAAACCAGTCTGAGATGATTCCAGCTTTATGACATGGCATTGCATTATCCTGCTGAAAGTAGCCATCAGATGTTGGGGACATTGTGGTCATAAAGGGATGGACATGGTCAGCAACAATACTCAGGTAGGCTTTGGCGTTGCAACGATGCTCAATTGGTACCAAGGGGCCCAAAGAGTGCCAAGAAAATATTCCCCACACCATGACACCACCACCACCAGCCTGAACCGTTACCGATACAAGGCAGGATGGATCCATGCTTTCATGTTGTTGACGCCAAATTCTGACCCTACCATCCGAATGTCGCAGCAGAAATCGAGACTCATCAGACCAGGCAACGTTTTTCCAATCTTCAATTGTCCAATTTCGATGAGCTTGTGCAAATTGTAGCCTCAGTTTCCTGTTCTTAGCTGAAAGGAGTGGCACCCGGTGTGGTCTTCTGCTGCTGTAGCCCATCTGTAGCCTCAAAGTTTGACGTACTGTGCGGCGTTCAGAGATGCTCTTCTGGCTACCTTGGTTGTAACGGGTGGCTATTTGAGTCACTGTTGCCTTTCTATCAGCTGGAACCAGTCTGGCCATTCTCCTCTGACCTCTGGCATCAACAACGCATTTCTGCCCACAGAACTGCCGCTCACTGGATGTTTTTTCTTTTTCGGACCATTCTCTGTAAACCCTAGAGATGGTTGTGCGTGAAAATCCCAGTAGATCAGTTTCTGAAATACTCAGACCAGCCCTTCTGGCACCAACAACCATGCCACGTTCAAAGGCACTCAAATCACCTTTCTTCCCCATACTGATGCTCGGTTTGAACTGCAGGAGATTGTCTTGACCATGTCTACATGCCTAAATGCACTGAGTTGCCGCCATGTGATTGGCTGATTAGAAATTAAGTGTTAACGAGCAGTTGGACAGGTGTACCTAATAAAGTGGCCGGTGAGTGTAGTTGCTAATTCATAGTGCTAGATTGCTTGGTTACAGGATTCTTGAAGATACAGAGAAAAAGAGTGAAGAAGGAAGATAAAGGTTACTCTCAGCTTGGAGCTCTGTATCAGGCAGCCACTCAGTGCGGCGCCATCTTGGAAAAAAATAAATAAATAAATAAAAAATAGAATACTGGTGTGAAATTCTAAGAATGTTCTATACTTGTCCATTTTGATGGAGACATGGACCCCGTAGTAACCAATGGTCCCTTTATAACGTACGAAAAAATGTACCAATGTCTGAACTATGTCTGCCAAAAATGGATCAAGGAAAGATGCAAAAGAGTTGTAAAAAATTGGCCAATTTATCAGCTGAGAAAATAAAATAGTAGTGTGAATATAGCCTTAGGCTGGGTCACACTACATTGTTACTGTCCATTGCTTTCTTCCATTATAGGATGACAGCAATGGACATTAAACTGTCACAGACTGAATCTGCATCAATTCCCTTAGACACTAAGGTAAGTAACATGGTGGGCGCTATCTGACTGTAGACAACGATAAAATGTAGCCAGCTGAATCCAGATGGATGAAGAGTCCGCGGTAAATAAAATATAACTTTTATTTAAATAAAAAATAAAAGAAGTTACATAGTAGCAGGTGTCATATCTTTGTACAAAAAGCTACGCGTTTCGGGACGCTAGTCCCTTCCTCTCGGCTTTGGAGCCGAGAGGAAGGGACTAGCGTCCCGAAACGCGTAGCTTTTTGTACAAAGATATGACACCTGCTACTATGTAACTTCTTTTATTTTTTATTTAAATAAAAGTTATATTTTATTTACCGCGGACTCTTCATCCATCTGGATTCAGCTGGCTACATTTTATCGTTGTCTACTTGTACCTAAGACGGGTTGGGTCCACCCGTATGCCGTGCTTCCAGGACTATTTACTCAAAGATGTTCATATGGTGAGCTGAACAAGTTTTGCATTTATTGCTATCTGACTGTCTATTTGTTTACTTTTGTAGAAGATAAAGTTGTGCAGGAAGATAGTGATGTGATCATCGTGTTGCTTACCTTAGTGCCAATGGGAAGGGATACAGAATCACTCCGTGTCCCTTCTTTGCAACAGTTTAATGTCCGTTGCTGTAATCCTATGATGGAAGACAGCAACGGACATTAACAATGTAGTGTGACCCAGCCTTAGACTTTATACAACGCCCAAACACTTCATCTTCAACAATGTGGTATGTTATTGCACTTTCTCTATGGCCCAGCAGGGGCAGTAGTGAGAGTTGAACCTAAAACCAATAGAATTCTGCTGTTAGTTCTAGATGTAGAAAGAATGTAACAAAAACTAAGTATCTGCACATGTAGGGAGTTGTGTAGCTCGCACAGTGACCCTGCAGTTGCTCACTATTCTGGTGGTGCAGGATTCTGGTCTGACGTGTCTGAAGGGAAGTGTCGGGGAGTGATCTCTATACGTAGACTCATCACTGGGCAGGGCTTTGACCCCTGCTAAAATCTTGTGACTTGGGGTTGGGTCTGTATCTACAGAAAACACACCAATGAAACAATCAATATCTGTCACTCTCTCTGTATTATATTTAGCAACTTACTGACTGTTTCCCACTGCAGCCTTCTATAGATTAGAGGTGTGAACCAGCACATAGCGGACTGCACCAAATCCTTACTGCTCCTGTACACGGGCTGTTTACTCTGCGGAGTGACTGCTCAGATCCGTGTACATCCATGTAAATGTTGGGTTACACTATATACACTATATATACAGTCTACCTTCTGTGTACAGATCAACTGATGACAGGCCATGGTGCGGAACAATGTGAGGCTGGATAAGTAATGTAATGTATGTACACAGTGACTGCACCAGCAGAATAGTGAGCGCAGCTCTGGAGTATAATACAGGATAAGTAATGTAATGTATGTACACAGTGACTGCACCAGCAGAATAGTGAGCGCAGCTCTGGAGTATAATACAGGATAAGTAATGTAATGTATGTACACAGTGACTGCACCAGCAGAATAGTGAGCGCAGCTCTGGAGTATAATACAGGATAAGTAATGTAATGTATGTACACAGTGACTGCACCAGCAGAATAGTGAGCGCAGCTCTGGAGTATAATACAGGATAAGTAATGTAATGTATGTACACAGTGACTGTACCAGCAGAATAGTGAGCGCAGCTCTGGAGTATAATACAGGATAAGTAATGTAATGTATGTACAGTGACTGCACCAGCAGAATAGTGAGCGCAGCTCTGGAGTATAATACAGGATAAGTAATGTAATGTATGTACACAGTGACTGTACCAGCAGAATAGTGAGCGCAGCTCTGGAGTATAATACAGGATAAGTAATGTATGTACACAGTGACTGCACCAGCAGAATAGTGAGCGCAGCTCTGGAGTATAATACAGGATAAGTAATGTAATGTATGTACACAGTGACTGCACCAGCAGAATAGTGAGCGCAGCTCTGGAGTATAATACAGGATAAGTAATGTAATGTATGTACACAGTGACTGCACCAGCAGAATAGTGAGCGCAGCTCTGGAGTATAATACAGGATAAGTAATGTAATGTATGTACACAGTGACTGCACCAGCAGAATAGTGAGCGCAGCTCTGGAGTATAATACAGGATAAGTAATGTAATGTATGTACACAGTGACTGCACCAGCAGAATAGTGAGCGCAGCTCTGGAGTATAATACAGGATAAGTAATGTAATGTATGTACACAGTGACTGCACCAGCAGAATAGTGAGCGCAGCTCTGGAGTATAATACAGGATAAGTAATGTAATGTATGTACACAGTGACTGCACCAGCAGAATAGTGAGCGCAGCTCTGGAGTATTATACAGGATAAGTAATGTAATGTATGTACACAGTGACTGTACCAGCAGAATAGTGAGCGCAGCTCTGGAGTATAATACAGGATAAGTAATGTAATGTATGTACAGTGACTGCACCAGCAGAATAGTGAGCGCAGCTCTGGAGTATAATACAGGATAAGTAATGTAATGTATGTACACAGTGACTGTACCAGCAGAATAGTGAGCGCAGCTCTGGAGTATAATACAGGATAAGTAATGTATGTACACAGTGACTGCACCAGCAGAATAGTGAGCGCAGCTCTGGAGTATAATACAGGATAAGTAATGTAATGTATGTACACAGTGACTGCACCAGCAGAATAGTGAGCGCAGCTCTGGAGTATAATACAGGATAAGTAATGTAATGTATGTACACAGTGACTGCACCAGCAGAATAGTGAGCGCAGCTCTGGAGTATAATACAGGATAAGTAATGTAATGTATGTACACAGTGACTGCACCAGCAGAATAGTGAGCGCAGCTCTGGAGTATAATACAGGATAAGTAATGTAATGTATGTACACAATGACTGTACCTGCAGAATAGTGAGCGCAGCTCTGGAGTATAATACAGGATAAGTAATGTAATGTATGTACACAGTGACTGCCCCAGCAGAATAGTGAGCGCAGCTCTGGAGTATAATACAGGATAAGTAATGTAATGTATGTACACAGTGACTGTACCAGCAGAATAGTGAGCGCAGCTCTGGAGTATAATACAGGATAAGTAATGTAATGTATGTACACAGTGACTGTACCAGCAGAATAGTGAGCGCAGCTCTGGAGTATAATACAGGATAAGTAATGTAATGTATGTACACAGTGACTGTACGAGCAGAATAGTGAGTGCAGCTCTGGAGTATAATACAGGATAAGTAATGTAATGTATGTACACAGTGACTGCACCAGCAGAATAGTGAGCGCAGCTCTGGAGTATAATACAGGATAAGTAATGTAATGTATGTACACAGTGACTGCACCAGCAGAATAGTGAGCGCAGCTCTGGAGTATAATACAGGATGTAACTCAGGATCAGTACGTTCCCAAGATTGTCCTGAGTATACTACTGTCTTATTGCACTGCATGATGTTACACGGTCACTTTACATGTTTTCTGGTGAGTTGTTGTGTCCACCTAGGTCTGTTGTTATTTGGAAAGGTCGGACCAATGATTCTCCAAGTGGTTGAAACCTATTTGTGCCCATTTTGCTGTGCACCAGGCGGCTTCCCTTTTGCAGCACTTGACATACCATCTTAGTGCTCTTTGGCCTGACGTCCTGTAGTCATATTGGGTGGGAAGTCTTTCATATAGAAGGAAGCTTTTCCGGTGCTTTCAGGTCTTCTAGCTAGACCTCCATTGCTATTGGTTTGGTGTTCCATCCATGTGATGCAATTCTGGCGCCCAACTTGGGCTATAAATGTTGATAGGACCTCAATATCAGGTTGTAGGGGGTCTGGTGCTCAACACCCCTATCAATCAGCTATTCCCAGCAGCTAATACACAGAGAATGGAGCAGGATGCAGACAGCGCTGTCCTCTGTATTGTGGCCAGACCTTAGGATACGTGATCAATACTTCTAGCCCTTTAAGCAATTTCGGGGAACATCACCCTATATTTGCCTATTCAATGCTGCTCCATTGTCACCCTCATATAACGTACTGGATATGAAGTCGTCTGCCAGGCTTCTGTTTGCTCCTCTTTGGTGTAACATGTTCTCTAGTAACCTTATCTGTACTTGATCCTGAATTTGCTGTCATGTCCAGGGTAAGGACTCTCTTCTATGGAGTGCGGTACTTTAGTTGGTTGCAACAGATGAAGTATCACTAAGAGACTCCATTACTGGGGCTGACTCCGGGAACTTGTCTATGAAATCAAATTCCAGTCCCCTCTCCATAGCCTAGAAATACCGAACAACATGAAAGGGGGTTCCCAGTGTTATTTACATTACGTGATATTTTTTGCAGAACTGTGCAGGGAGATTGTTCCCGCCACCATCATGGCGGAGATCTTCTGTGGATGTAGACTTGCTCCAATCCGTCTTTCTCTTCATATCATCCTAGACAGACTGGACGATGTTGAGATCAGGGCTATATCTGTGGGGGTTGTATGCATTGATGTGGGGGCTTTTAGCTCAGTATCAGGGCGTCCTATGGAAGACGTTGCGTTGGATTCATATGCATGGCTTTATGATGTTACAGGCAGGTGAACCTTATAACCCCATCCGCCTGTTTGGGCGCCATATGACGGCTCCACACAAGGTTGCATATCTAACATATGTAGTCCACTGATTTTTATTGCTTTGCACATAAGAAAAAAAAGTAAAAATATAATTTCTTGTTTCTATTGCAACAAATATTTGCTTTAGATAAGTCTCGCTTTCTGTTTCCGACCAATCTCCTGCAGTTTCATCAGGTTTCTGTCGTGTCGTCATTCCATAAATCACTTTCACCTATATGAGAGCAAACAACTGATATAAAGGAGAGCAGTCAGGCGGTCGCCTATTTATCCTACACAAAGGTAGCCAGCGCTATACCGCGCCAAATGCTAACGTATCTGCTAGAGACCGTGCAAACACAAGCCTGCATTTCCAGGTGTGGTGAAGGTGTCGCTTACAGCTGCTGGTATCTCCCGGAGTGTATAGGTAATGATCAAAGCGTCCATTGTGTCTCCTCTATATACTGAACTTTCCCATGTTCAACAGCAAAACCTTCCCCTTCCCAACACTGACACCGTTTATATGGCAACACAGGGGGATTATCTGTATTCCCAAAACCATGACCATGATGGAAATCCAGAATATCAAGCCAGTCCTACAAATAGATAGGTGAGAGTCACCTGAATCGATGCCTACATTGCTGAGATATCGCAGTTTTGGTCAATAAGCAAATAAGCTCTTTAGAGCATCAACTGCACTGCCAAAGAGATAAGCATTAATGCCCTGATTGATCCAAATAAAGATTCAAATAGGGAAAACACTATTTGATTCAGCTGACACTAACCTATCTATCTGCAGGGCTGGGGTGATGTACTGGGTCTGGTGACAGTAACCTATCTATCTGCAGGGCTGGGGTGATATGCTGGTTCTGGTGACAGTAACCTATCTATCTGCAGGGTTGGGGTGATATGCTGGTTCTGGTGACAGTAACCTATCTATCTGCAGATCTGGGGTGATATGCTGGTTCTGGTGACAGTAACCTATCTATCTGCAGGGCTGCGGTGATATGCTGGGTCTGGTGACAGTAACCTATATATCTGCAGGGCTGGGGTGATATGCTGGTTCTGGTGACCGTAACCTATCTATCTGCAGAACTGGGGTGATATGCTGGTTCTGGTGACAGTAACCTATCTATCTGCAGGGCTGGGGTGATATGCTGGTTCTGGTGACACTAACCTATCTATCTGCAGGGCTGGGGTGATATGCTGGTTCTGGTGACAGTAACCTATCTATCTGCAGGGCTGGGGTAATATGTTGTGTCTGGTGACAGTAACCTATCTGCAGGGCTGGGGGGATATGCTGGGTCTGGTGACAGTAACCTATCTATCTGCAGGGCTGGGGTGATATGCTGGTTCTGGTGACAGTAACCTATCTATCTGCAGGGCAGGGTGATATACTGGTTCTGGTGACAGTAACCTATC
This sequence comes from Leptodactylus fuscus, assembly GCF_031893055.1. Classification (NCBI taxonomy): domain Eukaryota; kingdom Metazoa; phylum Chordata; class Amphibia; order Anura; family Leptodactylidae; genus Leptodactylus; species Leptodactylus fuscus. The sequence goes on from NC_134275.1 coordinate 81,223,580, forward strand.
TATCTGCAGGGCTGGGGTGATATACTGGTTCTGGTGACAGTAACCTATCTATCTGCAGGGCTGGGGTGATATGCTGGGGTCTGGTGACAGTAACCTATATATCTGCAGGGCTGGGTTGATATGCTGGTTCTGGTGACAGTAACCTATCTATCTGCAGGGCTGGGGTGATATGCTGGTTCTGGTGACAGTAACCTATCTATCTGCAGGGCTGGGGTGATATGCTGGTTCTGGTGACACTAACCTATCTATCTGCAGGGCTGGGGTGATATGCTGGTTCTGGTGACACTAACCTATCTATCTGCAGGGCTGGGGGGATATAATGGTTCTGGTGACAGTAACCTATCTATCTGCAGGGCTGGGGTGATATGCTGGTTCTGGTGACAGTAACCTATCTATCTGCAGGGCTGGGGTGATATGCTGGTTCTGGTGACACTAACCTATCTATCTGCAGGGCTGGGGTGATATGCTGGTTCTGGTGACACTAACCTATCTATCTGCAGGGCTGGGGGGATATAATGGTTCTGGTGACAGTAACCTATCTATCTGCAGGGCTGGGGTGATATGCTGGTTCTGGTGACAGTAACCTATCTATCTGCAGGGCTGGGGTGATATGCTGGTTCTGGTGACAGTAACCTATCTATCTGCAGGGCTGGGGTAATATGTTGTGTCTGGTGACAGTAACCTATCTATCTGCAGGGCTGGGGTGATATGCTGGTTCTGGTGACAGTAACCTATCTATCTGCAGGGCTGGGGTGATATACTGGTTCTGGTGACAGTAATCTATCTATCTGCAGGGCTGGGGTAATATGCTGGGTCTGGTGACAGTAACCTATCTATCTGCAGGGCTGGGGTGATATGCTGGTTCTGGTGACAGTAACCTATCTATCTGCAGGGCTGGGGTAATATGTTGTGTCTGGTGACAGTAACCTATCTATCTGCAGGGCTGGGGTGATATGCTGGTTCTGGTGACAGTAACCTATCTATCTGCAGGGCTGGGGTGATATACTGGTTCTGGTGACAGTAACCTATCTATCTGCAGGGCTGGGGTGATATGCTGGTTCTGGTGACAGTAACCTATCTATCTGCAGGGCTGGGGTGATATGCTGGTTCTGGTGACAGTAACCTATCTATCTGCAGGGCTGGGGTGATATGCTGGTTCTGGTGACAGTAATCTATCTATCTGCAGGGCTGGGGTGATATGCTGGGTCTGGTGACAGTAACCTATCTATCTGAGTGCCATATTGCCATCGACCCTGTGCCATTGAAGAAAATAAAATCATTTTTTATATAATCTTTGGGTCCACCATTGTAGAAGGTTCTTCGATTCCATTGGTGGGTAAGAGGATAACTGGGATCAGTACTGTGTGGACATTATTGTGAGATGAATGTTAGAGATCTCACTCTATCACTGTTGGAATATATTGGGATATATCCATAGATCAAAGCCCTTCATGATGAATAACACCAACTAATACAGACACATCCAATGTTGCACATATGGTACCATATGAAACCCATGTGGCCTCTATGGGGTCCTTGTCGAGGGCCCATCCACATGGCTACTAGTTAATGAAAACCTATGGAGCAATACGAGGGACTGGTGGTCTGTTGTAAAGGTCATGAAGAAACATTGGAGGTGGAACCAAAGACGAGGCCCTTCTGTCCTGGGTACAAAAACACTCTTATATGCCAATGGCACCACGCCAGATTTTCCAAATTCCGTAAATGTTTAAGGGGTCCCAATGATTAAAGGACGACCTTCTTCAGTCTGGAGACAAGTTCTCAAGAGAAAGACCAGGAAGTCATTTTTTTTTTCTCAAGACAGACTTTTTTTTAGCCGCCCCTCCCTGACTTAACTGAATATTTCCCCTGTATACAAAGGATCCATCAGGTATGACTGGCAGGTGTGATATCACGGCGGTGTCACATGGCCCCACACTCCTCACTGCACAAGTATATTTGCACAGGCGACAGGAGCGGTGTGGTGTTTGTCTGCGGTGCTAATAATAAGCGGCTACTGGGACACTCGGCACCATGATCTCCACCGGGGGAGTCAGAAGAATATGGATCTTGGGATTTCTGCTGCTCACAACAGGTAAGAAAGAAGCAGAAAAATGTTAATATAGAGTGTGCAAGATAGTAAGATGAGAAGGGAGAGAATGTTCTACAGAGCTAGATGTAATGGTAGAGATAGACGGACAGATATAAGGTAGATATGGTCAGTAATAGTCATAATGTATGGTATACTGTATCCGCAATAAGAAATGAAATGGAGGGTAAAAAGATAGATAGATAGATAGATAGATAGATAGGAGATAGATAGATAGATAGATAGATAGATAGGAGATAGATAGATAGATAGATAGGAGATAGATAGATAGATAGATAGATATATAGATAGAAGATAGATAGATAGATAAATAGGAGATAGATATCTATCTATCTCCTATCTATCTATTTATCTATCTATTTATCTATCTATCTCCTATCTATCCATCTATCTCCTATCTATCTATCTATCTATTTATCTATCTATCTCCTATCTATCTCCTATCTATCTAGCTATCCATCTATCTCCTATCTATCTATCTATCTCCTATCTATCTATCTATTTATCTATCTCCTATCTATCTATCTATCTATCTATCTATTTATCTATCTCCTATCTATCTATCTATCTATCTATCTCCTATCTATCTATCTATCTATCTATCTATCTATCTATCTATATCTCCTATCTATCTATCTATCTATCTATCTATCTATCTATATCTATTTCCTATCTATCTATCTATCTCCTATCTATCTCCTATCTATCTATCTATCTATCTATCTATCTCCTTTCTATCTATCTCCTATCTATCTATCTATCTATCTATCTCCTATCTATCTATCTATCTATCTCCTATCTATCTATCTATCTATCTCCTATCTATCGATCTATCTCCTATCTATCTATCTATCTATCTATCTCCTATCTATCTATATCTATTTCCTATCTATCTATCTATCTATCTATCTATCTCCTATCTATCTATCTCCTATCTATCTATCTATCTATCTTTCTATCTATCTATCTATCTATCTATCTCCTATCTATCTATCTATCTATCTATCTATCTATCTCCTATCTATCTATCTATCTATCTATCTATCTCTATTTCCTATCTATCTATCTCCTATCTATCTCCTATCTATCTATCTATCTATCTATCTATCTATCTATCTCTATTTCCTATCTATCTATCTCCTATCTATCTATCTCCTATCTATCTATCTATCTTTCTATCTATCTATCTATCTCCTATCTATCTATCTATCTATCTATCTATCTATCTCCTATCTATCTATCTATCTATCTCCTATCTATCTATCTATCTCCTATCTATCTATCTATCTATCTATCTTTTTTTCTATCTATCTATCTATCTATCTATCTATCTATCTATATCCTATCTATCTATCTATCTATCTATCTATCTATATCCTATCTATCTATCTATCTATATCCTATCTATCTATCTATCTTCTATCTATCTATCTATCTATCTATCTATCTATCTATCTATCTATCTATGTCTTTTACATATGTTTATAATAGAAGAATCCACACTAAATACATGTCCGGGTCCCAATATTTGATGCTCTGTTGTTCTTAGGATCACAAAGCACTCATTATTTGGATGGGATTACTAGGACTCCTTGTAAAATCCTCCTGGTTCTCCAACAGACTTGGAAGATATTCAGCCCCTGGAGATGATTTTGTGACTCTATTATTTGCCTCCTGAACCAGTAATAATGTAATATCTATCTATCTATCTATCTATCTATCTATCTCCTATCTATCTATTTATCTATCTATCTCCTATCTATCCATCTATCTCCTATTTATCTATCTATCTATCTATCTCCTATCTATCTATTTATCTATCTATTTATCTATCTATCTCCTATCTATCTATCTATCTCCTATCTATCTATCTCCTATCTATCTATCCATCTATCTCCTATCTATCTATCTATCTCCTATCTATCTATCTATCTATCTATCTATTTATCTATCTCCTATCTATCTATCTATCTATCTATTTATCTATCTCCTATCTATCTATCTATCTCCTATCTATCTATCTATCTATCTATCTCCTATCTATCTATCTATCTATCTATCTATCTATCTATCTCCTATCTATCTATCTATCTATCTATCTATCTATCTATCTATCTATCTCTCCTATCTATATATCTATCTATCTATATCTATTTCCTATCTATCCATCTCCTATCTATCTCCTATCTATCTATCTATCTATCTATCTATCTAGCTCCTATCTATCTATCTATCTATCTATCTATCTATCTATCTATCTATCTATCTATCTATATCTCCTATCTATCTATCTATCTATCTATCTATCTATCTATCTATCTATCTATCTCCTATCTATCTATATATCTATCTATCTCCTATCTATCTATCTATCTATCTATCTATCTATCATCTATCTATCTATCTATCTATCTATCTATATCTCCTATCTATCTATCTATCTATCTATCTATCTATCTATCTATCTATCTATCTATCTATCTATCTATATCTATTTCCTATCTATCTATCTATCTATCTATCATCTATCTATCTATCTATCTATCTCCTATCTATCTATATATCTATCTATCTCCTATCTATCTATCTATCTCCTATTTATCTATCTATCTATCTATCTAGCTATCTCCTATCTATCTATCTAGCTATCTATCTATCTCCTATCTATCTATATCTATTTCATATCTATCTATCTATCTATCTCCTATCTATCTATCTATCTCTATTTCCTATCTATCTCCTATCTATCTATCTCCTATCTATCTATCGATCTATCTCCTATCTATCTATCTATCTATCTATCTATCTATCTATCTATCTATCTCCTATCTATCTATCTATCTATATCCTATCTATCTATCTATCTCCTATCTATCTCCTATCTCCTATCTACAGTCCTATGAAAAAGTTTGGGCACCCCTATTAATCTTAATCATTTTTAGTTCTAAATATTTTGGTGTTTGCAGCAGCCATTTCAGTTTGATATATCTAATAACTGATGGACACAGTAATATTTCAGGATTGAAATGAGGTTTATTGTACTAACAGAAAATGCGCAATATGCATTAAACCAAAATTTGACCGGTGCAAAAGTATGGGCACCCTTATCATTTTATTGATTTGAATACTCCTAACTACTTTTTACTGACTTACTGAAGCACAAAATTGGTTTTGTAACCTCAGTGAGCTTTGAACTTCATAGCCAGGTGTATCCAATCATGAGAAAAGGTATTTAAGGTGGCCAATTGCAAGTTGTTCTCCTATTTGAATCTCCTCTGAAGAGTGGCATCATGGGCTACTCAAAACAACTCTCAAATGATCTGAAAACAAAGATTGTTCAACATAGTTGTTCAGCGGAAGGATACAAAAAGTTGTCTCAGAGATTTAACCTGTCAGTTTCCACTGTGAGGAACATAGTAAGGAAATGGAAGACCACAGGGACAGTTCTTGTTAAGCCCAGAAGTGGCAGGCCAAGAAAAATATCAGAAAGGCAGAGAAGAAGAATGGTGAGAAGAGTCAAGGACAATCCACAGACACCTCCAAAGAGCTGCAGCATCATCTTGCTGCAGATGGTGTCACTGTGCATCGGTCAACTATACAGCGCACTTTGCACAAATAGAAGCTGTATGGGAGAGTGATGAGAAAGAAGCCGTTTCTGCACGTACGCCACAAATAGAGTTGCCTGAGGTATGAAAAAGCACATTTGGACAAGGCAGCTTCATTTTGGAAACAAAAATTGAGTTGTTTGGTTATAAAACAAGGCGTTATGCATGGCGTCCAAAAAGAAACAGCATTCCAAGAAAAACACATGCTACCCACTGTAAAATTTGGTGGAGGTTCCATCATGCTTTGGGGCTGTGTGGCCAATGCCGGCATCGGGAATCTTGTTAAAGTTGAGGGTCGCATGGATTCCACTCAGTATCAGCAGATTCTTGAGAATAATGATCAAGAATCAGTGACGAAGTTGAAGTTACGCCGGGGATGGATATTTCAGCAAGACAATGATCCAAAACACCGCTCCAAATCCTCAGGCATTCATGCAGAGGAACAATGACAATGTTCTGGAATGGCCATCCCAGTCCCCAGACCTGAATATCATTGAACATCTGTGGGATGATTTGAAGCGGGCTGTCCATGCTCGGCGACCATCTAACTTAACTGAACTTGAATTGTTTGTCCAAAATACCTTTATCCAGGATCCAGGAACTGATTAAAAGCTACAGGAAGCGACTAGAGGCTGTTATCTTTGCAAAAGGAGGATGTACTAAATATTAATGTCACTTTTCTGTTGAGGTGCCCATACTTTTGCACCGGTCAAATTTTGGTTTAATGCATATTGCGCATTTTCTGTTAGTACAATAAACCTCATTTCAATCCTGAAATATTACTGTGTCCATCAGTTATTAGATATATCAAACTGAAATGGCTGCTGCAAACACCAAAATATTTAGAACTAAAAATGATTAAGATTAATAGGGGTGCCCAGACTTTTTCATAGGACTGTATCTATCTATCTATCATCTATCTATCTATCTATCTATCTATCGATCTATCTCCTATCTATCTATCTATCTATCTATCTATCTATCTATCTATATCCTATCTATCTATCTATCTCCTATCTATCTATCTATCTCCTATCTATCTATCTATCTATCTATCTCCTATCTATCTATCTATCTATATCTATTTCCTATCTATCTATCTCCTATCTATCTATCTATCTATCTCTATTTCCTATCTATCTATCTCCTATCTATCTATCTATCTATCTACTATCTATCTATCTATTTATCTATCTATCTATCTCCTATCTATCTATCTATCTATCTATCTATCTATCTATCTATCTATCATCTATCTATCTATCTATCTATCTATCTATCTCCTATCTATCTATCTATCTATCTATCTATCTATCTATCTACTATCTATCTATCTATTTATCTATCTATCTATCTCCTATCTATCTATCTATCTCCTATCTATCTATCTATCTATCTATCTCCTATCTATCTATTTATCTATCTATATCCTATCTATCTATCTATCTATCTATCTATCTATCTATATCCTATCTATCTCCTATCTATCTATCTATCTATCTATCTATCTATCTATCTATGTCTTTTACATATGTTTATAATAGAAGAATCCACACTAAATACATGTCCGGGTCCCAATATTTGATGCTCTGTTGTTCTTAGGATCACAAAGCACTCATTATTTGGATGGGATTACTAGGACTCCTTGTAAAATCCTCCTGGTTCTCCAACAGACTTGGAAGATATTCAGCCCCTGGGGATCATTTTGTGACTCTATTATTTGCCTCCCGAACCTATAATAATGTACTGTAATAACTTTCCTTGGCGGCCACAAACTGAAGACACAAGGCAGAGATCGTCTACATTTATTGCTCCTATTATTTCTGTATTGCTTCATTGGTTTGTGATCACATTTGTAAGTTTCTGCTCCTATAAAAGGCTCTTACATGGCGCTATTATTATTATTGGTTTGGGAGGCATCTTGGACATGGCAAACTCCCTTTAAGGTCGACTTCATGGCAATGGAATGGATCTATAGCGAATGGAACTGAACAAATCCCCTGAATTCCATGTTTAAGAGCTGGTGGTGACCGATACTTTTTGCCATATAGTAAATTTGCATTTTATGCCTTACTCATTTTATTCTCTCCACAGTTCCTACAGCCGAATGTCAGATAAGCAGCTCCTCCTTCACATCCATCACCAGCCTTATCACAAAGTTACTCAATAACTTGTCAAACTTAATAAAACAAGTGGTCAGTCAAATACTGCCGACGGCTGCCCCAACCACATCCACCAGTGCCTCAACCACGTCTACTACTACATCAACCACTACTTCTACTACTCCGAGAACATCTACTACACCAACCACTGTCTCAACGACGTCCACTACTACACCAACCACTGGCTCAACGACGTCCACTACTACACCAACCACTGTCTCAACGACGTCCACTACTACACCAACCACTGCCTCAACGACGTCCACTACTACACCAACCACTGCCTCAACGACGTCCACTACTACACCAACCACTGCCTCAACGACATCTAATGCTACATCAACCACGGCTTCCACCTCATCATCCATGACTTCCACCCCACCACTTGGAACTAACACACTTACCTCAGCAAGCACTGTAACAAACCAGCCAATACCTACTACAACACCCCAAACACGTCCTTCTTCCTCAGAAGTAACAAGATCCAATCCAGTGACCACAAATAACACAATGGACTTACCCACTACGTCACGTGGCACATATTCTACATCACTCACTGCTGGGAATGTATCTACAAGTAACCTCCAAACTGGGAATGTTACTCACAGTGAGACAGTAACCAGCTCAGTTGGGCTTCCTAGCACTGGAATGAATACCCAACCAGGGTCAATACCTCCATCAACAACCTATGGGACCAGTGGACCAGGTACTAGAAACCAAGGACCATCTTCTACTTCATTGACCAGCAGCTTAGTTACAACTTCCTCAAGGAACACTACAGTGTTTACCAATATGGAACCAAATCACTCCTCAATATCCCCTTCCTCTGTGCTCTCCTCTACTACAGCTTTACCAAACATTGAACGAAGCACACGATCACCATCCACTGATAACCTAACTTCACTTTCCACTACCGGTGTCACCACCGTAGGACCAACTTCCATTACTTTCAGTGTTGGTACCACCATTCAGAACTCAACAACTATAGCAAATTTTTCTGGGTCAAGCATCCCTTCATCAACCAGCTCTGCTACAACCTCATCCTATAGTACTGGTACCACCAGTCAGCAGTCATCTACAAACTCATCAGTCTCCAGTCTACAAGCCACTTCCATCAGTCAGAATCCATCCACAAGTGCACCATTGTTTCCAAATACTGGGTCAGACAATAAATCTACAACTGCCTCCATAATATCTTCAAATGTCAGTGTCAGCAGTGATCAGTCATCGTCCAACGTAACAACCTCAAAAACGTCCGCGCCAATGGTGTCAACATCAACATCTACTATCAGTCAGCGACCTTCACCAACCACAGGAGCTTCGGCCATTGCTACCTTGGCTACTAGGAATAGCAGTCAAGGTCCATCAGTCGCCACCCAAACAACATCATCTTCTAATCCCAACAACCAAACAACCACCAGCAGTACTCCATCGACATCTTCGACCACTGGTCATCAACAACCAAGTTCTGTAACAAAAAGTCCATCAGGGACCAGTAGTACTAGCGCATATCCCACAAGTAATGTCAGCACTACAGAGACTGGTACACAGACCACTACCCAGTCAACAGTCTCTACGAGTCCGTCCACAAGTCAGACCTCTCAATCCAATGGTTACAACAATAGCTCATCATCGAGCTCTGCAACAACTGCAAAGACTAAAGAAACAAAAGTCACTTGTGAGTATATGGAATGTTTAACACTAGGGGCAGTAGTGAGCACTATACATCGCAAAGAGAATCCATTTTTATACACAATATGTCTATTAGAAAGCTAAAAAGTAAATAGAATCAAATTTCATCTCTATTCCTCAACCTTTCTGTGTCTTCGTAGCGTCCTCTTGTGCCGTCCACCCAAGCTGGTTTATCACGTTCTTGGTCTTCGTCTTCATGGTGAGTACTTTCTCAATTCTTGTGAATTAAAGGGATTGATTTGAATGGGGCTGAGCTACAACATTGCCCTGTGACCCATGGATATCTTTTACTAACCATCTGTCACATCCTATAATTGCAATGTCCGCTACATGCTAACAATTACTATAAATGTCTTATTGTTGGGGTCCAACTACTGAGACCACCCAAAATCATGAGAAGGTTTCCATAAGGTTCCATAGACTATAATGGGCAATGTTGTATCAGAGACTCTCCGAGCAATGAATCCAGTGACCTTTATGTTCCTCTGACCCCTGATCTGCTTCTCTATAAGACTGCTCTCCATAGGGCAACTACTGCAGAGGTCACAAATGCAACTCTTTGGGGGTCTTATTATTTGTTCTACCCTTTTCCATAAAGATCAAGTACAAAAACAAGTTCCTACAGATGTTAATGACCGCCGATACATTCAATAAGCCCCCTCAGATTCTCTTTTTCGGTAATGGACTGGCTCTCCCGTGAGAAGGTTGCTGGACCCATCCCATTGCCTTGACAGTCTTCTGAATGCTATTGAGACCTGCCAGTGGCAAGGCTCAACGGTAACCTAGGGATTTTACCATAGACTGCAATACTGAAATCTAATGACTGCTTGTTAAATTGTAAAAATATATTTAAAACCTAAAAATATTGAAATTCAATTCACTTGCCTTACCCAGATCACAGGTTGTAAAAATTAAACATGTTAGGTATCCGACATCCAAAAATGGGCGAACTATGAAGATATAAAAATGAATGAATTTATATTGGAGATAAGCGGCTGCCAGACACACCATGCACCACTTATCTAGAAAGAAATAGATCATAGAAATCTGCCTGAGGTAGACATGAATAGCAGGGGGCGCCGGTGAGCAGAGTACATGGACCCCTATCTCTCCTATAGATCTTAATGAGGTGCCCTATGTACGGTATGGCGTAGCAATGAAGTTTGCCGTAATTTGGAGGCCCCTCATCTGATCTCACCTCCTCGGGGTGCTCAGTGTTTTCACTCCACTCATGTGATACAGCTTATACAGAAGACAAAATGTATCTTGTATTCAAACATGTTCAAAATCCGTAGTGTAGACACAGACCAAGTGAGACTCCATGCGTTGCGGTCCTGTCAGTATGTACAGGACAGTAGCCTAATAACTGACTGACACTTCTGCCAATTCTGTAGTGTTTTCAGCAATCATCTCCTTTAGATCACAGACTGGATTACAATAGAAGATAACGTCACTATAGATAACACCACTGTCCCGTCATCGTTGCCCCATAATCATGTCCAAAAAATGGAATAAAAAATCTGAAAAATTAATAAAGTTATTTTCTCGCTCACAGACTATGTCACTATTTGTTAAGACATTTTATTTCCTTTTTTCTCAGGTTTAGAACATTTCAGAAGACATGAGCATCTTGCAGCGGCCACAGTGACGGAGGACGCCATCTGGAAGCGTCTGCACTCAGATACACATTGAATCAATCAGAGCGTAGATTGAATTGTCTAATACCGACTAAAATATGATATCTAGAATCTGATTGGTTGACGTAGATGCCCGTATTACAATATATTTGCACTTCTTAAAGGGGTTGTCCATAGTAAAAAAATAAATAAAAAAATGGCTGTGGCCTTCATTAGCAGTCCCTACAGGTTGTGTGTGGTATCGCTGCTCACAATGTAGCTGAGCTGCAATTCTCGATACAACCTATGGAAAGGGGGGGCGCTGCAGGAAAAGAATCCATGTTTTTCTAATTCTGGACAATTCCTTATAGCACTTAGACTGCAAGGTCTGATTCCTGTTCCAGGAGAATAAGTCACTCGCACTTAGAATAAACGATATGACCCTGAAAGCAAATTTAAAGGGATTGTCCATCATTTTATTGTACATAAAGTTTATTGCAAGTTTATTGTTACATCCCTAAGGAGAGATTGCTGTGCTGAGGTCTGTGTCTATTTAGCCACGGTCCCTGAGATCTCCTCTTAGGGATCGATTGTAGATTATACGTATGTATAACAGCTCTAGCAGCCAATCAGGGCTCAGCTTTCATACTTGTAGTGTAGTAGAAAATGAAAGCTGGATTCTGATTGGTTGCTATAGATGACAAGGCAAATGTCCTTGATACGCAAGGCCTGTGGGGTGTGATCGTTTCAATAAACTTTATTTACAATTAATTTTGCAAACATTAAATGAAAAATGAATAATTATGTATATATAAAATGCTCATTAAGATGTTGATTAAAAGCAGTATTATAATGTAGCTGAATGCCGGAAAAATACAATTCCTTTAATCTGACGTGAATGGGATTATTCAATATTCTGGATTACCAGATGTGTATATATATATATATATATATATACATACATACATACTGTATATATATGTACTAATCTCTGTCCGGCCTTTAATGCTAGATTATCAGATCAGGGAATTTATCATAGATATCGTAGATATTGCTAACAGGTGATCATCTATATGTATGGCGATATGGACTATAAAGCGGATACACTGGGAGTTCCCAAGGATTTGGCTGGATGACCATGATAGGGATGCTGATTCCTTATATTTAGTGACTACGACCCCCAGCGGGAGTCCAAGAGGTCACCCCTTTATTCAGGAGTCTCCTGCAGCTTCGGGAGAGCTGGCAAGTAGGGCTATTATGGGGCAGAATGGGGGGTAGGTTGCCCAAGTAACCAGGGCTCGTTCACACGGGGCAAGAGGGGGTGGATTTTGACGCCGAATCCACCTCAAAATCTGCCCCCTCACAATAGAGGTCTATGTAGACCGCTAGCGTCCTTTTTTCCGTGAGCGGGAACAAACGAGAAGCGAGCGGCCCTTTCTTCAGGCGGATTCAGCTGCGGCATCTGCCTCATGACAGCACCCTCCATTCATTTGGGCCTACTCTGGAGCGGGAAGCCGTGACTCTCGGAAGCCGCGACAGTCGTGGCAGGGGCATTCTGGTCCTATTGTGACGCGGCTTCCCACATCAAAATCAGGACCAAAATACGCCTTCCCTAGCCACATATGAACGAGCCCTGAGTGTTCATGTTGTCAGCTATACTGCGTATCCTTAAACGGGTTATACAAGGACTTTTTTCAGTTTACTGCCCTGAGTTCCTTTACCCTGAACCTCAAGTTTCCAGGCTCGTTCCAACTTGGGGTCACATGACCAGAACCAGTATCGGCCATTGTGTCGATCCATCTCCTTCTTTCCTGTATTACCTGTAGTTTGGGGATGGTTTTACTATTACTAGCCTAGGCCGTCAGCCCCTATACTACAGGAGGGGATGGAGGAGATGCTGGTGGCTGGTATTGGTCACGTGGCCATGAGTTAGAAGCAGCCCAAACCAGACAAAATAGAACTGCGCAGGGAGTGAATTAAAAAAAAAGTTCTTGGACAATCCCTTTAATTCCCCCTCAGCGGCCGCGTCTCCTGCGTTGTACATAGAGTGACACCTGCTGGGCAGTGTATATATAGCACGATATATTTCGCTCGCTTCCTCTACATTTCAGCTGTTACTTTTGCATAAATTTTCCATATCCACAGCTTGTATTTTAGTTGCAGAGTGAATTATATTTAGCCATAAAATCGTAATACTCGCCTGATGTCATCGCTCTGCTTTGTTCCAGCACTTTACTAGCACATGGTCTTATTATTACCTAATGAAAGTGTCTGATGTCTCTACCATGAACAATCTGCGCAGGTTTATGTAATAAATTAACAATTTTTCAGACTTTTATTTCCATATTATATAGTTTATGGTTTTTGCTTTTTAACCTTTTCCCCTGTTTGTGCTGATCACACCGCCTTGTCAGATGCTGCCAGTCATGTACCTACTGTAAGTCATAAATTCTACCAATGAAACCAACATATAACTATATGATCCGGGAGTTGTACTAGTATCTCCTTCAGCGGGAAGAAAGAATGAGTGGTCTTAAAGATCGAACCCAACAAATCCACCAAGCCCTGCAGAGGGAGAGCAGACATGTCAGCTTTGCATGTTCGTTCTTTTAAGGCTCAATCTAGTCCTGGCTTTGGCTCAAAAAACTGCAAAAAAAAAGCCGCGTTTCAGCAATGTGGGGCCTTAGCCTAACTCACCTAAGCATGGGGTGTCTTTCCCTGCAAAATGAACATTCACGGTATATTTGTAGGTATTGGGTGACTTACACTGCGCCCCATTAGAGCTAAAGCAGGTGCTCTTACAAAATAAACCACAGTTGGGTTACAATTTTGTATCTGAGAAGTAGACGGTCTTTGCAGCATTAAATTTAACCAGAAAATTTTGTCGGGGAAACTGCCAGCTTTTGTTGGAAATTCTTTGTAATTCTTTGAAAATCTTTGACGCAAAAGTGTTGTAATATACATTTTAAAAGAAAATGCTCCTTTCTCCTTTTTCAGGTTCTTTTCACTGCATGATGGATGGGGGTATATAGCACAATCCTTTGTGACTCCAAGTCTGGTTGTATAGTGTATTGCACTCAAGTTGTCAGTTCAAGTTGGAGCTGAATTTGACAAATTACTGGCAGCTTTATGGGGAACTTGAGGCCCCCGTCCTCCACCACTGTCATCTTCTGACCTGTCCCAGTAGTATTGCATCTCAGACCTATTCACTGCAATGACGCTGAAGAGCAAATACCAAACACAACCCATGAACAGGCATGGTGCTAGTTCTGTAGTCAGCCATGATTCTGTAGTCCTGAACTAGTCCTATACTGTGTCATGTGTCCTAACACCTTCAGTACTGGAGATGTCCATTGCAATGTAAGATAAATGGAGGGTCATTATGTGTGTACAGCAGGCAAACAACGGCACATGCAAATATCACTCGCTACGTCCCATAAACATTCAAGATTTGCAAGTGAAATGTTTTCTATGTGTTGAATTTGACTCAAGTGAAATGTAATTTACAGAAGCAAATTGTAAAGCATTGCAGCGATTGATGTGAGCGCACAAGACTACGCCAAATTTACATTATATATTGCTACGACTGTCTGTACACAGGATCTATGAAATGAGACTAAATTGTCCAAGAAGTTAGTGACCAAATAAAGGGGTTGTGCCACGTCCATAGTACATAGGATATCCACAGAATAGAGGATAAATATACCCAATTGGGGGGTCAGACCTCCACCGATCCTGATAACAGGGCAGGATGAATGTAGGCATGTCACTTGGACTCCATTACATGGACATGTCACACTATTGTTTGTATGGAGCCTGATATCAATGAAAGGTCATCTTAGTAATAAACCTGCTGACTTGTCCTTATCGCACAGCGGAGGCAACACCTGATAATATGGAGATAATCCACTGCCAGCAGAGGTGACAGAACTGGATCAGGTTATAGCTCCTGTTCTGTGAGGTTACGATTTCACATTGTCATTATTATTAGTAGTAATATTAGCAGTGCTGGTAGTAGCAATAGGAGTGCTGTAGTAGGTAGGATTTAGCTATTAGTATTAGTTGTAATAGCAGTAATAATAGTAGTAGTGCTGTAGTAGTAGCAATAGGAGTGTTAGTAGGTAGGATTTAGTAATTAGTAGTAATAGCAGTAATAATAGTAGTAGTGCTGTAGTAGTAGCAATAGGAGTGTTAGTAGGTAGGATTTAGTAATTAGTATTAGTTGTAATAGCAGTAATAATAGTAGTAGTGCTGTAGTAGTAGCAATAGGAGTGTTAGTAGGTAGGATTTAGTAATTAGTAGTAATAGCAGTAATAATATTAGTAGTGCTGTAGTAGTAGTAATCACAATAGTAGTAATAGTAGTAGCAGTAGGAATAATAATAATAGTAACATTAGTAGTAATAGTAGTAATAATAGTAGTAGTTGTAGTAGTGGTAGTAGTAATATTAGTAGTAGTAGCAGTAACATTAGTAGTAATAGTAGTAGTAATATTAGTAGTAGTAGTAATAATAGTAGTAGTTGTTGTTGTTGTAGTAGTGGTAGTAATATTAGTAGTAGTAGTAGTAGCAGCAGTAGTAATGGTAGTAGTAACAGTAGTAGTAGCATTAGTAATAATTGTAGTATTAATAGTGCTGGTAGTTCTACTAATGGTAGAAGTAGTAATATTAGTAGTAGCAGTAGTAATGGTAGTAGTAACAGTAGTAGTAGTAGCAGTAGTAGTAGTAGAAATAATAGTAGTAGTTGTAGTAATATTAGTAGTAGTAGTTGCAGTAGTAATGGTAGTAGTAACATTAGTAGTAACAGTAGTAGTACCAGTAGTAGTAGTAGTAATAATAGTAGTAGTAATATTAGTAGTAGTAATAGTAGTATTAATAGTGCTGGTAGTTCTACTAATACTAGAAGTAGTAATATTAGTAGTAGCAGTAGTAATGGTAGTACTAAAAGTAGTAGTAGTAACAGCAGTAGTAGTAATAATAATAGTAGTAGTAATATTAGTAGTAGTAGTAACATTAGTAGTAGCAGTAGTGATGGTAGTACTAACAGTAGTAGTAGTAATAGTAGTAGTAGTAGTAGCAGTACTAGTAGTAGTAATAGTAGTAGTAACAGTAGAAGAAGTAGTAATAATAATAGTAGTAGTAGTAACATTAGTAGTAGCAGTAGTGATGGTATTAGTAGTAATGGTAGTAGTAGTAACAATGGTAATGGTAGACGTAGTGATAGTGCTAATAATAATAGTAGTAGTTGTGGTAGTACTAATAATGGTGATGGCAGTAGTAGAAGTGTTAGAGCTAATAATGGTTGCAGTAGTAGCTGTGATAGTAATGTAATAGTAATAGTTAGTGTTAGTAGTAATAGAAGTAGTAGCGGTACTGGCAGTGCTATTGTTAGTAGTATTGGTAACAGTAACAGCAGTAGTGATAGTAGTTGTAGTAGTGATAATTCGGGTAATAATAGTGGTACTGGTGATAATGATAAAAGCAGTAGCTGTAGTAATAATGGGGATAGTAGTATTAGTAGTATTGGTAATAGAAGTAGTAGTAGAGCTAACAGTACTGGTAACAGGAGCAGCCATAGTATTAGTAATGGTAGTAACAGCAGAAGTGATCAATGCCAGTATTGCTAATAGAAGTGTAAAAATTAATGATATTATACTTAATTAATTATTATATACATTTCATTAAAAATGTTACTTTAAGTGGCGGATTAGCTGAGGGTATTATATACATACATTACATACATCTATATGTATACTACAGGGGGTCTGTGGATCTTGTACTTTGTGTTGGGCATAGGAGGGCATTATATTGTGAATGTGAATTAAAAGGGGGAGTTATATTGGGGTCCACAAGGGGGCACTTAGGGGGGACAATGTACTGTCTTTGGGCACTAAGGAGAGTATTATACTGTGTCTGTGTACTAAAAGGGCATTATACTGTGTGTTGGGCGCTCCGCCTGTAATCCCCCGACACCCACCCCCACCATCACCACCACCTTTGGAAAGTTCTACCTGCAGTGTTGGATCTCATAAAGTACAATGTCACGAATGGAAAAGTAGATAGTTATGGAGAGTGTCCAGCAGGTGGAGACACAGCACTAATGGCCAAGAGAGAGTGAAAGAGAATAAGACAGAAACAGACAGCGCGAGAAAGAAAGAAAGAAAGAAAGAAAGAAAGAAAGAAAGAAAGAGGAGAGGACGAGCTAGCTGCAGGAAAAACCGAAGTGGCAACACTTTTCACAGACGTTTCCATAGATATAATTGACATAATTTTCGAAAACAGCACCGATTAAGGAAATTGCAGCAGGTCCACTACATGTATTTTTCTGCAATGTGTGCATGAGATTTGCTAGAATCTCATCCACTAAACAGAGACTCTACAACATCTAAAGGAACGAGATGATAAGAACATGTATCAAGTGAGAACTGATCACTAAACTCAGGTACGAGAAAAACAGGACCCGGCGATCACATGACCATCTGGTGCCTCTCTACTCCCCTTATATATGACACACTACACCTAGGAAAGCCCCCAAAAAACTAAAAACACATCATATAAAATAGCAAAGGTTGGTAAAGACTTGCAAACTTTCTAAAAAGTGGTTATTTAGAATTGAAACCCTCCGGCCATTAAGGTGTTAAGGCAAATCTGTATCTCAGGTCTGCTACACCCAAAATAAAACAGAGCAGTGTTTGAGGCCATTGGGTTGACTCAGGTAAGTGACCTCTTAGGGCGCACTCATCATACATGGGCTTGTTTGGCGTTAGATAACTCTTAGCAAATCTCTAGCTACGAAAATCCCCAAACTTCCGGAGGTGATAAATGTTACAAGTTACAATGGAAGATTTCTCAAGGATCATCTCAAGCATCACAGTGAATATTTCTGGTGTGACAGGCCATTCTTGAGTCCACGCTACACCCGCATTGGAAGCCATATTCTTCTCAATCCAATGCATCCAAAAAAATATAAAGCGATTGTGCAAATAACCCACAGACGGCGCACGTCCCGCAGATGGGTAAGGTGGAGTGTCATCTGTGATCAAGGATCCCAAATATCGGCAAAGAATGTCCTCACATCTTCAATGTTGGCTGGATGCCATTTGATCCTGATGGCCTGTTCAAGTCTGCATTTGTTTCTGTTTGTATTGTGAATATGTTTCAATTCCTGGATATTGTTCCTGGTATTTCCTGGTTCCATCCCTGACCTGTTCCTGGACCCTCTGGTTCCTGGCATCTCCTGGTCCAGAGTCTGGTTTGTCCCTGGTATCTCCTGTCCCTTGTATCTCCTAGTTCGATCTGAAATTTGTTCCTGGTTTATACATCATGTCCATGATCCTGATTCCATCTCCATTCCTGGTGTCCATACTCCTGATCTGCTCCTGGTGCCCGAGTTCTGGTCCACTTCAGTTGAATCCCTTTCCTTGCTGTACCTATTTTGAGATTGCAACCTTGGAATTCTCTACAGTGCGGTCAATTGCATGAAGGTTAAAGGGTAAAGGTCAGGTGACCTTTAAATTCTGTTGGTTGCAACCTCAAAAATTCACATCCAAAATGGTACCTATGCTGTAAACTGTACACACGCCTGACAACCATATTTACTGTCTGCAGCAAAATAACCTTTACCCGTAACATGGAACGTGTTTATCGTCTGTAACTATGGAATGAAAAGGATTTCTATAGAAGATGTGGAGTCAAAATAGAAAGATTGGAAAGGTTTTGATAGCCCTTAAAGGAAAAAGTTCAGTCAACCCCTAAAAATAAGTCATGAGTCATTATATAGATTTTGCATACGAATTCTGATTACACATTGTATTAGCTGTATTTTCTCCACTGATACAGTATAGTCTCTACATCGTTGTAGCTTGTGGCTATCCTCATTGTAGGAACTTGTAGCTATCCCACCCATGCTAACTACTGCCTGAAGACTTGGCTAAGGTTTATGGATCTTCATAGACAGTAAAATCCATGTATAACATAGAGCAAGCAATGCAATTCTCAACACAAGTACTCAGTAACCCTACTGAGCTCTGAACTTGCAGGTCCACAAGCAGAAATGTAATCCTAAATATCCTGAAGAAAGAAAAGCAATGCAGTTCACAGTTACTGCAGGTACACATACCCTGTGTCTTTGCTAGTACGTCGGATTGATGCCTCAATCTGAAGTACCGTATGTTTTCCAAAGTGTAGAAACATAGAAAATTGACAGCAAGTAAGATCACATTATCCAATGTATGGCATTAGTTAAACCCCTGCAATGTTTATTAAAAAGTTAAAGGGCATGTTCACTTTTTCAAGGAGAAAGTGTGAGAGTATAAAGTAGTTTCACAGGGAACATCCACTGAGCTCTGATCTTGAAGCTCCGTAAGCCGAAGTGATATCATGGACATCCTTACAAAGGAAACAATACGGAAATCAGCCAATGGCCTCTACGATGACATTACAGCAGATACAAATGTCCGGAGTCTTTTTGCAAGTCTGTGATATTGATTCCTCAATATGAAATAACACATAGCTTACAAAAAGGGAAACATATAAGATTGACAGCAAAAGAGACCACGAGGTCCAATGTACGACATTAAACTCCTGCAGTATTTATTAATGACTTAAAGGCAATGTCCATCTTTGCAAGGAGAATGGGAGCAAGTACAATATCACACAGAACTCCCACTGAGCTCTGCACTTGCAGCTGCACAAGCAGAAATGTAATTCTAAATATTCTGGAAAAAAAAGAAACAATACCGAAATCAGCCAATGAGCTCCAGGGTCACGGTTACAGCAGGTGCACAAATCCAGTGTCCTTGTAAGTCTGTGCTATTGATGCCTCCATACAAATACCATGTAGTTTCCATTGAGCACACGATGCTTCCAGTCTGTCCTTATATTATCATTTTTAGTAGTTTGGGAGAGCCCCTGATGCCTCTGCCTGGCCCTATAGGGAATTGTTAGTTGCAAAGTCAGAAGTCCATTTTTTTGGCTGCAAATCAAATGTACAAATCTCAAACACAAAGTTATCAATTCCAAAGTCCAAGTCCATACAAAGGCACGGAAGGTTTATCTCCTGAATAAAAATAGTTTTCTGGAAATCAATATCTATATTTACCTAAGAAGGATGTTATATCAGATCATCTGCGCTTACGGTGATGCTGGGAAGTAGGTGCCACATGGAAGGGCTGCAGTTACATGCAAGTATATAATGCAAGTATATGTCATTTCTATTGGCATAAACCATAATAATATCTGGTGTGCAAAACACTAACATGGTTGAAAGTCTTTGCAAAATCTGGCATAGAAGATGTAATAAATCTGCCCTATTAAGTTAAGTAAGGGAGCGTTCACAGGACCACATGCACTGTACAGGGATGGTTGGTACCCAGATTGGCATATGTGTGCTGTCTGTGTTTTTCAATAATCCGCACACCAAGATCAAGCCACAAAATACTGTCTAGAACACTGTCAGGACTCCTAGGAACCTATCTATAATACATAGTGTATGACACTGTCAGGGCTCCTAGGAACCTATCTATAATACATAGTGTATGACACTGTCAGGGCTCCTAGGAACCTATCTATAATACATAGTGTATGACACTGTCAGGGCTCCTAGGAACCTATCTATAATACATAGTGTATGACACTGTCAGGGCTCCTAGGAACCTATCTATAATACATAGTGTATGACACTGTCAGGGCTCCTAGGAACCTATCTATAATACATAGTGTATGACACTGTCAGGGCTCCTAGGAACCTATCTATAATACATAGTGTATGACACTGTCAGGGCTCCTAGGAACCTATCTATAATACATAGTGTATGACACTGTGAGGGCTCCTAGGAACCTATCTATAATACATAGTGTATAACAATGTCAGGGCTCCTAGGACTATATATATCTATAATACATAGTGTATGACACTGTCAGGACTCCTAGGAACCTATCTATAAAACATAGTGTATAACACTGTCAGGGCTGCTAGGACTATATACTATATATCTATAATACATAGTGTATGACACTGTGAGGGCTCCTAGGAACCTATCTATAAAACATAGTGTATAACACTGTCAGGGCTGCTAGGACTATATACTATATATCTATAATACATAGTGTATGACACTGTGAGGGCTCCTAGGAACCTATCTATAAAACATAGTGTATAACACTGTCAGGGCTGCTAGGACTATATACTATATATCTATAATACATAGTGTATGACACTGTGAGGGCTCCTAGGAACCTATCTATAATACATAGTGTATGACACTGTCAGGACTCCTAGGAACCTATCTATAAAACATAGTGTATAACACTGTCAGGGCTGCTAGGACTATATATATCTATAATACATAGTGTATGACACTGTGAGGGCTCCTAGGAACCTATCTATAATACATAGTGTATGACACTGTCAGGACTCCTAGGAACCTATCTATAAAACATAGTGTATAACACTGTCAGGGCTGCTAGGACTATATATATCTATAATACATAGTGTATGACCCTGTCAGGGCTCCTAGGAATCTATCCATAACACATAGTGTATGACACTGTCAGGACTCCTAGGAACCTATCTATAAAACATAGTGTATAACACATAGTGTGGCCTGGATGCTTGACATCAACACAAGGAAAACACAAGATCGAGGAAGCCCAAAAGAGTTAAGGGAAGGTGAATATAATTTTTTTTTTTTTTTATCACGCTCTTGGCCTCTACCTATTCAGTGGCCATCTTAGTGCACCCAAGACAAATGTCTGTCTCTTCAGTTTTGTGAAAAAATGAACAAGATGGAATATTCGGGTTGATCCCGGCTCGGTATGAATCTGTTCCCCTTCTCTAGCTGTAACATTCTGGGCCAATGGATGGCTGTCTGGTGATGACCTAGGACATTGGAGAACCACCAGAGCAGAAACCATAACCCAGACATGACAATCTAATCCTCTGACTGTACTGGGTATATTTACAGTATAAGCAGCTTTTTCTCTGACTTGACAGTTATATATATAAGGAGAATGATTTCCAAGGGTGGACCCGGTTGGGCGCGACAGCTGTTCTTTTTGTTCACTGACTATGTGACTTTTAACCTTCAGACAACTGTAAGAGAATTACTAAACAGTAACAGAAGAGATTTTTCTTAGCACCAGCAGACAATACAGTTTGGCTTTTCCCTTATTTTTTGCAGGCACAAAGGCAAAAACTTGAATCAACTTGTAGGAATGACTTGGGGCATGTACCAACTCTATAGACTATATATGTGATTTTTCATTTCTTGAACCCCAGGGGGGTCTAATCATTAATACAATGTATTGCAATGTTAATGAATTGCAATATCTTGTAACATAGCACTGCTTCCATTACAGGCTGCATAGAGGAGTCTGTAATAGAATAAGTACAATGACAAGTCTGGGAGCCTTTAAAAGGCTGTCATAATAAAGGATTGTTGGCTGTAGATCTCACACCAGGATCTAGTCTCTGCACTCGAGGCAGGAGAGGGTTCAGTGCCTGTGATCAGTGCAGTGGTTGAGCGGCCACAATATTTAAATACCTAACATCTGTTGTTTGGAAATGGTTAAAGACGACCTTTCACCACCTCCACCATCTCTAACTCTTTCCATCATTCAATAGACACTGCTCTACTGATTCTGGCACAGTTTAAACTTTTCCTCTAGCCCCAGTAGAGAGTCAGATTAGCATATTGGGTGCTATTCCAATTGCTCAGGAATAGTGGGGGCTAGAGGAAAAAATTCCAAGTGCACAGGAATCAGTAGAGCGGTGTCTATTGAAAGATGCAAAACATTGAGGTTGGAAGAAGTGGTGAAAGGTCCCCTTTAAAGGGAGTCTGTCAGCAGTAAATTCATTCCAAATCACAGGACCTCGTAGAGGGGATTCTATAGTGTCCTCTGTTATACAGCTTTGGAGCCCTATTTTCATTTAAATTGAAATTTTGTTCATATGAGAGGAAAGGGGTTTGGAGTGTCTTAACTTGCTGGAGCTTTGGTCTCATTTCTAGCAAAGCACGGTACTCTATCACCGTATTCTATCATTGTACTCTATCACCGTATTCTATCATTGTACTCTATCACTGTACTTTATCACCGTAATCTATCACCGTACTCTCTCAGCATACTCTATCACTATACTCTATCACTGTATTCTATCACTGTACTCTATCACTGTACTCTATCACCGTATTCTATCATTGTACTCTATCACTGTACTTTATCACCGTAATCTATCACCGTACTCTCTCAGCGTACTCTATCACTATACTCTATCACTGTATTCTATCACTGTACTCTATCACTGTACTCTATCACCGTATTCTATCATTGTACTCTATCACTGTACTTTATCACCGTAATCTATCACCGTACTCTCTCAGCGTACTCTATCACTATAATCTATCACTGTATTCTATCACTATACTCTATCACTGTACTCTATCACTGTACTCTATCACTGTACTTTATCACCGTAATCTATCACCGTACTCTCTCAGCGTACTCTATCACTGTATTCTATCACTGTACTCTATCACCGTAATCTATCACCGTACTCTCTCAGCGTACTCTATCATTGTACTCTATCACTATATTTTATGGCTGTACTCTATCACCATACTCCATCACTGTACTCTATCATCGTACTCTATCACTGTACCTCATCATTAGACTCCATCACTGTACACTATCACTGTACTCTATCACTGTACCTCATCATTAGACTCCATCACTGTACACTATCACTGTACTCTATCACTGTACCCTATCACTGTACTCCATCACCGTATTCTATCAGCATACTCTATCACCGTATTCTATCACTGTACTCTATCACTGTACTTTATCACTGTACTCTATCACCGTACTCCATCTCTGTACTCCATCACTGTACTGTATCATCGTACTCTATCACTGTACCCCATCATTGGACTCCATCACCGTACGCTATCACTGTACTCTATCAACGTACTCTATCACTGTACTCTATCAACTTACTCTATCATTTTACACCATCACTGGACTCCATCACTGTACTCTATCAGCATACTCTATCACTGTACTATATCACCGTACTCTATCACTTTACTATATCACTGTATCACCATACTCTTTCACCGTACTCTATCACCGTACTCTATCATTGTACTCTATCATCGTACTCTATCACTGTACCATATCACCGTATTCTATCATTGTACTCTATCTGTACTGTACTGTACTATATCACTGTATCACCATACTCTATCAGTGTACTCTATCACTGTACTATATCACCGTACTCTATCACTGTATCACCGTACTCTATCACCGTATTCTATCATTGTACTCTATCACTGTACTCTATCACCGTATTCTATCATTGTACTCTATCACTGTACTCTATCACCGTATTCTATCATTGTACTCTATCACTGTACTCTATCACCGTATTCTATCATTGTACTCTATCACTGTACTCTATCACCGTATTCTATCATTGTACTCTATCACTGTACTCTATCATTGTACTCTATCACTGTACTCTATCACCGTACTCTATCACTGTATTATATCACTGTACTCTATCACCGTATTCTATCATTGTACTCCATCACTATATCACTGTACTATATCACTGTATCACCGTACTCTATCACCGTACTATATCACCATATTCTATCATTGTACTCCATCACTATATCACTGTACTATATCATTGTACTCCATCACTGTACTATATCACCGTATTCTATCATTGTACTCCATCACTATATCACCGTACTCTATCACTGTACTCTGTTTTTGTGATACAGATGTAAATCCTCTCCAACGTGACTCAGTTCACAAAGTCTCTGCACACAACCCATTGTCTTCAGACAATATGGCGTATGTGTATCTAGCTATTGAGAATTCCATTATCCCTGTGCCAAGTCAAAGCAACACAAGAGAGTGGAGCACACGAGACCTTTAGTAAACCTGCACAGCTTTTACATCTGTACTAGGTGAATTGTGCCTGACGCTCCGAGCAAATATAAACCTGTTTACTGTGTGGTTTACGTTTCCATAATCCATTAAGACAGAATTAGCAGTCGCTGGTTTTCTCTTACAACACAAACAAAGAGCAAGGACAAGGATACGGTTGGCTCACGCTAAGACTGAGGACCCATGTTCCAGAAATACAGTTTCTTTTTGTTTAGATTTTGCAGTATTTTTAGTTTCAGCCCCCAATATGCTAATGAGGCTCCCTACTGGCAGGTGGGCAGTCCAGGGATGACTGCCCATCTGACAATACGGAGATTAATTGCTCAGGAATGGTGGGGCTACAGAATAAATTCCAACTGTGCTGGAATCAGTGGAAGAGCTCCTATTAAAGAATGCAAAGAGTTGTTCAAAGTGGAGAAAGGTCCTCCTTAAAGGGGTGTTGCAGTATAATAAAAAATAAATTATACTCACCTATCCCTGGTCCTCTGTTCGGGCACTGTTAGTGCAGGGGCTCAGGTGACTGCTGCAGTCAGTGATGGCCTCAGTGGTCACATGTTGGGTAATGGTGACATCACTGCAGATACATCATGTGAACATTAAGCTCAATGATTGACTGCAGTGGTCACCTGAACCCTCACATTTCCAGTGCATGTAGTCAATAGAGCGGAGGGAATGGGGGTTCCACCACCACAACCAAGGACGAGGGGTGGGTGATGGTCATTTCTTTGTTGGATTTTATGCCCATCCTCATTTAGTTTTTAAATGATTCCATTTCAGACTCCAAAAAAGGGCCAGTCCTTAAATGGGTTGATATCGAAAACGTAAATTTAGATGAAGATCTTGGGTGTATTCACCCCAATGACTTGACACAAGTTGCGATGTCAACGTCAACCAGTGACGAACATCATCACCCACGATTTTCCAAAACATTGGCTTGATATCTGCTATTAAATAAATATAGGCTGAGATTCCTCCTGCTGTGCAATCAGACCAGCACACCTTTCCCCAACAAATTACTCACATCACTATATTTAGCTGCCCCACGCACACACCGAGCTGGACGAGGACCAAATCACTAGGAATTATTACTATGGTTCCATCATCCAAGGTGAATGACCTTGTCATATACATCAACAACCGCCCTCTAGGGCCATATATAAATAGCCCATGGGGAGACTCGGAGCCCTTTTTCTTAACTTAACACCTGCCTGGCTGAAATTTTCTCTGTGGACTATATTGATGTTTTATACCGTGCAATATGAGACTATATGCAAAGAAGATGATTCTCCTTGGACTGAGTCTTCTGGTTGTTGGTAAGATCATTTGTTATGATGTCATTTGTAATCAGAGGGATCAAATGATCTCCGCAAAAAAATTTTTGGATAGTGTATACTTTATCCAAAAATTATAAACTTAACAGTCCTCGATTCCTCTAACCAATGTTCTGCGACGTCTGAGAACAAAGGTTCAAAAAAATTTTTGTTGGGACACCCTATGCAATTTAAAAAAAAATTAAAAATAAAAATTCTCAGGACATCCCAAGCAAATTTTTTTTTTTTTAATTGTAACACATATATATATATATATATATATATATATATATATATCAATATTTTGCAATGTTTTATTCAAGGGGTGTTCCTAACAATTTTTTTTCCCTGCGGAGGATTAAAAAAAAATAAAAATTAAAAAACATTATGCTCATCTCTCCATTCAGCCAGGAGCCCAGGAGTCTCTGTTGGGGTCCTTGGTCTTAGGCCTTATTCGCACATCCACAATTTTTTAGACACATCAGATGCCTGTGATTTTCAGGTACAGAATTCTACCCTGCCGCCTCCATGGTCGATCAACTTTTTTTAAAAAAAATATTTTCCATGATTTTTGATAGTCTATGGGTCTGTGAAAGACAGTCAGCACATGGATGGCACGTGTGTGCGGTCCATGATGGTCACAGAGGCTTTAATGGAGCTCCATGGTCTGCAAAATGGACCAAATGGAACATGTTCTTGTTCCAAAGACCATTGTTCCATGGAAACCAATAGACTTCTACATGTACCCATTTACAAATAGGGTTAACATGAATGAGTCGTGATGTCCATGGTCCACATGTGAGCAAGTCAGTCGGTAGCTGACTGACGATTCTCCGTTTTAGCAAAGCAGCACGGCTCAGCCAATGATTGACCTTATCACTCACGTGTAGGACAAAGGATCGGAACCAGGGGAACCGAGACCCAAACAGAGTCTCTCCACTGGATCCATGACTGAATGGAAAGGTGAAAAAAAATTGGAAAAATTTACAAATCCACCGTTTCCTTCTGACGTATACTTGATATTAACCCATTTGGTAGAAACAACCTCTGGCAGGTGTGTTTTGTTGTTTTTTTTTTTTTTTTTTTTTAATAATTGTCTAAAGCTCTGATATTAAAGAGAACCTGTCAGGGCAATTTGGGACACTGAACCATCCACAGGTTCCACTGGATTGGGGGGGGGGGGGGGTTAGTGTCCCAATAGCCATGTTTTAACCCCTTAAGGACCAGGCCATTTTTTGGTTTCGCATTTTCGTTTTTCCCTCCTCACATTTCAAGAGCCATAACTTTTTCATTTTTCAGTTCACAGAGTCACATGATGGCTTATTGTTTGCGGGACAAATTGTACTTTGTAATGGCATCATTCAATATGCTGTGCAATGTACTGGGAAGCTGGAAAAAAATTCAGAATGAGGTGCAATTGGAGAAAAAATGCATTTGCGCCATTTTCTTATGGGTTTAATTTTTACAGCGTTCACTGTTTGGTACAAATGACATGTTACCTGTGTTCTACGTGTCAGTACAAACGCGGTGATACCAAATTTATATAGTATTTGAAATGTTTTGATACTTTTAAAAAAATGATAAACTTTGCAAAATAGAAAAAAAAATTTGTGTCATCATGTTCTAACACCTGTAACTTTTTCATATTTCCATGTATGGAGCTGGTTGTGGTGTCTTTTTATGCGGGACAAGATGACGTTTCTATTGATACCATTTGAGGAAAGATCTGATAGTTTGATCACTTTTTATTAAATTTTTTATAGGAGGCAAAGTGTTGAAAAAAACGCTTTTTGGCTGTTTTTTTTTTTTTTGCCGCTACGCCGTTCGCAGTACGGGATAAATGTTTTAATATTCTAATAGTTCGGGCATTTTGGAGCGCGGGGATACCTAATATGTTTATGTTTAATGTTCTTTAATTACTTTTATAGCTAATCTAGGGAAAGGGGGGTGATTTGAACTTTTATATTTTTTTTATTTTTTTAATACTTTTAAAAACTTTTTTTTTTCTTCTGTTACATTTATGATCAGACCCCTTAGGTACCTTGAAACCTCGGGGGTCTGATCGCTCATACTATTCACTGCAATACTACAGTACTGCAGTGAATAGCAGAATCCCAGCACTTCTATTAGAGGCGGCCTCTGGCATCGTGTAATAGATCTAGTGCAGAGACAAGCCTGGAAGCCTTCAATAGGCTTCCGGCTGTCAGAGCAACCGATCACCGCCCTCTTGTGACGTTCAGGAGGGCGGCGATCGGGGAAACATGGCGGCGCCCATGCCGCCTGCGCTGTTTACACGCTGCGGTCGCGTTTGACCGCAGTGTGTAAAGGATTAACAGCAGTGATCGGCTCGGGCACCGACCGCTGCTGTTATTGGCAGGTCCTGGCTGTATTATACAGCCGGCATCTGCCGTGTATGGAGCGAGCTCAGCGTGTGAGCTCGCTCTATACATCCCCATGCGACCCATGACGTACAGTTACGTCGCTAACCATTTTTCCCCTTATTTGAAAAAACAAACCTTTATTTTTACGTAGAGATGAGTCGGGTGAGTCTTATGGGGCTCATCTCTGGTGCTCCCGGCACCTGCGGAGTTCTTCACCCTGGCTTCACTGCGCAAGGGATAGAGGTGCGGGGGCGTGAAGTCGTAGTGCCCTCCTCTGGGTTCACTGAAGAACTGTACCGGCATGAGGAGAACAGCTGCCGGGTATTATTCTTAGTCTGGGCATGGACGGCTTTATTACGGGGGCGAGTTGGAACCCTAAAGCCCCAGTGAATAAGGTCCTGTGGGTGGTTTAGTGTCCCCAAATGCCCTGATAGGTTCCTGTTAAATGTAAAAATGGTTTCCTTCTTCCATTGAGAATTTTTGCTGTGCAATGTTTAATGCCGTTCTTGCAGGCACAAACCGTTTCTGCACCTTGATAATATCTGGGGTGGCCATATACGTGTACAGTATGTCGGCAGAACTCACAGACCATCTAATGTGCCTAGGGCCTCCCTACTCTCGCTTTACAGTAGATATTGGGGGGGCGAACCGTTGAGATGTTAAATCGTAACCTGCCCAATACCTTTTGGTCCCCGGGGAGATATGGCACCACCAAAAATGTCTGAGAGAGACTTTCTCCACTCTCCATATTCAGAACATCCACATGTCCACCAAGGATTTCCACAAGCATTGAGCCAACAAGAATCTCATGTGTGTGGCCAGCCTCAAATCTTGGCCATTTAAGAGCCCCCAGTTCTTGCTTCAGTCAGTGCTTAGGGTGATTGTAAGGTCCACTTTCTACTGAGATGGTCTCACATTCTCCTCAAGTCACTGCTGATACATTAAAAAAGTCATCTTACCGTCTATGGTGAACCATTCTACGATCCATCAAAGAAAAGTCCCACCTCAAGACATTTCCACCACCATTGGAATGCTGTGAAACATGTCATAGGCATAATGAAAGCCATTTTCTTAAAGGGATTTCCCACCAAAGAAACTTATCCCCTATTTATAGGAAAAGGGTATCTGCTGGTATTTTGCTCCCCAGTCTGAATAGAGGGGTTGTCAATGCTGACTTTGACGGTCCCATAGAAATGAATGAATCAGGTCTTTCCAACCACTGCTCTATTCAGAATGGGGAGCAATATATTCACAATTTGGTGATTTATGGGAGTCCCAGCAGTGAGACCCTCACTGTTCATTTTGTGGAAAGGGGATAGGTTCCCCTTTCAAGAGAGTCTATCACTAGAACCTTCCATATCACCCCGCAGATAGATAGGTTAGGGTTACCTGAATCATACAATGTTTTCTACTTGTGAATCACTGCCTCCATGGCTGAGATGTCGCTGTTTTCATCATTTCAGCAAATGAGCTGTTTGGAGCACCAAGGACATAGGCATTGCTCCAAAGAGGTCAATGGCATATTAACTAACATTGAGATGACTTATCAATGGAGGCAGCGATTCACAAGGGGAAAACAATGTTTGATTCAGGTAATACTAACCTATCTATCTGCAGGGCTGGGGTGATATGCAGGTTCTGGGAAAACTAACCTATCTATCTGCATCGCTGAGGCAATATGCTGGTTCTGGTGACAGTAACCTATCTATCTGCAGGGCTGGGGTGATATGCTGGTTCTGGTGACAGTAACCTATCTATCTGCAGGGCTGGGGTGATATGCTGGTTCTGGGAAAACTAACCTATCTATCTGCATCGCTGAGGCAATATGCTGGTTCTGGTGACAGTAACCTATCTATCTGCAGGGCTGGGGTGATATGCTGGTTCTGGTGACAGTAACCTATCTATCTGCAGGGCTGGGGTGATATGCTGGTTCTGGGAAAACTAACCTATCTATCTGCATCGCTGAGGCAATATGCTGGTTCTGGTGACAGTAACCTATCTATCTGCAGGGCTGGGGTGATATGCTGGTTCTGGTGACAGTAACCTATCTATCTGCAGGGCTGGGGTGATATGCTGGTTCTGGGAAAACTAACCTATCTATCTGCATCGCTGAGGCAATATGCTGGTTCTGGTGACAGTAACCTATCTATCTGCAGGACTGGGGTGATATGCTGGTTCTGGTGACAGTAACCTATCTATCTGCAGGGCTGGGGTGAAATACTTGTTCTGGTGAAACTAACCTATCTATCTGCAGGGCTGGGGTGATATGCTGGTTCTGGTGAAACTAACCTATCTGTCTGCAGGGCTGGGGTGATATACTGGTTCTGGCGACACTAATCTTTCTATCTGCAGGGTTGAGGTGATATACTGGATCTGGGGACACTAACCTATCTATCTGCAGGGCTGGGGTGATATGCTGGTTCTGGTGACACTAACCTATCTATCTGCAGGGCTGGAGTGATATGCTGGTTCTGGTGAAACTAACCTATCTGTCTGCAGGGCTGGGGTGATATGCTGGTTCTGGTCACACTAACCTATCTATCTGTAGGGTTGGAGTGATATTCTGGCTCTGGTCACACTAACCTATCTATCTGCAGGACTGGGGTGATATGCTGGTTCTGGTGACACTAACCTATCTATCTGCAGGGCTGGGGGGGATATGCTGGTTCTGGTCACACTAACCTATCTATCTGTAGGGTTGGGGTGATATTCTGGCTCTGGTCACACTAACCTATCTATCTGCAGGGATGGGGTGATATGCTGGTTCTGGTGACACTAACCTATCTATCTGCAGGGCTGGGGGGGATATGCTGGTTCTGGTCAAACTAACCTATCTATCTGTAGGGTTGGGGTGATATTCTGGCTCTGGTCACACTAACCTATCTATCTGTAGGGTTGGGGTGATATTCTGGCTCTGGTCACACTAACCTATCTATCTGCAGGGCTGGGGTGATATGCTGGTTATGGTGACACTAACC
Organism: Leptodactylus fuscus; assembly: GCF_031893055.1. Taxonomy (NCBI): domain Eukaryota; kingdom Metazoa; phylum Chordata; class Amphibia; order Anura; family Leptodactylidae; genus Leptodactylus; species Leptodactylus fuscus. The sequence continues at coordinate 81,255,394 of NC_134275.1, forward strand.
TATCTATCTGCAGGGCTGGGGTGATATGCTGGTTCTGGTGACACTAACCTATCTGCAGGGCTGGGGTGATATGCTGGTTCTTATGACACTAACCTATCTATCTGCAGGGCTGGGGTGATATGCTGGTTCTGGTGACACTAACCTATCTATCTGCAGGGCTGGAGTGATATGCTGGGTCTGGTGACACTAACCTATCTATCTGCAGGGCTGGGGTGATATGCTGGTTCTGGTGACACTAACCTATCTATCTGCAGGACTGGGGTGATATGCTGGTTCTGGTGACACTAACCTATCTATCTGCAGGGCTCGGGTGATATGCTGGTTCTGGTGACACTAATCTTTCTATCTGCAGGGTTGAGGTGATATACTGAATCTGGGGACACTAACCTATCTATCTGCAGGGCTGGGGTGATATGCTGGTTCTTATGACACTAACCTATCTATCTGCAGGGCTGGGGTGATATGCTGGTTCTGGTGACACTAACCTATCTATCTGCAGGGCTGGGGTGATATGCTGGTTCTGGTGACACTAACCTATCTATCTGCAGGACTGGGGTGATATGCTGGTTCTGGTTACACTAACCTATCTATCTGCAGGACTGGGGTGATATGCTGGATCTGGGGACACTAACCTATCTCTCTGCAGGGCTGGGGGGATATGCTGGTTCTGGTCACACTAACCTATCTATCTGTAGGGTTGGGGTGATATTCTGGCTCTGGTCACACTAACCTATCTGTCTGCAGGACTAGGGTGATATGCTGGTTCTGGTGACACTAACCTATCTGTCTGCAGGGATGGGGTGATATGCTGGTTCTGGTGACACTAACCTATCTATCTGCAGGGCTGGAGTGATATGCTGGGTCTGGTGACACTAACCTATCTATCTGCAGGGCTGGGGTGATATGCTGGTTCTGGTGACACTAACCTATCTATCTGCAGGACTGGGGTGATATGCTGGTTCTGGTGACACTAACCTATCTATCTGCAGGGCTGGGGTGATATGCTGGTTCTGGTGACACTAATCTTTCTATCTGCAGGGTTGAGGTGATATACTGGATCTGGGGACACTAACCTATCTATCTGCAGGGCTCGGGTGATATGCTGGTTCTGGTGACACTAATCTTTCTATCTGCAGGGTTGAGGTGATATACTGGATCTGGGGACACTAACCTATCTATCTGCAGGGCTGGGGGGATATGCTGGATCTGGTGACACTAACCTATCTATCTGCAGGGCTGGGGTGATATGCTGGGTCTGGTGACAGTAACCTATCTATCTGCAGGGCTGGGGTGATATGTTGGTTCTGGTGACAGTAACCTATCTATCTGCAGGGCTGGGGTGATATGCTGGTTCTGGTGACACTAACCTATCTATCTGCAGGACTGGGGTGATATGCTGGTTCTGGTTACACTAACCTATCTATCTGCAGGACTGGGGTGATATGCTGGATCTGGGGACACTAACCTATCTATCTGCAGGGCTGGGGGGATATGCTGGTTCTGGTCACACTAACCTATCTATCTGTAGGGTTGGGGTGATATTCTGGCTCTGGTCACACTAACCTATCTGTCTGCAGGACTGGGGTGATATGCTGGTTCTGGTGACACTAACCTATCTGTCTGCAGGGATGGGGTGATATGCTGGTTCTGGTGACACTAACCTATCTATCTGCAGGGCTGGAGTGATATGCTGGGTCTGGTGACACTAACCTATCTATCTGCAGGGCTGGGGTGATATGCTGGTTCTGGTGACACTAACCTATCTATCTGCAGGACTGGGGTGATATGCTGGTTCTGGTGACACTAACCTATCTATCTGCAGGGCTGGGGTGATATGCTGGTTCTGGTGACACTAATCTTTCTATCTGCAGGGTTGAGGTGATATACTGGATCTGGGGACACTAACCTATCTATCTGCAGGGCTGGGGTGATATGCTGGGTCTGGTGACAGTAACCTATCTATCTGCAGGGCGGGGGTGATATGCTGGTTCTGGTGACAGTAACCTATCTATCTGCAGGGCTGGGATGATATGCTGGTTCTGGTGACAGTAACCTATCTATCTGCAGGGCTGGGGTGATATGCTGGTTCTTATGACACTAACCTATCTATCTGCAGGGCTGGGGTGATATGCTGGGTCTGGTGACAGTAACCTATCTATCTGCAGGACTGGGGTGGTATGCTGGTTCTGGTGACAGTAACCTATCTATCTGCAGGGCTGGGGTGATATGCTGGTTCTGGTGACAGTAACCTATCTATCTGCAGGGCTGGGGTGATATGCTGGTTCTGGTGACACTAACCTATCTATCTGCAGGACTGGGGTGATATGCTGGTTCTGGTGACAGTAATCTATCTATCTGCAGGGCTGGGGTGATATGCTGGTTCTGGTGACAGTAACCTATCTATCTGCAGGACTGGGGTGATATGCTGGTTCTGGTGACAGTAACCTATCTATCTGCAGGGCTGGGGTGATATGCTGGTTCTGGTGACAGTAACCTATCTATCTGCAGGGCTGGGGTGATATGCTGGGTCTGGTGACAGTAACTGGGGTGATATGCTGGTTCTGGTGACAGTAACCTATCTATCTGCAGGGCTGGGGTGATATGCTGGTTCTGGTGACAGTAACCTATCTATCTGCAGGGCTGGGGTGATATGCTGGTTCTGGTGACAGTAACCTATGTATCTGCAGGACTGAGGTGATATGCTGGTTCTGGTGACAGTAACCTATCTATCTGCAGGGCTGGGGTGATATGCTGGTTCTGGTGACAGTAACCTATCTATCTGCAGGGCTGGGGTGATATGCTGGTTCTGGTGACACTAACCTATCTATCTGCAGGACTGGAGTGATATGCTGATTCTGGTGACAGTAACCTATCTATCTGCAGGGCTGGGGTGATATGATGGATCTGGTGACAGTAACCTATCTATCTGCAGGGCTGGGGTGATATGCTGGTTCTGGTGACAGTAACCTATCTATCTGCAGGACTGGGGTGATATGCTGGTTCTGGTGACACTAACCTATCTATCTGCAGGGCTGGGGTGATATGCTGGTTCTGGTGACAGTAACCTATCTATCTGCAGGGCTGGGGTGATATGCTGGGTCTGGTGACAGTAACCTATCTATCTGCAGGGCTGGGGTGATATGCTGGTTCTGGTGACAGTAACCTATCTATCTGCAGGGCTGGGGTGATATGCTGGGTCTGGTGACAGTAACCTATCTATCTGCAGGGCTGGGGTGATATGCTGGCTCTGGTGACAGTAACCTATCTATCTGCAGGGCTGGGGTGATATGCTGGGTTATACTGACAAACTGCCTTTAAGGGCTCTGAGATCTCAATGGATTTAGGCATGGTGATACTAGAATTTCTTACAAATATTATTGCAAAGCCAATGATTATATTTTCCATACGTTCTCCATCTATAACATTTCACCAAGTTTGGTTTGCTCAGTATCAGGATATTAGATCACTGTAGATTTCTACAGAAGTTGAATAGTTGTATTTCCCCCTGGTGGTATGGTTAGACCCCCTCCCACCTTCTACCACCTTAATTTAGGCTTTATTCCCATTATCGTGCCCCTGATCCATTGGTTTGTGTAATGTCCTGCTCTCCTACCACCAAGGCCTCTCTTTGAGGTTACTCCCATGTCCACTTTCCACTGGACCGCGTGACCAGTGTGTTATAAAAATCGGACAAAGTTTTTGGGATCCATGAACATGGGTCCTACATGGATGTAAATCGGCTGCTTTTCATGGTTGATTTCCATCATAGTCATCTGATTTTCGCCTTGACATCCTCTCGTTACAGAAGAGACAGCTTGATGTGCTGTTGATCCCTTAACCCTTATCTTTTATCTCCTTAGGTATTTATGGCTCAGTGCTCGGTACATCGCATGACTCAAAACCCACGCCATGTAAACATAAAACTCATAGTATGTTCCAATCTTTATCGATGGTAAAACTGATGGATCTGTCGTGTAAGCCAGAGTGCTATCTAAGGGTAGGGCCACACAGGATGGCACTGACATGGCCACCACGAGGCCAACAATCACATCCGCAAGGGGTCAAACTGCTCTCTGTATAGGAATGACTAAAGGGCTATTTGGATTCCCACTTTGGACTACATACCCACGTCCCCGTCCCCTGAGAATGGGTGCCAAAATGGACAGGTAGGATCTGTCCTGAGTCTTGCCCCATGTCATAATTAGAAATGGGCAATCCTCCGAAGCTTTGTTTAATTTCGGGTTTGGGTGGCTCGGGTGTTTCGGGTATTTCACCCACAAAACCACATGGTCAATTGTAATGGGCAGACAGCTTTGTAGGTGGAATAGCACAAGACCATGCAACCGCAATCAATTAGAAAAACACCTATCACAAATTGCCATTTTTATGTGGCCATCTCCGTGCTGCGCCACGTGGCCCTACCCTAATAAGAGGGGAGATCAAACTCCTGCCGCTGCTCTCCTAATCCAGTAAACAGAATGGTGGTGTCATAAAGTGAGTCTGTGAGCAATGCGACCTCTCAAAGTGATTGACCGCACTATACAGAGGATGGGGAGAGCAATGAACACATACCAGGGGTGATGGCCATGCAAGATGCCCGAGGAATCCACATTTTAATACCTCTGAGGCCGGTTCAGGTGCTCCGGAGGTGCCCCCGTCTTGTACAGTGCCCTGACTTCTCTGCACTGAGCGTTTCCTTGGCCATCTTCTCTGCTCTGAGTGACGTCTCGCCACCACTTAGAAGAGACAGGAGAAAGCAAGGAAACAAGGAGTTCTGTGGGGGACTCTACCTGATCACTTGCAATTGTGGGGCCATAGACATTAAAATGTAGATTTCTCGCTCATGCAACTTGGTATGTGCACAATGCTTTCTCCCTATCTCTAGAACCCATCTTGACATTGTCCCACAGGTGCTGCCTCACCCCCATCCCTGCCAGTCAAATTCAGGCTGCCGACACTTCAGGCATCTCACGATTTACAGAAACAGTGTAGCTCACTGCTCACTCTGTTTCAGTAACAGCCATTCACTTCTATGGGAGTTATAGAAACAGCATAGCTCAGTCAGCATGATTGTTTTTGTAACCGTACCAGTCCTAGCAGCCTGGATTTGGCTGACAGTGGTAATGTGGGTGATGTGGAAGCTACAGGATGGGGTCGGGGCTATGCCATAAACGTCTCTTCTGGGAAAGCACTTTTCTATTTATAACATAAATGAAGATGGTGATATTCTGTTCAACATATCACAACCCCTAGGTGGCCATACACAATATGATATGCTACATATTACATTGTATTATCAGCTAGGTCCGCCATTTTCAACAGGTCCGGTGGTGGCCTAAATTGATAGCGGTGGACTTATATGATATTAGATGTCAAGGAAAAGAATCACTCTGTAAATTTCCAACATGCCCGATCCTTTGGTTCTCAGAGAAGATAATCCGCTGCTTGAGGTCTCTGGTAGTTGCTTACTTCTCTATGAGCCAAGAGAGACCTCGCCGACCGGACAATGCAGAACACAAGTGGCATATGAGGCACCAAAACTAACTGCACCGATTGCTCAGGGATTATGGGGGGGATAGAGAAAACACCAACTGTGCTGGAATCAGAGGAGCAGAGCCTACTAACAGAGGCTAAGAACTGGAGTTGGTCATGATGGTGAAATGGCCATTTTAAGTCAGATGTGGATTGGTCCCGTTGGAGCTCTGCAGTTCGGATTCTTGGATATAGCCTACTATCTGCGTTGCCTTTTCCCTTTTTTTCTTTTCAAATAAACATGCAGAATTGGCTGAGCCGAACGTGCATGTTTATGGGGAGGTCGGAGGAGAGCGATGGCAGCTGAATGGGTTGGCCAACATCTTATGCGTTGGGCCCAGCTACTGTTCAAGGGTTCTGGACTCAAATGTTTCACCAAGAACTTCCTGGTAGGCCACAGCAGAGAGTGTTGTGGTGGGGTAAGAATAGGGCGGCCACTACCAAGGGTAAGGAAATGGTAACCTTGCTTAAGGAAAACAAGATAGCGATATTACACCAGGTTATTAGTCCACACTACAATACGTACTGCAGTAGATCTGAGGCTTCACTCAATAATTGTATTTATTTACTTCTTTAATACAGCAACAGCAAAAACAAAAAGGCAAGATACAATACGGAGAAGAGGGTGTCATTCAACCTACCACCATACACTCCATACATCCACCGTCTCCCCCGTATCTAGTACTACACCGAAGGAGAACAATACAACGTTCAAAACTCAGACCAGTCTCACAACTGAGCAAGAACATTCTACAGACTTCTCCCCCGTATCTAGTACTACACTGGAGGAAAACCATACTACGTTCCATACTGAGACCAGCCTCACAACTGAGCAAGAATATTCTACAGACCTCTCCCCCGTATCTAGTACTACACTGGAGGAGAACAATACTACGCTCAACACGGAGACCAGTCTCACAACTGAGCAAGAACATACTACAGACTTCTCCCCCATATCTAGTACTACACCAGAGGAGAACAGTACAACACTCAACACGGAGACCAGCCTCACAACTAAGCAAGAACATACCTCAGACTTCTCCCCCATATCTAGTACTACACCGAAGGAAAACAATACTACGTTCCATACTGAGACCAGCCTCACAACTGAGCAAGAACATTCTACAGACTTCTCCCCTGTATCTAGTACTACACTGGAGGAAAACCATACTACGTTCCATACTGAGACCAGCCTCACAACTGAGCAAGAATATTCTACAGACCTCTCCCCCGTATCTAGTACTACACTGGAGGAGAACAATACTACGCTCAACACGGAGACCAGTCTCACAACTGAGCAAGAACATACTACAGACTTCTCCCCCGTATCTAGTACTACACTGGAGGAGAACAATACTACGCTCAATACTGAGACCAGCCTCACAACTGAGCAAGAACATACTACAGACTTCTCCCCCGTATCTAGTACTACACCGGAGGAGAACAATACTACACTCAACACGGAGACCAGCCTCACAACTGAGCAAGAATATTCTACAGACTTCTCCCCCGTATCTAGTACTACACTGGAGGAAAACAATACTACACTCAACACGGAGACCAGTCTCACAACTGAGCAAGAATATTCTACAGACTTCTCCCCCGTATCTAGTACTACACCGGAGGAGAACAATACTACACTCAACACGGAGACCAGCCTCACAACTGAGCAAGAATATTCTACAGACTTCTCCCCCGTATCTAGTACTACACTGGAGGAGAACAATACTACACTCAACACGGAGACCAGCCTCACAACTGAGCAAGAATATTCTACAGACTTCTCCCCCATATCTAGTACTACACCGGAGGAAAACAATACTACATTAAACACTGAGACCAATCTCACAACTGAGCAAGAACATACTACAGACTTCTCCCCCGTATCTAGTACTACACCAGAGGAAAACAACACTACGCTCAACACGGAGACCAGCATCACAACTGAGCAAGAACATTCTACAGACTTCTCCCCCGTATCTAATACTACACCAGAGGAAAACAATACTACGTTCTATACTGAGACCAGCCTCACAACTGAGCAAGAACATTCTACAGACTTCTCCCCCGTATCTAGTACTACACCGGAGGAAAACAATACTACGTTCCATATTGAGACCAGCCTCACAACTGAGCAAGAACATTCCACAGACTTCTCCCCCGTATATAGTACTAGACCAGAGGAAAACAATACTACGTTCCATACTGAGACCAGCCTCACAACTGAGCAAGAACATTCCACAGACTTCTCCCCCGTATATAGTACTACACCAGAGGAAAACAATACTACGCTCAATACTGAGACCAGCCTCACAACTGAGCAAGAGCATTCTACAGACTTCTCCCCCATATCTAGTACTACACCGGAGGAAAACAATACTACATTAAACACTGAGACCAGCCTCACAACTGAGCAAGAGCATTCTACAGACTTCTCCCCCTTATCTAGTATTACACTGGAGGAAAACAATACTACGTTCTATACTGAGACCAGCCTCACAACTGAGCAAGAGCATTCTACAGACTTCTCCCCCTTATCTAGTATTACACTGGAGGAAAACAATACTACGTTCTATACTGAGACCAGCATCACAACTGAGCAAGAACATTCTACAGACTTCTCCCCCGTATATAGTACTACACCAGAGGAAAACAATACTACGTTCCATACTGAGACCAGCCTCACAACTGAGCAAGAACATTCCACAGACTTCTCCCCCGTATATAGTACTACACCAGAGGAAAACAATACTACGCTCAATACTGAGACCAGCCTCACAACTGAGCAAGAGCATTCTACAGACTTCTCCCCCATATCTAGTACTACACCGGAGGAAAACAATACTACATTAAACACTGAGACCAGCCTCACAACTGAGCAAGAGCATTCTACAGACTTCTCCCCCTTATCTAGTATTACACTGGAGGAAAACAATACTACGTTCTATACTGAGACCAGCATCACAACTGAGCAAGAACATTCTACAGACTTCTCCCCCGTATCTAGTACTACACCGGAGGAAAACAATACTACGTTCCATACTGAGACCAGCCTCACAACTGAGCAAGAAAAATCTACAGACTTCTCCCCCATTTCTAGTACTACACCGGAGGAAAACAATATGACGTTCTATACTAAGACCAGCCTCACAACTGAGCAAGAACATACTACAGACTTCTCCCCCATATCTAGTATTACACCGGAGGAAAACAATACTACGTTTCATACTGAGACCAGCCTCACAACTGAGCAAAAACATACTACAGACTTCTCCCCCACATCTAGTACTACACCGGAGGAAAACAATACTACACTCAACACGGAGACCAGCCTCACAACTGAGCAAGAACATACTACAGACTTCTCCCCCATATCTAGTACCATATCAGAGGAAAACAATACTACATTCAACATGTTATCCACCAGCATCACAATTGAGCAAGAAAACACTACAGATTTATCCTCTGTTACTGGTGCCTTACCAGAAAAAAATACAAAAATCACTATTTTGACCACCAGTAACATCTCTGAGCACCAAACAGCTACTCCCAAAATTAGAACTTCAGCTATTAGTACAGAGACAACACCAACAACCTCTGAAGCAACATCCATAACCACTAATAGTACTACAAAAACAACAGAGGGAACAACTCATATTCTACAGACATTTATTCCCAATATTCCAACTACAGCTACTACACCAACACAAGTAACTACCACAACTACACCTGAGACAACAACATCCACAGCCACTCCCAGCACTACAACCATAAGCAGGCCGTCAAGTACTTTACTACAAACAACAACTACCAATATTCCAACTACAACTACTACACCAACACCAGTAACTACCACAACTACACCTGAGACAACAACATCCACAGCCACTCCCAGCACTACAACCATAAGCAGGCCGTCAAGTACTTTGCTACAATCAACAACTACCAATATTCCAACTACAACTACTACACCAATACAAGCAACTACCACAACTACGCCTGAGACAACAACATCCACAGCCACTCCCAGCACTACAACCATAAGCAGGCCGTCAAGTACTTTACTACAATCAACAACTACCAATATTCCAACTAAAACTACTACACCAACACAAGTAACTACCACAACTACACCTGAGACAACAACAACCACAGCTGCTCCCAGCACTACAACCATAAGCAGGCCGTCAAGTACTTTACTACAATCAACAACTACCAATATTCCAACTAAAACTACTACACCAACACAAGTAACTACCACAACTACACCTGAGACAACAACAACCACAGCTGCTCCCAGCACTACAACCATAAGCAGGCCGTCAAGTACTTTACTACAAACAACAACTACCAATATTCCAACTACAACTACTACACCAACACAAGCAACTACCACAACTACACCTGAGACTACAACAACCACAGCCACTCCCAGCACTACAACCACGAGCAGGCCGTCAAGTACTTTACTACAAACAACAACTACCAATATTCCAACTACAACCACTACACCAATACAAGCAACTACCACAACTACACCTGAGACTACAACAACCACAGCCACTCCCAGCACTACAACCATAAGCAGGCCGTCAAGTACTTTACTACAAACAACAACTACCAATATTCCAACTACAACCACTACACCAATACAAGCAACTACCACAACTACACCTGAGACTACAACAACCACAGCCACTCCCAGCACTACAACCATAAGCAGGCCGTCAAGTACTTTACTACAAACAACAACTACCAATATTCCAACTACAACCACTACACCAATACAAGCAACTACCACAACTACACCTGAGACTACAACAACCACAGCCACTCCCAGCACTACAACCATAAGCAGGCCGTCAAGTACTTTACTACAAACAACAACTACCAATATTCCAACTACAACCACTACACCAATACAAGCAACTACCACAACTACACCTGAGACTACAACAACCACAGCCACTCCCAGCACTACAACCATAAGCAGGCCGTCAAGTACTTTACTACAAACAACAACTACCAATATTCCAACTACAACCACTACACCAATACAAGCAACTACCACAACTACACCTGAGACTACAACAACCACAGCCACTCCCAGCACTACAACCATAAGCAGGCCGTCAAGTACTTTACTACAAACAACAACTACCAATATTCCAACTACAACTACTACACCAATACAAGCAACTACCACAACTACGCCTGAGACAACAACATCCACAGCCACTCCCAGCACTACAACCATAAGCAGGCCGTCAAGTACTTTACTGCAAACAACAACTACCAATATTCCAACTACAACTACTACACCAACACAAGCAACTACCACAACTACACCTGAGACTACAACAACCACAGCCACTCCCAGCACTACAACCATAAGCAGGCCGTCAAGTACTTTACTACAAACAACAACTACCAATATTCCAACTACAACTACTACACCAACACAAGTAACTACCACAACTACACCTGAGACAACAACATCCACAGCCACTCCCAGCACTACAACCATAAGCAGGCCGTCAAGTACTTTACTACAAACAACAACTACCAATATTCCAACTACTACACCAATACAAGCAACTACCACAACTACGCCTGAGACAACAACATCCACAGCCACTCCCAGCACTACAACCATAAGCAGGCCGTCAAGTACTTTACTACAAACAACAACTACCAATATTCCAACTACAACTACTACACCAATACAAGCAACTACCACAACTACACCTGAGACAACAACAACCACAGCTGCTCCCAGCACTACAACCATGAGCAGGTCAACAACTACTTTACTACAAACAACAACTACCAATATTCCAACTACAACTACTACACCAATACAAGCAACTACCACAACTACACCTGAGACAAAATCCGTGACCACCATTACTACCCAGTCTTCTACCATTAAGAAAACTACAGCTACTCCTGAGACAACAACGTCAATGACCACTACCCAGTCAACATTACCATCATCTGCTGTTACTACAACTACAGTTACTACAAGTACATCAAGTGCAACAACTACCACCCATAAGCCATTGACATCCAATAGCAGACCAAAAATTTCTACCAAGGCAGTAATACGGGATACCTCAGTGAACACAAAAAGTACCAATGCCGGACCTACCAGTATAATGTCATCAAGTAAGTTCCCGCATACTATAGTGTGTTTTTGATGTTTTTATGCCTAAATGTTATTCCATGCCTAATTATTTTTAATAATTTATATAAAATACTAATCAATGGCATTATTTGCCAAAAAATTATTCTTATAAAGTGTGTTATCACTGTGGTTACCATAGTTGGAGGACAGCCATCACCTTGAGATCGGTTTTGAGGATGAACATAGTGATTGACTGAAAAAAGTTCAAGCATTGTCATCCCCGGACCTTGGGGCCATGGATGGGGTTGACCTCACGCCTTTTCCCTATTGCCATTTTGATCTTCTGGTCTGACTGTCCACTCTTGAAATGATGGAGAGTGGTGACCAACTTTGTCTAAAGTCCCTTCTTTCGTCAATGTATGCCTCAAAGGAGAACATAAAAAGTTGAAGAAATATTCCATTTCTTCGACCACTACTAAGTTCAGGCTCATGGGACCCAGTGCAAAATCTTGAACTGGACCCCAATTATGATACATTGCTCTGAGTGCTGACCCTAATGAATGGTGCAGAAGGACCTTTTGATCTCAACCCTCGACCACTCATCATTGATTGACTGATGACCAAAAGTTGGGGGCACAAGAATGAAAACCATGGCGGGATGAAAGCCTTTATCAAGAATTTCTCAATATTTTTGATACAATAAGTAAACTCAGATAATGAAGTTTTTGCCTCCATGTGTTTCTAGGTACCAGCTCGTCTACGGGGGGAAATAGCAGTCTTCCGTTTTGGGCCATTATTCTTATTTGCCTGGCAGTAATCCTGTGCCTCACCTGTCTTTGCTGCATCATGTACGCGGTGAGTATACGGGCAAAGACCTATTTATTAACCGATATGAAGGTTGATACTTGTGCTAAATTCACATGACCATGTATGGGTCCATCAACAAACAGAATGGAGAAGGGGGTTGGCTCATATGTCGAAACGAGCCAGTCCGATACTAATAATGTGTCAACATGGGAAACGCTGTGTTGTGATGAGGTCCCTGGACTGAAACTGATATATTTAGATCAGGGCACCTTGGAATTCAAACTTGTCAAAAAGTGTTCAATTTTCCCGCAGCGCCACCACTGGGGAAATTCGGCTTTACGCAGTTTTTGTCCTCCACGGTGCCTCAATTTCCAGCAGTGGCAAAAATATTCCCATCTCATCTATTGAGAATATTCCATCCATGAACATTCCTTCTATCCAGATTAGAAATGGAGGCACCACAAAAAAAGCCCAGATGCCCCCTGACCGTTGGTTAGCAAGAAGGGGCACATTCTGTATAAGAGGGCAACACTCAAGGTCAGACCAAATGACCAAACACAGGGGGCTCTATACTGAAAACGGGAAGTCAGGACCAAAGTCACATGATTAGCTTATTAAATATCATCTAAAATACATCTGACATGAAATATTATCTTGTCTATTTCCAGATCGCGCGTTTATGTAGGAGGAGAAGACGACCCACAGTCTACGTGGTGAACGAAGACCTGCAGACCCCTTTCTAAAAGAAATCACCTTCATAAAAATCTCCTCGAATAGATACAATACGGCAAAAAACTAAAATGAAAGAGGAACTTGACTTGACACAGTACTGAATACTGAGTAACGGGCACGACTACGTTGGGTCTTGAAAGGTGCCACTTTATTGGGGCGTATGGGCACCGGGTGTTGTAAGGTGTCATACACTAAATAGGTGCAGGCTACATGGCCCATGGAGAGAGAGGGCCCAGGTCTAACAAAATTCAGCGTTGGTTATGGAGCCCCATCAGCTATAAAGCATCATTTATAGACCTTGTATTGAGTAACAGGGACCTGTGGGGCCAACTGAGGCTCAAGGGCCGACGTCAGCGCAAGATCCACACCTCCTAAAGTTGGGTCTCTGGTCCTGTCCCTGTTCCTCTTAGGTAGTTAAAATCTATGCAGGATTCCCCTCTACAAAGGAACGGCCTTGCTCGTAAAGAAGGGGTGTCTGGAAGTGGCCTGTTCACGGACCAAACTGAAAAACCAAGCTAATGGCCACGTTATAGATGGGCGTCTAATCCAGCCAAGAAGTAGAGACGTGGCCGTGGATTCTTGTGGTTCTTCCTTCTCTGTAATTCCTTAACTCCCATAGACGTCATTGGAGACCCATCAAACTCCTATAGGTGGATGTGATAGAGGGCCAGGTGTGGAAATGGAGTCCGTGTCTCATAGGATGGGTAACGTCACCAAATGTTCAGCCCGGGCGCATCTACTAACCCTAATACAGCCCAGTGGGGCCTCCTGCCTTACCTACCCATAGGTGGCAGCCATGTCTTGTAGACCAGGCCTCATCCACCAACTCCATGTATATTCCCTTTACTGTATTATCTATATATATATGTATTGACTCTGCTGCTATTGTCTGACTGAGCTGGGCTGAGTGCGGGCTGACGTCTCCCATGTTGGCCTGGTTGGCTCTTGTAAGGAATCTCCATGTAAATAGGTTATTTATGGCCGTCGTGTCTTCTCTAGGGCTACGAAGCGTCACCAGGAGCTGCCATCATTTATTTATAGCTTTGTTGTAAAATCTAATAAATTATTTCTGCACAAAATTTTACAATAGAGAATTATTTTCATTTGGACTCAATATTTCACTTATTTCCTTACTTTACCTACGATAATGCCCCAAAAATAACGTTGGGCTTCAGCTTCAAAAGCCTCTCCAAATTACTCCAAATTTTCCCTTAGACTGAGTTCACACAGAGATTTTTGGTCAGGATTTTGAGGCCTAATCCACTTCAAAATCCTCCTCCTATATAATCTGCTTGGAATTGTTTTCCACTAGCAGAAAAAAGAATCCCCATGTCCATTCCTCAGATGAAGGTGACAAGCTGGGGGGGGTAAGGGGGACATTAAAATGGGGACAACTGGAGGGGGACAGTAAACCATGGGAGTAGCTGGAGGGGGATCTGTTTGCCTCTAGTTGCCCCCCATTTCATGTCCCGCTCCAGCTGCCATTATTTATTGCCCCCTCCAACTACCCCCACTGTTTAATGCCCCCTCCAGCTGCCCCAGTTGCATGCCCCCCCCCCCCCCCTCTAGTTTCTGCCAATTTAAACTGGGGAACCAGGAGAGGGACTTGGGGCAGTTGGAAGGGAACATTATAATGTGGGGACATATAATGTACGGGTGACTGTAGAAGGATTATACTGGGCGGTGTCAACGTAAAAGTGGGCAGAGCTAAGTTTGCCATCCCAGCCCTGCAGATAGATAGGTTACTGTCACCAGACCCAGCATATCACCCCAGCCCTGCAGATAGATAGGTTACTGTCACTGTACCCAGCATATCACCCCAGCCCTGCAGATAGATAGGTTACTGTCACCAGAACCAGCATATCACCCCAGCCCTGCAGATAGATAGGTTACTGTCACCGGAACCAGCATATCACCCCAGCCTGCAGATAGATAGGTTAGTGTCACCAGAACCAGCACATCACCCCAGCCCTGCAGATAGATAGGTTACTGTCACCAGAACCAGCATATCACCCCAGCCCTGCAGATAGATAGGTTAGTGTCACCAGAACCAGCACATCACCCCAGCCCTGCAGATAGATAGGTTACTGTCACCAGAACCAGCATATCACCCCAGCCCTGCAGATAGATAGGTTACTGTCACCAGAACCAGCACATCACCCCAGCCCTGCAGATAGATAGGTTACTGTCACCAGAACCTGCATATCATCCTAGCCCTGCAGATAGATAGGTTACTGTCACCAGAACCAGCATATCACCCAAGCCCTGCAGATAGATAGGTTACTGTCACCAGAACCAGCATATCACCCCAGCCCTGCAGATAGATAGGTTACTGTCACCAGAACCAGCATATCACCCAAGCCCTGCAGATAGATAGGTTACTGTCACCAGAACCAGCATATCACCCCAGCCCTGCAGATAGATAGGTTACTGTCACCACAACCAGCATATCACCCCAGCCCTGCAGATAGATAGGTTAGTATCACCAGAACCAGCATATCACCCCAGCCCTGCAGATAGATAGGTTAGTATCACCAGAACCAGCATATCACCCCAGCCCTGCAGATAGATAGGTTACTGTCACCACAACCAGCATATCACCCCAGCCCTGCAGATAGATAGGTTACTGTCACCAGAACCAGCACATCACCCCAGCCCTGCAGATAGATAGGTTACTGTCACCAGAACCTGCATATCATCCTAGCCCTGCAGATAGATAGGTTACTGTCACCAGAACCAGCATATCACCCAAGCCCTGCAGATAGATAGGTTAGTATCACCAGAACCAGCATATCACCCCAGCCCTGCAGATAGATAGGTTAGTATCACCAGAACCAGCATATCACCCCAGTCCTGCAGATAGATAGGTTACTGTCACCATACCCAGCATATCACCCCAGCCCTGCAGATAGATAGGTTACTGTCACCAGAACCAGCATATCACCCCAGCCCTGCAGATAGATAGGTTACTATCACCAGAACCAGAATATCACCCCAGCCCTGCAGATAGATAGGTTACTGTCACTAGACCCAGCATATCACCCCAGCCCTGCAGATAGATAGGTTACTATCACCAGAACCAGCATATCACCCCAGCCCTGCAGATAGATAGGTTACTGTCACCAGAACCAGCATATAACCCCAGCCCTGCAGATAGATAGGTTACTGTCTCCAGTACCAGCATATCACCCCAGCCCTGCAGATAGATAGGTTACTATCACCAGAACCAGCATATCACCCCAGTCCTGCAGATAGATAGGTTACTGTCACCAGAACCAGCATATCACCCCAGCCCTGCAGATAGATAGGTTACTATCACCAGAACCAGAATATCACCCCAGCCCTGCAGATAGATAGGTTACTGTCACTAGACCCAGCATATCACCCCAGCCCTGCAGATAGATAGGTTACTATCACCAGAACCAGCATATCACCCCAGCCCTGCAGATAGATAGGTTACTGTCACCAGAACCAGCATATAACCCCAGCCCTGCAGATAGATAGGTTACTGTCTCCAGTACCAGCATATCACCCCAGCCCTGCAGATAGATAGGTTACTATCACCAGAACCAGCATATCACCCCAGTCCTGCAGATAGATAGGTTACTGTCACCAGAACCAGCATATCACCCCAGCCCTGCAGATAGATAGGTTACTGTCACCAGACCCAGCATATCACCCCAGCCCTGCAGATAGATAGGTTACTATCACCAGAACCAGCATATCACCCCAGTCCTGCAGATAGATAGGTTACTGTCACCAGAACCAGCATATCACCCCAGAACTACAGATAGATAGGTTACTGTCACCAGAACCAGCATATAACCCCAGCCCTGCAGATAGATAGGTTAGTGTCACCAGAACCAGGATATCACCCCAGCCCTGCAGATAGATAGGTTACTGTCCCCAGAACCAGCATATCACCCCAGCCCTGCAGATAGATAGCTTAGTATCACCAGAACCAGCATATCACCCCAACCCTGCAGATAGATAGGTTACTGTCACCAGACCCAGCATATCACCCCAGCCCTGCAGATAGATAGGTTACTGTCACCAGACCCAGCATATCACCCCAGCCCTGCAGATAGATAGGTAACATCCTTTATGTCTTTATGTAAATCTTGGCGCGACCATGCATATATTCTTGGATTCTTCTATATGATCGGTCATAATAGAGTTTAACCAATTTTATAGGGATATCTGACCAGCAAGAACTATGGCAGGTAACGGGAAGATCATTTGATCCCTTCAGTTGTTGCAATGAAGGAACAATCGCCATGAACAATAGCGTGTCATCGTCCGTGAATTAATATTACACATCATGCACATGTCATCTTCCCTGTCACTCCACATACAGATATACGCTATTTATTCAAGCCCCATAAAGTCAACGCCTCGGCTAATTCTATGCTTTGCACAAGACAGATTGCTTCCAAGAGTTGTTTGCCCAAGGTTTGGCGTTGAGCTGTGATGTCATACAACAGAGATATTTGTATGTTTATTGCCAAAGCAGAGATCGAGTCCCAAGTCTAATCTCTAGCTGGAGTATGTGCAAATACGTCTTAATGACTGTGTATTAATGTGCAGATACAGTGCTCCGTCTTGTTGAGTCCACTCTAAAGTCAATGTCAACTAATGTACCGATGGGAAATGGCACTCGAATGATAAATGGAAGGCTCTTTGGGATGGGGGCCAGGTCTCAGGCTCGGGGATGTTTTGTTACTGGGTAGATTTGTTTATTCAGGTAAGACAGAAGAATGCGGATAATTCTAGTAAACACGTCAAGAGCTATTTCTGGAAACAGCCCCATAGATTGCAGGCACATAGTATAACATAGTGGTAGCGATCACATGGGTAATGTCTTCCTAGTCTGTGACCTACCCCAGTGGCCAAAATACTACTCTCCTCCACTGTGTCGTTGAGTCCATGGTCGCTCACAAGCATGCACTTAAAGGGTCACCTAAAATGTTTGAGCATCAAAAATTGATGGGATTTAGATTTCTCTTTTGTTCATTCACTTTAAGGGGTTGTCCAGGAAATGCAGAACTGGGGCACCTGTCCTTGACAATCCGATGTCCCTTGCAGTTTTCTGGTGTCGGATCTTGTTCTGGTGAAAGTCCTTGCAGCACGTGACCGCTGAGGGCAATGGGTGGTCTAAGCAGTGACGGGAAAGGACCCGGGATGACACTTACCAGGTCCTTTCCTGCTCCCGATGACAAAAATCCCCTTGGCACTGCTGGACTGGACAGAAGCCATAGACATTGGACAGGACAGGTGAGTGTGTGGGGGGGGGGGGTTATGTTTCACCTTCCCCAGGTCTATATTTGCTGGACAACCCCTTTAATTTTCCTAGAAACACCTCTGACATCAGCAGTATTATATACCGCGGCAAAGCTGACTGCACTGAACTCAACACATGCTCAGTCTTGCCGGCGTGTTCTCTAGTGCCAGAGATATTGGTGCCATTACTTTCGGCACTGATATCCCTCCACTGTCAGAAGGACGGCCTTACAGCTCAGCGTCTTTGCTAGGCAGTGAGACATCCCCCCGATAGTTTTTGGCTATGGAAGAGTCCTGACAAAACTAATGGACACCACTCCACATGGTCCATGTCTAATGGTCCACCATTTTTTTCCCAGACTAGGCCACGTTGCTGTAATTCTCCAGAACCCATCCATTACTGACCGGTAAGTCTGTATTTCCATGACTCCATATTTCTGTGACGTATCAGAAGATGATTATAGATGGGATCTACTCTCTATGAGGTCTCAGGAACCAGAAACAAAGCACCGACCCATAAATTTCAAAAGTACTGCAAAGGTTTCTACATATTCAAATGGCTATCTCTGACATAAAGGACGTCACTTCTGTTTTCGGCGGCCTCGCCTCCACTCACTAGCGACGCGCTGGATACTTGACATAATCTCTTTCATTGTTCCATGGCCAAAAATGTTTTTCATAAAACTTTTCCATGTTCTCTTACCTGTTCTTCCTCTATTTCAGGCCCCTGTCCTTATACAGTTCTCAGAGATGATATCACAAGGAGTAAACAAGCCTTTGTCGTAACAACAGTTTTTAGTCTTTTTTGTTACTGTCCACAGATAAAGGATATTATATTACATTTTTAGTTCTGGCCATGAGAGCAGACACAATGGACTGACACCTTCATCTTACTATAGCTTTGCTGTATAGACTGGGACGAGATGACTCTACTCATCGTGTCCCGGTCTATACAGCAAAGCTACAGAAAGAAGAAGGTGTCAGTCTATTGTGAGTGCGAGGTCCAAGCCGCAGGACACCCTGTACTCGGGGAACTCTGATAACAAAAAAAGATTTAGCTGTATAGGGGTAGCACCTATTTTGGGGTATTCGAGGTCGTGAGGTCTGCAATTGAAAATTTGATCCCACATCTTGAAGCAATAAGGGGGATGAAGTGTTGGGGGTGGGATGATAAAGAAGCTTCAGGACTAAAGGGACAATAAAAGAATCCGAGGAACGCGATCACAAGACAGGTAAAGTGGGGAAAGGTCAAATGGAGGTACTCCAAACTATAAGGGGTTAATCTACAGGGCTCAGTATATATTGACGTATATAAAGGACTCTTCACATTCTTGTAATAACATGAGCTGCGGTTGCAGGTTATTCACACATGGGAACACAGATGAATACAAGGGCAGCCAATATTGCACAAGTCTGTGCCCAGAATAGACCAATTTCACAACTATTACCCAAACCACCTAGCAGTCCACCCTGGTCACGTGACGGACTCGCCAAGGTGATTTTAATCCATTGGTAAATAAAGAAACTTCCCAGTAGGGAGAATCTCGAGAACCAGGAAACCTCTGGTTCTTCTCTCTGGCCCTCGCCACCATCTTGGTATCGTCCTTTGCTTATCCTGCCGTCACATCTGTACTATCACATCATGGTGTCAATCACTGAATACTTCAAGAGCTCCGACCTGGAGATCCCAACTCATTTTAGTTCTTTACATCTGTTAATAGTCACCTCTCCACTGATTCCAGCACAGTTGGAATTTTCTCTCTAGCCCCCACCATTCCTGGGCAACAAGCGCAGTTAGTTTTGGTGCCTGATGTGCTATGTAAGTTCAGGTGGGCAGTGTCAGAAAGGGGGCTTAACTCAGAGCTCCAATCAGAGGCAGCCATTGTCAGAGTTCAGAACCACGCCCCTTGCCTGCTCCTGTCTGACCCCGCCCTCCTGACAGTACAGAGCCTCAATAGTATATCAAATACCAAAACTAACAGCATTGATGGCTCAGGAGCAGTGGGGGCTAGAGAAAAATTTCAACTCTGCTGGAATTATTGGAGGGGCAGCTATTAATAGATGTAAAGAGCTGGACTTGTTAGAGGTGGTGAAGGGTCCTCTTAAAGGGTTAAAGAAGACCTGTTATTAGGTAGAAATTACTAGATGAATACTACATTTCTGTTATGTGCATGCTGTTCCTTACTGGATATTCTGAGTCATTCTCCTGCTACTTGCGCTGATATTTCTATTCTTCTTATGTTGAATCCCCCTCCCGCTCCTGGCATGGATCATTCCTTTATCACCTTCTTGGCATTCCTTACTTCACTCTTATCTCCATGTTTGTGCTACTCACATCTACCCCGGCTCCTCGGAAGCCCATCTGTCCTGACTCATGACATTGGGCCGCAGGGTGTACTCACTTTCCATCTGCCCTCAGTCTTGGCTGCTGACACCTCCTTCTCTCCAAACCTAATCCATAGGGGTTATATTGTATTCTGCTCTCACATACAGACGTGACCTCCTCCCCCCCATGCATGACACATAGGCAAAAGCACTTGTACAAAATCTTACTAAATCCCTTGTAGACGTCTCTACCACCCTCGCCTGAGATTGGCTCCACTCCACTCGCTTGTGTCATATTTGGGTTCAGTAGTGAATTGTTTTATATGTAAACGGCTCCCGATGACGGACGTCCAGATTAGATAGAAACTTCCTTGGTGGTTTCTAACTTTTCTCATCTATCTATAATAATGTATTTATTAGTAACAAAAGAAGCCGGTACTGACACAGAAGCTTACAATCTATCTCCTATCTATCTATCTATCTATCTATCTATCTATCTATCTATTATCTATCTATCTCTATCTACAGTGTTGGCCAAAAGTATTGGCACCCCTGCAATTCTGTCAGATAATACTCGTGTTCTTCCAGATAATGATTGCAATCACAAATTCTTTGGTATTTTTATCTTCATTTATTTTGTCTTCAATGGAAAACCACAAAAAGAATTGTCAAAAAGCCAAATTGGATATAATTCCACAGCAAACATAAAAAAGGGGGTGGACAAAAGTATTGGCACTGTTTGAAAAATCATGTGATGCTTCTCTAATTTGTGTAATTAACAGCGCCTGTTACTTACCTGAGGCACCTAACAGGTGGTGGCAATAACTAAATCACACTTGCAGCCAGTTGAAATGGATTAAAGTTGACTCCACCTCTGTCCTGTGTCCTTGTGTGACCACATTGAGCATGGAGAATAGAAAGAAGACCAAAGAACTGTCTGAGGACTTGAGAAGCAAAATTGTGAGGAAGCCTGAGCAATCTCAAGGCTACAAGTCCATCTCCAAGGACCTGAATGTTCCTGTGTCTACCGTGCGCAGTGTCACCAAAAAGTGTAAAGCCCATGGCCCTGTGGCTAACCTCCCTAGATGTGGACGCAAAAGAAACATTGACCAGAGATTTCACCGCAAGATTGTGTGGATGGCGGATAAAGAACCTCGACTAACATCCAAACAAGTCCAAGCTGCCCTGCAGTCCGAGGGTACAACAGTGTCACCCCGTACTATCCAGCGTCAGCGTCTGAATGAGAAGGGACTGTATGGTAGGAGACCCAGGAAGACCCCACTTCTTACCCACAGACAGAAGCCAGGCTGGAGTTTGCCAAAACTTACCGGAGAAAGCCAAAACCGTTCTGGAAGAATGTTCTCTGGCCAGAGGAGACAAAAGTAGGAAAAGGCCTCAACATAGAGATTACAGGAAAAAAGAGAGAAGAAGACGCCCCCTACAGTCAGACATGGCGGAGGTCCCTGATGGTTTGGGGTTGCTTTGCTGCCTCTGGCACTGGACTGCTTGACCGTGTGCATGGCATTATGAAGTCTGAAGACGACCAACACATTGTGCAGCATCATGTAGGGCCCAGTGTGAGAAAGCGGGGTCTCCCTCAGAGGTCAGGGCTCTTCCAGCAGGACAAGGACCCAAAACACACTTCAGGTCAGCACTAGAAAATGGTGGTGAGAGAAAGTCCTGGAGACTTGTAAAGTGGCAGCAATGAGTCCAGCCCTGAATCCCATAGAACACCTGTGGGGGAGGGAGAGAGATCTCTTGGTGGCAGTTTGGAGAAGGCCCCCTTCACATCTCAGGGGGGACCGCGAGCAGGAGCCAAAGAAGAACAGTCTAAGATTCCAGCAGAGCCTTGTAAGAAACTCATTGCTGGTTAGCGGAAGCGGTTGTGCGCAGTTATTGTGTCTAAAGGTTGTGCGACCAAGTATTAGGCTGAGGGCGCCAATACTTCTGTCCGCACCAGTTTTGGAGTTTTGTGTAAAATGATCAATGATGTGACTTTTTTTTCATTCTCTTTTGTGTTTTTTCATTGCAAGCAAAATAAATGAAGATATTACCAAAGAGTTTGTGCTTGTAATCATTATCTGGGGGACAGCGAGGATTATCTGACAGGACTGCAGGGGGCGATACTTATACTGTATATACCCTGTGTCACTTATATACTATATAAGAGTCTGTGCTGTGTAATCATTATCTGGGGGACAGCGAGGATTATCTGACAGGACTGCAGGGGGCGATACTTATACTGTATATACCCTGTGTCACTTATATACTATATAAGAGTCTGTGCTGTGTAATCATTATCTGGGGGACAGCGAGGATTATCTGACAGGACTGCAGGGGGCGATACTTATACTGTATATACCCTGTGTCACTTATATACTATATAAGAGTCTGTGCTGTGTAATCATTATCTGGAGACAACGAGGATTATCTGACAGGACTGCAGGGGGGACGAGACTTTTGGCCAACATTGTATCTATCTATATCTATCTTTCTATCTATCTATCTCCTATTTATCTATCTATCTCCTATCTGTCTATCTATCTATCTATCTATCTATCTATCTATCTATCTCCTGTCTCTCTATCTATCTATCTATCTATCTATCTCCTATCTATCTATCTCCTATCTATCTATCTATCTATCTATCTATCTATCTATCTATCTATCTCCTGTCTCTCTATCTATCTATCTATCTATCTATCTATCTCCTATCTATCTATCTCCTATCTATCTATCTATCTCCTGTCTCTCTATCTATCTATCTATCTATCTATCTATCTATCTATCTATCTCCTGTCTCTCTATCTATCTATCTATCTATCTATCTATCTCCTGTCTCTCTATCTATCTATCTATCTATCTATCTATCTATCTATCTATCTCCCCAGCTCCTGTATACGCAGCGTATAACGTTTTGGTACAGCTTTCTCTCTGTGTATATAACAGTTACACCCCTCCTAATAGATAAGGACGCCTATTCATGAAACAAGAGAGCCCTTCAGTAGCGGCACTCCCTGTTTCCTTTCTACCTTTTGTCTATGAGAGGTATCTGTATAGTTTACAAAAGAGATGCCTCATCTTGAGATCAGTTGTGATGTCAAAATTAAGTCATGGTCCCACCCATTGTATAAATCGTGGCATATAAAACTGTATCCAGGGGCTCAGGGATCATCTTATTAGTAATAACTGCGAGAGCCGCCATGAAATCCCCAGGACTGTCTGCTGTCACCCAGGCGGTGCTGCTAATACTCATCACTGGTAAGTCTGCCTATATACCAGCTGTATACAGTATATACTATAGCTACAGGTCAGGGGAGGATGAGCGAGATTAGTGCAAGGTGCAGAATGGCTTCCAAGATAGGGGACAAACTTCTAGAACTTCTGTGAAAGATGTGGATAAGATCTATCTATCTATCTATCTATCTATGTATCTCTCTATCTATCTATATATCTCCTATCTATCTATCTATCTATCTATGTATCTCTCTATCTATCTATCTATCTATCTATCTATTTATCTCCTATCTATCTATCTATCTATCTATCTATCTATCTATCTTTCTTTATTCTTTCTATCTCCTATCTATCTATCTATCTATCTATCTATTTATCTCCTATCTTTCTATCTATCTCCTATCTATCTATCTATCTATCTATCTATCTATCTATCTCCTATCTATATATCTCCTATCTATCTATTTATCTTTCTATCTATCTTTCTATCTATCTCCTATCTATCTATCTATCTATCTATCTATCTATCTCCTATCTATCTATCTCCTATCTATCTATCTATCTATCTATCTATTTCCTATCTATCTATCTATCCATCTATCTCCTATCTATCTATCTATCTATCTCCTATCTATTTATCTATCTCCTATCTATCTATCTATCTATCTCCTATCTATCTATCTATCTATCTATCTCCTATCTATCTATCTATCTATCTATCTATCTATCTCCTATCTATCTATTTATCTATCTCCTATCTATCTATCTATCTATCTATCTATCTATCTTTCTATCTATCTCCTATCTATCTATCTATCTCCTATCTATCTATCTATCTATCTATCTCCTCTCTATATTTATCTATCTATCTATCTATCTATCTATCTATCTATCTCCTATCTATCTATCTATCTATCTATCTATCTATCTCCTATCTATCTCCTATCTATCTATCTATCTATCTATCTATCTATCTATCTATCTATCTTTCTCCTATCTATATATCTCTTATCTATCTATCTATCTATCTATCTATCTATCTATCTATCTATCTATCTCCTATCTATCTATCTATCTATCTATCTATCTCCTATCTATCTATCATCTATCTATCTATCTATCTATCTATCTCCTATCTATCTATCTATCTATCTATCTATCTATCTATCTCCTATCTATCTATCTATCTATCTATCTATCTCCTATCTATCTATCTATCTATCTATCTATCTCCTATCTATCTATCTATCTATCTATCTATCTATCTATCTCCTATCTATCTATCTATCTATCTATCTATCTATCTATCTATCTCCTATCTATCTATCTATCTATCTATCTATCTATCTATCTCCTATCTATCTATCATCTATCTATCTATCTATCTATCTATCTATCTCCTATCTATCTATCTATCTATCTATCTATCTATCTCCTATCTATCTATCTATCTATCTATCTATCTATCTATCTATCTCCTATCTATCTATCTATCTCCTATCTATCTATCTCCTATCTATCTATCTATCTATCTATCTATCTATCTATCTATCTATCTATCTATCTCCTATCTATCTATCTATCTATCTATCTATCACTATCTATCTCCTATCTATCTATCTATCTATCTATCTATCTATCTATCTATCTATCTATCTATCTATCTATCTATCTATCTATCGCAAGTGAAGGGCAATGAACTTCATTAAAGAGGACCTTTCACCATATCCAGGCACAGGCAGTTCTATATACTGCCAGAAAGCTGACAGTGCACTGAGTTCAGCGCACTGTCGGCTTTCCCGATCTGTGCCCGGTGTGAAGAGCTTACGGCCCGGTACCGTAGCTCCTCTATGGTCAGAAGGGCGTTTCTGACCATTAGCCAGAGACGTCCTTCTGCCTCGGGGCGCCAATCGCGCTGTACTGTGGAGCGGGGAGGAACGCCCCCTCCCTCTGCTCACACAGCTTGTCCATAGACGAGTATTATCAGGAGCGGGAGGGGGCGTTCCTCCCCGCTCCACAGTACAGCGCGATTGGCGCCCCGAGGCAGAAGGACGTCTCTGGCTAATGGTCAGAAACGCCCTTCTGACCATAGAGGAGCTACGGTACCGGGCCGTAAGCTCTTCACACCGGGCACAGATCGGGAAAGCCGACAGTGCGCTGAATTCAGTGCACTGTCAGCTTTCTGGCAGTATATAGAACTGCCTGTGCCCGGATATGGTGAAAGGTCCTCTTTAAGGACATCAAAGGGCAAAGTCTATGAAGGTGACCCCCGGACATTTCAGATACTGTAAGGGTTAATACTCACAGGCAGTGGCCATTTTGGCAATGCGTTACATGTATGTATAATAATTATCATGTTTTTCTCATACATACTTTACGATTGTTTTGGGCACTTTTTTGCATTTGTCCCTCTCATGTTTCCGTACAGCAGTTTTACTTCTGACCAACAATGATTTTTGGGTCAGTGTAAAAGATTTGATCGATGGCAGTGAGCAGGTTATCATTCATTGTTGGATTATTGGACTTGTTCACACTGGATAATTGAGAACAAACTCCCATAGAAATGACCATTTGAGAGATTATCTTGCACATTATTCTAGTATCCTTGTATGTGATTCCAAAAATGATCTGCAGAAATATCCACACGGCTGCTAAATCCTCACTGTTCTCTTGTTCATCCTTTTGTTTGGCTTTATTTTACTTACCGCTCCTTGTATCCCTGTTATATAATCTGTGGACAAACTACATTTCCCAGGATTCATCTGCCGCTCTCACCCTCAATACTCCAGTCTCCCCTGCCGCAGCGTCTGTCTTGTGTGTCACTTCTTCAGTCTCCTCCACTTATCTGTCCGGGCAATAAATCCCTCCCAAGGGACAAGGAGGTCACATGCTGCTGAGATGTTTCATTTGCTGTCTGAACTGCTCACAGGGAGGGGTAGTGAGCTTGTTAATGAAATATCACAGCTGTGGTTAATGAACTGAAAATAAATCAGATACAAGGTGCTGAATTTAAACAGGATATATATTGGGAAGTGTTCTGTATTGATGCGTCCTGTTATTTGGCCCATATTTTTATCTGTATGAAGCCGACCTTAATCTAAGGCCGCCTTCACGCAGGCTGGTTCCTTCCAGAAGATACGGACCAGAGGTCTTCCATATATCTGAATCCTGAGCCCGGCCCCAGCCTACCAGGATCATAGTCTCTGCTTCCCCTTGGCTCCATATGGGACAGTAGAGAAGCAAGGACTCCTACTATAGATGACCATGATGTTGGGAGTCCAGGGACTGACTCGCGGTTCAGTCTGGGAAATATGGCCGACATCGGGCTGTATCTCAAGTAATGAACCTGTGTGAAATTGGCCTATATGAGAATTTGGCATTGACCTGATGGATGGGTCAGCAAAAACATGGCAACATGGGTTTAAGAAAGTGACCGCCCCTTTAATGTTTTGTACCATTTTATAGTCAGTGACATCATCTCCCATCTATTTATACAAGATTTTACGTCACACACATTTATTTTTCTCTTTACACTTCACAGAAATTAGAAAAGAGAGTTGAAAAACAGCGCCACTCTTCTCAGCAGGCTGTGTCTGGTATTGCAGCTCATTCTATCCAGTCTCTGGTGTTGTACTGCAGGCGCATAGCTAGGGGGGCAACTGAGGAATTCGCAGGGAGGTGGGGTGTAGGATAAGCTGAGCCAAAATCTATTTTCAGAAGGATGCAACCACAGGGGTAGCTTGAAGAATCGGGGGCCCCAGTTCAAAATCTGTAATGGGGCCCCCCCTACCTTGTGCCATATGGAATAGTGGTATATTTTATATGACAGAGGGACCTTTGTGCCCCCTCGAGGTTCAGGACCAGTAGCAGATTCTAGCTTTGCACCCCATACAACTGCATGCAATGAAAGGACAACAATGTTATCTATGGAGGTTTTATCTTCTATTGTAATCCTGTTTGTTATAAATGAGCGAAGAAATCCCCTCCAACAGTGGCTAGGTTCACACTATTGTCTAAAAAAAAACATGGCGGAAGCTTTCTCTTATCATGCTTTTATTTTTATGATGGAGGGAAAAGTCCTGCATGCAATTCTTCGTTGCTCCAGTGGTGGCGCTAGAGGCATTACACCACAGATTACAGCGGATCACAAGAGGTCCTAGCACTGGCACACTCGGCGTCAGTATGCTGATATATATTACAAGTCATCCTTGTTGACTAATATGGGGTTGAGCTGTATTACCGGATACGGCCAATGGTCCAAAGTGGCGCTGTTACTTTCTTGCAAGTCTTCTTATATGGGGTTGATGGTTTATATCAATGCATGACCTATATTCTCTTCATATAGAGGTGTCTTACCTTATGTCACTTTCCACAGGGCAGAATACCGACGCCCAGATTATTGGATCCATAGTCAGCACTATAAGCAGTTATATAGTTGGCAGTATAACTGAGCCTCCGGTTTTCCCAACCAGTGGTCAACCAGAAGATGTGACGTATATTACGACTATTATCTTTCCTGACACCACTGATCAACCAGATGAGACAACGCATATCACGACTCTTATCTTTCCTGACCTCACTACTCAACCAGAAGAGACAACGACAGATTTTTCCATGACTAAAACCGACAGTCAACCAGAAGAGACAACAAATATGAGGACTATACCCTTTACTGACACCAGTAGTCAGCCAAAAGAGACAACGTATACAAGCACTCTTCCTTTCCAAGAAACCAATAGTCAGCCAGAAGTTACTACTGAGACATCCTTCTCATATAGCCAAACAGACAGTCCACCAGAAAAGACCGCCAATCTAAGCTCACGTCTACTTAATGGGACCAGTGGTCAACCAGAATGGACCACATCCATAAATACTCATTCCTTTACTGACACCAGTACTAATCTGGAAGAGTCCACCATTACACCATTGTCAACAGAAAGAAGCAGTCAACCAGATGGGACATTACATACGGGAGCAAGTTCTAGTCAAATAATACCAAATGTTACCCTATCCCCCAACATTAGGACATCTCAAGGACCCATAACGACAAGCACAAGACCCACCATAAGTGTCAACACAACTGCAAACTATACACAGTTGGCAAGTACCCCATCCGCACTGCCGACTGACCTCTTATCATCAACCAATAGCACAACATCTTCTAGTACTTCTTCTCCAAGTATGATGTCCACAACCAAGTCTACATCCTTCACCACCAATATCCATACAACGGTAACCAAAACTGAGCCAAAATCAAGTCTAGTAACCACAGCCTCCTCTAGTTTACCATCATCGACACCAGATACCAGTGGTCCATCTACGCCAACGACACCTTTGTCAGTTTTGAACGTCAACTCAACCACATTGGTTCACGCATCAACATCGGTGATCAAAAATGGCATTAGCGTCCTTCCATCATCAACAGAACAACCATTATTAAATAATAGCACAACCATGTCTTCCGATTCATTACCGTCGTCCTCAATATCAACTAGTGCCATAGATACAGCCAAAGATACATCTCCAACTTCATCATCCACTATCGTGAAACGCTCCACTCAAGTAGAAGCCACCGGCAATCAAACAGTATCATACGACAACCCAAATGTCGGCACAGTCACGGAGAGTCCTCTTGTTCCTATCAGAATTACTGATATACCACCAATTACGTCAACATCATCGACCAGTAGCATCATCAACTCAACCAATATTACGGCTATAAACCCAACTAGTAGTCCACCGCCATCAAACAAGAGCACAACTGCGTCAATATTATTAGATACTACAAGCAATGCAGATACAATGGCACCCAGTGTTCCTCCAATATCAACCAACGTCCCACCGATATCAAACTCTTCCCAACTGGGATCAACTTTGATTCCACCGTCCTCTCAAACCAACTTACTTTCATCAGATCCTGATACGATCCCTACTCAAAGCACAATGGACTCTTCCAGCAGGTTTACACAAGGTTCTAGAGACAATACCGCCACACCATCTAGTACATTGGCTTCAACGGAAGACGTCACGATGAGTTCTTACAGCAGTGAGAGCCAAACACCAAGAACTGATAGCATAACAGTATTTCCTAGCAATGGTAGCGCCAGTCCTCAAACTACTGCGATTCATTTGGCGTCTTCGAGTCCAACTTCACCAAATACCAGCAATTCTATCACATCGTCTGGTAATAATGGAAGTAATTCAGTAACTCCAACGGATACCACAACAAGGACTTCCCAAAGTGGTCTTACCAACTACACAGATATAGGCGGCACAGTCACAACCTCAGACCCAGCTATATCTAGTATCACCATAAATAATGCCGCAACACGTTCCAATAACTCTAGTACTACAGAAATATCTTTAATTCCTACAAGTGTGACATCAACGTCTGGTAATGTTACTGATATGTCTTCCAAGGCCACTACTAGCTCATCTACTACTAATGAAACCTCGTCATCTAATCCGACTGATATCACCGCAACCCCAAGTAGTAGCACAGTGACGTCTCCAAGGAATAATGGCAGTACAACATCACTGGGCATGGAAGGCTCTAACAAATCATCACCATCTGCAGCCACTAATAGGGTGACATCGACGCCTTCAAGTAGTGTCAGTGGTGCCCCAGGTATGTCTTCCGATGCTAGTACTAACTCACCTACTACTAATGAAACCTCATCCTCTAATCCTATTAATATGGCGCCAACCCCGAGTAACGGCACATGGACATCTTCAAGTCATAGTGCCATTGCGACATTCCCAGGAATGGACGGCTCTGTGCAATCATCGCCATCCGGAACCACTAATAGGGTGACGTCAACTTCTTCAGGCCATGTTACTGGTGGCCCAATTATGTCTTCCAAGACGACTACTACTAATGAAACCTCATCATCTAATCTCAGTGCCAATATCACACTAACCCAAAGGAGTAGCGCAGTGACATCTTCAAGTAACAATGGTAGTACAACATCATTGGCCATGGAAGGCTTTGACAAATCCTCACCGTCTGCAGTCACTAATATGGTGACACCAACTTCTTCGGGTCATGTTATTAGTGCATCAAGTATGTCTCCTGAGGCAACTGCAAACGCACCCACTACTAATGAAACTTCATCATATAATCCTGCCAATATCACACCGACCCCAAGCAGTAGCACAGTGACATCTTCAAGGAATAGTGCCAATACCATATCATTGGGCATGGACGGCTCTGCACCATCATCACCATCTGCGGTCACTAATAATGTGACATTGACTTCTTCTGGTATTGTTAGTGGTGCCCCAGCTATGTCTTCCAAGGCTGCCACTAGTGAAACCTCATCAACCACTTCTGCCACTATCATGTCAACCCTGAGCAGTAGCACAGTGACACCGTCAAGTAATACTGGTAGTGTGACGCCATTGGCCATGGAAGGCTCCGTGCAGTCATCACCACCTGCAGTCACTAATATGGGGACCTCACTTAATAATGGTACCAGTGTCCAACCAGTATCGAGCAGTAGCATGGCAACATCCAGTGGACCTACTGCCACTAGTAGTCCATCTTTTGAAATGACTAAAACAGCATTGCCTCCCACGTCATCGACATCAAAACCCAATGTTACAATGATTTCTTCCAGTGATGTTTCCAGTGTCCTCTCAACCTCACCAAGCAGCACAATGGCCTCCCAAAATAGTATTATCAGTAGTTCTACAGTTACAATAAATGCTACACCTATCTCATCAACACCAAGAACTACAATGAGCTTGACAAGTAACTCAGTGGTTTCCACCAGCAGCACATCCACGTCTTCCATGTCATCCACATCCAAACCTAATGTTACAATGATTTCTTCCAGTGATGCTTCCAGTGTCCAACCAACTTCAGTAAGTAGCACAACAGCTGCTCAAAAAAGTACTTCTACGGTTACAATAAATGCTACACCTATCTCATCTACTCAAAGCACCACAATGAACTTGACAAGTAACTCAGTGGTTTCCAGCAGCAGCACATCCACGTCTTCCATGTCATCCAAACCTAATGTTACCATGATTTCTTCCAGTGATGCTTCCAGTGTCCAACCAACTTCAGTAAGTAGCACAACAGCTGCTCAAAAAAGTACTTCTACAGTTACAATAAATGCTACACCTATCTCATCTACTCAAAGCACCACAATGAACTGGACAAGTAACTCAGTGGTTCCATCCAGTAGCACATACACGTCTTCCATGTCATCAACATCAAAATCCGATGTTACAATGTCTTCCAGTGATGTTTCCAGCGTCCAACCAACTTCAGTAAGCAGCACAACAGCTTCCCAAAAAAGTAGTTCTACAGTTACAATAAATACTACACCTATCTCATCTACTCAAAGAACCACAACCAGCTTGACAAATAACTCAGTGGTTCCAACATCATCTCCAACATCTTCTTCAACATCTTCTCCAACATCTTCTGCAACATCATCTCCAACATCTTCTGCAACATCATCTCCAACATCTTATCCAACATCATTTCCAACATCATCTCCAACATCTTCAACATCTTCTCCAACATCTTCTCCAACATCATCTCCAACATCATTTCCAACATCATCTCCAACATCATCTCCAACATCTTCTCCAACATCATCTCCAACATCTTCTCCAACATCATCTCCAACATCTTCTCCAACATCTTCTCCAACATCATCTCCAACATCTCCAACATCTTCTCCAACATCTTCTCCAACATCTTCTCCAACATCTCCATCATCCTCCAATCCTGGCTCCAGTGCACCTACAGGGTCCTCTCCAGCAACAGTGACCAACTCTGGTTCATCTTCACACGTTTCCAGCACCCAGGGCCAGAATTCAGGTAAATGAATATATCATTAGACGAGACGAGATTTAGAAGGAAAATAGATAAGTGTGAGGTAATCCACAAATCCATCTTTATTTCAGATGCCACGACCAATGGTTCCACCAATTTATTGGCTCCTTGGAAAATTATTGTCATCTGCCTGGCTGTTGGCATCGGAACCTTTGTAGTTATTGGAATATTATTAGCGGTAAGTTCTGCACATTGTGGGATGATGGACAAGCAATACAACTGGGAAGGGTTTTCCAAAAAAAAAGTCTTAACCGTGATGGCTGAGTCCTGCTCAGTTTTTGGTGGAAGGGGGATTCCTCTAAGTATGGCCGCCCCTAAGGAGATATTGCCAGATATCACCTCACTCTGTGGCCATTACATTCCCTCTGTTTTGTCTTCTCACCCCTTTGGATCTCACCTCAACCAGTGAAAGAGAACCTTTCACCATGTCCACCAACTCCAGTTCTTAAGAGTGGCAGCGATGGTGACAAATGGTGCGAGTCCAAGCACTGGGCCCTTTCCATCATATAGGTATCATCAACACTATTGTTGATTTTTTTGGACAATTCCTTCAAACCCATCCCACCCATCCCACCCAGTCCTTCATACCCACCCTTCCACCATCTCTAACTATCCCTTTTATATTACAGGCAATATTCTATATCCGAAGACTTAAGGGATTGAACCGCTACGTTGTCTCGGGCTCCCTCATATAACTTGCCGACTCGAATACCTCGGACATTTTTACCCTTCCAATCAACAGTATTATGCCCAAAAATGTTTTGTGATATACTGCCCCTACTGGTCAGTGAGAGTATTACAGCAGGACCATGTGCTAGGAGATGTCATAGACGGCTGATACAGATTGTATCTTAGAATCAGATATTAGGTATTTATTTATATTAGAGCGTAGATATTACTCAGAGATACTGACACCCTATGGCCACTGTGTGTGATATACAGGATATATACTGTATATACAATATAGATGACAGTGTGAGGGTGACCTCTAGTGGTATATGTGTATGTTACATATGTAATATATTTAATATTTGTACCTGTTTCTGGAGATATGATGTGAACATTTTTGGTCACTGATACCCAGAGTGACGCAGCATTGCGGGTCAGTGCTCAGACGATAGATAATATGTCAGATACATTTTGTATTATTTATTTTTGTATTGTTCCCTTCCTGTATTCTGTTACATTGTGCCGATGCAGACATTCTAAAGATGATTAAAAAAACTGAAAACCGACCAGAAAAAATCTGTGTCAGACATTACGATGTGCCTATGTAAACAGAGGGTGCCCCAATGAACAGTGTCAGCACGAGGGCTACTATAAACAGTGCCAGGGTGTACCCCCATATCCAGCATTAGTCAGAGTGTACCCCCATATCCAGTGTTAGTCAGAGTGTACCCCCATATCCAGTGTTAGTCAGAGTGTACACCCATATCCAGTGTTAGTCAGAGTGTACCCCCATATCCAGTGTTAGTCACAGTGTACCCCCATATCCAGTGTTAGTCACAGTGTACCCCCATATCCAGTGTTAGTCACAGTGTACCCCCATATCCAGCATTAGTCAGAGTGTACCCCCATATCCAGTGTTAGTCACAGTGTACCCCCATATCCAGTGTTAGTCAGAGTGTACCCCCATATCCAGTGTTAGTCAGAGTGTACCCCCATAACCAGTGTTATTCAGAGTGTACCCCCATATCCAGTGTTAGTCAGAGGGTACCCCCATATCCAGTGTTATTCACAGTGTACCCCCATATCCAGTGTTAGTCAGAGTGTACCTCCATATCCAGTGTTAGTCAGAGTGTACCCCCATATCCAGTGTTAGTCAGAGTGTACCCCCATATCTAGTGTTAGTCAGAGTGTACCCCCATATCCAGTGTTAGTCAGTGTGTACCCCCATAACCAGTGTTAGTTACAGTGTACCCCCATATCCAGCATTAGTCAGAGTGTATCCCCATATCCAGTGTTAGTCAGAGTGTAACCCCATATCCAGTGTTAGTCAGTGTGTACTCCCATAACCAGTGTTAGTCAAAGTGTACCCCCATATCCAGTGTTAGTCAGAGTGTACCCCCATATTCAGTGTTAGTCAGAGTGTACCCTCATATCCAGTGTTAGTTACAGTGTACCCCCATATCCAGTGTTAGTCAGAGTGTACCCCCATATCCAGTGTTAGTCAGAGTGTATCCCCATATCCAGCATTAGTCAGAGTGTACCCCCATATTCAGTGTTAGTCAGAGTGTACCCCCATAACCAGTGTTATTCAGAGTGTACCCCCATATCCAGTGTTAGTCAGAGTGTACCCCCATATCCAGTGTTATTCAGAGTGTACCCCCATATCCAGTGTTAGTCAGAGTGTACCCTCATATCCAGTGTTAGTTACAGTGTACCCCCATATCCAGTGTTAGTCAGAGTGTACCTCCATATCCAGTGTTAGTCAGAGTGTACCCCCATATCCAGTGTTAGTCAGAGTGTAACCCCATATCTAGTGTTAGTCAGAGTGTACCCCCATATCCAGTGTTAGTCAGTGTGTACCCCCATAACCAGTGTTAGTTACAGGGTACCCCCATATCCAGCAATAGTCAGAGTGTACCCCCATATCCAGTGTTAGTCAGAGTGTACCCCCATATCCAGTGTTAGTCAGTGTGTACCCCCATAACCAGTGTTAGTTACAGTGTACCCCCATATCCAGCGTTAGTCAGAGTGTACCCCCCATATCCAGTGTTAGTCACAGTGTACCCCCATATCCAGTGTTAGTCACAGTGTACCCCCATATCCAGTGTTAGTCACAGTGTACCCCCATATCCAGTGTTAGTCAGAGTGTACCCCCATATCCAGCATTAGTCAGCGTGTACCCCCATATCCAGTGTTAGTCAGAGTGTACCCCCATATCCAGTGTTAGTCAGTGTGTACCCCCATAACCAGTGTTAGTTACAGTGTACCCCCATATCCAGCATTAGTCAGAGTGTACCCCCATATCCAGTGTTAGTCAGAGTGTACCCCCATATCCAGTGTTAGTCAGAGTGTACCCCCATATCCAGTGTTAGTCAGAGTGTACCCCCATATCCAGTGTTAGTCAGAGTGTACCCCCA
Source organism: Leptodactylus fuscus (assembly GCF_031893055.1). Taxonomy (NCBI): domain Eukaryota; kingdom Metazoa; phylum Chordata; class Amphibia; order Anura; family Leptodactylidae; genus Leptodactylus; species Leptodactylus fuscus. The sequence continues at coordinate 81,291,371 of NC_134275.1, forward strand.
TATCCAGCATTAGTCAGAATGTACCCCCATATCCAGCATTAGTCAGAGTGTACCCCATATCCAGCATTAGTCAGAGTGTACCCCCATATCCAGCATTAGTCAGAGTGTACCCCCATGTCCAGCATTAGTCAGAGTGTACCCCCATATCCAGTGTTAGTCAGACTGTACCCCCATATCCAGTGTTAGTCAGAGTGTACCCCCATATCCAGCATTAGTCAGAGTGTACCCCCATATCCAGTGTTATTCAGAGTGTACCCCCATATTCAGTGTTAGTCAGAGTGTACCCCCATATCCAGTGTTAGTCAGAGTGTACCCCCATATCCAGTGTTAGTCAGAGTGTACCCCCATATCCAGTGTTAGTCAGAGTGTACCCCCATATCCAGCATTAGTCAGAGTGTACCCCCATATCCAGCATTAGTCAGAGTGTACCCCCATATCCAGCATTAGTCAGAGTGTACCCCCATATCCAGTGTTAGTCACAGTGTACCCCCATATCCAGTGTTAGTCACAGTGTACCCCCAAATCCAGCATTAGTCAGAGTGTACCCCCATATCCAGCATTAGTCAGAGTGTACCCCCATATCCAGCATTAGTCAGAGTGTACCCCCATATCCAGTGTTAGTCAGAGTGTACCCCCATATCCAGTGTTGGTCAGAGTGTACCCCCATATCCAGCATTAGTCAGAGTGTACCCCCATATCCAGTGTTAGTCAGAGTGTACCCCCATATCCAGCATTAGTCAGAGTGTACCCCCATATCCAGCATTAGTCAGAGTGTACCCCCATATCCAGTGTTAGTCAGAGTGTACCCCCATATCCAGTGTTAGTCAGTGTGTACCCCCATAACCAGTGTTAGTTACAGTGTACCCCCATATCCAGCAATAGTCAGAGTGTACCCCCATATCCAGTGTTAGTCAGAGTGTACCCCCATATCCAGTGTTAGTCAGAGTGTACCCCCATATCCAGTGTTAGTCACAGTGTACCCCCATATCCAGTGTTAGTCACAGTGTACCCCCATATCCAGTGTTAGTCACAGTGTACCCCCATATCCAGCATTAGTCAGAGTGTACCCCCATATCCAGTGTTAGTCACAGTGTACCCCCATATCCAGTGTTAGTCAGAGTGTACCCCCATATCCAGTGTTAGTCAGAGTGTACCCCCATAACCAGTGTTATTCAGAGTGTACCCCCATATCCAGTGTTAGTCAGAGGGTACCCCCATATCCAGTGTTATTCACAGTGTACCCCCATATCCAGTGTTAGTCAGAGTGTACCTCCATATCCAGTGTTAGTCAGAGTGTACCCCCATATCCAGTGTTAGTCAGAGTGTACCCCCATATCTAGTGTTAGTCAGAGTGTACCCCCATATCCAGTGTTAGTCAGTGTGTACCCCCATAACCAGTGTTAGTTACAGTGTACCCCCATATCCAGCATTAGTCAGAGTGTATCCCCATATCCAGTGTTAGTCAGAGTGTACTCCCATAACCAGTGTTAGTCAGTGTGTACTCCCATAACCAGTGTTAGTCAAAGTGTACCCCCATATCCAGTGTTAGTCAGAGTGTACCCCCATATTCAGTGTTAGTCAGAGTGTACCCTCATATCCAGTGTTAGTCAGAGTGTACCCCCATATCCAGTGTTAGTCAGAGTGTATCCCCATATCCAGCATTAGTCAGAGTGTACCCCCATATTCAGTGTTAGTCAGAGTGTACCCCCATAACCAGTGTTATTCAGAGTGTACCCCCATATCCAGTGTTAGTCAGAGTGTACCCCCATATCCAGTGTTATTCAGAGTGTACCCCCATATCCAGTGTTAGTCAGAGTGTACCCTCATATCCAGTGTTAGTTACAGTGTACCCCCATATCCAGTGTTAGTCAGAGTGTACCTCCATATCCAGTGTTAGTCAGAGTGTACCCCCATATCCAGTGTTAGTCAGAGTGTAACCCCATATCTAGTGTTAGTCAGAGTGTACCCCCATATCCAGTGTTAGTCAGTGTGTACCCCCATAACCAGTGTTAGTTACAGTGTACCCCCATATCCAGCAATAGTCAGAGTGTACCCCCATATCCAGTGTTAGTCAGAGTGTACCCCCATATCCAGTGTTAGTCAGTGTGTACCCCCATAACCAGTGTTAGTTACAGTGTACCCCCATATCCAGCGTTAGTCAGAGTGTACCCCCCATATCCAGTGTTAGTCACAGTGTACCCCCATATCCAGTGTTAGTCAGAGTGTACCCCCATAGCCAGCATTAGTCAGAGTGTACCCCCATATCCAGCATTAGTCAGAGTGTACCCCCATATCCAGTGTTAGTCAGAGTGTACCCCCATATCCAGCATTAGTCAGAGTGTACCCCCATATCCAGTGTTAGTCAGAGTGTACCCCCATATCCAGTGTTAGTCAGAGTGTACCCCCATATCCAGCATTAGTCAGAGTGTACCCCCATATCCAGCATTAGTCAGAGTGTACCCCATATCCAGCATTAGTCAGAGTGTACCCCCATATCCAGCATTAGTCAGAGTGTACCCCCATGTCCAGCATTAGTCAGAGTGTACCCCCATATCCAGTGTTAGTCAGACTGTACCCCCATATCCAGTGTTAGTCAGAGTGTACCCCCATATCCAGCATTAGTCAGAGTGTACCCCCATATCCAGTGTTATTCAGAGTGTACCCCCATATTCAGTGTTAGTCAGAGTGTACCCCCATATCCAGTGTTAGTCAGAGTGTACCCCCATATCCAGTGTTAGTCAGAGTGTACCCCCATATCCAGTGTTAGTCAGAGTGTACCCCCATATCCAGCATTAGTCAGAGTGTACCCCCATATCCAGCATTAGTCAGAGTGTACCCCCATATCCAGCATTAGTCAGAGTGTACCCCCATATCCAGTGTTAGTCACAGTGTACCCCCATATCCAGTGTTAGTCACAGTGTACCCCCATATCCAGCATTAGTCAGAGTGTACCCCCATATCCAGCATTAGTCAGAGTGTACCCCCATATCCAGCATTAGTCAGAGTGTACCCCCATATCCAGTGTTAGTCAGAGTGTACCCCCATATCCAGTGTTGGTCAGAGTGTACCCCCATATCCAGCATTAGTCAGAGTGTACCCCCATATCCAGTGTTAGTCAGAGTGTACCCCCATATCCAGCATTAGTCAGAGTGTACCCCCATATCCAGCATTAGTCAGAGTGTACCCCCATATCCAGTGTTAGTCAGAGTGTACCCCCATATCCAGTGTTAGTCAGTGTGTACCCCCATAACCAGTGTTAGTTACAGTGTACCCCCATATCCAGCAATAGTCAGAGTGTACCCCCATATCCAGTGTTAGTCAGAGTGTACCCCCATATCCAGTGTTAGTCAGAGTGTACCCCCATATCCAGTGTTAGTCAGAGTGTACCCCCATATCCAGTGTTAGTCACAGTGTACCCCCATATCCAGTGTTAGTCACAGTGTACCCCCATATCCAGTGTTAGTCACAGTGTACCCCCATATCCAGCATTAGTCAGAGTGTACCCCCATATCCAGTGTTAGTCACAGTGTACCCCCATATCCAGTGTTAGTCAGAGTGTACCCCCATATCCAGTGTTAGTCAGAGTGTACCCCCATAACCAGTGTTATTCAGAGTGTACCCCCATATCCAGTGTTAGTCAGAGGGTACCCCCATATCCAGTGTTATTCACAGTGTACCCCCATATCCAGTGTTAGTCAGAGTGTACCTCCATATCCAGTGTTAGTCAGAGTGTACCCCCATATTCAGTGTTAGTCAGAGTGTACCCTCATATCCAGTGTTAGTTACAGTGTACCCCCATATCCAGTGTTAGTCAGAGTGTACCCCCATATCCAGTGTTAGTCAGAGTGTACCCCCATATTCAGTGTTAGTCAGAGTGTACCCTCATATCCAGTGTTAGTTACAGTGTACCCCCATATCCAGTGTTAGTCAGAGTGTACCCCCATATCCAGTGTTAGTCAGAGTGTATCCCCATATCCAGCATTAGTCAGAGTGTACCCCCATATTCAGTGTTAGTCAGAGTGTACCCCCATAACCAGTGTTATTCAGAGTGTACCCCCATATCCAGTGTTAGTCAGAGTGTACCCCCATATCCAGTGTTATTCAGAGTGTACCCCCATATCCAGTGTTAGTCAGAGTGTACCCTCATATCCAGTGTTAGTTACAGTGTACCTCCATATCCAGTGTTAGTCAGAGTGTACCCCCATATCCAGTGTTAGTCAGAGTGTAACCCCATATCTAGTGTTAGTCAGAGTGTACCCCCATATCCAGTGTTAGTCAGTGTGTACCCCCATAACCAGTGTTAGTTACAGTGTACCCCCATATCCAGCAATAGTCAGAGTGTACCCCCATATCCAGTGTTAGTCAGAGTGTACCCCCATATCCAGTGTTAGTCACAGTGTACCCCCATATCCAGTGTTATTCAGAGTGTACCCCCATATTCAGTGTTAGTCAGAGTGTACCCCCATATCCAGTGTTAGTCAGAGTGTATCCCCATATCCAGCATTAGTCAGAGTGTACCCCCATATCCAGTGTTAGTCAGACTGTACCCCCATATCCAGTGTTAGTCAGAGTGTACCCCCATATCCAGCATTAGTCAGAGTGTACCCCCATATCCAGTGTTATTCAGAGTGTACCCCCATATTCAGTGTTAGTCAGAGTGTACCCCCATATCCAGTGTTAGTCAGAGTGTATCCCCATATCCAGCATTAGTCAGAGTGTACCCCCATATTCAGTGTTAGTCAGAGTGTACCCCCATAACCAGTGTTATTCAGAGTGTACCCCCATATCCAGTGTTAGTCAGAGTGTACCCCCATATCCAGTGTTATTCAGAGTGTACCCCCATATCCAGTGTTAGTCAGAGTGTACCCTCATATCCAGTGTTAGTTACAGTGTACCCCCATATCCAGTGTTAGTCAGAGTGTACCTCCATATCCAGTGTTAGTCAGAGTGTACCCCCATATCCAGTGTTAGTCAGAGTGTAACCCCATATCTAGTGTTAGTCAGAGTGTACCCCCATATCCAGTGTTAGTCAGTGTGTACCCCCATAACCAGTGTTAGTTACAGTGTACCCCCATATCCAGCAATAGTCAGAGTGTACCCCCATATCCAGTGTTAGTCAGAGTGTACCCCCATATCCAGTGTTAGTCAGTGTGTACCCCCATAACCAGTGTTAGTTACAGTGTACCCCCATATCCAGCGTTAGTCAGAGTGTACCCCCCATATCCAGTGTTAGTCACAGTGTACCCCCATATCCAGTGTTAGTCACAGTGTACCCCCATATCCAGTGTTAGTCACAGTGTACCCCCATATCCAGTGTTAGTCAGAGTGTACCCCCATATCCAGCATTAGTCAGCGTGTACCCCCATATCCAGTGTTAGTCAGAGTGTACCCCCATATCCAGTGTTAGTCAGTGTGTACCCCCATAACCAGTGTTAGTTACAGTGTACCCCCATATCCAGCATTAGTCAGAGTGTACCCCCATATCCAGTGTTAGTCAGAGTGTACCCCCATATCCAGTGTTAGTCAGAGTGTACCCCCATAGCCAGCATTAGTCAGAGTGTACCCCCATATCCAGCATTAGTCAGAGTGTACCCCCATATCCAGTGTTAGTCAGAGTGTACCCCCATATCCAGCATTAGTCAGAGTGTACCCCCATATCCAGTGTTAGTCAGAGTGTACCCCCATATCCAGTGTTAGTCAGAGTGTACCCCCATATCCAGTGTTAGTCAGAGTGTACCCCCATATCCAGTGTTAGTCAGAGTGTACCCCCATATCCAGTGTTAGTCAGAGTGTACCCCCATATCCAGCATTAGTCAGAGTGTACCCCCATATCCAGCATTAGTCAGAGTGTACCCCATATCCAGCATTAGTCAGAGTGTACCCCCATATCCAGCATTAGTCAGAGTGTACCCCCATGTCCAGCATTAGTCAGAGTGTACCCCCATATCCAGTGTTAGTCAGACTGTACCCCCATATCCAGTGTTAGTCAGAGTGTACCCCCATATCCAGCATTAGTCAGAGTGTACCCCCATATCCAGTGTTATTCAGAGTGTACCCCCATATTCAGTGTTAGTCAGAGTGTACCCCCATATCCAGTGTTAGTCAGAGTGTACCCCCATATCCAGTGTTAGTCAGAGTGTACCCCCATATCCAGTGTTAGTCAGAGTGTACCCCCATATCCAGCATTAGTCAGAGTGTACCCCCATATCCAGCATTAGTCAGAGTGTACCCCCATATCCAGCATTAGTCAGAGTGTACCCCCATATCCAGTGTTAGTCACAGTGTACCCCCATATCCAGTGTTAGTCACAGTGTACCCCCATATCCAGCATTAGTCAGAGTGTACCCCCATATCCAGCATTAGTCAGAGTGTACCCCCATATCCAGCATTAGTCAGAGTGTACCCCCATATCCAGTGTTAGTCAGAGTGTACCCCCATATCCAGTGTTGGTCAGAGTGTACCCCCATATCCAGCATTAGTCAGAGTGTACCCCCATATCCAGTGTTAGTCAGAGTGTACCCCCATATCCAGCATTAGTCAGAGTGTACCCCCATATCCAGCATTAGTCAGAGTGTACCCCCATATCCAGTGTTAGTCAGAGTGTACCCCCATATCCAGTGTTAGTCAGAGTGTACCCCCATAACCAGTGTTATTCAGAGTGTACCCCCATATCCAGTGTTAGTCAGAGGGTACCCCCATATCCAGTGTTATTCACAGTGTACCCCCATATCCAGTGTTAGTCAGAGTGTACCTCCATATCCAGTGTTAGTCAGAGTGTACCCCCATATCCAGTGTTAGTCAGAGTGTACCCCCATATCTAGTGTTAGTCAGAGTGTACCCCCATATCCAGTGTTAGTCAGTGTGTACCCCCATAACCAGTGTTAGTTACAGTGTACCCCCATATCCAGCATTAGTCAGAGTGTATCCCCATATCCAGTGTTAGTCAGAGTGTAACCCCATATCCAGTGTTAGTCAGTGTGTACTCCCATAACCAGTGTTAGTCAAAGTGTACCCCCATATCCAGTGTTAGTCAGAGTGTACCCCCATATTCAGTGTTAGTCAGAGTGTACCCTCATATCCAGTGTTAGTTACAGTGTATCCCCATATCCAGCATTAGTCAGAGTGTACCCCCATATTCAGTGTTAGTCAGAGTGTACCCCCATAACCAGTGTTATTCAGAGTGTACCCCCATATCCAGTGTTAGTCAGAGTGTACCCCCATATCCAGTGTTATTCAGAGTGTACCCCCATATCCAGTGTTAGTCAGAGTGTACCCTCATATCCAGTGTTAGTTACAGTGTACCCCCATATCCAGTGTTAGTCAGAGTGTACCTCCATATCCAGTGTTAGTCAGAGTGTACCCCCATATCCAGTGTTAGTCAGAGTGTAACCCCATATCTAGTGTTAGTCAGAGTGTACCCCCATATCCAGTGTTAGTCAGTGTGTACCCCCATAACCAGTGTTAGTTACAGTGTACCCCCATATCCAGCAATAGTCAGAGTGTACCCCCATATCCAGTGTTAGTCAGAGTGTACCCCCATATCCAGTGTTAGTCAGTGTGTACCCCCATAACCAGTGTTAGTTACAGTGTACCCCCATATCCAGCGTTAGTCAGAGTGTACCCCCCATATCCAGTGTTAGTCAGAGTGTACCCCCATATCCAGTGTTAGTCAGAGTGTACCCCCATAGCCAGCATTAGTCAGAGTGTACCCCCATATCCAGCATTAGTCAGAGTGTACCCCCATATCCAGTGTTAGTCAGAGTGTACCCCCATATCCAGCATTAGTCAGAGTGTACCCCCATATCCAGTGTTAGTCAGAGTGTACCCCCATATCCAGTGTTAGTCAGAGTGTACCCCCATATCCAGCATTAGTCAGAGTGTACCCCCATATCCAGCATTAGTCAGAGTGTACCCCATATCCAGCATTAGTCAGAGTGTACCCCCATATCCAGCATTAGTCAGAGTGTACCCCCATGTCCAGCATTAGTCAGAGTGTACCCCCATATCCAGTGTTAGTCAGACTGTACCCCCATATCCAGTGTTAGTCAGAGTGTACCCCCATATCCAGCATTAGTCAGAGTGTACCCCCATATCCAGTGTTATTCAGAGTGTACCCCCATATTCAGTGTTAGTCAGAGTGTACCCCCATATCCAGTGTTAGTCAGAGTGTACCCCCATATCCAGTGTTAGTCAGAGTGTACCCCCATATCCAGTGTTAGTCAGAGTGTACCCCCATATCCAGCATTAGTCAGAGTGTACCCCCATATCCAGCATTAGTCAGAGTGTACCCCCATATCCAGCATTAGTCAGAGTGTACCCCCATATCCAGTGTTAGTCACAGTGTACCCCCATATCCAGTGTTAGTCACAGTGTACCCCCATATCCAGCATTAGTCAGAGTGTACCCCCATATCCAGCATTAGTCAGAGTGTACCCCCATATCCAGCATTAGTCAGAGTGTACCCCCATATCCAGTGTTAGTCAGAGTGTACCCCCATATCCAGTGTTGGTCAGAGTGTACCCCCATATCCAGCATTAGTCAGAGTGTACCCCCATATCCAGTGTTAGTCAGAGTGTACCCCCATATCCAGCATTAGTCAGAGTGTACCCCCATATCCAGCATTAGTCAGAGTGTACCCCCATATCCAGTGTTAGTCAGAGTGTACCCCCATATCCAGTGTTAGTCAGTGTGTACCCCCATAACCAGTGTTAGTTACAGTGTACCCCCATATCCAGCAATAGTCACAGTGTACCCCCATATCCAGCATTAGTCAGAGTGTACCCCCATATCCAGTGTTAGTCAGAGTGTACCCCCATATCCAGTGTTAGTCAGAGTGTACCCCCATATCCAGTGTTAGTCAGAGTGTACCCCCATATCCAGTGTTAGTCACAGTGTACCCCCATATCCAGTGTTAGTCACAGTGTACCCCCATATCCAGTGTTAGTCACAGTGTACCCCCATATCCAGCATTAGTCAGAGTGTACCCCCATATCCAGTGTTAGTCACAGTGTACCCCCATATCCAGTGTTAGTCAGAGTGTACCCCCATATCCAGTGTTAGTCAGAGTGTACCCCCATAACCAGTGTTATTCAGAGTGTACCCCCATATCCAGTGTTAGTCAGAGGGTACCCCCATATCCAGTGTTATTCACAGTGTACCCCCATATCCAGTGTTAGTCAGAGTGTATCCCCATATCCAGTGTTAGTCAGAGTGTACCCCCATATCCAGTGTTAGTCAGAGTGTATCCCCATATCCAGTGTTAGTCAGAGTGTACCCCCATATCCAGTGTTAGTCAGTGTGTACCCCCATAACCAGTGTTAGTTACAGTGTACCCCCATATCCAGCATTAGTCAGAGTGTATCCCCATATCCAGTGTTAGTCAGAGTGTAACCCCATATCCAGTGGTAGTCAGTGTGTACTCCCATAACCAGTGTTAGTCAAAGTGTACCCCCATATCCAGTGTTAGTCAGAGTGTACCCCCATATTCAGTGTTAGTCAGAGTGTACCCTCATATCCAGTGTTAGTTACAGTGTACCCCCATATCCAGTGTTAGTCAGAGTGTACCCCCATATCCAGTGTTAGTCAGAGTGTATCCCCATATCCAGCATTAGTCAGAGTGTACCCCCATATTCAGTGTTAGTCAGAGTGTACCCCCATAACCAGTGTTATTCAGAGTGTACCCCCATATCCAGTGTTAGTCAGAGTGTACCCCCATATCCAGTGTTATTCAGAGTGTACCCCCATATCCAGTGTTAGTCAGAGTGTACCCTCATATCCAGTGTTAGTTACAGTGTACCCCCATATCCAGTGTTAGTCAGAGTGTACCTCCATATCCAGTGTTAGTCAGAGTGTACCCCCATATCCAGTGTTAGTCAGAGTGTAACCCCATATCTAGTGTTAGTCAGAGTGTACCCCCATATCCAGTGTTAGTCAGTGTGTACCCCCATAACCAGTGTTAGTTACAGTGTACCCCCATATCCAGCAATAGTCAGAGTGTACCCCCATATCCAGTGTTAGTCAGAGTGTACCCCCATATCCAGTGTTAGTCAGTGTGTACCCCCATAACCAGTGTTAGTTACAGTGTACCCCCATATCCAGCGTTAGTCAGAGTGTACCCCCCATATCCAGTGTTAGTCACAGTGTACCCCCATATCCAGTGTTATTCAGAGTGTACCCCCATATTCAGTGTTAGTCAGAGTGTACCCCCATATCCAGTGTTAGTCAGAGTGTATCCCCATATCCAGCATTAGTCAGAGTGTACCCCCATATCCAGTGTTAGTCAGACTGTACCCCCATATCCAGTGTTAGTCAGAGTGTACCCCCATATCCAGCATTAGTCAGAGTGTACCCCCATATCCAGTGTTATTCAGAGTGTACCCCCATATTCAGTGTTAGTCAGAGTGTACCCCCATATCCAGTGTTAGTCAGAGTGTATCCCCATATCCAGCATTAGTCAGAGTGTACCCCCATATTCAGTGTTAGTCAGAGTGTACCCCCATAACCAGTGTTATTCAGAGTGTACCCCCATATCCAGTGTTAGTCAGAGTGTACCCCCATATCCAGTGTTATTCAGAGTGTACCCCCATATCCAGTGTTAGTCAGAGTGTACCCTCATATCCAGTGTTAGTTACAGTGTACCCCCATATCCAGTGTTAGTCAGAGTGTACCTCCATATCCAGTGTTAGTCAGAGTGTACCCCCATATCCAGTGTTAGTCAGAGTGTAACCCCATATCTAGTGTTAGTCAGAGTGTACCCCCATATCCAGTGTTAGTCAGTGTGTACCCCCATAACCAGTGTTAGTTACAGTGTACCCCCATATCCAGCAATAGTCAGAGTGTACCCCCATATCCAGTGTTAGTCAGAGTGTACCCCCATATCCAGTGTTAGTCAGTGTGTACCCCCATAACCAGTGTTAGTTACAGTGTACCCCCATATCCAGCGTTAGTCAGAGTGTACCCCCCATATCCAGTGTTAGTCACAGTGTACCCCCATATCCAGTGTTAGTCACAGTGTACCCCCATATCCAGTGTTAGTCACAGTGTACCCCCATATCCAGTGTTAGTCAGAGTGTACCCCCATATCCAGCATTAGTCAGCGTGTACCCCCATATCCAGTGTTAGTCAGAGTGTACCCCCATATCCAGTGTTAGTCAGTGTGTACCCCCATAACCAGTGTTAGTTACAGTGTACCCCCATATCCAGCATTAGTCAGAGTGTACCCCCATATCCAGTGTTAGTCAGAGTGTACCCCCATATCCAGTGTTAGTCAGAGTGTACCCCCATAGCCAGCATTAGTCAGAGTGTACCCCCATATCCAGCATTAGTCAGAGTGTACCCCCATATCCAGTGTTAGTCAGAGTGTACCCCCATATCCAGCATTAGTCAGAGTGTACCCCCATATCCAGTGTTAGTCAGAGTGTACCCCCATATCCAGTGTTAGTCAGAGTGTACCCCCATATCCAGCATTAGTCAGAGTGTACCCCCATATCCAGCATTAGTCAGAGTGTACCCCATATCCAGCATTAGTCAGAGTGTACCCCCATATCCAGCATTAGTCAGAGTGTACCCCCATGTCCAGCATTAGTCAGAGTGTACCCCCATATCCAGTGTTAGTCAGACTGTACCCCCATATCCAGTGTTAGTCAGAGTGTACCCCCATATCCAGCATTAGTCAGAGTGTACCCCCATATCCAGTGTTATTCAGAGTGTACCCCCATATTCAGTGTTAGTCAGAGTGTACCCCCATATCCAGTGTTAGTCAGAGTGTACCCCCATATCCAGTGTTAGTCAGAGTGTACCCCCATATCCAGTGTTAGTCAGAGTGTACCCCCATATCCAGCATTAGTCAGAGTGTACCCCCATATCCAGCATTAGTCAGAGTGTACCCCCATATCCAGCATTAGTCAGAGTGTACCCCCATATCCAGTGTTAGTCACAGTGTACCCCCATATCCAGTGTTAGTCACAGTGTACCCCCATATCCAGCATTAGTCAGAGTGTACCCCCATATCCAGCATTAGTCAGAGTGTACCCCCATATCCAGCATTAGTCAGAGTGTACCCCCATATCCAGTGTTAGTCAGAGTGTACCCCCATATCCAGTGTTGGTCAGAGTGTACCCCCATATCCAGCATTAGTCAGAGTGTACCCCCATATCCAGTGTTAGTCAGAGTGTACCCCCATATCCAGCATTAGTCAGAGTGTACCCCCATATCCAGCATTAGTCAGAGTGTACCCCCATATCCAGTGTTAGTCAGAGTGTACCCCCATATCCAGTGTTAGTCAGTGTGTACCCCCATAACCAGTGTTAGTTACAGTGTACCCCCATATCCAGCATTAGTCAGAGTGTACCCCCATATCCAGTGTTAGTCAGAGTGTACCCCCATATCCAGTGTTAGTCAGAGTGTACCCCCATATCCAGTGTTAGTCAGAGTGTACCCCCATATCCAGCATTAGTCAGAGTGTACCCCCATATCCAGCATTAGTCAGAGTGTACCCCCATATCCAGTGTTAGTCAGAGTGTACCCCCATATCCAGCATTAGTCAGAGTGTACCCCCATATCCAGTGTTAGTCAGAGTGTACCCCCATATCCAGTGTTAGTCACAGTGTACCCCCATATCCAGCATTAGTCAGAGTGTACCCCCATATCCAGCATTAGTCAGAGTGTACCCCCATATCCAGCATTAGTCAGAGTGTACCCCCATATCCAGCATTAGTCAGAGTGTATCCCCATATCCAGCATTAGTCAGAGTGTACCCCCATATCCAGTGTTAGTCAGAGTGTACCCCCATATCCAGTGTTAGTCAGAGTGTACCCCCATATCCAGCATTAGTCAGAGTGTACCCCCATATCCAGTGTTATTCAGAGTGTACCCCCATATTCAGTGTTAGTCAGAGTGTACCCCCATATCCAGTGTTAGTCAGAGTGTACCCCCATATCCAGTGTTAGTCAGAGTGTACCCCCATATCCAGTGTTAGTCAGAGTGTACCCCCATATCCAGCATTAGTCAGAGTGTACCCCCATATCCAGCATTAGTCAGAGTGTACCCCCATATCCAGCGTTAGTCAGAGTGTACCCCCATATCCAGTGTTAGTCACAGTGTACCCCCATATCCAGTGTTAGTCACAGTGTACCCCCATATCCAGCATTAGTCAGAGTGTACCCCCATATCCAGCATTAGTCAGAGTGTACCCCCATATCCAGTGTTAGTCAGAGTGTACCCCCATATCCAGTGTTGGTCAGAGTGTACCCCCATATCCAGCATTAGTCAGAGTGTACCCCCATATCCAGCATTAGTCAGAGTGTACCCCCATATCCAGTGTTAGTCAGAGTGTACCCCCATATCCAGTGTTGGTCAGAGTGTACCCCCATATCCAGCATTAGTCAGAGTGTACCCCCATATCCAGTGTTAGTCAGAGTGTACCCCCATATCCAGCATTAGTCAGAGTGTACCCCCATATCCAGCATTAGTCAGAGTGTACCCCCATATCCAGTGTTAGTCAGAGTGTACCGCCATATCTCATCCAATAGTCAGTGTAAACATTTTGGTGTTTGTTGAAATCTGTTCAGCCATTCCAAAGTTATAAGCCCTTGAGTGTTGATACAAATTCCTGTAACTGTCAGTGAGACTTCTGCCCCTCTCAGCAGGGATTTCGGCCTCCTCATGAGCAAACTGCTCCAGTTGTCTCGGGTGTGAAGGGGCTTTATCCAGATGACATGTTTCAGCTCCTTCCAAAGATGCTCCATAGGATTTAGGTGCGGGCTCATAGAAGCCACTTCAGAATAGTCCAATGTTTTCCTCTTAGCCATTCTTGGGGGTTTAGCTGTGTGTTTTGGGTCATTATCCTGTTACAAGACCCAGGACCTGTGACTGAGGCCAAGCTTTCTGACTCTGGGCAGCACATTTCTCTCTAGAATCCCTTGATAGTCTTGAGATTTCATTGTACCCTGCACAGATTCAAGACACCCTGTGCCAGATGGAGCAAAGCAGCCCCAGAGCATAACAGAGCTCCTCCATGTGTCACAGTAGGGACATAACAGAGCTCCTCCATGTGTCACAGTAGGGACATAACAGAGCCTCCTCCATGTGTCACAGTAGGGACATAACAGAGCTCCTCCATGTGTCACAGTAGGGACATAACAGAGCTCCTCCATGTGTCACAGTAGGGACATAACAGAGCTCCTCCATGTGTCACAGTAGGGACATAACAGAGCTCCTCCATGTGTCACAGTAGGGACATAACAGAGCTCCTCCATGTGTCACAGTAGGGACATAACAGAGCCTCCTCCATGTGTCACAGTAGGGACATAACATAGCTCCTCCATGTGTCACAGTAGGGACATAACAGAGCCTCCTCCATGTGTCACAGTAGGGACATAACATAGCTCCTCCATGTGTCATAGTAGGGACATAACAGAGCTCCTCCATGTGTCACAGTAGGGACATAACATAGCTCCTCCATGTGTCACAGTAGGGACATAACATAGCTCCTCCATGTGTCATAGTAGGGACATAACAGAGCCTCCTCCATGTGTCATAGTAGGGACATAACAGAGCTCCTCCATGTGTCACAGTAGGGACATAACAGAGCTCCTCCATGTGTCACAGTAGGGACATAACAGAGCTCCTCCATGTGTCACAGTAGGGACATAACATAGCTCCTCCATGTGTCATAGTAGGGACATAACAGAGCCTCCTCCATGTGTCATAGTAGGGACATAACAGAGCTCCTCCATGTGTCACAGTAGGGACATAACAGAGCTCCTCCATGCGTCACAGTAGGGACAGGGTTCTTTTAAGGATAGACTTCATTCTTCCATCTGTGAACATAGAGCTGATGTGCCTGGCCAAAAAGTTGGATTTTTGTCTCCCCTGCCCATAGGACATTCTCCCGGATGCTTTGTGACTTGTCAGCATGGAGTTTGGTTATTATTACATTTGTCAGATTCCGGTTATTTCTGTGACCATTGTGGGTCTTTCTTTCATTAAACGAGGAGACCAACAATTTTGCCCACTTGTGTATATCTGCGGAATAGCTGAATGGATTTCGATAAACAAAACACCGAAATGCTCAGGGTGACAGCGCCCATCAGACTTGGTGACAGGGCCACTTTAAGTGGTTCCAGATATAGGAATTAGGGTGAGAGGGAGAGACTGAGGGTTAGGTCGTTAGAGGCAAGAAGTGAGAAGTGGTAATGGGTGTAAGACTCATGGCCAAGGATTACCGTAGAGCAGTAGAGCTGCCCAATGGAGCAAAGTCTTCTTTGGAGGAACCAAAAAGCCAACTAACCTCCTACCCAGGGCACTTAGAAGTGTTGAATTGGGAGCTGAATATTTTTAGCATCACCAAGGATTAAAAATTTCTTAGAGAGGATGAGGAACGTTGGGACCCAGAAGTTGGGAGCGTCATCACCTGCATCACTTGGACACCAATCATAGACAAGACACCTGCTTATCTGGTGC
Source organism: Leptodactylus fuscus (assembly GCF_031893055.1). Taxonomy (NCBI): domain Eukaryota; kingdom Metazoa; phylum Chordata; class Amphibia; order Anura; family Leptodactylidae; genus Leptodactylus; species Leptodactylus fuscus. Next base: position 81,306,833 of record NC_134275.1, read on the forward strand.
AGCCTATCAGGTATTATAAAGTGTCAGAGTGACTGAAGTCTATTATTATATTATTTATCCAAGGAATCCAGCGAGGACGCGTCTTCTTCTCCTTCCATGTAATTATTCTTATGACAATATTTATCACAGGTAGGCTGCTCCTTGTAACCGGTGAGCGCCGCCTCCATGACAAGATCTCATTCACTTTCCGACAGCAATCCAGTCTATAATCAGTCGTATGGCAACACCTTCCCAAATTTAGGTCAATATTTAGTTGGCTTGCTGAATATTATGAAACATGTATCTGAACAATGTATCGGAGATATTAGCGCCTTCCAATGGCCGTCCATCTTTTACCACTATCACATGATATATTTCACAACGGAACGATCGGGTAAGTTCATCAACATCCCAACAGTGGGGGCCATGGAACAACCATTGTATAGAATGAGGAACAACCGATCAATCACTGTCTATAAATGAGTGTCGGTGTATATTTATTTGTCTTAGTACCTACCCAGTATATAACACATCCATATGCACAACTGGAAGGATTGGCGATACCCTCGTCATCAAACATCAAAGGCAATTACCGGATGCCAGCCGAAACTAGAGAAATATTTATGTTGGCGCCTACACAGAGCTCGGCGCAGAATAATTAGTAATATTAATATCAGACACGTGACACATATCTGACATGACATTACAGTCCTCGGCTACCTTTTACACACCACTAGCGCAGGACTACGACGGTTCCACGCATCCATAGTTGAGCATTAGGTTATGTCGTCATTGGTTAGATAATGGTCCATTCATTCTGTCCCAAGGCTAACCAAATTCGGAGTTCCGCCTATGTATCTAGATGTTACAACCCAACCTATAGAGAATTCTGACCCATTGGATAAATACTCTCCAGTCTGTGAATCTCTTTCCTAAGAAGTAAATTGTCCCAATCGCCGGCTCTGGTAGGAGGTCGCACCAATTCCATAACGTCAAATTCCATGGTGTTCCAAAATATGTCCCGAGACTGATGTGTCCCTATTGTTTCAGATATCCCCCACATACGGAGGCGCAGTTCCCATATAGTTTTGCCCACATGACAAGGGCAACTCATTAGATATATTATGTAAGTACCCCACCTCTTATAGTCTAACCTTCAGATACCAATGGGGAAAGATGACCGTGGATGATTCCGTCTCGGATGTTCTTCCATCTACGAAATGTTGCGTTGGCTCTCTAAAGTCAATATCCACCATTACAATGTGAATGAAGCTGACGGCTGGGGGTAGGAATTTGCAGAAATGTGTCCTGATGTAGAAGATCTCTGAGGTTTGGATACATTTGGAGATAGTGGGCAGGTGGTGCTGAGGATTATAATGTCATGTCAGATATGTGTCACATGTCTAATATTAATATTACTAATTATTCTGCGCCGAGCTCTATGTAGGCGCTAACACAAATATTTCTCTAGTTTCGGCTGGCAGCCAGTCATTGGCTTTGGTGTTTGATGACGAGGGTATCGCTAATCCTTCCAGTTGTGCAGATAGACGTGTTATATACTGGGCGCGTACTAAGATAAATATATATACGCTGACACTCATGTATTGACAGTGATAATTGATCAGTTGTTTCTTATTGTATACAGTGATTGTTCCCAGGTACTCGCTGCTGACACAGTGATCGCACTGCCGAGTTCTTTGAGCCTTTAGAATTGTTTTCTTTTTGGTTACATCATATTCCGGATTCCCTTTGATGTTGATCACAAACCTATTGTATCGAGACTTTAGTAAATGTTACATTTTATTTTTGCGGGTTTTCCGTCCCTACATCTATACGCTTTACCTGCTCAGTGATAGACTCAATGCTCCATTTAATATTTTGTACAATGTCCTGAGAAGACTGAAAAAAAATTCTGCACGGGGTGGAATTGGGATCTCGGGCCTCAGGTCTCACCCTGAGCTGCCATTGGTCGCCATAGTCTGTGGCTACGTTGACTTCCACGCTGGAGTGTTAGTTGGAGATTCCATCGCGGTGTACGCCTGAAAAAATTTTCTCCGCCAGTTTCAGTCTTTCAACAATGGACACCTGATGGACCCCATGATCGCCATTTCTGTGTGTCAATACTATTTTAGCAGTCTGCCTTTGTAGTGTGAACCTAGACCAACACTGTCTCTAGGAAATGAAGGAGAACATCCAGAGACCAGACAATGGCCGGTGAGCTGTATACAGTGTATACAGCGCCAGTTATCCTTGTATATAGTGTCTTTTGTCATTAATGATAATGAAATGACTCTGCCCAATCTTTCCCAGTCTACACAGCAAAGCTAAAAAGTGAACTGCAGAGACGGGAACTACCAGCCTACTATGTGGGGGCGCTATTGGCCAGCGTGAAACAATATTTGGGGTCACCGAAAATAAGATTTTCTTTATAACTAAACCAAAACCTGATTCGCATTATTCATTCCTTTTTCCCCCAGGTCACAGATGTGGCCGTCTCCCCTGTTGAGCATTTACGTCAATCTTCCTCCCAGGGCTGATTCTGCTTCCCATGCACACACCCTTGCTGTTTCTTAAAGGGCCAGCATACATCACTTAGACCTCTCCTCAGCCAGTCCCTAACATTCAAAACCTATTTACCACAGTCTCACAGTCCACCAGATGCCTGAGCAATACAGGTTCACAGCTTAGCTTGTTCCTGGGAGAGTATCTGCTGGTTTATCCTGCATACTGACGGTTTTGCTATGGACTATTTCTTGACTCCATATTTGCTGCTCACCCTGATATGTAAACAGCCTTGTTAGCAACATTGGTTTTCCTTTGACTATAGAAGCTGTACTGCAGCCTCACAGTCCACCAGATGCCTGAGCAATACAGGTTCACAGCTTCCTGCAAGAGTATCCGCTGGTTTATCCTGCATACAGACTGTTTTATTATTGCCTATTTCCTTTCCTGATATGCAGACAGCTTTGCTACCAACATTGGTTTGCCTTTGACTATAGAAGCTGTGCTGCCCGCCCTGACCTCTGGACACAAACTCAGCCCCTATTAGACGACCGCCTTGCCCTACCCCTAGTGCTACACACTGGCGTCTCTCTGGCCTATGGCTGCTGCCTCCTATCCACCCTTGAAGTGGAAGCTTGATAGTCTAGCTACCATATGGGCTGTTTATATAATGCCTGGACATGTTGGGTCTTCCACACTGGCTTATGGATGGAGGATTTGCAGATAGTTTACGACCCCTTACTCCTGTGGGTGCCTCATGTTACCCCACATCACACCCCTTTAAACGTCCTCATTGTCATTAGTATTTAATTAATACATCGGAAAATAATTGACGACATTCTCACAGGCAATCTGTATGCAATTTATGCAGAGTAGAGAAGAGCCTGAGGTTGCAGATTCATAATTCATGACCCGGGTTTCTGTGTCATGGCTGACGGCTGAGTCACCGGTATCACCGCTCCCATTGATGCAAAGTCAGAGACGAAATGCCAGAGAGATCCAGCCTGAATGTTAAAAAAAAGACAACACCCATGCAAAGAATTTAACCCCTTTGTGTGGAAACAATCGATCTGTCCTCAAAGAGCCCCCTGTATTCTTAAAGGGGAAGTCCAACCAAAATGATCTTCTGGCATATTCGTAGATACATGTGAGAAGATTGGTCTCATTAGACTTGTTGGGTCAGATTTGCAGTCACAGAAATCCCTGGACAGTGATAAAGGGATCTGATAAGACCTTGTCCTTGACCATTCTGGAAACGGTGCACCCGAGGGAAAAGGGGGACGTCTGGGACCCGGAGACTCAGGAGATGTCATGAAAAGGGGTTGTCTGAGGAGTAGAAATTTACTTACCTGGTCCCCGGGATCACTGATGATGGACACAATGTCACGACCCCTAGCTCATGTGCTTCGAAAGAGCGTTCCAGCCTCCAGGTCACTATGTCCCCTTCTCAATTACCTCTATGGGGGGGACACTGAGAGGGGACACAGAACGCTGCTTGATATCACATGACCCCGGGTCGTGAAATCACCAGAACCCCCAGATCCATCAGTGATCCCAGGGACCAGGTAAGTAAATTATTACTCCCCAGACAACCCTTCAGCCACCACTGGGGAGGGCTTTATAAATTTGTATGCAGGACCCATACCATGTTGCAGGAAGCCAAAAGCCAGTGGCCTCTTAAATTTTAGGATTCCCAAAGGTTGAACCCCCAGTGATTCTAGGCGATAGTCACATAATCTTGAGTCCGTAGTTAATGGCCATTTTGCATCTCTTCTGTCTATGACTCAATGTCATCCATGTTGCATCCATTTTTAATGGACTGTTGAAAAACAGATTCACGTCATGTCACCTTCTTTAATGGACTCATTGATATGGTCACCCAGAGCAAAAAACATGCTTGATGGTGCACAATACCAGAGGAACATGAGGTCATGAGGAATAGATGATGGCACATGAGGTCATGTACAACATGGGAAGTCTACTCCATCGACATGACTCCATTCCGCCCCTTTCATCTATACTAGTTTTGTCTTTAGCCAATAAATTCCATTTTATTAGCTTGCATTTTCTTCATTAACATTTGGGATGGGAGATGTAAGCCTGGTGTCGGGGATTTCTTTTAAGCACCTGCACTTTGATTTCTTAGGTTGAGCAATCTCTTTGGATTCCTTACAATCCATGCAGTGGCCCGGACCTAGAAGATAATTGTAGGGTATATGTAAGATTTGTATAGATCATATGTATATGTCATGCCCTGGTAATGTTTCCGCTGATAACTTATGTCTATCACACTTTATACTTCTCTACACCTGTGACCTGACCCGGCTGCTCATTAAAAGTCCCTAGAAATTGAACATTTTGGAAGTTTCATCAGTCGCAGCAATACATAGGATACGTGTGGATTTTGGATATGTAATGGAGAGAATCCAGTGGATATTCTGTGCCATGGGTCAATAATAAAAGAGAGGAGGGACCAATGCCCAGAGCCTAAGAGGTTAGAGCCCCCAAGACACTGTATAAAAAACTCATAAATGGTGCAACTGCATCCTACAACTGAGTGAATATAGATACTAAGGACCTGTGTCTGGCTACAATAAATGGTGCAACTGCCTCCTACAACTAAAGTGAATATAGATACTAAGGACCTGTGTCTGGGGACAATAAATGGTGCAACTGCCTCCTACAACTGATTGAATATAGATACTAAGGACCTGTGTCTGGGTACAATAAATGGTGCAACTGCCTCCTACCACTGAGTGAACATAGATACTTATGACCTGTGTCTGGGGACAATAAATGGTGCAACTGCCTCCTACAACTGAGTGAATATAGATACTAAGGACCTGTGTCTGGCTGCAATAAATGGTGCAACTGCCTCCTACAACTGATTGAATATAGATACTAAGGACCTGTGTCTGGCTACAATAAATGGTGCAACTGCCTCCTACCACTGAGTGAACATAGATACTTATGACCTGTGTCTGGGGACAATAAATGGTGCAACTGCCTCCTTCAACTGAGTGAATATAGATACTAAGGACCTGTGTCTGGCTACAATAAATGGTGCAACTGCCTCCTACAACTGAGTGAATATAGATACTAAGGACCTGTGTCTGGCTACAATAAATGGTGCAACTGCCTCCTACAACTGAGTGAATATAGATACTAAGGACCTGTGTCTGACTACAATAAATGGTGCAACTGCCTCCTACAACTGAGTGAATATAGATACTAAGGACCTGTGTCTGGCTACAATAAATGGTGCAACTGCCTCCTACAACTGAGTGAATATAGATACTAAGGACCTGTGTCTGGCTACAATAAATGGTGCAACTGCCTCCTACAACTGAGTGAATATAGATACTAAGGACCTGTGTCTGGCTACAATAAATGGTGCAACTGCCTCCTACAACTGAGTGAATATAGATACTAAGGACCTGTGTCTGGCTACAATAAATGGTGCAACTGCCTCCTACAACTGAGTGAATATAGATACTAAGGACCTGTGCCTGGCTACAATAAATGGTGCAACTGCCTCCTACAACTGAGTGAACATAGATACTAAGGACCTGTGTCTGGTTACAATAAATGGTGCAACTGCCTCCTACAACTGAGTGAATATAGATACTAAGGACCTGCGTCTGGCTATAATAAATGGTGCAACTGCCTCCCACAACTGAGTGACTATAGATACTAAGGACCTGTGTCTGCCTACAATAAATGGAGCAGCTGTCATTTGGCAGCCACTTTATTCTCTGTTGACTTCATTATTGCTTCATGAATTAGTATAGAAAATGTAGATGGTGAATAAGAGTCGCCCCCGTTGAAGTGAAAGTGACAGATGGCCAAGACTGGCCAAGACCGGAGACCACCACAAACCTTGGCCCATGATATTGATGATCTTTTTATCTTCATCATTATCTGATTTGCCAAAGTCTGTCTTTTGCTGTCCACTCCTACCAATCAACTAAGTGAAAGGGTCGCAGAGGCCCATGGCGGAGGGGACTGAGTTCCCACACCAGGAACAGCCACTACCATAGGTACAGCCCTGTGCCTGGTAAAAAATGAAGAGGGTGTGTCGCAGTATCTATAGGTAACTGATCATTGGGGAGCTGGTCAAGATTATCACCTCTGATCTGACGTTGAAGGTAGGCCATCTATATCAGAGACCAAATATCAAGGACACCCCAAAAACTACCACCCTTCACTATAAATATGACCCCTTCATCACGGTGTCACCTCAACGCCTACAAGGGGATTTGGCACCAAAAGCCACCATGGTCAGTCTAGCCCCTATCTTGCACCTTTACCATCTTCAGCATGTCCTCATCTACCCTACTACAGCAACATCCCACTAGCAACAATGGTGCGCTCATCTTGTCTTGGAAAGCCTCTTAACATATATCACAATACAACATAATGTTTCTCTGCTATCACTATAAAACATCTAGAAATATCATCAACCTATTAGAAACTACAAACCATGCCCGGTGATGAAAGAGAAGACATAGAAAGTAGATCTAGAAAGTAGATCAACCTCCAGGCAACTAAAGTGGCATGGCTACACCATGGACTACATACAAGTCACTCATACTGGGGATGGAGAGGTAGTTGTGGCCCAAGGCCTGAACTCTGAGGATGCCCAAAGGCCCATCTGCCATATCGGAGGGCACCTATGTCATAAAGAGAACAAAAATGGTGGGGCCACTGAGGACCAAGAGATTTAACACCTCTGACGTGAGTTTCTTGAAAGTTCCTCAAAAAGTTTCTCAACTTTTTGTATGCAGATAATTTTACTGTATATAAGTAATATGTTCTTCTCTTTCCATTTCTTTAGGGTTAAATGGGTCAGTACCTTGTATGGCTGGCTGGCTATTGTATGGTTAGTAATGTGCCCCCTACCTACCATGTCCTACTTATATATGGTGTCCTCTTATGGGGCAGGAACGATGGATGTCCACATCCATTGTTTGTAAATCATTTCACTAGTCAATCATTGTATCTCATAACAATGTTCATTGCCAAAATTCAAATGGGTCACTTAAAATAGTCGTCTAATAGTAGCCTGCGCTATAATATAGGTGCTGTCACCTTCACATTCCAGTAAATCAGGATCATGATCGCTCCTCGGATCCTCGCCTCTGTGTAATGAGGTGCTAGGCCCACGTGAACCGCCCGCCCGGCCGCACCGATCACATTCATCAGCATTAGAAAGTCATCTCATCTGAGCTTCATAAACTCATAAATTACCTAGAATGTGATTCAATCTGTAGATAAGGGAGAATATGTAATACAGGGCTGGACAGGTTATGTCAAGGTGTGCGGAAGGAAATATAGATAGATAGATAGATAGATAGATAGATAGATAGATAGATGATAGATAGATAGATAGATAGATAGATAGATAGATAGATAGATAGGAGATAGAAAGATAGGGGGCCACACGGTGGCTCAGTGGTTAGCACTGCAGCCTTGCAGCGCTGGAGTCCTGGTGTTCAAATCCCGCCATGGGCAAAAAACCATCTGCAAGGAGTTTGTATGTTCTCCCTGTGTTTGCATGGATTTCCATCCGATATTCCAAAAAAAGACATACTGATAGGGAAAAATGTACATTGTGAGCTCTATGTGGGGCTCACAATCTACATTAAAAAAAAAAAAGATAGATAGATAGATAGATAGATAGATGTTCCAAAAGCTACATAACTGACTTTCACAGCTGAGCAGCGATGACATCATACATTGATCCAATTTGTTACTACAGTATTATATTTTGTCGTTAATCCTATAGACGATACTCACATAGATCTAGTCCGGCTTGTAGTTATATAAAGAAGTCCTGAGTCCTGATAAACTGGTTATTCGCTATTGTTTATGAAACAAAGGAGACAGAGCAGGACTGGGACTAAATAAGTGAAAGACACGCAGGATTATTTGTCAGTCCATGATGGTGGAATTATTTGGGAAGTAAATACTAAGTGCTTTGTGTTCTATTTATTTTGATACTGTAAATTATTTGGACACTATGAGGTGGTATTGTTTGGTATTGTTTGGTATTGTTTGGGTCGTGTATGGCAACATTGTATCCGTACTGTATGGTGGTGTTATGTAGAAGGAGATTAAAGACAAACATCATAGCATGCAGTGAGCTCTACTTTGCCTCATCTTCTCCGTCCTGCCCGGACCACCATGACGACTTCTCCTGACAATTCAGTTACCTATAACCATCCCCAGACTCTATAGCAGCACAAATCATATCAGACCATGGATCAGACCAGGCTCCTAATTACAGACCCCCCTTTTAATGCCAGTCTATTGCCTTCTATGGGTCCTGCATGGTACCTTGCCCCCTGCATTGTACCTGTAAATGGGTGAACAAACCCTGCTTTGGTGCTGGCAGACTCCCTATCAGTGAGATAATGGATACGGTGATGACCTATTTGAGCGTTGGGAGCTTCACCCTCAGTTTTCATTTGCATTCATTAATCCCCAATGGATTTAATTGATGATTTTAAGGCAACTTATAATTATCTTTTTGCTAATTATTTTGTACCGTCCGGATGACCCAGAATTGAAGCAATGCAGCCTACGTAAACCGCCAGAATTCACGCTGCCGACGGAGCTTTCAGCATTTTCCGCTATGAAAGTTATTTAAAGTATCCATAAAAGAAGATCTTAGTGTCTGATTCACCAATGTCACATGACACCTCGCCTCTATGCTTTGTATTGTACGACATCTTTTATTGCTCCTGTCACTTTTTTGCAAAGAACTATTTTTCTTTTTGCAGTTGCCGACAGATTCCTCGCCGCTTCTATGGTTGTGCTCGGTGTGCATGTCTCTGGCTCAAGAACGGTGTAATTTCCAGGATATGTAGACATCGAGGCATGAGAACTCGTAAGGTTTTGGTAATGAATACTGCCAAACACCGCCTTAATAACAGTGCCGTAACATGTCCAATTAATATCACCAGGTAATGGATATAGCTGGAACAGAAAGTGCCCACAGAAGTGCTGTACTAGGATTATATAACTAATGTCAATTAGTACCGCCATACAGTGCCTACATAATACCACAGGGCATGTGAAATGAGTCGGAAATGGTAGAGTGGAGGCAACGCCGGGATAAGGCGTAGACGGAGTAGGTGACTGCCTAGGACACAATGAAGTATGGGGCAGGCAAGTGGAACTGTAGGCCTATTGGTCCAGTCCAGGGAAGTAGCTATGGGGGTGCAGCGGCACCCTGTAATGTACCTGTATACCTGTATACCTGTATACCTGTATACTGTATACCTGTAATGTATAGATAGAACTTGGACAGATAATGGGTCTGTTAATGTATTTGTGTTACATTCTCCTGGCTTACACTATGATACAATGTATATGATATCATGTCTATTAGCATTGTCATTCTCTAGGGAGGAGGTAACGAACCAAAAACAAGCTGGAACCCTTATACAAATATCACAATGTCATCACACCAGGAAATAAGCATCACGGCATTGGCGTGCATTGTCAAGGTCACCTCCTTATTTTTAGGCAGCACCTTAGATGCCATTCCATCATTAGCTGATGATACACCCTCCTCATATAGGATCCCTATTGTTCACTGGGAAGCTTTTCTCTATGATGTTCACTTATAGATAAAGAATAACAACACTGTAAGATGTGCTCAGTTACCTTATTAAAGGGGTTGTCCTCATTTCACACTCCCTCTTGTGATGGTTACCGAAAAATAGGATGACTACAGTGCCATACAAGAGAGGCTGTCAGTCACTTAGTAGGACCACCCATATACAAGAGAGGCTGTCAGTCACTTAGTAGGACCACCCATATACAAGAGAGGCTGTCAGTCACTTAGTAGGACCACCCATATACAAGAGAGGCTGTCAGTCACTTAGTAGGACCACCCATATACAAGAGAGGCTGTCAGTCACTTAGTAGGACCACCCATATACAAGAGAGGCTGTCAGTCACTTAGTAGGACCACCATATACAAGAGAGGCTGTCAGTCACTTAGTAGGACCACCATATATAAGAGAGGCTGTCAGTCACTTAGTAGGACCACCCATATACAAGAGAGGCTGTCAGTCACTTAGTAGGACCACCATATACAAGAGAGGCTGTCAGTCACTTAGTAGGACCACCCATATACAAGAGAGGCTGACAGTCACTTAGTAGGACCACCCATATACAAGAGAGGCTGTCAGTCACTTAGTAGGACCACCCATATACAAGAGAGACTGTCAGTCACTTAGTAGGACCACCATATACAAGAGAGGCTGTCAGTCACTTAGTAGGACCACCCATATACAAGAGAGGCTGTCAGTCACTTAGTAGGACCACCATATACAAGAGAGGCTGTCAGTCACTTAGTAGGACCACCATATACAAGAGAGGCTGTCAGTCACTTAGTAGGACCACCATATATAAGAGAGGCTGTCAGTCACTTAGTAGGACCACCCATATACAAGAGAGGCTGTCAGTCACTTAGTAGGACCACCATATACAAGAGAGGCTGTCAGTCACTTAGTAGGACCACCCATATACAAGTGAGGCTGACAGTCACTTAGAAGGACCACCATATACAAGAGAGGCTGTCAGTCACTTAGTAGGACCACCCATATACAAGAGAGGCTGTCAGTCACTTAGTAGGACCACCCATATACAAGAGAGGCTGTCAGTCACTTAGTAGGACCACCCATATAGAAGACAGGCTGTCAGTCACTTAGTAGGACCACCCATATACAAGAGAGGCTGTCAGTCACGTAGTAGGACCACCATATACAAGAGAGGCTGTCAGTCACTTAGTAGGACCACCCATATACAAGAGAGGCTGTCAGTCACTTAGTAGGACCACCCATATACAAGAGAGGCTGTCAGTCACGTAGTAGGACCAGCCATATAGAAGAGAGGCTGTCAGTCACTTAGTAGGACCACCCATATAAAAGAGAGGCTGTCAGTCACTTAGTAGGACCACCCATATAGAAGAGAGGTTGTCAGTCACTTAGTAGGACCACCATATACAAGAGAGGCTGTCAGTCACTTACTAGGACCACCCATATACAAGAGAGGTTGTCAGTCACTTAGTAGGACCACCCATATACAAGAGAGGCTGTCAGTCACGTAGTAGGACCAGCCATATAGAAGAGAGGCTGTCAGTCACTTAGTAGGACCACCATATACAAGAGAGGCTGTCAGTCACTTAGTAGGACCACCCATATACAAGAGAGGCTGTCAGTCACTTAGTAGAACCACCCATATAGAAGAGAGGCTGTCAGTCACTTAGTAGGACCACCCATATACAAGAGAGGCTGTCAGTCACGTAGTAGGACCAGCCATATAGAAGAGAGGCTGTCAGTCACTTAGTAGGACCACCATATACAAGAGAGGCTGTCAGTCACTTAGTAGGACCACCCATATACAAGAGAGGCTGACAGTCACTTAGTAGGACCACCCATATACAAGAGAGGCTGTCAGTCACTTAGTAGGACCAGCCATATACAAGAGAGGCTGTCAGTCACTTAGTAGGATCACCCATATACAAGAGAGGCTGACAGTCACTTAGTAAGACCACCCATATACAAGAGAGGCTGTCAGTCACTTAGTAGGACCACCCATATACAAGAGAGGCTGTCAGTCACTTAGTAGAACCACCCATATAGAAGAGAGGCTGTCAGTCACTTAGTAGGACCACCCATATACAAGAGAGGCTGTCAGTCACGTAGTAGGACCAGCCATATAGAAGAGAGGCTGTCAGTCACTTAGTAGGACCACCATATACAAGAGAGGCTGTCAGTCACTTAGTAGGACCACCCATATACAAGAGAGGCTGACAGTCACTTAGTAGGACCACCCATATACAAGAGAGGCTGTCAGTCACTTAGTAGGACCACCCATATACAAGAGAGGCTGACAGTCACTTAGTAGGACCACCCATATACAAGAGAGGCTGTCAGTCACTTAGTAGAACCACCCATATAGAAGAGAGGCTGTCAGTCACTTAGTAGGACCACCCATATACAAGAGAGGCTGTCAGTCACATAGTAGGACCACCATATACAAGAGAGGCTGTCAGTCACTTAGTAGGACCACCATATACAAGAGAGGCTGTCAGTCACTTAGTAGGACCACCCATATACAAGAGAGGCTGTCAGTCACTTAGTAGGACCACCCATATACAAGAGAGGCTGTCAGTCACTTAGTAGGACCACCATATACAAGAGAAGCTGACAGTCACTTAGTAGGACCACCCATATACAAGAGAGACTGTCAGTCACTTAGTAGGACCACCCATATAGAAGAGAGGTTGTCAGTCACTTAGTAGGACCACCCATATACAAGAGAGACTGTCAGTCACTTAGTAGGACCACCCATATAGAAGAGAGGTTGTCAGTCACTTAGTAGGACCAGCCATATACAAAAGAGACTGTCAGTCACTTAGTAGGACCACCCATATATAAGAGAGTCTGTCAGTCACTTAGTATAACAACCCATATACAAGAGAGGCTGTCAGTCACTTAGTAGGACCACCCATATACAAGAGAGGCTGTCAGTCACTTAGTAGGACCAGCCATATAGAAGAGAGGCTGACAGTCACTTAGTAGGACCACCATATACAAGAGAGGCTGTCAGTCACTTAGTAGGACCACCCATATACAAGAGAGGCTGTCAGTCACTTAGTAGGACCACCCATATACAAGAGAGGCTGTCAGTCACGTAGTAGGACCACCATATACAAGAGAGGCTGTCAGTCACTTAGTAGGACCAGCCATATAGAAGAGAGGCTGTCAGTCACTTAGTAGGACCACCCATATACAAGAGAGGCTGTCAGTCACTTAGTAGGACCACCATATAGAAGAGAGGCTGACAGTCACTTAGTAGGACCACCATATACAAGAGAGGCTGTCAGTCACTTAGTAGGACCACCCATATACAAGAGAGACTGTCAGTCACTTAGTAGGACCACCCATATACAAGAGAGGCTGTCAGTCACTTAGTAGGACCACCATATACAAGAGAGGCTGTCAGTCACTTAGTAGGACCAGCCATATAGAAGAGAGGCTGTCAGTCACTTATTAGGACCACCCATATACAAGAGAGGCTGACAGTCACTTAGTAGGACCACCCATATACAAGAGAGGCTGTCAGTCACTTAGTAGGACCACCATATACAAGAGAGGCTGTCAGTCACTTAGTAGGACCACCATACATAAAAGAGGCTGTCAGTCACTTAGTAGGACCAGCCATATACAAGAGAGGCTGTCAGTCACTTAGTAGGACCACCCATATACAAGAGAGGCTGACAGTCACTTAGTAGGACCACCCATATACAAGAGAGGCTGTCAGACACTTAGTAGAACCACCCATATAGAAGAGAGGCTGTCAGTCACTTAGTAGGACCACCCATATACAAGAGAGGCTGTCAGTCACTTAGTAGGACCAGCATATACAAGAGAGGCTGTCAGTCACTTAGTAGGACCACCCATATACAAGAGAGACTGTCAGTCACTTAGTAGGACCACCCATATAGAAGAGAGGTTGTCAGTAACTTAGAAGGACCAGCCATATACAAGAGAAACTGTCAGTCACTTAGTAGGACCACCCATATACAAGAGAGGCTGTCAGTCACTTAGTAGGACCACCATATATAAGAGAGGCTGTCAGTCACTTAGTAGGACCACCCATATACAAGAGAGGCTGCCAGTCACTTAGTATAACCACCCATATACAAGAGAGGCTGTCAGTCACTTAGTAGAACCACCCATATACAAAAGAGGCTGTTAGTCACGTAGTAGGACCAGCCATATAGAAGAGAGGCTGTCAGTTACTTAGTAGGACCACCATATACAAGAGAGGCTGTCAGTCACTTAGTAGGACCACCCATATACAAGAGAGGCTGTCAGTCACTTAGTAGGACCACCCATATACAAGAGAGGCTGTCAGTCACTTAGTAGGACCACCCATATACAAGAGAGGCTGACAGTCACTTAGTAGGACCACCCATATACAAGAGAGGCTGTCAGTCACTTAGTAGGACCAGCCATATACAAGAGAGGCTGTCAGTCACTTAGTAGGATCACCCATATACAAGAGAGGCTGACAGTCACTTAGTAAGACCACCCATATACAAGAGAGGCTGTCAGTCACTTAGTAGAACCACCCATATAGAAGAGAGGCTGTCAGTCACTTAGTAGGACCACCCATATACAAGAGAGGCTGTCAGTCACGTAGTAGGACCAGCCATATAGAAGAGAGGCTGTCAGTCACTTAGTAGGACCACCATATACAAGAGAGGCTGTCAGTCACTTAGTAGGACCACCCATATACAAGAGAGGCTGTCAGTCACTTAGTAGAACCACCCATATAGAAGAGAGGCTGTCAGTCACTTAGTAGGACCACCCATATACAAGAGAGGCTGTCAGTCACGTAGTAGGACCAGCCATATAGAAGAGAGGCTGTCAGTCACTTAGTAGGACCACCATATACAAGAGAGGCTGTCAGTCACTTAGTAGGACCACCCATATACAAGAGAGGCTGACAGTCACTTAGTAGGACCACCCATATACAAGAGAGGCTGTCAGTCACTTAGTAGGACCACCCATATACAAGAGAGGCTGACAGTCACTTAGTAGGACCACCCATATACAAGAGAGGCTGTCAGTCACTTAGTAGAACCACCCATATAGAAGAGAGGCTGTCAGTCACTTAGTAGGACCACCCATATACAAGAGAGGCTGTCAGTCACATAGTAGGACCACCATATACAAGAGAGGCTGTCAGTCACTTAGTAGGACCACCATATACAAGAGAGGCTGTCAGTCACTTAGTAGGACCACCCATATACAAGAGAGGCTGTCAGTCACTTAGTAGGACCACCCATATACAAGAGAGGCTGTCAGTCACTTAGTAGGACCACCATATACAAGAGAAGCTGACAGTCACTTAGTAGGACCACCCATATACAAGAGAGACTGTCAGTCACTTAGTAGGACCACCCATATAGAAGAGAGGTTGTCAGTCACTTAGTAGGACCACCCATATACAAGAGAGACTGTCAGTCACTTAGTAGGACCACCCATATAGAAGAGAGGTTGTCAGTCACTTAGTAGGACCAGCCATATACAAAAGAGACTGTCAGTCACTTAGTAGGACCACCCATATATAAGAGAGTCTGTCAGTCACTTAGTATAACAACCCATATACAAGAGAGGCTGTCAGTCACTTAGTAGGACCACCCATATACAAGAGAGGCTGTCAGTCACTTAGTAGGACCAGCCATATAGAAGAGAGGCTGACAGTCACTTAGTAGGACCACCATATACAAGAGAGGCTGTCAGTCACTTAGTAGGACCACCCATATACAAGAGAGGCTGTCAGTCACTTAGTAGGACCACCCATATACAAGAGAGGCTGTCAGTCACGTAGTAGGACCACCATATACAAGAGAGGCTGTCAGTCACTTAGTAGGACCAGCCATATAGAAGAGAGGCTGTCAGTCACTTAGTAGGACCACCCATATACAAGAGAGGCTGTCAGTCACTTAGTAGGACCACCATATAGAAGAGAGGCTGACAGTCACTTAGTAGGACCACCATATACAAGAGAGGCTGTCAGTCACTTAGTAGGACCACCCATATACAAGAGAGACTGTCAGTCACTTAGTAGGACCACCCATATACAAGAGAGGCTGTCAGTCACTTAGTAGGACCACCATATACAAGAGAGGCTGTCAGTCACTTAGTAGGACCAGCCATATAGAAGAGAGGCTGTCAGTCACTTATTAGGACCACCCATATACAAGAGAGGCTGACAGTCACTTAGTAGGACCACCCATATACAAGAGAGGCTGTCAGTCACTTAGTAGGACCACCATATACAAGAGAGGCTGTCAGTCACTTAGTAGGACCACCATACATAAAAGAGGCTGTCAGTCACTTAGTAGGACCAGCCATATACAAGAGAGGCTGTCAGTCACTTAGTAGGACCACCCATATACAAGAGAGGCTGACAGTCACTTAGTAGGACCACCCATATACAAGAGAGGCTGTCAGACACTTAGTAGAACCACCCATATAGAAGAGAGGCTGTCAGTCACTTAGTAGGACCACCCATATACAAGAGAGGCTGTCAGTCACTTAGTAGGACCAGCATATACAAGAGAGGCTGTCAGTCACTTAGTAGGACCACCCATATACAAGAGAGACTGTCAGTCACTTAGTAGGACCACCCATATAGAAGAGAGGTTGTCAGTAACTTAGAAGGACCAGCCATATACAAGAGAAACTGTCAGTCACTTAGTAGGACCACCCATATACAAGAGAGGCTGTCAGTCACTTAGTAGGACCACCATATATAAGAGAGGCTGTCAGTCACTTAGTAGGACCACCCATATACAAGAGAGGCTGCCAGTCACTTAGTATAACCACCCATATACAAGAGAGGCTGTCAGTCACTTAGTAGAACCACCCATATACAAAAGAGGCTGTTAGTCACGTAGTAGGACCAGCCATATAGAAGAGAGGCTGTCAGTTACTTAGTAGGACCACCATATACAAGAGAGGCTGTCAGTCACTTAGTAGGACCACCATATACAAGAGAGGCTGTCAGTCACTTAGTAGGACCACCAATATAGAAGAGAGGTTGTCAGTCACTTAGTAGGACCACCATATACAAGAGAGGCTGTCAGTCACTTACTAGGACCACCATATACAAGAGAGGTTGTCAGTCACTTAGTAGGACCACCCATATACAAGAGAGGCTGTCAGTCACTTAGTAGGACCAGCCATATACAAGAGAGGCTGTCAGTCACTTAGTAGGACCACCCATATACAAGAGAGGCTGACAGTCACTTAGCAGGACCACCCATATACAAGAGAGGCTGTCAGTCACTTAGTAGGACCACCCATATAGAAGAGAGGTTGTCAGTCACTTAGTAGGACCACCCATATACAAGAGAGGCTGTCAGTCACTTAGTAGGACTACCCATATGCAAGAGAGGCTGTCAGTCACTTAGTAGGACCACCCATATGCAAGAGAGACTGTCAGTCACTTAGTAGGACCACCCATATACAAGAGAGGTTGTCAGTCACTTAGTAGGACCAGGCATATACAAGAGAGGCTGTCAGTCACTTAGTAGGACCACCCATTTATAAGAGAGGCTGTCAGTCACTTAGTAGGACCACCCATATACAAGAGAGGCTGTCAGTCACTTAGTAGAACCACCCATGTACAAAAGAGGCTGTCAGTCACGTAGTAGGACCAGCCATATAGAAGAGAGGCTGTCAGTCACTTAGTAGGACCACCATATACAAGAGAGGCTGTCAGTCACTTAGTAGGACCACCCATATACAAGAGAGGCTGTCAGTCACTTAGTAGGACCACCCATATAGAAGAGAGGTTGTCAGTCACTTAGTAGGACCACCATATACAAGAGAGGCTGTCAGTCACTTACTAAGACCACCCATATACAAGAGAGGTTGTCAGTCACTTAGTAGGACCACCCATATACAAGAGAGGCTGTCAGTCACTTAGTAGGACCAGCCATATACAAGAGAGGCTATCAGTCACTTAGTAGGACCACCATATACAAGAGAGACTGTCAGTCACTTAGTAGGACCACCCATATACAAGAGAGGCTGTCAGACACTTAGTAGGACCACCATATACAAGAGAGGCTGTCAGTCACTTAGTAGGACCACCATATATAAGAGAGGCTGTCAGTCACTTAGTAGGACCACCCATATAGAAGAGAGGTTGTCAGTCACTTAGTAGGACCACCATATACCAGAGAGGCTGTCAGTCACTTACTAGGACCACCCATATACAAGAGAGGTTGTCAGTCACTTAGTAGGACCACCCATATACAAGAGAGGCTGTCAGTCACTTAGTAGAACCACCCATATAGAAGACAGGTTGTCAGTCACTTAGTAGGACCAGGCATATACAAGAGAGGCTGTCAGTCACTTAGTAGGACCACCCATATATAAGAGAGGCTGTCAGTCACTTAGTAGGACCACCCATATACAAGAGAGGCTGTCAGTCACTTAGTAGAACCACCCATATACAAAAGAGGCTGTCAGTCACGTAGTAGGACCAGCCATATAGAAGAGAGGCTGTCAGTCACTTAGTAGGACCACCATATACAAGAGAGGCTGTCAGTCACTTAGTAGGACCACCATATATAAGAGAGGCTGTCAGTCACTTAGTAGGACCACCCATATAGAAGAGAGGTTGTCAGTCACTTAGTAGGACCAGCCATATACAAGAGAGACTGTCAGTCACTTAGTAGGACCACCCATATACAAGAGAGGCTGTCAGTCACTTAGTAGGACCACCCATATACAAGAGAGGCTGTCAGTCACTTAGTAGGACCACCATATACAAGAGAGGCTGTCAGTCACTTAGTAGGACCAGCCATATACAAGAGAGGCTGTCAGTCACTTAGTAGGACCACCCATATAGAAGAGAGGTTGTCAGTCACTTAGTAGGACCACCATATATAAGAGAGGCTGTCAGTCACTTAGTAGGACCACCATATACAAGAGAGGCTGTCAGTCACTTAGTAGGACCACCCATATACAAGAGAGGCTGTCAGTCACTTACTAGGACCACCCATATACAAGAGAGGTTTTCAGTCACTTAGTAGGACCACCCATATACAAGAGAGGCTGTCAGTCACTTAGTAGGACCAGCCATATACAAGAGAGGCTGTCAGTCACTTAGTAGGACCACCCATATACAAGAGAGGCTGACAGTCACTTAGTAGGACCACCATATATAAGAGAGGCTGTCAGTCACTTAGTAGGACCACCCATATAGAAGAGAGGTTGTCAGTCACTTAGTAGGACCAGCCATATAGAAGAGAGGTTGTCAGTCACTTAGTAGGACCAGGCATACACAAGAGAGGCTGTCAGTCACTTAGTAGGACCACCCATTTATAAGAGAGGCTGTCAGTCACTTAGTAGGACCACCATATACAAGAGAGGCTGTCAGTCACTTAGTAGAACCACCCATATAGAAGAGAGGTTGTCAGTCACTTAGTAGGACCACCCATATACAAGAGAGGCTGTCAGTCACATAGTAGGACCAGCCATATAGAAGAGAGGCTGTCAGTCACTTAGTAGGACCACCATATACAAGAGAGGCTGTCAGTCACTTAGTAGAGCCACCCATATACAAAAGAGGCTGTCAGTCACATAGTAGGACCAGCCATATAGAAGAGAGGCTGTCAGTCACTTAGTAGGACCACCATATACAAGAGAGGCTGTCAGTCACTTAGTAGAGCCACCCATATACAAAAGAGGCTGTCAGTCACATAGTAGGACCAGCCATATAGAAGAGAGGCTGTCAGTCACTTAGTAGGACCACCATATACAAGAGAGGCTGTCAGTCACTTAGTAGGACTGCGAAGGTAAACCCATATATTCCTGTTTTTATATATCTCTTATACTGCTTAAGAAATTATATTTTTCTCTATGCAAGCTTATTATACCTTATACACATTAAGATGGCACCTGTATCCAGTACCGCGCCCAGATGCTGACGCACACGATTGTCATGTGATTTTCAAGAAAGACAATATCATTTTCCTGGGAATCGAAACTGGAGGAGATGTTGAAAATTCAAGAGCCAATGACTGATCGCCAGTGTATTCGGATACAAGACGTATATGCTTACAGCCTGCCGTTATCTTATCTTTCTTGCATTCCTGTATAAGATTTGTGCTTTTCTCAATAAACCTCAGTTCTGTGTGAATAGGCATCACGCTCATTGCATGGACTGGGATTAACCCTGATATACTTGTCAGAATTAATTCTATTCAGCGCGCACATGCATGATTAATTTGGAGCAGGTGACTGACCACTGTAAGTGACCCGTACTCTGGCGGGGGTTCTCCCTCAACAGGACCACCATATATAAGAGAGGCTGTCAGTCACTTAGTAGGACCACCCATATAGAAGAGAGGCTGTCAGTCACTTAGTAGGACCAGCCATATACAAGAGAGACTGTCAGTCACTTAGTAGGACCACCCATATACAAGAGAGGCTGTCAGTCACTTAGTAGGACCACCCATATACAAGAGAGGCTGTCAGTCACTTAGTAGGACCACCCATGAGAGGTACATGAGAGGTTGTCTCTATAACTTGCTACCTACAGAATGAATTGCCTTCTTCATATATGTATCTGCTCGGCTTCTCCTCTTCTTCTGCAGATCAGCCTACATATTCAATATGACATCATCCCTTTAATTATGGCAATCCAAGAGACCCCAGGACGCCGCTTATCAAGTATTTTATGTGTAGTTTTCTTGTTATTTTTTACTTTTTCTGTCTGTGCTCATTCCACTGGTCACATGTCATTGAAGGAATCCAAATTCTCCTTACAAAAACAGAAGACACTGAACTTGTATCATCTGATGACTTCATAGTTAGTGGCCACTCAAGAAGATACAGGCTTTGTTTCAACACCCAAAAAGGAGAATATCAGCACGTGCCCCAACAATTCCCATCCACAGAGATTCCCATGTGGCATTCATCTAGAATCCTGCTGAAGGAGATGACTAAGAACTTGTGACAGAAGTGGAGCGATAATTTACCTAATGGAACAGGAAATGGAAATTTGGTAACAAATTGTCAACATTCCTGAGAACTGTCTCTAGATCCTGTCACTACCCAGCATATCACCTCAGCCCTGCAGATAGATAGGTTACTGTCAGCAGACCCAGCATATCACCCAGCCCTGCAGATAGATAGGTTACTGTCACCAGAACCAGCATATCACCCCAGCCCTGCAGATAGAGAGGTTACTGTCACCAGAACCAGCATATCACCCCAGCCCTGCAGATAGATAGGTTACTGTCACCAGAACCAGCATATCACCCCAGCCCTGCAGATAGATAGGTTGCTGTCACCAGACCCAGCATATCACCCCAGTCCTGCAGATAGATAGGTTACTGTCACCAGACCCAGCATATCACCAAAGCCCTGCAGATAGATAGGTTACTGTCACCAGACCCAGCATATCACCCCAGCCTGCAGATAGATAGGTTACTGTCACCAGACCCAGCATATCACCCCAGCCCTGCAGATAGATAGGTTACTGTCACCAGACCCAGCATATCACCCCAGCCCTGCAGATAGATAGGTTACTGTCACCAGAACCAGCATATCACCCCAGTCCTGCAGATAGATAGGTTACTGTCACCAGACCCAGCATATCACCCCAGCCTGCAGATAGATAGGTTAGTATCACCAGAACCAGCATATCATCCCAGCCCTGCAGATAGATAGGTTACTGTCACCAGAACCAGCATATCACCCCAGCCCTGCAGATAGATAGGTTACTGTCACCAGAACCAGCATATCACCCCAGCCCTGCAGATAGATAGGTTACTGTCACCAGAACCAGCATATCACCCCAGCCCTGCAGATAGATAGGTTAGTGTCACCAGAACCAGCATATCACCCCAGCTCTGCAGATAGATAGGTTACTGTCACCAGAACCAGCATATCACCCCAGCCTGCAGATAGATGGGTTACTGTCACCAGACCCAGCATATCACCCCAGTCCTGCAGATAGATAGGTTACTGTCACCAGAACCAGCATATCACCCCAGCCCTGCAGATAGATAGGTTACTGTCACCAGTACCAGCATATCACTCCAGCCCTGCAGATAGATAGGTTACTGTCACCAGAACCAGCATATCATCCCAGCCCTGCAGATAGATAGGTTACTGTCACCAGAACCAGCATATCACCCCAGCCCTGCAGATAGATAGGTTACTGTCACCAGAACCAGCATATCACCCCAGCCCTGCAGATAGATAGGTTACTGTCACCAGAACCACCGTATCACCCCAGCCCTGCAGATAGATAGCTTAGTATCACCAGAACCAGCATATCATCCCAGCCCTGCAGATAGATAGGTTAGTGTCACCAGAACCAGCATATCACCCCAGCCCTGCAGATAGATAAGTTACTGTCACCAGACCCAGCATATCACCGCAGCCCTGCAGATAGATAGGTTAGTGTCACCAGAACCAGCATATCACCCCAGCCTGCAGATAGATAGGTTAGTGTCACCAGACCCAGCATATTACCCCAGCCCTGCAGATAGATAGGTTACTGTCACCAGAACTAGCATATCACCCCAGCCCTGCAGATAGATAGGTTAGTATCACCAGAACCAGCATATCATCCCAGCCCTGCAGATAGATAGGTTACTGTCACCAGAACCAGCATATCACCCCAGCCCTGCAGATAGATAGGTTACTGTCACCACAACCAGCATATCCCCCCACCCTGCAGATAGATAGGTTAGTGTCACCAGAACCAGCATATCCCCCAGTCCTGCAGATAGATAGGTTAGTGTCACCAGAACCAGCATATCACCCCAGCCCTGCAGATAGATATGTTAGTGTCACCAGAACCAGCATATCACCCCAGCCCTGCAGATAGATAGGTTACTGTCACCAGAACCCAGTATATCACCCCAGCCCTGCAGATAGATAGGTTAGTGTCACCAGAACCCAGAATATCACCCCAGCCCTGCAGATAGATAGGTTACTGTCACCAGACCCAGCATATCACCCCAGTCCTGCAGATAGATAGGTTACTGTCACCAGAACCAGCATATCACCCCAGCCCTGCAGATAGATAGGTTACTGTCACCAGTACCAGCATATCACTCCAGCCCTGCAGATAGATAGGTTACTGTCACCAGAACCAGCATATCACCCCAGCCCTGCAGATAGATAGGTTACTGTCACCAGAACCAGCATATCACCCCAGCCCTGCACATAGATAGGTTACTGTCACCAGAACCAGCGCATCACCCCAGCCCTGCAGATAGATAGCTTAGTATCACCAGAACCAGCATATCATCCCAGCCCTGCAGATAGATAGGTTAGTGTCACCAGAACCAGCATATCACCCCAGCCCTGCAGATAGATAGGTTACTGTCACCAGACCCAGCATATCACCGCAGCCCTGCAGATAGATAGGTTAGTGTCACCAGAACCAGCATATCACCCCAGCCTGCAGATAGATAGGTTAGTGTCACCAGACCCAGCATATTACCCCAGCCCTGCAGATAGATAGGTTACTGTCACCAGAACTAGCATATCACCCCAGCCCTGCAGATAGATAGGTTACTGTCACCAGAACCAGCGTATCACCCCAGCCCTGCAGATAGATAGGTTACTGTCACCAGAACCAGCATATCACCCCAGCCCTGCAGATAGATAGGTTACTGTCACCAGAACCAGCATATCACCCCAGCCCTGCAGATAGATAGGTTACTGTCACCAGAACCAGCATATCACCCCAGCCCTGCAGATAGATAGGTTACTGTCACCAGAACCAGCGTATCACCCCAGCCCTGCAGATAGATAGGTTAGTATCACCAGAACCAACATATCATCCCAGCCCTGCAGATAGATAGGTTACTGTCACCAGAACCAGCATATCACCCCAGCCTGCAGATAGATAGGTTAGTGTCACCAGAACCCAGTATATCACCCCATCCCTGCAGATAGATAGGTTACTGTCACCAGAACCAGCATATCACCCCAGCCCTGCAGATAGATAGGTTACTGTCACCAGAACCAGCGCATCACCCCAGCCCTGCAGATAGATAGGTTAGTATCACCAGAACCAGCATATCATCCCAGCCCAGCAGATAGATAGGTTACTGTCACCAGAACCAGCATATCATCCCAGCCCTGCAGATAGATAGGTTACTGTCACCAGAACCAGCATATCACCCCAGCCCTGCAGATAGATAGGTTACTGTCACCAGAACCAGCATATCACCCCAGCCTGCAGATAGATAGGTTAGTGTCACCAGACCCAGCATATCACCGCAGCCCAGCAGATAGATAGGTTAGTGTCACCAGAACCAACATATCACCCCAGCCCTGCAGATAGATAGGTTACTGTCACCAGAACCAGCGTATCACCCCAGCCCTGCAGATAGATAGGTTAGTATCACCAGAACCAGCATATCATCCCAGCCCTGCAGATAGATAGGTTACTGTCACCAGAATATCACCCCAGCCCTGCAGATAGATAGGTTACTGTCACCAGAACCAGCATGTCACCCCATCCCTGCAGATAGATAGGTTACTGTCACCAGAACCAGCATATCACCCCACCCTGCAGATAGATAGGTTAGTGTCACCAGAACCAGCGTATCATCCCAGCCCTGCAGATAGATAGGTTACTGTCACCAGAACCAGCATATCACCCCACCCTGCAGATAGATAGGTTAGTGTCACCAGAACCAGCGTATCATCCCAGCCCTGCAGATAGATAGGTTACTGTCACCAGAACCAGCATATCACCCCACCCTGCAGATAGATAGGTTAGTGTCACCAGAACCAGCATATCACCCCAGCCCTGCAGATAGATAGGTTACTGTCACCAGAACCAGCATATCACCCCAGCCCTGCAGATAGATAGGTTACTGTCACCAGAACCAGCATATCACCCCAGCCCTGCAGATAGATAGGTTACTGTCACCAGAACCAGCATATCACCCCAGCCTGCAGATAGATAGGTTAGTGTCACCAGACCCAGCATATCACCGCAGCCCAGCAGATAGATAGGTTAGTGTCACCAGAACCAACATATCACCCCAGCCCTGCAGATAGATAGGTTACTGTCACCAGAACCAGCGTATCACCCCAGCCCTGCAGATAGATAGGTTAGTATCACCAGAACCAGCATATCATCCCAGCCCTGCAGATAGATAGGTTACTGTCACCAGAATATCACCCCAGCCCTGCAGATAGATAGGTTACTGTCACCAGAACCAGCATGTCACCCCATCCCTGCAGATAGATAGGTTACTGTCACCAGAACCAGCATATCACCCCACCCTGCAGATAGATAGGTTAGTGTCACCAGAACCAGCGTATCATCCCAGCCCTGCAGATAGATAGGTTACTGTCACCAGAACCAGCATATCACCCCACCCTGCAGATAGATAGGTTAGTGTCACCAGAACCAGCATATCCCCCCAGTTCTGCAGATAGATAGGTTAGTGTCACCAGAACCAGCATATCACCCCAGCCCTGCAGATAGATAGGTTACTGTCACCAGAACCAGCATATCACCCCACCCTGCAGATAGATAGGTTAGTGTCACCAGAACCAGCATATCACCCCAGCCCTGCAGATAGATAGGTTACTGTCACCAGAACCAGCATATCACCCCAGCCCTGCAGATAGATAGGTTACTGTCACCAGAACCCAGTATATCACTCCAGCCCTGCAGATAGATAGATAACTTTAGGATAAGTTCACACCAGCGTCGGCTCTCTGTACAGGGATTCCATTCCTTTCTCTGCTTGAAAAATACGGAGAGAATTGCGCTGCAAGCTTCATTTTTTTCTCCACATTTTTTGCCCTTTTTGGGTGGAAACCACACAGACTCCATTACAGTCTAAGGCTGCATTCACACAGAGTAACGCCAGGCGTCATTTGTGTGTAATTTGTGTGTCTTTTACGGCCGTCATAAAACGTTTACATAGAGTTCTATAGGAAAAGACGCCCGTAATGCCGCGCTATTTAGCGGTGGCGTTGCCCGGTGTTAACGCGGCGTATACGCAGCGTTAACGCGGCGCTACGCGGCGTTAACGCGGCACTATGTGCAAAAAACACACAAAAAACGCCTGGCGTTACTCTGTGTGAATACAGCCTAACAGGATTCCAAGGGAAACCATTTTTTTTAATAATATGGGATAGTAGACTGCAGCCTATTGCACCTTATATGAAGGTCACGTTGGTCATACACATTAGATAAGTGTCAGCCGTCAGTTAGTTCTCCTGACCCCGATACACAGACAAACTTGTGAGGGAGAACTAAGTCACCGCCAGACATCGCAGGCTCTTCCCAAATACAATATCATCAGGTTGAAATTCAACATGCCCAATCTTCTTTCCCCTGACGTCAGGACACCCCAGATAGGTTAGATGGACAGCTAGGCTGCCAACATGTGCAGGTTCAGTCAACATGAAACATCTAAAGCAGACAAGTAGGTTATATAAATGCAAGGTTTACTGCGTGTATGAGGCGGTTTTATTTATATGTATTGTCTTGTTCTGTATCTACATTCTCCTATGAGCCTTCCATTGACTAATGAAATAAAACTATAATTATACAAGTAACGCTCGGCTGTAATTAGAGTCATTATTCAATTAATTTCTGTTATTTCCAATAATTGTAACACAGATTTGAATTGTTTGGGCTGGTACTGTGTGTATGAAGCCATATGAGGTCACAGAGCACATGTGGAGTGGCAGATCTTAGAGGAGACCGTATAGAAGCTTTGCCAAGCCCTTGTTCGGTTTAATGGCCGACATGTAATGCTTCATCTCCTCTGGGAACAAAAGAATGGGCATGTTGAAATCCAACATGCTCAATCTTATATTACCCTTCTGGTAGAGTCAGGAAACCTCCATATAGTCACTTGCCTGGAGTACACTGTGGTCTATACTGTGTGTGGGGGGATAAGGGAGCATTATATTGTGTGGGCAGAATACTATATGTGGGGGCATAAGATGGCATTATATTGTGGCATAAAGGAGGGCTCAGCATAGAAACACGGGAGTGCTCCATACTGTTAGGGCTATTAATGGGCATTATAATTTGCAGGAGCATAAAGGGGCAGAATACTGTATATGGGGTATAAGAGGGCATTATATTATAGCATAAAGGGGGTACGGTGTAGAGACAGAGGAGTGGTCTATACTGTGTGGGGGTATACGAGAATATTATATTGTGTGGAAGCATAAAGGGGGCATTGGAGGGTATTATATTGTGGTGTAAAGGGGGCACAGCAAACAAACATAAGGAGCGACCTGTAACAAGGGGTCACAGCCAGCAAAAAAATATGTAATGCAAAGAGCGCTATTTTTTCTTATCTCACAGACATCATTTTCCAAAGTTGCCAACTATGCCCACCTTTGATGAGTCTCTAACCACTCTGCTCAACAACTAATGTGTATGGTGGGGTCCTGACTATCCCCTAAAGGAGATCCAAAGGATCAGATATGTTGGATTTTCTCAAGGGAGATAAGCCACCACCAAAGAATTGATAGGAGTGGGATTAAACTATGCCAAACCATTTTACTATTGGCTTATACCCCAGGAGAACAAAGGAAATCACATATAGAGAAAAAGTGGGAACATCTTGAGGTATCTATAACCATATTACAAGCTCGAGAACTATCTTTACACTTACAATAACAAGCCCCTCCTAGATAAGTCAAGTTCCTCGTAGACCATGGAAGAACCTTGTCAGAGAGATGTCTTCACGATGAGACATAATAATAGTTGGGAAATGATAGTGTTGTTGTTTCTGCCAAGAAAGGTGTGTTTGCAAGTCTTTAAATAAGCTACACCGAGAAGGAAATGTAATGTCATTATCATATCCGACCCAGAGTAGGAACGCGAGTTTGGCTCCAAGAACAATGATGTGTCCAACGGGTTTAGCTGCAGCATTGATGCTGTCGTTGCTCTTCACTCAGGCAACAGGTGAGAGGTTGAGACATCGGCTGTACCCTGGAGGAGATGTAGATTTGTATTATTGTCTTGTGTTACCAGGGTTTGGGGGGTTTAAGCTGTCCAGGACCATTGCAATACTTAGATGGGGTTGACCCCTCTAGGTCCTTTCTATTGTGGTGGATCTACATAGTACAAGATGTAGAAGAATTGAACCTAATGCCCAGAGGTGAGGCTGACTGTATGTAATAAATTACTTCCTTAATTTGGGATTTATCTTGATCTTAGAATAATTAGTAACACAAAGATCTGCAATTATTCCAATCTGATCCATCAGGAGGAATTAGCCGTAATTGTGCCGGGACATTTTGTGCCTTTTGGCCTCCTTATTCTTCCTCTATGTATTCTGCCTATGTTATTATATATTGTGTTGTGTTTTATTGGATTACTATGGATTATATGGGTGCAAGGGTGTAATGTACCAAGGTGGCTCCTCTGAAGACCATGAAGACTGTTGGCCTCCACAACAAGCTCTTCGTTGGCCAAAAGGCCAAGTGAAAGCCTTCTTAGAACACATTACGTCCTCTGGGACCCTAAAATTTCCCATCACACCCTTCTATCGCTAAATCATAAACACAAAAGAGGGCCTATTAAAGGTTCTCCAGCTTTGCAGGTCTTTGGAGGGTCAACTGGGAAGGGAGCAGTTTAGTAATGAGTCTTCTTCATGCCAGTTCTCCCCTAGTCTTGGTTCCCTTGGTCAGTCATTGGTGCTTCCCAATTATCTGTGTCTCATTTCTCTAGATTTTCTCACAACCCTTCATGTAGCATTTTTTGGTGCTCCCAACAATGTTTCTCTTGCTCTTTCAATAACCATTGGCTAAACAGTCAACTTCTCAAACATATCTAAACCCAGTTCAGTTGACTGTGCGTGTGTCCTTGAAGGGAAGAAGGGAGAAAGCCACTACCAGATACTTCTTGCGGTGGTTTATCTTCCTCGAAGAACTTGAAGCTGACAGTAATCTTTCTTTCCTCCATCATCATCTGTGGTCGGAGAGTCAAGGGGACCTCCATGCATGTTAGAAATTTGTTGAGTTTGGCCAGACTTAATCTAATGTATATGACCACTTTGGCCACTTTTACAACCTTCTCCACCAAAAAATGAAGGTGGCCAAACACATTAGATAGATACTGGTCGATGGTTGAAGGACCATCTGGCGGGGCCACACAGTGGCTCAGTGGTTAGCACTGCAGCCTTGCAGCGCTGGAGTCCTGGTGTTCAAATCCCACCATGGGCAAAAAACCATCTGCAAGGAGTTTGTATGCTCTCCCTGTGCTTGCATGGATTTCCATCCCATATTCCAAAAAAAGACATACTGATAGGGAAAAATGTACATTGTGAGCTCTATGTGGGGCTCACAATCTACATTTAAAAAAAAGAAAAAAAAAAAAAAAAAAAAAGGACCATCTGGTGGACAATCTTTCTTCCAACACATCCATATACTTCGTTGTTGATATTTGGTCTACACTCGCATTGTTGGAAGTGATGTTCATTATAGAAAGATGAACAATCTAGTACAGGATTTGTGTAGGAAAGATGTCATGTTTTGGGGGTAAAAATTCAAAAATGTGCGGCTTCATTCCATAAGATTATGTTGCCAAATGACTGAATCGATCTTGCTTAGGTAAATTCCGCTCAACGTACGAGACAATGATGGTATGACCCACTAGGGTTGGTGCCATCTAGGTTGTGCTTTCCTGGTAGGGTCGAGTTAAAAGTCTTGAACCTTACTGACAGGTAGAGCATCTTTTTAGCCTTTTCCATGACCCTTGAATTTCCCCACAAAGACTCCTAGCTAACCTAGAAATGACTTTCATATCTTCTCATGATGGTTCCTGACCTAATAATGTCACAGATTCAGCAGAATGGGCATATAAACAGAATCTATTAGGGCATGTATATGGCGGTGGTTTGTATGAGACAGGCCCTGTACATATAGAACAGTGTACTGTATGTGGTTGACTCTCCAGCCGCAGGATCCTGTGTATGATTCTTATCTACTGTTGGTTTTGCTCTCACTTGCTTTTCTTTCTAATGACTTTCCTCTCGGCTGTATAAATGACAACACAAAGATAAGAATTAGATCATGTTTCTAATTAACAAGGCTGTAGGACGCCGACAAACACCGCAACGAACCTGTAATTACCCCGAGCGCCTCCTACATTGCGCCCTAGATCTGAATGTAAAAGAGACTTCTTATTTTTGAGTCAATTAATGTAATGAACCCGGCAAGAAATGTTGTAATAATTGCCAACATACAGCGTATAATAATAGCAGAATAATACCACATTACATACTGTTTACACTGTATATAATGTCAGAGGCCAGGTATATAGTAGTTATATTCTTGTACATAGGAGCAGTATTATAGTAGTTATATTCTTGTACATAGGAGTAGTATTATAGTAGTTATATACTTGTACATAGGAGCAGTATTATAGTAGTTATATTCTTGTACATAGGAGATAGTATTATAGTAGTTATATTCTTGTACATAGGGGGCAGTATTATAGTAGTTATATTCTTGTACATAGGAGTAGTATTATAGTAGTTATATTCTTGTACATAGGAGCAGTATTATAGTAGTTATATTCTTGTACATAGGGGGCAGTATTATAGTAGTTATATTCTTGTACATAGGAGTAGTATTATAGTAGTTATATTCTTGTACATAGGAGTAGTATTATAGTAGTTATATTCTTGTACATAGGAGCAGTATTATAGTAGTTATATTCTTGTACATAGGAGTAGTATTATAGTAGTTATATTCTTGTACATAGGAGCAGTATTATAGTAGTTATATACTTGTACATAGGAGTAGTATTATAGTAGTTATATTCTTGTACATAGGAGTAGTATTATAGTAGTTATATTCTTGTACATAGGAATAGTATTATAGTAGTTATATTCTTGTACATAGGAGTAGTATTATAGTAGTTATATTCTTGTACATAGGAGCAGTATTATAGTAGTTATATTCTTGTACATAGGAGTAGTATTATAGTAGTTATATTCTTGTACATAGGAGCAGTATTATAGTAGTTATATACTTGTACATAGGAGTAGTATTATAGTAGTTATATTCTTGTACATAGGAGTAGTATTATAGTAGTTATATTCTTGTACATAGGAGCAGTATTATAGTAGTTATATACTTGTACATAGGAGTAGTATTATAGTAGTTATATTCTTGTACATAGGAGCAGTATTATAGTAGTTATATTCTTGTACATAGGAGCAGTATTATAGTAGTTATATTCTTGTACATAGGAGCAGTATTATAGTAGTTATATACTTGTACATAGGAGTAGTATTATAGTAGTTATATTCTTGTACATAGGAGTAGTATTATAGTAGTTATATTCTTGTACATAGGAGTAGTATTATAGTAGTTATATTCTTGTACATAGGAGTAGTATTATAGTAGTTATATTCTTGTACATAGGAGTAGTATTATAGTAGTTATATTCTTGTACATAGGAGCAGTATTATAGTAGTTATATTCTTGTACATAGGAGTAGTATTATAGTAGTTATATTCTTGTACATAGGAGCAGTATTATAGTAGTTATATACTTGTACATAGGAGTAGTATTATAGTAGTTATATTCTTGTACATAGGAGTAGTATTATAGTAGTTATATTCTTGTACATAGGAGCAGTATTATAGTAGTTATATACTTGTACATAGGAGTAGTATTATAGTAGTTATATTCTTGTACATAGGAGCAGTATTATAGTAGTTATATTCTTGTACATAGGAGCAGTATTATAGTAGTTATATTCTTGTACATAGGAGCAGTATTATAGTAGTTATATACTTGTACATAGGAGTAGTATTATAGTAGTTATATTCTTGTACATAGGAGTAGTATTATAGTAGTTATATTCTTGTACATAGGAATAGTATTATAGTAGTTATATTCTTGTACATAGGAGTAGTATTATAGTAGTTATATTCTTGTACATAGGAGTAGTATTATAGTAGTTATATTCTTGTACATAGGAGCAGTATTATAGTAGTTATATTCTTGTACATAGGAGCAGTATTATAGTAGTTATATTCTTGTACATAGGAGCAGTATTATAGTAGTTATATACTTGTACATAGGAGTAGTATTATAGTAGTTATATTCTTGTACATAGGAGTAGTATTATAGTAGTTATATTCTTGTACATAGGAGTAGTATTATAGTAGTTATATTCTTGTACATAGGAGCAGTATTATAGTAGTTATATTCTTGTACATAGGAGTAGTATTATAGTAGTTATATTCTTGTACATAGGAGCAGTATTATAGTAGTTATATTCTTGTACATAGGAGGTAGCATTATAGTACTTATATTCTTGTACATAGGAGGTAGTATTATAGTACTTATATTCTTGTACATAGGAGGTAGTATTATAGTAGTTATATTCTTGTACATAGGAGGTAGTATTATAGTAGTTATATTCTTGTACATAGGAGTAGTATTATAGTATTTTTTTGCAGCACCACACTGCAAAAAAGGCTAATACAATTCTGGGATGTATTAAGACAAGCATTGAATCTAGATGAAGAGAGGTCATTATTCCGCTGTATTCTTCCCTGGTCAGGCCACACCTGGAATACTGTGTACAGTTCTGGGCGCCTCAATTCAAGAAAGACATCGATATATTGGAGCAAGTCCAGAGAAGAGCAACCAAAATGGTGGAAGGTCTGCAAACCATGTCCTATGAGGAGCGGCTAAAAGAACTGGGATTGTTTAGTTTGCAGAAGAGAAGGCTGAGGGGAGATTTAATAGCAGTCTACAAATATCTGAAAGGTAGTCACAGTGCAGAGGGATCTCCCCTATTCTCATTAGCACAAGGAAGTACAAGAAGCAATGGGATGAAACTAAAGGGAAAGAGATACAGATTAGACATTAGGAAAAACTTTCTGACAGTGAGGGGAGTGAGAGAGTGGAATAGGCTGCCACGGGAGGTGGTGGGCGCTCCATCAATGGAAATCTTCAAGCGGAATCTGGATAAACATATAGCTGAGATGATTTAGGAAAACCTGCACTCGCAGGGGGTTGGACCCGATGGCCCTTGAGGTCCCTTCCAACTCTACCATAAGAATAAAGAATAAGAATAAAGTAGTTATATTCTTGTACATAGGAGCAGTATTATAGTAGTTATATTCTTGTACATAGGAGTAGTATTATAGTAGTTATATTCTTGTACATAGGAGCAGTATTATAGTAGTTATATTCTTGTACATAGGAGTAGTATTATAGTAGTTATATTCTTGTACATAGGAGGTAGTATTATAGCAGTTATATTCTTGTACATAGGAGGTAGTATTATAGTAGTTATATTCTTGTACATAGGAGTAGTATTATAGCAGTTATATTCTTGTACATAGGAGGTAGTATTATAGTAGTTATATTCTTGTACATAGGAGTAGTATTATAGTAGTTATATTCTTGTACATAGGAGGTAGTATTATAGTAGTTATATTCTTGTACATAGGAGGTAGTATTATAGTAGTTATATTCTTGTACATAGGAGTAGTATTATAGTAGTTATATTCTTGTACATAGGAGGTAGTATTATAGCAGTTATATTCTTGTACATAGGAGGTAGTATTATAGTAGTTATATTCTTGTACATAGGAGGTAGTATTATAGTAGTTATATTCTTGTACATAGGAGCAGTATTATAGTAGTTATATTCTTGTATATAGGAGCAGTATTATAGTAGTTATATTCTTGTACATAGGAGGTAGTATTATAGTAGTTATATTCTTGTACATAGGAGGTAGTATTATAGTAGTTATATTCTTGTACATAGGAGCAGTATTATAGTAGTTATATTCTTGTACATAGGAGCAGTATTATAGTAGTAATATTCTTGTATATAGGAGCAGTATTATAGTAGTTATATTCTTGTACATAGGAGGTAGTATTATAGTAGTTATATTCTTGTACATAGGAGGTAGTATTATAGTAGTTATATTCTTGTACATAGGAGTAGTATATAGTAGTTATATTCTTGTACATAGGAGCAGTATTATAGTAGTTATATTCTTGTACATAGGAGCAGTATTATAGTAGTTATATTCTTGTACATAGGAGTAGTATTATAGTAGTTATATTCTTGTACATAGGAGTAGTATTATAGTAGTTATATTCTTGTACATAGGAGTAGTATTATAGTAGTTATATTCTTGTACATAGGAGTAGTATTATAGTAGTTATATTCTTGTACATAGGAGGTAGTATTATAGTAGTTATATTCTTGTACATAGGAGTAGTATTATAGTAGTTATATTCTTGTACATAGGAGCAGTATTATAGTAGTTATATTCTTGTACATAGGAGTAGTATTATAGTAGTTATATTCTTGTACATAGGAGTAGTATTATAGTAGTTATATTCTTGTACATAGGAGGTAGTATTATAGTAATTATATTCTTGTACATAGGAGCAGTATTATAGTAGTTATATTCTTGTACATAGGAGGTAGTATTATAGTAGTTATATTCTTGTACATAGGAGCAGTATTATAGTAGTTATATTCTTGTACATAGGAGCAGTATTATAGTAGTTATATTCTTGTACATAGGAGTAGTATTATAGTAGTTATATTCTTGTACATAGGAGTAGTATTATAGTAGTTATATTCTTGTACATAGCAGCAGTATTATAGTAGTTATATTCTTGTACATAGGGGCAGTATTATAGTAGTTATATTCTTGTACATATGAGTAGTATTATAGTAGTTATATTCTTGTACATAGGGTGTAGTATTATAGTAGTTATATTCTTGTACATAGGAGTAGTATTATAGTAGGTATATTCTTGTACATAGGAGCAGTATTATAGTAGTTATATTCTTGTACATAGGAGTAGTATTATAGTAGTTATATTCTTGTACATAGGAGGTAGTATTATAGTAGTTATATTCTTGTACATAGGAGGTAGTATTATAGTAGTTATATTCTTGTACATAGGAGTAGTATATAGTAGTTATATTCTTGTACATAGGAGCAGTATTATAGTAGTTATATTCTTGTACATAGGAGCAGTATTATAGTAGTTATATTCTTGTACATAGGAGTAGTATTATAGTAGTTATATTCTTGTACATAGGAGGTAGTATTATAGTAGTTATATTCTTGTACATAGGAGTAGTATTATAGTAGTTATATTCTTGTACATAGGAGTAGTATTATAGTAGTTATATTCTTGTACATAGGAGTAGTATTATAGTAGTTATATTCTTGTACATAGGAGTAGTATTATAGTAGTTATATTCTTGTACATAGGAGGTAGTATTATAGTAGTTATATTCTTGTACATAGGAGTAGTATTATAGTAGTTATATTCTTGTACATAGGAGTAGTATTATAGTAGTTATATTCTTGTACATAGGAGTAGTATTATAGTAGTTATATTCTTGTACATAGGAGTAGTATTATAGTAGTTATATTCTTGTACATAGGAGGTAGTATTATAGTAGTTATATTCTTGTACATAGGAGTAGTATTATAGTAGTTATATTCTTGTACATAGGAGCAGTATTATAGTAGTTATATTCTTGTACATAGGAGTAGTATTATAGTAGTTATATTCTTGTACATAGGAGTAGTATTATAGTAGTTATATTCTTGTACATAGGAGGTAGTATTATAGTAATTATATTCTTGTACATAGGAGCAGTATTATAGTAGTTATATTCTTGTACATAGGAGGTAGTATTATAGTAGTTATATTCTTGTACATAGGAGCAGTATTATAGTAGTTATATTCTTGTACATAGGAGCAGTATTATAGTAGTTATATTCTTGTACATAGGAGTAGTATTATAGTAGTTATATTCTTGTACATAGGAGTAGTATTATAGTAGTTATATTCTTGTACATAGGAGGTAGTATTATAGTAGTTATATTCTTGTACATAGCAGCAGTATTATAGTAGTTATATTCTTGTACATAGGGGCAGTATTATAGTAGTTATATTCTTGTACATATGAGTAGTATTATAGTAGTTATATTCTTGTACATAGGGTGTAGTATTATAGTAGTTATATTCTTGTACATAGGAGTAGTATTATAGTAGGTATATTCTTGTACATAGGAGCAGTATTATAGTAGGTATATTCTTGTACATAGGAGCAGTATTATAGTAGTTATATTCTTGTACATAGGAGCAGTATTATAGTAGTTATATTCTTGTACATAGGAGCAGTATTATAGTAGTTATATTCTTGTACATAGGAGGTAGTATTATAGTAGTTATATTCTTGTACATATGAGTAGTATTATAGTAGTTATATTCTTGTACATAGGGTGTAGTATTATAGTAGTTATATTCTTGTACATAGGAGTAGTATTATAGTAGTTATATTCTTGTACATAGAAGCAGTATTATAGTAGTTATATTCTTGTACATAGGAGTAGTATTATAGTAGTTATATTCTTGTACATAGGAGTAGTATTATAGTAGTTATATTCTTGTACATAGGAGGTAGTATTATAGTAATTATATTCTTGTACATAGGAGCAGTATTATAGTAGTTATATTCTTGTACATAGGAGGTAGTATTATAGTAGTTATATTCTTGTACATAGGAGCAGTATTATAGTAGTTATATTCTTGTACATAGGAGCAGTATTATAGTAGTTATATTCTTGTACATAGGAGTAGTATTATAGTAGTTATATTCTTGTACATAGGAGTAGTATTATAGTAGTTATATTCTTGTACATAGCAGCAGTATTATAGTAGTTATATTCTTGTACATAGGGGCAGTATTATAGTAGTTATATTCTTGTACATATGAGTAGTATTATAGTAGTTATATTCTTGTACATAGGGTGTAGTATTATAGTAGTTATATTCTTGTACATAGGAGTAGTATTATAGTAGGTATATTCTTGTACATAGGAGCAGTATTATAGTAGTTATATTCTTGTACATAGGAGTAGTATTATAGTAGTTATATTCTTGTACATAGGAGGTAGTATTATAGTAGTTATATTCTTGTACATAGGAGGTAGTATTATAGTAGTTATATTCTTGTACATAGGAGTAGTATATAGTAGTTATATTCTTGTACATAGGAGCAGTATTATAGTAGTTATATTCTTGTACATAGGAGCAGTATTATAGTAGTTATATTCTTGTACATAGGAGTAGTATTATAGTAGTTATATTCTTGTACATAGGAGGTAGTATTATAGTAGTTATATTCTTGTACATAGGAGTAGTATTATAGTAGTTATATTCTTGTACATAGGAGTAGTATTATAGTAGTTATATTCTTGTACATAGGAGTAGTATTATAGTAGTTATATTCTTGTACATAGGAGTAGTATTATAGTAGTTATATTCTTGTACATAGGAGGTAGTATTATAGTAGTTATATTCTTGTACATAGGAGTAGTATTATAGTAGTTATATTCTTGTACATAGGAGTAGTATTATAGTAGTTATATTCTTGTACATAGGAGTAGTATTATAGTAGTTATATTCTTGTACATAGGAGTAGTATTATAGTAGTTATATTCTTGTACATAGGAGGTAGTATTATAGTAGTTATATTCTTGTACATAGGAGTAGTATTATAGTAGTTATATTCTTGTACATAGGAGCAGTATTATAGTAGTTATATTCTTGTACATAGGAGTAGTATTATAGTAGTTATATTCTTGTACATAGGAGTAGTATTATAGTAGTTATATTCTTGTACATAGGAGGTAGTATTATAGTAATTATATTCTTGTACATAGGAGCAGTATTATAGTAGTTATATTCTTGTACATAGGAGGTAGTATTATAGTAGTTATATTCTTGTACATAGGAGCAGTATTATAGTAGTTATATTCTTGTACATAGGAGCAGTATTATAGTAGTTATATTCTTGTACATAGGAGTAGTATTATAGTAGTTATATTCTTGTACATAGGAGTAGTATTATAGTAGTTATATTCTTGTACATAGGAGGTAGTATTATAGTAGTTATATTCTTGTACATAGCAGCAGTATTATAGTAGTTATATTCTTGTACATAGGGGCAGTATTATAGTAGTTATATTCTTGTACATATGAGTAGTATTATAGTAGTTATATTCTTGTACATAGGGTGTAGTATTATAGTAGTTATATTCTTGTACATAGGAGTAGTATTATAGTAGGTATATTCTTGTACATAGGAGCAGTATTATAGTAGGTATATTCTTGTACATAGGAGCAGTATTATAGTAGTTATATTCTTGTACATAGGAGCAGTATTATAGTAGTTATATTCTTGTACATAGGAGCAGTATTATAGTAGTTATATTCTTGTACATAGGAGGTAGTATTATAGTAGTTATATTCTTGTACATATGAGTAGTATTATAGTAGTTATATTCTTGTACATAGGGTGTAGTATTATAGTAGTTATATTCTTGTACATAGGAGCAGTATTATAGTACTTATATTCTTGTACATAGGAGGTAGTATTATAGTAGTTATATTCTTGTACATGGGAGTAGTATTATAGTAGTTATATTCTTGTACATAGCATAAAATTAACTGTTTTCATTTCCCAGTTTCTCAGTGGGGGATGGGTTGATACTTCTGTCTTATTATTTTATCGCCACTTCTTACATGATGGCGGACTGCTGACACTTCCTCTTTTATGTTTATTTCACAGCTCAAATTACCTTATCAACATCAAGTGCAGGTAAGTCGTCCTCTTCCCCCTGCTTCCTATAATACTGCTATGGGGCCCCTCCGCTATCTGTCAGGCTGTTGTATTATGTAGACATTGTTATTAGGCCAGTATTATACAGTTTCATGGTATTATATCTGCAGCTTGGCCATAATATGTGAGCAGAATTATGATAACGATATGGCAGTATTATGTGACAATCATATAGTAGTACAAAGTCTGCACTGTATTGTGGTACTATTTGGCAGTACTGTGTAATACTACAACTCCCAGCATACATACTTGCTCTCCTATGGAATTGAATGGAGCATGATGGGAGTTGTAGTTTCACAACTGGAGTGCAGAAAGTTGCTGACTCCTGGTATGGTAGTACAATGTGTGCACTATATGACAATATTACTTGAAAGTATTATATGAGAACCACCTAGTAATACAATGTCTGGACTATATCAGTGTATTATTTGGCAATATTATGTTAGAACCACCTATTACTGGAATGTGCGCACAGTATTACTTGGCAGTATTACATGAGAACCATATAGTAGTACAATGTGCGCACTGTATGGGGCTATTATTTGGCAGTATTATGTTGGAACTATATAGTACTACAATGCGTGGTCTGTATTATTTGGCAGTATTATATGAGCACTATGTGCACTATTATTTAGCTGTATGGCAGTATTCTCTATAGTAATAGGCCTCACACATCCGGTTCTGTGTCTCCCACAGACCTTACCAGTACAGCACCTCCTGCTGGTCATTATATTGTTACATTAACTCTTTATATTCCTTTCTCAACAGCGACCAGTACAACTACACCAACAACAACCGCAACAACCACTGGTCAGTAATAATATTAACCCTTTCCGGAATCCCCAGACCAATTTATTTCCATTATACAATAGATTATACAATTTCTATAGAGATATTATTTGATGAGAACCCTATAGTAGTACAATGTGTGCACTGTATGGGGGTATTTTTTGGCAGTATTGCATGAGAACCATATACTGATATAATGTGTGCACTGTATGGGGCTATTATTTGGCAGTAATATGTTGGAATCATATAATAGTAGGATATGTGCACTGTATGGGGGTATTATTAGACAGTATTATGTTGGAGTCATATAGTACTACAATGTGTGCTGTGTATTATTTGGCAGTTTTATACGAGCACTATATGCACTACTATTTAGCTATATGGCAGTATTCTCTGGTGGTCATTACATTGTTACATTTTCTATTAGTGAATTAACTGTATATATTCCTTTCTGAACAGCGACCACAACTGCACCGTCATCAACAACAACAACCGCAACAACCACTGGTCAGTAATAATATTAACCCTTTCCAGAATACCCAGACCAACTTATTTTCATTATATGACATATATATATGATGGACCTTAAACAGCATAAATAAATAGATTACACATAATATATTCATGGATGGGAATTTATTTATTGGCACTGTCGTAGGAACGTTCAGCAATGTGTGCACTGTATGGGGGTATTATTTAGCAGTATTATATGAGATCCATGTAGTAAAATAAGGTGTGCACTGTATGGGGGTATTATTTAGCAGTATTATATGAGATCCATGTAGTAGTATAAGGTGTGCACTGTATGGGGGTATTATTTAGCAGTATTATATGAGATTCATGTAGTAGTATAAGGTGTGCACTGTATGGGGGTATTATTTAGTAGTACTATGTCAGATCCATGTAGTAGTATAAGGTATGCACTGTATGGGGGTATTATTTAGCAGAATTATGTCAGATCCATGTAGTAGTATAAGGTGTGCACTGTATGGGGGTATTATTTAGCAGAATTATGTCAGATCCATGTAGTAATATAAGGTGTGCACTGTATGGGGGTATTATTTAGCAGTATTATATGAGATTCATGTAGTAGTATAAGGTGTGCACTGTATGGGGGTATTATTTGGCAGTATTATATGAGAACAATATTTTAGTACAATGTGTACATTGTTGATATTATTCGGCAGAATTATGTGGGAATCAGATAGTAGTACAATGTGTGCACTGTATGGGGGTATTATTTGGCAGTATTACATGAGAACCATATACTAATATAATGTGTGCACTATATGGGGCTATTATTTGGCAGTATTACGTTGGAATCATATAATAGTACGATATGTGCACTGTATGGGGGTATTCTTTGGCAATAATATGTTGGAATCATTTTAATAGTACAATGTGCGCACTGTATAGGTGGTATTATTAGGCAGTATTATGTTGGAGTCATATAGTACTACAATGTGTGCTGTGTATTATTTGGCAGTGTTATACGAGCACTATATGCACACTTATTTTGCTATATGGCAGTATTCTCTGGAGGTCATTATATTGTTACATTTTCTATTAGTGAATTAACTCTTTATATCCCTTTCTCAACAGCGACCACAACTGCACCGTCATCAACAACAACAACCGCAACAACCACTGGTCAGTAATAATATTAACCCTTTCCAGAATTCCCCAGACCAATTTATTTTCATTATATGACATATATATATATATATATATATATATATATATATATATATATATATGATGGACCTTAAACAGCATAAATAAATAGATTAGACATAATAAATTCATGGATGGGAATTTATTTATTGGCACTGTTGTAGGAACGTTCAGCAATGTGTGCACTGTATGGGGGTATTATTTAGCAGTATTATATGAGATCCATGTAGTAGTATAAGGTGTGCACTGTATGGGGGTATTATTTAGCAGTATTATGTGAGATCCATGTAGTAATATAAGGTGTGCACTGTATGGGGGTATTATTTAGCAGTATTATATGAGAGCCATGTAGTAGTATAAGGTGTGCACTGTATGGGGGTATTATTTAGCAGTATTATATGAGATCCATGTAGTAGTATAAGGTGTGCACTGTATGGGGGTTTTATTTAGCAGTATTATATGAGATCCATGTAGTAGTATAAGGTGTGCACTGTATGGGGGTATTATTTAGCAGTATTATATGAGATCCATGTAGTAGTATAAGGTGTGCACTGTATGGGGGTATTATTTAGCAGTATTATGTCAGATTCATGTAGTAGTAAAGTCTGTGCACTGTATGGGGGTATTATTTAGCAGTATTATATGAGATCCATGTAGTAGTATAAGGTGTGCACTGTATGGGGGTATTATTTAGCAGTATTATATACGATTCATGTAGTAATATAAGGTGTGCACTGTATGGGGTATTATTTAGCAGTATTATGTGAGATTCATGTAGTAATATAAGGTGTGCACTGTATGGGGGTATTATTTAGCAGTATTATGTGAGATCCATGTAGTAATATAAGGTGTGCACTGTATGGGGTATTATTTAGCAGTGTTATGTGAGATCCATGTAGTAATATAAGGTGTGCACTGTATGGGGTATTATTTAGCAGTATTATGTGAGATTCATGTAGTAATATAAGGTGTGCACTGTATGGGGGTATTATTTAGCAGTATTATGTGAGATCCATGTAGTTGTATAAGGTGTGCACTGTATGGGGGTATTATTTAGCAGTATTATATGAGATCCATGTAGTAGTAAAGTCTGAGCACTGTAAGGGGGTATTATTTAGCAGTATTATATGAGATTCATGTAGTAATATAAGGTGTGCACTGTATGGGGGTATTATTTAGCAGTATTATATGAGATCCATGTAGTAGTATAAGGTGTGCACTGTATGGGGGTATTATTTAGCAGTATTATGTGAGATCCATCTAGTAGTATAAGGTGTGCACTGTATGGGGGTATTATTTAGCAGTATTATATGAGATCCATGTAGTAGTATAAGGTGTGCACTGTATGGGGGTATTATTTAGCAGTATTATATGAGATCCATGTAGTAGTATAAGGTGTGCACTGTATGGGGGTATTATTTAGCAGTATTATGTGAGATCCATGTAGTAGTATAAGGTGTGCACTGTATGGGGGTATTATTTAGCAGTATTATGTCAGATCCATGTAGTAGTAAAGTCTGTGCACTGTATGGGGGTATTATATGGCAGTATTATATGAGAACAATATTTTAGTACAATGTGTACACTATCTGTTGATATTATTCGGCAGAATTATGTGGGAATAAGATAGTAGTACAATGTGTGCACTGTATGGGGGTATTATTTGGCAGTATTACATGAGAACCATATACTAATATAATGTGTGCACTATATGGGGCTATTATTTGGCAGTATTATGTTGGAATCATTTTAATAGTACAATGTGCGCACTGTATAGGGGGAATTATTAGGCAGTATTATGTTGGAGTCATATAGTACTACAATGTGTGCTGCGTATTATTTGGCAGTTTTATACGAGCACTATATGCACAATTATTTTGCTATATGGCAGTATTCTCTGGTGGTCATTACATTGTTACATTTTCTATTAGTGAATTAACTCTTTATATCCCTTTCTCAACAGCGACCACAACTGCACCGTCATCAACAACAACAACCGCAACAACCACTGGTCAGTAATAATATTAACCCTTTCCAGAATCCCCAGACCAATTTATTTCCATTATATGACATATATATATATATATATATATATATATATATATATATATATATATATATATATATATATATATATATGATGGACCTTAAACAGCATAAATAAATAGATTAGACATAATATATTCATGGATGGAAATTTATTTATTGGCACTGTCATAGGAATGTTCAGCAATGTGTGCACTGTATGGGGGTATTATTTAGCAGTATTATATGAGATCCATGTAGTAGTATAAGGTGTGCACTGTATGGGGGTATTATTTAGCAGTGTTATATGAGATCCATGTAGTAATATAAGGTGTGCACTGTATGGGGGTATTATTTAGCAGTACTATGTCAGATCCATGTAGTAGTATAAGGTGTGCACTGTATGGGGGTATTATTTAGCAGTATTATGTGAGATCCATGTAGTAATATAAGGTGTGCACTGTATGGGGGTATTATTTAGCAGTATTATATGAGATCCATGTAGTAGTATAAGGTGTGCACTGTATGGGGGTATTATTTAGCAGTATTATGTGAGATCCATGTAGTAATATAAGGTGTGCACTGTATGGGGGTATTATTTAGCAGTACTATGTTAGATCCATGTAGTAATATAAGGTGTGCACTGTATGGGGGTATTATTTAGCAGTATTATGTGAGATCCATGTAGTAGTATAAGGTGTGCACTGTATGGGGGTATTATTTAGCAGTATTATATGAGATCCATGTAGTAATATAAGGTGTGCACTGTATGGGGGTATTATTTAGCAGTATTATGTGAGATCCATGTAGTAGTATAAGGTGTGCACTGTATGGGGATATTATTTAGCAGTATTATATGAGATTCATGTAGTAGTATAAGGTGTGCACTGTATGGGTGTATTATTTAGCAGTATTATGTGAGATCCATGTAGTAATATAAGGTGTGCACT
The DNA here is from genome assembly GCF_031893055.1 of Leptodactylus fuscus. NCBI lineage: Eukaryota > Metazoa > Chordata > Amphibia > Anura > Leptodactylidae > Leptodactylus > Leptodactylus fuscus. The sequence goes on from NC_134275.1 coordinate 81,351,028, forward strand.
GTATGGGGGTATTATTTAGCAGTATTATGTGAGATCCATGTAGTAGTAAAGTCTGTGCACTGTATGAGGTTATTATATGGCAGTATTATATGAAAACAATATTTTAGTACAATGTGTACACTGTCTGTTGATATTATTCGGCAGAATTATGTGGGAATCAGATAGTAGTACAATGTGTGCACTGTATGGGGGTATTATTTGGCAGTATTACATGAGAACCATATACTAATATAATGTGTGCACTATATGGGGCTATTATTTGGCAGTATTATGTTGGAATCATATAATAGTACGATATGTGCACTGTATGGGGGTATTCTTTGGCTATAATATGTTGGAATCATTTTAATAGTACAATGTGTGCACTGTATAGGGGGAATTATTAGACAGTATTATGTTGGAGTCATATAGTACTACAATGTGTGCTGTGTATTATTTGGCAGTTTTATACGAGCACTATATGCACAATTATTTAGCTATATGGCAGTATTCTCTGGAGGTCATTATATTGTTACATTTTCTATTAGTGAATTAACTCTTTATATTCCTTTCTCAACAGCGACCACAACTGCACCGTCATCAACAACAACAACAACCGCAACCACCACTGGTCAGTAATAATATTAACTCTTTCCATAATCCCCAGACCAATTTATTTCCATTATATGACATATATATATGATGGACCCTAAACAACATAAATAAATAGATTAGACATAATATATTCATGGATGGGAATTTATTTATTGGCACTGTCGTAGGAACGTTCAGCAATGTGTGTACTGTATGGGGGTATTATTTAGCAGTACTATGTCAGATCCATGTAGTAGTAAAGTCTGTGCACTGTATTGGGTTTTACTTAGCAGTATTATGTGAGATCCATGTAGTAATATAAGGTGTGCACTGTATGGGGGTATTATTTGGCAGTATTATGTGAGATCCATGTAGTAGTATAAGGTGTGCACTGTATGGGGGTATTATTTAGCAGTATTATGTCATATCTATGTAATAGTAAAATCTGTGCACTGTATGGGGGTATTATTTAGCAGTATTATGTGAGATCCATGTAGTAGTAAAGTCTGTGCACTGTATGGGGGTATTATTTGGCAGTATTATATGAGAACAATATTTTAGTACAATGTGTACACTGTCTGTTGATATTATACAGCAGAATTATGTGGGAATCAGATAGTAGTACAATGTGTGCACTGTATGGGGCTATTATTTGGCAGTATTATGTTGGAACTATATAGTACTACAATGTCTGGTCTGTATTGTTTGGCAGTATTATATGAGCACTATATGCACAATTATTTAGCTGTATGGCAGTATTCTCTGTACTTTCTTACATATAGTAATAGGCCTCACACATCCGGTTCTGTGTCTCCCACAGACCTTACCAGTACAGCGCCTCCTGCTGGTCATTATATTGTTATATTCTCTATTAGTGAATTAACTCTTTATATTCCTTTCTCAACAGCGACCAGTACAACTACACCAACAACAACCGCAACAACCACTGGTCAGTAATAATATTAACCCTTTCCAGAATCCCCAGACCAATTTATTTCCATTATACAATAGATTATACAATTTCTATAGAGATATTATTTGATGAGAACCCTATAGTAGTACAATGTGTGCACTGTATGGGGGTATTATTTGGCAGTATTACATGAGAACCATATACTAATATAATGTGTGCACTACATGGGGCTATTATTTGGCAGTATTATGTTGGAATCATATAATAGTACGATATGTGCACTGTATGGGGGTATTCTTTGGCAATAATATGTTGGAATCATTTTAATAGTACAATGTGTGCACTGTATAGGGGGAATTATTAGACAGTATTATGTTGCAGATATAGTACTACAATGTGTGCTGCGTATTATTTGGCAGTTTTATACGAGCACTATATGCACAATTATTTAGCTATATGGCAGTATTCTCTGGAGGTCATTATATTGTTACATTTTCTATTAGTGAATTAACTCTATATATTCCTTTCTCAACAGCGACCACAACTGCACCGTCATCAACAACAACAACAACCGCAACAACCACTGGTCAGTAATAATATTAACCCTTTCCAGAATACCCAGACCAACTTATTTTCATTATATGACATATATATATGATGGACCTTAAACAGCATAAATAAATAGATTACACATAATATATTCATGGATGGGAATTTATTTATTGGCACTGTCGTAGGAACGTTCAGCAATGTGTGCACTGTATGGGGGTATTATTTAGCAGTACTATGTCAGATCCATGTAGTAGTATAAGGTGTGCACTGTATGGGGGTATTATTTAGCAGTATTATGTCAGATTCATGTAGTAATATAAGGTGTGCACTGTATGGGGGTATTATTTAGCAGTGTTATGTGAGATTCATGTAGTAATATAAGGTGTGCACTGTATGGGGGTATTATTTAGCAGTATTATGTGAGATCCATGTAGTAATATAAGGTGTGCACTGTATGGGGGTATTATTTAGCAGTATTATATGAGATCCATGTAGTAGTATAATGTGTGCACTGTATGGGGGTATTATTTAGCAGTATTATGTGAGATCCATGTAGTAGTATAATGTGTGCACTGTATGGGGGTATTATTTAGCAGTATTATATGAGATCCATGTAGTAGTATAAGGTGTGCACTGTATGGGGGTATTATTTAGCAGTATTATATGAGATCCATGTAGTAGTATAAGGTGTGCACTGTATGGGGGTATTATTTAGCAGTATTATGTCAGATCCATGTAGTAGTATAAGGTGTGCACTGTATGGGGGTATTATTTAGCAGTGTTATGTGAGATCCATGTAGTAATATAAGGTGTGCACTGTATAGGGGTATTATTTGGCAGTATTCTGTCAGATCCATGTAGTAGTATAAGGTGTGCACTGTATGGGGGTATTATTTAGCAGTATTATGTCAGATCCATGTAGTAGTATAAGGTGTGCACTGTATGGGGGTATTATTTAGCAGTATTATATGAGATCCATGTAGTAGTATAAGGTGTGCACTGTATGGGGGTATTATTTAGCAGTATTATGTCAGATTCATGTAGTAATATAAGGTGTGCACTGTATGGGGGTATTATTTAGCAGTATTATATGAGATCCATGTAGTAGTATAAGGTGTGCACTGTATGGGGGTATTATTTAGCAGTGTTATGTGAGATTCATGTAGTAATATAAGGTGTGCACTGTATGGGGTATTATTTAGCAGTATTATATGAGATCCATGTAGTAATATAAGGTGTGCACTGTATGGGGGTATTATTTAGCAGTATTATGTGAGATCCATGTAGTAGTATAAGGTGTGCACTGTATGGGACTATTATTTAGCAGTACTATATGAGATCCATATAGTAGTAAAGTCTGTGCACTGTATGGGGTTACTATTTGGCAGTATTATATCAAGATTATGTGAACTATTATTTAGTCACAGACCAACACAGAAAAATCTATTCTAATCTTTTTGTTTTGGCCTAACGAAGTATAATGTAGCCTTATAATTTAGAGTGTTAGTTATCATTACACAATTCTGGAGGGTCTTTGAGGTATTTATAGTAGTTAGACCCATTCCCTATATATATATGGTACATTTTTACTGATGTTCCTGTGAGTGGCGCCTCCCAGGGGTCATTGGCTTACTGCACTCTTCTTTCTTGTGCGCTTACTTTTCATTCTATAGACTATTCCTTACACATACAGCCAAATACGTTATCATAGCAGTCCATGGTAATACTATGACAAGTATCAGCGCATCGCCACCTAGTGGTCATTGGTTTACTTTTTATGTTCAGTAAATTAACTCTTTCTATTCCCACAAGCCCCACAAGTCTTGTCCTAGAAGCCTCCATGGACCTTCCGTCTTCTACTCTATGAGTATCTTTTTGTGTGACACTCTATGGGGGAATTTTTTTGGGGGGCAGCATTATGTGAGCATTATATGGAGCTGTTATTCTTACTCACTTCTCTTCAATCCTGATAAAATATTACCCCGCTGCTCCCTACTCCTTTACTTGTAAATTTGAACTAAAAGGGGACCTGAATTTTTGATTTTAATTCTGTTTCTAATTATTTACCAGGTACAACAGGCTCTACATCAGCAGGAACAGGTCAGTTCTAAGATTCCTAGATTTGGGGAAATAATCATTGGACATGTTTTATATGATTTCTATTAAAGGGATTGTCCACTTTTGGTTACTTTTGATTGTAATTTGTCTTTTTGTATTTATTTACCAGGTACAACAGGCTCTACATCAGCAGGAACAGGTCAGTCATAAGATTCTTAGGCTTGGAGTAATTATTACATAAGCCATTGGACATGTTTCATGTATGATTTATATTATTGAGGTTGTCTAGTTTTGGATCTTTTCATTTGTAACTTGTCTATGTATTTATTTACCAGGCACAACAGGCTCTACATCAGCAGGAACAGGTCAGTCATAAGACTCCTAGACTTGGGGTGATTTCATAGGACACATATGTTTTCTATAAAAGGGGTTGTCCAGTTTTTATAGATTTAGCTATTGAGATACATATAATATATTTTATTATAGGGCATATGGGTAGGGATTGTCCACTCTGGGGTCTTTTAGTTTGTAACTTGTCTATGTATTTATTTACCAGGTACAACAGGCTCTACATCAGCTGGAACAGGTAAGTCATAAGATTTCCAGATTTTAAGTAATTATTAAATAAACCATTGGACATTTCACGTATGATTTATGTTATTGGGGTTGTCTAGTTTTGGATTATTTAGTTTGTAACTTGTCTCTTTGTATTTATTTACCAGGTACAACAGGCTCTACATCAGCAGCAACAGGTCAGTCATAAAATTCCTAGACTTGGGGTAAATACATATTTCATTGGACACGTTTCACATATATTTTCTATCATAGGGGTTGCCAAGTTTTTACAGATCTGGCTATTGAGATACATATAATACATAATAATAGGGCATATGGGTAGGGATTGTTCACTTTGGGGTCCTTTCGTTTGTAACTTGTTTCTTTGTATGTATTTACCAGGCACAACAGGCTCTACATCAGCAGGAACAGGTCAGTCATAAGACTCCTAAGAAAGGAGTAATTATTACATAAGACATTGGACATGTTTCATGTATGTTTTTTTATTAAAGGGTTTGTATAGTTTTTGATCTTTTTGTTTGTAACTTGTCTTTATATTTGTTTGCCAGGTACAACAGGCTCTACATCAGCAGGAACAGGTCAGTCCTAAAATTCCTAGACTTGGGGTAATTACATATTTCAGAGGACACATTTAAAAATGATTTTCTATAAAAGGGGTTGTCCAGTTTTTACAGATCTGGCTATTGAGATACATATAATATATAATAATAGGGCATATGGGTAGGGATTGTCCACTTTGGGGTCCTTCTGTTTGTAACTTGTTTCTTTGTATTTATTTACCAGGCACAACAGGCTCTACCTCAGCAGCAACAGGTCAGTCCTAAAATTCCTAGACTTGGGGTAATTACATATTTCATAGCACACATTTAACATGTATTTTCTATAAAAGGGGTTGCCCAGTTTTTATAGATTTGGCTATTGAGATACATATAATATGACTAGCCTCTGCCTGCGACTTCATCTGAAGGTTGTTGGCTTGATGATCCGCCTATATTCAGCAAATTGATGCCGTTGATGGTTTGCCTGCACCAGGATTTCGGCAGCTATCAAGCTGTCCTGCTTCTGAACTTGTTCCTCACACCGTGCCTGTGATTGTTCCGACATCTAGTAGCCCACTGGGAATCCATATAATGAGCTTATTGGCGTTGATGATCCGCCTTCTCCGGCATTTCAGCAGCTGTTAACTTGGCCTGCCGCTGAACTCGTTGTTTGCACTGTGCCCGTGATTTTTACTGCATCTCAGCAGCTCGCTGGGACGCCATATAATGAGTGTGTTGTTGGCATCGATGATCCCCTGAGCTCCACTTGAGGCAAACTCTGTGACTTCTGGCTACCTTCATAGCTATCGTTGTTTGCGACAAATTAGATTTTCCTTTTCCCTGTTTAAAATTGGCAAACTGCCAATTTGGATTAAAGGTGTTTTTCCATCCAGTGTGTCAGCACTGCCTAGAGCAGATAATATGCAAATGCATGTACACAATCCACTGAGGGTTAGCTGAGTGTTTACATAGAGAGATAACAGACTTGGGACCTGAGATAAAGCTGCTGCAAGAGCAGTGTAATATAGTATGTGAACATAAATTCATAACAGTCATGAAGCCATGTCATTTACCAGGATAAAAAGTAGCTGATGTTTTAATCGAGGCTACAATCTATCTATGTGCCAAATTTCATTCAAATCTTTCAGCCGTTTTTGCGTGATTGAGGAACAAACATCCAAAGTAGGATAGGATTCTAATAGAGTATATGAGTAGGGATTGTCCACTTTGGGGTCCTTCAGTTTGTAACTTGATTCTTTGTATTTATTTACCAGGTACAACAGGCTCTACATCAACAGGAACAGGTAAGTCCTGAGAATCTTAGGCTTGGAGTAATTATTAGATAAGCCATTGGACGTGTTTCATGTATAATCTATATTATTGGAGTTGTCTAATTTTTGATCTTTTTGTTCGTAACTTGTCTATGTATTTATTTACCAGGTACAACAGGCTCTACATCAGCAGGGACAGGTCAGTCCTAAGATTCCTAATCTTGGAGTGATTACATAAGTCATTGGACATTTTTCATACATGTTTTCTTTTAAAGGGGTTGTCTAGTTTTTGCAGATCTATTAGGATCCATGTTTTCTATTATGGCATATAGGTAGGGAGTGTCCACTTTGGGGTCTTTCTGTTTGTAATTTGTCTCTTTGTATTTATTAACCAGGTACAACAGGATCTACATCAGCAGGAACAGGTCAGTCATAAGTCTCCTAGGCTTGGAGTAATTATTACATAAGCTATTAAACATGTTTCACATATCTTTTGTTTAAAGGGGTTGTCGACTTTTGGTTCCTTCTCTTTGTAACTTGCCTCTTTGTTTATTTACCAGGTACAACAGGCTCTACATCAACAGGAACAGGTCAGTCATAAGATTCCTAGACTTAGAGCAATTATTACATAAGTCATTGGACATGTTTTATGTTTGTAACTTCTTGTCTCTTTTAGAGATGAGCGAACACTAAAATGTTCGAGGTTCGAAATTCGATTCGAACAGCCGCTCACTGTTCGAGTGTTCGAATGGGTTTCGAACCCCATTATAGTCTATGGGGAACATAAACTCGTTAAGGGGGAAACCCAAATTCGTGTCTGGAGGGTCACCAAGTCCACTATGACACCCCAGGAAATGATACCAACACCCTGGAATGACACTGGGACAGCAGGGGAAGCATGTCTGGGGGCATAAAAGTCACTTTATTTCATGGAAATCCCTGTCAGTTTGCGATTTTCGCAAGCTAACTTTTCCCCATAGAAATGCATTGGCCAGTGCTGATTGGCCAGAGTACGGAACTCGACCAATCAGCGCTGGCTCTGCTGGAGGAGGCGGAGTCTAAGATAGCTCCACACCAGTCTCCATTCAGGTCCGACCTTAGACTCCGCCTCCTCCGGCAGAGCCAGCGCTGATTGGCCGAAGGCTGGCCAATGCATTCCTATGCGAATGCAGAGACTTAGCAGTGCTGAGTTAGTTTTGCTCAACTACACATCTGATGCACACTCGGCACTGCTACATCAGATGTAGCAATCTGATGTAGCAGAGCCGAGGGTGCACTAGAACCCCTGTGCAAACTCAGTTCACGCTAATAGAATGCATTGGCCAGCGCTGATTGGCCAATGCATTCTATTAGCCCGATGAAGTAGAGCTGAATGTGTGTGCTAAGCACACACATTCAGCACTGCTTCATCAAGCCAATACAATGCATTAGCCAGTGCTGATTGGCCAGAGTACGGAATTCGGCCAATCAGCGCTGGCTCTGCTGGAGGAGGCGGAGTCTAAGGTCGGACCTGAATGGAGACTGGTGTGGAGCGATCTTAGACTCCGCCTCCTCCAGCAGAGCCAGCGCTGATTGGCCGAATTCCGTACTCTGGCCAATCAGCACTGGCTAATGCATTGTATTGGCGTGATGAAGCAGTGCTGAATGTGTGTGCTTAGCACACACATTCAGCTCTACTTCATCGGGCTAATAGAATGCATTGGCCAGCGCTGATTGGCCGAATTCCGTACTCTGGCCAATCAGTGCTGGCCAATGCATTCTATTAGCTTGATGAAGCAGAGTGTGCACAAGGGTTCAAGCGCACCCTCGGCTCTGATGTAGCAGAGCCGAGGCTGCACAAGGGTTCAAGCGCACCCTCGGCTCTGATGTAGGAGAGCCGAGGGTGCACTTGAACCCTTGTGCAGCCTCGGCTCTGCTACATCAGAGCCGAGGGTGCGCTTGAACCCTTGTGCACACTCTGCTTCATCAAGCTAATAGAATGCATTGGCCAGCGCTGATTGGCCAGAGTACGGAATTCGGCCAATCAGCGCTGGCCAATGCATCCCTATGGGAAAAAGTTTATCTCACAAAAATCACAATTACACACCCGATAGAGCCCCAAAAAGTTATTTTTAATAACATTCCCCCCTAAATAAAGGTTATCCCTAGCTATCCCTGCCTGTACAGCTATCCCTGTCTCATAGTCACAAAGTTCACATTCTCATATGACCCGGATTTGAAATCCACTATTCGTCTAAAATGGAGGTCACCTGATTTCGGCAGCCAATGACTTTTTCCAATTTTTTTCAATGCCCCCAGTGTCGTAGTTCCTGTCCCACCTCCCCTGCGCTGTTATTGGTGCAAAAAAGGCGCCAGGGAAGGTGGGAGGGGAATCGAATTTTGGCGCACTTTACCACGTGGTGTTCGATTCGATTCGAACATGGCGAACACCCTGATATCCGATCGAACATGTGTTCGATAGAACACTGTTCGCTCATCTCTAGTCTCTTTGTATTTATTTACCAGGCACAACAGCCTCTACATCAGCAGGGACAGGTGATCATACAATTCCTACATTTGGGGTAGTCACATATTTCATTGGACACGTTTCACATATATTTTCTATAAAAGGGGTTGTCCAGTTTTTACAGATCTGGCTATTGAGATACATATAATATATTCTAATAGGGCATATGGGTAGGGATTGTCCACTTTGGGGTCCTTTAGTTTGTAACTTGTTTCTTTGTATTTATTTACCAGGTACAACAGTCTCTACAACAACAGGAACAGGTCAGTCATAAGATTCCTAAGAAAGGAGTAATTATTACATAAGACATTGGACATGTTTCACATATGTTTCATATTTAAGGGGTTGTCTATTTTTGACAGATCTGACTATTTAGATCTGTATAATCTGTTCTAAAGGGGGCAAATGGGTAGGGATTGTTAACTTTTGGACCCTTCTCTTTGTAATTTGCCTCTTTGTATTTAATTACCAGGTACAACAGTCTCTACAACAACAGGAACAGGTAAGTCCTAAGATTCCTAGACTTGGGGTAACTATTACATAAGTCATTGGACATGTTTCACATATGTTTTATATTTAAGGGGTTGTCCACGCTTGGACCCTTCTGTTTGTAACTTGCCTCTTTGTATTTATTTACCAGGTACAACAGTCTCTACATCAGCAGGAACAGGTAAGTCCTAAGATTCTTAGGCTTGGAGTAATTATTACATAAGTCATTGGACATGTTTTACGTATGGTTTTTTTTATTAAAGGGGTTGTCTAGTTTTCCATCTTTTTGTTTGAAACTTTTCTCTTTGTATTTATTTACCAGGCACAACAGCCTCTACATCCGCAGGGACAGGTAATCATACAATTACTACATTTGGGGTAGTTACATATTTCATTGGACACATTTCACATATATTTTCTATAAAAGTGGTTGTCCAGTTTTTACAGATCAGGCTATTGAGATACATATAATATATTCTAATAGGGCCATGGGTAGGGATTGTCCACTTTGGGGTCCTTCTGTTTGTAACTTGTTTCTTTGTATTTATTTACCAGGTACAACAGTCTCTACAACAACAGGAACAGGTCAGTCATAAGATTCCTAAGAAAGGAGTAATTATTACATATGACATTGGACATGTTTCACGTATGTTTCATATTTAAGAGGTTGTCTATTTTTGACAGATCTGACTATTTAGATCCGTATAATCTGTTCTAAAGGGGGCAAATGGGTAGGGATTGTTAACTTTTGGACCCTTCTCTTTGTAACTTGCCTCTTTGTATTTATTTACCAGGTACAACAGTTTCTACAACAACAGGAACAGGTAAGTCATAAGATTCCTAGACTTGGGGTAACTATTACATAAGTCATTGGACATGTTTCATGTATGTTTCATATTTAAGGGGTTGTCTATTTTTGACAGATCTGACTATTTAGATCCATATAATCTGTTCTAAAGGGGGCAAATGGGTAGGGATTGTTAACTTTTGGACCCTTCTGTTTGTAACTTGCCTCTTTGTATTTATTTACCAGGTACAACAGCCTCTACATCAGCAGGAACAGGTAAGTCCTAAGATTCTTAGGCTTGGAGTAATTATTACATAAGTCATTGGACATGTTTTACGTATGTTTTGTTTTTTTTTATTAAAGAGGTTGTCTAGTTTTCCATCTTTTTGTTTGTAACTTCTTGTCTCTGTATTTATTTACCAGGCACAACAGCCTCTACATCAGCAGGGACAGGTAATCATACAATTCCTACATTTGGGGTAATTACATATTTCATTGGACACGTTTCACATATATTTTCTATAATAGGGGTTGTCCAGTTTTTACAGATCTGGCTATTGAGATACATATAATACATAATAATAGGGCATATGGGTAGGGATTGTCCATTTTGGGGTCCTTCTGTTTGTAACTTGTTTCTTTGTATTTATTTACCAGGTACAACAGTCTCTACAACAACAGGAACAGGTCAGTCATAAGATTCCTAAGAAAGGAGTAATTATTACATAAGACATTGGACATGTTTCACGTATGTTTCATATTTAAGGGGTTGTCTATTTTTGACAGATCTGACTATTTAGATCCGTATAATCTGTTCTAAAGGGGTCAAATGGGTAGAGATTGTTAACTTTTGGACCCTTCTCTTTGTAACTTGCCTCTTTGTATTTATTTACCAGGTACAACAGTCTCTACAACAACAGGAACAGGTAAGTCCTAAGATTCCTAGACTTGGGGTAATTATTACAAAAGTCATTGGACATATTTCATGTATGATTTATATTATTGGAGTCGTCTAGTTTTGGATCTTTTTGTTTGTAACTTGTCTATGTATTTATTTACCAGGTACAACAGTCTCTACATCAGCAGGAACAGGTCAGTCCTAAGATTCCTAGACTTGGGGGGATTATTACACGTCACTGCACCTGTGATGTATTATACATGGTCCTGGCTATATTTAGAGCATTCTCTTTATATATCACAGAAATCTTATAGAATTGTACAATATTCCTGAGAGAAGAGACAGATATTATTTCCACTATCGCTTCTCTGAATAGACAGTTCAGCAGGTCTGATATTGTAAAAGTCGCTGCAGTGATATTGTCCAGCAGGTGGCGACGTCGTTCTTTGCTGGCAGTTCTGTTCGTTGTCTTTCTTTACAGACAGAATTGGTGTAAAGTCAGTTCATTGATCTTCTCCTACTCTCAGATTTCATGAAATGTCTTTCAGACAGGTCATAAGAGTCAGATCACACCACAGACCGCCATTAATGTCCGAGAAATTACATAACGGGAGTTCTCTGCTTTCTATAATACCTTTTTGTTAAAAGGATCCCTGAAAAATCAGCTGATCTTAGGTTTTCCTGCTGCTGGAGTCTTCTGTTATTTAGGAGAGGGTGTTTAGTTTTCCTGCAGCACCTCCACAGGAGAAAAGAAGTATTACACATTGTCCATTGAAATCAATGAGCTGTCTGTGTAATATATGGACATGCTCAGTCCTCCATTTCTTTGCAGCCCCTTTGGCCCTGAATAGGGGTCCCCTCACTACTAACCCCAAATTTCCTAACTGGAGGCTTTATATTGGTTTATATTGGACGCCTTTAAAGCCCCTCACACAACCTATTCACATTGGAAAGTATTAGAAGCGACAAACAATATGAACGCCATAATCACTCCAACAGCAGTTGTGACTCAGCTTTCCCAGACTCCTGAATGACAAACCTGCCTATGTAAGCAGTGACACACCGCCACACCCCTTCTGCAGCGTATCTAAGCAGATTTACTCTTCAGAATTCTGTGAAATTCAGCTGCCGCCTTGCTCAGACCTGTTGTGGAACTGATCGTTCAGGGCGTGAAGTGAAATACAAGAGGTGACATTTGCTGGACAGGAGCCAGGAGGACGTCACGAGAAACTAATAATCCATAGAGATCTCCTGCTGAGCCCCAAACACTATCGCAGCCTTGTATTAGGGCGACGGACAGGTTAGGTGACCGGTATTATTTATAGGGATCGTCCACTATAGAGGAACAGTGACAGGTCTGTATTTCCTAAATCCAGTTGTCCCTCATTCACCCCCCCCCCCCTTAATGCTATTCCTGTTCTGGTAGGGCTGGAGCCAGTTATGAGGGTTCTGTGGAGGATATTTATGGGGGCGCTGTGGCTCATATTCATAGAATACTATTGCTGGCATGCATTTGTGAAATCAGGGCCAACTAAATATTGCCCCTATAAGTGTCAACCAGAGAGTACCCCTATAATCAGTGCCAACCAGATAATTGCCCTATAATCAGTGCCGGAAGGGAGTACCCCTATAATCAGTGTCAACCAGACAATTCCCCTATAATCAGTGCCAGGTAGAGAGTACTCCTATAATCAGTGCCAGACAGAGAGTAGCCCTATAATCAGTGCCAGAAGAGAGTACCCCTATAATCAGTGACAGGCAAAGAGTACCCCTATAAACAGTGTCAGGCAGAGAGTGTCTCTATAATCAGTGCCAGACAGAGAGTGTCTCTATAATCAGTGCCAACCAGATAATTCCCCTATAAACAGTGCCAGGAAGAGAGTACCCCTATAATCAGTGCCAGGCAGAGAGTACCCCTATAATCAGTGCCAGGAAGAGAGTACCCCTATAATCAGTGCCAGGAAGAGAGTACCCCTATAATCAGTGCCAACCAGATAATTCCCCAATAATCAGTGCCAGACAGAGAGTACCCCTATAATCAGTGCCAGACAGAGAGTACCCCTATAATCAGTGCCAAGCAGAGAGTACCCCTATAATTAGTTGCAGACAGAGAGTACCACTATAATCAGTGCCAATCAGATAATTCCCCTATAATCAGTGCCAGGCAGAGTACCCCTATAATCAGTGCCAGGAAGAGAGTACCCCTATAATCAGTGCCAGGAAGAGAGTACCCCTATAATCAGTGCCAGGAAGAGAATACCCCTATAATCAGTGCCAACCAGACAATTCCCCTATAATCAGTGCCAGGAAGAGAGTACCCCTATAATCAGTGCCAGGAAGAGAATACCCCTATAATCAGTGCCAACCAGACAATTCCCCTATAATCAGTGCCAGGAAGAGAGTACCCCTATAATCAGTGCCAGGCAGAGAGTACCCCTATAATCAGTGTCAACCAGATAATTCCCCTATAATCAGTGCCAGGCAGAGAGTACCTCTATAATCAGTGCCAGGCAGAGAGTACCCCTATAATCAGTGCCAGGAAGAGAGTACCCCTATAATCAGTACCAGGAAGAGAGTACCCCTATAATCAGTGCCAGGCAGAGAGTACCCCTATAATCAGTGCCAGGCAGAGAGTACCCCTATAATCAGTGCCAGGCAGAGAGTACCCCTATAATCAGTGTCAGACAGACAATGGCCCAATAAAAAAGCAGCTTTTCCGCAAAGTGGGGCCTCGGTCTATGGAAATCTCCCCTTTGTTCAGGAGACTTCAGGACAGTATGGTAAAGAGAGCCAGTGTGGCCAATGGGTCCACTGGGATTGGGGTCACTGTTTCCACTGCTATCTAAACCCTTTCTATAGTCCTCTGAGTCACTGCCATAGTAATGGTGGTCGCAATCCCCTATAGTAACAGTCCCAAGAAAAAAGTGGCACTATCGCTTAAAATCAAAAAGTTGTAGGTATAGCTTGCAATTTAGACATCATGCTCATATATACGGTCAAATATAAGTCTTCGAAGTGGGGCTCAACATCCCAAGCAAGACGGACAATGCCAAAATTGTAGAAGGAAAAAAGTAGGGGGCGCTCACCCATCTGGAGATATTTCTTAAAACTTTGTTTCCTTTATTAGAACATAGTAATTAAAACAAACTGGGAGGAAGAAATGACATACAATGGCGTGGGCAACAACCGTATCACGCCAACGCAGGCGCTTTCTCAAGCCTAGTATGTGTCAAATAGGCCACAATCCCCTATAGGCCAAGGTATATAGACCATATAGCCGAATTGGTTAATAGTCGTGAGGAAACAATTCACACCTAACCAAGGGAAGGCAATGTCATAATGTTACGGGTGGATATGCGGACAAACCACAACCAGTTCCAATACAACCTAAACCAGTATGTACCAGTAAGTACCAGTATGGTGAGTCTGGCCACAGATACATATATATATAGATAAGCCATACTGGGCAATCAGAAAAGGCGAGGGTTATGCAAATCTTGAACATAAAGGATCTTACAAATGTAACAGTATTATACAGATTAGGACGCTATAGGACGACTCTATAGGACGACTCTATAGGACGACTCTATGGGACGACTCTATAGGACAACTCTATAGGACGACTCTATAGGACGACTCTATAGGACAACTCTATAGGATGACTGTATAGGACGACTCTGTGGGACGACTCTATAGGACGACTCTATAGGACGACTGTATAGGACGACTCTATAGGACGACTCTATAGGACGACTCTATAGGACGACTTTATAGAACGACTGTATAGGACGACTCTATAGGACAACTCTATAGGACGACTCTGTAGGACGACTCTATAGGACGACTCTGTAGGACGACTCTATAGGACGACTCTATAGGACAACTCTATAGGACGACTCTATAGGACGACTCTATAGGACGACTCTATAGAACGACTGTATAGGACGACTCTATAGGACAACTCTATAGGACGACTCTATAGGACGACTCTATAGGATGACTCTATAGGACAACTCTATAGGATGACTCTATAGGACAACTCTATAAGACGACTCTATAGGACGACTCTATAGGATGACTCTATAGGACGACTCTGTAGGACGACTCTGTAGGACGACTCTATAGGACGACTCTATAGGACAACTGTATAGGACGACGCTATAGGACGACTCTGTAGGACAACTCTGTAGGATGACTCTATAGGATGACTGTATAGGACAACTCTATAGGACGACTCTATAGGACGACTCTATAGGACAACTCTATAGGCTCACTCCAATGTGATGTCATCTTAAAATAATGGAGACCAATGACCTGAGTAACTAATAACACCCATGTACATTTTTTTTTCTAATAGGAACTACAAAGTCAACAACAACAACAACACACAGTAAGTGCGGACACCAATATTCTGGGGGAGGGGGTGCACACCAGCCTGTAGGTAGCCAAATTTAACAATACACAATGTGAATGATGAGGTGAGCGCCATCAAGTGGTACCCGGGAGGGTTGTCACAACCCTGCTCCTACACTGCACAGATACAGAAATGTCTTCTAGTCACTGGCCGCTCTGCCAGATCCTAGCCCATGTAACTGTATATAGTAAGATCTGCTGTCATGTATATTGTGTATACAGGTTATTCATTGAGCTTTATGTCTTCCTCTCCCTGCAGAGTCTCTTATACCGACCTCTAAAGCTGAAGGTAAGCAGTCTGCAGTTTCTTATATAATAGGAAGGACTTAGAATAAAAGAGATAACTGTTCTGATGCCATCTTGTGATGCATTTCCAGGAGGGACAACAGAGGGACTGTACAATGCAGAGTTGTGATCACCCTTTGGTGCATTATATAATGATTAGACGCTTCTAGAAGTATTTCTATAGTATTTTTAGAGGCATTTGGTTCGCCAATATTTGTGCCTAAAACCATTGCATTTCAGTCCCTACTCTATTCCCTGGCAATAGATGGTCCATATATGAAGTCTATGGATTCTTGCCACCTATGACTGTACTTGTATTTATAGACGTCTTATTCATTGAGCTTTCTGTCTTCCTTACCCTCCAGCACCACTGGCAGCTGAGACCCCGACTCCTAGTAAGTAGCTTTTCTATAGCAACATTACTAAAGACATTGGCCTCCCCCTCCATGACACAGCGCTCAACCCTGCTACAGGTCTCGATGGAAAACCTCCTACCGTTCTGTGTATACAGCTTCTATGCTGACTATGTGTCTCCCCGTGTAGTCTGGTCCAGGAGTTACATGTAACAAACCATATGCAGAAAGTTCATTCTTTTCCTATTTCTTTGCAGCAACTGCCCCTGACGGAATTCCAACCTACGGCGTCATACTCGTCGCTTTGTTCTCAGCCATCGGTGGCGTTCTCATCTTTGTAGGAATCTGCTATGCCTGCAGCATCGTAAGTAGTTTTGGAAATTAAAGGGGTTTTCCCCATCTCCATCAGGATAAACCACCCATGTTCAATCTGTGGGATTCCAACCAGGGTCATCCTTGTGTCCAACCAGGGTCAACCATTCCACCACTTCTTCTCCTTGGCTTTTTCTGGAGTTGACTATCCTGGCCCAACCATACAGCATTCAGATTAAACCTAAAAAAAAATTTACGGCTTATCTCACAAAAGGCGTCATACAGCTGCGCCGATCTAAAAAAAGGGGGCCCACCATAAGACAAGTCCTAGGAAATAGACCATAGTACCCTTTGATCTTAGATGTCTTCTGTAGGACCATTATTGAGTTAGAGCCTTGGGCTCAGCAGAGAATCATCTGGTGCTCTAGTAGGACATTGGGTCCAAGAAGTTTAGGCATTGGAACTCTGTCAGCCCTATACACCTGCAGACCAACCTGTAGATCCACAGCTCCCCCTAGTGGAAGGGTTGATGAAGAGTGATTGTCCCTCACATGTCCTCTATTTTCCTCCTTAGATATTTTTGTAAGAACTTCGCTCCTCAGGACCGGACCTTTACCTGCATGAAGTCGTTCTTGACATTGTATTCCAAGCATATGAAGATGAAGAGATGGAAATACCGAGCTGATTTGTGTTTTCCTCTAAAGCCTTATATCACGCTTTCCTTAATGTAGTACAAGTATTCATCAGTTCAGTAGTATCCCGCCTAAAGGGGAATTCTGAGACTGGTCACCTACTGAAATGGGCCATCCATCAGAGGCGGTCCGGATCATGGCACCCCTGCCGATCACACCAGGGGTGCTGGGGTTGAATCTATGGATTGGTCATCAATAGCAATCTGGTTTGGGTCCAACTCCCGAGTCGGTCATATTCTATTTGACCAATTCTAACACTGTCATAGTACCCCGTAAGGGCAAAATGTGCCAAATGCTGCACTAGAGTGCGCTCCATCTGTACCGACGCTTCAGAGCGCCATTACTTATCTATTAGATTCCTTTTTCTAAATATTACAGGCCAGGAATTGAACAGATTGGGATGGCCCCATTGTATTGATGTCATGTGACACCATAGACCCCCAACTATCTGTATTTAACCCTTTATGGCAATGTGATGGTGGGACGGTCATGGCCACTCTACCTCCACAATATGTGTTTGTCTTTGTATTCTCTTCTCTAGCCCTTCTTGTCCGTGTCTCCGCCTCTACTTATAGTCTTTGTAATATAAATGTGTAACGTAAATTATTGATCGATTTATTTATGATTCTTTATTATATAAGGATATAGAGACAATCTATGTGCAGCTATTGAAAACCGATTTACTACATGTTGTCCTAAGAGGTAACATAATAAATACATCAACCGCAAATGTGTTGTGGTGTTTTGGTGGTGAATTCATCCTATTAATATTATAAATGTGAAAGTTTGTGTGTTTGGATGTTTGTGGGTTTGTGGATTTGGATGTTTGTTCCTCAATCACACCCGAACGGCTGAACGGATTTCATAGAAATTTCACACACACCTATAGGCTACTTTGAAAGTGTCTCACTCACCTCAAAAGATGTCTCCTTCTCCGCTGTTGGCCCGGGCATGACGTCAGCGCAGCTAGTTACATGCCACTCCTATTGGTGTATGGCGGTGTGTAGGCGGGATAGGGAGCCAGCACAGCGGCCCCATAGGTTTTGCGCCAAATTGTAGGCGTGGCCAGTGCACGGAAACCCTTTGCTCAACATGGTGGCTGCCCGCATGACATGCCAGCCGGCCACACATTGCATGCAGCAGCATACCCGGCCCGAACAAGGCCAGCTGCACGTACCCACGAACTGTGCGGCCGGACACACACACGGCTCCGGAAGGACCGCACATGCTTGCTGAGTGCTGCGGGTACAGGGGTCGGTGGGCTGCTTAAGGGAGGGGGGGGGGGCAACAGGTGATGGGTAGGGGCCGGGGGGGGTTGGTGGTTTGGGGGAGGTGGTGGTTGTTATGAAGGGGGGGGGGGTTAGGGCCAGAGGGCAGAAGGTAAGTAGGGGGAGGGGGGCCAGATTGCACATGTGGAAAGGGGGGAGGATAACCGGGGTCACGGGTGGGCGGTGGTGGGGGGAAGGGGTAGATGTACGAGGTGACTGTAATCTCTAAAGGGAGGGTTGGGAGGCATGGTTGGCGGGAATCGGGAGGGCCAGAGGTGCAGCAGCGGGGCCGTGGGGTCCCGGCCCACGATGCTGTGTGCGGGGCCCGTGCCGGCCGCAACGAAATGGCTGTGGGGGGCCACGGGCTGTGCTGCAGGTGGTTCACACAAGGCTGAGGGGACAGTGGACGAAGTCGCGGGTTATAGCTAGTAGTATATACTAATGGCGGACACTGTCTACTGGGATGGGTCCAAGGCTTAAGTTTACTACAATTTACACCGATTTCTGTCACAAATTAGTTAATGTATCGGTCCGACTCCCACTAACCCGTCTACTTTTGTTGCCATGTACAAAGGTGATGCGTAATTTACACCTTTTTTACTCCAGCCTAAATGAACACATCCTTCTAACCCATTGGATCTGTCTCAGCATGGCCGCCAGTTCCCTTGGGCTTATTCTCCAGTTACTAGAGGTATGTTGGAATCACAAGATGTAGCAGGCATCTCAACATGTCTTGGCTTCTCCTGGAGACAGAAAACAATCTTCCTTTCAATAATTAATAACTAATCGTGAAATACAATTTAGAATCCACAAGCAGCGAAATATCCCAAATCTACCATAGCCGTGACTGAGCTGAGAGGAGATATGGTGCAGTGACCCTTCACCTTTATCTCTGGGGTCTATCAGAAGAGGTTCATGGGCAGAGACTCCGACCAGTCACTATAAGAAAGGGGCCACATAGCAAGTAGTCCCAGTGATCTCAATGCAAGTGTCAGGATAGGGAGCAGTCCTAAGACATCAGACAACTAGGCCTGAAGCCTGCCCGGATCATGGAGAGGTAAGTAACAGTGTTTTTTATGTTTCTTACCCCTGCCGGGCCTCCAATCATTATACTCGGGGGTCTGAAAAGACCCCCGAGTATAATGATAGTGTTTGTGGGGCCCGCGGTGTCACTTACCGATCCCAGCCCTGCCAGGATCAGTAAATAAATAGGGCCCGTTACCGTAACAGCCTATAAAAAAAAAAACCGCAGCGGTAGCGTCTGTCACCAAGCCCCTAATGTCCCGGGCCCTGTGGCAGCTGCCTCTGCTGCTACGGCGGTAGTTACGCCCCTGTGGAACACCCATTCTTGTTATCGGTGGGGGTCCTAGTGAGCGGAGACACCTAACCCCTATCCTGTGAATAAGAGATGTGTTATTCATGGGAAAACCCAAATAAACTTTGTAGGATTTGCTTGTACTTGATTTTGGTGGCTCCGCCCTCGGTTGCACCTTGAGTAATCCTTGCATTCTTGTGACTCGATCACCGTCAATCCCGTGGCGCGGACTCTATTGTCAGCGTTTGTAATCCCGGTTGTTTATTAAGGTCAGTTCTGCCTATTATGATCAGATCTGGGAATTACGGAGCAGGAGAAAGACGTCGTCTCTGCAGGAAGTTGAGGTGAGAAGTGCGGAGATGTCTATACATGACATATGTCATAACTGGTATAACAGGTAACAATATCTGACATCGTTTAGTGATGTCTCATATTACGCAGCTCGGTTGTGTCCCTACAATGCTCAGCAGGTACAAGCCTTAGGGTTCTCCGCTTTCGTTAAAGGGGTGGTGTCGATATACAGACATCCCCTATCCACAGGACAGGAGGACAGGGGTGGAAAGTCTCCTGAAAGCCTCCTTGTGAATGGAGCAACAGTGCATAGGTGTCCAATACTCTGTTGACTTCTATAGGACGGCGGGGAAATGGAGCAACGGTCACTCAAGTGCACTGGTGCTCCATTCACAAGGAAGCTTTGCGGCAACTTTCATGTCCCGTCCTCCAGATCACTGCAGAATCCATGAAGAGATCGAGCAGAAGATTTACCCTTTCAGCGTCCTGCTTCAATCTCTGCCAATTCAGGGAGAAATTTGGCTCAGATTGTAAAATTTTTATTCTATTTCCTGGTCATGACCATGGGGCGGCCATCTTGTCTGAACTTCCCCTCTGTTAACAGCATTTAGTTATATGCTCTACAGCATAGTCGTGGCCATAGGCAGAATAGTCTGGAGATGACTCATTGAGATCTATGGGAGAGTTTTCTACAGATAATCTGTGCAGAGAGGAGGAGGAGATAATCTGTGACATCATCTATTGTCAGTGGTGACAAATTGGTTTAAAAAGGTAAATTTTTTTGCTTTAAGGTGTTAGTTTAATAAAAGATTGACAGTTCCTTGATGATTAGCAGTGTCAGGACAGCTGTTACAAGTAGGAGGCAAAGGAATCAGTGTGAAGATGCATCTCATAGAAATACACTGGAAATTCTGCACACAGCATTCACAGATAGAATGAACAGGCAGTATGAGTAAGCAAAACTTTATGGTCACTTTATTTCTCGTATGGTCACTTAATATATCACTGCAACCTTACTTGTGCTAAGTTTCTTCATTTCATGAGGCAAAGAGAGCAGTGTGAAGCTGCGTCTCATAGAAATACACTGGAGATTCTGTACACAGCAATCACAGATAGTATGAACAGGTAGCATTCTTGTATGGACTCAATATATCACTCCACCCCTGCTTCTGATAAGTTTCTTCATGACAGCTCTTACAAGCAGCGGGCAGTGGAAGCTATACCTCTAAATACACTGAACATTGTGCACACTGCACTCACAGATAGTATGAACAAGTAGCATGATTCAGGGAAGTGGTATATCTCTGAATTCAGTCATTGCATGGACTCATCTCACATATTATATCACTGCTCTCCTACTCCCTTAGATAAGATAGAAATCATATCTTCTGCAGGACTATATACTTGTAGAGACATATTGAGGAACAAAGAGGGTGGAGCTTGGTGGGGAGGAGAGAAGTCCAAGAACTGGCAGGAGGGATCTGATAGAAGGTGATATAATCCTGTAGTTCAAAGGAAGTCAACACAAGGAAGACTGACATCCTGTTTACACAGGTGAGCAAGCTCTGGGATGGTAGTCAGTCTTAGAACCAATGGCTATTAAGGTTAGAGTGTATGGGATCTGGAGATATGACGTCACAAGATCACATGAGATGGTCATATGATGCTTTGACAACATGGTCATTAGCAAAGTGCTGATTTTTAGGGGACTGATTTTAAGGGATTCGGTGTGGTCCTTCAGGTGTGTTTTCTGGAAGGTATGGTGGAGGTTGCTGTGTTGGAGGACATGGGTTCTGGAGATTCACTTGACCCAGATGCCCATAACAAAAGGGTCGAAACGCATGGGTGAAACGAATGACATGGCCACCTATTTCTGGTGAGCTTACAGGATATTTTTAAGAAATTGCTGGAGTGCCCCCATTAATACCCCAGAGAGGGGGTTGGAAATCCAGTGGTATATATCAAAATAGATGTTTTCAACTCTTCCATGTAATATGTGTGACAAAAAGATTCTACCAAGGAAGATCGAGCATTATCACCGGCTAGTTGTCACCCATTGGCCTATTTTGTTTATCACTAAACAACTTTTTTGTGGGCTTCAAAGAAGGTGCATGATCTGTCTCTATGGAAGGTAATATGCCACTAGTGATGGCTGATGACTAGATCAGTGCCCACCCACGAGGACCTCTGACCAGTCAAGATGGTAGGTTATATGCCACTAGTAATATCTGATGACTGGATCAGTGCCCACCTATGAGGACCTATATACCAGTCAATATGGTAGGTAATATGCCATTAGTAATGTCTGATGACTAGATCAGTGCCCACCTATGAGGACCTATTACCAGTCAATATAGTAGGTAATATGCCACTAGTAATGGCTGATGACTAGATCAGTGCCCACCTATGAGGACCTATTACCAGTCAATATAGTAGGTAATATGCCACTAGTAATGTCTGATGACTATATCAGTGCCCACCCATGAGGACCTATTACCAGTCAATATAGTAGGTAATATGCCCCTAGTAATGTCTAATGACTAGATCAGTGCCCACCTATGAGGACCTATTACCAGTCAATATGGTAGGTTATATGCCACTAGTAATGTCTGATGACTAGATCAGTGTCCACCTATGAGGACCTATTACCAGTCAAGATGGTAGGTAATATGCCCCTAGTAATGTCTGATGACTAGATCAGTGCCCACCCACGAGGGCCTATTACCAGACAATATGGTAGGTAATATGCCACTAGTAATGTCTGATGACTAGATCAGTGCCCACCTATGATGACCTATTACCAGTCAATATGGTAGGTAATATGCCCCTAGTAATGTCTGATGACTAGATCAGTGCCCACCTATGAGGACCTATTACCAGTCAATATGGTAGGAAATATGCCACTAGTGATGGCTGATGACTAGATCAGTGCCCACCCACGAGGACCTCTGACCAGTCAATATGGTAGGTAATATGCCACTAGTGATGGCTGATGACTAGATCAGTGCCCACCCACGAGGACCTCTGACCAGTCAATATGGTAGGTAATATGCCACTAGTAATGACTGATGACTAGATCAGTGCCCACCCACGAGGACCTCTGACCAGACAAGATGGTAGGTAATATGCCCCTAGTAATGTCTGATGACTAGATCAGTTCCCACCCATGAGGACCTCTGACCAGTCAAGATGGTAGGTAATATGTCACTAGTAATGTCTGATGACTAGATCAGTTCCCACCCACGAGGACCTCTGACCAGTCAACCATTCATGTGAGACACTGGTGAGATATCATCCAGTCAAGAGGACCTCACTTGGTAATTTGAGAAGGTTCCTTGGGCACTATTGTGGTCTTCTGATTATTATTAGGTGCCCTGGATTGTTGAAAAGACTGAAAGCAATCGAATTGGTCCATCTAGCTAAGCATTACATATCTAAAAATGTAGAGTATTTCCTTCCTCAGGCTGATCCTTACCAAAGGACATGAAGGTCTATAGAAAATATCAAAGAGGCCAGGTGGGAGCTCTAAAGCTTCTGAATGAAAAATAATAGAAGACTTCCTTAACTAAACTCTATCCTTGCATGTCTCCTGAGACTCAATGGGTCTGTTCCTTGTCATCCTTAGCCATAAAATCAATGTTTTGCAAGACGTCTTCATAGCTTACAAATCTGAATTCCTTTGACTTTAAGATCTCCTATTAATCCTTTAGCAGTAGAAGGAGGAAGTGCAAAGTAAATATCATTATCCTTAATTATTGTCAGTGCTGGAACTGTTGCAAGCCAAACACAGCCAAGCGAGCAGCGAAACGCACTATAGCTTAACCGTATAGAAGGTGACCGTGTTCAAGGGGATGGTCGTTTTAATGGTCGTCCTCGAGTGGTGATCTTATTGGCTCCATGTAGCTTCCTGGTGGTCAGCAGAGGAGAGAGCACCTACAGGTAATGATTGTATGGGACTATGTTAGCTGGTACTGCTGGGTAGGCTTTAGTATTATGTATCTGGTACAGCGTTGAGGACCCTTGAGGTCCCTATGGTGTGGCTCAAGCAACATGGCATTACCATTGAGACCAACTAGCCCTAAGTGACCCAAAAACAGAGGGTTTGTGTATCCAAATTGGTGATCTCTCACAATTATAGTGTTTGGGCTCAGGGGTATAGCTTGAAGTTCCTGGGTCCCTAAGTAATATCTGTAACAGCCCCTCAGTTGCATCATAATACTGGAGTCTTCTAAGGTGGCAGAGGAACCTCTGGCAGATCCTCCTCAGGTTCCAAGTTCTGTACCCTCTATAGTAACCACAAATAGGGAACATTGAATGCTACAGTATATGTTATGGGCAGAATGAAGGGCCACATTGGGCACCACTACAATGAGGCTGGTTGAACATGGTTGGTTTGGACATTATGATTTCCATGTCTTGTATCCAGATATTCAATCTTCAGTGACAGACGATTACTTAAGGAGGTTGAGAATTTGACCAGCTGCCAGTTTCATTGGTGTAAACTATGACATATTGTGTCAGCCCATTAGATGTTGTCTTCTCCCAAGGTAATTACATTCATGACCTACATGTGTGTCCTGTCCATAAACTTCCCAGAATTTCTCAAGCCAAAACGTCCTCCACCGGGTCTTATTACCAAGAATTGGTTGTTGTCCTGGTGAAGCTTCTCAATGTGACTGTAATGAAAATCTAAGGAGGTGATGACAAACTTATAGCCAAAAGAGAAGGTCATTGGGGAAAAGTGGTCAATTGGGTGGAGACTCTAGGATCCTGTTGTATGGTGTCCTGTGGCACATTTACCCACGATGTGGCCTCCATACTCCAACCTGACCGTCGTCCAATCTCAAACAGAACCTGGATTTGTATTGGTCCAGGTTTCTAGTTCCTGACACCATTGCAAACAGGTGGCAGTGGCTGGTTGTCAATAGCAGGACACGTAATGAACGCTGTCGCACCAAATGTCCTTCTGCTAAGTGTCACGAAGCGGGGAAGATGGGAGATGTTCTTGCTTCTTGGTGAATCAAACGATCCTCTCTAGTGGTGATCTGCCTGGTCTGACCAGAGCCTGTTCACCATGTGTGTATCCTAATATAACCATTACCCCCTACACATAACATCAGCACAACCTAGATGGCTATCAATGGCTACCTGCTTCCTCAGTCCAATGATGTACACCCTCTCAAAGTCTATCAACTGGTCAAGATGTCTTAGACGACATCATAGAGACATGTTTAACAATCACCAAAAGGTACACTACCCAAAAGTAGCCTTTAGGGCCGAGGTGGAAGCACTTTTGTGCCCTCTTGTGGCAAGACCAGTGTCAGACCACACCTGCAATCATATATGAATAAGTCTCTGTATTGTAAGTGGGTAAATAACTCTACGACAAGGCCAAGAACTTAGGACAAGTGGCAAAGGGTATCTATACCAAATGATCTCCTTCTAATTCCCACCATGTCTGTTCCTCCCCAGACCTGACTCCCAAGAATGACATCTACGTCTTCAACGCTCCTGTTATTTGGGCTCCTTCTCAGTGTTCCCATCCAGAACTTGGCCTGGGATGAAAAATGGGAAACCTTCAAGAAGAACCAAATCACAAGCTCCTCGGCGATCAACTGTGATGTGGTCATGGCGGGAAATTGCCGGGAGATGCAGAGCTTCATCCACACACAACCAAGCGTCCTGGAGAATTTCTGCAAAAGCATCACCGGAATAAAAAATATCAGCAGAAACAAAGAATTTAAGGTCAGCACCTGCGAAAGACAATGGAACGAAAGCTGTACCTACCAGGACGCCGAGGTCCAGATCGGGCGGATATGTCTGACCTGCAGGAACAGGAAACCCGTGCAATTTGTGAAAATGGGGACATGTTAGATTCTGCCGTAATTCCTGCAAAATTTGTAAAATTATGTTCTGTTCTGTATAATATATAAGATGGTGAAGGACAGAAAATCCTATAGGAATCATATACATATAAGGGGATGGATTACAGGGTGGGCACACCAGGCATGTACCCTAGACACCATGTCACCCGCCCATCTGTCTATCCGACAACACAAATCTCTTGTGTCCAGACAAATGCTGCAGCCTCCTCACTGCTTACCAAGCACAGCGCCGTCCATTGTACAGTGGCTGTGCTCGGTATTGCAACTCATTACCATTTGTTGGAATGGGACTGGCCATGCGATCATGTGAGCGTCATGGCTTCTTCAAACAGCTGATCAGAGGGGGCGCCGAGAGTTAGATCCCGACCAATATGATAGTCCTGATAAAACCCTTTAAGGCCTCATTTTTAATGGCCGTGTCTTACCATAGTCTTGCACATGAGGTCTAAGGGTTTGGGACGTCTGATATAATCGGGGCCAAATGTGTCAGTGTTACAAATCCCGATCTCTTCGTTCTCTTGCTGATGAGCTATTAATGAATTTATTTGACGTATGTGCAGTAAATGAAGTCGTGAACATCACATTGATCTGCGCAGCCTGATGTCCTCTGCCGTGACCTCGCACTCACCACCGGGTCTACTATGACTTTGGAGACTTCGCCACCAGGGCCCACGGGGACATCGGGGGACATAAGGGGTCACTCTTGATTTGTTACTCTATAACATTTCCTGTTGATACTTTGGGACAAATCCTTTAGGGCCCATTCGCACTATTGAATTATCCGTCTGGAGCTGACAATGAAAAAAACGGACAGGCCATAGTGAATAGTGAATGGAGTCTGTCATCGGATGTCAATTATAACTGCGGAAACCCTGGCGTCTTCCATGTACGTATAATACAGGCAGAGGAAAACACGAAGAAAAACTCTGCAGAAAAAAAAAACGATGCGTTCCCATTGTGGGCTTTTCCGCATAATTTTTTATGCCGCGTTCCTCTACGTGGAGACTTCAAACATGGCACATTATCTTTTGAGACAGTTGTTATTTTAATTTTCACCTGTAGGTGTCAGTATTGTTTTATCTGTTTTTTCAAAAAAAGAAAAAAAAAGAAAAAGAAATTTTTTGTAACGCCATAGGAGCGCCGGTCCTGACTGAAAGAGCCCGTCTGGCCTTGGCTTGTGTTTGGTCTTCAAGTAAATGTGACTAAACTGTAATACCAGACACGGCCACGAGATAAGACTGGCGCTGTTTCTGATGAAACAAAAATCAGACTAAAAAACCTAAGTGCCTGTAATGGTGACGGTTGTCGGGGTAGTTTAGAGTATATTCACACTGTTTCTTACGTTAGGAGTCTTACAAGACATGCTGTTACATCAAGGTGCTGCAAGGGGTTAATCATGTTTTTTCGGGTTGCCTCTGCATGGAAAAACAACATCAAACGACACTTTTCTAAGTGTTTTCTGACCGGAGGGATAGTAGAAGGACACGATTTTTGCACTGAAGGGGCGCTGTGCATGTGTACCATGGCGAGTAGTGTGTGTATATATATACTGTGTACTGTGTATATATTTTACTTAGAGAGTATACAATGCTATACAGATACTGTAACAAGCTTCGTAGACAATTTATTTCTGAAAAAGCAACATGGCAAAAACTTCCGCCCAACGTGGGGCTCGAACCCACGACCCTGAGATTAAGAGTCTCATGCTCTACCGACTGAGCTAGCCGGGCTGGATACAGACTGCTCCAAGCTACATCACCATCTACATAAGCCTTCCTCCTCCCCCTCCCCCCTGACTTCAGTGTGCGGTCAGGTTACTTGGAGTTTCTATGGGGGAGGGGTGGGGGCGGCCCTGCAGTTATTGGGAACGCCTTTTCTTATAATCCAAGACTCAGACAGAGGATTTGGTAATAAAATGACAGTCCACTAGATAAGATGATTTTATGGTCCAAACATGGATATTGGGCTCCGCGTCCCTTTAAGAAGCTCGGTTTAGGGCATTAATATGGAGGATCACAAGGATACGGCTACAATGTTCCTGCTGTATATTTACACAGACTAGTCCAGAAGTCAGAACACCAGAACACACACTTCAGACTCCTTTCCCTTTCTTTAGGACACTTCTTGCCGGTTATACTTTACTCCTGTATTTTGCGCCGAAAAATTACAGTAAGTCCCAAGTCTGTGACCCGGAAGGGCGAAAATACTGGAATAAAGTATATACAAGGGATTGATATAAAGTAGAGAAGACACAAGAATGGAATCAAAGAAGAATCGAGAAGGAATAAGGATAAATCTGTCCCCACTGGCAAGTGTCCACCAGGTGTCAGCAGTAACTGATAGATAGATAGATAGATAGATAGATAGATAGATAGATAGATAGATAGATAGATAGATAGATAGATAGGAGATAGATAGATAGATAGATAGATAGATAGATAGATAGGAGATAGATAGATAGATAGATAGATAGATAGATAGGAGATAGATAGATAGATAGATAGATAGATAGGAGATAGATAGATAGATAGATAGATAGATAGATAGATAGATAGGAGATAGATAGATAGATAGATAGATAGATAGATAGATAGGAGATAGATAGATAGATAGATAGATAGGAGATAGATAGATAGAAGATAGATAGATAGATAGATAGATAGATAGGAGATAGATAGATAGGAGATAGAGAGATAGATAGATAGATAGATAGATAGATAGATAGATAGATAGGAGATAGATAGATAGATAGATAGGAGATAGATAGATAGATAGAAGATAGATAGATAGATAGATAGATAGATAGATAGATGATAGATAGATAGATAGATAGATAGATAGATAGATAGATATATAGATAGGAGATAGATAGATAGCTAGATAGATAGATAGATAGATGATAGATAGATAGATATATAGATAGGAGATAGATAGATAGATAGATAGATAGATAGATAGATAGGAGATAGATAGGTAGATAGATAGATAGATAGGAGATAGATAGATAGGAGATAGAGAGATAGATAGATAGATAGATAGATAGATAGATAGATAGATGATAGATAGATAGATATATAGATAGGAGATAGATAGATAGATAGATAGATAGATAGATAGATAGATAGGAGATAGATAGGTAGATAGATAGATAGATAGATAGGAGATAGATAGATAGATAGATAGATAGATAGATAGAAGATAGGTAGGAGATAGATAGATAGATAGATAGATAGATAGATAGATAGATAGATAGATAGATAGGAGATAGATAGATAGGAGATAGATAGATAGATAGATAGATAGATAGGAGATAGATAGATAGATAGATAGATAGATAGATAGATAGGCGATAGATAGATAGATAGATAGATAGATAGATAGATAGATAGAAGATAGGTAGGTAGATAGATAGATAGATAGATAGATAGATAGATAAGATTTCTCTGCAGCCATACTTGTTCAGTCTTATACTATTTGTACTGTTATGAGCACTGAGCGTGCCGCGGCCTGTAGATTCTGAGATGTAGCTCTCGGGTTTTTTTGCTTTCTCTTAGCATTGCACAGTCTGACCTTGGGCTGAATTTCCTGGCACGTTCACTGCTGAGAAGATTGTCAACTGTTTTCCACTTGTGAATAATCTTTCTCAGAATTTTACATGATAGATCTCGAATCTCGGATTGATGGGCAACAACAACGGCGTCTCTAAAATCATTGCTGATGTCTTTCCTCTTTGGCATTGTGTGCAAATCCTGAAGACTCCAGACCAGCAAAATGCCAAAACTTCTGCTTGTGTTATTGGGGGGAGTCGAACTTATTGATCAATTAATAAAGTGCAATTACTATGGAAATAGTAAAAGACAAAAAAAACAAAAAAGATGGTTATTTTACCCTCCATACTTATTTCTCCCCCTACACTTCCTCTAGAATCTTACTGTAATAGAGAATTTCACTTCCCCTACACACACCACAGTGTCTGGCCTGTAAAACAGGAACTTAAAGCGAGAGAGACCTTAAAGGGGTCCTCATCCTGGACCTCCATCATTACCCAGAGCAGCTGCAGATAGATACATTACACAGACAGTCCCCATCACATGGGCAGCTACAGCCTGTACCATCTCTACCTGCTGAAGGTAGTCTCTATATTCTCCTAAATAATCTAACGACCCTAAGTATATAGTCAGGGGGGCGTAGCTGAGCTGCTTCTTTCTAACTGTGTGACGGGAGCTTGTCTAGTCCTCAGCAGTGACCGTGTTAGGAGATTGTGCTGTGTGAGTCTGGGCTGATACAAAGTAGTAAATATATATATATATCTGCAAGAAATGGCCCAACTGGTACAAGGAACATAAGATTTATGTAGGAAAAACTGGCATGAGTTATAATAAATCTGTTGGGTTGAGGTGCGGATGCCTCAGCCTGCCTTGATCTCCGGCCTGCCCACATTCGCACATTGTGGGGGGTGGGCAGGGGATTGAGGCTTAAGGTGCATGTTTGGGACAAAAAAGGGTTATGGCGCCTCAATATCATCCCTAGACATAGAGGGAATGATGAATTTGTCCTAATGTGTCATACAGCTGTCTGACACTATCCTCTCTTTAAGGTCGTTGCTTCATTCACTTCTATGGCCTGGCAGTCCTACAGAAGTCAATGAAGCGACTGTCACTTACATGGAGCACACTGTGGAACTTGCAGGTCCCCATTGTTGTAATCTCTGGGGTTCCCAGTGGTCACCCATCATACGGTTTCTCACTGTCCTCTTCATAAGGTCTAAGTGCTACTTGTAGTGCACAAGCACGGCCATCACCTAATTCACTTCTATAGCCTGGCAGTCCTACAGAAGTCAATGAAGCGACTGTCACTTACATGGAGCACACAGTGGAACTTGCAGGTCCCCATTGTTGTAATGTCTGGGGTTCCCAGTGGACGCCCTTTCCCCGTGAGCTGACACTTATCTCATACGCTGTGGGTAGAAATAAGTGTCTATAAGGGGACAGACCCATCTAATAGCTTGTCTGGTTCAGAGGTTTGGAAGACGCCTTATAGATGGTCGGCCAACCAAATCTAATGTGTATGTGCTGCATTACAAAGCAAGGTGCTATTTCCTGGGCTCGCCCCCTTTTAAATTCGAGCGAGACAACTATGTGGGTAAAAGACAATTACTACGGGAAGAATTTGTGCTCGGAAACGCGTTAGCCATGTCTCGAGCCTATCCAGTTATTTGCCACTGGACCGCAAACAATGTGCAGAATAAAGGGGCTACTGTACCCAGGGTAAAAGATCCTAGTGTCAGGGGTCAATTATTTGACAAAATTTTCCCTTTAAATTCCATTTTTGGTACGGAGATCCTTTTACTTAATACCTCCTATGGCCACCAGGGCGCGCACAGCCACGAATATCAATGAGGATAGCCATAAAATATTCATTGTATATTTGTATTTCATCCCATTTGTATGACGAGGCCGTACATCTTACAAGTCAGCGCTGTCCTCTTATGCCCTCTACCTACTGCCGGGCGACTTCTTCTCTTTGACGTTGCCATATTCCCACGTCCCCTAAGGCGTCAGACCTTTCTTTCGGATTGCTGTCTGCATAGCAAATGCTGTTCTTAAAGGGACAGTAAGAAATAAAATGGACAGTAAGGGATGTTTCACCGAATTTGAGGAATGAATTGCTGAAAATGAAGGCTGTGCCACGTATAAAAGTATTTCATTTCGGCCCTATCCTCCCAGCCAGGACTTTGTTGGAGGAGAGTTAGGACATCCCCATTACACGGTCGGCCGATCCTGTGGGTTTGACGGGTTCAGCCAATTACCCCAATATATATGGCCACCCTTTCATTCATTATGGCTAGGTGGTCATAGAGAGATGTTTCATCGATACTCACCATCCGTCAAACACCTACTGTACCCGTCCTCGTATTCCCAGTTGGGGTGAATACTTTGGACTACATCCAATTAGCAACTTGTCATCTTAAAGGGGCTGTCTAGTTTACAAAGAGTGTCTCTCTCTTTGGAGGACTTGTTTTATCCTACATTAAATAGACAACCTATTGATTTGAATGGACAGTGTGTAATTCCTCACTTCTCCTGCGGAGGTGCACTTGGGAAATTGAACACGTACTTCCAGGCTTCTCCATGGATTACAGTTGATCACTGGGATCTTAGCAGGTGGACGGGCACTTTCTGATCTGTATATTGTCAAGAGACCCTTCTAATAAGTGGGAATTGTACAAAGTTGAGAAGTCCTTTAACTGGTAGCAGTTGTATGACCTAAAAAAACTGCAGCCTGTGGTTAGAGATAACTATGAAAGACCTAAGGAGGAGATCACTAGAAGATAATCTGATCAGCCCAGCCTCTGTGCAAATGTATTAGTCAATGGACCTGATGTAGTCAGAGGGTATTGGGAGGGTCAATGAGTCTAGACAAGAGCCAAAATGATAGCAGGACAATGGGTCACATGTCTGTAAATCCAAACATTGATGTCTTCTCAAAGGTTCAGGAGGCCAAAAATCAGCAGATACCTCACCATATCTTATCAACCCCAACCCCCAGTACTACTGTATACAGGATGACAGGGCTGGGACCACCCACAATATAGTCTTTCAACGATCATGGACACACAAAATTCAGTCTGTACTTCAATGGTTGAACAACCATTGGCCAACTTTTGTTATATGTGTCCTAATGGGATGATCGTAAGGGACAATGCCTGGATTTTCCAATGAGAACCCAGTTAGGAGACCAGGAGTCCTGACATGATAGTGATCTATGATGCTGGGAGTCCCTGTGGACAGTAGACCCTCGAGGAAGGAGGGACTCAGCACCATGCAAGGAGTCCTGGTCTTCTGACTCCTTTCAGGGCTGGCAAATACAGCCAATATTCCAGCTTGGATTCCCACTTGGGCACCAGGGCCTGAGTTTTAAGCTACCTCTATACCACCTACAGCTATGTCCTGGGGTTTAGCACCTAACCTAGGGATTGCCGTACAAGAAAAATCTACTCTGTCTGAACCTGAGATGATGACGGATATCAAAGTTTGGACCAACATCCAGATTCTAGGTGTAGGGTTGTATATAGATATTGAGAAACAGTTGACTAGAAACCTTCACTGTGCACTGATCTTGGGCTCGCCTGTATTCACAGTTTTGCTGGTTGCCGTTGAAAACAGACAACAAGGTTGTTGACAGACACGCCCCCCCTGAATACGTCTGTACTTTCTATGGGCGCCATATAATACTACAGTCCGATGCTTCTGAGTTTCGTCCCAGCTTCAGTTGAACAAGGGTCTGTCTGCAGACAACGGCGGCCAAAAACAGGAGCCGCCAGTCATTATGTCAATCCCGCAATTAACATGATCACTGAGCCGAGCAGCCATGTACGTGGAGGAGGAAGGAAGAGGGACCGGAGGAAAACAACCTAAAGCGGGACACCTCTAATTTACATTGGATTCAATCCGGGAAAGTTCCCAGCAATCGTCCCAAGGGTATTAATAACGGCCCGTTCACACAGGCACAGAGGGGGCGGATTATGGCGCGGAATCAACGTCATAATCCGCCCCCTCACAATGAGGGTCTATGGAGGTAACACGCCGCTAGCGGAAAAAAGAAGCGAGTTGCTCTTTCTTCAGACGGACTCCGCGGCTCAATGAGCTCCGGCGTCCGCCTCGCGGCAGCAACCTCCAGAGTCGGCCCATTCATTTGAGTCTACTCCAGAGGGAGAAGCCGCGACTGTTGGAAGTCGCGACATTCATGGCAGCCGGATTTTGGACTGAGAGTGACGCAACTCCCCGCGTTACTCTCGGTGCCAAAATCCACCCCCGTGTGAACTAAACCTAAGTCCCCCATTCATCCAGTGTATACCATAAGACATATGGCATACCCCAGGCTACTGTGCCCCCTAGATTAGATGCCTATCGGAGATGTATCACATGGCGATATGTGGCATACGTCACAGCCTTCCATCAACGGTACAACTGTAATGAGGCCCCACGTTGCAGAAACGCAGATTTTTTGATTTTGTTGCAGATTTTGCTGTGGTTTTTGGAGCCAAACCCAGGAGTGGATTAACCAGAAGGGAGAACGTCGGAAACGTCGACAGTTTCCCTATAGGTATAGCGTTGCAGGAAATGCCGTGATGCGTTGTCAATGTGGTTTTTCCGGATTGCTTATATACTGCGGGACGCTACGTGGTGTCTTAGTCAGAGATGCCAAAATTATCAATGCCCAATTGGTATACTATGGATGGACGCGGTCACATGGGCAGATGCCTTTTCGCAGGTAACAAGTGTGACTTTGAGATGCAACATTGGGCTACCATGGCCATAGGTCCAGTGGCGCCTCCTGTGGTAATAAGAGTCTATGCACCCGCTGGGATTCCAAGTATCGATGATATAGTCTGCAATTTTTACGGATCCGTGTAGAAACCATACACAAAATGGAGCAGGTCTCGTGGCACAGACTCAACTTGGTGCATTTTGGCCAATCTCAGCGCCTACGAGCGGACGGAGCGAGTCGTAAGAATCCGCGATGACCTACGGATATGACCCGCGTGCACGGAACCTTGCAAATTTTTGATACTTTTCTATGATCATCCCATAATCCGGACCGTCGCCAGATTAAAGGAATTCTACTGTAAACCTATACACATAGAGTCAGACGTAACTCCAGGAGAAGATTGCCTACGATGCCGGACATTTTGGGCAGAGAGCTGGGAGATTTGGAGGATCTGAGGCTGGACGTGATGACTTGTGTTTTTTAATTGGCCCTTTTATGATGCGAGCATCGGAGGAAGTTGTCATCGGAAGTGAGCACTAAGTATAGGAATGTGGTTTTTTTGTAATATTACTGCAGGCTGTAGCCGTCCTCGCCCCTGGGCCGGCACGGCGAGGGTTAATAAGTCTGTATCTCCCCCCTCCTCCTTCCTTAGTGTCTCCACCCTCCCCCTTTACTCTCAGTATTATTCATAGCCGTAACCTCACCCACCACCCTCTTGCTCCTTCTGTCTGTGAATCAATTTCTTCTTTCCGCACACCCTTCTCTTCCCTTCTGCTTCATTTAAAGGGGCGGGTTTTTTTCAGCCCGGTTCCTTTTTTTAGAAGTTTAGATAGAAAAACACAAAAAATTTTTGTTTCCAAAAATAATACTAAATACAACTTGGAAATCCCACTTGGACCAAGACGGAGCTGAGATTTCTGGGAGGACGTTGGCTTTTCTGTGCGATGGAGAGGAGACGCTGCTGATGGGTTCGCCCCCTTCGCTCTGGTATAGGGTCCGTTTTCGGAGAAGTTGAGCGAGGAATGATCCTAAGGACATAACGGAGCGGCGCCGAGGATTTGGAAGCGGTATGTATATCCTATAGATGTGTGTATTCATTCTATATACATGTAGGCATGTATACATATGTCCTGAAATTCAGAGGGGGCACTACTCCTATGGCCAAAAGTGACCGTAATAATATTACGTACCAGAAAACCGCCATGGATATGTATACAAAGAGTAGGTGTGTGTATAGTATATAGGTATATATAGTGACTAACTTTCTTTGTCAGTATATAGCTCATGTTTCATATACGTCTGTCTATATGTCAGTATGTGTGGACAGCTGCGCCTTTGTCTCTCCATTGTCTCTCGCCAGGCCGATTACTCTCGTACAGTCACATCTCTCCGGACTCAGCTTTCTGACTGATCTGATAATGTTTCATCTGGCCGTACGGTCTCGCCGCCGTCTCATTGTTTTGGGTCGCTATGTCCCCGCCCCCAGTCGTCTGCCGAGCCCCCCCAGATTTATTGCACTGTATGGTCTTCTTGCCAGCTTGGTTATCCCATTGTGTTGGTGTTTCGTTGTCTCCTTGCACGCGTCTATCCCAGTCTACTGTCACTGTGTAAGGTTGGGGTAAGTTCACACAAGTGAAATATGCGGCGCAAAAAATCTGACGTGAATTTGGAGTGGAATTCATGGCAGAAATTGGATCGGCCCATTCAATGTTATGGGTTCTTTGCGATTTTCACATGGTATCCGCGGCCAGACGAGACACGTCCGTTGTATTCCAATTGATTGCACGAGGTCGACTTCCAATCTATGGTGGACTGTCACTGTGACCGTAGCTGAAAGCAAAGGGAGACAGACCAGGCAGTGCGACATACACAAAAAATCGCAATGAAATTTTTGCTGTGTGAACATACCCTTAGTCGACTGTCTAACTGCAAGATGCTGTCTCAATCTACTGTTAATGCACTGTGTTGTCTCACTTCTGTTATTGCACTGCACTGTCACACTCTACTGTCTCATTTCATTACGCTGTCATTGCACTGCTTTGTTCCACTGCACTCTACTGTCTCATTGCACTGTGCCATCTTACTGTAGCGTCTCTCTGCTGTCTCATTGCACTGTACCGAATTACTGTAGCGTCTCTCTGCACTGTGCCGTCTCACTGTAGCGTCTCTCTGCTGTCTCATTGCACTGTGCCGTCTTACTGTAGCATCTCTCTGCTGTCTCATTGCACTGTACCGAATTACTGTAGCGTCTCTCTGCACTGTGCCGTCTCAATGTAGCGTCTCTCTGCTGTCTCATTGCACTGTGCCGTCTTACTGTAGCATCTCTCTGTTGTCTCATTGCACTGTACCGTCTTACTGTAGCGTCTCTCTGCTGTCTCATTGCACTGTGCCGTCTTACTGTAGCATCTCTCTGCTGTCTCATTGCACTGTGCTGTCTTACTGTAGCGTCTCTCTGCACTGTGCCGTCTTACTGTAGCGTCTCTCTGCACTGTGCCGTCTTACTGTAGCGTCTCTCTGCTGTCTCATTGCACTGTGCCGTCTTACTGTAGCATCTCTCTGCTGTCTCATTGCACTGTGCTGTCTTACTGTAGCGTCTCTCTGCACTGTGCCGTCTTACTGTAGCGTCTCTCTGCACTGTGCCGTCTTACTGTAGCGTCTCTCTGCTGTCTCTCTGCACTGTGCCGTCTTACTGTAGCGTCTCTCTGCTGTCTCATTACACTGTACCGTCTCACTGCACAGCGTTGCACTCTTTCTCTGCTGTCGCTGCACCGTGCTGTCTCACGTGTTATGATTTGATTGTGCCGTCTCCTTCACTTATTTGGTTCTCCCATAGTACTAAGCAGTCTCATTTCACTACGCTCGGTTCATTCCATCCTTGCTCTTGCTGTCTCGTCCTACTTTCTCCTGTGATTCCAGTCTGTTTACATCCCCCACATCCCCTCTCCCTCTTTAACCAATAAAAATATTTGGCCTCCAAATGTACAATTTTGGAATTACAAGCCATAATCCTTAAATTGGTGTTTACTCTGATTCCCCCACAATAAATAGATCGACAATTACCATAATGAAATGCATATTAGTGATGCCATAGAGCGCCAGGTGGATCCGGGGTGCCAAACAATGGGCGACGGGTAATTACTATGCCATGAGCTACTATTAATATCATTTAGCCCTTCAGTCTAGAATTTTTGATGATAATTGTATAAAACATTGGTTCGTCACTTGCAAAATTTTTGGTTTGGTGGAACCAATTAAACGTGTCAAACCAAAACCTCATTGCTCCGACTTCTGTTTTTGTTAGATTTTCGCACTCGTGACCTCCTTTACTTCTCACTATTGATGTTTGATACAAACCGGTCGTCCTGCTAAAGTTCCTTTCGAGCCTTTATGTTTCATATTCCCATCTCTTTCTACCCATAATCGATATATCGTATTGTATTTCCCCAGGAACATCCAACGACAGTAAAGTAAGCTTGGTTTTCTCCTTCCGCCATGCCTCCTTGGCAAATATTGATCATGGTGTCTGAAAAATAACCCAGGAACTTGAGTCAACATCCAAGATCAACACTTGGATCCATCAATACTAAAATGATGGAGGTTCCAGACTGGAAGTTTCATCTTCTAGAAAGAAAAAGAAAGGAAGAAGAAGAGATGAAAAGGAGAGAGAGGGAGGAAGAAGAACGACTGGCCAAGATGCCTCCCTGGAAGAGAGAGATCATTCTTCGAAGGAAGGCCAAGGCTGAGGCGTCCGTTTCGGAGAACAAAACTGAAAGCGAAGGAGAACAAGAGGAGAAAGTAGGAGGAGGTGGTGGAGAAGAAGAGGAAAGAGAGAGCAGGGTTTTGAGAGAAAATATTGGTCCAGTCCAAAAAAATCCATTTATCCAACAGGAGAAGCAAAGACGGATACCGGAATATTCCTGTACTAGACCAAAGTCTACCAACGAACAAACAGTCCAACGCATTCCCAAGGTAGACGACCAAGTCAGAGATACAAATCTATCAAATGAGGTGAAGGAGCAAGATGCTCCAGCAGAGGAACCTCAACCTCCCTCCATTGATGTTAAAGGGAGGGTGAGCAGACTGCTTAGTAGATTTGGAGGTTCAAGGACCGAAGACGATAGCGGTGACCCATGTTTACAACGAGTAAATGGAGAAGGGGCGACCAAAACGGTATTGCCCACTACTCCTGTAGTAGTAGAGCCTGAAACCCAGGCCCCTAGTATTTCAAACCCCACTTCGCCTTCTCCTTCCTGCTTTCTTACTGCCACGGGAAGCCAGACTCTAACTCAGGAAACCACTCTCCCCTCCTACGTCACTCCTTCCTCTTCCTGTGTTGACTCGGAGCCATCAGAGCTTTCAATTTGTGCGGCCCCCACGGCCATGAGTGGGATCAACACCAGGCAAAGTATGACGGAAGAAGTTCGGCCTTTTCCTTTCCAGCTGCGTCCAGCATCTCCAGCCAGACATCTAAAGCAGACTACCCAAGTTTCTGGAATCTCCTCAAGGCCTGAACCCTTTAAAGTTAATGCTAGTAAAACAGAAGAAGATGGAGAAACCGGGCTTAGTCCTTCCAAAGTCACTTCTAATCTCCAGGCCATCAAAAGAGTGACAGGAGAGAGCCAAGCTTTGCAAAGGAGGAAAGGAAATACTATTACCGTCAACCCACGAAAAGCGGCGGTCTGCGAAAATGGGTATGCGGTCACAGAGACTAAGTCACCGACCACCAAGCCTGAGTCTGGCAAGAAACGTTACCCAACGGCAGAAGAGATCAAAGTCATCGGGGGCTACCTGGCGTTGTCTAGGTCCTGCCTGGCCAAGCACAGTCAGGACAAGAAGAAGGTAAGGGCTGGATTTAACCTTGTCCTTAACCTTTTTGCATTGCCATGTTTTAGCATGACAGACCCAATTTTCTTATATAGAATCTCTCTCGAGGTTAAGAACGTTATCTCAGATAACAAGACGACTATTATCTTCGTGTCTCTTCCTACGTCACAAGGCGAACATCCCATTTCTTATCTCCAGTCTGTCTGGGGCAAATTGTTCATCCTTGTGCCCTAAAGAGAAATATCATAAATTCTTCAAATATTGAAAAAAATAAAATTGCTCCCCCCAGCCATAGACCTATGTGAACCCTAGTGGGCCCGAATGCAGAATCTCTCCCAGGGCTTCCACCTACCGTGGGCCACTTATACTGCTCTCTTCTTTGGGTTTCCTTTGGCACGGGGTCCCAGATACAACTGTTACCTCTGCACCCTGGTAGGTGCACTAGATTTTTGGTAACGTAGAGCAATGATTTACCCAATTTAATTGTGTAAGATAAAAATCTGCCCGGTGTATTCATTCACACTTCTGTACAATCTTTGCAATGGAAATGGTTGACTTGTATGATGACTGGTGCATTATTTCTTAACTTGTCACCCTTCATCCCTCCGCCGCACCCCCTACATAACAACCCCCACCTCTATCTCTGCTGTAGAATGTTATCTCTCATCATTCCATTGGCAGGATGGAACACGTTGCAGGTCATATATAGAGCTTCAGCTGCTGTATACAAGGACTCTGCTGTCTCATCGCAACTCCCTAGCTGCATAAAGAATCCTGGTTATCTCTGCCTATTGCACAGTCCTCACATTTAGTCTTGGATTGACTACTTAAGAGCTTATCCTAGTACTCACCAAGAAGTACCTCCAGCAGGTGCAAGCGGTTGTACCGTATATAAACATCCATACGTGCTGCAAGATGGCGGCTGTCCTGAATGTTTAAGCAGTTGGCTGGTTGGGGCATCTATGAACATGGGGCTTGTATATACCCTTGGCACACTTAGAGGGCTCCTTGGCGAGCACTAAAGTAATCCCTGTAGTGAATTATTTGCATCGTATTCCATTACACAGAAGGGTATGATATTTTTGAAATTTGGCCAAAAAGCGGACAACCCCTTTAATGAAGACTATTTGCAAAGTGGCTTCCTTTCTCCTTATTACAGTAAGTAATGGGTAATTGCTAGGAAATGTGATCTGTGAGGTCTGACTTCTGTGATCTCTGCCGACTTCTAGAATAAAGGGAGAGGCCCTTTACGCTTTTTTCTTTGCACACACCACTCCTGACCAAGCATTGTGCAGGAAACACACCCAGGCCCAGTCACTTCGCCCTGCGTCTCTGTCTAATTCCTCTATCACCAGACATGTGGACGGGTTGCCATCTATGCAAACTCTTTTGTCCTGCTGAGTATGGAGAAGTGGTGGTGGGTGTTGGTATGATGGTTGGTGGGTGGTAGGTCTTAGAACAGGAGATGGTTTCTCCGGGCCCACAGAAATGGGGCATGTAATTCTGCAATGGATCCTCAAACCTTTGTTGCCTAGACCATTGGGGTTGTTTTTGGTGCAAACTTTTTGACTGTAACTTCAGAAGACTCAGCAACAAATGGGATGGACACCTGTTGTCCTATGCATTCTGCTATGAAGGGTCCATGGGAAAATGTCTCCAAGTTCCTCCGGACACATGTTCTCCAAATTACTGTGTGCATGTAAATACAGGAAGGGACTGAAACTCTACACAGGAAGCTCAATCGGAAAGATGTTTATTGCAGATTTACGCAACATGTAATGTGACCTTTGTGACCCCTTTTAGTTTAGATCTTGCAGGCATCTTGCTTAAAATGACCCAACCAAGTACGTCGCCCTCGTAAAGTCAGATGCAATATCGCCAGAGCAATGCACAGACCACCATTGAATTTATTTGTCTACTTAATAACCAGCAAGTCTAAGAACTTGAAGTTTCTGGTCAAAATATTTAGCCCCCTCCCTCTCCCCACCCAACCCAATTGTCAATTTGGTTGTTTCCAATGGTTAGTAGAGATTTTTCAAAAATGTGGAGGAACTTGAGTCCAAGCAGTGATTTCATTGACCAACCATAAGTAACACAAGAATACAACCCCAAGCTCTTAGGTGCAATGGTAAGGGCGTTGCCGCTTACCTCCTTGGAGCAATAACAGCCCTCTTTGCTCCGAAGAGTTCATTTGCATATTGACAAAACCCAGCAATATCTCGCCAACTGAGACAGCAAGTAACAAGGGGGGAAACACTGATTCGGGAGACCCTAACCTATCTGCAGGGCTAGTTTGTGGTGACTCCCATTTGGCCGGGCCTGCCAACCATCTGATGGGTATGGTGGTGTCCCAATCCTTCCTGATGGCAGATGTTGGGAGACGACCACTCCTTAGTTATGATGTAAAATAAGCCACTGCCAGAGGTGTCTGCTAGATAAACTATTGATCACCTATCATGAGGGTAGATCATCAGTATCAAATACACCTAAGCAGTGTTGGTTCCTTGGGGCTCACTAGACAATATGATTCTGGTAGTCCACATTCCAAAAACCCCTAAGAAATAGACCATAGCCTACTTCAATTTTGGGTGTCTTCTGCTTGACCATTATTGTGCTGAGCCTTGGCCCATTGGAGGATCCTCTAGAAGCCCAATGGGACACTCTGACACTGCACCTAAAGTCTTGGACAACTCTTTAAGTTATATAGTCAACTAGTCTAGTAGGAAAAGTTACCAAAGATGTTACCCATCAGGTGAAAAGTAAAGATAGACATTTTTGGAAACTCCTGTGTAAATTTGGCCTCTTTATTGCTGACGGTTATGAGGGTCAGGGGTCAACTGTGAAAGGACTCAACAACGGAGCGTCTCGGAGCTGATAGTATAACTATGTCCTCATGGCTAAACGTCACATCTCAGGTGAACATTACTGTCTATACACACTAGCCAAAATCTGCATAGCTGCCATACATTTACCCCATCATTTACACAATTTCTGACATAAATTATTATAAATATGATATGATGGCCTCACCCTACATAACCTCACCACTACCCCTTTTCAAGAAAGGGGTGAAGGCAGCGTAGCATTTTAAAAAGTTGTAAGAGGCAGGGCCCGGGCAAGAGTAAGAGTCAGGGCCCGGGCAAGAGGACAAGGCAGGGCCCCGGGCAAGAGTAAGAGTCAGGGCCCGGGTAAAAGTATGAGGAAGAGCCCAGGGAAGAGGACGAGGCAGGGCCAGGGCAAGAGTACGAGGCAGGGCCCGGGCAAGAGTACGAGGCAGGGCCAGGGCAAGAGTACGAGGCAGGGTCCCAGCAAGAGGACGAGGCAGGGCCAGGGCAAGAGGACGAGGCAGGGCCTGGATAAGAGGATGAAGCAGGGCCCGGGCAAGAGGACGAGGCAGGGCCCGGATAAGAGGATGAAGCAGGGCCCGGGCAAGAGGACAAGGCAGGGCCCGGGCAAGAGTACGAGGCAGGGCCCAGGTAAGAGGACGAGGCAGGGCCCGGATAAGAGGAGGAAGCAGGGCCCGGGCAAGAGGACAAGCAGGGGTGAACCTGCCCCTTTCGCCGCCCGAGGCGAACTACAGAAAGCCGCCCCCCCCCCCCCCGGGAGGAGGGGGCGGAACGGAGGGGCCGTGGCGGAGTGCGAGTGGGCAGGGCGAAGAAAAGGGGCGGGGCTTAGAGGCGTTCGCAGGCAGAGAGCAGGCAGTGAGAGGACCTGCTCTCTGCCTGAGCGTGGGGGGAGGCTGCTGGAGCAGCGCTGCTTCAGCGGCCTCCCCAATCCACCGCTCGGTGCTAAGCCAGTCCAGGACAGCTTGTCCTGGACTGACTTAGGTAATCAAAAATGCCGCCCTCCCTGGGGCCCTGACATAGCGCCGCCTGAAGCGGTCGCTTCAGGTCGCCTCATGGGAGGTGTGGCGCTGAGGACAAGGCAGGGCCCGGGCAAGAGTACGAGGCAGGGCCCAGGCAAGAGTACGAGGCAGGGCCCAGGCAAGAGTACGAGGCAGGGCCCAGGCAAGAGTACGAGGCAGGGCCCAGGCAAGAGTACGAGGCAGGGCCCAGGCAAGAGTACGAGGCAGGGCCCAGGCAAGAGTACGAGGCAGGGCCCAGGCAAGAGTACGAGGCAGGGCCATGGCAAGAGTACGAGGCAGGGCCCAGGCAAGAGTACGAGGCAGGGCCCAGGCAAGAGTACGAGGCAGGGCCCAGGCAAGAGTACGAGGCAGG
This sequence comes from Leptodactylus fuscus, assembly GCF_031893055.1. Classification (NCBI taxonomy): domain Eukaryota; kingdom Metazoa; phylum Chordata; class Amphibia; order Anura; family Leptodactylidae; genus Leptodactylus; species Leptodactylus fuscus. The sequence goes on from NC_134275.1 coordinate 81,394,316, forward strand.
GCCCAGGCAAGAGTACGAGGCAGGGCCATGGCAAGAGGACGAGTGTTCATCCTAAAATATATATAGCAGGCCCTGATTTTCAGCTCTCTGTCAAAACAGAGTGAATAATGAAATGATCCAGATTTGGCCTTCAGTCTTCAGTGACGTGGGGGTGGACTGAGTGCCGGAAATGGAAGCAATGAGTAATAGAAGGTAGAAGAGCGAAGAAAAGGATGTAATTACAGCGAGACAGCTGATAGTGGGCCGAGCAGCTGCACAGGGGTCGCAGTAAAGGCTCCGGGACATATTTTACACCAATTACACAGCGCAACGTCTCCTGTTACATATACGCGAATATCACTACTGTATACATTCTTTATATGGGACTGGCATTTAAAGGGAATGTATTGCCATAGTTTGGGGTTTTTTTTGTTCTTCATTACAACTAGATCTAAATCCATCCCTCTTTTCTAATCTGTTTTAAGTTTCTGCTTCATTTACAGCATTTAGTGATCTGCTTTACAGCAATCTAGATAGCAATAGCCTCAATGAGGCCTATGGGAGAGTTTTCTAGACCTGTTCTGTGCAGGGAGGGGGAGGAGATAAGCTATGACATCATCTATTTCCAGTAGTGATGTAATGATGGCTCAGTAGTAGAGATGAGCGAGTACTAGTCGAAACTCCCGTTTCGAATAGCACACACCCATAGGAATGAATGGACGTAGCCGGACGCTTCCATTCATTCCTATGGGTGCGTGCTATTCGAAATGGCCGTACTCGCTCATCTCTACTCAGCAGTGTTATCTATAGAGGTGTTATCTATAGCGTTGTTATCTATAGAGGTGTTATCTATAGTAGTGTTATCTATAGAGGTGTTATCTATAGTAGTGTTATCTATAGAGGTGTTATCTATAGAGGTGTTATCTATAGTAGTGTTATCTATAGAGGTGTTATCTATAGTAGTGTTATCTATAGAGGTGTTATCTATAGAGGTGTTATCTATAGTAGTGTTATCTATAGAGGTGTTATCTATAGTAGTGTTATCTATAGAAGTGTTATCTATAGTAGTGTTATCTATAGAGGTGTTATCGTCTAGTGTAATCCTGCTGTGATGTAAATAAAGTTGGTCGAATAACTGTGGGATGGGCAGACGCTTGGCTGGCAGCTTTATAAAGTGTATTGGTAGTTCTATAGCTTAGGAATGGCTTCTTATATGTTATATATGGGGGCTGTGTCACTGAGCAGGATGTATGGAGAGCAGCGTGACCAGCTTGTCTTTTAGCTGCGCTCTCTCCTTCCTCATTTCCGTCCATTGCAAGCAAGTCTGCGCTAACAAACCACCAACGAAACGTCGTTGTGTGTGACCCTTTTGCAATTGGACAATAGCTCTGCACTTTAATACCTCTCTTGTGCTGCACCATTATGGCCGCTTCTCCAATTTCAGCGCCTTCCTTTGCACCGGTTTCCTGCTCTATTGATGTCTTTGAATCCTCAATTTCTACCAACTGGGCACTTGCCCCATATACTACAAGTTCTTAGGTTTCACATGTTTTGTTGACCCTGCTGTCTGCAAGATTTCACATGAATAGCCGCACACCTGCTAAAGCACACACATTCTTCAGAAGCTGTGAAATGTGCAGAGACTCGCCGCAGGGTGCACGAAAACAAGTGCAAACCAAAATATATGTTGTGGATACCAACAAAGTACAGGGGGGTAATGAGAGTCTGTCACCAGAACCAGCATATCACCCCAGCCCTGCAGATAGATAGGTTACTGTCACCAGACCCAGCATATCTCCCCCGCCCTGCAGATAGATAGGTTACTGTCACCAGAACCAGCATATCACCCCAGCCCTGCAGATAGATAGGTTACTGTCACCAGAACCAGCATATCACCCCAGCCCTGCAGATAGATAGGTTACTGTCACCAGAACCAGCATATCACCCCAGTCCTGCAGATAGATAGGTTACTGTCACCAGAACCAGCATATCACCCCAGCCCTGCAGATAGATAGGTTACTGTCACCAGAACCAGCATATCACCCCAGCCCTGCAGATAGATAGGTTACTGTCACCAGACCCCTCCATATCACCCCAGCCCTGCAGATAGATAGGTTACTGTCACTAGAACCAGCATGTCACCCCAGCCCTGCAGATAGATAGGTTACTGTCACCAGAACCAGCATATCACCCCAGCCCTGCAGATAGATAGGTTACTGTCACTAGAACCAGCATGTCACCCCAGCCCTGCAGATAGATAGGTTACTGTCACCAGAACCAGCATATCACCCCAGCCCTGCAGATAGATAGGTTACTGTCACCAGAACCAGCATATCCCCCCAGCCCTGCAGATATATAGGTTACTGTCACCAGAACCAGCATATCACCCCAGCCCTGCAGATAGATAGGTTAGTGTCACCAGAACCAGTATATCACCCCAGCCCTGCAGATAGGTTACTGTCACCAGACCCAGCATATCACCCCAGCCCTGCAGATAGATAGGTTACTGTCACCAGAACCAGCATATCACCCCAGCCCTGCAGATAGATAGGTTACTGTCACCAGAACCAGCATACCACCGCAGTCCTGCAGATAGATAGGTTACTGTCACCAGAGCCAGCATATCACCCCAGCCCTGCAGATAGATAGGTTACTGTCATCAGACCCAGCATATCACCCCAGCCCTGCAGATAGATAGGTTACTGTCACCAGAACCAGTATATCACCCCAGCCCTGCAGATAGATAGGTTACTGTCACCAGACCCAGCATATCACCCCAGCCCTGCAGATAGATAGGTTACTGTCACCAGAACCAGCATATCACCCCAGCCCTGCAGATAGATAGGTTACTGTCACCAGAACCAGCATATCACCCCAGCCCTGCAGATAGATAGGTTACTGTCACCAGAACCAGTATATCACCCCAGCCCTGCAGATAGATAGGTTACTGTCACCAGACCCAGCATATCACCCCTGCCCTGCAGATAGATAGGTTAGTGTCACCAGAACCAGCATATCACCCCCAGCCCTGCAGATAGATAGGTTACTGTCACCAGAACCAGTATATCACCCCAGCCCTGCAGATAGATAGGTTACTGTCACCAGAACCAGTATATCACCCCAGCCCTGCAGATAGATAGGTTACTGTCACCAGAACCAGCATATCACCCCAGCCCTGCAGATAGATAGGTTACTGTCACCTGGATCACACAGTGTTTTCCCCTTGTGTCACACCGCCTCCATTGCTGAGATATCAGAGTTTTGGTTAATTTGGAAATGTGAGTATTGCTACTGCTTCACAAAGGTGAGTAGTATCGCCCTCATTGCTCCAAGGAGTTCATTTACATATTGACATAAATGGCGAGAGCTCGTCAACAACGGGACCAACTCAAAAGAGGAAGCACCATTTCGGGTTGATATGATGGGTTCTGGTTACAAAATTCCTTTAAGGGTGTGGTACACTACTAAGTAGCAATGGTCACAATGTAAGATGTCTTGCCTGGAAGACATTGATGTTGCATGACAAAATTTCAAAAGGTTGGGGTGGGGGTGGGGAGTCAAAGATGCCAGATGTCCCTATACATGTACAATGGCCAGTAGGGTGGCTCCTCCAGTTATGACCTCCTCTGTAGTCTAAAGCTTCCATATTGGTGGACTCCTACATTGTCACCCTTTTATGGGGATGTGCAGAGCTTCTCTCTGATAACAGCAAATTCCTGAAGGTTTTTAGGGGGGCCACAGCTGCCCATACACTTATAATAGCTGTCAGCCGAATGAGCTATTGCTTGGCTGATCCTCGTTCCCCTGACATCATGTGTTGGGATAGAGGCGGTAAACCCTCACACATATAAGAGAGTCTGATATCTGCTGACTCTTATGTGTATTGGCACCTTAACTTGCCTTTGATCACTTGCTACACATTTTGGGTTTTGGAGTGGGACAAGAACAGAACCTAGCAAGACCCCGCATCTCCATCCAGATGTTGCCCTGGTCACATGCAAACCGATGGGCCGCCACATTGCCCCAAATAATAATATTACTAAAAAAAAAGGCAGCAAAGAATCCGCATAATGTCAGAACTGATAGAAAAAATATTAGATCGCTATTTTAACCCCTGATAGACTGTCTGTTCCTTGACTCAAGTTAGGAAGACGATCCAGAAGTCGGATGCCATATATAGACAACATAAGGAGATTATCGGTGCCCTAAATGCAAGTCTGCAAAACTGAAGCCAGGCGGCGTGTAAACATATCCGAATACAGTAGTAATATCAGACGGCTGACACCAATCGCAACGCCACCAATTGCATAACTTCGCACGTCACCCCCGCACATAAGGCTGTATGAGCTGCGTGTCGCCACAGATTATGGAAAAATAAGATAAAAAACCAACTGATTTACCCCAAATAGTAAAAGATTGTAATGGAATTAAAGGAATACTCCAAGTAAAGCTGATACAATGGCCCGTATGTGCTAAGGCTATTGGTCACACAGTGTAAACCTCGACCCTGCCGCCACGAGATGCGCCAAATTCATCATAGTGGTGCACGCTGTTGACCGATTCGGTACATCGGGCCAAAAGGTGGACACGCCCAGGTTTCCCCTCCAGTCTAACTTAGTCATAGGTCATAGTGAGACCCCATTGATCATACGAACCCTAGTCTGAATGGAGCAGTGGTAGTGCAGGAACGTTCAATGGGACCACTGGGGATTAAAAGAGCGGCTGCAAGTCTGCTTGACCATTGTTCTATTCAGACTGGGGTGCAAGGTCCCCCTACGCTCATGAACGTTGGGCTGCCGACTGGTTGGACCCCCATCCACTTAACTGCCATGTAGGCGACTTCACATCTGTGTTGACATCTTTATTTGGAGCCTTTGGTGTAGAGTCCATCAGTCCATCAGATATCCCTTTATGCCAGGGAACAAAAATAACCGACTCCCGACTGAGCCCATTATAGTCAGGGTCCATTGTTCTTCATCAGTAGACAGATTTTTTTCCATTCTTCTGGTCTTGTGATGGATGATGGACCAGAACAACAGACAGAAGAATGCAGATGTGAACAGTTATACATTTGTCCCGTTGTAGAACTCAATAAAATCACGCCCACTTGTCTAATGCTTTTTAAAAGTGTCCAGGATGGTGCAAAGATTTTATATTTTTGTTGCAAATCAAAACTAGGTACAGATTACTCCAGAATTCTGGGCAAAGAACTTGGTGAATGTGGGATCTATGAAACGCCTAAGGGGGCGCCGTTCTGTTTGACACAGAAGGATACTGTTTCTTACTCTAAATCCCTGTGTCATACATCTCTCCGTCAGGCCATGCAGCACTCATAAAACAGTGAATTGATTTTTTGCTCTAGTTCCTGTCCACCGGCCTCCATCGATCCGGTCCTTGTGGTGTTCCCATCCATAATGATGTCCTTAGCATTAGGGTGGAAGAAACTTCATTGACATTGACCAAACGTATCATTGTGGTCAGGACATAAACATCAGAATGGCAGGACTAATGGAGGTCAGTGTCGTAGGAAAAGACCAGGATCACATTATCAGAGCCTCCAATGGTCAAGGACAGAAGCTTTGAGGGACCTACTAATGAGTTGGGTGTGTCGTACATCCAAGTCTTTGGTACCTTCTTAAATTCAAGGAAAAAGTCCTAATTCCCTTACCAATACATAAATTCCCCCTGAACCCTCTAAAGGCACAAAAATATACAAATAACTGAGTGTTGAGTTCCAATGGCCATTGTTGTCTTGACTTCCATCTGTCAAACTTTTGATACATCTGGTTCTAAAACTTCAGACGTGGTTGGAAAGTGTATGACCCCATAGGTCAAATTTGTCCAACTGTTTGTCCTTTGGGCAGTCCCCAAGGAATCAGATTTTATTTTTATCCACCCCCCACCCCACCCCCCATTGACTAGTTTAGTGAGTTACGTTGTCGGTGAGATCGTACACGTGAACAATCCTAGGGATGAGTGAGCCACCAAGTTATGGATCATGAGAATCTTACGCATGTGCAGCCAATAACCATCTTTTACGGTATTTGCAGAGATTTTCCCACCAAAAATGATTTGAGAAATCTCAGATGTAAATTTTTGAATTGACAAACAGTCAATTTTTGTTTTATTCGGGGTTTTTTTTGGGTGATGTTGAGTTTGACTGATCATAGAACACAGATGTGAAGGAAACCTTCCTAAAGAGAGACTAGAGGAGGCGACGCTGGCCAGGCGGCCTAAGGAAGAGTTAAGAAAGAGGAGGGGCACAGAACGGAGGAGACTTTGAGAAGAAGGCTCACGACATCTGGGGTCACTGGAGGAGGAGAGATAGCTGGGTGAGATAGGGAGGGGACATTGGAGAAGAGGGCCTGGAAATCCCCTGGGGCCCGAGAGAGAGACAGAGATTATTGATGGCTGGTGGACAATAGACAGAGCGAATAAAAGGGAAATACAGACTGTAGTAGGGAAGGGAGATCATAATAAAGTCTTTTATGGAGCAGCTCGGGAGGATATAATAACTGGAGCATAATACGATTATTCAGAGAGGAGGAGAATGTGTCGCTGTGACTGAGCTCCTTCCTCTTCTTTCTTCTTCATTTTCTCCCCGTACGGCTAGGCCCTTCTGTCTTCCTCCTCCATCTTGCCCTCACCCTTCACACCTTGCCAAGTCTCTGCTCCTTTCCTGGATAGATCTCGGCTTCTTAGCTCCCACTTGTCTCTTTGGGATGACCCCTAAGGATATAATCTCATTAAGGCCACAGCCAATTAAAAGATTAACATGGTTAACCCCTTCCTGGCAGGCCTGTAAAAATAAACATAACCAATGCGTGGCCCTGTCTGCTGCAGCACCCGTTTCACTGGTGGTCGGTGCATTAGGACCTGACCATCCTTTAGGTTAGGGTGTAGCACTGGTTGGCTACCGCAAACGAAAACTGGTGGCATGGTATGGTCAACGTCACCTTGGGTGACCGAACAGCTCCTTTGTACTTAGAGTGCCATGAGTAGAAGGAATGGTTTGGCCTAGAATCCACGAGTTATCCAACGTCAGTCGCTTCACGTAATGAACTCTCTTATCTCTGTTTCGATGGGAACTTCCATTCACCACATACATCTGTAAGAATCTGGACCCTTTTCACTAATCTCAGTTCTCCTCGCTTTCTTCCATAGATGAACATCTCCTTTCCAGAATCGGATCTAGAGAGTACCTTCGAGTATCCATCAGAGAGCTCTTTGTTAGCAGAATATGGCCCAGTAGATGAGCCAGAGATCCCAGTTCCTCCACTTGCTCAGCCCGAGGATGATGAGGAAGAAGAAAGTGCCCTGTTAGGAGGCATCTTACGAAGGAAAGCTCTCATAGTCGGTGAGAAGTTTGACAATAACTTGACTCAATTTTTAGTTCTTTTCTATGATCTCTTAGGATATTGTCTTATTTTCTTCTAACATGTCTGCTCTGTTGTAGATGAGTCCTGCAAACGCTGAGGAGAGGTCACAAAGCGTTTTGGGTACTGAGCACCATGCACCTGAGGATCCCGGTGTTTTTATACCAGTGGAACTAGCCCTGTTTACCAATGAGACCAGCACACACGACCAGTGGAAAAAACAGATGTTCCCTTCGGAGCCAAGAGATGACCCTGGCCAACCTATGAACAGTCGCTTCTGTCTTTCGGTCAATATGTATAACAGAGGTCGTGATGTTGTTTTCGCTCTTTGGACCATTGAACCTCCCATAGGGGGCATGACCATTGACCGAGGAACCAAGAGCACCATGTTTGGTTATGTTTACCAACTCCTTTTTGACGATTGAGTTCACCCCCGCCTTGTTATTTCCCTTGTTCCGGAGAACAACCGAAATAACGTCAGTGCTGGTTCCGTCACCAACGAAGCCTGAAAACCCCATTGACTTCATTGGGGTAAGTCAGGTTTCCGTCACGATGTCCATCTTTTTACTGGACCTATCACTATTTTGTCTGCCATGGACGAAACCTAACAGTGGAGGGGTAACAATGGCCTGTTCTTAGAATACATATTAGTGGTGTTGACTAGTTTTAGCCATCTATTAGTATCTTAGTTCATTGTGACGTCGTATAGACCAACTTCATTTAGGACTAGGACAGATTTCCATTAACCGGTTGTCCTATTTAGTCATACGTTAAAGGGGGTTGTACAGTTTTAGAAAAAGGATATCTACTCTTTTTTTAAAACAGCGACACCCGTGTTCAAGGGTTGTGTCTGGTATTGCGACCTGACTCCTTTGAAATGGAGGAGGCTGAACTGCAATACCGTACACAACCTGTGGACAGGTGAGGCACTGTTTTTGGAACAAAGAGGCCAAGTGTTGACTGTTAGTGGAACACGTTACTGTTACCAACCACTGAAAGCATCAATGGAGTCCATCGGGATACTCGTCGGCATGTTCGTTTTAGCTAGTCATTTAGTTTTTAGATAAAAATTTTTACTGCTAACCGAGTTGCCAGAGAATGTTTTCCTATCACTGGTAACCCCGGACGTATTACTGGTGACCGATACTGTAGTCTATGGTACTGCTATAAACCCATATTATACCATTGGTAACGCTGAGTCAATCAAGAAATTTTTTAGAACAAAGGTCTTCCATTGGCTCAGGATTGTCCCCGTTCTCGATGAGGACACACGGCTTCAGACTATTTTCAGATGGCTAGATCTTATTACCGGAAAGTATTTCTTGAAACTGCTTATTTTGTTGTTTTTGTAATTTTTTTATACTTTTTTTTTTTTTTTATATTTTTGTATTTTTTTATACAAGGAAATTTTGCAAGCGTTTGCTATCCAAGCTTTAAGATTTCTTCTATACGTGAGTGCCAAGCCCTTCATATGATTGTTTTGCAGGAAATATGGGTTATACAAAAAAAAAAAGACCCTTTGACTGTCCAACCACTTTGAATGTGTCGCCATATTTTAGGATTTTTATTTTTGCATATTATTTTTTACTGTTATTGGTGGTAAATGAGGTCCATAGTGGAGACCCTACGGAGACTGTGCCCCCTACATAGGGATGGTTGGCCAAGACGAGAGAAAATTATAATACGTCGGAATGGCTTCCACCACCGTGCGGGGGTTTACTGGCTCGCCGGACCTCATAGTATTCTAGCAGAGGCAAGTCTGCTTCAATAATGCACTGTGTTTTGCACTTATTTTTTGGATATTTTAATATATATGTATGTATGATTTCTCATTGTATTTCTCAGATGGATGTAAAACATGTTTGGGATCATGAAAGTACATGCTGTAAAATATACCATGAAGAGTATGAGTCCAATGACCACCTGGTGTAGAGTTTTTTTGTATTCTTATACTGTATGGTGCGGACCTTTGTTTTTGTATGACTATGCTGATACTGGAGGGGTTGCCAATTTGGATAGCACAGGGCCCCGAGGACAAACCGATCACTGGGCCCCTCTGCCTATACTTTGAATGTTTTTGAAGGGCACCCATTGCAATAAACCATTAAAATGTAACCCTGTTGTCTTCCAAAACTCTTGGATTTATGTAGTAGGGGGTAAATATCCTGAGAAGGATGAAGCCGGCCATGTGCTTTGGTCGGCTTTTGGCCGAAAGGAAACAAAAATTCTCAAGGAGTCTCGTGTGGACCTTCACCTAAGTGCGGTAGTAACTGCACAAATAGAAAATTGGTAAAAGTCTAATTTGGAGAATTCCTTTGCCCATGGAGGCCAATGGCAGATGTTGGAGGAGACAAGAATGAGGCCATTGGATTCCTACATACCTTTTGTTCTTTGTTGGCAGTGTCCGTCTCCTCTCGGGGAGTTTATCTATTGGCTGCCAACCATCTTAGGTGTATGTGCACCAGACACCTACATTGTAGTTACAAACTACCTTCTGTTAGGTGAAGGTCCGTACGAGGCCTAAGCGCTCCTCTGGAATTTTGGCTTTGCAAAGGTAATGAAGACAAGTTCTGACTAGAAGTTCAAAGAAGAACCCTTAGACCTAAATTTTGGGATCCTGGAGAAATCTTTTAAAATAATCCCGACTGACCGGTATACATCAGGCTTACATAAAGCATAAGCGCCATGTTCTAGTCCAATGACCTCTTTGGGGAAATATCTCAAGGATTTAATAAACTTTGTTCTTTTTCATATCAATTCACATTGACCACGTTGGGATCATGCTGGTATCACGTTGGTATCTTGTGACATGTCCATGATGTTACTGCAGGTCCATCAATTCAGATGCCACCATGGTGCACCATTTGGTTAACTGAAGGCTCTTCTATTTTTGGGCTGATGGGGACGTCCCACATGTATCACCTTTATCACCATTTATCTGGCTGCTGGGACCGCAACCAATCTCTAGAATGGGGTTCCCAAGCCGCCTCGTTCATTCACACAGCACAGTCGCAGCAGAGAACATCAAACGAAGATGTGGTTGAGCGTGATAAACGCCAAGGTCATTTCTACACAAAATACAAAGACGACTGCAAAACTGTTTACATTTTGTTAATAAAAAGTATTAAAAAATTCTGTCGTCTGACCGTGATGTGTTTACATTCAACCAAAGTGAAATCCACAGAACTTAAGCCTATCGAAAAGTAGAAAGGCCTCACCCTCCCAAGGCCCAGTAGAGTTCAAGACCAATGTCCTCAACTCACTGAGGCTTGGAGAGATCTTGTCTGCTCTTCATTATATGTATAAGCAACCACACATCCCCCCACTCCCTAGAGTTCAAAAACATAGGTTTGGCTCCCCCAGTGGTCGGGGGTCCTAATAGCCACACATGCACCAGGACACCCACAAAGATGTTGCATCCTAAATATTCCAAGAGACGTTCAGCATGTCGTGTGAGTGTATGAGGTATATAAAAAAATTAATATTGAGAAAGTGGATTTACCATGTCTCATGGATGTTCAGGTGCCCACTGGGCCACTTCGTCCTTGGCTTTCATATTCACTTACCTAATGGTACCAACCTGTGTACACCCAAGCTTAAGCTTTGCTTTGTATGTTCCCCTGCATTACCAATGGCCCCAATCCTAGCCATTAAAGAAGACTACATGAACTTAGCCAAAGGGCCAAGGAGCAATGTTTTTGGACATAATGTTGGCAATAGACACACCTATGGACACAACTGGTAATGATGATTTTAGTCGATAAATGCATTGCCCAGGTTGGAAACCACTGGAGATGCCTCATCCATAGTTAAGATGTCGAAAATCCTAAATATATGCAAAAACATTCCAAAAATATACAAAACGATCACCATCTGCTGGCCATAAACAGCACTACAGCTAAGCCAAAGAAACCCGTTCCCCGCGTCCATCCTCCTCCGAAGGTTTTGTTTGACTTTTTTTTCCACCACATGGAACTAAATAAGTCACCAAACCAGCTCGGACGGGTCCCAGAAACCTTGCACAACCGCAATCACATTAATCAGAAACCCGATCTCAGCGTGAAGGGCGACATAATCCATTTTTTGTGTAAGTTGTCTTAGACATGCACGTGGGTGGACAAGCTGCGTTATGTAGCACCTGGACCATCGGATGTTACGACAGGTCACTGCTGTACTCTAGGAGGTTTCACAAAAAATGCAAATAAGTAAATTAACTGTTCTATGGAAGAATTCTTAGAAAAAGATTCAGATCTCCAATAACCGGACAACTCTGCAGTCCATGTCAGTGTGTGCGTGATGTGACGGTAATCTGTATGTGTGATCTATCTACTCTCTTCTGGTCCTTGGCTTTGTCATGTGACCAGTTATAAGACTCTCCGACTCACATCAAGTGTGGAAAGACAGTCGGTTTCTCGAGTTGTTCCTGTGAGAGTCTGTACGTGAGTCTCACAGCACTGAATGAAGGAAGTGACTTCCAGAACACACGTAACATAATGTCACAGGGTATCGGTCACGTGACCCAGCTGAGGACCGGAAGGCGATGGATAACTCACAAATACAGCCGCCAGTAAGAAGATCACCTTCACTACAATTTACATGATGTATTTTTCTTACAGGACAGAAAATTTCAAAAAAAATTGAGCGCTACAGTAGTAAACCCAGCAGAAGTTTTTTTTAGGAACCCAAAGTGTTGTTTAGTATCCCTAATGTCAGTCCACTATTTTTCTGGACCCAAAATATTAGTCTACCCTTTCTAAGGATTCCAATCATCAGATAGTCCTCTATGGCGTGCTACGGGTCGGGCTGCCACCTTCTTGGTATTCCAGATCTCACTCAACCTTCTTGGATCCCAAGTGTTGGTCTGCCCTCATTCCAAGACCCCACGTCTCACAGTTCTCCCCTTTGGCATCTCCAAGGGTCAGTCCAAGTGTCAGTTTTCTTGATTGACCAATCCCAAGTGTCAGTCTGCCCTCTTTCCGTTATTCTAAGGGTCATCCCTCTTCAAGTGCAACTTTATCCTCTCTCTGGAATCTCAACAATCGGCCAACTCCTAAGTATCAGTCTGCCTTCTTACTGGAATGCCAAGTGTCAGACTGTCCTTTTCTTGGTAATCTAGTCTTCAGACAACCTTCCTTCTGGAATTCCAAGTGTCAGTCTGAGCCTGTCCTGAGACCCCAAGTATCTGGGTCTTCTGACTTTCTGGGATTTATAGCATTGGTTTGTCCAGTTCACCAGTTCCAAGCGTCAATCTGCCATCATTTCATGGTTCCAAGTGTCCGCGTGCCCTCTTTTTAGGGTTCCAAGTGTAACTTTACTTGCTTCCTTCTGGGATCTCAAGAATCTGTATCAGTGCCCTCTTTTTGGAATACCAAGTGTCCGTCTGTCCCTTATCTGTGAGCTTAGAGGTCCATTTAAACGGGGAGGTGACCTGACCGTAACAATCTTCAGTAGCAAATCGATCAACCCTTGTTTACTTGTGTTGTTTGCCCCATACAGTGCATTCTTTTTGGAAGCACATCCCCTGTTTTCTCAAGGTCATATGATGTCAAATGATGACAATGACATAACTCTAAGGATTGCAGGGATTGGTTCAGGAGCCATGGGGGCCCCACTAGGGCCAGATAGACTTCTTTGATCCCCTTTTTGATCTTCTTTGATGATCGTCAGTCTGTGCATTGTAAATGTATTTCCCCTGCTCTCTGGTGCACTGGAGTGAGAAGCTTTATGATACACAGCCTGCCACTGTCAGAAAGGAGAATATTAACCATTCCATGGCAAAAATAGCAGCTGATCAGCATTATATAGTCAAGGAGGGATTCTATAGGGGAGGTTGTGGCACAAAAGGGGGCATCATTACTATGCAGGGGACACTGACAGGGGATGTGAATGATGGGGACCTGCTGTGAAGAGCGAGACTATCTAGTCTTGAATGTCTTACAAGAACCGGCATCTCAATAAGCATGATGGTGAGGTCGGAGCAAACTGCCATGTCTTTGGCGAGCTCCATATCATGACATTTGGGTTCACGAAATAAAACCAATTGGGAAAAGCCACACGTTACTATTGGAAGTAAGAAAAGACATGGCAGAAGCGGCACTCGAGGAGGGTGAGAAATGAAGTCTACAGAAAAGTGCTGGATGAATGTGCTGCTGTGTTATCCTGCAGTGTGGAGGAGGCCCGAGGACAGTCATGGAAAACAAGAGAAAGCAGTATTGTCAGCCCTGATCCCGCACAGCGCCCTGATGTCACTTTACAGGAATGTCATTCTTGCTGGTGTACGGCCATTGACTTTGTGACCTGTGATATTTCATGGGCCAGCAGGGAGGATCACAGCCATGATATAATGTCTCCATTCAATAGGAATTCCAGATGACCCAGCCCAACTGTTAAAGGGACTGTCGCACGATAACAACCCCCTTAAGATTACATACATATGTTGGTGTATACTAAGCCCCACCCATTCATGTAGTGACACTGTGTATATCTACATTTATGATATATTATAGGATTGTATTACGGTATATAATATTTACAGTATATTTGTATATAAATGATGCATTATATGATTGATTGCATTGTATAATATTTATTTTTGTATATAGATGATGTGTTATAGGATTGCATTATGTTGTGTATATAGTTTGTGACCTATTTAATGATGTTTATAGTTGTACATTTATTATGTATTACATGATTGTATTATGTAATGTTTACAGTTGTATATTTATGATGCATTATATGATTGTACAGTATCCTATATTTAGCGTTGTATATAAATGATGAGTTATAGGATTGTATTATGTAATGCACATAGTTTGTGACATGATGTTTATAGCTGTAAATTTATGGTGTATTATAGGAGTGTTTTTATTTGAGCACTGACTGGCGGTGATATTTGTATGGAAAATAACATCACAATAGCATTTGGTGCCAAATTCTCTTACAGGCAGTGGGTGTCACAGTGATGAGGTGGAAGGTGTTGGGTCCCCTGGGGTGCTGCCTGCTATTGGTCTATGGTCATGTGATCCACTGGGGCCAGGAACTGCAGGAGATGCCGGATCCTCAAGGACTCAAATCAGCTCTGCAGTTCAGGTGGTATCAGTTCCAGTTGTAGGGGAAACCAATAAAAAAAATTGAGCAGAAGCGAGAAGTGTAACAAATTTCTTAAATATTTTCTATTGCTTTTGTAGTCATTATTGTCTTTGGCTGAAAAAAACGCTACAAAATCTGCAACAAAAAAAATCTGTGTTTCTACAAAGTGTGGCCTATGTCTTTAATATGCACTATTATTGACCCATGAATGATACTGATGATGTTCCGGCCAAAAGTGAAACACGAAACCATACCTCCCAACTTTTGAAGAGCCGAAAGAGGGACAAACTTCGCTCCGCCCATTTTTATGTTGACTCCGCCCATTCTCATTCATTTTTCATGTGCCCCCACACAGTATAATCTTCCTACAGTCACCTGTAATTTATATGTCCCCCCTCCATCTCTCACAGTTTCATATAACCCCTTTATCTGCCCCCAGTTTCATGTCCCCCCTCCATCTCTGCCCCCAGTTTCATGTCCCCCCTCCATCTCTGCCACCAGATTCATGTCCCCCCGTCTCTGCCCCCAGATTCATGTCTCCCCCCTTCATCTGCCCCAGTGTAATGCCGTTCTCCCCCCCTTCATCTGCCCCAGTGTCATGCTGTTCTCTCCCCCTTCATCTGCCCCAGTGTCATGCTGTTCTCCCCCCCTTCATCTGCCCCAGTGTAATGCCGTTCTCCCCCCCTTCATCTGCCCCAGTGTCATGTCGTTCTCCCCCCCTTCATCTGCCCCAGTGTCATGCCGTTCTCCCCCCTTCATCTGCCCCAGTGTCATGCTGTTCTTCCCCCTTCATCTGCCCCAGTGTAATGCCGTTCTCCCCCCCTTCATCTGCCTCAGTGTAATGCCGTTCTCCCCCCCTTCATCTGCCCCAGTGTAATGCCGTTCTCCCCCCTCCTTCATCTGCCCCACTGTCATGCCGTTCTCCACCACCCCTTCATCTGCCCCAGTGTCATGCTGTTCTCCCTCCCTTCATCTGCCCCAGTGTCATGCTGTTCTCCCCCCCTTCATCTGCCCCACTGTCATGCCGTTCTCCCCCACCCCTTCATCTGCCCCAGTGTCATGCTGTTCTCCCTCCCTTCATCTGCCCCAGTGTCATGCTGTTCTCCCCCCCTTCATCTGCCCCACTGTCATGCCGTTCTCCCCCTCTTCATCTGCCCCAGTGTCATGCCGTTCTCCCCCTCTTCATCTGCCCCAGTGCCATGCCGTTCTCCCCCACCTCATATGCCCCAAGTTTCACGGGCATTACATCGCGCTACACACGCCGAAGCCAGAGCGCAACGGTAAGGGAGGAGCTGAGCTGTGACAGCTCCTGCTTTACCCGCTTATATGTTCAACTCATCGGCGTCCTCCGGATGCCAATGAGTTGAAATCAGGACATACCTCCTGCCGACCAGGACCGCGGAACAGGACACGGAATTCATGAATGTCTTGCAGAAATCGGGACGGTTGGGAGGTATGCAAAGCTTATTGACCCCAATGCAAAATCTGTAATGGAGCCGCTATCTGCTTTGGACCATTTAGAACACTGGAAAACGTGTGAAAGCTGGTTTTATTGACCTAAAGCCTATTTATACATCATCATCATCATCATTATTATTATTATTATAGGTCACAATAATATTATAAATATCTTATGTATCTCTAAACAACTAAAGTTGTTTGCCGCCATGTTTCTGAAGCCCAGCCCTCGCTTCTATACAATCTGTTCCAAAATGGAGACAAGACAGCTTCCTACACTTTGGCCTCTAGCACGTGCATGGTGAACAGGACGTGACGTCATTGAGACGCATGATGCGTTCCATTGATGAGGGCAGAACGCTCCAAACATAGAGCTAAGGACGTCATCAGTAATCGCCAGACCGGATGTGGCTCGTTGTGTGTGGACTGAGCAGGAGGGATGTAAGTTTTATGTTCTTCTTATAGGTGAGTGATATGGCTGCGCTGGGGGGAATATTGTAATGCAGTATGGAGGGTAACGGGTCCACGGACGCAAGGGATTCTGGGATTTGTAGTACTCATACACTAGAACTAATACAGACGTAAGGTGACAGTGTTTCTCAGAGCAGCCAATCAGATCTCTGCTGTCAGTTCTAAACCTGCTGCGGTAAAATGAGAGCTGCAATCTGATTGGTTGCTTAGGGAATGGCTGACACTGCACATCTGCATGGCTTTTGTGTATTGTGAGGCTCTAAATGTGTAAGACACCGCACACCCTGTTTGGCTCCACAGCTGCTACACTGTATGCTGCACCACTACAGCATATTACACCACTCTTTGGTTTGGGTTACGTGGCGACTTTGGCCACGAACACCGCAGTGTTACATTGCAGCAATGCATCTGATTGTCAATGCGGTCGGGTTGTGACACAGGTCGTAATAGAGCGGTGGTGGCCAAAATCCAAACTTGCTGAGAGCAGAACTGTCACCAGCGTAGGCCTCAGTGTGACTGACAGGGGAGATGTCTGAGACGCTGCTACCTGTACCCTGATATTCTGTATCCAGAGTCATTGAGGAGCCTGGGCTTTACTTGGTGTCTCCTGTCCCATCTTTCTCCTTATAGGGGAGTTTGAATCCATTTGCCCAATCTGACTGGTGATGATCGACCTGGTGGTGCGGTCCTTGTCATGACCCCCAGGTCGTTCCTCCTTTCCCAATCTCACAGGTAACCAATGCTGTGTTCACTTCTGTTGGCGCTGCTAAAGATTTCAGTCCTGGTAACCCCAAAGAAGTGAAAGGAGCGCTGGTCACGCAGGAGCACTGGCACCACATTCACAAGGAGGCCTCGTCCCCTGATCACAGATGAGCCCCATCGATGTAAACTCCCCGGACGATCCCTTTAAAGGGGTTTTCTGTTCTCCAGGATAGATCTTCAGTATCCGATCAGTGAGATCTGACACATGGACCCAGCACAGATTTGCTGATCTCTCCGGGCACCAAAAAACTACTGCTATGGATGGAGGCGGAACCAGTTTTCTCCTATTTGAGTAATAGGCACAAAGCTGCTGCTTGCTGATCCCACTGCGATACAGCGGATGTGGCTGCGGCTCTGCCTAGTCCTTGAATGAGATCAGAGCTGCCTCCACCCCGTCCAGGTCAGTAGCTTCAGGTGTCCGGAGGTCGCCGGGTCTGTATGGTCTGTGTGTCAGTAGATTGTAAGCCCTTGTGGGCAGGGCCCTCTATCCCACTGTGCCAGTCAGTCATTGTTAGTATTCGATTGCTTTGTATATTTTGTGTACTGTATGTAAACCCTCAAGTATACAGCGCCATGGGAGTAATATAATAATGTACAGAGCACCATGGAATAATATAATAATGTACAGCACCATGGGATTAATATAATAATGTACAGAGCACCATGGGAGTAATATAATAATGTACAGAGAACCATGGAATAATATAATAATGTACAGAGCACCATGGAAGTAATATAATAATGTACAGAGCACCATGGAATAATATAATAATGTACAGCGCCATGGAAGTAATACAATAATGTACAGCGCCATGGAAGTAATATAATAATGTACAGCACCATGGGATTAATATAATAATGTACAGCACCATGGGATTAATATAATAATGTACAGCACCATGGAAGTAATATAATAATGTACAGCACCATGGGAATAATATAATAATGTACAGAGCACCATGGGATTAATATAATAATGTACAGAGCACCATGGGATTAATATAATAATGTACAGAGCACCATGGGATTAATATAATAATGTACAGCACCATGGAATTACTATAATAATGTACAGAGCGCCATGGGAGTAATATAATAATGTACAGCACCATGGGATTAATATAATAATGTACAGCACCATGGGATTAATATAATAATGTACAGCACCATGGGATTAATATAATAATGTACAGCACCATGGGATTAATCTAATAATGTACAGAGCACCATGGGATTAATATAATAATGTACAGAGCACCATGGGATTAATATAATAATGTACAGCACCATGGGATTAATCTAATAATGTACAGAGCACCATGGGAGTAATATAATAATGTACAGAGCGCCATGGGAATAATATAATAATGTACAGAGCACCATGGAATAATATAATAATGTACAGAGCACCATGGGAATAATATAATAATGTACAGCACCATGGAATTACTATAATAATGTACAGAGCGCCATGGGATTAATATAATAATGTACAGAGCACCATGGGAATAATATAATAATGTACAGCACTATGGGAATAATAATACTATATAAATAAACAATAATAAGAAGAATAATATCCATATTACAAATTCCTGGGACTCAGAAATCCCCTGTAAGACATTCTGTCCCAGCAAAGATAACTTTTCTTCTTCTCCCTCCCTGCAGCCTCCTGTCTCTTCTCACGACATCCAGACCACTTGTGGCCATTGCTGAGAACCATTCCCAATAACCGCAATGGATGGGATAGAAGTGTGGGTGAAGGACCGGCTCCACGATGTCCTGGGAATGAGTGACCGACATGTGGCGCAGTTCCTTATTGGCACCGCCCGGCGAAGTTCAAGTGCCGTAGACTTCATAAGCCGCCTGAATGATACGGGGGCCGTCGATGTGACCGACAAAGTGCGCAGCTTCGCAGAAGAGCTCTGGGGGAAGGTGAGGAGATGACACCACATATAGTCATATAAGAGCTGAAGGCCTTGGATGTGTAAGACGGGGGGAGGCCTTGTACTATTTATTCTCATCTTTCTTGGCCGCCATTTCTGTTGTGGGTTAAGGCTTCTGCTCTCTCCATCCCCCATGCTCTACACTGCACTTCTGCTTGGCTGTGTTGTATAAACCAGTGTCCCTGTGCGGATAATTCAGCCATGCTTACAGTGTGATAATGGAAAGATCTCGCCTGATAATGGATTTTCTCTTCATTCCCTCCTCGTCTCAGCTGCCCCGTAAAGCTGCGGTTGAGCGTCCGGCGAGAGCGGCCGAGAGAGAGGCTTTAGCAATGCAGCAGAAGAACAAATTGTACACCCTGCTGGAAGACAGCGACGAAGACGAGGACAAGGTCACGGGCAAAGATGAGAAGAAGAGGAAAAAGAAACATCTCAGGAAGAGGAAGAAAGAGGAGTCGTCTGACAGTGACAATGATGGAGTGCAGTGAGTATAGTCCATGGGGACCGCCATGTTTGTCTCCGTGGAGGGGAATAGTCACTAATAGAGATGAGCGAGTACTGTTGGGATCAGCCGATCCGAACAGCACGCTCACATAGAAATGAATGGACGTAGCCGGCACGCGGGGGGTTAAGCGGCCGGCCACCGTCAAAGCGGAAGTACCAGGTGCTTCCATTCATTTCTATGGAGCGTCCTGTTCGGATCGGCTGATCCCAACAGTACTCGCTCATCTCTAGTCACTAAGCTTGTATAAGAGCGTCACGTAGATCAGATGAAGGTCTACTCCATGCTCTCTACAAAGTGACCGCATTCATTAAACCGTCTCTTGATCCTACCAGGAATGAGAAGGCGCCATCACCACAGGTCATCTCTGATGATGAGGAAGAGCGAGAGGAGCAGGCCAGGCTGAAGGACCTGGAGGAGCGAGATGCATTTGCAGAGAGGGTAAAGCAGCGCGATAAGGAGAAGACCAGGAACATTGTGGAGCGATCGGATAAGAAGGTGAGACACTGACATGTGGGTGAGCAGAGGTTAAAGGGGTTCTCCCATCTGGGCAAACTACCCCCTATCCACAGGATAAGGGAGACCTTGCAGATCGGTAGGAGTTAGACTACCCAGGCCCGCACCAATTAGGAGAACGGGGGATTTATGTCCCTTGTTCTGAATCGATTAATGGGGGTTGAGACTGCAGGAACTGGGGCTACTAGTTACCCCTAGACACTTGGTTTGGGTGAGGAGAGGTTTGTCTGGAGTTATAGTCCATCATGCACCCTGCCAGTCCATACAATCTCTGTGTGAGTTATAGAAATGGCCGACAGTCAGACGCCATCGATCAGCTTTGCAGCGGAGGATCCATCCAGTCATTAGAACAGCGGACTTGTATCCTATACTTTTCTTCTGCATTTTTTGCTGATGTGAAGGCTGCCATACTCCCTGGTGTCCAGCTCCTGAGTAAGTCCTCCGTCCTGCTAATGCACGTGACGGGGGGTATACAGGGCTGCATTAGTTTGTATATTCTATAGCATTACATCACATATCCCCCTCCTAGAATAAAGGGTCTATTTGGGCCTTTCCCATTCTTGGTGTTCGGCTTATTCTCGCTCTGGATCTGGTATTTTCCAGGAATAGAGCTGAGCTGTAATCCAGACATGGCGGAGAGTAATTCTGTATATATGTGGCAGATGCTGAAGGGCTCCCCCTAGAGGCAGGGTCACAGGCAGGTTATACTGATGTAATATATTGGTCGCATGGTGCCGATACACAGTCCATCACCAGCCGGCTGATACGTTGACTTATACGTTATGTTCTTTCTCTATAGGCTTATGAAGAAGCGCAGAAGAGACTCAAAGTAGCAGAGGAGGACCGTAAGAAAATGGTAAGACTTATGTAGTGCTTAGAGGGGTTGTCAGGTGACGAGTCGATAAGGACATTGCATGGGACCTGTAGGGATCACAGCACTAGCACAAGTGCCACAGCTTCTTCACAGAGCTGATCAGCAGGGGTCCTGGGGTGCCTCTCTAAGACCTATTCTAACCTGCCACAGCTCCTTCTACAATGACCTCAGCACAGGTCACAGAGCATGCCCACAACACTATCCTGTAGAACACAATAGGTCTTCCAATTGCTTTTTCTTATGGATGACCCACCCACAGGATAGATCATTAGTGTCATCTGTCGGGGCTGATACCCAGGACCCACACAGATCTGCCGCTGGCAGCAATTGTAGGACTTCATGTGGGTCCTGAAAACCAATGTAATACCAGAGCAGTAAAATGGTTTGTATGATAGTAGAAAAAGATGGCTGCTTTCTTCCACGAACAGCGCCACCCTTGTCCACAGGTTGTGTGTGGTAAAACAGCTCAATGGACTGATTCTGAACTGCAATATTGGACACAATCTCTACATTAGGGAAAAATAATGTCTCCTTCGTTCTAAGAACAGCCCCCCCCCCCCCCCCCCGGCTATGGGATATGGGTAGGATGGCAGTTTAACCCTTTAGGTTACTTGTACCACCACCACACACGATGGCGCCTTATTTTACCTTCTCTTTTTGTTTGCAGGTTCCAGAGTTGAGGAAGAAATCCCGCAGAGATTATCTCGGAAAGAGAGAGAAGGAAAAGCTGGAGGACCTGGAAGCGGAGATCGCCGATGAGGAGTATTTCTTTGTGGACAGCAAGCTGACCTCGACCGAGAAGAAAGAACTTGAGTACAAGAAGAAAGTCCGAGATCTGGCCAAGGAATACAAGAAAGCCGGAGAGAAGGAGCGCATGGAAAAACACGACCGCTACTTCATGCCGGAGGAGACTAGGAGTAAAGTAAGTCTCAGAAACATAGGAAATATTCTAACCATTGTCTTACCCATAGTAATATCACTCATCGTGTTCTCTCGCCTCCCAGAAAATTCCAGACCGGTACGAGGAACCAGTGACCGAAGAGCGATTCGCTCCGCGGGAAGAACAAAGACGATGGGAGGAGGATCACATCGGAGCGGCTGCGCTGAAGTTTGGAGCTAAAGACGCTCGCGCTCGTGGCCAGAAGGAATATGACTACGTGATGGAGGAGGAGGAGGTCATACAGTTTGTCAGCGCCACACAAATGAAGGGGACTGTGGAGAAGGTAAGGGGGGGTGCATGGTTATGGCGGGGTCAGAGGTCTCCTAATATATTGGTATATTTCACTGACTGAATTTAGGGTCTTTTCCTTCTGTTTGCTGGACTCTGTTAGAGTAAGTTCACACAGGGGTTTTTGCAGGCAAATCCCGCCTCCAGAAACGTTAGCTTTGGTGGGAGTCACTTGCAGATTTTTTTCAAGGGATCCTATCATTGGATACGCTTTTTTTGTCCCTAACACGTAGGAATAGCCGTAAGAAAGGCTTTCCTTCTCCTACCTTTAGATGTCTTCTCCGGGCCACCGTTCTGCAGATATCCCAGTTTTCTTCGGTATGCAAATGAGTTCTCTCGCAGCACTGGGGGCGTGCCCAATGCTGCGAGAGAACTCTCCAGCGCTGCCTCTATCTTCTTCTGGAACGCCCTCTCCTTGTGTCTTCTTCTGTCCTGAGTTTCAATCTTCTAGGTTATGGGCAGAGCCGACTGTGCATGCTCAGGCCACAAGAAAATGGCCGCTTACACCAGCTTACTGTGTAAGCGGCACATTTTCTTGTGGCCCAGGCACGCACAGTCCGCTCTGCCTGAGGCCTAGAAGATTGAAACCCAGGACGGAAGAAAACGCGCAGAGAGGCTGTTCCAGAAGATGGAGGTGGCGCTGTGTTGTTTAAGCGCTGGAGCCCGCCCCCAGTGCTGCAAGAGAACTTATTTGCATATAGAAGAATACCGGGATTTCTACTGAATGTTGGTGCAGAGAAGACATCTAAAGGTAGGAGAAGAATAGCCTTTCTTACAGCTATTCCTACGTGTTAGTGAGAAAAAAAAGCGTATCCAATGATAGGATCCCTTTCAGTTGGAGGGGAATAAAAATGACATGACTTATCTTCAGGTGGATTCTGTCTTGAAAATCACACTGAAGTCAATAGGAGGCAGAAAAAAGGCGAGTGGTTTTTAATGTGGTGTTTGCACAAAAAAACATTCTAAAACTGCTGCAAAAACTGCCGCAAAAACTGCCAATGTTCTCTCTCAAAGAAGGCGGGGTCAAGCGTTGTCTCTAAGCCAATCGGGTGTCATCATCTCCTTTCCCCTTGACAAATAAGCTGGAACTTAAAGTTTAACCTTAAATTTCCAGGATGAATAACAGAGGAATTACACAGACGCTCCAGAATTGTTATGGAGAATTTAAGGGCTTACTAAAACGAGCCTGTCAGGAGAGCGCACGGAGGAGGGTGTGGCTTAAAGGGATTCTACCATTAAAACCTCTTTTTGTAGATAAGACGTCGGAATAGTCTTTAGAAAGGCTATTCGTCTCTTACCTTTACATGTGATCTCCGCCGCGCCGTTCCTTAGAAATACCGGGTTTTACCGGTATGCAAATGAGTTCTCTGGCAGCGATGGGGGCGGGCCCACTGCTGCTCGAGAACACGATTCTGCGATGCCTCTATCTTCGGCTGGATCCTCCCCTTCCTCCTGCGTCACCTCCGACGCCTGCGCAGTTGGCTCTGCCAATAAGACACTAGTAGAGCCGACTGCGCATGCCGGCTGGCGGCCATTTTTGGGAGGCCGCTCTTGCTCTTGTAGTTCAATGCAGGAGCGGCTTCCCAAAAATGGCCGCCAGCCGGCATTCACACTCGGCTCTGCTAGTGTCTTATTGGCAGAGCCAACTGCGCAGGCGTCGGAGGTGACGCAGGAGGAAGGGGAGGATCCAGCCGAAGAGAGAGGCGTCACAGGATCGTGTTCTCAAGCAGCAGTGGGGACGCCCCTATCGCATTTTCAGCGCTGAGGCCCGCCCCCATCGCTGCTAGATAACTAATTTGCATACCGGTAAAAACTAGTATTTCTAAGGAACGGCGCGGCAGAGATCGCATCTAAAGGTAAGAGACGAATAAAGTCTATCCCGACGTCTTATCCACAAAAAAAGAGGTTTTAATGGTAGAATCCCTTTAATGAAGCTGGAACGTTGGACATTGTTTTATATCGGTGACATAGAAGTAGCGACGTTCACCTTCCTATACTTTGCGCCTGTTATTATTAGTATCTGCGATTTCTCTCCTCAGGAGGACGAGAGCGCCAAGCAGATGTCCGAGCTGGAGAAGAAGCAGCTGTCCATCCAGGAGGTGAGGCGCAGTCTGCCCGTCTTCCCCTACCGCTCAGATCTTCTCCAGGCTATTTCGGAGCATCAGATCCTCATCATCGAAGGAGAGACCGGTTCTGGCAAGACAACTCAGATCCCCCAGTACCTGCACGAGGAGGTGAGTGGCTGCATGCCCGGCGTCCTTCTATCCCTCATAGATCCTGCAGTGACCCCATTAATGACCCCCCCCCCTCCTGTTTCTCTCGCCTGTTTAGGGTTACACTCAGAAAGGAATGAAAATCGGGTGCACTCAGCCTCGAAGAGTGGCCGCCATGAGTGTAGCCGCTCGTGTCGCTCAGGAAATGGCAGTGAAATTGGGCAATGAGGTAAGTCGCTATTGTGTTAGTGTCTGTAACAGATCAAAAAAACTGAAACTAAACCCTTAGGATAGATCAGTTGAAGATCAGCGGGGTTCTGACCCCTGAGTCCCCCGCAGATCAGCTGCTAGAAGCGGTAGCTCTACTTCCAATCCACTAGCCATGTGATGTCACTGTCATCAGTCACATGGCCTGTTCACGGCTCAGTCTCATTCAGGTGAATAGGGCTAAGCTGCAGTACCAAGCACAACCACTATACAAATGTATGGCGCTATGCTCTCACAAACGGGTCATCAGCGGGGGATCCAAGATGTCAGACCCCCACCAACCTTTAATTGATGACCTATCAAAAAGCTTAGGAAACCCCTTTAATGGGGTCCCTGACTATCAGCTGTCCTGCTGTAGCACCATCCGTAATAAGCTATATTCTGTGGAGAAAGCCTAGCAGCAGGTATTCTGTTTTCCTGCAGTGCCCCCGCAGGAGAAATGAAGTATTACACCATTGTCATTGATATTCTCTTCTCCCAGGTCGGATACAGCATTCGGTTTGAGGACTGCACGTCCGAGCGCACGGTCCTGAAGTACATGACGGACGGGATGCTGCTGCGTGAATTCCTCACCGAGCCAGACTTGGCCAGTTACAGGTAAGACCTCTCCATCCTCTCCATGGCCTGAGCTGTTCTCCTCCTCCACCCTCTGGATCGATTACTAATCCTGAGTTAACCCTTCACATGGCTTCTTTCAGTGTGATCATTATAGACGAGGCTCACGAGCGGACCCTGCACACAGACGTGCTCTTTGGCCTTATTAAAGACATTGCCCGTTTCCGTCCAGACCTCAAGGTCCTGGTGTCCAGCGCTACCCTCAACACCGAGCGGTTTTCTTCTTTCTTCGATGACGCTCCCATTTTCCGAATCCCTGGCCGACGGTATCCTGTAGATATTTACTACACCAAGGTGCGTAGCTGTAGATGATGGGTTAAAGTGTCTCTCTGAGTCTCGATATTGAAGGTTTATCCATAGGATCGGTCTCAGTATTCGGTGGGGATCTAACACCCAGCACCCCCACTGATCAGCATATCTCCTACATGTGAAGCCTACCTGATGGACTTGGTGGGATTATGGATTAAAAGGGCCTATCTAGGTCTCTGCTTCTGGTCTATCTTTAGAACCGGTCATCATTATTGCATCAGTGGAGGTCTGACACCCGGCACCCTTACAGATCAGCTGTTCACGCTGTATAGAACTGGAAGTAGATGGCTCTGTACACTGTGTATTGGCCGTGCCACGCTATTTCAGGTCAGAAATGGAGATTCTGTGGTTTCAAGGAAAACCAAGCACAGCGCCATACATTATATAGTGGCTGTTCTTGGTATTGCGACTCAGCCCTATTTACTTAAATGGGACTGAGCTGCAAACAGGCCATGTGACATCACCTGACCTATGAAGAGGTGCTTGGGTGCTGATCCTGCAGGGTCCTGGGTGTTGGATATCAGCTGATCTGTGGGTGACCTAATCCTGGAGAATCCCTTTAACTTATTGTATTGTATGTCTTCTCCAGGCACCAGAGGCTGATTACTTGGAGGCGTGCGTGGTGTCTGTCCTACAGATTCACGTCACACAACCAACTGGAGACGTCTTGGTCTTCTTGACTGGTCAGGTATGTACCGATCACGGGGTTGTGGGGTGTCCATGTGTTGCAGTTCACTTCAGCATCGAATACATAAAATCAGCTCGTGACGTGACTAATAAATCTATGTATTGTCTTAATTAATATTGTTATTCCTACTTGTGAACACCAGAGGGCAGTAACAATACACCCCTTATGTAGCTACATATTATAACTGATGGTGGTTCTACTCCCTGCCGTCCCTGTGTCGCAGGAGGAGATCGAGGCCTGCTGTGAGATGTTACAGGAGCGCTGCCGTAGGTTGGGCTCTAAGATCGCAGAGATGATGATTTTACCGATCTACGCCAACCTACCGTCCGACATGCAGGCCAAAATATTTGAGCCAACTCCGCCCGGAGCAAGAAAGGTATGAGGAAGAATCGGCTTACGGTTTTGATAGGGGAAGAACGGGGTCGTCCATTATTTCTATTGAATGTGGCCGCTTTTATCGTTACTTCTCCTTACTAAGGTCGTCGTTGCCACCAACATTGCCGAGACGTCGCTGACCATCGATGGGATCATTTACGTCATTGACCCCGGGTTCTGCAAGCAGAAGAGTTACAACGCCCGTACCGGAATGGAGTCGCTCATTGTCACCCCCTGCTCAAAGGTGACTCCTCTCGTTGCTCTTCCTGGTATTTTCTATGGTGTTTTTTTCTTAAAGGGGTTTTCCAGGGAAATTGAAGAAGGGTGGAATAAAATGTAAAAGCAATAATTACCTCCCGCAGGTCCTCCATTGCATCTGGTGCAGGCACTGGCCAGGGTGAAAGTGACGCAGCACAGGTGACCATTGCAGCCAATCACAAGCGTCAGCAGTCACATGTTGGGTACTGATGACATCACTGCTAATATGTCACTGGTACCCAACGTGTGGCTGCAATGGTCAGCCAAAGCCAGTTAATATCCGGCCTATCCAGTGCCAGCATGGAAGAGAACAGGGACCCAAAAATGAAACCGAGGATCAGGGGTAGATAATGTTTCAGTTTTCATGGAAAACCCCTTTAAGCAGACACAAGGCGACTCCTGGTCATCCCAAATACTTGAAAGAACAAAAATACAGATGGGCAGCCAATAGTAGTACAGCTCTCAGACGGACACTTTAGCCCCTTGTATACATCATTGATGAGGAGAACGCCTATGTTCTACATTTCCAGGAGGAATAACAGAGGGACAATACAATGCAAGTTTGCAAGAAAAGGTTCACGTGTCGGTCTCAATCACTGTACCTTACCTATGCCATATGTGATAGTAACAGGGTCTGTCTGGCCTTTTCACCTCCAGGCATCAGCCAACCAGAGAGCAGGGAGAGCCGGCCGTGTGGCTGCAGGAAAGTGCTTCCGACTATATACAGCCTGGGCGTACAAGAACGAGATGGAGGACACGACCGTACCAGAAATCCAGAGAACTAACCTGGGAAACGTGGTTCTGCTGCTGAAGAGTTTAGGTGAGTGGCGGCAGGGGCACAGGACCCTGTAGGAGGAGGATGGGGTGGGACAAGCTTGCATAAAATTTTGCAACTAATTCCTTACCAATCTCATGATCTTTACTTGCTGTATGTTTATTTGGAGACAGAAAACCTATCCTGATACAGTCCTGCTCACGTAGCTGAAGTTTGTCACAGTGTATCCGTGTATGTCATCTCCTGCACATGCTGATACACTGTGACAAACTGCAGCTGTAGACTGAGCCCAGGACAAGATCCTGAAGCCGGAACACAAAGGGGGAATTTACTGACCCGTTTACACCCATCTTTTCCATATGTATGGGTATAAATGTGGCACATCTTGGGCTCATGGCCCTTCCTTGAAGATGTGATACCTTGTTCCTTCTGCATGCTGGGCGCCAAAGTAGGTGCAGAGGGTCAGAGATCAAGGTGGACCAGGGCAGGGGACAACAAGTTTACTATAACTCACACGAGAGAACTGACATGTGCCTGAAATGTACGCCAGCTCCTGACTAGCTTAGATATAAAGTCTGGTGCACGGGGGTCCTGGAGCCTCTTAATAATTCAGGCACCTCTCACACTAGCCGGGGACTTGCTTAAGACAGAACACGCATACAGAACACCAGTGACAATAAATGATGGCGTATCGGTATATAGAGGGAGTCCAGAGTGGAGGACTACAGTGAAAAGCAGCTCCTGTTCTGGAGGACTCACCATGTCCATACTGTATAGAGTTGTAGTGTAATACCACATCTGTCCTATAGTGGTCACTGCAGCAAATATGTGCAGCTGAGTAATAGAAAGTGGCAAATAAGTGAAGACTCCGACACTTCTATTCTAGATTTTGTCATCTTCGCCTGAATTATGGATTTTTGGTTTTAAAGGGGTTGTCCCATCTCAAGGATCACAGGCGAGTTGGGAATACCCCTTTAAGCATTCTACACAACAAGGTTGTCACACACAGATGTAATGGGCCGTATTCACAGACTGGTCCCACCATTCCTCTCCTCTCCTTTACCTTCATGCAGTCAGATTTTCTTGTTCTCATTCCCAGGTATCAATGACCTCATACATTTTGACTTCATGGACCCCCCACCCCATGAGACGCTGGTTCTGGCGCTGGAGCAGTTGTACGCCCTGGGGGCCCTTAACCATCTAGGGGAGCTTACCAAGGTAGGCGTTGAGGGTATTGATGGTATAGAAAGTCTTCTCCGTCCATTCCTCTGCTGTAGATGATGTTTCTCCTTGCCTTCCGCAGCTCGGGAGGAGAATGGCTGAGCTCCCCGTGGACCCCATGTTGTCCAAGATGATTCTGGCATCTGAGAAGTGAGTGGCATTATCTGCATGGGCATGGACGCCGCTGTCTCTTCAGTCAGTCACCTTACAAGTATTTCTTCCTCTTCTTTCTAGGTACGGCTGTGCTGAGCAGATTCTGACCATCGCCGCCATGTTGTCTGTAAATAATGCAATCTTCTATCGACCGAAAGACAAGCTGGTTCATGCGGACACGGCACGTGCCAACTTTACTGTGCCCGGGGGAGACCACATGGTGCTGCTGAATGTATACACACAGGTAAAGATATGAACGTTAATATATAGGTAGAAAAACATGGCTGCTTCCTGCCATAAAGCACCACACATGTCCAGTGCTTGTATCTGGTATTACAAGTCTGTCACCCTCTATTATAGCTGACTTGCAATACCAGACTCAACCTATGGACAAGTGTGGCACTGTTTTATGACATCACAAACTGGAATTGCCCTTTAATGTATTCTCGAATGGCTTGTCAAGGTTTGGAAATCCCAATTTCAGGTCCCCTATGAGGCAATGTAAGTTACTAGCAGGGTCCGATATTCAGGATCATCTATTAGCGCAAATGCAAAGACTATCCGTCATTCTTGCACGTCTTGAGTCATGCTATCTTGTTGTCTTCTCCAGTGGGTGGAGACGGGTCACTCTCTGCAGTGGTGTTATGAGAACTTCATTCAGGCCCGTTCCCTCCGCCGCGCCCGCGATGTCCGAGAGCAGCTCGAAGGACTCATGTCAAGGATAGAAATTGAGTTGACGTCCTGCGAAGATGACACAGTGCCAATACGCAAGGTACGGCCCAATCACTCTCTAATACCTAGTGCAGGACCTGAGGGGGCGAAGCATGATACAGGGATTTAAAGGGGTTTTCCATCCCAAAGTCTATTTTTTTTTTATACTGATGACCTCTCCTGTGGACCAGCTGACTATATCTTATGTCTTCTTACCTATCAGGCAGTCACGGCCGGGTATTTCTACCACACCGCCAGGCTGACCCGCAGTGGGTACAAGACAGTGAAACAGCAGCAGTCGGTCTTCATCCACCCAAACAGCAGCCTACACGAGGAGCAGCCCCGCTGGGTCATATACCACGAGCTGGTCTTCACCACCAAGGAGTTCATGAGACAGGTCAGATATGATGGCACCAATATGGGACTGTCTGTATGCCTTAGGGGTCAGGTCACCGTCCACTTACAGTCAGGAGGTTAATGTTCTGCCATAGCGATAACAATTCATATAAATGCTAAGATGTTATTGTACCAAAACAAAGTACAACCCCTGCCGCAAAACACGAGACCTCATACAGCTACATTGCATCAAAAAAAGTTGTCAACTGAGAAGGATCTAAAAATTGTTCTAGTTTTAAAGATGTTTTTGGTCCTTTCCAGATGTCATAAGTATATGATCTGACCCCCAGACCCTGCACATATCCGCTGCTCTGACAACCTCCAGGCCTGGAAATCGGGGCAGTGTTTGTAGGTTGCTCCTATTCAATTCCAGGGAACCACCCTGCTATATAGTGTATGGGGCGGCCTGTACCCGCTCCTGATCTGTGCGGGGGTGCAGTTGTCGGACCTCCTGTAGATAGGTCATTGTATGAAAACGCCATTTACCTGCAGCCGCCTGATACTACCGTCACACGGCTGCCTGCTCCATGTACAACGCTGGAAATATTCCGTGTCCTATGTAGTTGTTGTTAGTAACTTGCTTGTACTTTATTCCGTCTCTAACCTGCGCTCGGTACCCCTGCAGATCATTGAAATTGACAGCGCCTGGCTCCTCGAGGTGGCGCCACATTACTACAAGTCCCGAGAACTGGAAGACGCCAGCAGTAAAAAGATGCCCAAACAAGCAGGAAAGAGCAAAGATGAGCTTGGCTGAACGGCGGCCATGTCTTCACTCTAGGACTCAGGTAAGATCAATCTATTACTAGGTCGCTGTATATTCCACATGGGGCATATACACTGTATACGGCTACCTGACTGCCATCTCTTGTATCTTCCTCCACAGGATGAAGGGCTGGAGCAGGAGATTCCCGTCAGCCTGTTATTGGAGTATATATATATCTGTACAGCTCGTGTATATAAAAGTTTGCATTTTGGATACAAATCGTGTTTGTCACTCGTATTGATAGGATCGCGTTGATGGCTTCCGTGCAGTAAGATTAGTCCCGTCCTACTCTGCAAGGTTCGGTTCACACTACCCATGATCCTCAGCCTGCATACCAGCTACTCTTCCCATCAAAATAGACGCCACAATGGATTCCCCTCACACCTCATTACAGACGCCATTTGTGCCTCGCTGATCCAGCACAGCCATAACAATTTCTGCTATAGTGGCAACCATGAGAGCAGCGTGCACAAAGCCTAAGCCAGACTGACAGATCATGTTCCTAGGCTTATTAATTCATGATCTATCAGGAGTCCAATGCCCAGGACCCTCCGCAATCAGCAGAAAACCAAGCACAGCGCCATACATCATATAGTGGCTGGACTTGGTATTGCAGCTTGAATGGGACTGAACTGTGAGCGTTAGCAGGTCATCCCGTGGCCGGTGAAGTGGAGGCCACACAAGGATCCCAGTGTCCTTATCCTAAGGATAGGTCATCAATTATAAATTCAGGAAAAACTGTGTTAGATTGCACAGCAGAATCTGGCACCGATTTTGATTTGGAATCAGCACCTCCGATTCCTCTTTTGCTGAACATACCCTTTAACTCCTGCTTGTGTGACTCCCCCTACACTGAACACATCACACGTAGAGATGAGCGAACATGCTCCCATAGAAATGAATGGACGTAGTCACGCGGGGGTTAAGGGGCCGGCCGCCAGCAAAGTCTGCGTGTCGGCCACTTCCATTAATTTCTATGGGAGCGTGCTATTCGAAACGGCTGTTTCGAATAGTGTTCGCTCATCTCTAATCACACGTACTTTCCTCTTATCTTCACTGTACCCTGTCTTGGTAAGGATTGTGTTTCACATGCTGGGCAGTAGATAGAATGACATACTGTGTTGTGTGTCAGTAATTCCAGCGTTATATCATACACACAGTGTTAGAGACAATTGGGGAGATTTACACGGTACGTGAGCCAATGTTTTGGTGCAAATGAAACAAATGCTGGCATGTTTAGTTTTGTTGATCTTTCCGAAATCTGAGAGCGTAATCATGGGAACTGTAATCCTTCGGATTGCTCATCCCACCTACGGCAAGTCCTAGCTGCATCCTAACAACGTGAGCCCAGAAATGGATCAGTTATAGTTACTTCTGACAACTTCTGGAGAGTTTTCCCAGAGATTTAGGTACTTTCCTGTATTTTAGAACCTTGCAATTTACATTGGTGCTTTGTAATACTGCAGTTCGTCTAAAGAGCTGACACTCTAAAAGGGGTTGTCAAAGTATGGACATGTATCTCCTATCCTGTGGGTAGGCAATAAGTGTCACATCACAGAGTTCAACCCCCTGCGGTCTCGTGTGACTGGCATATTACAGGGACTCCATTAGTTGCACCCGCTGTCATTCTAACCAGACCTATCACTTTATTCAATGTCACATACAGAAAATATAAAAGACACCCAGCGTTAACCACGTCATTGCCTTCTCACTGCTCCCCCCTCATCTGCTTCCAGTACGGCTTGTACAGCTTCTGTAACCGCGCCACGTCTTTTTCGGATGGCTCTTGCCACTCGTACCAGGAATACCAGGGACCTGCTGGGACCGGAGGGGTTTGTGCCACCGCACCGTGGTCCCGAGAGTAGTCTCCGAAGGTTATGTCCTTATGCTGGATTACTACTGGGAGGAAACCTACAAATGGGAAGAGAAACGATAGTCAATGGGCATTTATTTAGAATTTTTGGGACCACCACCATTACAAGAATGAGGGACTAATATCGATGACCTATCAGTTTAGAGGGGTTTAATACCTGGGGGCCCCCACAGTACCACTGCCTATCAGTCATGTGGCCCATATATGGCTCAGTCTCATTCAGAGGAGGAGCCAAACTGCAATTCCAAGCGCGGACACTATACAAGGAAGGCGCTGCAACGCTCCGACACCTACAACCTTGTCAAACGGCTGATTGTCGACAGTGTTGGACTCCTAAAGATCTGATATTTAGCCCCATAAATCCCCTTTGAACTATTCACAGGCCCCTATCCGCACAACAGAGGCCAGAAAGTGCTTTCCCAAGATGAATATTTTGTGCGCTATGGAACGTGTTGGAGCTATAAGAGAATAAACATTTCCTATATCTAGAAATCATTTCGGAGGGGCCGGGTCCTCTCACCATGATCCTGAGCCTCAGTGATGGCCTGCACCAGACGCTTGTATTGCTTCATGCACACACCTAGGACATAAATACATGAATTAGCTGGATAGGCGGATTCCCACGCCCTGAGTCACGCTGAGTAGTCAGTGACAAACCTGTTCTGGTAGGGTCATAGATGGCTCCGGTGTGCGGACAGATGAACTGCTGCAGCAACTTCACATTCTGCAGGAACATAATAAACCCTATAGTCACTGGGCCAGTGTGGGAGAATCTGACATAGTTAAAGAGACGGGTCACACAATAGTCGCCGCACCCATAAGAGCCGACTCACCCGGTAATCCACGCCGAGATTCTGGTCCCGGCAGATAGGGCAGGGATTCCCACAAACTTTATCTCCTCGCTGTAACATAAGACAAAATAGTTACTGCAGGATCATTGAATGAGGCGCAATACCAGACATCACCAGTACAAAAGAGGGGGCGCTGTTAACATCAGGCATCATGGCAGTGGGTGCGGCGAGTAGTTTCTCTACCGCCAGGCCTCTCATGTCCGTTCATGACCCCAGCCTCTGCTCCCATTGTGCTGAAGCGTGTTGGACGGCTTCCTTACGACTCCATACTAATTAATGGGGCTTTTCCTTCTTACCCTGAGCGCACACAGCACCCCCGCTCCTTCCAGACTAATTTTCTAACCTATCAATCTATTAAGGCGCTATACCTGGGGGCGCTGAGGCTGGGGTCTCGCACTCGCACTACTTCATGGCTACAGAAGCTTCTGCTCTGGATGCAAAGTACACCAAGGCCTCGCTCTACTCTTTACTCCAACCGTCTGTGTGAACTAGGCACGGCGCTTCCCCCATATGTGCTAAAATGGGAGGAAGAACTTCAAATGTCCCTCACACCCAAAGAAATATTCTCTGTCCTCAAGCGCTCCTTGGCCCTAGTTCTAAAGGTGTACGCTTGCAAGAGTCGAGCTTTAAGTTGGTCATCAAATGGTATAAAACGCCCATCGTAATCCATAAGTTCTATCCTGAGGCTTCCCCTTTGCGTTGGCGCTGCCATAAGGCCCCCAGGCTCCGATCTGCATATTTGGTGGGAATGCCAAACTATATCCCCCTTCTGGTTGCTCATTCAGTGGGTTTTGAACCAGGTTTGCGGACTCTCTAAACCTCTGACCCCTGTAGGCATATTTTTTGAATTTGTGGCCCCATCCTCTCCCCCGGTCTCCCAAGCGACTCTGGCTTCAACTTTTACCTATCGCCAAGTCTTTGATCCCCTTATACTTGGCATCCCAATATCCCTCTACAGTATCTCACTTTCTACGGAAAGATTCTCAAGTATACGCCGGTATGGAGGAGCTTTAACACTTTGCACTCATCAGAAGTTCAGCTCTATGTTGGCGCCCTGGTATACGTACTCTAGTGACCCTACCTGGGCACCCCTGTGGGAACCCCCTGGTTAATTATCATACTCTTTGAGACCCTGTAAATCAGAACAGGTTCAGGAGTCCTAGCAAAGCCAATGTAATGTTCCCCTGCTGAGAATGCTTAAGTAGGTAGCCAGGAGATAGCGATGACTCTTCTACGAGAGTCCCTTCACATCTGAAATCTTACTTAAACAACAGCTATATGAATGAGAGGTGTGACCCCGCTCCACCCCCTGGGGCAGGGACAGCACGCCTCTCATAAATACAGCTGACTAATACTGGTAACTATACAGCCAGACCCAGGAAAGCTGGATCATTTCCTCCATGTATCTGCAGCAAATCCTGTATATTGCACCTTCACTTCCAGACTTGCCATAGATTTCCCCTATGTATTACAATGCATACTGTCCTCACATGTGCAATACTATGAGCATGCTGCAGATACGTCGCCTGGCAAAGTGCAATATATGCAGGGACTCCAGTGACGGCCTTGACAACCCTGTTCCCATATCTCCCCGGACCCCTGTCCTGTGGGGGTTATCTGCTCCTGAGTCACAGGACTAGTCTATAGGTGCTCCTATACATCAATAGCACTTCTATTCCTATAACTACTGACCACACATCCATTCAATCCTCCCAAAGACTTACAATGCAGGTTTTTCGGGTTTTCTGCGGTGGGATCGATCCCTTGTGGTTTCTTCTGTAGTCGGCCCAGACATTTCTCTGTCCATAACGCTCCAAGTACTCTGCAGAGGGGAAATGATAACATGTAAGGACACGCATGTGCTGTCAACTCCGTGTATATCCGCTCAGTCAGCCAGTATATCACCCCGGCAGAGAATTACAACACATGAGAACCCGCACTGAAGGTGCATTCACACTGCGAAGTGAAAACTGCGCTGGAGAAAAAAACTGCAGGTGAAAATAAGTGTGTATGGTGATTAAAATAAAGAAATGCACCAAAAACTGCACCGTGTAAATACATCCTCAAATAAACACCTCCCCCAGCCTCTCCCAACCAGATACAGCTGATAACAGAGAGCAATGGCTTACCTTCACTGCTCAGATACTCCCAGGGATGCTCCTTATAACGAGAGGCCACATCAAACTCCTCAGGGGGGCTACAGAGGGAGCGGACCCCAAGGGGCAGTGCTGATGCCGGGGTCTACAAGGAGAACACACAGTATTATGGGGTACAGTACAGACATACACCTCTATATCCCGGGTATATAGTGAGGACACACAGTATTATGGGGTACAGTACAGACATACACCTCTATATCCCGGGTATGTAGGGAGGACACACAGTATTATGGGGTACAGTACAGACATACACCTCTATATCCCGGGTATGAGGGGAGGACACACAGTATTATGGGGTACAGTACAGACATACACCTCTATATCCCGGGTATGTAGGGAGGACACACAGTATTATGGGGTACAGTACAGACATACACCTCTATATCCCGGGTATGTAGGGAGGACACACAGTATTATGGGGTACAGTACAGACATACACCTCTATATCCCGGGTATGAGGGGAGGACACAGTATTATGGGGTACAGTACAGACATACACCTCTATATCCCGGGTATGAGGGGAGGACACACAGTATTATGGGGTACAGTACAGACATACACCTCTATATCCCGGGTATGAGGGGAGGACACAGTATTATGGGGTACAGTACAGACATACACCTCTATATCCCGGGTATGAGGGGAGGACACACAGTATTATGGGGTACAGTACAGACATACACCTCTATATCCCGGGTATGTAGGGAGGACACACAGTATTATGGGGTACAGTACAGACATACACCTCTATATCCCGGGTATGAGGAGAGGACACACAGTATTATGGGGTACAGTACAGACATACACCTCTATATCCCGGGTATGAGGGGAGGACGCACAGTATTATGGTGTACAGTACAGTCATACACCTCTATATCCCGGGTATGAGGAGAGGACACACAGTATTATGGGGTACAGTACAGTCATACACCTCTATATCCCGGGTATGAGGAGAGGACACACAGTATTATGGGGTACAGTACAGACATACACCTCTATATCCCGGGTATGTAGGGAGGACACACAGTATTATGGGGTACAGTACAGACATACACCTCTATATCCCGGGTATGAGGAGAGGGCACACAGTATTATGGGGTACAGTACAGCCATACACCTCTATATCCCGGGTATGAGGGGAGGACACAGTATTATGGGGTACAGTACAGACATACACCTCTATATCCCGGGTATGAGGGGAGGGCACACAGTATTATGGGGTACAGTACAGACATACACCTCTATATCCCGGGTATGAGGGGAGGACACACAGTATTATGGGGTACAGTACAGACATACACCTCTATATCCCGGGTATGAGGGGAGGGCACACAGTATTATGGGGTACAGTACAGACATACACCTCTATATCCCGGGTATGAGGGGAGGGCACACAGTATTATGGGGTACAGTACAGTCATACACCTCTATATCCCGGGTATGAGGAGAGGACACACAGTATTATGGGGTACAGTACAGACATACACCTCTATATCCCGGGTATGAGGGGAGGACACACAGTATTATGGGGTACAGTACAGACATACACCTCTATATCCCGGGTATATAGTGAGGACACACAGTATTATGGGGTACAGTACAGACATACCTCTATATCCCGGGTATGAGGGGAGGACACACAGTATTATGGGGTACAGTACAGACATACACCTCTATATCCCGGGTATGAGGGAGGACACACAGTATTATGGGGTACAGTACAGACATACACCTCTATATCCCGGGTATATAGTGAGGACACACAGTATTATGGGGTACAGTACAGACATACACCTCTATATCCCGGGTATGAGGGGAGGACACAGTATTATGGGGTACAGTACAGACATACACCTCTATATCCCGGGTATGAGGGGAGGACACAGTATTATGGGGTACAGTACAGACATACACCTCTATATCCCGGGTATGTAGGGAGGACACACAGTATTATGGGGTACAGTACAGACATACACCTCTATATCCCGGGTATGTAGGGAGGACACACAGTATTATGGGGTACAGTACAGACATACACCTCTATATCCCGGGTATATAGTGAGGACACACAGTATTATGGGGTACAGTACAGACATACACCTCTATATCCCGGGTATGAGGGGAGGACACACAGTATTATGGGGTACAGTACAGACATACACCTCTATATCCCGGGTATGAGGGGAGGGCACACAGTATTATGGGGTACAGTACAGACATACACCTCTATATCCCGGGTATGAGGGGAGGACACACAGTATTATGGGGTACAGTACAGACATACACCTCTATATCCCGGGTATGAGGGAGGACACACAGTATTATGGGGTACAGTACAGACATACACCTCTATATCCCGGGTATATAGTGAGGACACACAGTATTATGGGGTACAGTACAGACATACACCTCTATATCCCGGGTATGAGGGGAGGACACACAGTATTATGGGGTACAGTACAGACATACACCTCTATATCCCGGGTATGAGGGGAGGACACAGTATTATGGGGTACAGTACAGACATACACCTCTATATCCCGGGTATGTAGGGAGGACACACAGTATTATGGGGTACAGTACAGACATACACCTCTATATCCCGGGTATGTAGGGAGGACACACAGTATTATGGGGTACAGTACAGACATACACCTCTATATCCCGGGTATATAGTGAGGACACACAGTATTATGGGGTACAGTACAGACATACACCTCTATATCCCGGGTATGAGGGAGGACACACAGTATTATGGGGTACAGTACAGACATACACCTCTATATCCCGGGTATGAGGGAGGACACACAGTATTATGGGGTACAGTACAGTCATACACCTCTATATCCCGGGTATGAGGGGAGGACACACAGTATTATGGGGTACAGTACAGACATACACCTCTATATCCCGGGTATGAGGGGAGGACACACAGTATTATGGGGTACAGTACAGACATACACCTCTATATCCCGGGTATGTAGGGAGGACACACAGTATTATGGGGTACAGTACAGACATACACCTCTATATCCCGGGTATGAGGGGAGGACACACAGTATTATGGGGTACAGTACAGACATACACCTCTATATGCCGGGTATGAGGGGAGGACACACAGTATTATGGGGTACAGTACAGACATACACCTCTATATCCCGGGTATGTAGGGAGGACACACAGTATTATGGGGTACAGTACAGACATACACCTCTATATCCCGGGTATGAGGGGAGGACACACAGTATTATGGGGTACAGTACAGTCATACACCTCTATATCCCGGGTATGAGGAGAGGACACACAGTATTATGGGGTACAGTACAGACATACACCTCTATATCCCGGGTATGAGGGGAGGACACACAGTATTATGGGGTACAGTACAGACATACACCTCTATATCCCGGGTATGAGGGAGGACACACAGTATTATGGGGTACAGTACAGACATACACCTCTATATCCCGGGTATGAGGGGAGGACACACAGTATTATGGGGTACAGTACAGACATACACCTCTATATCCCGGGTATGAGGGGAGGACACACAGTATTATGGGGTACAGTACAGACATACACCTCTATATCCCGGGTATGAGGGAGGACACACAGTATTATGGGGTACAGTACAGACATACACCTCTATATCCCGGGTATGAGGGGAGGACACACAGTATTATGGGGTACAGTGCAGACATACACCTCTATATCCCCGGTATGTAGGGAGGACACACAGTATTATGGGGTACAGTACAGACATACACCTCTATATCCCGGGTATGTAGGGAGGACACACAGTATTATGGGGTACAGTACAGACATACACCTCTATATCCCGGGTATGAGGGGAGGGCACACAGTATTATGGGGTACAGTACAGACATACACCTCTATATCCCGGGTATGAGGAGAGGACACACAGTATTATGGGGTACAGTACAGACATACACCTCTATATCCCGGGTATGTAGGGAGGACACACAGTATTATGGGGTACAGTACAGACATACTCCTCTATATCCCGGGTATGTAGGGAGGACACACAGTATTATGGGGTACAGTACAGACATACACCTCTATATCCCGGGTATGAGGGGAGGACACACAGTATTATGGGGTACAGTACAGACATACACCTCTATATCCCGGGTATGAGGAGAGGACACACAGTATTATGGGGTACAGTACAGACATACACCTCTATATCCCGGGTATGAGGGGAGGACACACAGTATTATGGGGTACAGTACAGACATACACCTCTATATCCCGGGTATGAGGGGAGGACACACAGTATTATGGGGTACAGTACAGACATACACCTCTATATCCCGGGTATGTAGGGAGGACACACAGTATTATGGGGTACAGTACAGACATACACCTCTATATCCCGGGTATGTAGGGAGGACACACAGTATTATGGGGTACAGTACAGACATACACCTCTATATCCCGGGTATGTAGGGAGGACACACAGTATTATGGGGTACAGTACAGTCATACACCTCTATATCCCGGGTATGAGGGGAGGACACACAGTATTATGGGGTACAGTACAGACATACACCTCTATATCCCGGGTATGAGGAGAGGGCACACAGTATTATGGGGTGCAGTACAGCCATACACCTCTATATCCCGGGTATGAGGGGAGGACACAGTATTATGGGGTACAGTACAGACATACACCTCTATATCCCGGGTATGAGGGGAGGGCACACAGTATTATGGGGTACAGTACAGACATACACCTCTATATCCCGGGTATGAGGGGAGGACACACAGTATTATGGGGTACAGTACAGACATACACCTCTATATCCCGGGTATGAGGGGAGGGCACACAGTATTATGGGGTACAGTACAGACATACACCTCTATATCCCGGGTATGAGGGGAGGACACACAGTATTATGGGGTACAGTACAGACATACACCTCTATATCCCGGGTATATAGTGAGGACACACAGTATTATGGGGTACAGTACAGACATACACCTCTATATCCCGGGTATGAGGGGAGGACACAGTATTATGGGGTACAGTACAGACATACACCTCTATATCCCGGGTATGTAGGGAGGACACACAGTATTATGGGGTACAGTACAGACATACACCTCTATATCCCCGGTATGTAGGGAGGACACACAGTATTATGGGGTACAGTACAGACATACACCTCTATATCCCGGGTATGAGGGGAGGACACACAGTATTATGGGGTACAGTACAGACATACACCTCTATATCCCGGGTATGAGGAGAGGACACACAGTATTATGGGGTACAGTACAGACATACACCTCTATATCCCGGGTATGAGGGGAGGACACACAGTATTATGGGGTACAGTACAGACATACACCTCTATATCCCGGGTATGAGGGGAGGACACACAGTATTATGGGGTACAGTACAGACATACACCTCTATATCCCGGGTATGTAGGGAGGACACACAGTATTATGGGGTACAGTACAGACATACACCTCTATATCCCGGGTATGTAGGGAGGACACACAGTATTATGGGGTACAGTACAGACATACACCTCTATATCCCGGGTATGTAGGGAGGACACACAGTATTATGGGGTACAGTACAGTCATACACCTCTATATCCCGGGTATGAGGGGAGGACACACAGTATTATGGGGTACAGTACAGACATACACCTCTATATCCTGGGTATGAGGGGAGGACACACAGTATTATGGGGTACAGTACAGACATACACCTCTATATCCTGGGTATGAGGGGAGGACACACAGTATTATGGGGTACAGTACAGACATACACCTCTATATCCCGGGTATGAGGAGAGGGCACACAGTATTATGGGGTACAGTACAGCCATACACCTCTATATCCCGGGTATGAGGGGAGGACACAGTATTATGGGGTACAGTACAGACATACACCTCTATATCCCGGGTATGAGGGGAGGGCACACAGTATTATGGGGTACAGTACAGACATACACCTCTATATCCCGGGTATGAGGGGAGGACACACAGTATTATGGGGTACAGTACAGACATACACCTCTATATCCCGGGTATGAGGGGAGGGCACACAGTATTATGGGGTACAGTACAGACATACACCTCTATATCCCGGGTATGAGGGGAGGACACACAGTATTATGGGGTACAGTACAGACATACACCTCTATATCCCGGGTATATAGTGAGGACACACAGTATTATGGGGTACAGTACAGACATACACCTCTATATCCCGGGTATGAGGGGAGGACACAGTATTATGGGGTACAGTACAGACATACACCTCTATATCCCGGGTATGTAGGGAGGACACACAGTATTATGGGGTACAGTACAGACATACACCTCTATATCCCGGGTATGTAGGGAGGACACACAGTATTATGGGGTACAGTACAGACATACACCTCTATATCCCGGGTATATAGTGAGGACACACAGTATTATGGGGTACAGTACAGACATACACCTCTATATCCCGGGTATGAGGGGAGGACACACAGTATTATGGGGTACAGTACAGTCATACACCTCTATATCCCGGGTATGAGGAGAGGACACACAGTATTATGGGGTACAGTACAGACATACACCTCTATATCCCGGGTATGAGGGGAGGACACACAGTATTATGGGGTACAGTACAGACATACACCTCTATATCCCGGGTATGTAGGGAGGACACACAGTATTATGGGGTACAGTACAGACATACACCTCTATATCCCGGGTATGAGGGGAGGACACAGTATTATGGGGTACAGTACAGACATACACCTCTATATCCCGGGTATGAGGAGAGGACACACAGTATTATGGGGTACAGTACAGACATACACCTCTATATCCCGGGTATGTAGGGAGGACACACAGTATTATGGGGTACAGTACAGACATACACCTTTATATCCCGGGTATGTAGGGAGGACACACAGTATTATGGGGTACAGTACAGTCATACACCTCTATATCCCGGGTATGAGGAGAGGACACACAGTATTATGGGGTACAGTACAGACATACACCTCTATATCCCGGGTATGAGGGGAGGACACACAGTATTATGGGGTACAGTACAGACATACACCTCTATATCCCGGGTATGAGGGAGGACACACAGTATTATGGGGTACAGTACAGACATACACCTCTATATCCCGGGTATGTAGGGAGGACACACAGTATTATGGGGTACAGTACAGACATACACCTCTATA
Source organism: Leptodactylus fuscus (assembly GCF_031893055.1). Lineage (NCBI taxonomy): Eukaryota > Metazoa > Chordata > Amphibia > Anura > Leptodactylidae > Leptodactylus > Leptodactylus fuscus. The sequence continues at coordinate 81,437,382 of NC_134275.1, forward strand.
TCCCGGGTATGAGGGGAGGACACACAGTATTATGGGGTACAGTACAGCCATACACCTCTATATCCCGGGTATGAGGGGAGGACACACAGTATTATGGGGTACAGTACAGACATACACCTCTATATCCCGGGTATGTAGGGAGGACACACAGTATTATGGGGTACAGTACAGACATACACCTCTATATCCCGGGTATGTAGGGAGGACACACAGTATTATGGGGTACAGTACAGTCATACACCTCTATATCCCGGGTATGAGGGGAGGACACACAGTATTATGGGGTACAGTACAGACATACACCTCTATATCCCGGGTATGAGGGGAGGACACACAGTATTATGGGGTACAGTACAGACATACACCTCTATATCCCGGGTATGTAGGGAGGACACACAGTATTATGGGGTACAGTACAGACATACACCTCTATATCCCGGGTATGTAGGGAGGACACACAGTATTATGGGGTACAGTACAGACATACACCTCTATATCCCGGGTATGTAGGGAGGACACACAGTATTATGGGGTACAGTACAGACATACACCTCTATATCCTGGGTATGAGGGGAGGACACACAGTATTATGGGGTACAGTACAGACATACACCTCTATATCCCGGGTATGAGGGGAGGACACACAGTATTATGGGGTACAGTACAGACATACACCTCTATATCCCGGGTATATAGTGAGGACACACAGTATTATGGGGTACAGTACAGACGTACACCTCTATATCCCGGGTATGAGGGGAGGACACACAGTATTATGGGGTACAGTACAGACATACACCTCTATATCCCGGGTATGAGGGAGGACGCACAGTATTATGGGGTACAGTACAGACATACACCTCTATATCCCGGGTATGAGGGGAGGACACACAGTATTATGGGGTACAGTACAGACATACACCTCTATATCCTGGGTATGTAGGGACGACACACAGTATTATGGGGTACAGTACAGTCATACACCTCTATATCCCGGGTATGAGGGGAGGACACACAGTATTATGGGGTACAGTACAGACATACACCTCTATATCCTGGGTATATAGTGAGGACACACAGTATTATGGGGTACAGTACAGACATACACCTCTATATCCCGGGTATGTAGGGAGGACACACAGTATTATGGGGTACAGTACAGACATACACCTCTATATCCCGGGTATGTAGGGAGGACACACAGTATTATGGGGTACAGTACAGTCATACACCTCTATATCCCGGGTATGAGGGGAGGACACACAGTATTATGGGGTACAGTACAGTCATACACCTCTATATCCCGGGTATGAGGGGAGGACACACAGTATTATGGGGTACAGTACAGACATACACCTCTATATCCCGGGTATGAGGGGAGGACACACAGTATTATGGGGTACAGTACAGACATACACCTCTATATCCCGGGTATGAGGAGAGGACACACAGTATTATGGGGTACAGTACAGACATACACCTCTATATCCCGGGTATGAGGGGAGGACACACAGTATTATGGGGTACAGTACAGACATACACCTCTATATCCCCGGTATGTAGGGAGGACACACAGTATTATGGGGTACAGTACAGACATACACCTCTATATCCCCGGTATGTAGGGAGGACACACAGTATTATGGGGTACAGTACAGTCATACACCTCTATATCCTGGGTATGAGGGGAGGGCACACAGTATTATGGGGTACAGTACAGACATACACCTCTATATCCCGGGTATGAGGGGAGGACACACAGTATTATGGGGTACAGTACAGACATACACCTCTATATCCCGGGTATGAGGGGAGGACACACAGTATTATGGGGTACAGTACAGACATACACCTCTATATCCCGGGTATATAGTGAGGACACACAGTATTATGGGGTACAGTACAGACATACACCTCTATATCCCGGGTATGAGGGGAGGACACAGTATTATGGGGTACAGTACAGACATACACCTCTATATCCCGGGTATGAGGGGAGGACACACAGTATTATGGGGTACAGTACAGACATACACCTCTATATCCCGGGTATGAGGGAGGACACACAGTATTATGGGGTACAGTACAGACATACACCTCTATATCCCGGGTATATAGTGAGGACACACAGTATTATGGGGTACAGTACAGACATACACCTCTATATCCCGGGTATGAGGGAGGACACACAGTATTATGGGGTACAGTACAGACATACACCTCTATATCCCGGGTATGTAGGGAGGACACACAGTATTATGGGGTACAGTACAGACATACACCTCTATATCCCGGGTATATAGTGAGGACACACAGTATTATGGGGTACAGTACAGACATACACCTCTATATCCCGGGTATATAGTGAGGACACACAGTATTATGGGGTACAGTACAGACATACACCTCTATATCCCGGGTATGTAGGGAGGACGCACAGTATTATGGGGTACAGTACAGACATACACCTCTATATCCCGGGTATGAGGAGAGGACACACAGTATTATGGGGTACAGTACAGACATACACCTCTATATCCCGGGTATGAGGGGAGGACACACAGTATTATGGGGTACAGTACAGACATACACCTCTATATCCCGGGTATGAGGGGAGGACACACAGTATTATGGGGTACAGTACAGACATACACCTCTATATCCCGGGTATGTAGGGAGGACACACAGTATTATGGGGTACAGTACAGACATACACCTCTATATCCCGGGTATGTAGGGAGGACACACAGTATTATGGGGTACAGTACAGACATACACCTCTATATCCCGGGTATGTAGGGAGGACACACAGTATTATGGGGTACAGTACAGACATACACCTCTATATCCCGGGTATGAGGGGAGGACACACAGTATTATGGGGTACAGTACAGACATACACCTCTATATCCCGGTATGAGGGAGGACACACAGTATTATGGGGTACAGTACAGACATACACCTCTATATCCCGGGTATGAGGGGAGGACACACAGTATTATGGGGTACAGTACAGACATACACCTCTATATCCCGGGTATGTAGGGAGGACACACAGTATTATGGGGTACAGTACAGACATACACCTCTATATCCCGGGTATGTAGGGAGGACACACAGTATTATGGGGTACAGTACAGACATACACCTCTATATCCCGGGTATGAGGGAGGACACACAGTATTATGGGGTACAGTACAGACATACACCTCTATATCCCCGGTATGTAGGGAGGACACACAGTATTATGGGGTACAGTACAGACATACACCTCTATATCCCGGGTATGAGGGGAGGACACACAGTATTATGGGGTACAGTACAGACATACACCTCTATATCCCGGGTATGAGGGAGGACACACAGTATTATGGGGTACAGTACAGACATACACCTCTATATCCCGGGTATGAGGGGAGGACACACAGTATTATGGGGTACAGTACAGTCATACACCTCTATATCCCGGGTATGAGGGAGGACACACAGTATTATGGGGTACAGTACAGACATACACCTCTATATCCCCGGTATGTAGGGAGGACACACAGTATTATGGGGTACAGTACAGACATACACCTCTATATCCCGGGTATGTAGGGAGGACACACAGTATTATGGGGTACAGTACAGACATACACCTCTATATCCCGGGTATGAGGGAGGACACACAGTATTATGGGGTACAGTACAGACATACACCTCTATATCCCGGGTATGAGGGAGGACACACAGTATTATGGGGTACAGTACAGACATACACCTCTATATCCCGGGTATGAGGGAGGACACACAGTATTATGGGGTACAGTACAGACATACACCTCTATATCCCCGGTATGTAGGGAGGACACACAGTATTATGGGGTACAGTACAGACATACACCTCTATATCCCGGGTATGAGGAGAGGACGCACAGTATTATGGGGTACAGTACAGACATACACCTCTATATCCCGGGTATGTAGGGAGGACACACAGTATTATGGGGTACAGTACAGACATACACCTCTATATCCCGGGTATGAGGGGAGGACACAGTATTATGGGGTACAGTACAGACATACACCCCTACATCCCGGGTATGAGGGAGGACACACAGTATTATGGGGTACAGTACAGACATACACCTCTATATCCCGGGTATGAGGGGAGGACACAGTATTATGGGGTACAGTACAGACATACACCTCTATATCCCGGGTATGTAGGGAGGGCACACAGTATTATGGGGTACAGTACATACACCCCTACATCCCGGGTATGAGGGAGGACACACAGTATTATGGGGTACAGTACAGACATACACCTCTATATCCCGGGTATGAGGGGAGGACACACAGTATTATGGGGTACAGTACAGACATACACCTCTATATCCCGGTATGAGGGAGGACACACAGTATTATGGGGTACAGTACAGACATACACCTCTATATCCCCGGTATGTAGGGAGGACACACAGTATTATGGGGTACAGTGCAGACATACACCTCTATATCCCGGGTATGAGGAGAGGACACACAGTATTATGGGGTACAGTACAGACATACACCTCTATATCCCCGGTATGTAGGGAGGACACACAGTATTATGGGGTACAGTGCAGACATACACCTCTATATCCCGGGTATGAGGAGAGGACACACAGTATTATGGGGTACAGTACAGACATACACCTCTATATCCCGGGTATGAGGGGAGGACACAGTATTATGGGGTACAGTACAGACATACACCTCTATATCCCGGGTATGAGGAGAGGACACACAGTATTATGGGGTACAGTACAGACATACACCTCTATATCCCGGGTATGAGGGGAGGACACAGTATTATGGGGTACAGTACAGACATACACCTCTATATCCCGGGTATGAGGGGAGGACACACAGTATTATGGGGTACAGTACAGACATACACCTCTATATCCCGGGTATGAGGGAGGACACACAGTATTATGGGGTACAGTACAGACATACACCTCTATATCCCCGGTATGTAGGGAGGACACACAGTATTATGGGGTACAGTACAGACATACACCTCTATATCCCGGGTATGTAGGGAGGGCACACAGTATTATGGGGTACAGTACAGACATACACCTCTATATCCCGGGTATGAGGGGAGGACACAGTATTATGGGGTACAGTACAGACATACACCCCTACATCCCGGGTATGAGGGAGGACACACAGTATTATGGGGTACAGTACAGACATACACCTCTATATCCCGGGTATGAGGGGAGGACACAGTATTATGGGGTACAGTACAGACATACACCTCTATATCCCGGGTATGAGGGGAGGACACACAGTATTATGGGGTACAGTACAGACATACACCTCTATATCCCGGGTATGTAGGGAGGGCACACAGTATTATGGGGTACAGTACATACACCCCTACATCCCGGGTATGAGGGAGGACACACAGTATTATGGGGTACAGTACAGACATACACCTCTATATCCCGGGTATGAGGGGAGGACACACAGTATTATGGGGTACAGTACAGACATACACCTCTATATCCCGGTATGAGGGAGGACACACAGTATTATGGGGTACAGTACAGTCATACACCTCTATATCCCGGGTATGAGGGGAGGACACACAGTATTATGGGGTACAGTACAGACATACACCTCTATATCCCGGGTATGAGGGGAGGACACACAGTATTATGGGGTACAGTACAGACATACACCTCTATATCCCGGGTATGTAGGGAGGACACACAGTATTATGGGGTACAGTACAGACATACACCTCTATATCCCCGGTATGTAGGGAGGACACACAGTATTATGGGGTACAGTACAGACATACACCTCTATATCCCGGGTATGAGGAGAGGACACACAGTATTATGGGGTACAGTACAGACATACACCTCTATATCCCGGGTATGAGGGGAGGACACAGTATTATGGGGTACAGTACAGACATACACCTCTATATCCCGGGTATGAGGGGAGGACACACAGTATTATGGGGTACAGTACAGACATACACCTCTATATCCCGGGTATGAGGGGAGGACACAGTATTATGGGGTACAGTACAGACATACACCTCTATATCCCGGGTATGAGGGAGGACACACAGTATTATGGGGTACAGTACAGACATACACCTCTATATCCCGGGTATGAGGGGAGGACACACAGTATTATGGGGTACAGTGCAGACATACACCTCTATATCCCGGGTATGAGGAGAGGACACACAGTATTATGGGGTACAGTACAGACATACACCTCTATATCCCGGGTATGTAGGGAGGACACACAGTATTATGGGGTACAGTACAGACATACACCTCTATATCCCGGGTATGTAGGGAGGACACACAGTATTATGGGGTACAGTACAGACATACACCTCTATATCCCGGGTATGAGGAGAGGACACACAGTATTATGGGGTACAGTACAGACATACACCTCTATATCCCGGGTATGAGGGGAGGACACAGTATTATGGGGTACAGTGCAGACATACACCTCTATATCCCGGGTATGAGGAGAGGACACACAGTATTATGGGGTACAGTACAGACATACACCTCTATATCCCGGGTATGAGGGGAGGACACACAGTATTATGGGGTACAGTACAGACATACACCTCTATATCCCGGGTATGAGGGGAGGACACAGTATTATGGGGTACAGTACAGACATACACCTCTATATCCCGGGTATGAGGGAGGACACACAGTATTATGGGGTACAGTACAGTCATACACCTCTATATCCCGGGTATGAGGGGAGGACACACAGTATTATGGGGTACAGTACAGACATACACCTCTATATCCCGGGTATGAGGGGAGGACACACAGTATTATGGGGTACAGTACAGACATACACCTCTATATCCCGGGTATGAGGGGAGGACACACAGTATTATGGGGTACAGTACAGACATACACCTCTATATCCCGGGTATGTAGGGAGGACACACAGTATTATGGGGTACAGTACAGACATACACCTCTATATCCCGGGTATGAGGGGAGGACACACAGTATTATGGGGTACAGTACAGACATACACCTCTATATCCCGGGTATGAGGGGAGGAAGCACAGTATTATGGGGTACAGTACAGACATACACCTCTATATCCCGGGTATGTAGGGAGGACACACAGTATTATGGGGTACAGTACAGACATACACCTCTATATCCCGGGTATGAGGGGAGGACACACAGTATTATGGGGTACAGTACAGACATACACCTCTATATCCCGGGTATGAGGGGAGGACACACAATATTATGGGGTACAGTACAGACATACACCTCTATATCCCGGGTATGTAGGGAGGACACACAGTATTATGGGGTACAGTACAGACATACACCTCTATATCCCGGGTATGAGGGGAGGACACACAGTATTATGGGGTACAGTACAGACATACACCTCTATATCCCGGGTATGAGGGGAGGACACAGTATTATGGGGTACAGTACAGACATACACCTCTATATCCCGGGTATGAGGGGAGGACACACAGTATTATGGGGTACAGTACAGACATACACCTCTATATCCCGGGTATGAGGGGAGGACACACAGTATTATGGGGTACAGTACAGACATACACCTCTATATCCCGGGTATGAGGGGAGGACACACAGTATTATGGGGTACAGTACAGACATACACCTCTATATCCCGGGTATGAGGGGAGGACACAGTATTATGGGGTACAGTGCAGACATACACCTCTATATCCCGGGTATGAGGAGAGGACACACAGTATTATGGGGTACAGTACAGACATACACCTCTATATCCCGGGTATGAGGGGAGGACACACAGTATTATGGGGTACAGTACAGACATACACCTCTATATCCCGGGTATGAGGGGAGGACGCACAGTATTATGGGGTACAGCACAGACATACACCTCTATATCCCGGGTATGAGGGGAGGACGCACAGTATTATGGGGTACAGTACAGACATACACCTCTATATCCCGGGTATGAGGGGAGGACGCACAGTATTATGGTGTACAGTACAGTCATACACCTCTATATCCCGGGTATGAGGAGAGGACACACAGTATTATGGGGTACAGTACAGTCATACACCTCTATATCCCGGGTATGAGGAGAGGACACACAGTATTATGGGGTACAGTACAGACATACACCTCTATATCCCGGGTATGAGGGGAGGACGCACAGTATTATGGGGTACAGTACAGACATACACCTCTATATCCCGGGTATGAGGGGAGGACGCACAGTATTATGGTGTACAGTACAGTCATACACCTCTATATCCCGGGTATGAGGGGAGGACACACAGTATTATGGGGTACAGTACAGTCATACACCTCTATATCCCGGGTATGAGGGGAGGACACACAGTATTATGGGGTACAGTACAGACATACACCTCTATATCCCGGGTATGAGGGGAGGACACACAGTATTATGGGGTACAGTATAGACATACACCTCTATATCCCGGGTATGAGGGGAGGACGCACAGTATTATGGGGTACAGTACAGACATACACCTCTATATCCCGGGTATGAGGGGAGGACGCACAGTATTATGGGGTACAGTACAGACATACACCTCTATATCCCGGGTATGTAGGGAGGACACACAGTATTATGGGGTACAGTGCAGACATACACCTCTATATCCCGGGTATGTAGGGAGGACACACAGTATTATGGGGTACAGTACAGACATACACCTCTATATCCCGGGTATGAGGGGAGGACACACAGTATTATGGGGTACAGTACAGACATACACCTCTATATCCCGGGTATGTAGGGAGGACACACAGTATTATGGGGTACAGTACAGACATACACCTCTATATGCCGGGTATGAGGGGAGGACACAGTATTATGGGGTACAGTACAGACATACACCTCTATATCCCGGGTATGTAGGGAGGACACACAGTATTATGGGGTACAGTGCAGACATACACCTCTATATCCCGGGTATGTAGGGAGGACACACAGTATTATGGGGTACAGTACAGACATACACCTCTATATCCCGGGTATGAGGGGAGGACACAGTATTATGGGGTACAGTACAGACATACACCTCTATATCCCGGGTATGTAGGGAGGACACACAGTATTATGGGGTACAGTACAGACATACACCTCTATATCCCGGGTATGAGGGAGGACACACAGTATTATGGGGTACAGTACAGTCATACACCTCTATATCCCGGGTATGAGGGGAGGACACACAGTATTATGGGGTACAGTACAGTCATACACCTCTATATCCCGGGTATGAGGGAGGACACAGTATTATGGGGTACAGTACAGTCATACACCCCCGCACTACAATCAATCCCCCATTACCCTGCTCCATAGAAGTCCTCTCACGCCCGTCACGCATAACCTGCCCAAGGAGGCCGCCATCTTGGAGAGGGAAGGACTAGTCTAACACAGTGACATCTGCCAACCACAGTACTGTATTTTTTTTCTTCATGAATCTTTATTAACAAAACAGAAACTGACAAACCCCCTCCCAGCCCGCCGTCTTTCCTCACACAGCCTCGCGAGCTCTATTGCACAATCCTCATATCTTAACAGTTGTGTTGTTTTTGTATTAACTTTATTAACAATGTTTCTGTAAACTGTTCGTTTAGACTGCGCAGGGTCCGAGCGTCTCCCAGCTTCATCATTAGTAACTCGGCTTAATCGCGTTTATGTCTAAAAATGTCAGAAAAGCTTTATCGAGCTCATGACACAGACCTATAAAACGTATAAGACACGTGTGGGGGGGTTAGTCAGCGTAGTTTAGTCAACAGGCGCCATCTTTCTGAAGACCACTCGTAGAGAAGCATAGGAGATGGCTTACACAAAATGGCGCCCGAGGGAGACGTTACAAAAAAAGGCGAGCTCTCGCGCTCTAGTTGACTCCGCCCACTCACCACATGAAAGGGCGTTGACGCCGTTACGTCACCCCAGCTAAGAATTGCCTCATATGGCATAAATACTAACATTTTACCTCAGTTAGTCGCCATTTTGAGGCGGCTTCAGTCAAGTAGAAGAAGAGGAACAAGAATCCACCAGTGTGGTCGCGCGTTATACACACAGAAGCGTGTTATCGTCGAGTTAAAGCCCGTGGGCGGAGGCAACGGCACTGGCGGTTAGCCGGCTCGTGATTGGTTTAGCCGCCCGACGTCACCAGTCGCTATCCGGTCTCTCAAATCTGCCTGGCTCTTGTAACCAATCGCGTTCCTTATTTCGGCGTTGGGCTGTCTCCGCCCCCATCTGACGTCACGAGCCTATATAAAGCGGAGTGCGTCACCCCTCCGCCATTCCACGCTTCGTCGTCAGGTATGTAGGTTCTCCAGAGCTGTTATCTGTTGTTGGCTCCTTCCCCTCCCCCATCGTGTCCTTCATCCCCTTCAGCCGCCATTTCGTGCCTTCGTTCGTCCCTTGCTTTGTTCAGACGCCATTACTTGCTGTTTTTCTCCCATGTTGGATGCCTCTTTGCCTTGTACTTAATCCATGTCTTTCTTTCCTCACAGGTCTTCACGAATATTCTGGGTTTTCCGCCTCTTCGCCCTGATAATGGACAATAGTTAAAGATTAATAACTAAAGAACTTGAAGCTTTTCCCCCCTTTTAATTTTTGTTGGATGAGTCTGAAGATCAGATTGCTCGAGGAAGCCTCTTCACACGACTTCTAACAATTTTTTTCCCCCCATCCACTCCCGTATCATTTTGTGCCGCTTTGATTAAAACAAAAAAAAGCCGAAAATCTTCCACCATCATCCCCTCTATAGGGTGGTTTCGTCTATAGCATAACCTTAGTCACATACGTAGTCCGTCGTCTTTCCGTGTGAAAGATAAGCTATAGAATAATTTTTTTAAGGTGTGGCAACAAATACCAAGACGGTGACTTGCTACGCCCTATAGAACATGGCCACCACAGACTTTTTCATGTGGTCATAAATCTGAGGCACATTTGTAAGGCTACATACCCCCCCCCCCCCCCTTCCCCTTGTTACTTTTTCTTCCTCTTTTTAGCCCAATACCTACGTACGACGCACAGGAGGAAAGTTTTGGATAGTAAGTGTTGCTTTTTTCGAACGACCTTGGAAAAAACAAAATCAATTTTTTTTTTATTACTCCTCATACCCCTCTACCACTGAAAAAAAACAAAAAAAAAAGTCCTAACTTCATAAAAAGCCCAATCCTACGGACTCTAGAAACAATGGCACAGTTTGAATCCTTAAGGCAAGACGAAAGCTGCAGAGAAAGATTTACCCTCTTGGTTTTTTTCCGTGCGCCATCACGTGTATCTTCTCTATAATTTGGCATGCCTATTCACCTCATACAGTAGACGAGAAGATGTTCTAGTGCTAGAGGTTGGATAAGCGGGCGTCTATGAGCCGCACTTACGCAGGGGGTTAGGGTTTTTCCTTAATGAGCTCCCACACTAGAGATGATGTTGGGAGCCCGTGGTCATAAAGCTTCATCTCTGTGTGGGAGACAATACAATACGAAGGGGAGTCTTAAAGCTTTTGACCTGGACGAGAGACAACCTGAAAAGATCCATGAGCAATCTGTACATAAAGATTGCAGGGAGAGACGTTACAGAAATGAACCTGATGGCAAATTTTCGAGATTAAACCCCCCCTCAAACCAGGCAGGAAGAGAAGTAGAGACGTAAATGACAGATATGGAAGGGGGCTAGGATAACCCGACCTAGGCTATGATATCTATGGATACGTTCTATTTATTTTGCAGCTTCCCTGTTTTGGTTCTACCTCCATATTACTGTAGTAACTGTTATTTTGTGTCCTTAAGGAATTGATATTTACACCTCAGTGGGTTCCAATTATTACTATTCTTTTTTTTTTTCCGGGCAAAATTACCTAAGAGAATTGCATGCAATCTAGCAATAAAGATTGCCAACCTCCTACCGGGGCATCTTTGTAGCATCGAAATATTACACTAATGACTGTTCTTAGGCCGTGGGATCCTCGGGCTTTGTTGTTCTATGTCATTATCTTTCTGTACATTTTTTGGACATGCTTGGCATTTCATAATCTCCATTTCGTCTTGGCTTTATTATTACAACACACATTTCATCGTCGCCGTAAATCTATTGATTATTTTTTATAGATATATAATATAATTCTTTGCGTATCTTTTTTTATTTATATAGATATATTAATAATTTTTTTATATTTAATTCTTAGTATGTTTATATCTTTCTATAGTTTTCTATTTGCTTGCCGAAAAGGTTCCAGTTTTATTTTTTTATAGATTATATTATGTCCTTGATTATTTTTTTTAGCCTGACTTTTTATTGCTTTTTTTTTTGTACATTTTTGTATTTAGTTTTTTTTATTTATTTTTTGTTGCCTTTTGCTAATTTGAAGCTTCAGATCCTTTCTCCAAAATGGCTGCCGTGCTTGTTGTTTTTCGATCTCTAGCAAGTTCCAACAGCAAAATGGCTCCTTGTCCCTCCTTTGTTTTTTTTTTTCCCGGCCGGGGCTTACAGGAGGGGGGGTGTACTGCAGTGGGTTGGCCTGTCGGATCAGCTTTTAGGAACGCCCCCATTACATCTACAAATGTCCCCTGATGAAGGGGGAGGGGAGAAAAGAGACTAGACGGGTCTTAGGACCTGCATTTTATACCGCTCTGCCCTCTTACAGATTATCATACAATGGTGCAAGGAACCAATTCTAGATCTTTTTTTTTAACAATTACGTGTATTTTTTAAAAAAAAAATTGTATTTTGGTTTTTTTACTGTGAACATACTGACCTCTATCCGAATACATGTCCTTCATTTCTATCTCGTAGCCTATACAGTAAATTTTTGTTCCATGGCCAGAAGGTTTTTTTTTTTTACTTGATTTATAGAATTTTCTGAATTTTTGCCCATTTTTATATAGATATGCCAGGTATGTCTTAGATTTTACCTATTTGGGAAAACAAAAACCGCTAAGTGCCGTCGGGTTGCGGTTGTTCTGTGCTCGGTTTGGCCATAGGTATGCTTGGCTTTGTCGTCGGTACACTCTTTATAAGACTTGTGGTTAAGCTTATTGTATATATTATATATATTCTATATGACCTATGTTCTATCTATAATATGCCATGCTGTAGTTGTCAGTGTAGCCATGCGCTGTGTAGTTGTGCACATACCGTATACATGTGTAGGTATCATAGATTATTAGGTCATTGTTCTTATGATCTATCTTTGCTCCTTTTTATGGAGAACCATTGCAGGTCCCGAGTCCTGAGCTGCTCCGGACGAGGCCCCGTCAGGTTCATCGATGTTTAGTTACGATGGTCGTCGGCAAAGCTTTTATTCATTTTTGGGGGGGGTTTATTGACATAATAGTAAAAAAAAACAAAACGTAGTTATAGCTTAATATTTCTAGTCTTGCACGTCACTGCTTATTTCTGATATTTTCCTCGTAGCATTCAGACGGAGCCTTTTTTTTTTTTTTTGTAGCCCTGACATGGTTAATCGGTTTGCCAAGGACACTTGTGTATATTTTTTTTTCTTCTCTTTACCGTTACCAGCATTGTAGGCTAGCTCTTACTTGCCAAAATGTCTTGCCATAAACGTTGCCGGGAATCAAAGGGTGAGTAATATGGAGCCAGTGTTTCCGCTGCAGTTAGCACAGAGACAACTCTTACGGCTTTCATCATTGCATGTAATGAGTGGAATAGAAGGATGGTCCTGCAAGATGACGCCGGCTCAAGTGGTGGTAAGAGAATACCCCGGTGTGTCAGTACGTATGAATGTGCAGATGGATGGATGTCTTGTATATATTACACATATATATATATATATATATATATATTACTATAGAGAGAGAGAGAACTACGACAACATAACTCAGGGGTCTTGTGCCCCTAACATATATATAGAGCGAGATATGTCTTTCTATACATATATATGTCAAACTTGACACCTCTAAAAGTTCATCAGCGTCCTGTTGATTGACTTTATAAGGCAGGCACGTGTTGTATGCATGTTAATATAAATCTAGTTCATGGGCCTATACGCCCCACTCTCCCAAGGAACGGCATCACCGCTGACCATGGGTTGTGTCTGGTATTAGAGCTCAGGTCCATTCAAGTGAGTAGGACTGAGGTGCAATACCGAACACAACCAGTGGGGAACGGTTTTGCAAAGGGGGGGGTAGGGGTGCAGACTTTACGGTGAAAAATTAGCCTGGTACCACAAAAAATGTATGTTATGAAGAATGAGATGAATTCATCTTACATGCTGTCAGAGCACCTGGGCCCATTTGGTAGCGGGGCCCTGCTGTACTCTTGATAATGGGGCCTGGGTGTTCTCATCGCTTGTATGTCGCCCCTATAATACCGCCAGTCTCTTCTGACAGAGCAGTATGTAGCATCACATACGTGTTTGTGGCTTCTGTGGTACGTCATACAACCCCTGTACACATAAGCGGTCGTGTGATTGGCTCGTGTGCTGCTGTCCTACATTGGAGCCAATCAATTCAAAAGGTTTTCCCACTAATACCTTATTCACACGGCCGCGTATAGAATGGCTCCCGTTTCTTTACAGGGACCCGTTCACTTCGCAATGGGCCAAGCTGGGAAATAGAGCGTGTTCTATTTTTTAACAGATGTCAGGTGTCACTTTGGCCTTGTGAATCAGCTCTTACAGTAACCCTGGCCCACATAATATTATATATATATATATATATATATATATATATATATATATATATATTATATCTATCTATAGTTGGGGGGTTCCAGCAATCACCAGAATGGGGGTCTTCATGTACCCTATTTTAATAGCATGGTAGTCTGTGTACGTGACAGTTGCTCTGTTTCCTTCTATGGGACTGACAGGTGGTGGCCGAGCACAACATAGGTCAGTCCAATAGAAGTGAATGGAGTAGTCGCACACGCGCTCGCTCCTCCCAGTGAAGTATTCTTGAGTTTGCTTGGTAATTCAGGGGTCAGACCTTTATTCCCCAATCTGTAGATAAGAGGTGTCACTGGGAAATCCCATTTCTGTAATGCCGTGTTGCACAGGGGTTGCATCAGATATCAGTAATATTATGAGAGCACTTTTGGCATTGCATCAGCTATAATATAGTCACAAAGTAAAGGGGAGAATGAGTGCAATGCAAAGGTGCGATGGCAAAATATATGCAGGCGGTGCGATACTGTGCGTGTTACTGTGCGTGTGTGCGAGTGTTTGTGTGTTCGGCTCCGTCTCTGCAGGGAAATCATCTAGGAACAGCCTTGTCTTTCAGGGAGAGGAGGGGGCGGCGGCCTCTGGCCATCTTACAAGGGCTCTCTGTCTCCCCCTACCTGGCAACGGTGGCAAAACAGAATGTGTAGTGTCTGAACATTATGCAAGATACTCGATGCAAGTGTCTGAGGCCTGTAGGAAGAGTCTTGCCTCCTTATATTTCGGGAATAGGATTTAATAATTTTTTTCAAATATTTAGCTCTTTTTCTTTTCCAACTTGCTTTCTTACGCCTCATGTCATACATTTGTCAATGACGTTCATAGTAAGGATAAAAGTCTGCTTTTTTTTTTTTTCGTCTCATCTACTGTAAGTGTTTAAAAAAAAAAGACAAAAGAAAACAAGACGACACGACCGAAATTCTCTGCAGCTTTGTAAACCTCTTGCCTCAACAAATCTAAACTGTGACCCATCCCAGAGTCTGTAAAGCGACCATTATAATAGTCGAATCTCATCTGTAACTGGATCCTTTTCATTCCAATAGCCCTAAGCCTCGGGACCTGTTCACACCTCAGCTCCTTATTCGTTTTGGTGTTTATCATTTCCAAAAATTTGGACTGGATCTAACATGACTAAAATGAAAGGTTCTCCATCTGTTGCCTGCTGGCACTGAATCGCACTTTTTGGCTTCCATGCGGAGCTGATAGGGGTCCCGGGGCACAAACAGGGTGATGGATCCCTTGGAAGTTGGTTCACACGGGCTTATGGGCCATGACAACAAAAATCTATTTAAATCAGTGAAAATCGTCCTGATAAATATCTGTAATGTCAAGTGCATGCTTACCCGCTTATAAGACGACGCTCACACCTGCACAGAAGTCTCGGATGAAAAGTTACGGCTTTTTCATCTGGCGCTGTCTGTTAAAAAAAATAAGATACCTGATGGACTCCTTAGGGAGCCTTCACACGGAGTAAATGCGCGTGTATTTTTGCAAAATACACGTGTAAAAAATAAGACTCCCATTGACTTCAATGACATTTTACCGGCGTATTTTTATACGTGTAAAAAATATCATCGAAGTCAATGGGAGTCTTATTTTTACACCTGTATTTTGCAAAAATACAGGTGCATTTACTCCGTGTGAAGGCTCCCTTATAGTCAATGGGGTCCTTATGGGATTTGTCGTTTAATGGGCCGTTCTTCTGGTCCTGCAAAGAGCAGATAGAAGGCTGCAAGTGTGAACTCTACACCTCTGTATCCTATTCTGCAGTATACATATGTATATATATATATATTATATATAGATATATATACTTACTGATGATATCTATATAAGCCACATTACAGCTCGCACTTGCTGTAGTCATATACAGAGAGTGACTTGTTATACAACTATTGTGCGGTAAGATACGTGAAGGGGATGACGCCTAAGGGTCTTCATTGGTGGCTGGATCTTTTTGTCCAATCAATGATATAGCATTTTCACATTGGGGTGATCATTCGATCGCCCGTTCTACCCCTCTGTCATAGCGGTAATGTCATTGTCAGATGACAAACATTGGCTTTTAATCCCCTCGATGAAAAGATGGCGGCAAAGACAAATGTTCTGTCGTTTTAATGGGCAGCAATGATCAGGTTGGAGCAATCGTTGCTTTGTGTAAAAGGCCATTAGGAATCAGTCCACACAATGGGCATGATCTAGTGTCAGTGTACAGAGACAACCCCTGTAATGTGCAGTATATTCTATATATGATATGACGAAATGGCCTAATGACAGAACTATTAGATCTGGCGTACATGAGTCCGGCTATAGGTTTATGTACCTGACCTCCAAGGAAACGTGCCGTATGTTGGGGAGGCCGGACACTTGTCACCACATGACTCCCCATATTTAATATTTCCTTTTTGTTCTTTGCATTAAAGGGGTCTCCCATGTACATAGATATTTTTAAATTTGTAGATAATTAAAAGTTAAACATTTTTGCAAATATAAGTAATGAAACATTTTGCAGAGTCACAGTCTTGTCATCTTGATCGGTTGCCAGTGGATACGACCATGAATGCTGGAACTTTCTAAGGTCAGAAAATCAGCCATGATGTCCTTATTGTGGTCGGGTTATCTTCTCATACATGTAGTGTCCTCCTGATAACCAGCCATGATGTCCTTATTGTGGTCAGGTTATCTTCTCATACATGTAGTGTCCTCTCCTGATAACCAGCCATGATGTCCTTATTGTGGTCAGGTTATCTTCTCATACATGTAGTGTCCTCTTGATAACCAGCCATGATGTCCTTATTGTGGTCCGGTTATCTTCTCATACATGTAGTGTCCCCTCCTGATAACCAGCCATGATGTCCTTATTGTGGTCAGGTTATCTTCTCATACATGTAGTGTCCTCCTGATAACCAGCCATGATGTCCTTATTGTGGTCGGGTTATCTTCTCATACATGTAGTGTCCTCCTGATAACCAGCCATGATGTCCTTATTGTGGTCGGGTTATCTTCTCATACATGTAGTGTCCTCCTGATAACCAGCCATGATGTCCTTATTGTGGTCGGGTTATCTTCTCATACATGTAGTGTCCTCCTGATAACCAGCCATGATGTCCTTATTGTGGTCGGGTTATCTTCTCATACATGTAGTGTCCTCCTGATAACCAGCCATGATGTCCTTATTGTGGTCCGGTTATCTTCTCATACATGTAGTGTCCCCTCCTGATAACCAGCCATGATGTCCTTATTGTGGTCAGGTTATCTTCTCATACATGCAGTGTCCTCCTGATAACCAGCCATGATGTCCTTATTGTGGTCAGGTTATCTTCTCATACATGTAGTGTCCTCCTGATAACCAGCCATGATGTCCTTATTGTGGTCGGGTTATCTTCTCATACATGTAGTGTCCTCCTGATAACCAGCCATGATGTCCTTATTGTGGTCAGGTTATCTTCTCATACATGTAGTGTCCTCCTGATAACCAGCCATGATGTCCTTATTGTGGTCGGGTTATCTTCTCATACATGTAGTGTCCCCTCCTGATAACCAGCCATGATGTCCTTATTGTGGTCGGGTTATCTTCTCATACATGTAGTGTCCTCCTGATAACCAGCCATGATGTCCTTATTGTGGTCAGGTTATCTTCTCATACATGTAGTGTCCCCTCCTGATAACCAGCCATGATGTCCTTATTGTGGTCGGGTTATCTTCTCATACATGTAGTGTCCTCCTGATAACCAGCCATGATGTCCTTATTGTGGTCAGGTTATCTTCTCATACATGTAGTGTCCTCTCCTGATAACCAGCCATGATGTCCTTATTGTGGTCAGGTTATCTTCTCATACATGTAGTGTCCTCCTGATAACCAGCCATGATGTCCTTATTGTGGTCGGGTTATCTTCTCATACATGTAGTGTCCTCCTGATAACCAGCCATGATGTCCTTATTGTGGTCGGGTTATCTTCTCATACATGTAGTGTCCTCCTGATAACCAGCCATGATGTCCTTATTGTGGTCAGGTTATCTTCTCATACATGTAGTGTCCTCCTGATAACCAGCCATGATGTCCTTATTGTGGTCCGGTTATCTTCTCATACATGTAGTGTCCTCCTGATAACCCGGCTACAATAAGAGAATCATAGTTGGGTTCCTGACAAGTCTCAGACCATAGAAAGTTTCTGCATTAGTGGTTGTATCCATTGGCAACCGATCAAGACTACAGACGTCACCACCGAGATGGCTAGAGGAAATCTTTAAAGCTCTATGGAATTTTTAACTACTTACATTTGCAAAAATGTCTAACTTTTAATTATCTACAAATAGAGATCTGATTCTGTACGTGGGAGACCCCTTTAATCCAGAACTCATTCACATGAACCTATTGCTGGTCCATCCATGAGCTGGCCAGGACAGGAACGGCTCCCATATTCGGCTTCATACATGCCTCCTGTATTTATGTGTTATACAGCCGTGTGCATGAGCCATTACAGGGGCCGTCCAGGGTAACACAGGTTCATAGGTCGTGTCTGGTATTGAGGTGAATAGGACTGAGCTGCTATACCAGACACAATCTGTGGACGTATGTGGTGCCGAACCCTTTAAGCATGGGCACTTCTCTCATATTGCTGGTACATGATCGGGTCTGGACTGGCCCATTTATGTTCTCCGTCTTTCACATGCTACTTGCCAATTGTATTTCAAAAATATCATGTAAGTTAATGACCCCCTCTTTTTTTTTTTTTTTTTTTTTTTTTTTTTTCTTCCTTAGCCACTAACAATATGGGGTCCGGACCTATAGACCCCCTTGAGCTCCTGAAGGGCCTAGACTGTTTCCTCGGACAGGAAGGCGAAGTGAAGGCTGTCGATGCAATGACCAAAATATACAAGTAGGTTTATCTAGACGTTGGCGTCATTTCCTTATCCAGGTATTCACGGATTCGGCAAAATCTTACATTTCCAATTGTTTCCCACAGCTTAATGAAAGAATCTAAAAAGATGGTGAGCCGGTGTATCTACCTGAACATTATCCTGCAGACGCAAGCCCCAGAAATTCTCTCCAAGTAAGTGACCGTTCAGACGTGTCTGTCAGAAAGCTGCAGCATATCATCTTACCACTGAACAACATGTGCGGGTTCACCCCGCTACATCTGTATTTGCCACAACATAGAGAGGAGCAAAAGTAGAAGATGGATTTGGGGGTAGACCATGTATGTGAACCTCTTTGTCTGCTCTTTCAGGTTTATTCGTGTCGGGGGATACAAGTTACTGAATAATTGGCTGACCTATG
This sequence comes from Leptodactylus fuscus, assembly GCF_031893055.1. Taxonomy (NCBI): domain Eukaryota; kingdom Metazoa; phylum Chordata; class Amphibia; order Anura; family Leptodactylidae; genus Leptodactylus; species Leptodactylus fuscus. Next base: position 81,457,394 of record NC_134275.1, read on the forward strand.
CCCGAACCAATAACAACAGCCCGCTGCTCCACCAGATCCTCCTCACCCTGCAACACTTACCTCTGACCGTGGACCACCTAAAACTGGTAAGGGAACGTACAGCGAAACAGTGTATATTACAGCAGGTTTGTAGTAGAGCAAACGAAACCCAGTCAGTTCATGTGAATGGGGCAACACGGTGTCTCAGCGGTTAGCACTGTAGCCTTGCAGCGCTGGAGTCCTGGGTTCGAATCCCACCAGGAACAACATCTGCAAGGAGTTTGTATGTTCTCCTGTGTTTGCGTGGATTTCCTCCCATTCTACAAAGACATACTGAAAAAAATATACATTGTGATCCCTATATGGGGTTCACAATCTACATAAGAAAAAATAGGATATATATATATATATATATATATATATATATATATATATATATATATATATATATATATGTCTGAACATATTCCAATCCTGTAGGGATTACGTACGAACAATCCTCTTTCTTGTCTCCACAGAACAACACAGCCAAACTGGTGAAGCAGCTCAGCAAAACCAGTGAAGATGAAGGTAAGCTATATTGTGTGTTTGTATGTCTATAGACAGATGTGATGTCAGTGCTGCCGCCGCCGTCCATGGTTGTAGTAAAGCACAAAGAGCTAAATAGTTTCCATGCGATTTTTCTTTCAGAGCTTCGGAAGTTGGCATCAGTTTTGGTCAGCGACTGGATGATGGTTATCCGAACCCAAAGCAACCTCCTACCTCCAGGTGAGATGACGCAGCCTTTGCCACCGCAGAAGAAATGTCTTTCTAGTTCATCTTCGGGTACGATATTGTATCTGAGACCGCGCACGCACTAAACGTATTCTCTTGTATTTCCTGCCGACAGAAAAAGACAAAAAGAAAAAGAAAGAAGACACTAAAGTGCGATCACCTATCGCCGATAAGAGCGCCGAGGCGAAAGCCGAAGCCCGAGCCGAGGAGCAAGGTGATAAAAAGAAAGAGAAACCAAAGGCCCCACGGACGACAGCCCCAAGTCACGCCAAATTCAGATCCACCGGTAAGTGGCCTCTCTGTGGTCGTTACAGGTTTTCTTATCCCGATTTAGGATCTTTTTCTTTTTGACAGATTTACTTATTTTCTGCTGTTTCCTCTTTTAGGTCTTGAAGTTGAAGCTCCTTCTCCTGCCCCCAGCAAGAAACCAACAACAGTTCCTGTTATATCTGACAAATACTTGAAGCCAGTCCCAGTAAAGAGGCAGGGGTGAGTAAGAGGGCTCATCGCTGTGATGTTTGGTATTTTATAAGTTTGTCCTCTGTTATGTAGTTCCTGATTTGCTCACACCTGTATTATTCCACCAGATCCGTGCCCACCGCTGCCGATGCCGCTCCTGCCGAGAAAAAGTACAAACCTCTCAATACTACGCCAAACGCTGCCAAAGAAATCAAAGTCAAGATCATTCCTCCTCAGCGTACGTACCGATCCCGATATCTCTCCCTGTCCTCCGCATCCTTAATCCTGATTCCCTCTGTCCAGGGTCAGCAGTTCTTGCTGCCATGTTTGTTAGTGACTTCCTTGTTTTCGTCTTGACCCTGTTTCCTTTTTAAATACTCCATTATCTGTATCCGTAATTGTCCTTTTCCTCTCCTCTGTATTCCCTCCAATAACACATTTGCATCCTCTTTCTACAGCTATGGAGAGTTTAGGTTTTCTGGACGCACTGAATTCTGCGCCCGTTCCCGGAATCAAGATCAAGAAGAAGAAAAAAGCAGTTTCTCCAACAAGTAATAAGGTAAGTTGGTGCCCAGTCTGAGCTTAGACCAAGTCTGATCGGTCATATCTGTATCTAATATATACACTTTGGTATTTGCAGCCCAGTCCATTTGACAGCAAGTCCCCAGGAGAGGCATCCAATATAAGCAAGCCATCGTCTCCTGAACCAGAGCCGCCAGCTGAAGGGATGGATGTGGAGAGGCCGGGGACGCCGGTGCCTGCTGTGGAGCTTCCAGAACCCATGGAGAGTAAGTCCTGATGATTTTTCTACTATGGTTTCCCTCATTGTTTCCTTCTTTCTATATCTGTATCTAATCTATCATGTCACCTCTTTTGTAGCTTCTGCTCCTGCTCCGGCATCCACAGAAGTAAAACCTAATGAACCTGAAGTCCCGCTACTAACAAAGAAGGGAAAGAAGAGGAAAAACGTCAGCTGGCCGGATGAGAGCCGTCTGCGGGAGTATTTCTACTTTGAGCTGGATGAAACAGAAAGAGGTAAATTCTAACAAAGTGTCCCTATACAGTCCTAACAAAGTGTCCCTATACAGTCCTAACAAAGTGTCCCTATACAGTCCCATCAAAGTGTCCCTATACAGTCCTAACAAAGTGTCCCTATACAGTCCCATCAAAGTGTCCCTATACAGTCCTATCAAAGTGTCCCTATACAGTCCTAACAAAGTGTCCCTATACAGTCCTAACAAAGTGTCCCTATACAGTCCTAACAAAGTGTCCCTATACAGTCCTAACAAAGTGTCCCTATACAGTCCTATCAAAGTGTCCCTATACAGTCCTATCAAAGTGTCCCTATACAGTCCTATCAAAGTGTCCCTATACAGTCCTAACAAAGTGTCCCTATACAGTCCTATCAAAGTGTCCCTATACAGTCCTAACAAAGTGTCCCTATACAGTCCTATCAAAGTGTCCCTATACAGTCCTATCAAAGTGTCCCTATACAGTCCTATCAAAGTGTCCCTATACAGTCCTATCAAAGTGTCCCTATACAGTCCTATCAAAGTGTCCCTATACAGTCCTATCATAGTGTCCCTATACAGTCCTAACAAAGTGTCCCTATACAGTCCTAACAAAGTGTCCCTATACAGTCCTAACAAAGTGTCCCTATACAGTCCTAACAAAGTGTCCCTATACAGTCCTAACAAAGTGTCCCTATACAGTCCTAACAAAGTGTCCCTATACAGTCCTAACAAAGTGTTCCGTCGTTCCTTTGCAGTCAATGTAAACAAGATCAAGGACTTCGGTGAAGCTGCCAAACGAGAGATGTTAATGGACCGTCGTGCTTTCCAAAACGCCCGGCGACTTAGTCACGATGCCATGGAAGAAGTCATACCCTGGGTACTACCCCGACCCCTGACCCTGCCGGGAGCCCTCGTACAAGTTGGCAGTAACAGTACAGAGAAGCATACCCAGGCAGAGCGAGAAATGGGGATTCTGCAGGAAATCTTTCTATCCAAAGAGAGGTACGTATGTTGTCAGTACAGCGTGGCAGCCAAGATGGCCCCAGTGCGCAGAAAGTGGAATTTTAATATATTTTATCTTGTTCAATACAGTGTTCCTGACACGCCGCATGAGCCAGACCCAGAACCTTATGAACCTTCACCTCCAAAGCTCATCCCCCTGGACGAGGTACGTTCTTTTCCATCCATCTTCTAATGCTTTCATGGTAACCTATATTTCTTCCTTGGCTGAGGGTCGGACCACAAATTAAACCTGTTTTTTTTATAATTCTTCTATAGGAATGTTCCATGGATGATGGGTCTTATATTGAGCCTATGGATCAGAGCGGAGCTTCACAATCTCCAGATTTATCTGGCGGTGCTAAGTTGCCCCCAGTACTTGCCAACTTAATGGGCAGCATGGGTAACACGAAGAGCCAAACCAGTCCCTTGCCAGACACCATGCAGGAGATCTTGACATCCTTAATGGTAAGAGACAGTGTGACAGGTTTATGTGGTGTGACGTCAGAAGCTGCGCCTTGTTAGCACACATGAGTTTTCTGCCCTCTGGTTCTTTTTGAGTGACTTTTTTTTTTTTTTTATGTATATATATTTTTTCAGACTGCACAAGGTAACGCCAAGACGGAGGATTTGATGAAACAGCCTGATTTCTCTGATAAAATAAAACAGCTTTTAGGATCACTACAAAGTCAGACACAGAATCAAAACCAGACCTCGCCAGGACCTCGTAAGTGCCCACAAGAGTGACTTCATGAAAGTAAATGTCTCCCCCTCTGCCATACATTGACTCATATCTAACCAATAATCTGCTACTCCCATTATAGCCGGACCTGGAATGGCAGGACCAATGCCAGCCAACAATGGCTTCCCACCACCAGTACCAAAAAATCCACAACAGCCACCACCGCCTCAGCACTATCCACCTCCTGGGCCTGGTGGACCATACCAAGGTATGTTTTGGGCTTTTCTGTTAAATGGCTGCATGTGTTTGGAATTGGAACTGAATCGGGGCAACACGGTGGCTCAGTGGTTAGCATTGCAGCGCCAGAGTCCTGGGTGTGAATCCTGCCAGGAACAACATCTGCAAGGAGATTGTATGTTCTTCCCGTGTGTGCGTGGATTGAATTGGAACTGAATCTTTCCTGTCATAGAATTAAAGCTGATACAGCTGAGCCTAAATCTAAAATGGAATTCTGTTTTATAGGGCCACATGGACCCCCTCCTGGTCCACGGATGATGGGACCGCCTCCTCCCCGCGACGGTTACTGGGAACCCCCGCCTAATGATATGAGAGGCGAACATCACGAAAACATGGGAGGAAGAGGAAGAATGAGGGGCGACAGAGGACATCCGCCTCCCCCTCCACCGTTCCACAGAAATAGAGGCGGCCGAGGAGGTGAGCCAGGATACAGAGGCCGAGGGGGAAGAGGAGGCGAAAGGGGGCCCCCGGGTAGAGGAAGAGATGGGCCTCATGGAATGGAACATAGAGGTTATGGTGGAGAGCATAGAGGTCATGGAGACCACCGAGGGCATGGAGAGCACAGAGGACACGGAGGTAAGGACAACAATGACTGAAGTGGCTTTTAGTTTCGGTATACTTAGAGGTATTGGCATATACACAGGGCCCCCCACCATACTGGATATAGGTGCGAGTCTATAGTCAGCACCTGCACCCACCAGACAATTCTGATATATCTGTGTATAGTCTGCAGGTATATAAGATGAGAGTATCCCTTTAATAGCTGTGATATTTTAGTCCCGATATATAACTCTTCTCTCCTTTTTTTTCCCCCAGATATGTCCCTCCGCCCCGTCTGCCGCCACTTCATGCTGAAAGGAAACTGCCGCTACGAAAACGGCTGCGCTTTCTACCACCCAGGCATCAACGGCCCCCCTCTATAGTGACACCCCCCCCCCCTCCCCCCAAAGAACATTTTACATCAGTGTTTTCCTGAAAGAAAGCGAACAAATGACTTTTGTGAATTCTTTGTCGGATTTCCTTCTTATTATGGCTTCTGTGAGGCCTGAACCCTCTCCCCTCACTAAAGCAGATCTGAAGACGGAGCAGAAAAGTCTGCCTGCCTCACCTTACTCAAGACGCTACTTGAATAGCATTAAAATAGTAAAAAAAAAAAAAAGCGCCTATTACCAAGCACAGCGGGATCTGGAGCGCCGCCCCGGCCTATTCCGTTGACCATTAGAAGGATGGAAATGTCCATTCGACGCATCAGCACGGACTGGAGGAGATGGGAACCCTGAAATAAGGAAAGCGAGTCGTTGTGGCCAAGGCTCGGGCTTACCCAGCTCTATCATATAATAATTCTGTGCTGCTACAGGGTAGTGAATGTCATTGTGATCGCAACACGACAACGGGCAGATCTTTACCCTGTTGTGTGACTATTCACTGCCATTAGTGGTCACAGGCAGCGTAACATTTGGGATCATAGTCACTGGGTGACCCTAGAAGTGGCCTTTGATTGTGTCGCCCTGCGGTTCCCCCGTTGCTCCCTTGCACTTTTTACGATTGTCCCACTTCCTTCCACGTGTTCACACTACAGCAGTGCCACGTGACTCAGTGTTGTCTGCGGACCTTCTAAGAACAAGTATTACGCTGACTTACACTAATGTGGGAAGACTCCTACAGCCTTGTATTGTTATGGACTCCTTTCCTGACTTTGGAAACCACTGATTTTTTTTTTTTTTTTTTTTCTAATAATCTGTATAATGGTAAATTGCAACGATGCTGAGCATCCGTATACTGTATATAGTGACCAGGCTGCTCTGTGTGATGTACAGGGTATCTCTATACAGAGTGTTTCTACTGTTGTGGCCTACCTACGAGGAGTTGATCACAGTCAATCAGTACACAAGGAGGATTTTGCCGTTTCGATAACGGTCTTTTTTTTTTGTCATTAACCCCTTGCAAATTACACCTACATATATTTAAATCCAGTATTAACAGGGCAAAGCTCTGACCTTTGTTACCCACTGACATCACGGGATGGGGGAAGGGCTCCGAGTCCCATCCTGTAAAAACTTGTTTTCTGTGAAAACTGTCCAAGAATATACATTGCATTTCTTTTTAATTGTTAATTGCTTTTTATGGGCCCCTGGAGGGAGCCCGGACGTCTTGGTTTTTTGTCTTTCTTTTTGTATACTTTGTAAATGATAAATAAACCCAATCAGAAGGTGGATTAAATAATTACTGTAAGATTTCTGAAGAAATGGATCGCAGCGAAGTAACATCTGTCTTATATGTGCTTTGGATAGATCCGAGCTGTTAGAAGGATCCCGAGTACGATTATAAGAACATGTCTCTGGGCTGGGGCACCCGTGGTCAGATGTATTGAAGGGATTCTACCACTAAAACTTTTTTTTTTTTTTTGTGGATAAGACATCAGAATAGCCTTTAGACGTGGTCTCCGCTGCGCCGTTCCTTAGAAATACAGTTTTTTACCGGTATGCAAATGAGTTCTCTTGCAGCAAATGGGGGTGGGCCCCAGCGCTCAAACAGCGATGGGGGTGTCCCCACCACTGCCAGAGAACTATCATCAAGCGCAGCCTCCTTCGTCCGCAGCATCATCTTCAATGTCTTCTTCTGGCGCAGGCTCGTAACTTCTAGGCGCACAGGTCATGGGAAAATCGCCACTTGCACAGTATTGTTAGCGTCCATTTTCCCGTGGCCTGTGTGGCTGCGCAGTCTGCTCTGCTAGAAGTTACGAGCCTGCGCCGGAAGAAGACATTGAAGATGACGCTGTGGACGAAGAAGGAGACGGCACTTAGAGATAGTTCTCGGGCAGCAGTGGGGACACCCCCATTGCTGTTTGAGCGCTGGGGCCCGCCCCCATTGCTGCGAGAGAGTTCATTTACATACCGGTAAAAACCAGTATTTCTAAGGAACGGCGCAGCGGAGATCACATCTAAAGGTAAGAGACGAATAGCCTCTCTAAAGATTACTCCGACGTCTTATCCACAAAAAAAAGGTTTTAATGGTAGAATCCCTTTAAGTGTTTCTACAGCGCCACCATAAGGGAATTAAATGGGCAATGATATTTTGACAATTTAGATATAAATCAATAGTACGGGAGAATATAAGATGTGATATACGGTATCAGATGTGCTTTGCTCTCAACAGACTCCTCCCCCTGCCATACTAATAGTTTACTCTGCTATATCTGTCCTTAGATTAACTGCAGGTCACATGACTCAGATTACACATGTCTATGGAGAGGGAAAGGAAGCAGGAGCCGAGAGAGTCAGTGGCTTGGTTTGAATGGAAAGATACTATCACAGACCAAGTACTTTATGAAACGGCAGAGTGCTACGTTTTATGAATTCCATAATTCCCATTAATTTCTATAGGATTTATGGGAACTATACAACAGCCTGCTTAGCTGGATCTGCCTCCGAACGCAAATCTTTATTGCCTTACATCCTACCAGCAGCACAATGATGGGGACTGTACAAGACTGTCCTTGTGTTACTGGTAGGGTAGATGGAATGTTTACTTTAAATTTCTGATCCTGCCCCCACTTACCAGGTTATATAAGGGTAAGTTCACATGGGGTTTTTTTTGGGTCCGGAACCTGAGTTGGCAATTAAAAAAAAGAAAAAAGTATGAATTTCAAAAATATTAATGTATAAAATAAGTTTCTAAAAAAAAAAAATTTCAATTTCAAATGGAGATAATCTTAAAAAAAAATTGGGTATAACTGTAAAAGTCTGAACTATCCAAATCTATTATTTACTAGCATCTGCCCACGACTTTGTCTGCAAGTTGGAGTTGGCACTGAGCCGCTGATATTTCGGCATTCACCGTTGGTTATGATCCGCCGTGTGGCGCCGCGTCCACTTCTGCGTGCCCCTGTCCCATTTGCTCCTCACCTGTCCCTTCGGGCTTTTTACCTACTGTCTGCTCCTAGCTCCCTGCAGCCACTCTCATCCCCCGCACCCATGGCCCTGGCCGCACCCCCTATGCCCTTATCCTCTCTACGCCCCTCCCGCAGCACCCCAGGTCAACCTCCCAACCCCCCTTTTATTGCCTCCACCTGTCGGGCCCCCTCCGCAAAATCCCCTAACTCCCCTGCTGGCACATGCACTGTCCTGCTGCCGAATGACACAGCGTACTCACCTAAGCTGGAGGGTCAGGAAGGCGCAAGACCAGAAAGTTGAGTGCGGCGTCGGGGACTGTCGCGGGCTGCCGAGGACTTCCGACGCAGCGGCCTAGGCTACAGCCGCAAAGTGGTGACGTCCCAGAAGACGTTGTATACATCGGCAATGTGCACGTGCGTTTGCAAATACAGTGTAGTTGCTGTGGCTGGCTGGGCGGTGTCGCGGATCCCGATTGCGCTGGTGTTCGGCAAAGATACCGGGCCCAGAGTGTGGAAGAGGTAGGCCGCTAGAGTAACCTTAACGTGAGCCGGGAAGTGTGAAAGTATATGTAAATGTTATTGCCTGGGATTAGGGGCTAGCCCGGAGGCGGCCATAGGGAGTTTGTGGCTTGCTATGCTAAGAAGTGTGTGGGATTGCAGACCTGCTGCTATGAGTTCTGGTTTTCGGCTGCTCCTGCCAAGAACGTATGTCCGTGATTGTGATGAAAAGTAGCCTATCATTCAATCCTGCCTATGAACTATGTTTGTGGAAAAATTCACGTGAATCGGTTGAGCGGTTTTTGCATGATTGAGGAACAAACATCCAAACACACAAACTTTCCCCTATTCCTGTATATTTCCGTCTGCCAATGGATTTCCTCTTCTCGCCTCCCAGAAAAATAAATAAAAGGTGAACAAAAAGTCATCGCAGAAAATGGCACCGATAATAAGTACAGCGTGGCCGGCTCATACACAGGCCCTGTGTAGCTGTGTCAAAAAATAAAAAATTCATAACCTGTAAGATGAGGCACCTGGAAAAAAAAAAACAACCAAAAGGAAAAAAAAAAAAAGAGGCCGGTTTATTTCTTTTTGTTCATTGATTCACAGCCTATTAAAAAAAAAAAAAAATAAGCCTATTAAAGGGGCCTGTCGGAGTTAAAAAAGTCATTATTTCGTCTGGCGGGTTTTCGGACTCAGATGGACCCGGCTTAGTTCTGATCCCCGGGTAATATAATCAGATGCAGACCGGAGGACGTGCCGCACTCTTTCTCTCCCCCTGATCTCATAGGAGGGGGTAAGGGGTTGGTGCCAGTCCAATGACTCGGGGGTCAGAACAGACGCACTGGAATCCACCAGAATTTTCATTTAGAAGCAAATTCTCATGAGTCCATTACAAGAATCTTCCTCGGAAAGAAGCTTATGGCAAGGTCAGAACTCTTCGGTCACCTCATTTCTAAATCAACTTTTTGTTTCTTTTTCCATCTGGGAGACAAGTTTTTATTTTTCAGTCCAATAACTATGGACTTAGCAAATCTGAACAAGCTGAGCACTATGGAGACCACCCGGTTAGTCCCAGCAATACTACAACCACATGGTTTCATGACTTCCATACTACTGTTAATAGTCGCTAGACTGATTTCTCTCTCATCGAATTTGGAGTCTAGCTCTGTTTGCTAGAGAGACTGGTCCTGACACACCTACGCCCCCTAGTGAGCTCCGCTCTGGACCCCTTCCAGTTTGCCCATCGGCCGGGCATTGGGGTAGATGACGCCATCATCCACCTTCTTCACAGAGCTCTCTCTGACCTGGAGAAACCCACGAACACTGTGAGAATAATGTTCTGTGATTTCTCCAGTGCTTTCAACACCATTCAGCCAGGGCTACTGAGGGAGAAGCTGAACCTTGGTGGTGAGGATCATCATCTGTCCAACTGGATCCTAGACTACCTGACAACCCGCCCTCAGTATGTGAGAGCCCAGGACGGTGTGTCTGACACTGTGATCTGTAGTACGGGGGCACCACAAGGTATAGTTCTTGCCACATTCCTCTTCACACTGTACACTGCTGAATTTAGGCACAACTCCTCCAGCTGTTACTTACAGAAGTACTCCGATGACTCTGCTATAGTCGGCCTTATCACTGATGGCGACGATAGGGAATACAGAGACTTATACCGGGACTGTGTGGACTGGTGCCAGTGGAACCATCTCAGGATTAATGCTGGGAAGACCAAGGAGATGGTGGTGGACTTTAGTAAACAGAGAAGTGCTCCGACCCCGGTGGAGATCCAAGGAACATGTATTGAGATAGTCAGGACCTATAAGTATCTGGGTGTGCTCCTCAATAATAAACTAGACTGGGCTGATCACCTGGAGGCGCTGCACAGAAAGGGCCACAGCAGACTCTACCTGCTCAGGAGGCTGAGGGCCTTCGGAGTCCAGGGGCCACTTCTTAGGGTCTTTTTCAACTCTGTGGTTGCTTCAGCCATCTTTTTCGGTGTGGCCTGCTGGGGGCGCTGTATATCAACCAGGGACAGAAATAGACTTGACAGGCTGATCAGGAGGGCCAGCTCTGTCCTGGGGAGCCCCCTGGACCCAGTACAGGTGGTGGGTGACAGAAGGATACTGTCCGTGGTGACCTCCATGCAGGAGAACAAATCCCACCCCATGTATGGGACCTTGATGGGACTTGGCAGCACTGTAAGTGACCGTCTGCTTCACCCCAAGTGTGAGAAGGAGCTATCGCAGGTCCTTCCTTCCAACCGCGACCAGGCTGTATAATCTACATCAGACCAAACGAAGACACTCCGCACAGAGAACTAATGATTATGACCATGAAGTCTTCCTTCTTTCTTCTCTGTTCCTTAGCTGCTATGGACTCCTAGTATATCTTTCTCAGCATTTGTGTGTCTACTACTTCTGTAATATATTACTGTGTATTATCCTGTATCTGTATTACTAGGCTGCTGTAACATACTGAGTATCCCCACTGTAGGACTATTAAAGGATTATCTTATCTTTAAAAAGCTGTGGGGTTAACCAGGAGCTGCTCTCTTGCCAGAAAGTCAATAATCATATTGCCCTGGATGAAGGCCAGTCTCATCAACAATTATCTGGTCTACATTTGGGTGCACCTACAGTAAGTTGGAAGCAGATGGGCCCGGCCGTAGTGACCTCCACCCAGCGTAATGAAGCCTGACTCTTCTGGCCTTATAGCAAATTGTTAACAAGTTGGGGCTTCCTGGTCTCTATGTAACCACAACCCAAAGTCATGCACAGTGACTATCGATCAGCGAGACCACCAAACACATTGTTGTCTTTCTCCACTTCTGCTGATGTGATTGAGGGATGCAAGGCCCAAGGTAATGGGTAGGTGTAGACGTAGGGTCCCAACCCCAAATATATCAATGGAAATGGAACGCAACACTTGTAGATGTGCCAATAATAGTAGTCTATTTAGGTAGAGTTAAACGTTTTTCGATATTTCATATATCTTCTTCAGACTCTTCAATTCAAAAGTCAAACTCCTAGTTTAGGATTTCCTGGGTATAGAGGATGATAAGCTCTCTGCACGGGGAGCCTGCAGGGTCCGCTGTACTGTATTAGCAAAAGGCAGTGGGTAGCGTGTTGGCGCCAAAAGTGAATGCAGTCCGGCTGTTTGAAAAAGGCTCTCCACTTCTGCTGTTACAGAGATCTCAAGAAGCTGGTGGACAAGCAGGTGGATGCCCCAGCCACGAAGCTATTCTTTTATATTGTCAGTCTCACATCGAGGGGTAGATATTGGGAATTTCCAGTTCAGCGGGATCTTCTCTTCCAGCAAAGGTTGCTTCATTCTCTTGTTAACAATCTTCGTTTTATGGTCTGATGTCTTGTAATGCAAAACAATCCGACTTGTCAGTCTACGTAGAGTATGAAGAATATACAAGGACCTTCACTTGTCCATTTTTAAATTTTACAGGGTTTCAGGAAGCTAAAATACACTGAAAACTCTTTACTCAACGATCTTCAGGTCACTACAGGACGGAGAGGCTCATGAATGGCCAGACTCGGCCTCCATCAGCAATATCTGCGCAAACCTCATCATCAACTACAAGTATCCTCTGACTGCGCGCCAACAAGGGTTTTACCACCAAGTATTAAGTCTTGTTTGCCAGAGGGATCAACTTCTTAATTCTCTATGCAAAATGCAAATAAATTTATAAAATTTATACAATGTGATTTTCTGGATTTTATCTTTGATATTCTATCTCTCGGTTAAAATTAACCGACCCTTAAAATTATAGACTGTTCATGTCTTTGTCAGGGGGGCAAACTTACAAAATCAGCAAGGGGTCACATACTTATTTCCTTCAATCTGGCAATCTACTCAAGACCCATTCACTGGAAAAATCGCCATTTTATTGTTTGCAAGAGATGGTAACACTATAGAAAGCTGGAATGATTCCTGTAAAAAGCTTTGCTGTCAGCAATACAATCTATAAAAGACCAAGTTGATCTTACCAAAATTTTACCTACTGGCTCATCCATCTCAATAGCACAGAACAGCAGATCTCCGGGGTCAGATGTCCACCGTTCAATGGATAGATCAGTCCTGGAAAACCCCTCTAATACACAAGTGTGCAATCTGAATATACGTGCTAGGTGTCTATGGTGACGCATACCTCCCAACCGTCCCGATTTCCGCGGGACAGTCACGATTTGGGTGACATGTCCCGCGGTCCTGGTTGGAGGGAGGTATGTCCCGATTTCAACTCAGATCTGCGTCCAGAGGATGCAGATCTGAGTTGAACACATATGCGGCTGAAGCAAGGAGCTGACACAGGTCAGCTCCTCGCTTCGCCGCTGCCGCCGGTCTCGCTGACACATATCTATGCTGCTGAAGCGAGGAGCTGACCTGTGTCATCTCCTTGCTTCGCCGCTGCCGCCGGTCTTGCTGACACATATGTGGCTGAAGCGAGGAGCTCCTCACTTCAGCCGCATATGTGTCAGCGAGACCGGTGGCAGCGGGGAAGCAAGGAGATGACACAGGTCAGCTCCTCGCTTCAGCCGCATATGTGTCAGTGAGAGAGGCGCGCAGAGAGCGGCGAGGGAGCGGAGGAGAAGGTAAGTTTAATGTGGAGGTGGAACGTGAAACTGGGGGCAGATGAAGGAGAGGACGGCATGACACTGGGGGCAGAGATGGAGAGGACGGCATGACACGGGGGGCAGAGATGTGGGGACATGAATCTGGGGCAGAGATGGGGGACATGAATCTGGGGGCAGAGATGGAGGGGACATGAAACTGGGGGCAGATGAAGGGTGTATATGAAACTGGGGGAGAGATAGAGGGGAGACATATATAGTTTACGGGTGACTGTAGGAGGATTATACTGTGTGCGGGCACATGAAAAAATTAACGAGTGGGCGGAGTCAACACAAAAGTGGGTGGGGCTAAATTTTCCGCCGCCGCGCGCACATTTTGTACCTCTTTCAGTTCCTCAAAAGTTGGGAGGTATGGTGACGTCATTACTAAAGATGAGCTAGTATTATTTGAAACAGCAGTTTCGAATTGCACGCTCCCATAGGAATGAATAGACGCAGCCGGCACACAGCTGGAGCCGGTGTCCTGTCGCTTAACCCCCTGCGCGCCGGCCACTCCCATCCATTCCTATGGGGGCGTGCTATTCGAAACTACCGTTTCAAATAGTACTCGCTCATTTCTAGTCATTACAGTTGGGCGTAATGGCCTCAGCAAATTAATAGTAAATTTTGCAGACTACAGCAGGAGCTAACACAGGAAAGATGGCCTAAGATGTCTAACAGTAGGTTCACACCTACATTCATGTTTCCGTTCTTTGGGTCCATTTGTGGGCCCAAAAAACGGACACCCAATCTGCTTAAACACATGGACCCCATAGACTAGAATGGGGTCCGCCTGGTTTCTGCCTGCATTTTTTCACTTCGGGGGTGGGATCCCCAAACAGAGACCGTGCGCAGGTGTGAAGTATATGATGATCTTTACCGGCAAGTGCTGTCTGTGAGAAGGTCGCTTATAGTCGGCCTTATCACTGATGGCGACGATAGGGAATACAGAGACTTAAACCGGGATTTTGTTGAATGGTGCCAGCAGAACCAGCTCAGGATTAATACTGGGAAGACCAAGGAGATGGTGGTGGACTTTAGTAAACGGAGAGGTGCTCCGACCCCGGTGGAGATCCAAGGAACATGTATTGAGATAGTCAGGACCTATAAGTATCTGGGTGTGCTCCTCAATAATAAACTAGACTGGGCTGATCACCTGGAGGCGCTGCACAGAAAGGGCCACAGCAGACTCTACCTGCTCAGGAGGCTGAGGGCCTTCGGAGTCCAGGGGACACGTCTTAGGGCCTTCGCAGTCCAGGGGACACTTCTTAGGGCCTTCTTCAACTCTGTGGTTGCTTCAGCCATCTTTTTCGGTGTGGCCTGCTGGGGGAAGCAGTATATCAACCAGGGACAGAAATAGACCTGACAGGCTGATCAGGAGGGCCAGCTCTGTCCTGGGGAGCCCCCTGGACCCAGTACAGGTGGTGGGTGACAGAAGGATACTGTCTGTGGTGACCTCCATGCGGGAGAACAAATCCCACCCCATGTATGGGACCCTGATGGGACTTGGCAGCACTGTAAGTGACCGTCTGCTTCACCCCAAGTGTGAGAAGGAGCTATCGCAGGTCCTTCCTTCCAACCGCGACCAGGCTGTATAATCTACATCAGACCAAGCGAAGACACTCCGCACAGAGAACTAATGATTATGACGATGACGTCCTCCTTCTTTCTTCTCTGTTCCTTAGCTGCTATGGACTCCTAGTATATCTTTCTCAGCATTTGTGTGTCTACTACTTCTGTAATATATTACTGTGTATTATCCTGTATCTGTATTACTAGGCAGCTGAAACATACTGAAATTTCCGCACTGTGGGACTATTAAAGGATTATCTTATCTTATGACGGACCTGAAACGCAGCTTGATTTTTACGGACTCGACTCTCCCATTGAAAGTCAATGGAGGCCATTTATGTCCCGCGCCGATGGTCATACAAATGATGATAGATCTGTCCAGGCTGGCGGCCCCAGCCACACCACTTACATTAAAAAGTTGTAGTTTTTATGTAAAAAATCTACTTTTTCATGCATTGTGTGCCAGAAGACTTAAGTACAAATCTGTCGCGACCGCTCCATGAAGAGATGCCACGCAGATGCTGACGCGTATGTGGAAAACCAAAGCCAAGCGCCAACATGGTCGTGCGAATAAAGCTTCGAAGGCAGGTAAAGAAGACAGGACTCAATCTCACCCCTAATGGCAAGTGATAGAAGGAAGAGGCAGCTGATGCTAAGGAAGGCCTGGCCCGTTGCGGTCACGTGACAGCCCATTCCCCGCTAGCCGGAGGGCGTGGTCACGGTTTAATACGACAGCCGCAAAGCCTTTTTCCTTTCGACCAATCAGCGGGCGCCAAATTCTGTCGCTAAGAAAGCGGTTGCCAGGTGGAAGGGGACTCGGCGCCGCTGATTGGCGGGCGCGGCCGTCACGTGCTCAGGCCCCCTCTCGCCTCCGCTCCCGAGCCGGTTTTCTTTTGTTTCGGGGGCGCGCGTCAGAGTGCGGGACGGCGGCGGCGGGGACGCGCATGACTGACAGCTGTACGCGGTATACGGGCTGACCCTATAGGATACCGCCTTGTGTGTACACCGCTCTGTGCTGACGCGCGTGCATGCGGCTGTAGATAAAGGTGAGTGTCTATGGCAGTAGGTGTATATATGTATACAGCTCTATATAGCCACTAGTTATATATACAGCTGCCTATATACACCCATAGGGGCCATAGGCTGTGTATAGGGGGTCCCACTGCAAAATAAGGCGCCCTCCTCTGAGCTGGGATCACGCCCCTTGTGTGGTGCTCCTTAAAGGGGCGCTCCAACCGCAAACGTGTTGCACTGGTGATCAATGTTTAATTGCTCCCACACCTCTGTGTTATGTCCTATACAGGTCACAGGGCTCCGCCACCTTCCAGAAGACGAGGCCTAGGTGGGAAATGAATAACACCAGACAGCACTTCCGGAACTGAACTCTAGAGGCGCCATTTCAACCCCAAGACCAAGATGGAGTTTGAATTTGACATACACAAGATCTTCCTGGAGCCCGTCACCAAGCTGGACAGCAGCCTGTTACCGCAGCGGCGGCCTCTGATCTCCAGGTCTGTAGGAGCGCTCCTCCACTACCGCTATACGGGGTCTGATGAGGTTCCTCAGGGGCGGGGCTTGTATGACCACTTGTCATGAAGCTGTAGGAGACAACATGGTGTCATTGGCCAGCGTATAGTCACACAGAGTCCAGATTTTTTCTCACATTTGTCTTTCTTTATATGTCACCAATCCTGAACCACACACTACCTTGTACTCCAATCACAGCCAGAGCTGCATACAAAATTCTGGCTTTCTGCAATCCCTGCTGATGTAGTGTCAGTGCAAAACAGTGTTTGCACTACAAGCTCTGATCGTAGTGATCTGATGTTCCAAACGCTTTCCCAGAATGCAGTGCAATAGCAATCATGGAGGAGTCCTTAGTATAGGGGAGACAGATATTTTTGGGGAGGGAAGCGACAAGGTGACTACAGGTGAACACAATGGCTGTCACACTAGGGTTGGTGCTGCGGAGTCGGGCTAGGCTCACCTATAACACTGCAGAAACCCTAAATGCACATCTTTCTTGTAGCCGTCTTTACGTGTCGTGACTTGCATAGGACTGCACCCGGCAGCCATAGTGGTGACGCTTCTCCTGGGACTGCAGCTTTGTATTGCAGCTCAGTATTGCTCCATCACTATAATGCCCCCTCTGTGTCGCCGCACACAATGATGTCCGTCACTAGTTCATTATCTGAGTCCAGACCAGACTGACTGTGACCGGAGAACAATGCCCCTCACTGTCCAGACCTGGGATAGCAACAGAACCTCTATTGTTAGGTCTTCTGGTGAATGTGGAGTAAAGGGTTTGACTCAGTAATAACACTTATCCCCTCTCCACAGTATGGGGGTTATTGTCTGATCATTGGGGGTCCCATCATCACCTATAGAACCGCTAATGATCATGAGAGCGGTGTTGTGCATGTGTGACCGCCGCTCCATTCACTTCTGTTGGACTAATGCAGATATAGTGCTCCATCAGTCCCACAGAAGTGAGCGGTGTGCAGGTCACACATACAAACCTCTGGTTCATTCACATAGGGAACTCTGGGATCCCTGCTCTTCTGTTCACGGTGTTTTCAACTTTTGTAGGGGCTCTATCACTAGGAAAAGTCATTTTTAACTAATCACATCCTTGCATAGCCTTTAGAAAGTCTATTTCACACCTACCTATAGTATGTAGATTGCCTCAGTGGTTTCTGAATAAGTCCGTTTATATTCATATGCTAATTAGACTGGTGCACGATAGATCGTGCACACCTCTCCTGTTGTTTTCTATGGGAGACGGCTCCTGCTGCTGCTGATGATAATTCAGCTTCCTGTTTGCTTCTCACACATAGAAGATAATGGGAGAGAGGAGGCTGCTGGGAACTTCCTGAGCTGGCTGGAGGCTCATTAGCATATGAATAAAAACGGACTTATTCAGACACCACTGAGGCAATCTACATACAAAAGGTAAGTGTGGAATAGACTTTCTAAAGCCTATGCAAGCATGTGATTAGATAAAAATGACTTTTCCCAGTGATAGAGCCCCTTTAAATAGTTAGGCTACTTGGTTGTGTCCGACAGCCCTATAGAGAATGAATGAAGCGGCAGCACATGCGCTCAACCTGCCATTCCAGTCACACAGGGGGACAAAACCCTCCGTTCTTATGACTGGTCACAGTAGTCGCACCTCCTATCGAGCAGACAGTTATCCCATCTCCAGTGTGCAGAGGATAACTTAAAATTACCCAGTTACCCCTTTAAAGGGTTTGTTTTGTTTTGGGTTAATACAGGAAGCGTTCCATTTTAGGACACTCGTCTGTAAGACATTGGCAATGAGAACCATCATGTCCCTGTCAATGAATAACTGATTGATGTGTGGTGTGACTGGCACTATAGTAACTGGCAGGGGGATATGGCTGGCATTATAGTAACTGGCAGGGTGCTGTGTCTGGCACTGTAACAACTGGCAGGGGGATATGACTGGCACTGTAGTAACTGGCAGGGTATTGTATGTGGTACTGTAGTAACTGGCAGGGTGCTGTGACTGGCACTGTAGTAACTGGCAGGGTATTGTATGTGGTACTGTAGTAACTGGCAGGGTGCTGTGACTGGCACTGTAGTAACTGGCAGGGTATTGTATGTGGTACTGTAGTAACTGGCAGGGTGCTGTGTCTGGTACTGTAGTAACTGGCAGGGTGCTGTGCTTGGTGCTGTAGTAACTGGCAGGGTGCTGTGCTTGGTGCTGTAGTAACTGGCAGGGTGCTATGTCTGATACTGTAGTAACTGGCAGGGTGCTGTGTCTGGTACTGTAGTAACTGGCAGGGTGCTGTGTCTGGTACTGTAGTAACTGGCAGGGTGCTGTGCTTGGTGCTGTAGTAACTGGCAGGGTGCTGTGTCTGGTACTGTAGTAACTGGCAAGGTGCTGTGTCTGGTGCTGTAGTAACTGGCAGGGTGCTATGTCTGATACTGTAGTAACTGGCAGGGTGCTGTGACTGGTGCTGTAACTGGCAGGGTGCTGTGACTGGCACTGTAGTAACTGGCAGGGTGCTGTATCTGGTACTGTAGTAACTGGCAGGGTGCTGTATCTGGTACTGTAGTAACTGGCAGGGTGCTGTGACTGGCACTGTAGTAACTGGCAGGGTGCTGTGTCTGGTGCTGTAGTAACTGGCAGGGTGCTGTGTCTGGTACTGTAGTAACTGGCAGGGTGCTGTGTCTGGTACTGTAGTAACTGGCAGGGTGCTGTGACTGGCACTGTAGTAACTGGCAGGGTATTGTATGTGGTACTGTAGTAACTGGCAGGGTGCTGTGACTGGCACTGTAGTAACTGGCAGGGTATTGTATGTGGTACTGTAGTAACTGGCAGGGTGCTGTGTCTGGTACTGTAGTAACTGGCAGGGTGCTGTGCTTGGTGCTGTAGTAACTGGCAGGGTGCTGTGTCTGGTACTGTAGTAACTGGCAAGGTGCTGTGTCTGGTGCTGTAGTAACTGGCAGGGTGCTATGTCTGATACTGTAGTAACTGGCAGGGTGCTGTGACTGGTGCTGTAACTGGCAGGGTGCTGTGACTGGCACTGTAGTAACTGGCAGGGTGCTGTATCTGGTACTGTAGTAACTGGCAGGGTGCTGTATCTGGTACTGTAGTAACTGGCAGGGTGCTGTGACTGGCACTGTAGTAACTGGCAGGGTGCTGTGTCTGGTGCTGTAGTAACTGGCAGGGTGCTGTGTCTGGTACTGTAGTAACTGGCAGGGTGCTGTGTCTGGTACTGTAGTAACTGGCAGGGTGCTGTGTCTGGTGCTGTAGTAACTGGCAGGGTGCTGTATCTGGTACTGTAGTAACTGGCAGGGTGCTGTGTCTGGCACTGTAGTAACTGGCAGGGTGCTGTGACTGGCACTGTAGTAACTGGCAGGGTGCTGTGTCTGGTACTGTAGTAACTGGCAGGGTGCTGTGCTTGGTGCTGTGACTGGCAGGGTGCTGTGCCTGGTGCTGTAGTAACTGGCAGGGTGCTGTGCCTGGTGCTGTAGTAACTGGCAGGGTGCTGTGCCTGGTGCTGTAGTAACTGGCAGGGTGCTGTGCCTGGTACTGTAGTAACTGGCAGGGTGCTGTGTCTGGTGCTGTAGTAACTGGCCGGGTGCTGTATCTGGTACTGTAGTAACTGGCAGGGTGCTGTGTCTGGTACTGTAGTAACTGGCAGGGTGCTGTGCTTGGTGCTGTAGTAACTGGCAGGGTGCTGTGCCTGGTGCTGTAGTAACTGGCAGGGTGCTGTGCCTGGTGCTGTAGTAACTGGCAGGGTGCTGTGCCTGGTGCTGTAGTAACTGGCAGGGTGCTGTGCCTGGTGCTGTAGTAACTGGCAGGGTGCTGTGCCTGGTGCTGTAGTAACTGGCAGGGTGCTGTGCCTGGTACTGTAGTAACTGGCAGGGTGCTGTGTCTGGTACTGTAGTAACTGGCCGGGTGCTGTATCTGGTACTGTAGTAACTGGCAGGGTGCTGTGTCTGGTACTGTAGTAACTGGCAGGGTGCTGTGACTGGCACTGTAGTAACTGGCAGGGTGCTGTATCTGGTACTGTAGTAACTGGCAGGGTGCTGTGTCTGGTACTGTAGTAACTGGCAGGGTGCTGTGTCTGGTACTGTAGTAACTGGCAGGGTGCTGTGACTGGCACTGTAGTAACTGGCAGGGTGCTGTATCTGGTGCTGTAGTAACTGGCAGGGTACTGTATCTGGTACTGTAGTAACTGGCAGGGTGCTGTGTCTGGTACTGTAGTAACTGGCAGGGTGCTGTGACTGGTGCTGTGACTGGCAGGGTGCTGTGCCTGGTGCTGTAGTAACTGGCAGGGTGCTGTATCTGGTGCTGTAGTAACTGGCAGGGTGCTGTGCCTGGTACTGTAGTAACTGGCAGGGTGCTGTATCTGGTACTGTAGTAACTGGCAGGGTACTGTATCTGGTACTGTAGTAACTGGCAGGGTGCTGTGTCTGGTACTGTAGTAACTGGCAGGGTGCTGTGACTGGTGCTGTAGTAACTGGCAGGGTGCTGTATCTGGTACTGTAGTAACTGGCAGGGTGCTGTATCTGGTACTGTAGTAACTGGCAGGGTGCTGTGTCTGGTACTGTAGTAACTGGCAGGGTGCTGTATCTGGTACTGTAGTAACTGGCAGGGTGCTGTATCTGGTACTGTAGTAACTGGCAGGGTGCTGTATCTGGTACTGTAGTAACTGGCAGGGTGCTGTATCTGGTGCTGTAGTAACTGGCAGGGTGCTGTGCCTGGTGCTGTAGTAACTGGCAGGGTGCTGTGTCTGGTACTGTAGTAACTGGCAGGGTGCTGTATCTGGTGCTGTAGTAACTGGCAGGGTGCTGTGCCTGGTACTGTAGTAACTGGCAGGGTGCTGTATCTGGTGCTGTAGTAACTGACAGGGTGCTGTGTCTGGTACTGTAGTAACTGGCAGGGTGCTGTGTCTGGTACTGTAGTAACTGGCAGGGTGCTGTGCCTGGTGCTGTAGTAACTGGCAGGGTGCTGTGCCTGGTGCTGTAGTAACTGGCAGGGTGCTGTGCCTGGTGCTGTGACTGGCAGGGTGCTGTGCCTGGTGCTGTAGTAACTGGCAGGGTGCTGTGTCTGGTACTGTAGTAACTGGCAGGGTGCTGTGCCTGGTACTGTAGTAACTGGCAGGGTGCTGTGCCTGGTACTGTAGTAACTGGCAGGGTGCTGTGCCTGGTGCTGTAGTAACTGGCAGGGTGCTGTGCTTGGTGCTGTAGTAACTGGCAGGGTGCTGTGCCTGGTGCTGTGACTGGCAGGGTGCTGTGCCTGGTGCTGTAGTAACTGGCAGGGTGCTGTATCTGGTGCTGTAGTAACTGGCAGGGTGCTGTATCTGGTGCTGTAGTAACTGGCAGGGTGCTGTGCCTGGTGCTGTAGTAACTGGCAGGGTGCTGTGCCTGGTGCTGTAGTAACTGGCAGGGTGCTGTATCTGGTGCTGTAGTAACTGGCAGGGTGCTGTATCTGGTGCTGTAGTAACTGGCAGGGTGCTGTGCCTGGTGCTGTAGTAACTGGCAGGGTGCTGTGCCTGGTGCTGTAGTAACTGGCAGGGTGCTGTGCCTGGTGCTGTAGTAACTGGCAGGGTGCTGTGCCTGGTGCTGTGACTGGCAGGGTGCTGTGCCTGGTGCTGTAGTAACTGGCAGGGTGCTGTATCTGGTGCTGTAGTAACTGGCAGGGTGCTGTGCCTGGTGCTGTAGTAACTGGCAGGGTGCTGTGCCTGGTGCTGTAGTAACTGGCAGGGTGCTGTGCCTGGTGCTGTAGTAACTGGCAGGGTGCTGTGCCTGGTGCTGTAGTAACTGGCAGGGTGCTGTATCTGGTGCTGTAGTAACTGGCAGGGTGATGTATCTGGTGCTGTAGTAACTGGCAGGGTGCTGTATCTGGTGCTGTAGTAACTGGCAGGGTGCTGTATCTGGTGCTGTAGTAACTGGCAGGGTGCTGTGCCTGGTGCTGTGACTGGCAGGGTGCTGTGCCTGGTGCTGTAGTAACTGGCAGGGTGCTGTATCTGGTGCTGTAGTAACTGGCAGGGTGCTGTATCTGGTGCTGTAGTAACTGGCAGGGTGCTGTATCTGGTGCTGTAGTAACTGGCAGGGTGCTGTGCCTGGTGCTGTAGTAACTGGCAGGGTGCTGTGCCTGGTGCTGTAGTAACTGGCAGGGTGCTGTGCCTGGTGCTGTAGTAACTGGCAGGGTGCTGTGCCTGGTGCTGTGACTGGCAGGGTGCTGTATCTGGTGCTGTAGTAACTGGCAGGGTGCTGTGCCTGGTGCTGTAGTAACTGGCAGGGTGCTGTGCCTGGTGCTGTAGTAACTGGCAGGGTTCTGTATCTGGTGCTGTAGTAACTGGCAGGGTGCTGTGCCTGGTGCTGTAGTAACTGGCAGGGTGCTGTGCCTGGTGCTGTAGTAACTGGCAGGGTGCTGTATCTGGTGCTGTAGTAACTGGCAGGGTGCTGTATCTGGTGCTGTAGTAACTGGCAGGGTGCTGTATCTGGTGCTGTAGTAACTGGCAGGGTGCTGTATCTGGTGCTGTAGTAACTGGCAGGGTGCTGTGCCTGGTTCTGTGACTGGCAGGGTGCTGTGCCTGGTGCTGTAGTAACTGGCAGGGTGCTGTGCCTGGTGCTGTGACTGGCAGGGTGCTGTGCCTGGTGCTGTAGTAACTGGCAGGGTGCTGTATCTGGTGCTGTAGTAACTGGCAGGGTGCTGTGCCTGGTGCTGTAGTAACTGGCAGGGTGCTGTGCCTGGTGCTGTAGTAACTGGCAGGGTGCTGTATCTGGTGCTGTAGTAACTGGCAGGGTGCTGTGCCTGGTGCTGTAGTAACTGGCAGGGTGCTGTGCCTGGTGCTGTAGTAACTGGCAGGGTGCTGTATCTGGTGCTGTAGTAACTGGCAGGGTGCTGTGCCTGGTGCTGTGTCTGGCACTTTCCTCACCTGGAGGGGCTGTCGATATTACAATATATGATATTATGTTTTTATTTTCCAGCTCTGAAGCCCAGAGACAAATCATGGCTGTCATCGATGAGATTGGGAAGGCGTCTGCCAAGGTAATGTTATAATGATGTGACCTGACCCTGCCATGTGGCACACATGGTACCCTGCCCTTCCACCAGAGGGCGCTGATATTAGTGGGACGGTTCTTATTTCAGTATCTGCCCCCCCGTTTCAGGCCCAGCGGTTACCGGCTCCCATAACCAGCGCCTCTCGGATGCAGACAAACCAGCATCACCTCTATATCCTGAAGGACTGCACCGCCAAGACGTGAGAGCCCCAGGATTGCGCTTCACTTCCTTCTAATCTTACAAATTGGGTGACAACCAGTCTGGCCTCTGTTATCGCTCCTTAGTGGTTGTCGTCCAGCTCACCTGGACTCATAAAATTTCAATGTCCCGTATTATAGCTGCCCCTCTTCCCCCTTCCGCTTGCTATCCTCCCTGCGACTATATCTCAGTTATCTTGTGTTTCAGAGCCGGCCGGGGAGTTGTCATCGGCTTTCTTAAGGTCGGATATAAGAAGTTGTTTGTACTGGTAAGACACGAATACTGAAGGGGGTTTTCTGTTTTGGGCAGTCCCTACTTTAAAGGGTCAATAGGCAGATTACAAGCTGTTCCCCTGCTAGGATCCCTAATGATCTGCTGTGAACTTGACAGTAAGGGCTCCATTTCTTTGCAGCACCCCCACAGGAGAAATGCGGTATTACACAATGTCCATTCACATCACTGGGTTATCTCTGTAATGCAGTGAGGGTCCAGTGTGTGGGACCACCATCATTCAGATGCTGAAGACCTATCCTAAGATTGTTGTTTCCATCCATGTATATAATGTGATATTTTCCTTTAAGGATCACTCCGGATCCCATATAGAAGCAGAGCCGCTGTGTATTCTTGATTTCTACATTCACGAATCTCTGCAGCGTCATGGATTTGGGAAGGAGCTGTTCGGCATCATGCTCAGAGTGAGTGCACGGCCCCGAGTGTCCCGCTGTCCGCTCCTCGTGTCGCTCCTGCTCTCTGTGTGAATATTCCTTATTTATATCCCATTTCAGACAGAACAGGTTGAGCCTCAGCATCTTGCCATTGACCGACCGTCTGAGAAGTTTCTCTCCTTCCTGCGGAAACATTACAACCTACGCTCAACAATCCCACAGGTGAGGGAGACGGAACGGGATAGGACAGATGTGTCTTAAAGGGACAGTCCAGGATAAAGGGATACAATGCCATGGCTATTACAGGCCCCCTTTTCCCCCAGGCCAATAGTGTAGACATGGAGTGTTCCTTTCATTAGATTTGCTCCTTTATGTCCCACTGGCCTATAGGGGGCGTCCTTCTAGCTTTGCATCTGTGGGGTTTTTATCGCCAACACATTTCCCAGATTGGGTCTATTTTGGCCTCCATGACACTTGTTAGCGGCCCAGGGACTGATGTGACCACTGCTCCAGGTCACTCAGACTGTATAAAGCCCTTTGTACAGGATTAGAATAACATGGCTACATTTTAGCCCAAAACAGCGCCACACCTGTCTACAGGTTATATATGGTACTGCAACACCACCGTATTCAAATAGTGATGACCTGCAATACAATTGACCATCAAAGGACAGGTGCGGGGCCACATTTTGTAATCCTGTAAATGTATCTGCCTTGACCTGTCGGGTCTCATGGGGTTGTTGTTTATTTTCTCATCTTTTTAGGTGAACAATTTTGTCATCTTTGAAGGCTTTTTCAGAGACCGAAAAGGTAAGAAATAACCAGCTGGGAGGTCTTGTGTTCGATGATCTATTTATTCTTTTTTACATAGCGCCCCTCATGTCCATGGGCTGTATGTGGTATTGCAACTCCAACCCATTCAAGCTGCGATACCAGACACAAACCATGATCTATGTCACTAAGGGTGTCTAAGCTAAGTAGCCCCCACTAAAATAAAATACATCCAAGTACCCCCAAAGATATCATGTGCTGTGTTTCACCTATTTACGGGCTTTTCCAGCCTAATGGTTTGGACTGGGTTGGACCCCCGCAGATCTGATAGTCATGACCTATCCTAAGCATCAATAATTATCAATATCTTAAGGCCTAGCATTGGGACACTGTTCGTATCCCATAGATCAGGGGTAGGGAACCTTCGGCTCTCCAGCTGCTGTGAAACTACAACTCCCAGCATGCTCCATTCACTTCCATGGGAGTTCCCAGAACAGCAGAGCCAGTATGCATGCTGGGAGTTGTAGTTTTGCAACAGCTGGAGAGCCGTACGTTCCTTACCCCTGCCATAGAGGCACGCTATATACTCCCTGAGCCTAGGATTTTCTTCCTATTCTTGTACAGACCAATTGGTAAAGCCTGAAGTGAACCTCACTTGGATAATGGGGTGTGTGCTGAGACTGTGGGTGCAATTTGGGTCACTAAACATCCTATTTGTGCCCCTATAATATTGCACCCCTTGAACACCTAAACACTGACCGCCGGGTTTCCGTCCCTTGTCCAGTTTCTGCTGGATTGGCTAAAGCGGAGAGGGGGTGCAGATGTGAACCCGCCCGCAGGCACACATTCCTATTGTTTGGGAAAGCGCCGTTTCCAGATTTTAGTAGCCCAGCCTCTAATATTCTGCTGGTCTGACTGGTGCGGGCACAGGCTGGAGGGGACGTTGCGATGCCTGCTCATTATATTTTGGCTGTTTTCATTGGTGTTCTGTGTCTGGGTCCTTTCCGCTCATGACCCAATCTCTTTATAACCCTCCAATCCCTCCGTCCTTGCAGCTGACGCCTCTGTTCACAGGGACCTTGAAGATCGTTCCTACTAACTGGACAGTAAGGCCTAAAAGCAACTCCCCACACCCCAAATCTCTCCATTTCTTGCACCTTACCCCTTTATTCCTTTTTTCTTCCTTTCTGTGACGGTTACGATTGGCGTATTGATCTCTCGTACAGGATTCTATCGATACAGCTTGTATGTAAAGCGACCTTATTACCTATACCATTGTCTCTCTCTATATAATCAATATGATCGTAGCTCTCTCTGTTTTCTATCTACCTGTACATGTTTTTTTCCCACCACTAGAGGGAGACCTGTGCTCAGATGAATTCTGTATACAGGTCGCCCCCTAGTGGTGCAGAGGTATATGAATCAAAATGAATATAATTATACAATAATGAGTAACTTGCCCTGTTGCCCATTGCAACCAATTGCGGCTTAATTTTCACCGTTGTGATTGGTTGCTTTTGGCGACATGGTCGGAGTAACCTGTAACTCTGCTCCCTACCTTTTCCTAGGGTGACGTAGGACATCCTTCTCTCTCCCTTGCTGTAGATTTTCCTGCCCCTAGTCTAGTACCCCCAAGCATGGACGGGACCTAGATGTGTGTGTTCCCTCTGTCACAGACACGCAGAAAACTTATCATTTTTTCCATTTTTCTTTTTCCAGCCTCAGGAAGGAAATTACCCCCCAAGCGAGCAGAAGGAGAGATCAAACCGTACTCCCTGTCTGAGAGAGACTGTAAGGACCCGGGGGGGGGGGATTCAACATAATGGGGGCATTTATTGAGACTGGCACATTAGTCCTAATATTGATAGCGCTGGAAGTCTCGTGCTCCCGAATCAAAATCTACACCAGTCCTGTATAATAGTGCACCAGCTTGGGCTGAGGTGTCCTGGCCTGCTGTGGTCCCCACCCTGCTCAGGCACTTAAAAGTGGCCGTCAGGTCGAAATATGGACAAAGTGGAGGGTTTTTCAATCACAAACGTTACATTTTTGCACTAGAAAGGTGGTGTGAACAGATTAATAAATACCCTCCAATGTTTATGGGAAGCCACACAAGCCCTCGTGTGTGTGTGTGTGTGTGTGTGGTTGGCCCCAGTGTATGTAAGATAGGCCCCGGTGTGTGTGTGTTGTGTGAGGTAGACCCTAGTGTGTGCGAGGTAGACCCCGGTCTGTGTGTTTGTGAGATAGACCCTGGTGTGTTTGTGTCTGAGAGCGTGTGTGAGGTAGGCCCGAGTGTGTGCAAGGTAGGCCTCGGTGTGTGTGTGTGTGAGGTAGGCCCTGGTGTGTGTTTGTGGTAGGCCCCGGTGTGTGTGTGTGAGGTAGACCCCGGTCTGTGTGTTTGTGAGGTAGGCCCTGGTGTGTGTTTGTGGTAGGCCCCGGTGTGTGAGGTAGGCCTCGTTGTGTGTGTGTGAGGTAGGCCCCGGTGTGTGTGTGGTAGGCACTGGTGCGTGTGTGTGTGACATAGGCCCCAGTGTGTGAGGTTGGCCCCAGTGTGTGCGAGGTAGGCCTCAGTGTGTGTGTGAGGTAGGCCTCGTTGTGTGTGTGTGAGGTAGGCCTCGGTGTGTGTGTGTGTGTGAGGTAGGCCCTGGTGTGTGTTTGTGGTAGGCCCCGGTGTGTGAGGTAGGCCTCGTTGTGTGTGTGTGTGAGGTAGGCCCCGGTGTGTGTGTGGTAGGCACTGGTGCGTGTGTGTGTGTGACATAGGCCCCAGTGTGTGAGGTAGGCCCCAGTGTGTATGAGGTAGGCCTCGTTGTGTGTGTGTGAGGTAGGCCTTGGTGTGTGTGTGTGTGAGGTAGGCCTCGTTGTGTGTGTGTGTGTGTGAGGTAGGCCTCGTTGTGTGTGTGTGTGTGTGTGAGGTAGGCCTCGTTGTGTGTGTGTGTGTGAGGTAGGCCTCGTTGTGTGTGTGTGTGTGTGAGGTAGGCCTCGTTGTGTGTGTGTGTGTGAGGTAGGCCTCGTTGTGTGTGCGTGAGGTAGGCCTCGTTGTGTGTGTGTGTGTGTGAGGTAGGCCTCGTTGTGTGTGTGTGTGTGAGGTAGGCCTCGGTGTGTGTGTGTGTGAGGTAGGCCCTGGTGTGTTTGTTTGTGAGGTAGGCCCCGGTGTGTGAGGTTGGCCTCGTTGTGTGTGTGTGTGTGTGAGGTAGGCTTTGGTGTGTGTATGTGAGGTAGGCTTTGGTGTGTGTGTGTGTGTGGTAGGTCCCCGACAGTATTTTGGCTCTTCTATAGGATTGTGCTGATGCTTTTCTCTTCCTTCCAGTTTTGAAACACGAGGAAGGTCTTCCTTGGCCCTTCAGCCAGTCGCAGGCATCCCTCAACCGCGCCTGCAGTCTTGGTTCTTCTCCCACACGAGCCTACCCCAGGACCATTCCTGGAGAAGAGGACTTTGTGAAGTCGCTGAGAGCTTGTAGACCTCACTCACTCCAGAGAGCGGCCAGTGGTGACCAGGAGGATCCATCCCAGAGGAGAAGGACCAGGTAAATGGGTTTAGTGTCATTGGTGGCCGGTTAGAAGTGTCTGCTTGTACTATTATGGGACATTCACATGGCGGAAAGTGAAGCAAAATTTGAGACGGGTCTTCTGCCTCAAGTTCCTTTCCAGATTCCGGCCCTGTGCATCTAGTAATGGAAAGCCATAGCCGGTTCCCCTCAGAAACAATGGGGCTGATCGGCTGTAGTCTTGCGATGAGTTCTGTGGATGAATCAGTCATGGAGTCTGCGGCAACATCAAGGATGCTTCTTCTTCCCCATTGAATATTATGGGAGTCAGACTTCGGCCAAAATTTGGAGTTGATCTTGAGGCAGAATCGACCTAAAAATCACCTTCAAATTCCTCTGTGAGAATATACCCTTGGAGTAGCCAAATACCCGGGTGAGGGACCTGTCTGAACCCTCTTCAGAAGGAGGAGCTGTAGGCTCGGATATAGGGATTGCCTTGCCCATGCCTATAGATGCTTCACAGTCTTTACAGATGATGGTCAACACTTGGTGAGAAAAACTGGGTTCACACATAGGCTGGTACTAGGAAGGGCTCATGAGAGTGGTCACGAGAGGTAGGAATGGCAAAATCAGTCAGAAGGGCTATAGGTCACAGGACAGACCGCTTTAAAGGGAGTCTGTCAGCAGTAAACGTAATCCCGGTACCTCATAGAGGGCATTCTACATTTTCCAACTATACCTCTGTTATTCAGCTTTGGAGCCCCATTGTCATGTTAGTTCCCGTTTTATTCATATGCAAATGAGGGGAAAAGTGCTTTGCCATGGAATCGAGAACTAAGACCCTCCCCATAGCACTTCTCCTCATTGACATATGAATAAGATACCCCTAGTTATGTTCTCAGGCACTATCTGTACCTATAGGGCACCGTCTCCTGCTACTTATTCATTTTTTCAGATTCCTTTCCTTAGCGCTTTTCTTTTTTCACTCTGTGATCTGTGACTACAGGAAGTCTGAGACACGCCTCCTGCTTTAGACCCTCCTCCCCCTGCAGCTCTGCCTCCTCTGATTGGCTGCTGTGTATATACACAAGTCTATGGTGGTTTTGCAGGGAGAGATGAGAGTGTGAGGCTATAATAGGTTACAATGCACAGATACTAAACCTCCAATGGGGGGGGGGGGGAGTGATTTGGGATATGTCACGTGACCAGTCACCGTAACCAGCGATCGCCAGGTTTCCTTCTGCCTGTCACTATAGCTCTCTTCTTCTTCTTCTTCTTTTCTGTCTGTCTTGTCTTCCCTGCTTTTCTCCCCTTCAGCTCCCTCAACCGCCCTCAGAGCATTCACCATTAACCTGATCTTTTATACAGTCGGACCTCCATTGCCGTCGTACTTTCCCCTTCCCCCCACATCATTCCAAATACCCGCACAGACCAGTGACTGTGGGGTGAACAAAACAGAACCAGTCTGATTCCTCCGGTGATGCCTCTATTTCCCATGATTCACTTCTGTTGTTCACGCTGAATGTCAAATTTTGTTACTTTTTCACTTGGGGAACAAAAAAAAAACTTTGTAGAAATTGTGGAAGAGTCGGGCGAGCCGCCTGGGTGCTGTACACCGCCATAGAGGAGCGACCTGTCCAGAGTCAGTGAATATCCTGAGGTCAGTCCATGAGCCTGGAAATGGTGAGGAAATGAGTCAGTGGGATGACATCAGTGGCCCGTCACTAACCTGTGGTAGCCACAGATGGCAGGACGTCTCTGCTCACATATTCCCATACATGCAACTATAGTATATAAGGTCCTATAGAAACAGCGCCACTCTGGTCTGTGCTTGGTATTGCAGCTCAGACCTTGAATGTGCCCGCTGCCTCCCTGCCAGTGCGGCTAGGGTTACATGGTGACTTTTGGGGGGGGTGATAGTAAATTGCACCTACTCCTAGTGGCTGTGGTTGTGCAGAAATCCAGCAGGTTTGGGTTTCTCCTGTGAGGCCGTGGTCACAGCACATTTTGGGGTACAATCACCCACATTAGACGTAATGTAGTTGCAATCTACAAGTTGCCATATAACCCCAGTCTTAAAGGAATTTTTTTAGTTTCTGGTTATCTTTAGGATAATCAGGTCATTAGGACCCTTCCCCTTCATCATTGTAAGATATACTGAGCTTAAAGGGATTGTCCATACTGAATGACTCCTTTAAAAAGTCTTCAATGAAAAGGATTAGCCCAATAGCCATGCCAGCTGCTCATCCTTAGTGAGGATTGACTTCTGTTTCCCAAAGTTTTTGGAGTAAAAAATAAATTCCTGGGACTCCGCAGACATTATTACAGGCGATATGACTGCACAAGAGGCCAACAGTGGCCGTCATACTCCATGTGACCAGCAGGGGTGTGATGGTGGCGTATATTACCCTGCACAGAGCACAAAAGCCATCCTTGGCGTTATTTATACAGGTGCAGTAAGCATTATTTACCACACGGTGGCGCTACAGACAGAGGTAACTTAGGAAATAGAAAGGTCTTGGCTGATCTTGTGATTGTGGTCGGGACTGCTGTGGGGTCTTTTTGGTGGTTGGCTATGCATTAACCCTTCCCGTCTCTCGTATCACACACAGAATATTGTAGAGCCACCATAAGGGCTTCAGTTTGCACTTTAAGAGAACAAAATTATATTCTCAGAACTGGGATCATGACCTAAAAAGGAGGGGGGGGGGGGGGTCCTCAATTTGCACATTGGCCGGTCATAATACCCACCATAAGCTGTTTATATGATGGAAATGACCGTCATGCGTCATACTGCAGCAGTATAGCAAGGGCATCTTTAACCCCTTCACGACATCCACCATAATACTACGGCGGACGTTGGGTCTTTAAATATGGCGGACCCTCAGACCGCCTGTAATAGAACCGAAGGCATTTCACCGTACATTGCAAGGCATCAGCATTGCAGTGTGTATTGTATTAGTGATCCCATTACAAATCAGAGGGTTCAGGTTTATTACAAAGTAACAATTTGCACAATAGGAGTGCTGGTCACAAGAGCTTACAATCTGTGCGGGGATGGGGGGGGCACAAGAGGTTAGAGGACTCGTACAGAGGTCCAACAATAGGGATAAGCCGGTCACATGAGCCGGTCACTGCCCAGCACATGTGCACGGGGTGTGGGGGGTGAAGGGATCAGGTCCTGAGGAATAATGTAAAAGGGGGTTGGATTAGGCCTAAAAAGATGCAAATTTAGGGCTGGATTAAAGCTTTCTATAATAGGTATTAATATGATGTCCAGGGTAGCGCAGTCGAGAGAACTGGGAGAGCATCAGACAAGTCTTAGGGACCGTAATGAGGGTGGTAGAGCGAGGTGAGGGAGTAGATATAGGTAGTGTAAGGGCAAATCATGGCCGAAAGGAGTAACAGGCGAGCGGCTGCTCTGTACAGCTTCTGTAACTCCCAATCCCCCGGGGGGTTGGGGCGTACGGCCAATTATTTCTGCCTTGTCTGTGACATCATAGAAGGTGACGACCTGGGTCAATAACATCAATATCTTTATCATCTTTTTAGAGGTGTATTATTTCATATCGCCAGTAGGGGACGCCGTTGGCTCCTTTCCCCACCATTGACCAGCGATGGCTCCGGCTACTTCCGTCCTATCTGAATGTTTTGGGGTTTTCTATGTTTATTTAACCATTTTATACACGGATACTCTTTAATGTAACGATGTTCCGTTTAACCGTTTGCGCCTTCGCCCCTCTTGGGTGATGGGTAGATGAGGGGGCTCATGGCCGGCGGGCATCGGAAGTGGCCTGCACATTTGTGAACTATCCACTTCCTATGTTCTGTGGGCGCCCCCGAGTTACCGATGGGCGCAGTTTGGCGGTGAATATTCTACTTGACTGGATCAATAAAAAGGCAAATGATGAGGAGATCTGTGGAGTGGTCGCCGTGTTTTATATGTGGGGGTCGTGACATGTTCGTATCCCTGAAGTACACGCAGGGTGGAAGCTCATGGGGGTATCTAGGTGAGGGATCTACTGCCTGACTAGAGCAGATCCCCATTCCAGGGCTCGCACCTGAATTATGCAGAGGCTGGAGTCGCAGCGTGTTGGGGCCGGTACTAGGACCGCCATACAAAACGCCAGTCTCAATATTGTATTGAAATACTTGGGTTCTCTAGCATTGGAAACAGCGCCACACTTGTCCACAGGTTGTGTCTGGTATTGCATCTCAGTGACGGTTAAGAAAATGAAGTTTAGATCTAGTACCAGACACAACCTATGCGGCTCTGGGGGTTTTTTTTTTGGGGGGGAGCAGCCATGTTTTTGTAATTGTGGGCAACCCTTTTAGGTAGAAGTCTTACAAAAAAAAGTCAGGTTTTAACCCCTGTCCTTAGAATTCAATTCAATGTACGCCCCCTACAGGTGCCAAATCCTTAAAGGGGTTGTGCAGGGACTGTTGATGGACCAGAGGTTCCAGCCACGTCATCTGATCTGGAGCCGCCTTCAGCCTCTGAGGTCGCTCCGCCCCCTCTTTTCCCAGTGGGATCTGTGGAGGAGGGGCCGCCTCCGATTACATGACCTGGGGGCCATGACGTGGCCGGAACCCCCCACTCCATGAGCTGCAATAAATTAACAGTCCCCAGACAACCCCTTTAAATGACCCTGTACTTATTGGGCAAGGGCTACAGTTCTGACATTGATGGACTTGCTGATATAGTAGATTAGATACAGTATCTAATAATGGGGTCATTTGGGCCTCGCCCCTCGAGGTATCCCTAGGTAACAGCCTTAGGTCCTAAATGAGGGACTGGATGTGAACAGTGAGTATTTCAGTATAAAACTAATGACGTTTTGTAATATACACCTATTTTATTTTTTTTGTCTCGCCTTCTAATCTCTTTACTGTTGCAGTGTTGTGCTTGCTCTGGGGTTGCTATATTGTGCTTGCTCTGGGTGTGCATGGAAATTAATAGTAGCAAGTTATAGGTCTTTTTTTTGTGCATGCGCATCCTCTCTTATGGAGGAGTTCTTATGAGGACAAGTGTTGTGATGGTTTAGGTTGCTATGGCAACCCCAGAGCAAGCGTAATACTTTATAGAATTTTAGCAGTTCCATATGGAGAAACAATTAAACAAGTATATGTCACTTTCTAAGTTTTTTCTTGCACCACTGCTCTTCAAGGGGGGTCATAGGTGTGTCTCATTTGCCGGATGGTGGGGGTCCCCCTCTGTATATAAAGTGTCGGACTACCCCTTTAAGAATACGATGACAGCTACATTGTTAGTATCCTATAGAGTAGGGCTGGTGACGCCATTTGTCATTTGTCTCTTCATTCCCTGCTCTCCACGCATCTCACGGCACTCCGCCTTCATCTCCTGCACCCTCCTTGCATCCTCTGCCGCTCCTCCTCTGCCGCTCCTCCTCTGCCGCTCCTCCTCTGCCGCTCTTCCTCTGCCGCTCCATCCTCCGCCGCTCCATCCTCCGCCGCTCCATCCTCCGCCGCTCCATCCTCCGCCGCTCCATCCTCTGCCGCTCTTCCTCTGCCGCTCCTCCTCTGCCGCTCTTCCTCTGCCGCTCCTCCTCCGCCGCTCCATCCTCTGCCGCTCCTCCTCCGCCGCTCCATCCTCTGCCGCTCCATCCTCTGCCGCTCCATCCTCTGCCGCTCCATCCTCTGCCGCTCCATCCTCTGCCGCTCCATCCTCCACCGCTCTTCCTCTGCCGCTCCTCCTCTGCCGCTCCATCCTCTGCCGCTTCTCCTCTGCCGCTCCGTCCTCCCCTCCACCCCCTCTGTCTCTGTCGCTTTGTCTCTCAGCGATATGAATCTCTCCCGCGGACTCATGGCTCAGAGGAATTGCTACAGCCGCCACTCGTGCCGCTCACCTCCGCTGATGAAGAGGGCGCCACCTACAGGTATGTGCAGATTCACACTATATGGCAGCACACATACATGGCCTAATGATATTGTCATGAATACCAAAAAAAACCTTAACATTTAATATCAGATAATATTAATCCATCTTGACCCCCCTCTAATAGGAGATGGACTAAAAGGGGTTTCTTGTATTTCGGTTTTGTAAAATATTTGTAATATAATCGAGATCTTGATTTGCTGTCAGTGAATGGAAACTCGCATACCGTTCACAGCTGAGGGTTTGCTACACTTGAACAGCCTGGAATCCAGACAGATACTGCGCTGATACATTGTAACAAACTATCAGGAGAGCAATGTCTGCTATTCCAGGGGATTGTCTGGACTGGATAATATTGTAGGCGACCCTCAGCTGTGAGAAGTTTCAGGTCTGTACAGGGTTTTCCAGAACATGACCTGGTCTGACCACTCTGACTCCTATTGATGGGTTATTTGAAGAGGCCGCGGTGCTCATGAGCGTCTCTTCCCAAAGCCAATGACATGACGCTTATTGGTCACATGGTACATCAGCAGCTCAGTTCCTTTCAAGTAAATGGGGCTGAGCTGCAATACCAAGCACAGCCACTATACAATGTACGGCGCTGTGCTTGGTATTCAATAAAGAGTCTGCAAGGTGTAACCGAATGCTGCAAACTCTTAAACCAGCTGATCAGTGGGGGGCCCAGACCTCAGACCCCCCCCCCCCACACACACCAATCACGTCCTAAGGGTAGGTCATCAATATGTAAGTCCAACAAAAATGCGAGTTAGGGTGCATGCACACTACGTAACGCCGGGCGTGTATGAGAGCCGTACACGCCGGCGTTACAGCAGGGCTGCCGAACACTTCCCATTCACTTCAATGGGAGCGCTCGTAAACGCCGCTGTTACGAGCGCTCCCATTGAAGTGAATGGGAAGTGTTCGGCAGCCCTGCTGTAACGCCGGCGTGTACGGCTCTCATACACGCCCGGCGTTACGTAGTGTGCATGCACCCTAAGAATGTTCTCCTTTACTGACAACAAGCGCAGATCTAGAAAACCCAGTTTATTAATCTATTGTAGAACTTTCCTTTATAAAGTAAATGACATTAATGACCTTTATTTACATAAAAATGTTCCTCTGCGATCTGCAGAAACACAAATAATGAAAGTTCTTTCCCTTTTGACCACTAGGTGGCACCGTAAATAGTTACACGTGTTTTGTGCTCTAGATTAGTTAGAGCACTCCATCTGGTCACCTCCGGTATTGCAAATCCTAATATGATTGAAGGGTTAATCTAAAGCAGGAGTAGGGAACCTTCGGCTCTCCAGCTGTTGCAAAACTACAACTCCCAGCATGCATACTTGCTCTGCTGTTCTTGGAACTCCCATGGAAGTGAATGGAGCATGCTGGGAGTTGTAGTTTCACAGCAGCTGGAGAGCCGAAGGTTCCCTACCCCTGATCTAAAGCTATCGCCTATCCCTGACGTGCAATGGGCATGCCTGACCGATGCACCATTCAGACTGGGGTCATGGGACCTTCACGTGGTCGGTGGGACCCCGCTGATCAGACGCTTCTCCTGTGGATAGACAATAGATTATGAGAACCTGCGGAGGTCTGACCTTCGGGGCCCCATTGCTGCCAGGCTGTCTTGACGGGATCAGGCAGACTATTTGATATTGTTGTCTTTCCGTTCTCTGATTTGCCCCATTTACGGGGTTATTTTTATTCTCTCCCTCTAGAGGACACTAAAGAAGAACAAAGTGAAGCGGCTAAAGGGTAAGGGACACTCCATGTTATTCGGGGCCCATGTGCAGACTTATCTCTGTAGTATTTGTTTTTCTTATATACTGAGATCTGATCATTTGCAGTTACAGGCCGAAGCCTGAGGCTGTACTACTGCCAGAATCTCACCTGTTATCATGGAGACCCGTATTGACCAAACACATTGATGTTCTTATAATGTTACTGCTAACCTAGTAATTATAACGCCTTATGTGGTGTCATCAGACCCTCTCAGTAGTGCAGCCTCAGTGGGCCTGTAATCAATCAGAAGTTGATTGTTATAGATCTGTATTGTACGTGGGTTGTACCAATTTAACAGCTGATCACGTAGCCACAGAAACCTGAATGGAGGCCTCTCGCTGCGGCGGCAGAAGGCGCGCTCCCGCTTCATTCATCTCTATGGGACTGCAGAGGACGGCACGTGACTCCTTCCTGCAGTCCTATGTAGATAAATGGAGTGACGGTGAGATTTGTGACAGTGCTAGTATGTACTACATGCGCTCCCTGTATGGCCAAGATTGCGCATGCGCAGTATATACTAACACAGTCCTGCAGACAGGACATCTGTGACAACACGTGTATGTACCGCGCATGTGCGATCAATCTCAGCCATACAGAGAGAGGGAGCGCCTGTGTATTACGCAGGCCGGAACTCCCTGGTATAAGGGATACACTGGGAATGCACCTAACAGGACCAATATGATATGGACACCATATAAACTCCTTCACTTAGCAACACTAACCTGTTATCTCAAAACATCTGAGCCCTGGACAACCCCTTTAACACCCGTCCTTTGTCCCAACCCTTTATAGGAATACTATCTCGTCACATCATCGTCTACATGAATTTTCCCACAGGGGTTACAGAGGAGCAACAGGAGAAACCCCCCATAATGTGAATACTCAGCAGTATAGAGTGCCATCCAGTGAACCACCACCAGGGGGCGTCAAAAGCCCAATAAGAGAGCAGGAGCCCAGTAAACCCTTCAGACCCCAGGACTCTAAGGCTTCCTGGTCGGAGGAGCCATCATGGACGGTGCTGGGGTCAGTCATGAACGCGCAGTGGGTGAAGCGGAAGCAGGAGATGAGGGGGACACGTCCGTGGTGACCGAGGACACGGCAGGAGAGACCACGCAGCACTGACACTTTTATTCTAAATTCATGTTTTATAGCAGAAAAAAAAATTAATTTTTTAAGACTTTAATAAACTTCACATTGTCATTTATTTATTACACGTCAGAGGTTTCTTTTACTGGAGATCCAAGACTGATGTCTGCCGGGGAGTGTGGCCCGTACTGACCACAGGTGACCTTAGTGATAGTCAGAGGACCAACTCTATATAGTATATACAGTATTATAGTATAGTATATATATATATAGTAATGGTCCTCGGGGGTCTTTTCAGACTCCCAAGTATAATGATCGGAGGCCTAGGGGAGAAACACTGTTACTCACCTCTCCTGTGCTCCTGCAGTCTGAGGGCCTGTGTGGTGACATCACGTGAG
The DNA here is from genome assembly GCF_031893055.1 of Leptodactylus fuscus. NCBI lineage: Eukaryota > Metazoa > Chordata > Amphibia > Anura > Leptodactylidae > Leptodactylus > Leptodactylus fuscus. The sequence goes on from NC_134275.1 coordinate 81,495,010, forward strand.
CCAGGCCGGTATCAGTAAGCATGAAGTCACAGGCCTGGCTCATGTGGCGTCTGTACCAACATTGAAGAAGGTCCAATGTCCTACAAGGTCCTACAAACTGTACAGCGCTGCAGAATATGTTGGCACTATATAAATAAAATTTCTTATTATTATATTAACGTGGCAGGGAGTGCACCATGGCCAGGGAGAGGTAGTAACTGTGGTTTTTATGTTTGTATCTTCTCCTAGGTCTCCAATCATTATACCCAGGGGGCTGAAAAGAATCCAGAGTATAATAATTGTTCATGGGTGGTCCACAGTGGGGCATAATACTGTGTGCAGGGGCCACTATGGGGATAATACTGTGTGCAGGGGCCACTATGGGGATAATACTGTGTGCAGGGGCCACTATGGGGATAATACTGTGTGCAGGGGCCACTATGGGGATAATACTGTGTGCAGGGGCCACTATGGGGATAATACTGTGTGCAGGGGCCACTATGGGGATAATACTGTGTGCAGGGGCCACTATGGGGATAATACTGTGTGCAGGGGCCACTATGGGGATAAAACTGTGTGCAGGGTGTGGGGCCCTTATCAAATGTTTGCCTTAGGGCCCAGCCATTCCTTGTGACTGAATACACTTGTGCGCACAGCTATTATGTACATGGGGGATTGTCCTGTAATGGCGGGAAAAAAAGTAGTTTTGATCCATTGTGTAGACAAAGAACAGGTCGGACTAGTGGAATTAGCATAACATAAGTGGCTAGTGGTAGCCTAGTCCTTGTACATGGCCATTGTATAGGGCTCAATAGAGCCGCATCTCATTATGGTGGGGGATGAGCGACCTGGACAGAACAAAGAGGAATCTTAATGGCTACAGGCCCTGCAAGGAATCCAACATGGAGGACATGGATAATGACAGCCTGCACAGCACCACTGAGAGGACCGGGGACATGTTCTATAGTGCTAGTATTTATGCCATAGTGTAACCGGCTCCTTGTGATGTCACACTGCCCCGCTGTGATGTCACAAGGCCTTATTGTGTATAAAATAACAGATAGTACAAGGATGTGGTGCTGGAGTGATTCAGCGTATACAGCAGAGCAGCAGATGTGAACAGAGTCTTAGACTGTGAGGGACCTGACACCAGATCTGTAATGGGGTTCACCGGGGACTGGCCAAGGGACCGTCACTTTTCCATAAAATATCTGGGAAAGCTGGGTGACCACCAATGTGATGTCATAGAGGCCGTGCACCTTCTATTTTGAGAAAGCCATTGTGGCAGATGTGCCCTTCAGCAGACCTGGAAAGTTGGGTGATGTGTAATAATAGTATTAATATTATTGCCTTTCTGTCAGGGAGATAGAACTGTCCCCCACAGCCATAGTCACACTGGGTGTCCTTCCCTCTGCATGTCATTGAAGGACATGTGCTTTGCCCTAACTAAATATGGCCGCCACCTTCAGAACGCCCATTTTCTATTATCAACCAATCAGATCATGTTTAGAGAGGTAACGTAACCCAATAGCCAATGGGAAGGTGTCTGTGGAGTAAGCTCTAACCTACAGCGCTGGAACGCAGACCCGGAAGCGCCGCGGAGCACTGCATTTCTATTGGTTAAAAGCTCTGAAGGGCGGATACCTGGAAGTTACCGGTTCTGTAATTGGTCAACTTACTCACACCTCTGTGCTGTAATTGGTCAGTCCGGTTTTCCTGGCAGGGGTCTCAGCAGTATGATTGGCTGGTGCACATTTACGTCCTCTTCGACTATTGGATGGCGGTCAGTCCTCGGGTGCGAGCTCTCCTCGGCGGTTGCCGGTTTCAGTTGAGTGACGTCACGCCCGGTTGCCGGTCACCCAGGAGGGGCGCAGTGTTGTGTGCTATGGCGCTGTGTGTGAGGAGGCTCCGCGGAGCTCCTGGGCTCGGGAGTCGCTGGAAGAGCGGGATACGCGGAGCTGGAGGAGCGGCGGGGAGAGTCCGGGACAGCGTGAGGGTAAGCGGCATGGAGCGGCTCCTGACTGCCCTGCACACACCGACAGGACTGGAGAGAAGGATTCCAGGCGTGCACAGTATAACCTCCCTGATGTCCAGTATGGTGCACAGTATAACCTCCCTGATGTCCAGTATGGTGCACAGTATAACCTCCCTGATATCCAGTATGGTGCACAGTATAACCTCCCTGATGTCCAGTATGGTGCACAGTATAACTTCTCTGATGTCCAGTATGGTGCACAGTATAACTTCTCTGATGTCCAGTATGGTGCACAGTATAACCTCTCTGATGTCCAGTATGGTGCACAGTATAACTTCTCTGATGTCCAGTATGGTGCACAGTATAACTTCTCTGATGTCCAGTATGGTGCACAGTATAACTTCTCTGATGTCCAGTATGGTGCACAGTATAACCTCCCTGATGTCCAGTATGGTGCACAGTATAACCTCCCTGATGTCCAGTATGGTGCACAGTATAAACTCCCTATAGTCATGTCCGGTGTGGTGCACAGTATAACCTCCCTATAGTCATGTCCAGTGTGGTGCACAGTATAACCTCCCTGATGTCCAGTATGGTGCACAGTATAACCTCCCTGATGTCCGGTGTGGTGCACAGTATAACCTTCCTATAGTCATGTCCAGTATGGTGCACAGTATAACCTCCCTGATGTCCAGTATGGTGCACAGTATAACCTCCCTGATGTCCAGTATGGTGCACAGTATAACCTCCCTGATGTCCAGTATGGTGCACAGTATAACCTCCCTGATGTCCAGTATGGTGCACAGTATAACCTCCCTGATGTCCAGTGTGATGCACAGTATAACCTCCCTGATGTCCAGTATGGTGCACAGTATAACCCCCCTATAGTCATGTCCAGTGTGGTGCACAGTATAACTTCCACGTAGTCATGCATGACTATATATAACTGTATAGTATAACCGCTTTGTCTAGCACAGCGCACAGTACGACTTCCCCAACACCGCGCACAGTACGACTTCCCTTCATACTTGTATCACACTGACTCCTCCATCCCAAACTGGGGGCCACAGGTCAGAGGGAGGAGCTTTGTTGCCCATAGCAATCAGTCCAGTTATTTTTTGCTTTTCCCACCGGTTTGAAACTGAAAGCTGAGCCCTGATTGGTTGCTGTGGCCGCGGCGCCCCCTCCTGTCTGTGGAGTCTTCAGAATTTTACTTGTTAGCAGAAATCGCCCGGTCACACTCCTAATAGAAGCCGTGCGGGGCCTAGTTAGACGCGGGGGCGCTGTCACATGACGGCTGTGGCGGAGATCACGTTGTTACTTCCTCCGGCTACACATGGCCACATGTAACATGGCAGACCGCAACGTATGGGCTGGATCTGTATGATGGAATAGCAGACAGGGGCCCCTCCCCCACTATAGCCCCTCATTCTCCAGTATGGCGGGGGGGGGGGGGGGGTCAGGTCGACCACTTGTAATCTCCTGCTATTATTTGCCTCCATGTTTGATGCCTTGTCTTCTCTCGTGCCAGGCTCGTGACGCCATCTTGTACCGAGAGCTACGGCCCTGTCTTCGCGTCACCGCTTCTCTCCGACGACCTCTGCTATCGCCAACTCCCACACGGATCCAGGCCAAGCTGTGTCTACAAGCGCCTGCGCAGGACAAGGCCATAGGATCCCTGCAGGACATTTTAAGACAGAAGTTACCTCCGCAGCCCCTGTGCGGCCATCCCCCCCGCCCCACGCACGGCCTCGCACACCCCACGGACCCGGAGTGCCGACACCTCAGTAGTTCTCAGCTGGACTGTTTTAGAAGCTTGTTTGAGCCTGGCGTGTGTAGGACCCCCTACCAGTTTATGGCGTTACCCCAGACTCCAGCACACGAAGGGTTACTAGCGTTTACACCCAGCAAGAGCCTCGGGAGCAGCCCGGTCCCCGGGAGTGACAAATCGGAGATGGAGCAGCACCTGGCAGCCATGTATGAGAAGCTCAGGGATGAGGTGAGTGCGCAAGGAAGGAGCTGCAATACCCTTCACTACCACTAGATGTCGTGTAGACAAAGGGAAGCCTCAGACAGCTGATCGGCGTGGGGGCAAAACTCAGACACTCACTGATCTGATATTGATAAGGGTAGGCCCTCAGTATCCTGATCCCAGAAAACCCCTTTAAGACCAGTCCCCTGACACTGAGTTGCGATGCCACTGACCTACACAGGCGGGGGATCCTTCATCTATCACACTGGTATTGTAGCTGATCCACAGTTAAAGGGGCTCTCCTACTAGCAAGGGGTAGTGGTTAAAGGGGTTTTCCAGGTTCGTCAATTCACAACCTGTCTTTAGGATAGGATATAAATTGAAGATCAGCCCATGTCTGACACCCAGGCCCTCCGCTGATCAGCTGTCTGAATGGAGGGGTTGGCGGGGGGCGCAGTGCACACATGTGACCACCACTGCTTTCATTTCTATGAGACTGGCCGTCCTCTGCTGTAGCCTTCAGTCCTAGAGAAGCGAATGGTGCGGTGGTCACACGTGTGCGGTATTGCTGCAGGGACCCTGGCACCCCCTCCTCATGATCACTGGGGTACATTCCCGTCCCCCCTCCTCCATACATCCCACTAGGGTCTTGCCTCACTCCCATCTCCGGACCAGTCTCTTCCTCCGGCTCATTTGCTATTACTGACGGTTTCCCTTTTGGTTTTACAGTTACCGAATTTCTTGTGGAAAACTACAAATTATTCCCTGTACAGGAAGGACGTGGAGTTTGTCAGTAACATGATGCACATCCACTTACGGTAAGAGCGCAGCGGCCATGTGTCACGTCTGTCCATGTAGCGGCCATGTGTCACGTCTGTCCATGCAGCGGCCATGTGTCACGTCTGTCCATGTAGCGGCCATGTGTCACGTCTGTCCATGCAGCGGCCATGTGTCACGTCTGTCCATGTAGCGGCCATGTGTCACGTCTGTCCATGCAGCGGCCATGTGTCACGTCTGTCTATGTAGCGGCCATGTGTCACGTCTGTCCATGTAGCGGCCATGTGTCACGTCTGTCTATGTAGCGGCCATGTGTCACGTCTGTCCATGTAGCGGCCATGTGTCACGTCTGTCTATGTATCGGCCATGTGTCACGTCTGTCTATGTAGCGGCCATGTGTCACGTCTGTCCATGTAGCGGCCATGTGTCACATCTGTCCATGCAGCGGCCATGTGCCACGTCTGTCCATACAGCGGCCATGTGCCACGTCTGTCCATGTAGCGGCCCTGTGCCACGTCTGTCCATGTAGCGGCCATGTGTCACGTCTGTCTATGTATCGGCCATGTGTCACGTCTGTCCATGCAGCGGCCATGTGTCACGTCTGTCCATGTAGCGGCCATGTGTCACGTCTGTCCATGTAGCGGCCATGTGTCACGTCTGTCCATGTAGCGGCCATGTGTCACGTCTGTCCATGCAGCGGCCATGTGCCACGTCTGTCCATGTAGCGGCCCTGTGCCACGTCTGTCCATGTAGCGGCCCTGTGCCACGTCTGTCTATGTATCGGCCATGTGTCACGTCTGTCTATGTAGCGGCCATGTGTCACGTCTGTCTATGTAGCGGCCATGTGTCACGTCTGTCCATGTAGCGGCCATGTGTCACGTCTGTCCATGTAGCGGCCATGTGTCACGTCTGTCCATGCAGCGGCTATGTGCCACGTCTGTCCATACAGCGGCCATGTGCCACGACTGTCCATGCAGCGGCCATGTGCCACGTCTGTCCATGTAACGGCCCTGTGCCACGTCTGTCCATGTAGCGGCCATGTGTCACGTCTGTCTATGTATCGGCCATGTGTCACGTCTGTCCATGCACTGGCCATGTGTCACGTCTGTCTATGTAGCGGCCATGTGTCACGTCTGTCCATGTAGCGGCCATGTGTCACGTCTGTCCATGCAGCGGCCATGTGCCACGTCTGTCTATGTAGCGGCCATGTGTCACGTCTGTCCATGTAGCGGCCATGTGTCACGTCTGTCTATGTATCGGCCATGTGTCACGTCTGTCCATGCACTGGCCATGTGTCACGTCTGTCCATGCACTGGCCATGTGTCACGTCTGTCTATGTAGCGGCCATGTGTCACGTCTGTCCATGTAGCGGCCATGTGCCACGTCTGTCCATGCAGCGGCCATGTGCCACGTCTGTCCATGCAGCGGCCATGTGCCACGTCTGTCTATGTATCGGCCATGTGTCACGTCTGTCTATGTATCGGCCATGTGTCACGTCTGTCCATGCACTGGCCATGTGTCACGTCTGTCTATGTAGCGGCCATGTGTCACGTCTGTCCATGTAGCGGCCATGTGTCACGTCTGTCCATGCAGCGGCCATGTGCCACGTCTGTCCATGCAGCGGCCATGTGCCACGTCTGTCCATGTAGCGGCCATGTGTCACGTCTGTCCATGCAGCGGCCATGTGTCACGTCTGTCCATGTAGCGGCCATGTGTCACGTCTGTCCATGTAGCGGCCATGTGTCACGTCTGTCCATGCAGCGGCCATGTGTCACGTCTGTCCATGCAGCGGCCATGTGCCACGTCTGTCCATGTAGCGGCCCTGTGCCACGTCTGTCCATGTAGCGGCCCTGTGCCACGTCTGTCTATGTATCGGCCATGTGTCACGTCTGTCTATGTAGCGGCCATGTGTCACGTCTGTCTATGTAGCGGCCATGTGTCACGTCTGTCCATGTAGCGGCCATGTGTCACGTCTGTCCATGTAGCGGCCATGTGTCACGTCTGTCCATGCAGCGGCCATGTGTCACGTCTGTCCATGCAGCGGCTATGTGCCACGTCTGTCCATACAGCGGCCATGTGCCACGACTGTCCATGCAGCGGCCATGTGCCACGTCTGTCCATGTAGCGGCCCTGTGCCACGTCTGTCCATGTAGCGGCCATGTGTCACGTCTGTCTATGTATCGGCCATGTGTCACGTCTGTCCATGCACTGGCCATGTGTCACGTCTGTCTATGTAGCGGCCCTGTGCCACGTCTGTCCATGTAGCGGCCATGTGTCACGTCTGTCCATGTAGCGGCCATGTGTCACGTCTGTCCATGCAGCGGCCATGTGCCACGTCTGTCCATGCAGCGGCCATGTGCCACGTCTGTCCATGCAGCGGCCATGTGCCACGTCTGTCCATGCAGCGGCCATGTGCCACGTCTGTCCATGCAGCGGCCCTGTGCCACGTCTGTCCATGTAGCGGCCATGTGTCACGTCTGTCTATGTATCGGCCATGTGTCACGTCTGTCCATGCAGCGGCCATGTGTCACGTCTGTCCATGTAGCGGCCATGTGTCACGTCTGTCCATGTAGCGGCCATGTGTCACGTCTGTCCATGTAGCGGCCATGTGTCACGTCTGTCCATGTAGCGGCCATGTGTCACGTCTGTCCATGTGTCACGTCTGTCTATGTATCGACCATGTGTCACGTCTGTCCATGCAGCGGCCATGTGTCACGTCTGTCCATGTGTCACGTCTGTCCATGTAGCGGCCGTGTGCCACGTCTGTCCATGTAGAGTACGAGTCGGTGGTAGCCTTCATGTTTCGTGTCTCTCGCAGCGGCCTGACGCAGTACCAGCTCCTCCTCACCGTCGCCCGGCTGCTGCTCTTGTGCTGTTTCACCAACACCCGGATCTCTGTGCTGAAGTTGACGTCTCACCCGGAGAACAACACCATCCAGGCCCGCTGGTCCTTCACCGGCCTCCCGCTGCACACCCTCCTCTTCTACTTCTACCGCTCTGACAAGACTGATCTGTACAGGTGAGACTACACCAGGGGCATGCTGGGTATTGTAGTGCAGCAGCCTCCATCTATCCACACAGACACCCCCTGCATACAGCGCTGTATGATGTCAGCAGTCCCCGCCTCCATTACAGAATAGCAGAGCCGCGGGGAGTCGTCCTCTCCAAACCACCAGACAGAGGCTGCGATCATACAGCACGGAGTATACGGACCCTATATACTTACCGTATATACTGGAGGCTGCGATAATACAGCACGGAGTATACGGACCCTATATACTTACCGTATATACTGGAGGCTGCGATAATACAGCACGGAGTATACGGACCCTATATACTTACCGTATATACTGGAGGCTGCGATAATACAGCACGGAGTATACGGACCCTATATACTTACCGTATATACTGGAGGCTGCGATAATACAGCACGGAGTATACGGACCCTATATACTTACCGTATATACTGGAGGCTGCGATAATACAGCACGGAGTATACGGACCCTATATACTTACCGTATATACTGGAGGCTGCGATCATACAGCACGGAGTATACGGACCCTATATACTTACCGTATATACTGGAGGCTGCGATAATACAGCACGGAGTATACGGACCCTATATACTTACCGTATATACTGGAGGCTGCGATAATACAGCACGGAGTATACGGACCCTATATACTTACCGTATATACTGGAGGCTGCGATAATACAGCACGGAGTATACGGACCCTATATACTTACCGTATATACTGGAGGCTGCGATAATACAGCACGGAGTATACGGACCCTATATACTTACCGTATATACTGGAGGCTGCGATAATACAGCACGGAGTATACGGACCCTATATACTTACCGTATATACTGGAGGCTGCGATAATACAGCACGGAGTATACGGACACTATATACTTCTATACAGGAGGCTGCAGCGCTGTGTCTGACACTCACAGCCATAGAGCAGAGCTGCATTACCCGGTACAGCCTGTTGCTCAGTGTGGCGCTGTATCTATAAAGCAGCCATGTGCAGGGGGATAGTCCTCCATCTTTATGTGCAGGGGATCGGTACTGTCACGTTCTGTCCCGCTGACTCTATCGTTCTCTCCCGCTGACTCTATCGTTCTCTCTCTCAGGACATACGACGCGTTCTCCACCTTCCATCTGGCTCCTGATGGGTTAATCAGTCTACACAAGCTAGAACGGGTGAGTGATGTCATAGACAGGGCCACACGTGTCCAGTATAAGTCGTCTCTGTCCTGACCCCTCCCCCTCTTGCAGGTAATGCCGTCCTCACCAATCACTGTACCCAAGAAGACCATTTTGGCGGCCGCGCTCATCGCTCTGGGATTGGCAGAAGATCGGCCGGCTCTGAATCTTCTTTCTAGGCCTAAAGTGCCCCATGAACTGTAACCCTCTAGCGCCCCCTAGAGAGTGTATCCCCCTCATTGCACTGCAGCCTCCCCCCTAGCAAGTCCTACATTACACAGCTGAAGAGACAGTGACGGCGCCCCCTAGTGGTCCTAGAGACAACGCCCTGGATACATCTACATACACATCTCTATTAGATGAGCAGAACAATCACCGTAACATTACACGGGTAGAATATTTCTGTGCCTGTCGTCCGTTCTACCATCTACAACCTGTAGGGCGGGGTCGGCGCTCCTGGGCACTCCAGTGGTTCTGGAACTACAACTCCCAGCATGCTCCAGTCACTGCAGTGGAAGTTCCAAGAGTAAGTGCGGGCGCTGCGAAATGTAGTGTCACAACTGAGGAGTGCCGAGGGGCGCCGACACCTGCTGTAACATCTAATGTGTCAGCAGGAGGTAGGTGTCTTCCCCTCTGAAATACTCTGCACTGCTGTGTCTGCATGCGCAACCTTGAAAACTTGCCTGTGGATGTGTAACATATACTGTATATAATTAAATTATAACAAAGTGTCCTGGTCCGATCCTCATTAGTCACTGGAGGCCGCCGACCCTCGAGGTGCTCCGACGCCGTGGCGCCCCCTTTATATATTCATCAGAAAAGTAACGGCAGTAACCCGGACAACAGGCGAGATTTCGTTCCCATCGCTTATTACAATATTCCCGCAGTTTCATTCTGACTGAACACGTCCAAAACGGTGAGGTCGCTGCAGCCTGCGCGGTATTACAAGTGCAGGGTGAGGCGAGTAAACACTAAAAACAAGCACACCTCACTTCTCCTGGACTCTGGTGCGACGCCATGTTGTTTACTGACTGATATCCGGGAGCGATGAGGCCTGTGATTGGGCCTCGGGAATCAGAGAGTGTCGCAACACTTGTATCTACACAGCATTAATGTCAGGCAGAAGAGAACAGGAAGACGCGCCAGAGCCCAGGAGAGGTGAGTAACGCTTATTTTTCCTGGGGCCTGACAAGTTTAGATTGGGACAAAACGAAACCAGACAAACGTTCACCCAACATGTAAAGATCAGGGCACCCGTCTACCAGCTTCTCAAAGGGGGCGTGGTCAGGACATGCTGTGGGTGGGGCTTTGCACCTGCCACACTCATCTATACCAGTTCTTGTTGTCGAGGCCTAGCCCACTGGAGAATATATCGGATTTATGACCAGGCCTGTCCATCGTAGACCAGACTAATCCTCCAGCAGTCCAGGGGATCCCCCTCCCCCCAGTATTCCCTGAACAGGAGGTCAAACTATCACTGCAAGTCTATGGGGTGAGATCGAGGATCTATCAAGACTTGTGTTGAGAGTTTGACCTCTTGTTGCTCCAGATGGGAGCACATAACTTTACAATAAAGCAGTCAGCTGGAGAACAAAACCAAACCCCGCGCCAAGGCCTTCTCTTCTCACCTACCACTGGTTTATGTCAGGTTTGTTGGAAGAAAGCGCCAGGGTTTGAGTCCCAGGACCAGATCTCGGCCAACCATGAGCCAAGATTGACAAGACAGTGATCTGTATATACAGCAATGCCAGGAAGACAATGGATGACATCACAGGAGCCACCGAGTAATAAGCGCACCTCCTATGACATGTGAAGTAGACTCCGCCCCCTTGGCCAATATATAAATATTTATTTCTCTTCTCCGCAGTAACAAGGCAGCAAAATGTGACTTAAAAATCTTGGGGCCGCTCCCCGTCACTTCTCCTCCACCGCGGGGTCCGTATCTGAGCAGATGGTTATGGCACGCCGGTCGTCGCCGGTCACTCTTTGTCTCGGGGCTTGTTGACCATGACCTCGCCCAGGCTCTCCAGGACTTCCCTCTTGTAGTCGTCAAAGTCGCCTTCAATCTGGTTCACGGTCTGGTCCTCCACAACCCACAGCTGGCAGTTCGTCTCTGTGATGAGGCGAGCGTCATGGCTGACCGTGATCACCGCTGTACAGAGTGGGGGGAGGGGACATTATTAGTAATGAAATATACAGAGCATGGGGGCGCTCTCAGCTGATCAATACAATAGGTCACCACTTCATTTGGGGAGGGTCTCAGGCCTCTAGGATACCCAACAAATCGGAAATGGAAGAAGCTGCAGAATTAACCACTTCAGTACTGGGTCAATTCTGTTCCAGGACTAGACTCATTTTTGCGATTTTAGTAGGTGCAGTTTGGAGGGCGAGAACCTTTTCATGTTATACAACTAATTTTTGTGTTTTTTTTTTTTTTGGTCACACGGCTTTATTTTTGTTGTTTTATATTTAATTTTTTTTTATATCCAGGAAAATACAAAACAAAAGAGGAGAGAAATCGTCTGTTTATTGTCTGGTTTTCACTTTTATTGATTTTTTAAATTTGATTTAATAGCACAGAGCGACTAAAAGAATTTTTAATTTTTTATAGCGTCGTTGGGGGTGGGGCTAGATCCTGTAATAAGGGCGTTTTAAGGACTTGTTTAAAAAAAAATTGTTAGTTTTCTATTTTTATATTTTACATAGTGTCTCCAATAAGGTCCTAATAGACCTTCGGTGACATCTGATCAGTTTTGTTTTTTTTTGTTTTGTTTTTCTGGAGGGGAGGGGGGGACCGGCGGCTGATTTTACCTGTAACTGGAATCGGTACATTTAGCCCAAGTTACAGAAGGAATCTGTCCCTTACTACACGACTGATCCATGTCCTGTAGGACCCAGCAGCTCTGACACATGATGATCCCAGTGGATCATGTGACCACCAGGGCAGAGGGCACCAGCATCATATACAGCTATATATATATATATATATATCTAGCAACAGCATTATATACAGTAATCAGGACAGTAATAAACCTTCTCCAGGGGGGCTCCGGCTGTAGTTCCAGTCTCCTCCCCGTTACTTCCTTACAGAACAAGGCAGCAGCTTCCGCCCATAGAACCCAATGAGTGGTCCAGAAGTGGTTAGAGACCCTTTATAGACAGGGGGGCCACTGGATGGGGCTCAATCCAAGATAATGGGTCAGTAAAACCAATGCTGCCCCCATTATTCTCAGGATGGGTGGAGGGTCTAAGAGGTCGTCCCCTCACCAAACAAAGTGATGGCATAGTGTGGTGAGAAATATCCATTTAAAAAGAAAAAGTTCCAGAACTGAGGAAAAGCTGCAGATCTCATAGAATGACCTGTCCGCGCACCCCGGTCCGATTTACAAATGGTCCACAGTTCAGTTTAAAGGGGTCCTCCGTCTCCTAGGAAGCCTAACAGCTGATGATGCTGCTCTGCAGTGACCCCTGGTGGGGACATTTAGTATTACACAAGGCTGTACTAGCGAATGGCTAAGAAATACAAGGATGGAAGGCGGCTGCTTGTTAGAGGGTAGTCGTGACGTAAGGAGACCCCTCCCTCTATATATGGAAAAATCAACACCATCACCTGCTTCCACCTAAGGCCAAACTGTAAAGGTTTATGATACACACATTATTTATCTACCCCGAGAGGGCGATTGCAGGGGGTCTCACTTGGAGTAAAGCCCCCCCTGATCTCAGGATTGCAGTTGCACCTCCACTGATCAGCACTACCCTACGGACGGAGAACTTATTCCTTGTGGCCTAACCCTTGTCCATTGTACAGATACTAGATTGTCATATAACCCCTCCCCCGACAATAACGCCGCCACTCACCTCCTTTATATTCATTCACTGCGTCAGCCAGAGCATCAATGGATTCAATATCCAAGTTATTTGTGGGTTCATCCTGTAGGGGGCAGCAGTGCAGACAGTGGATTAGTATAATTGCCCCATCCTGTGTATAAGCCCCATGTTGTTGCCCCCGTATACTCACCAAAATGAGAACATCGGGCTCCCGGCAACATAACTCGGCAAAGACGACGCGAGCCTTCTGGCCACCTGCGATAGAGGTTATAACCCCGCCATTAGTATCAATGAGTCGTGTATAGGGATAATACAGGAGGGGGAGGGGCTCAGTCACCTGAAAGTTTACAGATCTGAATGGTGTGGGCGTGGCTCTCCAGACCGAACCTCCCCAAACACTTCCTGGCGTCCTGATACGGGAGGTTGAAGTTGCGCTGCAGGTACTCGGTCGCCGTCTCCTCCATGTTCAGCTGGTCGGCGTATTGCTGGTTAAAGAAGCCAATTTTCTACAGGAACAAGAAAAGACATAAAGCAGCGATATGGGGGGGGGGGGGGGGGAGAGTAAGGGGCGGTGTAATCCTCTGCAGACCCCCCAGGACTCACCAGTCTGTGATTCTTCCTCATTTCTCCTTTTGTCTGTGGAGATGAACATGAAGAGGTTAATAATTCCATCTGGAGATAAAGATTATTAACAAGGCCCACCCCTCCCCAATATACTCACAGGGGTCAGTTTACCCGTCAACAGCAGGAGCAGCGTACTCTTACCGACACCATTGGGACCCACAATACAGACTGTGGAGAATAAGGAAGAAGATATAAAACCTCAATCTGCTTATAATATATTCCTGTATACATAGGAGGTAGTATTATAGTAGTTATATTCTTGTACATAGGAGGTAGTATTATAGTAGTTATATTCTTGTACATAGGAGTAGTATTATAGTAGTTATATTCTTGTACATAGGAGCAGTATTATAGTAGTTATATTCTTGTACATAGGAGCAGTATTATAGTAGTTATATTCTTGTACATAGGAGTAGTATTATAGTAGTTATATTCTCGTACATAGGAGGTAGTATTATAGTAGTTATATTCTTGTACATAGGAGTAGTATTATAGTAGTTATATTCTTGTACATAGGAGTAGTATATAGTAGTTATATTCTCGTACATAGGAGTAGTATTATAGTAGTTATATTCTTGTACATAGGAGTAGTATTATAGTAGTTATATTCTCGTACATAGGAGCAGTATTATAGTAGTTATATTCTTGTACATAGGAGTAGTATTATAGTAGTTATATTCTTGTACATAGGAGTAGTATTATAGTAGTTATATTCTTGTACATAGGAGCAGTATTATAGTAGTTATATTCTTGTACATAGGAGCAGTATTATAGTAGTTATATTCTTGTACATAGGAGTAGTATTATAGTAGTTATATTCTTGTACATAGGAGTAGTATTATAGTAGTTATATTCTTGTACATAGGAGGCAGTATTATAGTAGTTATATTCTTGTACATAGGAGTAGTATTATAGTAGTTATATTCTTGTACATAGGAGTAGTATTATAGTAGTTATATTCTTGTACATAGGAGTAGTATTATAGTAGTTATATTCTTGTACATAGGAGTAGTATTATAGTAGTTATATTCTTGTACATAGGAGTAGTATTATAGTAGTTATATTCTTGTACATAGGAGGTAGTATTATAGTAGTTATATTCTTGTACATAGGAGTAGTATTATAGTAGTTATATTCTTGTACATAGGAGTAGTATTATAGTAGTTATATTCTTGTACATAGGGGGAAGTATTATAGTAGTTATATTCTTGTACATAGGAGGTAGTATTATAGTAGTTATATTCTCATACATAGGAGCAGTATTATAGTAGTTATATTCTTGTACATAGGAGTAGTATTATAGTAGTTATATTCTTGTACATAGGAGTAGTATTATAGTAGTTATATTCTTATACATAGGAGTAGTATTATAGTAGTTATATTCTTGTACATAGGAGCAGTATTATAGTAGTTATATTCTTGTACATAGGAGTAGTATTATAGTAGTTATATTCCTGTACATAGGAGTAGTATTATAGTAGTTATATTCTTATACATAGGAGTAGTATTATAGTAGTTATATTCTTGTACATAGGAGCAGTATTATAGTAGTTATATTCTTGTATATAGGAGGTATTATTATAGTAGTTATATTCTTGTACATAGGAGTAGTATTATAGTAGTTATATTCTTGTACATAGGAGGTAGTATTATAGTAGTTATATTCTTGTACATAGGAGGTAGTATTATAGTAGTTATATTCTTGTACATAGGAGGTAGTATTATAGTAGTTATATTCTTGTACATAGGAGTAGTATTATAGTAGTTATATTCTTATACATAGGAGTAGTATTATAGTAGTTATATTCTTGTACATAGGAGCAGTATTATAGTAGTTATATTCTTGTACATAGGAGCAGTATTATAGTAGTTATATTCTTGTACATAGGAGGTAGTATTATAGTAGTTATATTCTTGTACATAGGAGTAGTATTATAGTAGTTATATTCTTATACATAGGAGTAGTATTATAGTAGTTATATTCTTGTACATAGGAGCAGTATTATAGTAGTTATATTCTTGTACATAGGAGCAGTATTATAGTAGTTATATTCTTGTACATAGGAGCAGTATTATAGTAGTTATATTCTTGTACATAGGAGTAGTATTATAGTAGTTATATTCTTGTACATAGGAGTAGTATTATAGTAGTTATATTCTTGTACATAGGGGGAAGTATTATAGTAGTTATATTCTTGTACATAGGAGGTAGTATTATAGTAGTTATATTCTTGTACATAGGAGTAGTGTTATAGTAGTTATATTCTTGTACATAGGAGTAGTATTATAGTAGTTATATTCTTGTACATAGGAGTAGTATTATAGTAGTTATATTCTTGTACATAGGAGGTAGTATTATAGTAGTTATATTCTTGTATATAGGAGGTAGTATTATAGTAGTTATATTCTTGTACATAGGGGGCAGTATTATAGTAGTTATATTCTTGTACATAGGAGTAGTATTATAGTAGTTATATTCTTGTACATAGGAGGTAGTATTATAGTAGTTATAGTCTTGTACATAGGAGTAGTATTATAGTAGTTATATTCTTGTACATAGGAGGTAGTATTATAGTAGTTATATTCTTGTACATAGGAGTAGTATTATAGTAGTTATATTCTTGTACATAGGAGGTAGTATTATAGTAGTTATAGTCTTGTACATAGGAGTAGTATTATAGTAGTTATATTCTTGTACATAGGAGTAGTATTATAGTAGTTATATTCTTGTACATAGGAGTAGTATTATAGTAGTTATATTCTTGTACATAGGAGTAGTGTTATAGTAGTTATATTCTTGTACATAGGGGGCAGTATTATAGTAGTTATATTCCTGTACATAATCTGTGCTACAGTGCTGAAGATATTCATCCAAGTCTGGAACATTACTCAGCAGGGGGCGACAATGAGCACAAGTGAAAGCTGCCCCAGGATAATGAGCATATAATATCTGTATGAGTTATGATGGCAGTAGGGTTATCATTTCCATGACCACGTTCTTGCGCAGCCTCACCTCTGGAATCCATGTCTATGCCAAAATCCAGGTTCTTAAACAGCAGCTTCTGTCCAGAGTAGCCAAAATCGACCCCTGCAGGAACAGAAGGGACAGATCAGGATCTCGCAGCCCCGGTATATGACACTGAGCAGCCCGGTCCGGTGTCAGCTCTTACCGTGCAGGCCCAGGATAGGAGGGCTGAGCGGCGGGGGGTTCGGAAAGGTAAATTTCACAGTGTACTCCTTTGGCCTTTTCAGTAACTCGGCCGGTTCGTTGGCTTCTTCATCTGCGTTCTTCTTCCGACATTTCTGCTGCTTCCGCGTTAAAGCTTCTTTCGTCTGTTTTTCCTGAAAGTAGAGAACATCATAGAGTGAGCCAGGTCGCCTCTTAAAGGGGCGTTACACCAACAAGCACTGCATGATGTGCATATACAGCTCCCTACTACTGAATACACAGTGCCCTGCGCCACTAGGGGGTACGGGGCAGATTTTTGGTCATCCTATAGGGAGGGGCCGCCTCTTACCGCTTGCTTGGCAGATTTCCCTCCCGCCTTTAACTCTTTCAGCTTCTTCTCCTGCTTGTCATACTGTTTCTGCAGCTCCTTCTGTTTTTGTTGGTACATTTTCTTGAAGGTCACTGGAAGGAGAAACAATTACGTAGGATTAACCTTACCACATCCAGTCACTATAGGAGGGTCCCCTCGAATGCCCCTCGGCCCTTCCCCACTCACTGTAGTTCCCCCGGTAGTAAAATAACTTCTGTATATCGAGGTGCATAATGTCTGTACATACATCGTCCAAGAATCCCTGGTCGTGGGAAACTATGAGGAGTGTTTTCTTCCAGCCTTGGAGGTAACTGAGGGAGAAATATCAAGATGTCAAGACCAGGAGGCAACTGGGACGGCCAGAAGCCTCAGGGACTGTATGTGCAAGTCCTGGGCTGTCCAGACATAGACAATAAACAGTCTAGAGAGGGACGCACTTGTTAAGCCAGATGACAGCATTGAGATCCAAGTGATTGGTTGGTTCATCCAACATGAGGAGCGTCGGTTCCATGAAGAGAGCCCTGAAATGGACAACAGAGGAAAAAACTGGTGAGTGCGCCAGAGACTGAAGGGGGAAGAGGGGGATGCGGCTGCAGCTTCTACATAATGCTGGGAGTAAAACAGAAGGAGAAGAGGAGGAGCAGGGAGAGACAGACAACTGAAAAGACAGACCCTAAATAAATAGAGACCCCAAGACATGACCCTAAAATAAATACAGGCCAGACCCTAAAAGGAATACAGATCCCAGACCTGACTGCTAAAGGAAGCCAGACCATAAAATGTATACAGACCCCCAAGACCTGACCCTAAAATGAAATGAATACAGTCCACCGGATCAGACCCCTCAATTATACCCCTAAAATTCCTTCAGACATGAAACTAGAGGCTTAAAGGGATTCTACCATTAAAATCAATTTTTTTCTCGCTGACACATCGGAATAGTCTTAAAAAAGACTATTCTTCTCCTACCTTTAGATGTCTTCTCCGCACCGCCGTTCCGTAGAAATCCCAGTTTTCGTCAGTACGCAAATTAGTTCTCTCGCAGGACTGGGGGCGTCCCCAATGCTGCGAGAGAACTCTCCAGCGCCACCTCTGTCTTCTTCAGGAACGGCCTCTCTGCGCGTCTTCTTCCGACTCTGGCGGTCAAACTTCTAGGTCTCGGGCAGAGATGACTGCACATGCCCACATGAAAAATGGCCACTTACAAAGTAAGTAAGCGGCCATTTTCTTGTGGCCTGTGGGAATGCGCAGTGGGCTGTGCCTGAGGCCTAGAAGTTTGGTGCTGCCTTGCTAATTCTCCTGACATTGCCAAGAATCAGGACACTGTATGCCAAGCTGTGTGACCCCTGGGGCCCCTGTAGTAGGAGCAGTTAACCCTTTGCATGGCCTCGCTCTTACATCTTTAGGTGTGACTATAGACCGTGGACGTTACTTACCTGGCCAGTGATACTCTCATTCTCCATCCTCCACTGAACCTCTTGGTCTCCCGATCCTGCATCTCTGGGGTAAAGCCTAAACCAGCCAAGATCCTACGCGCTTTGGCTTCTGCAGAGGCGGCGCCGGTGGCTCGTAACTCTTCATAAACCTGCGAGCAGATTTAAAGCATAGTCATACACTGCCTCAATATGGCGTCCACAATCGACCAACCAAACCCCCCCCCCCCATGGTTACCTTCTCCAGCAGCTCAGCCACGCTGTCATCTCCCTTCTCCAGCCTGGCCTGCAGTCTCTTCTCCTGTTCCAACAACTTGATACGTTTCGTATCGGCCTTGAGAACGGCCTGGACAGCCGGAGTTTCATCAGCCACAACCTCTGTAGGCAAGAAATGGACATGAAGAACGTGCAGGAGTGAATGGATGGGGTAAACCAACATCCGGGCACCCAGATTGTCTTACCTTGCTCACAAAGCAATACATCAATGTTTGGGGGAATATTCAGGGCCCGGTTGGCGATGTGTTTTAGGAGGGTGGTCTTCCCTTTACTGAGAGGAGAACAAGAAAAACTGAGTACTAAGACGCACCAACAGACAAAGACAGGTGGCCTATAGCATGTAACACTCACCCGTTTGGACCAACTAGACCATAGCGACGGCCCGCTACCACGTACAAGTCAGCATTGACAAACAACTCCTTGCCATGGGCAGAAATACTGAATTTCTCCAGCTAGAAACAAGGAAAAACAATGTAAATGAAGCCTGAGATTCTGTGCCAGCGCTGAGCCCCCCAGGCCAGGCGCATACACGGCAAATTTCCTTGCTATGGGCAACAACTTCAGTAACTGCGCATGTGCCGCTCTCTTCTCAATGTCGCGCCTGCGCTGTGCATCCTAAATCCAGTAAACGTGCCCACAGCAGGAAAACAGTGTTTTTGCACCAAATCCAGAAGGCAGGACAGGGCGCGAGGTTTCAGCGGCAAGAAATGTGACAAACAATAGTCACAGAGATACAATGTGACCACACGCACCTTGATATCGGAGGCGTTCTCCAGCATGGCCTGACGAGACGAGAGCTCCGCTTGTGACACGGAGAAGTCGTTCTCTGCCGCGGTCGCCTTCTTTATGGTCGCTACTTGTTTCTCATAATCCATCTATAGAAAGGAAGAACAGCAAGTCAATACAACAGAAGTATAAAAAGATAAAGTGTCAGTGAAACTGCTGTACCGTGGTTCATGGGTGGCATAGCCTCAAAATTTCTTGTTGTTTGGTACCCAAAATTTTTGGAAAAATCGTAAAGAAATCTGCACGTAACACTGTGTGCAGGGGCTGTAGGACATCCTCTGAGGCCGACCACAAGCAGAAAACCTATTAGATACCACCAGGAGTTTCCTTCCTACTCTATCAGTATTGCAGAGAGCAGCTCTCTCTCCATCTCTCCCAGCACAATAATCTCAGCAGATGAACTACATGTAATAAGATGCCTGTAAGGACTCTTATTAAGTCAGGGACAGAAGTTCCATCAGTGTCGGACATCATTGATCATCTTTGAATCCCTTTACACAGATTTACAGCCCCAGCCGTGCACTTGGAGGAATAAGAATATCGGAGTCTTTATTCCGGATATTCCTCCTCAAACTGACCTGTTTCTTGATTTTCTTCTTCTCCTTCTTACTTAAGTTAGCAAAACGATCCTCAGGCGCCGCGGCTGGCTTTTCTTCTGCGTCACCATCCTCATCAGCTGACTGTCAGACAAAGAATTAGATAATCAGTTATTACTACAGAAGAGGCAGCCATGACACCCCATCAGATCCTAGGGGCCCCACTAGAGCCTCTGTAAGAGTACAAAGCCCTGTTCACATGCATGAGATATAGATTGTCAGAGATTCTGGAAAAGAACATATCTGAACTTGTCTGAATAGAGCCCGAGCCCACTGCCTCACAGGTAGGACACCGTACACACTCACCTTTTCTTCAGATCCAGCACTCGCCATATCATCATCTTCATCATCATCATCCAAGGCAACAAATCGATTCTGGAAAGGAAAATACATTTAAGGATATGGATTGCGTAGGACACGGTGTAGAAAGTGTCAGAGCGGCCGTGCAGACTGTACAAGGGCTGCCATGATGGATCCAGGCCATATAGACAGGGTAGACGCAGGGCTCTCACCTGGGGCGGTTTCGGCTTCCCTTTGCCCTTCTTTGGTTTCTTCTCTTCCTCATCGCTGAGGTCTGGAGCTTTGGGTGGAGGTTTCTGGAAGAACAAATCCAATAAACATTCCCGTCTTACCAGGTGACCTGTACAGAATAGTCGCTACTTGCTTCACCTATGTGCACTGCCCTGCAGGGGGCGCACTCACTTTGCCCTTTGATTTCTCTTTCGGGATTTCCTCCTCACTTTCTTCACTGGGTGGCTGAAATAAGAACCATGGACAGTAAGACCAAGAAAGAAGCTGAAGACACAGACGCCACGTCTTATAACCCGCCCAGTACCTTCTGTTTGGCGGTCTCGTTCTTCTTTCCTTTCTTATTCGGTTTCTTCTCTTCTTCCTAAGAGTTGAGAGGGATGAAAATACGTGTAAGAATTTCTGTAGTACCTTTATCTCACCAATTGGTGGCAGCAAAGGGTCAACCATGTTGGACTAGAACCTGATGATCAATGAGGACCCCCCCCCCCATGAGGGTCAGGGCACCGCCATATATACTAGAGGAGTCCCTCTGAAGTCAGTGGCATCGATCTAATGTGTATGGGCAGCGCCAGGCTTCACATGGCGAACACTTCCCGCCTCCATTACCTTTACTTTCTTGCCTTTACTCTTCTTTGTTGTCTGCTCTTCCTCCTCTTGTTCTTCCTCCTCCTCCTCACTATCATCACCGAGGGCGGCAAATATATTTCTCCCCATGGGCTGTGAAATAAAGAGGGAGCCCAAATAAAAATGGAGAAGTTTCCTATAGCAGCACACGCATAACCCCCTGCTCCAATCCTACAGAGCTTGTAGGGACCCCCACAGATCAGAGAGAGACCCCGTCATGTGGATAAAGCATAACACACAGTTACTGGAATATCGATATAAAGCCGAGGCCTCACCTTGTGGAAACGCGGCTTTTTCTGTTGCAGATTTTGTTGCGGTTTTTTGAACCAAAGCAGAAGGGAGACGTAGAAGAACCTCCTTTATAACCTCCTATAGATTTCCTATTCCTTTTGTAGCCATTCTTGGCTTTGGCTCAAAAAAACACAACAAAATCTGCAACAAAAAAAGCTGCGTTTCCGCAACGTGTGGCCTCAGCCTACGTCAGGATTAGTAAATATTCTTGATGTCCTTAAAACTACACAGCGACCAAAGATTGAAAGCAGACACATAACACGCCGCCATCACTTACTTGTTTTTTACCACGTTGGGGGGCAGGGACGGGGTCTACAAGAGAAGAGAGAAAAACCTTAGACTGAAATTACTGGGAGAGTAACAGGTTAAAGGGGGTTTCTAGATGGATCAGCTGAGGTCCGGCAGGGTCTGACACCGACCACCAGCTGGAGGAAGAGACTGCGATATTCAGAACGTCGCACATAAGACCGAGCACAGCGCCGTACACTGTATAGTGGCCGTGCTGGGTATTGCAGTTCAACCCATTCTATTGAAAGGGAATGAGCTGTGAACAGATCAGGTGACCAATGAATGAAAACCAAACATGGCGTTCATAGAGACCAGCGGATCCGCAGAGGTCCCCCATACTAAAGGACAGGTCAGCAATGAAGCCTGGAAAGCCCCTTTAACCAGTAACGACCTCACTATTCTGTATACTGTCCTCTAACCTGCGCCTGTGCACAGGACTGTCTGCATTAATAAAGCCCCCGCATAGAGCACACATCTACCTATGGACATCAGCCTGTAGAACAGTTGAGGCTTCAGAGCTGAAATCCACTACCGCTCCTTGCTTGTTCAGGGTCTGTACCAGGCACTGAACAGCAGCTCTCCCCTCCATTATAGGAGCTGACTGATTGTAGCCGTGCCCAGCAGGATTGTGATTGCAGCTCTGCAGTATAACGCAGCCTCAGCACACTGTTCACCATACCTGACTCCTCCTCTTCATCACTGGGCTGCACCGATAGTTTCTTCAGTCTCTCCGCGATCTCCCGCTCTTCATCCTCATCATCATCATCTCCTCCCTTCTGCTTCCTGCGGTCCTTCTTCTTCTTGTCTTTCTTCTTTTGCTGCGGGGTTGTCAGGAGACATTGGGGGGAGGGGGGGGGGTCAGTGATCAGACAGTTTACCTGGCCCAAAACCTCTATGGACCCAACAGATACCAGTAGGGGGCGCTCAGCAGTCAGGGAAAGACTTTTAGGCTGCAAAAGTGACCTTTGCTGTGATTTGTGGGGTTTCAGAAGAGATCTCTCCATCCACAGACTTTCAGGGCATGCTGGGAATTGTAGTCAGACACCAGTCAGCAGATTGCCGTCCACTGGTCTATGGGCAGGTCCTGCTGGTCTGTGCGCCCCCTGGGGGTTACTGTAATAGGACAGTGCCTGGTATCTCACCTGCTGTTGCTGCTGTTCCTTCTCACGCTCCTTGGTAGCTTCATCCTCCTGGGCCTGTTTATTGTCCGCTGACAACTCCTCAAAAAACTGGTGAAAGAAAAGCAAAAAGACATCAATCACATGGACCCGACAACTCATGTAAGCCTTGTGGAGTCCGCACACCCCCAGCAGTCCCAGCGGTGCCCCCTAAACATGTCCCCAGCAGTCACAGCGGTGTCCCCTAAACATGTCCCCATCAGTCACAGCGGTGTCCCCTGAATATGTCCTCAGTAGTCACAGCGGTGTCCCCTAAACATGTCCCCGGCAGTCCCAGCGATGCCCCCTAAACATGTCCCCGGCAGTCACAGCGGTGTCCCCTAAACAAGTCCCCGGCAGTCCCAGCCGTGTCCCCTAAACATGTCCCCGGCAGTCCCAGCGGTGTCCCCTAAACATGTCCCCATCAGTCCCAGCGGTGTCCCCTAAACATGTCCCCGGCAGTCCCAGCGGTGTCCCCTAAACATGTCCCCGGCAGTCACAGCGATGCCCCCTAAACATGTCCCCATCAGTCACAGCGGTGTCCCCTAAACATGTCCCCAGCAGTCACAGCGGTGTCCCCTAAACATGTCCCCATCAGTCACAGCGGTGTCCCCTAAACATGTCCCCATCAGTCACAGCGATGCCCCCTAAACATGTCCCCAGCAGTCACAGCAGTGTCCCCTAAACATGTCCCCGGCAGTCACAGCGATGCCCCCTAAACATGTCCCCGGCAGTCACAGCGGTGTCCCCTAAACATGTCCCCATCAGTCACAGCGGTGTCCCCTAAACATGTCCCCAGCAGTCACAGCAGTGTCCCCTAAACATGTTCCCGGCAGTCCCAGGGGTGTCCCCTAAACATGTCCCCGGAAGTCCCAGCGGTGTCCCCTAAACATGTCCCCATCAGTCACAGCGGTGTCCCCTAAACATGTTCCCGGCAGTCCCAGGGGTGTCCCCTAAACATGTCC
The DNA here is from genome assembly GCF_031893055.1 of Leptodactylus fuscus. NCBI lineage: Eukaryota > Metazoa > Chordata > Amphibia > Anura > Leptodactylidae > Leptodactylus > Leptodactylus fuscus. The sequence goes on from NC_134275.1 coordinate 81,518,863, forward strand.
CCATCAGTCACAGCGGTGTCCCCTAAACATGTTCCCGGCAGTCCCAGGGGTGTCCCCTAAACATGTCCCCATCAGTCACAGCGGTGTCCCCTAAACATGTCCCCAGCAGTCACAGCGATGCCCCCTAAACATGTCCCCGGCAGTCACAGCAGTGTCCCCTAAACATGTCCCCATCAGTCACAGCGGTGCCCCCTAAACATGTCCCCGGCAGTCCCAGGGGTGCCTCTTAAACATGTCCCCAGCAGTCACAGCGGTGTCCCCTGAATATGTCCTCAGCAGTCACAGCCGTGTCCCCTAAACATGTCCCCGGCAGTCACAGCAGTGTCCCCTAAACATGTCCCCATCAGTCACAGCAGTGTCCCCTAAACATGTCCCCATCAGTCCCAGCGGTGTCCCCTAAACATGTCCCCATCAGTCCCAGCGGTGTCCCCTAAACATGTCCCCGGCAGTCCCAGCGGTGTCCCCTAAACATGTCCCCGGCAGTCACAGCGATGCCCCCTAAACATGTCCCCGGCAGTCACAGCGGTGTCCCCTAAACATGTCCCCATCAGTCACAGCAGTGTCCCCTAAACATGTCCCCATCAGTCACAGCAGTGTCCCCTAAACATGTCCCCATCAGTCACAGCGGTGTCCCCTAAACATGTCCCCATCAGTCACAGCGGTGTCCCCTAAACATGTCCCCATCAGTCACAGCAGTGTCCCCTAAACATGTCCCCATCAGTCACAGCAGTGTCCCCTAAACATGTCCCCATCAGTCACAGCGGTGCTCCCTAAACATGTCCCCAGCAGTCACAGCAGTGTCCCCTAAACATGTCCCCATCAGTCACAGCAGAGTCCCCTAAACATGTCCCCATCAGTCACAGCGGTGCTCCCTAAACATGTCCCCGGCAGTCACAGCCGTGTCCCCTAAACATGTCCCCGGCAGTCACAGTGGTGTCCCCTTAATGGATTGATGAGCGGAGACTTCTCCTTTCCCTCTATATGTCTAGTGTACACGGCAGGAACATTGTGCGCCCACCCCGGCCAGGACAGACGCTCACACCGTCCTGCACTGGTCACAGCCTTCTATTCTGTACCGGGGTCTTCAAGGCGTCATATCAAGCAGAATTACGAGAAGTAAATAAGTTCTTACCGATTTCTTCCCCTTCTTGTCTTTCTTTCCTTTCTTCACCACTTTCTCTGAAAGCAAAAAAAAACACAGCAAGACGTTAGAAGAAGACGCGGTGTTATCTGGCCGGGCGGGGGCTGAGTCAGCCAGGGGCGGGGGCCATCTCCTGATACACGTACAGATCAGCCGCCCTCCTCCTAAATGTCGGGACCCTCACTGCTGTAATACCAGGACATGAGAGACCGTGCCCAGTAATCACATACATGGAGTTTGTATGTTACACAGTCTCCAGCCCTTACTATGAAGGCGACGTCACATGTTATACACTATGGCTGGTGCAAAGTGCAAGTACAGAGAGACCTCCCAGGCCTTCAGCTTCGCCCCGTATAGACATCCTGGTGACAGGCGGCTACCGAAACCAAGACTCCATGATCATCTGCAGCACGCGCCGGAGCCCAGGAGAGGCGAGTAACATTGTTTATATTTATCACCTCCCTGGGCCTCCGCTTATTATACTCCGGGGTCCGATGAGACCCCACAGCATAAGAATAGCAGTTCCAATACAGACATAACCTGCAGGTAGAACCTCAAACATGGTAAGAAGGGCCACATATGGCCCGAGCTCTGCGGCATCAGGGGCCCTCGGTCCGGAAATGGTTAATAAAGAGTTCTGGTTACGGGCGGTTCTCGCCGTCCCCCATTCTGCTTAAAATACAGAGAGAGACAAATCCTGCAAGCAAAACTGCTCTCTCCACCGATTTGGGGCAGGCCTCGTTACAGTCTATGGGGTCCGCAGGTAACCGCTTTGTAATCAGATTGGGTTTCCGTTTTTCGGGTCTTCAAGCGAACCCAAAGAAGGGAATCTAGATCGCTAATGTGAACACAGTGTTAAAGGGGTTGTCCGGCTTCTGACATTGATGGCCTATACTGGGGCAGCGCTGTAATAGCTACAGCTATAGACAGAGCAGCGGGACCCCACTATCAAGACATTAGGGGGTGGGGGGGATTTACTACCCTAATTTTCCAGTGTAATGGTTCCCCCCATCGGTCACATCTTTAGCATATGGACTTTTCTTACTCCAAAGTGGCGCCACCTTGTAATTTATTACAAGGCCTCGGCCTGACACGTTACTGGTGCGAATTCTGTTCCTGACTGGTGGAGATTTCACTTCTGGCGCCCGGGGCGTGCCGCAGCCTCCTCCTTATTGATTCGCCTCAGACGGCAGTCGGTGGACTCCCAAACAGAGCCCCAGTCTTAATAAAATTCCCCCCATTAACCCAATACTGTATAAAATAGCGCCAGTCACGTCCCGCACCCTTTATAGCAGAGTCTGTTGGGGTTCGGCGGTGTCCAGTCACATGACAGACACGTCCCGCACCCTCTATAGCGGGGCCTGTTGGGGTTCGGCAGTGCCCAGTCACATGACAGACACGTCCCGCACCCTCTATAGCGGGGCCTGTTGGGGTTCGGCAGTGCCCAGTCACATGACAGACATGTCCCGCACCCTCTATAGCGGGGTCTGTTGGGGTTCGGCGGTGCCCAGTCACATGACACGTCCCGCACCCTCTATAGCGGGCTCTGTTGTGGTTCGGGGGTGTCCAGTCACATGACACGTCCCGCACCCTCTATAGCGGGCTCTGTTGGGGTTCGGCGGTGCCCAGTCACATGACACGTCCCGCACCCTCTATAGCGGGGTCTGTTGGGGTTCGGCGGTGCCCAGTCACATGACACGTCCCGCACCCTCTATAGCGGGCTCTGTTGGGATTCGGTGGTGTCCAGTCACATGACACGTCCCGCACCCTCTATAGCGGGCTCTGTTGGGGTTCGGCAGTGCCCAGTCACATGACAGACACGTCCCGCAATCTCTATAGCGGGGCCTGTTGGGTTTCGGCGGTGTCCAGTCATATGTCCCGCACCCTCTATAGCGGGGTCTGTTGGGGTTCGGCAGTGCCCAGTCACATGACACGTCCCGCACCCTCTATAGCGGGGTCTGTTGGGGTTCGGCAGTGTCCAGTCACATGACACGTCCCGCACCCTCTATAGCGGGGTCTGTTGGGATTCGGTGGTGTCCAGTCACATGACACGTCCCGCACCCTCTATAGCGGGGTCTGTTGGGGTTCGGGGGTGTCCAGTCACATGACACGTCCCGCACCCTCTATAGCGGGCTCTGTTGGGATTCGGTGGTGTCCAGTCACATGACACGTCCCGCACCCTCTATAGCGGGCTCTGTTGGGGTTCGGGGGTGTCCAGTCACATGACACGTCCCGCACCCTCTATAGCGGGCTCTGTTGGGGTTCGGCAGTGCCCAGTCAAATGACACGTCCCGCACCCTCTATAGCGGGGTCTGTTGGGGTTCGGCAGTGCCCAGTCACATGACACGTCCCGCACCCTCTATAGCGGGGTCTGTTGGGATTCGGTGGTGTCCAGTCACATGACACGTCCCGCACCCTCTATAGCGGGGTCTGTTGGGATTCGGTGGTGTCCAGTCACATGACACGTCCCGCACCCTCTATAGCGGGCTCTGTTGGGATTCGGTGGTGTCCAGTCACATGACACGTCCCGCACCCTCTATAGCGGGCTCTGTTGGGGTTCGGCAGTGCCCAGTCACATGACAGACACGTCCCGCACTCTCTATAGCGGGGCCTGTTGGGTTTCGGCGGTGTCCAGTCATATGTCCCGCACCCTCTATAGCGGGGTCTGTTGGGGTTCGGCGGTGTCCAGTCACATGACACGTCCCGCACCCTCTATAGCGGGGTCTGTTGGGGTTCGGGGGTGCCCAGTCACATGACACGTCCCGCACCCTCTATAGCGGGGTCTGTTGGGGTTCGGCGGTGCCCAGTCACATGACACGTCCCGCACCCTCTATAGCGGGGTCTGTTGGGGTTCGGCAGTGTCCAGTCACATGACACGTCCCGCACCCTCTATAGCGGGCTCTGTTGGGATTCGGTGGTGTCCAGTCACATGACACGTCCCGCACCCTCTATAGCGGGGTCTGTTGGGGTTCGGCAGTGTCCAGTCACATGACACGTCCCGCACCCTCTATAGCGGGCTCTGTTGGGGTTCGACAGTGTCCAGTCACATGACACGTCCCGCACCCTCTATAGCGGGGTCTGTTGGGGTTCGGGGGTGCCCAGTCACATGACACGTCCCGCACCCTCTATAGCGGGGTCTGTTGGGGTTCGGGGGTGTCCAGTCACATGACATGTCCCGCACCCTCTATAGCGGGCTCTGTTGGGGTTCGACAGTGTCCAGTCACATGACACGTCCCGCACCCTCTATAGCGGGGTCTGTTGGGGTTCGGGGGTGTCCAGTCACATGACACGTCCCGCACCCTCTATAGCGGGGTCTGTTGTGGTTCGGGGGTGTCCAGTCACATGACATGTCCCGCACCCTCTATAGCGGGCTCTGTTGTGGTTCGGGGGTGTCCAGTCACATGACACGTCCCGCACCCTCTATAGCGGGGTCTGTTGTGGTTCGGGGGTGTCCAGTCACATGACACGTCCCGCACCCTCTATAGCGGGCTCTGTTGGGATTCGGTGGTGTCCAGTCACATGACACGTCCCGCACCCTCTATAGCGGGGTCTGTTGGGGTTCGGCAGTGTCCAGTCACATGACACGTCCCGCACCCTCTATAGCGGGCTCTGTTGGGATTTGGTGGTGTCCAGTCACATGACACGTCCCGCACCCTCTATAGCGGGGTCTGTTGGGGTTCGACAGTGTCCAGTCACATGACACGTCCCGCACCCTCTATAGCGGGGTCTGTTGGGGTTCGGGGGTGTCCAGTCACATGACACGTCCCGCACCCTCTATAGCGGGCTCTGTTGGGGTTCGACAGTGTCCAGTCACATGACACGTCCCGCACCCTCTATAGCGGGGTCTGTTGGGGTTCGGGGGTGTCCAGTCACATGACACGTCCCGCACCCTCTATAGCGGGGTCTGTTGTGGTTCGGGGGTGTCCAGTCACATGACATGTCCCGCACCCTCTATAGCGGGCTCTGTTGTGGTTCGGGGGTGTCCAGTCACATGACACGTCCCGCACCCTCTATAGCGGGGTCTGTTGTGGTTCGGGGGTGTCCAGTCACATGACACGTCCCGCACCCTCTATAGCGGGCTCTGTTGTGGTTCGGGGGTGTCCAGTCACATGACACGTCCCGCACCCTCTATAGCGGGGTCTGTTGTGGTTCGGGGGTGTCCAGTCACATGACACGTCCCGCACCCTCTATAGCGGGCTCTGTTGGGATTCGGTGGTGTCCAGTCACATGACACGTCCCGCACCCTCTATAGCGGGGTCTGTTGGGGTTCGGCAGTGTCCAGTCACATGACACGTCCCGCACCCTCTATAGCGGGCTCTGTTGGGATTTGGTGGTGTCCAGTCACATGACACGTCCCGCACCCTCTATAGCGGGGTCTGTTGGGGTTCGACAGTGTCCAGTCACATGACACGTCCCGCACCCTCTATAGCGGGGTCTGTTGGGGTTCGGGGGTGTCCAGTCACATGACACGTCCCGCACCCTCTATAGCGGGCTCTGTTGGGGTTCGACAGTGTCCAGTCACATGACACGTCCCGCACCCTCTATAGCGGGGTCTGTTGGGGTTCGGGGGTGTCCAGTCACATGACACGTCCCGCACCCTCTATAGCGGGCTCTGTTGGGATTCGGCGGTGTCCAGTCACATGACAGACACGTCCCGCACTCTCTATAGCGGGGTCTGTTGGGATTCGGTGGTGTCCAGTCACATGACAGACACGTCCCGCACTCTCTATAGCGGGGTCTGTTGGGCGGTTTCCAGTATTTTGTTCAGTATTATGGGCAGACACTGCAACACCTCAGAGCAGCCTTAGGGGCAGTTCACACACAGCAGATAGAAGGCGGTGCACAGCTCCCCAGTATCTGCCCCATCAGCCCTCTCTTCCTCCGGCTGCTCACCTGTCTCCTTCCCCCTCTCCTCCTCGTCTTCCACATCTTGCTTCCTAGGCATCTTACCGACCTCAGGAATCCAGAAATCCTTCGGAAAATGACGTCACTGCCCTCCCGTGATGTCAGCGAAAACCCGCTTACTCACGTGGCGCAGCCCAATCTACCGACCGGCGAACAGAGCCAGTCCAGCGCCCCGCCCGCTGCAAGGCCTCTAAACCAATCACATGGCACGTTTCATTATCTCGTTGATAGCAGACACGCCATTGGCTTAGACTTGGGTGGAAACTAGTTATCCTAGCCGGATGTTCGTTTGTGATTGGTTAGCTATGGACTGAAGACGAGGCTTGAGCCTCATAGCGCCACCCCGTCCATTGATGAAGTTGGAATGCGAGGCTTGAAACTCATACGGCAATCCCATTGGACAAGCCAAGGTTCCCCTGACCGTTCACAGTGTCATTGGCTGATTAAAGTTATTTGACAGTCGATTGTCCATGGGCGTCTCCTCATTGGTTAACCCCAATAGCACATCGAGGCGTGACACGCATACTGCGTGGACATTGGATAATAATCTCGGGGTTGAGGCGTGAAACGCACAACGGGCATTTCCTGTTACTAGGGCAGAGAGTAGCACATTGTTCTGCCTAATTCTTGCCTGGCAATGCAGGGTTATTGTCTGTGCCCGTAGACAGGGCCTCAGGGGGCACTGGCTGCATAGAGGAGAGGCAGGGCTGTCAGGTTACTGGGCCTTTGCAAATTTGGGGACAAGACTTGAAGGAGAAGGCCTAAATCTGGACCAATAGCTGTGGGGGTCAGTATCTAGTGCAGGGGCCCAGGGGGACATCAGATAAGGGGCCCGAATGCGTTATCAGGGTCTCTAGAAAGGGAAGTGGTTTTCTTATGAGATTACGCTTTAGCAGGTCATAGACACAGGGGCGATATCCGAAATATTAGTATCCGGCTACATTCTGGTGTTACGTGGAAATCTGCGGCCAACTCTCCTGTAGTCCCGAGACGTAGCCCGAATCCGGGGGTCAGTATACCAAAAGATGCCTCGGAAGAAGCCGTTCAGCAACAAGCAGAAGAAAAAGCAGCTCCAAGACAAGCGAGAGCGCAAGCGCGGTACGTATCATGTGACTGTGTTAGCGGCACCATTTTGTCAAACTTACAAGCTTATTGTTTCATGAAAAAATTTTCAGATTTCTCTTACAGTTCTGTGTTTCATATCCTCAAAGTTCTCTACAGCTCTGCTTGCTGTCAATGAATGTGGCTGTCATTGGTTACATCCAGATCCCTGATAGACCAGATAATGCTGAGGGTTTGCTACAATTGTATCCAGTTCAGACAATCCACAACACAAATCTCTCTGCTGCTACGAGGGATACAATGTATCTGCACTAGTCACATATCATTTTCTAGGCTGGATACAGTAGTAGCAGACCCTTAGGATGGCCATAACACATTAGGCCAGGGGTCAGCAACCTTCGGCACTTCAGCTGCTGTGAAACTACAACTCCCAGCATGCTCCATTCACTTCCATGTGAGTTCCAAGACCAGTAGAGCAAGTATGCATGCTGGGAGTTGTAGTTTTACAACAGCTGGAGAGCCGAAGGTTGCCTCCCCCTGCATTAGACTGACACTAGGTTCACACTAGTGCTGGCTCGGTGTCGTTCGGGTGCATTGAGGATCCAAAGGACAGATGAACCACTATAACAGCAGTTACCCATGGAGCCCGGCGGACCACTTTGACTACAATGGGGTCCACTCGGTGTCTGTTGTTTGGAAACTGAAAGCGGCTGAGAATAAACTCCTCCGTGCAGGACTTCTTTCTCTGACGCTTTTTGGTGCACTTTGTGATGGAGCCTCCAACATAGTCCAAAGCAGATGTGAACCTGCCTAATAGAGTCTATCGATGTGACAAGCCAACCATCTGATTTTTATGGGGTTGTTCTGACTTGGTCCAGACTGCAAATATCAAATAAGAAGGATCGGGCTGTTGGAATAAGGATGCATAGGGGGTTTAGGAGGAATGGTAACAAAAATTAAACACATAGTGGCATGGGGGGGGGGGACCTACAAAGACTGGGGTGGTAACTTGCATCAAATTTAGTAAGAGACACAGGCATCTTAATAAATCTTTATACATCAGGTGCATGTTGGGCTGTCTGTGCACCACAAAACAGAATCTACCGCCTGCTATGAGCTGGACTAGATTTGCAATATAATTTGTGCCAGTTTCTGGGGGAGGCTTTTTCCGTCCCACGAGGTTCTACCCACTTTCTGGACAACTGAAATACATAGCCAGAAGCCATTAGTTTTCCCCTAATGTGAGTTGCATCAAAATTTGTCCAACTTTTACACAATCATTTCCCCTTCTGTGAAGCTTTATTACTGTAAAATAAGTTTAACTATTTAAGTCTCAGAATTCTTTAGAAATATTCTAATATTTTGCACCGTTGTCATTGATTGTTTCGCTTAGTTTCGTCCACTATTAGCTTTCCTAGAATCCTGAATGAGAATTGTAGCTGCATATTATGGCGGACTATCCATTCAGGAGTCTAGAAATACTGACCTGTATGGGGACAATTATTCTGGTTGTCTTTACTTTAGGGGTGACTCTCACAGAAGCTGCTGGATATAATGTTATACAAGACTTTGCATCCATTGTATCCGCCAATGTTGTGTCAGAAGCTCCGGCCATATCATGTCAATGTCATGGGAAATCATTCATTCCTCCTCCTCCTCTTTATTCCTGTTGTCAGGGCCACTTGACGCCGGCAGGTCCGAGTCAAACAGCCGAAGCCAGAGCAGAGAGCGCGGTGAGGAGAACACTGACACCTCAGACAGCGAAAGCGTCCGTCCCCAAGTGAGGAAAATCAATCAGCAGCCGCAGGTCTTCAGGCCTGGAGAAAAAGGATATGACCCCAACAGGTACCCAGTGATATCTGTATATACAGTGACACTGACATTGATGGCTTATTCTTAGGATTGACCATCCATGTGAGATTGGTCAGGCCTCTCCCACTGATCGGATTAATACGACTCCACATTACCTGATCCCCTTACTTGGGCAGAGCGCTGTTCATTTTGTGCTGCTAGTTCAGTTCAGTCCCTATCACATAAATGGGACCAAGCTGCAGTATCAGACACCACCACTGCGTGGAGCTATACTTGGTGAACAATAAAGGGGTCAGAACACTGCAACCCCTTCAGTCCGCTGATCAGTGGGACAGGATTGTTGAATCCCTACTGATCTGATATTGATGGTCTGTCCTGCACCCTCATAGAGAGGCCTGTACACACCTCCCCTATAACGTCGCTCTTACAGGTATCGGCTGCAGTTTGAAAAAGAGAGCAAGGAAGAAATCGAACGCAGAAAGAAAGTCGCTCGGGAGAAGATATTGGAACCGGTGGCAGAGACTGAACTTGAAGTGGATATAGAGAAGATTTACAGGCCGGGCTCAGGTAACGCTGTCAGGTCTCCTACTGTGGCCGGTGCGGGTGTCGTGATGTCCTCATGGAGGGGACTGACCAACAAGAACCTTTATCACTTACATATCAGGTACAATCAGGTATAATCACAGGGAGTCCAAGGAACACTACCACAACCACTCCATGGAATCTCAGCTACCTTCATCATCTGAATAGACTATAATAGAGAGGAGTTTCCTGTTTTTTTGGAAAGGTCATGAGTTTCAGATCGGTAGAGGTCTCACACCCTGACCCCACACCAATTAGCTGACCCTCCATTGGTAGAGCTGGAATTTGAAGGCTTTGTCTACTATATAGCAGCCATATATACTGCAGCTCTGCTTCTACTCCCCAAACTACCAACCGCACCGTTCCCGTGTATTCAGTCTCTACAAAGGAATCTGTATTTCTAATTCTTCAAATTTTATTTATAAATTCTCTTAGTAAGGAATTCCCCCATACCCAGGGAATAGAGTAGAGAGCGCCCCCTCCCCAAAGGCCTAACATTACACCTGCATAGGGTTAGTTGACATGGCCCTTTGGATCCTCCCGCTAGTCTCAGCCCCTCACTATTATCGGCTTACAGTCAGTGACTCCGTATTTCTTAGGCCATTTGATTTCCGTAATGTAAGTTTTCTATAAGAGAGCTCGGACGCCTTTCACCCCAGGATGGAGTTGGAAGGGGTATACATGGCACTTTGCTGACACACACTCTGTACATGTATACAATCGGAGGAACACACACAGACACAATGGCTGACGGCGCAGGATGCTGAGCGTGGACATTCCAGGACACTGCCACTAGTCAGCGACTATTCCAGTGTTCACACCCAGCTTGTCCGAACTCTACATTGTTTCATGTAGATGGGGAATTATAGAAATGTAATGAGCTTGTATATAGAGGATTCCGACTACTGGAGTCCATCAACGGAAATACAGAAAGTGAGGTTTAGCATATTTTACATCTTATCTGTTCAGCCCCTGCTCTAATTCTCTGTGCCTTAAAGGGAATGTTTCACCAGCAAGTGACCTCATATCATTTATATCCCTTTGTTTTTCATTTTTGGGGTGACTATTCCTATAAACCCCCCAGAACCATTGTCGTTCTCACTGCGGTGTCACTAGCGCACACAATACAGGCTGACATTTCCATTCCATAGCTGTTCTGTTCTGCTATCGGTCTGCATGATGCAGGATGCCAACTCTATAGACGCCGATAAGCTGAGTGTGCGGCTCCTGTGCCACGTCCTGGGGAGTCGCTGCACCTATTTGACCTCATGGAGACTGTATTAGTCTATGGATTCTTTTCTGATCATTAAAGCCGCATGGAATCTTGCAAATTATATAAAAGATGGGACGATGCAATAATTTGTGACTTTTCGATGGCATAAGATACCTGGAAAATCCTCCCCATTCAGCCGTACATAGGTGGCGAGGCATGATGAGCAGGTTATCAGGGGCCCCTCCGTGTACATGGAGATAGCAATACATTTTCAGGTGTCCGGTCAATAGAATGTGACCTGTATGTGAATCACAAAATGACAATATTTTTTATTTTCTTTTTTCAGTGCTGGACTTCCCGAAAAGGCCGGCCTGGAGCTACGACATGAGCAAGGAGGCCGTGGTGTCCCAGGAGGAAAGGGCCTTTAAGGAATATCTGCAGAAGATTTATGAGAAGCACACGCCTCAGGAGCTCAGCTACTTCGATCACAATCTGGAGGTGAGGGATTGACCACAGGGGGTGGGCAGGTGTGTACCCCAATAAACCTTCCTACCAGGGTATTTGGATGTCGCCCCAAGGTGTTAAACTGTTCAGAGAAACTTAAACAAGTTGTCTTACAAAGCAAACCTGGTAGGGCGGACATTTCTCCTGGGGAAAGTATAACATGACATGCTAATCAGCAAATGAGTGACCATCCGTGTTATACGTGAACAGCGTGAACCAAGGTTGTGTGCCAGTAGATATCAGTAGAGCTTACTAGGCCTATTGCACCCAAAAAATGGAGTACAAGGAACACAAGGTGCATTGTTTAACATCTCATAAGCGACATCTGCACACTGCACATCCATGATGAGGTCCGGCTACTCACTCCCATACCGGGACTTCAGCTGTTACCCAGTCAGAGCTTAGTGGTAAGGTCACATGTCTGACAACAAGGCGGAACTAAACCGCTGACTGTACCCAAGGGCAACCAATAAAAGTTTAATAAACAAAATAGCAGGAAATAATCTAAAACGTCGGTAGATTCTCAAATGTTGTTTGTGTTTTTCTATATTTTAGACTTGGCGCCAACTCTGGAGAGTTCTTGAGATGTCAGACATAGTCCTGCTGATAACAGACATCCGGCACCCGGTCAGTATTGTGGACATTAAGCATTAAAGGGATTGTCCAGGATAGGTCGTCAGTATGTGATCAGTGGGGTCTGACATCTGACCTCCAAACAGAACAATTGTTGCAGCATCCTTCGGGTGAGCAGCTGCAGCACCTCTTTTATTGTAGTACTAGTTGCGGCACAGCAGCCCAGTCCACGGTATAGCGGAGCTTCAGCCCCCATCCTATCACTTGCTGCAGATTCCCACACCCTGAGGCTGCAGCAACGACTGATCTATGCGGGGTCTGGATATCCTGCGGATAGGTCAACAATACGGAAAATCAATTTGGGGATGGACAATCCCTATGTTTCGGGGTCTGGGAATGAAGGCATTTCATGTGTGCAAAAGTCTGTATGTATAAATGATCATGCCAAAACACGCGTGTGCTTTTGAATGGGCGGAGCATGACTTCTATTGGAGATCAGTTATTTGATAGTTTCCGCCATAACCGATTGATAGGGCAGATCAATGAAACGGAAAGAAAACCAATCACAGCGCAGCTTACATGTCCTGTAGTGCTCTTAAAAAGTGAAAGCAGCGCTGTGATTGGTCATTGTGGACAGCGAAGGCTGTATTAGACCGTTTTGTCAATCTGCCCCATTGTATGTGGAGTGTTCCTTTAAGTATTGCCATACTATTAAGTATTCCTTATGGTTTATTTGGCAGGTTTTACATTTCTCCCCTGCCCTCTATGACTATGTGACTCAAGAACTGGGCAGATCCTTGATCCTCGTACTCAATAAGATCGACCTCGCTCCGCCGTCCCTGGTTGTCGCTTGGAAACATTATTTTGAGGAAAAGTTCCCGCAAGTCCATGTGGTCTGCTTCACCTCCTACCCAAGACATCCCGATGAGGAGCAGGACCCGTCTGCAGGTAAAAGCCAAGGCGTTAACCCTTCCATGTCCGCTGTCCGTCATTCTCTATATCATCTACTTTAAACCTGCTATAATATCTCAGATATCTTCACCCCCTATACAGATATTCTGCTCCAGTCTGCACCCATGCATGTCCGTGGGGTTTCTGCAGCCGTGTTCACACACATTGGAAATTTTCTGCTCAGATTTCTAGCATTTTAGGTTTATTCAGGAAATAAGGGGCATATCACTTGTTTTGGGTTAACCCTATTGCAGGACATTGGGGCTGATCCTTGTCCAGATCTGCGGCAATGCAAACTACACATTGGTGGCCGGCCTGCATTGGCCCCTGTGGTCATGTGACATCATGTCGTTTCCTGCAGTCTATAAATGCCCCCCTAATAGTTTCCGCTCTGCTCTCCATGATCTGCTTCTTAGGGTGGGTTCACGTGGTGGAATTTGAGGCGGGCGTCCATCTCCGATGCTTCTTCATTGCCCACTTTCCACCACTGCCTTGGCCGTGTGAACGTCGCCTTACTCTGATCCCTTTGTCTCTTATCAGTGTTTAAGAAGCGCAGGAAGAAGCGTCGGGCTTGGAACGCAGCCCTGGGCCCCAATCAGCTCCTGCGAGCCTGTGAGGTCATCACTGCCGGACACGGTAATGGAGGCCGAACATCGCGGGCGTCTTCAGTCCGCTCCTTTAGTGTCTTTCAGTTTGTTCACATTCCTTCGTGTTCCCTTCAGTTGATCTGACGTCCTGGAGAGAGAAGATCGAGAGAGACTCGGCCGCGCTACTCATTGCTGCAGGAAGGGAAGACGACCAAGACGAGAAGGAGGCAGATGAGACGGACGTTGTCGTCGCCCAGCAGGTCACCGATGCAGAGCTAGGGGCACCCAGCAGGGAGCGCTATAAAGACGGGGTGCTGAGCATCGGCTGTGTAGGTGAGATTCGCTGCCTTATGGGTGCCAGGCTGAGCATGCACCCTCCCACCCTCTATGAGAGAGATCGCCGAGCACTGAGCTATGTCTGAGAACGGAACGAATGAACAGAGCAGCAGGGCGAATGCGAATCCGAATGAGTGAACTGAACCCCATTTGAATGGATCGGTGGGAGTCTGAGTGCTCAATCATGTAGATATCTCATATATGTATCTCATATCCACTTTAAATAGGGGGAACTTATCCACCACATTTAAGCTGCCAGAGGGTGAAGGAGACTGACTGGTTTTGATATGGACAGAGGGATCGGGGTGGCGGGGGAAGTCAAACCGTGGTGGAACCTTTGCGTAAAAGGATGATTGTAACCGGTATCTGCCCCAGGTCTCATTGTCTTCTATCCCCCTCTTTTATAGGGTTCCCCAATGTAGGAAAGTCTTCGCTGATCAATGGACTTGTCGGAAGAAAGATTGTCAGCGTTTCGCGGACACCGGGTCATACCAAATACTTCCAGACCTATTTCCTGACACCCACCGTGCGTCTCTGCGACTGTCCCGGCCTCATCTTCCCTTCACTTATAGATAAGCAGCAGCAGGTGAGGCGCTGTATGGGCGGAGCTTATAGGTCATGATCGTATTAACCCCTTATATACTCATAGAACAAGCGGGGGCAGGGCAGTAATGTGTCTGCACGATGGACGAAAATCCTGTCCCAACTGTGGGTCTAATAACCTGGACTGGGAGCAGCATCGGGGTCTGATACATCATAGTACAGCAAATGGAAGGTCCCAAAGAATCCCCGAATCCCCTCCCAACCCCAAGGACTCGCACTAGACATAACCCTAAATCCCAGTTATCCAGTATGATGGGACACAGGCGGGTGGAGGTGTAACTTTCACTTATCCTGTCTCTTTTGCAGCTTCTTGCAGGAATCTACCCCATCGCTCAGATTCAGGAGCCCTACACCTCTGTAGGATATCTGTCCTGCCGAATACCCGTACCTAAACTCCTGAAACTTATCCATCCGGAGGGACAAGATGAGGGCTGGACTGCATGGGGCATCTGTGAAGGTGGGTTACTGTATGTGTATGTGCAGTATATAGGCCGTATACTCCTCTGCGGGGTCCGATACTGGGTGGGCTCTCTTATAGGCACAAGTGACAAAACTTCTCATCTTCTCCTTCTGCATTCAGCCTGGGCCGACAAGCGCGGATACAAGACTGCAAAAGCCTCGCGCAGTGACACGTACAGGGGCGCCAACAGTCTGCTGCGTCTGGCTGTAGATGGACGGATCTGCTTGTGTATGAGACCACCTGGATACTGTCATCAGAAAGGTACGAAGGGAGTCTGACCAGAATAGTGAGCGCAGCTCTGGAGTATAATACAGGATAAGTAATGTAATGTATGTACACAGTGACCGTACACAGCAGAATAGTGAGCGCAGCTCTGGGGTATAATACAGGATAAGTAATGTAATGTATGTACACAGTGACTGTACCAGCAGAATAGTGAGCGCAGCTCTGGGGTATAATACAGGATAATTAATGTATGTACACAGTGACTGCACCAGCAGAATAGTGAGCGCAGCTCTGGAGTATAATACAGGATAAGTAATGTATGTACACAGTGACTGCACCAGCAGAATAGTGAGCGCAGCTCTGGAGTATAATACAGGATAAGTAATGTAATGTATGTACACAGTGACTGCACCAGCAGAATAGTGAGCGCAGCTCTGGGGTATAATACAGGATAAGTAATGTAATGTATGTACACAGTGACTGTACCAGCAGAATAGTGAGTGCAGCTCTGGAGTATAATACAGGATAAGTAATGTAATGTATGTACACAGTGACTGTACCAGCAGAATAGTGAGCGCAGCTCTGGAGTATTATACAGGATAAGTAATGTATGTACACAGTGACTGCACCAGCAGAATAGTGAGCGCAGCTCTGGAGTATAATACAGGATAAGTAATGTAATGTATGTACACAGTGACTGCACCAGCAGAATAGTGAGCGCAGCTCTGGGGTATAATACAGGATAAGTAATGTAATGTATGTACACAGTGACTGTACCAGCAGAATAGTGAGCGCAGCTCTGGAGTATAATACAGGATAAGTAATGTAATGTATGTACACAGTGACTGTACCAGCAGAATAGTGAGCGCAGCTCTGGAGTATAATACAGGATAAGTAATGTAATGTATGTACACAGTGACTGTACCAGCAGAATAGTGAGCGCAGCTCTGGAGTATTATACAGGATAAGTAATGTAATGTATGTACACAGTGACTGTACCGGCAGAATAGTGAGCGCAGCTCTGGAGTATAATACAGGATAAGTAATGTAATGTATGTACACAGTGACTGCACCAGCAGAATAGTGAGTGCAGCTCTGGAGTATAATACAGGATAAGTAATGTATGTACACAGTGACTGCACCAGCAGAATAGTGAGCGCAGCTCTGGAGTATAATACAGGATAAGTAATGTAATGTATGTACACAGTGACTGCACCAGCAGAATAGTGAGTGCAGCTCTGGAGTATAATACAGGATAAGTAATGTATGTACACAGTGACTGCACCAGCAGAATAGTGAGCGCAGCTCTGGAGTATAATACAGGATAAGTAATGTAATGTATGTACACAGTGACTGCACCAGCAGAATAGTGAGCGCAGCTCTGGGGTATAATACAGGATAAGTAATGTAATGTATGTACACAGTGACTGTACCAGCAGAATAGTGAGCGCAGCTCTGGAGTATAATACAGGATAAGTAATGTAATGTATGTACACAGTGACTGTACCAGCAGAATAGTGAGCGCAGCTCTGGAGTATAATACAGGATAAGTAATGTAATGTATGTACACAGTGACTGTACCAGCAGAATAGTGAGCGCAGCTCTGGAGTATAATACAGGATAAGTAATGTAATGTATGTACACAGTGGCTGTACCAGCAGAATAGTGAGCACAGCTCTGGAGTATAATACAGGATAAGTAATGTAATGTATGTACACAGTGACTGCACCAGCAGAATAGTGAGCGCAGCTCTGGAGTATAATACAGGATAAGTAATGTAATGTATGTACACAGTGACTGCACCAGCAGAATAGTGAGCGCAGCTCTGGAGTATAATACAGGATAAGTAATGTATGTACACAGTGACTGCACCAGCAGAATAGTGAGCGCAGCTCTGGAGTATAATACAGGATAAGTAATGTAATGTATGTACACAGTGACTGCACCAGCAGAATAGTGAGCGCAGCTCTGGGGTATAATACAGGATAAGTAATGTAATGTATGTACACAGTGACTGTACCAGCAGAATAGTGAGCGCAGCTCTGGAGTATAATACAGGATAAGTAATGTAATGTATGTACACAGTGACTGTACCAGCAGAATAGTGAGCGCAGCTCTGGAGTATAATACAGGATAAGTAATGTAATGTATGTACACAGTGACTGTACCGGCAGAATAGTGAGCGCAGCTCTGGAGTATAATACAGGATAAGTAATGTAATGTATGTACACAGTGACTGTACCAGCAGAATAGTGAGCGCAGCTCTGGAGTATAATACAGGATAAGTAATGTAATGTATGTACACAGTGACTGTACCAGCAGAATAGTGAGCGCAGCTCTGGAGTATAATACAGGATAAGTAATGTATGTACACAGTGACTGTACCAGCAGAATAGTGAGCGCAGCTCTGGAGTATAATACAGGATAAGTAATGTAATGTATGTACACAGTGACTGCACCAGCAGAATAGTGAGCGCAGCTCTGGAGTATAATACAGGATAAGTAATGTAATGTATGTACACAGTGGCTGTACCAGCAGAATAGTGAACGCAGCTCTGGAGTATAATACAGGATAAGTAATGTAATGTATGTACACAGTGACTGTACCAGCAGAATAGTGAGCGCAGCTCTGGAGTATAATACAGGATAAGTAATGTAATGTATGTACACAGTGGCTGTACCAGCAGAATAGTGAGCACAGCTCTGGAGTACAATACAGGATAAGTAATGTAATGTATGTACACAGTGACTGTACCAGCAGAATAGTGAGCGCAGCTCTGGAGTATAATACAGGATAAGTAATGTAATGTATGTACACAGTGACTGTACCAGCAGAATAGTGAGCGCAGCTCTGGAGTATAATACAGGATAAGTAATGTAATGTATGTACACAGTGACTGCACCAGCAGAATAGTGAGCGCAGCTCTGGAGTATAATACAGGATAAGTAATGTAATGTATGTACACAGTGGCTGTACCAGCAGAATAGTGAACGCAGCTCTGGAGTATAATACAGGATAAGTAATGTAATGTATGTACACAGTGACTGTACCAGCAGAATAGTGAGCGCAGCTCTGGAGTATAATACAGGATAAGTAATGTAATGTATGTACACAGTGGCTGTACCAGCAGAATAGTGAGCACAGCTCTGGAGTATAATACAGGATAAGTAATGTAATGTATGTACACAGTGACTGTACCAGCAGAATAGTGAGCGCAGCTCTGGAGTATAATACAGGATAAGTAATGTAATGTATGTACACAGTGACTGCACCAGCAGAATAGTGAGCGCAGCTCTGGAGTATAATACAGGATAAGTAATGTAATGTATGTACACAGTGGCTGTACCAGCAGAATAGTGAACGCAGCTCTGGAGTATAATACAGGATAAGTAATGTAATGTATGTACACAGTGACTGTACCAGCAGAATAGTGAGCGCAGCTCTGGAGTATAATACAGGATAAGTAATGTAATGTATGTACACAGTGACTGCACCAGCAGAATAGTGAGCGCAGCTCTGGAGTATAATACAGGATAAGTAATGTAATGTATGTACACAGTGGCTGTACCAGCAGAATAGTGAGCACAGCTCTGGAGTATAATACAGGATAAGTAATGTAATGTATGTACATAGCGACTATTTAGGTAAATAATATTTACTTGGCGTTAGTGGGCTCCATCTTACCTTCTATGTGTAGAGTGTGACAGGGCAGTTGTTAATCTTTATATTTTGCTTTTTGTCCTTCAGAGACTTGGGAGAAACACCCAGAAGTGCTGGAAATGGTTTCCCAAGTTCAGACGCGAGGACAATCTGAGAGTCGTTCCTCCGCTGGTGAAGAAGAAGAGGAGGAAGAAGAGATCTCCAGCTCAGGTGAAGAAGAGGAAGAACGTGACCGTGATGCCGATGAGGAGGAGGATGAAGATGAAGATTCAACTGAGGTTCAGGCTAAGAAATGGGCCAAAAGTAAAATTGCTACTGTCAACCCTTACGCCCTCCTCGGGGAAGACGAGTGTTGAGGAGTTTGGGCTGTTACATGAGGAGGTTTGTCCTCTGGTAATGGTGAGGGGAGAACCTTCACTTACTGAGGAGAATCTGACCTGTGCCCCGTGGCTGCTCCCTGTACACTCCACCGTGTCCTGCTCTCTGCGGCTCATCAGCTCTTGCACAACTACAATTCCCAGCATGCTGAGGAGCCGCAGGTCGCAACCACAGCTCCAAGGTTTACAGGTTTATGAAGGTTTATTGGTTCATTTCACTTGCTGGAGTGTCGGATCCTGCACATATTCGAATCTGTTACACAAGAGGACGCCTCCTTATTAGGCCGGAGCCTTGTAATGGGGCTCCATAGTCTCACATGCTGCAATCATATATTACTGTGTCATTTCCCCCCCGCAGGCCATGATCTGAGAGACTCGCCCTGGATGGGGAGCGTGTGCATCACTATACATGGAGAAGCCGTAGACATCTCTGTAGGGAAGAGTCATGAACGCCAAGCAGTGTCCATAGAGCTCTGTGGGGCTCATCCATGTAGTAAGCTGTATTACAGGGGTAGGGAACGTACGGCTCTCCAGCTGTTGCAAAACTACAACTCCCAGCATGCATACTGGCTCTGCTGTTCTGGGAACTCCCATGGAAGTGAATGGAGCATGCTGGGAGTTGTAGTTTCACAGCAGCTGGAGAGCCGAAGGTTCCCTACCCCTGCTGTATACTGTCATATACCTGCTTCCCAGATAGCGCCAGACTCTTACATCACGGCGCTCACTTTTGCATTGTTCAGATGCCTTTAAAATAATAAACGAAGCTGCTTTGCAAAAAGACGATTCAAAATCCACAACCATTTCATGTACACAGCTCCAATGCAAACTGTGTCTCCATGATTACAGACTACAAACCAAACCTATGTAGTCTGATATTTACCATCATGAGATCTTCCACTGCTAATATACAGACTGATGAAGAGGAGCGATACATGACTACAGGGGGTTGTTTATACTCCTACATGTATCCGCACATGAGCTGTGTACAGAGAACGGCAGAAGTTGTTTTTTGCAGTGTTGGTTTATATTTTTTTATATTAAAAGCATTACAGTCCTAAAGAAGTGGTTGCAAAAGTATTCACACCCCGTGAGATGACCTGTCCAGGCTGAGACTATGGAGCCCCGTTGGGCGAGGTCCCCGTAGTGCGTCCACAGGAGCCGCCGCTCCCCAATGCATGATCTGACATAATTCCTTTCACAGCAGGTGTTTTTTTTTTGTCTTTCTTTGCCTGTAATATGGTGTCGATGATCGATGCGACATTTGCCGTTCGAGGAATCCGCTAAGAGTGAGATCTCTATCGACCGCGCTTTCATATCCCGCAGGCTGTAAGGTCAGCCATTTTGTGGCCTAATCCAGTACGTAACGCAACGGACCGAATCACTGGAATCGTCACTCAGTAGGAGCTAGGCCTTACTGAGACATAAGGTTCCTGGTGACCCATACCTCAGTCATGTGACCAGTACGTCATGCATCTCAATAAAAGCACACAAAATGGCAGCTTATCGTGTGACTAGGCCCAACCCCCCATTCCTTACTCCTCACATGGACCTCACAGACGGCAGAGTCGGGGTGTTTTTTTTGGGCATTTGTTGTTGCCTCAGCCGAGCTGCTTCTATACTACATTCATATTGTGCGTGCTTTTCCCATAAGTATCATATGGAGGGACCGCTTCAGGGGGGGGAGGGGGGGGGACCAAGGTGCTAAGTATAACCAAATCTGTATTAAACTAAAAAAAATTCCGATAGAAAACGAACTTGGTGCGATCAGTGACCAAGTAGAATTACATCGCATCTCCATCATCCTCGCCTTGGGCATTATGGAGGTTGGATTGTATTAAAGGGGACGTCCATCTTGACCAAATTTAGTTTGTGTATTGTTTTGGCACATTAAAAAAAAAAAAATAGGCAACTTTGCTGTTTTCTTAAAAAAAAAAAAAAAATCTCGTTTTGTGTTTGCAGCTCCTACGCAGACCAATGTGTTACCAAAGAGACTTCATCCTGCAGTTGGGCGCCGTCATCCTCTACTTATTAGGAAGAAGTGAAAGGAGCGGTGACTGTGGGATCAGACTGATCTGCATAGGTGCTGTAGACACAAATGGAAATTTAAGAGACTGGCCTCATGTTGCGGTCATACGCCGTCTCCTTTTACCTCTTACTGACATACGTTTCGTAGGTTAACAAGTAGTAAAGGGAGCGGTGACTGTGGGCTCAGACTACACCGGGCCTGTTTGTAGTCTGTTACTGGAGACACATAGATCTGCATAGGTGCTGTAGACACAGGAGATTTTCAGACAAACCGTAAAGTTGCTTCATTATAGATTGATTGGACCGATGAAACACAAGTGGACCTTCCCTTTAAGTAGAGCGAGAGGCTGCGCTATCGCATTTCGGTGAGGTGACCGTGGTAAGGCAGTGATCCCTACAACATGGCTGACTTGGAACACAATAAAGTCCCTACCTCATATTCGGTACGCCCTCTTGGCCTACGCTTCCAAGGCGCATTTACTCAGTTTCTCGTACTCCGTTTTCATGGCTTCAGATCTCTATTTTGCTGTATACAAATAAATATAATTCTATTTACTGATTTCTTGTGTGGGACTGAATCATATTGGACGGAGGGGGAGGCCCATCATTCACGGAGGGGTGGCGGCAGCTGGAAGTCATGGCGGCGCGCTCTTTCCAGCAGATGTCCAGTGAATAGCTGACATTCCATAGTGAACCCTGTGACCATGAAAACCCCCATTGAAGTCCATTGTCGTGTGTTCTCTTGTGTCCAGCTGTTGCTAAGGAGCGTCGGCTATTCACAACAGGACACAACGGATCGACTTTTGTCTCCGGGCTGAAGGACGACTCCCATCGGATACCCGGCGATGTCATTAGGAGGGATTATTCTCCCCGAGAAGTCACTTAGACATTCACTGACCCAACTATTCCAAATGTGGGATCGTAAAGAGCCCCCAAAATTGTAATCGAAGGGGCAATGAAATGTTCTGGAACTTTCTATCATACGTTGTGTTTCAATCTCTTCCCGTTTTCTAGATCTCTGCTCGCTGTCAGTGAATGGGAATATTTTACTTTACAGTCTGAGGCCAAAAACCTAAGCAGACCGAGGGTGCAGGTGGAGGGGGCGCCGATTTTTTTTTTTTTTTTAACAGAAGGTATCCGAATCCCTTCCGTCCTCCATTGATTTCATTTAAAGGGATTCTACCATTAAAGCAACTTTTTTTCTAATTACCACGTCGGAATAGCCTTAAGAAAGGCTATTCGTCTCCTACCGTTAGATGTGGTCTCCGTCGCGCCGTTCCTTAGAAATATCGGTACTTACTGGTATGCTAATGAGGTCTCGGCAGCAATGGGGGCGTCCTTCTTCTTCATCTGCCTCCTCCCCTTGTCTGTCGTCTTCTTTCTTCGTCATGTCTGACGACTGCGCAGTCGGCTCTGACAGCGAGACCCTGTTAGAGCCGACTGTGCATGCCGGCCGGCGGCCATACTTCCAAGGCTGCAACTGCGCGCATGCGCAGTACGCTCCTCACGTCTTCGTCAAACAGAGGGTACTGCGCATGCTCAGTAAGGTCCGTACAGCCCTCCGACGTGCGAGTGAACTCATCCAGGCGTCGGAGGGCTGTACGGACCTTACTGAGCATGCTCAGTATACTCTGTTCAGCGAACATGTGAGGAGCGTACTGTGCGTGCGCGCAATTGCAGCCTTGGAAATATGGCCGCCGGCCGGCATGCACAGTCGGCTCTAACAGGGTCTCACTATCAGAGCCGACTGCGCAGGCGTCAGACATGACGAAGAAAGAAGACGACAGGCAAGGGGAGGAGGCAGATGAAGAAGAAGGACGCCCCCATTGCTGCCGAGACCTCATTAGCATACCAGTAAGTACCAGTATTTCTAAGGAACGGCGCGACGGCTAAAGGTAGGAGACGAATAGCCTTTCTTAAAGCTATTCCGACATGGTAATTAGAAAAAAAGTTGCTTTAATGGTAGAATCCCTTTAAGGGTTCCGCTCCTTGCTGTTGTCACAGAGCCATATACAACATGCTCCCTATTCCATGGAGCGGAGCATGGGCACCCGCATTGGATGGGGTCTTCTACATTCCTAACCTTTAACCCCCTGTGCATGAATATATAGTATAGCGTGTGCACATGAGCAGTAACATTACTCCTCTCCATAATGTCACATATATTCTGCAATTTCTACCCGTTTCCCCCTTTGCAGGCCCTGTCTGTCGTTTGCAGTTCTCTCTGATCTGGTGGATAGAGACTGCCATACAGTAAGTAGAGGAGAATCTGCTCCATAACTGTCTCTCACTCAGAAACATCCCCAGGACCCTGCAGGACATCGATAGAGAGGTCCTGACATGTACTGATGAGATAAAGTACTTTAGTTGTGGTAGAAAGCTCCAACTTAGCTCCAGAATCAGAAACCACAGGGACCACGATATCTAAAAGAATCTAGAAAAAAAAGTCAATCTTTATTTCTGCAAATTAGTGATATTCAGCAAATCTCTATATATTAACATCATATAAAAAAGTAACACAATCTCATGTAAAGCTTTAAATTAGCAGAACTATATATACACATCAGGACGCGGCGTTACGACTTGGATACAACAGTCCAAGACTCCTCAACCTCCGCTCCGACCTTCCAAGATTCAAGCAACGTCCAACTTGACAGTCCGTATTAACTCTTTCAATCCATGACTTCTACAAACATCCACAGTAGCCCACGTCAGGCCACGGAGTCACTTAAGGCTCCCATAAAATTCTTTAGCAACAGTTTCAGCAGAAGTTCCTATCAGATTCCTCCTGCGTTTCGTGCAAATATCAACGCTCAGGACGCGGTTTGAGGGTTCACAACTACAACCCAAGTCTCATCATCGGATCAGTCACGATTTTTTTTTTATTTTAGAAAATAGTTTCATGTTTCGAACGTCCTTGAGATCTTCATCTTAAGATCCCGAACAATGTCTCCATTATACTGCACAACAGCCGAGAAGCCGGCATTCTTCCGTTCGCTGAAAGAAAGGAAAATTGTCCGAAGTCCAAGTCATCCAGACAAAACAGATGGTGGCGAGGCGGTGGCAGGAGCGGGATAGTCTTCCTATGGAGAAGGAAGGTGACCCTACAATGTGTTCTGGAGGATCTGGTTTGACCATGGGGTGGGGTCAAGCAGAAAGTTTCTGGTGTGGTCTTTTCTAGACAAATTACAGGAGTGTCTCAGGAAATGTGCCCACCCGTCGCATGTGCGAGCAGCAGATGTGAGTGCGCTGAATGTCAAGTGATATGTGAGAGGACGGCTCCCTATTGGCATCACTGCAGAGCGTGGGATGATGGAGGAGAAGAATGGCCAGGGACTCATCATAGATGCCGCACATATTTTACATTCTTGAAATATCAAGTTCCTCAATTCCAGATCCCGTTTGACTTCAGAAAACAAAACTTTTACAGCAGCCCAGAAACTCTGACAAATAAGCGGCGGTAAGACTAGAGGACGAAACAAAGAGGGGCGCTTATCTGGAATAGCATGTACCCCACTTCATTCCCACCTAGGAAGAGGAAAGAAGCCTTGTGATACACAAGGTTATAGGAAAGAGGAGAGAAGCTGAGCTGTGTGATACACAAGGTTATAGGAAAGAGGAGAGAAGCTGAGCTGTGTGATACACAAGGTTATAGGAAAGAGGAGAGAAGCTGAGCTGTGTGATATATAGGGGTATAGGAAAGAGGAGAGAAGCTGAGCTCTGTGATATATAGGGTTATATGATAGAGGAGAGAAGCTGAGCTGTGTGATATATAGGGGTATAGGAAAGAGGAGAGAAGCTGAGCTGTGTGATATATAGGGTTATAGGATAGAGGAGAGAAGCTGAGCTGTGTGATATATAGGGGTATAGGAAAGAGGAGAGAAGCTGAGCTGTGTGATATATAGGGTTATAGGATAGAGGAGAGAAGCTGAGCTGTGTGATATATAGGGGTATAGGATAGAGGAGAGAAGCTGAGCTGTGTGATATATAGGGGTATAGGATAGAGGAGAGAAGCTGAGCTCTGTAATATATAGGGTTATAGGATAGAGGAGAGAAGCTGAGCTGTGTTATATATAGGGTTATAGAATAGAGGAGAGAAGCTGAGCTCTGTGATATAGGGTTATAGGATAGAGGAGAGAAGCTGAGCTGTGTGATATATAGGGTTATATGATAAAGGAGAGAAGCTGAGCTGTGTGATATATAGGGATATAAAGAGAGGGAGAGAAGCTGAGCTCTGTGATATATAGGGTTATAGGATAGAGGAGAGAAGCTGAGCTCTGTAATATATAGGGTTATAGGATAGAGGAGAGAAGCTGAGCTGTGTGATATATAGGGTTATAGGATAGAGGAGAGAAGCTGAGCTGTGTGATATATAGGGTTATAGGATAGAGGAGAGAAGCTGAACTGTGTGATATATAGGGTTATAGGATAGAGGAGAGAAGCTGAGCTGTGTGATATATAGGGGTATATGATAGAGGAGAGAAGCTGAGCTGTGTGATATATAGGGATATATGATAGAGGAGAGAAGCTGAGCTCTGTGATATATAGGAGTATAGGATATAGGAGAGAAGCTGAGCTGTGTGATATATAGGGGTATAGGATAGAGGAGAGAAGCTGAGCTGTGTGATATATAGGGGTATAGGATAGAGGAGAGAAGCTGAGCTCTGTAATATATAGGGTTATAGGATAGAGGAGAGAAGCTGAGCTGTGTTATATATAGGGTTATAGAATAGAGGAGAGAAGCTGAGCTCTGTGATATAGGGTTATAGGATAGAGGAGAGAAGCTGAGCTGTGTGATATATAGGGTTATATGATAAAGGAGAGAAGCTGAGCTGTGTGATATATAGGGATATAAAGAGAGGGAGAGAAGCTGAGCTCTGTGATATATAGGGTTATAGGATAGAGGAGAGAAGCTGAGCTCTGTAATATATAGGGTTATAGGATAGAGGAGAGAAGCTGAGCTGTGTGATATATAGGGTTATAGGATAGAGGAGAGAAGCTGAGCTGTGTGATATATAGGGTTATAGGATAGAGGAGAGAAGCTGAACTGTGTGATATATAGGGTTATAGGATAGAGGAGAGAAGCTGAGCTGTGTGATATATAGGGGTATATGATAGAGGAGAGAAGCTGAGCTGTGTGATATATAGGGATATATGATAGAGGAGAGAAGCTGAGCTCTGTGATATATAGGAGTATAGGATATAGGAGAGAAGCTGAGCTGTGTGATATATAGGGGTATAGGATAGAGGAGAGAAGCTGAGCTGTGTGATATATAGAGTTATATGATAGAGGAGAGAAGCTGAGCTCTGTGATATATAGGGTTATAGGATAGAGGAGAGAAGCTGAGCTGTGTGATATATAGGGGTATAGGATAGAGGAGAGAAGCTGAGCTGTGTGATATATAGGGTTATATGATAGAGGAGAGATGCTGAGCTGTGTGATATATAGGGTTATAGGATAGAGGAGAGAAGCTGAGCTGTGTGATATATAGGGTTATAGGGTAGAGGAGAGAAGCTGAGCTGTGTGATATATAGGGTTATAGGATTTGGAGCAGGATTTCTGAGTAAAAAGCAGAGTAAAACCAGACAGGACTCCTAGGAGAGACAGTGAGAGTCCTGGATTCACATGGCCATAATACATTTGCATTACACAGATTATATCTGCAATCCCCCCCCCCCCCCCCGATTCCTGTAATGCATCAGCTGTAATCCAGTCTGTTCTGTATAATATGGGCTTTGTGACTCCGGCCTTATTCTTCAATCCTGCCCCAAATCATATAAACCCGATATACTGTATATACCACATAGTTTAGCTTCTCTCCCTCAGATGAGGGAACATATTACAGCTGGCGCGCTGACTTTGGCGACTTGTGTTCGGCCGCCTCCTTACTGTTAGTTGTCGTCCATATCATGAGGCTCCTCCACATCGATAGCTGAACTTTCCCACTCATTGGCCGAGGGTTACTGACCGCGGGGCCCCTCCTACTGCTTCTACACATATTAGGGATCGTGTAAGGTGGACACTTCCTTTAAGGGCTCACCTACAACCACACCAGAGGCCGGGACAAATTAAAGGATACATACTGAAATGGCCGCCATATTGTGGTCATGATAAATCCAGTGTACGGGGTATAGCATGTGTTTGGCTTAGGATCCGATATTTCACATTGTATGCACAAGTAGATATCGTGTCTACCATATGACTGGGATGTCCAGTGTGTATGACCAGGCACATACGGGGTGAAGGCTTGAAGGTGAAGATAGACAGAAGACGTCTCCTACATCCTATAGGCCACGTAGAAGGACTGCTATGGGGATGATGGGGTTACGATGAAGACGCAGGTGACGTGAAATGTATTGAACAGGGTTCCAGGTTACTCCTTCACTTCCACACTAGAACAGCAGAGGGCGTGAGAGGTGAGCAAAGCGTGGATGTCCTGGAAGGATGGCCGCTCCCTGCAGTCTCGGGCCCAGCACTGCAGCATTAACTCATAGAGGGTCTGAGGACAGGGCAGGGGCCGCGACAGGTACATCTGGAGGGGCAAGAAGGGAAATGACATTATATACTTGTGGCTTCTATAAAAACTAGTAATAATCACAGTATAAATAGACATATATTTATGTACATGATATAGAGACACGTTACATATAAATATATATATATATATATATATATATATATATACACACACACAATCCTATAGCACACACTGGAGCTTACAACTGTCACAGCCGGTCTTATGCCCACCATACCCCTCCCCCACGCCCGCCCACGCTCTTGGTGCCAAACCTGTCCCTGCCCCTGATCTCTACCAATCCACTAGAAGATGAGAGTGCACCATGGGTGTTGTAGTCTCACATCAAATCCTTTTATTCCTGAATATACAGTCCAGTGTAGACCAATGTTCCCCACCCTGTAGCTCTCTAGCGGCTGCAAAACTACAACTCCCAGCATGCCCTTATAGCATCTCTTTAGACCAAATACCGCATATGGTATTGCACCTTGAAAGGCACGCAGCTGTAATACCAGGTACGGCCTGTGGACCAGAGTGGCGCAGTTTCTGTAAGCCCTTTGAGTTTTGTTTTAAAGGGGTTGAAAGGTTGATGGCCTGTCCTTAGGATAGGTCATCAATATCAGATTGGAAGGGGGGGGGGGGGGTTATAACACCCAGACCATGTTGGTCAGCCCTTTTGAAGAGACGGCAGTCTTTGCCCTGTTCTGATGACACAGCTACAGCTATAGTCCTATTCCAGTGACTGAAGCTGAGCTGCAATACCAGGGACAGCCACTACGTAGTGTATGGCGCTATGCTTGGAATTCAGTGAATAGGCTGCAGCGCTCACCTAAACGGCACGCTCTCTATATAACAGCGCCGTGGGTGTCCCTGGTCATGGAAACACGTGAGCACCGTTACTTTTCTAACCTCATAGAAGTGAATAGACAGCAATACTCAAATATGGGGGTCAGTAGAATGGGGGCCAGCAAACCCCTCAGTCTGGATGGGGGTCTCAGAAGTGGCATAAAATGGGAATACCCCTTTAAATACAAGAACTCCACTTTATACGTTACTGTACCAGCGTCTACACTCCCTTGTTACTAGGAATTCCTGTATACTGCTGTAGGAGGTTCACAAAAGGTATCTGGCGGGGTGCGTGCAGGTCCTCTACCTCTGTGCTCTACTCCTGGACAACATGTTACAATATACATATAGAATTTAGAATAACACATTACTGGTGACTAAATCTTCATTATCTTGTCGATTTACCGTCTGTATTTTACTCCAGAGCTGCATTCACGGTTCTGTAGGTTTCAGAGCTGAAATCCCCCAGTTAAGCCTGGCTAAGCCTCTAGTGATTTGCGCTCCTTACACCGCCTTACAGGAGCTGAGCGGGCGCTGGGTTCACACTAGCGCGGTCTCTCATTTGATCGGGTCCGTCGGGTGACCTGAACATCGGAGGGGCAGAACGCTGAAACGGCGGTTACACACAGAACTCATTGACTACATTGTCTGGAGCAGACGTGAACGTAACCTAAGCTTGTAAGTGTGTGTCTGATCACCAGCTTGTTGTGTTCCAATTACAAGCAGCAGAATTATGAATCCAGCTCTGGAGTAAAATACAAGATCTAGCTTCAGTTCAGTACAAAATAATACATGATCTGCACCGCCTCACGAGGATAGGAGTAACTTGAAGCTCCTGGGCCCCAGTGCAAAATTGGTAATGGGCCCCTTTTATCTGTCAGAGAGACCTTTGGGGCCCCTCAGATTACGGGTAACAACGACTGTCACTGTTCCCCTATAGCAACACCAATGCTCTGATAGCAGAGGCAATTCCCCAATATCACCATTACTCACCTGCTTCTTACTGTCCCTGAAAACCTCGCCAGCGTTCTCAATCACGTCTTCATCGTTCAGCTCCCCGTAGGGCTGCTCCTTGCACAACATAAAGATCTCCCATAAGGTCACTCCAAAGGCCCAGACGTCACTAGCTGTGGTGAATTTACCCTGTAGATGTACAAGGCAGAGAATGAAGAGTCAGAGCTTTGACACAGGGATGTCGATCTGCTGATGTCACAGAACAGTACAGGAGGTATAAGGCTACTTAGGCTTACCAAACTGACCCCATAAAGGCCCCTTATAGTCAAAAATTCATTCCATTGTCTATTAAATGTATGTAATATTAGTAAACCTGTCCTGCTTCATCCCATACGCCCCTACACTAGGGATTGTATGTCAGCTTTCCCAAAAAGTTACTTTAACGCAACAGACTGGACCAAAATCTTATTATCGATCAACAAAAATGATTCCCATCGCGCTGAGACGACGGCAAACCCAGCTGCTCACCATGAGTATACACTCCCAGGCCATCCACCGGATTGGCAGGACTGCGCGGCCCTGTATGCGGTAGTAATCTCCAGCGTACAAGTTGCGGCTCATACCGAAGTCGGCTATCTTAATGGTGAGGTTTTCGCCCACCAGGCAGTTTCGAGAAGCGAGATCTCGGTGCACAAAGTTTAGTGATGAGAGATACTTCATACCAGAGCAAATCTGCAAGGCCACATGGAGGAGGCTGGGATAACTGAGAAGAAGACAAGAGACAGGATTACAGGTAAGACTCTGGATTCGTACAGTCAGTCCTCGTCATGTTCTATAAATGTGTCCCTGGTGTCATCTGGATCAATGGCCTCAACATGTAGCGGTATAAAACCTACTACTCCCAGCATGTTCATCGTCCCCCCCGGGACCTGTGGGAACAATATGGCGTAACACTGCGGAGGAATGAATGTTCAATGGCTGGCATTGCTATAGTGGTAGTGACCAGGGTCAGACTGAGGTTGGTAGGGGTCATTGGACAAAAAATGTCTAGGGTCTCCCCACCCCACCTAGGAGCCCGTGCATGGACCTCTTAGGTGTTATAGAGACAACAAGCTACAATGGAGAGAACCACACACTTCCCTGGCCATGCCGCCATTCTTCTAGTCTTTGTAGGACCACCAAATGTCCCCACCCTGGAGACCTCTTATCCTGAGAGGTTTCAGATGATTTTACGAACTGGCCTGGTCAGACGGTGGGGGTAGTGGTGTCCCTAGGACATGTCCTTGTGTACTCACACTATACCAGACAATGCCAGTCATGGGGACAACATGCCTGGCCCCACGACGTGGACACTAAGATGCCAATGAAGCCATGAGCACGTCCATAACATATAGGTCACCATATAATTGCTGGCAGATGCCAACATTTTTGGTGGGATCCCTTGACAAGTTCATGTCTATGGCAGGTCACAGATTTCCAGAATATCCACCAAATATCTAAGTTTATGGATTTTCCCCAATATGGTGGGTGCAGCCATTACTATTCATCTAGAGGTTGGCTCACCTGATACAAGGAGGGTTGTGTCCATCCTCCATGCGCTCGTCCTCCTCGGCCAACTCGTGGGAGCTGAGAAACTGATTGAGGTCTCCATTCTCCATGTACTCAGTGATCATACACAGGGGGTCCTCGTCCAGACAGGCCCCCAACAGGCGGATGATGTGCGGGTCACTCAGACGGGACAAGATCTTCAGCTCCTTGAGGAAATCACTCCTGAGAGTCAACGAAGGACAGAGATCAAAGATGAGATCGAGCCTGACTGGGTGACTGAACAGACCTGGGCAACTAATGGGCAACCTCAGCGGTTATTGGTGGGCGCTATGGTGTGACAAAGGCCATCGGCATCTACCGTGCCCCACTATGAGCGTGGACCATGGTGTAATAGACCTGCCTTGAACTTCATAAATAAGTACGTGGCAAGCAGAAAAGCAATTTACCTGGCGTTTTTATTTGCATCCGCACGTAGTAATTTCACCGCCACAAGAAGACTCCGCCCTTTGCGCATGTTGAATGGGAACTGAAGAACTGGCAGCTCGTGAGGATTCACAACCTCACACAGGTGAACCTGGAAACCAACCATAGCGGATATTCAATAAGATATACTATATGTGGAGGACAAAAAATCTGATTAATAAGGCAATAGAGGGGAGACTACTGTATAGTGTGACTCCGGCCAAGACTCTCTGGCCATTTTTCAGCCTACACTTGAAGTTCAGACTGATTGCTAGGGACCTGCTGCATGGCAACCCATTCAGGGAGAAGACAATGACAGCGGCCATGTCATGAGCCATCTCAGTCTGCAATATTAATCAGATTTTCCTAAACTTGAGGGAAGAAAATCACCCATAAATGACCAATAAAACATAACGGGCCTACAAAGACAAAATGGCCGACAGGAAGTTGTCAATAAAGGAAGACATATGAAAGCGTCAATCAGGACACATCACACGTCAGGACAAGTCACAATAAAGTAATAAGTAAAGGAACAGAGCACAAAATGGCTGACAGGAATATACACACGAGAGCGGATTACAAGTACATGGGGGTAAAGGAACAGAGCACAAAATGGCTGACAGGAACATACACACGAGAGCGGATTACAAGTACATGGGGGTAAAGGAACAGGACACAAAATGGCTGACAGGAATATAAACACGAGAGCGGACTACAAGTACATGGGGGGAAAGGAACAGGACACAAAATGGCTGACAGGAATATAAACACGAGAGCGGACTACAAGTACATGGGGGGAAAGGAACAGGACACAAAATGGCTGACAGGAATATAAACACGAGAGCGGACTACAAGTACATGGGGGAAAGGAACAGGACACAAAATGGCTGACAGGAATATACACACGAGAGTGGATTACAAGTACATGGGGGGAAAGGAACAGGACACAAAATGGCTGACAGGAATATACACACGAGAGCGGACTACAAGTACATGGGGGAAAGGAACATGGAGAGAGGACAGACATAGATAGTCGTATATAGCTATGAACACTTACCTCTCCAAACTGCCCTTCCCCCAGCTTCTCCCGAAATAGAAGATGCCCCCGGGGGAATTTGCTGAGGGGCAGCTCTTTGGAGGTGAGGGTGTCGGCAGTCAGGGCAGGCACCGCGTAGGTATTGCCCCCTGTTACCCCCTGCAGAGTAACAATATCGGCTTCGGCATAGTGAGGGACACTCGGGGCGCACACCAGGGGCAGCTTAGGAGACTCCAGTTCCCTGTAGCCGCCTTCTGGGGAGAAAGAAAGAAGACGGGTAAAGAGATTGGGGTGAAAGGAGACGGAAAGGAGCGAAATACAGAAATAATGAAAGTAGAAGCAAGAAGAATAGAGAAGAAGATCACCTTATAATATGGTCTAAGAAGTACAGGGACGGTTATCAGGAAATAGTGCCCGCTGCTGAACTGGCAAGTGCCCCTGGGCAATCTTATGGCTACAGTGACAGCTCAGCAGTGTTATCTATAGAGGTGTTATCTTCTATTGTAATCCAGTCTAGGATAGAAACAAGGTGACTGAAACCCCTACAGAATAGGTGTCAGTCTATTAGACTTAGTGGCCAGAGTGAAAATTGCAGGATTTAGATTTTTTTTAAATTAAATATAGAAAAATTTAAAAAAAGAAAAAAAAAAATCACAAAAAAAAATTAATAAATTATTAAAAATATGTTTAAAAAAAATAGATCATTTTCTGGTGACACATTCCCTTTAAATCAATGGAGCGCTATTGTGCAAGTTATTATGGAAAAGATGGAGGTTTAGGTTCAGGAATTGTAAGCAAATTGTGATCCAATGGGCTATGGGGGGGGGAGCCAACAGTAGGCCCGTCTGTCTGGGGTGGCAACCATAATAGGAGGTCCTTTATATCTGTAGACCACCCACAAACTGACATGCCAGAAGATTATTTGAGATGGTGTTCCCCTTTAAGTGCACTGTTACGTACACGGATGAGTTCCCCATGACAACTCAGACTGTCACGAATGGTTCCAGATAATGGGTCCCTGTACTTGTACTCATGCACAGACATGACAGTAGTTAGATATGGACTCTCCAGTCCTTAAGATGCCAGAGACAGAGAGAGACAGTGACACGGAGAGCAGATACAGATCGGAGCTGACCGTTTTGCGCTCCGAAGTGACAGCCCCTTACCCTGGCTGTTGATTGGCTTAGCCTGCACGCCACCAGGCTCTGTGATTGGCCGGCTGTAGGTGGAAAGCAGGAGCTCATAGGCTGGGTTGTTTAACAGCAGAGCTGGAGAGACACATGCAGAGTATATAGTGTACACCGCCATCATCATGCAGACACCGTGTACACGTCATTAGAGAATACACACACATGCACACACGTATCCCGCCCTACAACACTTCTGTTAATACGATCAGCACCATTTTTAGTCACCGAGACCCATAAAGAGTTAACTAGACATTCCTGCCTCAAACACATGTATTGCTAGTGGATATAGGATTATTGTATTTCTTATATACAATTTTCCAGAAACAGCGCCACACCTGTCCACAGGTCATATGTGGTATTGCAGCTCAGCACCAGTGAAAGGAATGAGTTATTCTGCAATACTGCAAACAACCTGTGGATAGGAGTGGCGCTGTTTCAGGAAGTAAGGATGTTTTTCTAATCCTGTACAATCCCTTTAATACACCTTAAAGGGGTCATCCAGGATTATAAAACAAGAAGTGACATCACTTCCATTGGTCACATGGCCATGCTGCGGCTCAATCTGATTCGTTCACTGACGTGATGTCACTTCCTGAGAGGAGGAAAGCCGCCATGTTTTCTAGTCCTGGATAGCTCCTTTAATTTTTGTTATTGGCATAAAACAGATCTAATATGGCGACCTGTCAGCACATGCTATGATATAATGTCATATAATATAATGAGGCCCCGCCCCATCCACTGGCCACGCCCCTTTGTAGTTAATAGTAATTATTACATTCCCTCGCCCTAACATGTACACTACATATATACATGGTCATGCACTTAGTGTAATACCCCTACACACATGCACAGTATATAACACCCTCAGACGCACTCACCTGCTCCATCCGAGCTGGGGCAGAGGGCCGCCATCTTAGCTAGGGGGTTGTGGTTTGGCTCCTGGTACTCCCCCTCGGAGGTTATGATGCGCTCGTAGCGGCTGCCATGTCTAGAGGCCAGTGACAGGTTCTGGGTGTTGTTGATGACCACGGTGTCGGAGGGGAGGGACAGGTGGGCGGTGAGATCGCTGTCCGAGGGACGGTGCTGAGCCTGGCGAAAAAAGGGTCAATAAGAGGAAATTAGACTATTGTTGGGGCTGCAGTTTGTGCTTCAGAGCTGCTCTTCTTACTGTAAATGGGGACACTGCAACCATTTGTATTGTTAACCCCGTCACCCCTGTGCACATAAGTACATGCCGATATCCATGCTTACTTCCCAAGGCCATTACTGTTGTGTGCATGCTATTGCGGAATAATTCCCCTATAGGGGGCGCTGCAACGTTTTGTGTAGTGTTGCAGTGTGGGCTGTAGGTAACCACATGACGGTTGCACTAACCTTCCCCAGCAGTCTCTTCCAGCGCTGCCTCCATAATATAAGGATAATGACGACCAGCAGGAGCAGGATGATGACCACCAGGCAGCCAATCAGAATGGAGGTATTGCTGCTCTCGTCCTTGACGATTGGCTGGTTTATCCTGTTAACACTGACGGCCTCTATGGCGGGAAATGATATATAAGAAAAATTAGGGACAAATTAAACAGATCTAGAGATAAAACGGGTTGCTAAGACTAGGAAACAGCGCCACTTCTGTCCATAGGCTATGGCTGGTATTGCATCTCGGTTCCATTTACTTAAATTGGACCTCTGTGCAATACCAGACATAGCCTGTAGTCAATAGTGGTGCTGTTTCTATGTCTGGTATTGCACTTGAGCCCAATTCAAGTGAATGGAAATGAAGATGTAATACCCATCACAGCCTATGCATAAGAGTGGCGCTGTTTCTGGAAAAAACAGAGACTTGTTTCTATTGCTGCTCAATGGTAAAGGGGTAGCCAAGTATAAAAAAGTCATAGCCATGAAAATAAGAATCCACACTGGATTAAGTACAACGTTCTCACCGTGAACACTTTCACTGGAACTGCCTATGGTAGTCGGAGCCGTTTTTTGGCTGGTGCCCTGGGGTAACTTTGTTGTAGGAGGCGGCAGGGTGGGTTCCCGTGGTAGGGGGAGGGGGCTCGGTTCCTCTGGTTCTGATGAGTCGACAACATCTTTGGGTCACAAAAACATTCAGGTCACATGACAATGAACACAATGAGGTCCTAAAAACTCAAAATAATCATGTACAGAGAGCCAGATGCATCAATGGGTTAAAAGAAAACAAATATTTCATTATATTGCTCACCAGAAACAGCGCCACTCTAGTCTGTAGGCCATGTCTGGTATTGCAGCACAGCTCTATTCACTTTAATGCAATACCAGACACAACCTGTGCACTGGAAAGGCGCTGTTCCTGGAAGACAAAGTGATAGATGGATGACCTAAAGGGTTCCAGCGATCATGAGAACGGGATCCCGAATCTGCCATCTCAATGGGGAGACAGTAATGGCCACCCCGCCAAACAGCGACTTATCTGACACATAGGACGCAAATACTGACCAGAGAGAAAGGAGATTTCACTGAAAAGCAGCCACGGGCTGGAGAAGTAATAATGACAGCGCAGGATTCTCGCCAGCCTGCCGGACAGGGGCATAGTGACAGTTCGGGCGCTCGGGTCACGGACGTCCATTGCCAGGGGCAGAGAGACCGGAGTCGGGTCCCATGGAGTGTGCAAGGAGCGCTTGAAGTAACATTCCACACGGCGGAACACCTGGACGCCCCGAGAGTGCATGTTATTAGCGTGGACCTGGAGAATAGAAAGACGGTGAGGTCATTGCAGGGCAAAGGTCAGACAGGGGGGCAAATGGGGCATTTAAGACAGCCGGGAGATTGTGCCATTTTGGGCTCCTCTATAGTCAGATCCTTCCTTCCCCTGACACCGTCAGAAATAAGACAGCCATCCAAAATTGGGGGGTTCAGGCAGCTTTCCTCTTGTGTCTATGGGGTCTTATGGGGACTATGATACTGAGTTCCACTCCCTGGATGGGGCTGAACTGCAATGACAATCACAGCCACTATAGGATGTGTGGCGCTGTGCTTGGAAAGTGGTGAATGAGTCAAATTAAAGGGGATTTCTGGCCCCAAATTGATTTTTCCGCAATTTGGGTCATCAGTATATGGCTCTATGGGGTCTGACACCTGGACCCTGCACAGATCAGCTATTGCAGGTATTACATGCAGCACCACTCCTATACAAGTAAGTCCGTTGTCCTGCACCGGCCGCCATGCTATTACCTATGATCATCCCGTAATATACGGAGAGGAATTCTCAGGTGTGTTTGTTTATATCCGCATGAAGGCCGCCCAATTGACTGTGGAAGATGTGCGGGTGATATGAGCGACACGGGCGGGCGCAGACATCAAAGGCCGAATCTAGGACCCTTCAGGTGTCTATAAATAAACAAACCCCATGCGGGAGATAGAGACGGAGAAAGTGACATCTTCCGTATCTTCTAGTTCCCTTCCCCATGACGGCAGGGTCTATGTAATACTGTCTGGTGTAATATAGTAACGCAGGGGAGGAGGGGGATGCAGCTGCAGTGTCTTACCCACGCAGTACTCACCCGCATATATGTAAAGGATCTCAGAGCATCAAACTCAAACTCCATTTCCAGATATCCAGATGGGAAATTTGCCTCATTCCAACCAACATAATCATACCCGGGCCAGACACCCTGCTCCTTGTGCTGGAGGAAGTCATCAGCCCCAATAACCCCATCGGTCAGCTGACCCAATCCGCCATAATGTAACCTGGAGGTGAAGACAAAGTGACAATTAAGGGTTTTCTACCAAAAACAGCGCCACAGTAGCTTATGGTCATGTCTGGTATTGCATCCCAGCTCCACTGAATTGCAATATCATAAACAGCCTGTGGACAGTTGTGCCGTTATTGGATGAAAGCTACAATGTTTTTCTATTCGTGGACAATCCCTTTAACAGGTTCCTCCTCCTATTAAATATAGTCCCTGCATTAGTTCTTTCTGTTCTATATTATGGTTAGACATTCAAGAAATCCACCCAACTAAGCCAAAGGGACTCTGCCCTGATAGACTAATGTCATGTAATAGCGGTAGATACATGGTAGGCGGTATAATGTGTATATACGTGTAGATAGTTACCCTCCGACAGTAAATCCATCATATGTAGAGTCATTCAGATTAACCATTCCCGAGCCAAGATTCATGATGTCTCCTGGTGGGGAAGTGTAAGAGCGGAGGCCATCTGTGGTGGGAAAGAGCAAGACGTCAAGAAGAGACCCCATAGTGTGTCACCAGACCCAGCATATCACCCCAGCCCTGCAGATAGATAGGTTACTGTCACCAGAACCAGCATATCACCCCAGCCCTGCAGATAGATAGGTTACTGTCACCAGAACCAGCATATCACCCCCAGTCCTGCAGATAGAAAGGTTACTGTCACCAGAACCAGCATATCACCCCAGCCCTGCAGATAGATAAGTTACTGTCACCAGACCCAGCATATCACCCCAGCCCTGCAGATAGATAGGTTACTGTCACCAGAACCAGCATATCACCCCAGCCCTGCAGATAGATAGGTTACTGTCACCAGCATATCACCCCAGCCCTGCAGATAGATAGGTTACTGTCACCAGAACCAGCATATCACCCCAGCCCTGCAGATAGATAGGTTACTGTCACCAGAACCAGCATATCACCCCAGCCCTGCAGATAGATAGGTTACTGTCACCAGCATATCACCCCAGCCATGCAGATAGATAGGTTACTGTCACCAGAGGTGAAGGTGATGGCTGAACTGGTCCCATATGGTGTAAGCAGTAGACTTACCTTGCCATACGCATCCATATAGTTCCACTCTCAAACACACACTCATGACTCGATCAGCCATGGGGTAGAAACGAACATAACGGGCAATAATTGGGGGTCCAAGGTCCTTCAAAACGAGGTCATGTGTGTTCTCATTTCCAACTATCACCTATACAAGACAGAATAGACCAAGTGGTAAATCTACTGTATTTCACACTTAATTCTGTAGGACGCCTCCCATGCTATCCCCTCCATCAGCCCCACCACTGCTCACCTCATTCCCCCACCGGTCTCTCCACTGCGCCCACTTGTACCCATCTCTACTGTAGCGCAACTCGTAATGTCGGACAAATTCTTTGCCCAGTCCTCCGCTGTCTCGACCCTGTGTGCCGACAAGGGTCAGGAAAAAAAGCTTCCTCAAGTCCACCTGGAGATATTCTTCATTATTAGGATAGACAGGCCCAGCGGGGCACCAGGCGCCATCACCGTCGCTGCTTTCTAGTCTGTGGCATGGAAAAGAGACGGGGACATAGTCAGAGGCTGGACAAAGATGGCAGACCCTACTAGTCTAATCCAGAGGACACTTCTCTTACTGTAAAGAATCCTTTCTACTTCTGCTACAGTTCATACAATTCCCCTGGAATGGAAACATTTAGGAAATACAACTCAGGTGCTGGAATCCATTGTCACAATGTGAAGGCGACAGGATTCTCTATTTTTGCGCAGCCCAATGTACGGTATAGTAAAAAGCACGACGTGTTCTTCACACATATGGAAATACACCAGGTTGAAGGTCAACTTAAAGTGGGCACCTCATGTACTAAGTAGCCGAAGTGAAGTGACCTACAGCCGCCTGCCAAAGCCTTCCTGACATTGAGGAGTTATGTTACTGACACAGCGAGGTCGAGGCAACTGTTATAGGAGTAATAGTGACCACCATAGAGGTGATTATATAACAAGAAGCCAGGACAATGTAAGGGGCAGCTCGGGGTCATAGTTCACCCTCCCTGTAACCGCCAATGACGTCACAGGTCACTATAAAATATATATCATATCTGTATATCACATTGTGGGGTCAGGACCTGATGATATTATAGAGATGAGGGGCCTCACACAGGCTCTGCTTATGGCTGAGTGATATCTAGTGCGCCATCTCTCTGACAAAAAGAGGTTCCTCAGCAGCTGCAAAAGATATACACCTCAGCTGCTGCAGAACCTCATAATACACACCTCAGCTGCTGCAGAACCTCATAATACACACCTCAGCTGCTGCAGAACCTCATAATACACACCTCAGCTGCTGCAGAACATCATAATACACACCTCAGCTGCTGCAGAACCTCATAATACACACCTCAGCTGCTGCAGAACCTCATAATACACACCTCAGCTGCTGCAGAACCTCATAATACACACCTCAGCTGCTGCAGAACATCATAATACACACCTCAGCTGCTGCAGAACCTCATAATACACACCACAGCTGCTGCAGAACCTCATAATATACACCTTAGCTGCTGTAGAACCTCATAATACACACCTCAGCTGCTGCAGAACATCATAATACACACCTCAGCTGCTGCAGAACCTCATAATACACACCTCAGCTGCTGCAGAACATCATAATACACACCTCAGCTGCTGCAGAACATCATAATACACACCTCAGCTGCTGCAGAACCTCATAATACACACCTCAGCTGCTGCAGAACATCATAATACACACCTCAGCTGCTGCAGAACATCATAATACACACCTCAGCTGCTGCAGAACATCATAATACACACCTTAACTGCCAGAGACCTTCTTTATGAAAAGAATGGGTGTTATATTAACCAATCGTTGGCTATAATATTCCTCTAACCCTTCATAAAGAGATTCTGCAGCAGCTGTGTTGTGTTTTATCAGAAATATCTAACCCTGTACAGTATCCTCAGCTTGGGGTCTTGTGTTTTTACTCCTGGATGACTTGTAATAACCTGATAATGTACAGGGGGGGAGGGGCAGGATCCTATATATGTCTGACCTGGTTACTTTATTGCTTAGTGTTCTTTGCACCTCCTATAGTCCTACCCTAATAGACAGCTGGAGAACTACATGCGCCCTCCCCATCCCCCTCCAGATTTGGGCGCAGTAGCCGTTGCGGTCTCTGGATCCCCTATAGCTAAGAATCTGAGCACAATGCAGCCCCGTCCAGTTCACACTGAGTTGCACAACCTGCGCCTGGAGACAGATCCACAAGGTCGACTATTTATCTTCTTCTCACAGAAATACATTTTTTTTCCTCAGATTTTCCTTGCATGAGAAAACGACGGCCTTGTCATGACGCATAAAGCATTTCTTGGGCAAGTCACGACAAGATGGCTTCCATGTACAATAATTTTCTTTGTCAGCATATTGAGCCAGACTTTCATCCTCTAGAGATCTGCGAGATGTTCCCACGAGCGTTGCAGCAGTGGTGACGGCTCCGTCACGAGTATGACCACCACGGACGTTCATGTTCCTCTGAATATTATCCAGGATCCTAAGGACATGACTTGTCCTCCAAGAAGGTTTTAAGGGAGATGGGCCTAGCCATGTTTGGTCCCATCTTTGTTAGGAGGTAAGACCCTGTGCAGGACCACCCCCCTCCTGAGGAACTGCATTGTTAGCAAGCATGGAGTGTGGGAAATTGGCCCAAGGGTGGTAAAAAGGGTGTAGACGATAGGAGATAGACATCTGACTGCTGGAGGCCCCATTGATGATCACTTCTGGATATGTTTTACGGTTATCTCCAACTTATATACGTAATGACGGGAAGACCCTTTTAGTATTATATTAAACAGAATTGTTATTAGGGTCCCACTAGTAGGACTTATAAGACCCCCGACAGTGGTGGGAACAAGAACCTTGCCTTTGATTTGTATGGAGAGATGGCCACCATGTCTATCACTCCATCTTTGGTTGGTGAAGCTCTTACTTGTTAGTGGAGAATCACACTTAAAGGGGTGGTCAAGTAAAGGAACCAGGACATCACTAAGAGCTAAGAGATAGACCCCCAGACACCGGAATGACTTCACCAGCACCATCCCTGAAGCCAGATGGACCTGCGCTGAATTTGGGACCCAAGTGATCGCCACAGAAACTGGCATAAGAAATAAATGCTCCACAATCTGAAGCCAAACCAGCCCCCATGGTAAATTTACAAGGCAGATCAGAACAAAGAGGATAAATCAGGAGAAGGAATGTCCAAGCAAAAAGTCAGTCCGAGTAGTAACGTCAGAGCCAAAATCTGGACACAAGCAGATTTCCAGTAACAAACCAAAGGTCAGTTCTGAGAGGTAACATCATAGCCAAAATCAGGAGACAAGTGGATTTCCAGTAACAAGCCAAAGGTCAATATCGAGCAGTCCAACACAAATCAGGATATGGAAGCCATACTATGGGTACAGCCAAATAGCAGG
Source organism: Leptodactylus fuscus (assembly GCF_031893055.1). Lineage (NCBI taxonomy): Eukaryota > Metazoa > Chordata > Amphibia > Anura > Leptodactylidae > Leptodactylus > Leptodactylus fuscus. The sequence continues at coordinate 81,560,635 of NC_134275.1, forward strand.
CACCTTGCTGAGGAGGAAGAGGATCTAAATATCCCTCCTCAGCCGCTCTTTGGATAAGCCTAGGAGAACCCTGAAAACTGCAGAAGCTTCACGGGTCGTCACAGTATCCTCAAAATGACAGCAGCTAACCTAAGATACCTGACTGTGTTCACGTATGAGGCCACCCCGGGTGCAGCTCCTTTATAACACTTAGAGATAGCTTACTACTACTACTAACTCATTTTTCCTCTCGTCTTCCAGGATATCAGCAACAACCTCTGACCCTCCACCCTGTATACAGCAGCGGTATGTCTGTGTGAACGTCCTGCTGGGTAGACATCCTACAAGGAAATCCCAGTCTAAAGTCCATATAGGATCGGGATTGTAGGGTTATAGGTTGGACTCGATGGACTGATGTCTTTATCCAACCTCATCATCTTCTATGTAGGATATACGTATGTAGGTGTATAAAAATAATTGTTTCGTTGCAAAATCCGATGGAAATTTCTGCTGCGTCCAAAAATGCCCATACAGCACTTAAGGGCGTATTCACACCATGCATAAAAGCACCATATCATTACTGCACCGCAACCAATACTGCAGCAAAACTGGTGACTGATCCCATCATGCTCCGAGTCTATGTCGGTGTGACATTACAGCAATGTGGATGCAGCTTATATCTGTCCCTGGGAAAGCTGGGTGAGCTATGACAGAGTTATTTTTCGGATGCTCCGCCATGTGGTTTTTATCCAGATGAGCCTCCTACAAAACATCTAAAAACATCACTGGATATTGTTAGCGTTATCTGTGCAGAAATTTACATGCTCTTCAAAGAGCGTTTCATGTTCCATGTGGCGGCCATGTGGGCAGCAACTTAAAGGGCAATTCCCCCGAAACGGTATGTGGCACCTTATTACCTCCCGCAACTCCCCTGTTTGATGTGATCACTGTCATACTCTGCACTGGATTAGTAAAAGTCACAGGGAATCTTTCATCCGGACTACACGCGTGTGGATTTGATCAGACATGTGTGGGCACAGGTGAACGTCGTTTCCTCGGTCCTGACATTATCAGAAACATCGGCATGTACGGCATGATGAGATCATGGAGCGGGCCGACTAAATGATTCACTATGTCCCCTCTATAGGGCATTGGGGGTTCTCCAGGTGTTGCGCCCTAGGCCGTCAAGGCATGCTGGGCGTTATAGTCCGGCAACGACTGGAAGGTCACGCAACGTAGGTCCTCTGCGATATAGGGGATTGTAGCTGCAAAGTGCCCAAAGACCTATAGACTGATCGCAACCATGTAGAGAAGTCATCCATGACACAAGAAGCCATTTAATACACCGATGCCTTAAATCTGTCCCATAGCGACCCTGTGGTAGTGTCCTTGGCAACCAATTAGAATCCAGCTTTCATTTTATAAGTTGCAGTGGAAAAATGGAACGTACACTCTGACTGGTTGCTCGGGGGAAACAAGAATTCTTATCAATGGTTCGGAACAGAAAATGACGACCATCTTTAAGGTAAAGAGTCCGCTTAGAAACAACCCAAACTGAATGCAATGTCTGCCCTCTCTCACCTGCTGTGTTTGGCTTCGGTGGAGTCGGACCAGGCGCTGGACGCAGTAATGTCCTCATCGGGGATGGTCCTGTCCTGCATGCCCAAGGCATAGCGGCAAGAGGCTGCAGATTGGAAGGAAAATGTATTTTATTATGGAGACATCTTTACTACAAGATATCTGCTGCTATGTCCCTACTAGTGGTGGCCAGTGGCTGAGGGTCATGATCTGAGGCTAGCAGCTGAGCGCTACTATCTGATAGCCAATGGCTGAGCTCTACTATCTGATGACCAATGACTGAGCCCTACTACCTGATGGCCAATGGCTGAGCTCTACTATCTGATGGCCAATGACTGAGCCCTACTACCTGATGGCCAATGACTGAGCCCTACTACCTGATGGCCAATAGCTGAGCGCTACTATCTGATGGCCGAGCTCTACTATCTGATGGCCAGTGGCTGAGCTCTTCTATCTGATGGCCAATGGCTGAGCGCTACTATCTGATGGCCGAGCTCTACTATCTGATGGCCAGTGGCTGAGCGATACGATCTGATGGCCAATGGCTGAGCGCTACTATCTGATGGCCAATGGCTGAGCGATACGATCTGATGGCCAATGGCTTAGCGCTACTATCTGATAGCCAATGGCTGAGCTCTACTATCTGATGACCAATGACTGAGCCCTACTACCTGATGGCCAATGACTGAGCCCTACTACCTGATGGCCAATAGCTGAGCGCTACTATCTGATGGCCGAGCTCTACTATCTGATGGCCAGTGGCTGAGCTCTTCTATCTGATGGCCAATGGCTGAGCGATACGATCTGATGGCCAATGGCTGAGCGCTACTATCTGATGGCCAATGGCTGAGCGATACGATCTGATGGCCAATGGCTGAGCGCTACTATCTGATGGCCAATGGCTGAGCGATACGATCTGATGGCCAATGGCTGAGCGCTACTATCTGATAGCCAATGGCTGAGCGATACGATCTGATGGCCAATGACTGAGCACTACTATCTGATGGCCAGCGGCTGAGCGCTGCTATCTGATGGCCAATGACTGAGCTCTACTATCTGATGGCCAATGACTGAGCACTACTATCTGATGGCCAATGACTGAGTGCTACTATCTGATGGCCAATGACTGAGCACTACTATCTGATGGCCAATGACTGAGCACTGCTATCTGATGGCCAGCGGCTGAGCGCTGCTATCTGATGGCCAATGGCTGAGCGATACGATCTGATGGCCAATGACTGAGCACTACTATCTGATGGCCAATGACTGAGCACTACTATCTGATGGCCAATGACTGAGCACTACTATCTGATGGCCAGCGGCTGAGCGCTGCTATCTGATGGCCAACGACTGAGCTCTACTATCTGATGGCCAATGGCTGAGCTCTACTATCTGATGGCCAATGTTAGAGGGCTAGTATTTGTAGTGTCCAGTGGTCAAGGGCCTAGTTTTCCAGTCCCTTACTTACTTCACAGGCACTAGAATCCCACTCTCCACTTACTTGGATCAAAATGAGCATCAGGTTCGGCCAGGCAGAAGCCAATGAGAAGACCAAGGAAGACGAGATGCGACACCATCTTCATATCTTCTGTCAGTGACGACTCATGAAATTCTGATCCATAATTCTTACTGCAAAGATATAAAGCGAAGTGTTATCCAAGCACAGCACAGTATCCCGATGCAGCATGCTATAGCTCGCCATTTCACCACCATATACACCAGGGCACGGATGTCAACCATTTTTTAAAGAGGGCATTATCCCAGTCATTCCAGGTATAGTGAATTATACAGAACTTGCATAACACAAGGAGCCCTGGCAAGGGTGGTATAGTGACCCAGTGGTCACCATCCTGGCACTAACAGATGTGGCTCAGTGGTTAAGTACACCAAGCAGCTGGAATAATATATACAGACTAATGCACAGATTGGTACTCAGAGAAGTGATACCAAGAAATATGGAGTCACAAACGGAGAGAAAACTGCAGTAGAAGAATTCACTTTTTGGCACTTACAAAGGTGGTTCAGTAAGAACATGTACAGGCGTAGGCAGAGATGGCATAATAAGACAATATACCTTCTGGCAATAAGAAAGTGGATTAAGAAGAAGATCTTCATTGTTATACTCATGGAGTGGACACAATACTGGCTCAGTAAGAAAATGCACCAACGGGCCCCACTGGAGAGGTCCGGCAGGTTGGTGCACTGATCATCATACACACAGGCTATTGTAGGGTTTGGATGCACAAAGGTTATTCCACAAAGGTATGTCAAAAATTGGCTCATTAAGCAAACCAACACAGAGGACGCACAGACGGGCTCAAGTAGACACACAAACCTGTTCCTGTCACTCTGGAGGTTGCACCTTGGATGAACAATGCTGCAAAGAATCCAAATAACCTGGCCAGGCACTGACCCTATACAGCGTCCCTATTACAGTCGTGCCATCCCATGGGTCTAGAACAGGCACAGCTGGATTAAACATACTGATCAAATGCAGAAGTGACTATTGCTTCATTGGAAACAGTCAGCATGCTTGTCAACAGATACTCCGACAGCCTATGACAACACTGCATCGCATTCTTGTACCGCGTCTATTGCAAGGACTACATTTCCCAGAATTAAAATCAATAGGATGCTAAGAGATTTCAGCTCTGAAGTCTGCAGAATTGTGAGTGCAGCTCTGGAGTATAGAAAAACAAGGAACTTAACATTACATTACTTAGCCCCTTGATGTGGATACCAAGTGATATAGAAGGAGACTTGTGGGAGACCAGACCGAAACACTGATACCTCGCCCCTCGTGTTGCGGTTTTAAGACGCCATATGTCACATGGTCATAAAACCTATCGCACCTAGGCTCCGAACAGGACAGCCTGTAACTTAGCAACACGGACAACCCTTTATACAGGTGCCCCGGCGCCCTGGCGTCAGACAGACATGGACGTGCGCCATATAGAAGACACTTAACTACAAACATGGATCCTAAACAATTTGGGACTGGTCAAAAACTTGGTGCGGGTTTTCCTACTGCTCATAAGAGAAAAAATAAAAAACGGACAGACTTGATTACTAAAAATTTGCCAAGGAGATGTGAAAATTTGCAGCGTCAATTGGCGTTGAGGAGATCTATATGCCACCCTGCTGAATTTTTTTAAAGGATTTTTCTTTAAATCATTTGCCGCTATTGAAAACGTTGCAGATTTTCTCCCCACGTGAACATCTCTCCCGACAATAATGGATCAAATCCAATCTCGAAATTCACTAAATTGTCAAAAATATCATCCCATGTATGGCCCTTTAAGGTGACGCACCACCTATAGCAGAGAGCGACGCTTCTATATGTAACGCCGAACAGCAGCGACTGACCCCCCCCCCCCCATGTATCCTATATGGTGACCATTTACTGTAGTTTCCCTAATATAATATACAAGCGTGGACATGTCGGAGAAGGCAGCAAAACCACAAGGCGTCCCCTGCAAATAGCGCTGTGTCTTGCAGGCTCCTTCCTCCTCTCCTTCCTTGCTTGCAGACACCTGTGCAGGCAGAGACGCAGCCATGCTCCCCTACAGCAGTGTCACTTTCCTTCTTCCTTCTGCACTTCATCGCACTTTCTTCATTGTTGTCTTGAGTCGCCACTTTCTCTTCCACCTGAGCCTCCCCTGCCCACTATGCGTTGCCCCCTGGTACCTTTCCATGCCCCTTACCTCTTCGCCCACTTGCTTGCGTCTTGGTCAGGTAGTCTTAGGAGTATGACATGTTCTCCAGGGCTTTCTCCCTTGGGACAGACAGGAACTAAACTATCTGTGCCTCTTCCCTCCTCCGCCCCAGATCCCTCCTCTCCACCTAGAGCAGCATTCACTTGTCTCTGCTCCCCTCCCCTCCATTCTCCTTAACTCATTCTCTGGCAGCTCTAATCTCCATTTCTCACCCTCTTCCCCTGCTCCTTACAGCCTGGACACTTCCTTACATTAACTTGCTATTTCCTCTGGGCATTTCCTATCTCAAACCTTGCTTTGTCCAGGATCCAACAGGGACAGGCCCGTCTTCTAAAAAATGTGACCCCCCCAAAAAAAGACTGAGAGGTCAGATTTGGTGGTATACGGAGTCATAACTGGGCGTCTTGTCACCCGGTAGTGGCAGGATGGCTTGCTGGAAACCGCCTGGCACCAAAGCCCCCCACCGACGTAGCAATGCCCATGCCGCCATATATAAAGTCCCTTTTATCCTCTGACCATTTCATTGGCCGACGTTTGTCCTAAACAAATTGCAGAGGTTTAGTAGACTCCAAAATTTAGAAATATTTGGGTTATATCTTTTTGTCAGTGGCCTCCAAGCATGTTAGGGAGCCAGCTGAGTGGGCCATTCTCAATAGCAGGCCAGGTGGGCTATCGGGAAAATTCCTGGTGAGTCTTTTGTTAATCAGCACCTTGGGTAGCAGATAACTTAATGATCATGGGGGGTCTAATGGCACAGACTTCCATTGATCCCAAGAATTGGGGTTCAGTTACTCCATCTTGATGGGGAGGGGCAGGGTGAGAATGCGCTTCATAGAACTCCGCTATCTCTAGCATTCTCTTAGAGAATGAATGGAGTGTCCTGGACCATGTTTGACCTGCCATTTTGCTAGGACGGGGCAACCAGACTAACCATTCTTGGGATCAGTGGGGGTCCAAGCATTAGGATGGGGGTGTTTGTTAACACTAGAGGCCCCTACGCCAGTCTTAATTCATTCCCTGCTGGCACAAGATCTGCCTGAATTGTTAAGAGGTTCCTGTCCCTGCCCTTCTTGCTCTCCGTCAATGGAAAGGGGCAAGTGAGGAGTATAAGGAAAAAGGCGGCGCATCTTTGGTGCAAATAAAGGTTCCGATCTCTCTGCAGGTGCCCTAATAGGGTTGTCAGTCTTGTCTTAGCTTTATGATGAGTACATAGACATAACAATCCACAGCAAGCAAAAAGAACCAAAAGTAAAGCTAGAAATCCTTGATAAGAAAAGCACACTAAGGAGCGAAGACGTGAAGGCCGCGGGGACAAGAAACTAAAGCAATGGACTATGCCATCAGGCAGGAATGTAAAACTTCCCAGGAGGACTACAAGCGCCACACTTTTCTTTGTATTGAAACAAGACAAAGTGATCTGTAGGTTCAAAAAAAAAAAAAAAGGAAAAACCTAAAATGGAACTGCAGAAAAACAAATCAGTATTTATTTGTATTTTTGTTTCTTGTCTGTAGTATTCCCCAAAAGACATCTGAATATTTTTCGGCTGTTCCTTTGCAATGCATACAGGAGGGAGGAGGCGACACCGAGATCTCCAGGCTCCTATACCGACCCACATTCTAGAAACTGAGTGTCAGGGTTTATACATACTTTAGCAGACCCCAAAATCCCCCAACCCCCTAAAAAACAGAAACTGGTAGCTGAAAAGTATCTGCCATCTCCGAGCCCCGAAGGTATCAGACAATAGGGAGCAAACAAAGAGTCTACACCGAGAAGGAACATACCAAGGCTAATCTGTAACCAGGGAAACCATCCTCGTAAGATCAGGAGGCATCAAATCAACGGAGCGGAAACTGGGTCTATACTGGGGCGTCACCTATAGGACATTTCTTACTGCAAATATGATATTTAATAGGTTAAATCGGTCTCTACAATTCAAGACCCATGATGGGCCCTCCTCGTCCTGCAATATTCTATATACCCAGTAGACATACGGACATATTGTATATATAAAGACAAAAACCTGAAGCCCCTGAGACCCAACGCTAAATCAGTAATGGGCCGTGACCGACCTTGTGCCGATGACAATCGCGGTATATTGTGGTATATAATGTGACAGAGGGACCATTAGGCCGGGGCCCACGTTGCGAAAATGCAGCATTTTACAGTCTCTGCTGTAAATGTGGCGCACTTTTCGACTTTCTATGTATGTAATGCCCGGTTCACATCTGAACACGGGTTTCCATTCAGGAAGTCCGCTTGGGGAACCCCCAAATGGAAACCTAATCTGCATAATAAGCAATTACCTTACGAAACCTGCAGACCCCGCATAGACTGTAATGGGGTCCATGTGGTTTCTGCACGAAAAATGCGGAGAGAAAACTGCTGCTTGCAACGCTTTTCTCTCCACATTTTTCATGCTGAGAGAACGGAATGGCCCAGATTTATCACAGTGACTGATAAATCTGCTGTATCTGTACACTGTCTAGTCTAGGTTTATACCACTTTGAGTCAGAATTTTACGATAATTTTGGCACATTTTTGGTTCATCTTGGCTCATCTTAAGCCACAATTCGGAGAACCCACACTTAGGCCCGGGTTCACATCTGCGGGTTCTCGGAATTGTGGCTTAAAATGAGCCAAGATGAACCAAAAATGTGCCAATATTATCGTAAAATTCTGACTCAAAGTGGTATAAACCTAGACTAGACAGTGTACAGATACGGCAGATCTATCACCCAGCATCACTGTGATAAATCTGGGCCGTATCTTTAGGATCCATACATTAATACCGCCCCCGATTCTAGAATCCTTTGTATTCTTTGATCTGCAGCGTCATCGAGCTTCTTGTTCTAGAAGGTTCTAGAATACGATCCTAGAACAGTTGATCAGGAGCTTCTTTATTCTGAAATACATTTTCGGCCCATCTGACGCTGCGTCCGGGGAATATACAGTAAACCATAGACCCATGAAGTCTTCTGCTGGTCCCCTGAGAAATACCACACGCAAGAGTGAAAAGCCGAGAAGTGGGAGGGGGGCCGCAGATGAAAAGAGGCAGAGAAGTGGAGAAAAAGGGCAAGTGGGCTACACGGTGGGGGGCAGGAGCCAAAATAGACGCAGCAGCGGCGGTGGCGGTGAGGAAAAACAAGACAAGGCCGGGGAATAAATCTCAGGTGCTCTCACTCATAAAAGATGAAAGGCCGCAGGCTGTTCTCTATTACGTTCCTGTTAGGCGGCTTTCACTGTTTAACCCCGTCCCTGCCAAAATGTCGCTTTTTTTTAACCATTCCGCTGCCATGTTATCCTCCTTAATCTCCAACCCTTCCATAGAAGAGCGCCATCCTATAGTTTTGGGTCCAGGTCATACAAGGTCCATTAAGACTCGGTTCCTGAGCATTGATATCAAGGATTACGGTGCAAAGTGGGGGCGCTATTGCCTATGTAGATGGAGCTACAGCAGTCACACAGATAGTCACCCCGTCCTTATGCAACGTCTTACACACGAAACCTGTGATTAACCCATTCTCTGCCAGTTAACAAGGAGCACACATAGAAGGTCTGTACACAGAGAACATGCGGCAGCTGAGACTCCACACATTGCATAACGTACATATGTAAAGTATTACACACAGCGCTCTACACACATGCAGGGTACGACTCTCACGCACACGTGTGCACACATGACAGGAATTCCTGGGTGGTGCAATCACTCCTGGAATAAATGAAACAAGATCTTTGGCTCCCAGCTGTTTGTGAGATTTGGGGAGGGGGGGAGTAGAGAGACCTTGTGTCTCTATAGGTTTGTGCCTATATGAAGTGCGACATTTTATTCCTAATGTTCGGGAACAAACAATGCAATGCAACGGCAATGTGTGCGAGTATTTGTCCGCAATTATGGACTATAATGGAGTCCGTGTGCTTTCTGCGCGGTCTCCGCACAAGTCATGTAGAAAGCACACGGACCCCATTCTAGTGTATGGGCTCCGTGTGATTATATAATATATCTGCTTGTCAATGCGTTCGGTAATACGTTCGGGGGGTCACCATGCGAACTCCCCAAACGGATTACCTAATGCAGATGTGAACCAGGCCTAAGACCTTATTCACATAACAGTCAAAAATGGTCATGTCACATCCGTTTTTTGAATGCCCATCACGCGGCCATTTTAAAACCCAAGAAAGTCTATGGCCGAGGCCCCATTCACACATTGCAGAAAAATACAAGCAGTGGAAACACTACAATTTCCAAAACTGTCATGTCTCCTATTCATTTAATAAAAGGAGCTGAAGAAAGAAATATGGCCCATGTATGGACAGCCTATGAGGGACATCCCCATGGCCAGCACGTGCTTTTTAAATCATGATAGGCCAGAGGCAGCACGGTGTTAGATCATGGTAGGCCGGTGGCAGCACAGTCGTGTGCAACCAGCCTTACAAACATGTTTTTTGACACATGTTCTTTGCCACAACCTGAGCATATGATGTCATTTGAAGAAAAAAAAAAAAAAAAACAACAAAACACATCAGACAAGGGGTAACACGGTGGCTCAGTGGTTAGCACTGTAGTCTTGCAGCGCTGTAGTTCTGGTTTTGAATCCCACCAGGAACAACATCTGCAAGGAGTTTGTATGTTCTCCCCGTGTTTGTGTGGATTTCCTCCAATTCTACTACGACATACTGTTAGGGGGGGAAAAAGGTACATTGTGATCCCTATATATATATCCCTATATGGGGCGCACAATCTACAAAAAAAAACAAAAAACACACCAGACAAATGCAAAAAAAAAACAACACCTTGTAACAACATAAATCCCATAGAAAGCAATGGGATCTGTTTTAACGCCGCTGATTCGGAACGAGTTACACGTTCAGAATCAGTGAGCGTATACTCCGTGTGAAGGCGTTCTAACATTTTTTTGCTGCCAATCAACTCATCAAAAAACACTGACAGAAACAGCATGAAAAAAGCAGCGTGTGAATAAGACTGAAACCTGCATTAGCGAAAGCCCCCCGGTAGCAAAACAAAGCAAAAAAAGGCAGCAAAAAACCTTCTGTTTTTCACTGTTTTTTATTTTTGCCTCCCCCCGATATAAATCTATGAGGAAAGTGTTTTCATTGTTTTTTTGCAGCATTTTTTTGTTCTTTTACATGAATATGTTAATATTGGACAAAATCTCATTCACGGGGAATGAAAATTGGAACCATGCAATGTTTTTTTTCCGCACAACATTTGTGCGACCTCCGTCTGAGGGTCCATTCACACGGAGTTTTTTGGCGAGGAAAAAATCCGCTTCAGGAATTAGGAAATGGTTTTCTGAAGCGGTTTTTGGAGCCTTTTTTTTTTTTTTAAGGCTTTTTAGTTTTTGTTTTTTTTTTCCTCCAGCACAGTGTATCGGCCATGAAAAAACCACTAGCGGTTTTTGCCAATTTCGCACCGTGGATTTTCTGCCTCCCATTGACTGCGTTGGTTTTTGCAGACGGAATCCGCCTGAAGGAAGTTTTTTTTTAAAGCGAGCGGAACCCATAGAACTCTTGTTTGTTTTTTTTCCACGTGGATTCTGACGTGGATTCAGCATCAAAATCAGCACCAAAAAACTCTGTGTGAATGGACCCTGAGGATGAAAAAAAAAAAAATTACTGGCATCGCATGAGTTAGGGCTCGTTCACACGTGTACGAATGTATAATGGAAATCCACGTCAGTTCGATAGCTTTATGAAGAGGTCAGAGCGATACACCAGCCTTAATAAATCTACCCCGATCGGTCTGACTGACCCCGCAGAACAAGCTTCCTTTACTAGTAATCCACACGTGAAAAAAACACAATAAGCCGTGTGTGAACGTGGCCGAGCCTTTACCCCTCGGTCATTAGGGCTTTGCCACCATCATGTTTTATGACCAATAAAGGAGTAAAAATTGTATTTTTCTCAGGAGAGGCTACTCTCTCTCTCACACATCCTGTTTTTCTCCAAAAACAGCCAGTTTATGGGACTTATGGGAGTCCCCGCAGTCAGACTCCACCAGTCACGGATTTATGACCCATTCTGGGGTAGATAACACAACATAGCGGTGGGAAACTGCATTTACTGTAGTGTAAGCCAAATCAGGCCGGGTTCACACAGGGTGTTTTTGTAGTGTTTTTATTGCAATTGTAGCAAAACTTTATTAGTTTTTTCCGCCTTAACAGTTCTTGAGGCGTGACAGTGCGGTTAAAGGGCTGTCACATAGTTGTCCTCCTTATAGCTTCTGGACATGGCCATATGTGTGAGCCGGAATTAGGCCCTATTGTGTTATATGGGCCTATACCAGTGATGGCAAACTTTTTAGAGACCGAGTGTCCAAACTGCAACCCAAAACCCACTAATTTATCACAAAGTACCAACACGGCAATTTAACCGTAATAAAGGGCGGATCCACAATTACAGGCCTGCAAAATATGTTCATACGAATGGGGCTTTATAGAGCTTTCTGCTCCACTGTGACCCCCACACAGTATAATCTGCTCCACAGTGACCCCCACACAGTATAATCTGCTCCACAGTGACCCCTCACACAGTATAATCTGCTGCACAGTGACCCTTACACAGTCCAATCTAGTTCACAGTGACCCCCACACAGTACAATCTGCTCCACAGTGACCCCCCACACACACACAGTATAATCTGCTGCACAGTGGCCCCCACACAGTACACTCTTCTCCACAGTGACCCCCCCCCTCACAGTACAATCTGCTCCACAGTGACCCTCCACACAGTATAATCTGCTGCACAGTGGTCCCCACACAGTATAATGTGCTTCACAGTGACCCCCACACACAGTACAATCTGCTCCACAGTGACCCCCCCACACAGTATAATCTGCTGCACAGTGGCTCCCACACAGTACAATCTGCACCACAGTGACCCCCCACACAGTATAATCTGCTGCAAAGTGGTCCCCACACAGTATAATCTGCTGCACAGTGGCCCCTGCACAGTATAATCTGCTGCACAGTGGTCCCCACACAGTATAATCTGCTGCACAGTGACCCCTCACACAGTATAATCTGCTGCACAGTGACCCCTCACACAGTATAATCTGCTGCACAATGACCCCCCACACAGTATAATCTGCTGCAAAGTGGTCCCCACACAGTACAATCTGCTCCACAGTGACCCCCCACACAGTATAATCTGCTGCAAAGTGGCCCACACACAGTACAATCTGCTGCACAGTGGTCCCCACACAGTACAATCTGCTGCACAGTGGCTCCCACACAGTACAATCTGCACCACAGTGACCCCACACACAGTACAATCTGCTCCACAGTGACCCCCCACACAGTATAATCTGCTGCACAGTGGTCCCCACACAGTATAATCTGCTGCACAGTGGCCACTACACAGTACAATCTGCTCCACAGTGACCCCCTACACAGTATAATCTGCTGCACAGTGACCCCCACACAGTATAATCTGCTGCACAGTGGTCCCCACACAGTATAATCTGCTTCACAGCGACCCCCCACACAGTACAATCTGCTCCACAGTGACCTCCCACACAGTATAATCTGCTGCACAGTGGCTCCCACACAGTACAATCTGCTCCACAGTGACCTCCACACAGTATAATCTGCTGCACAGTGACCTCCACACAGTATAATCTGCTGCACAGTGGTCCCCACACAGTACAATTTGATCCACGATGGCCCCCACACAGTATAATCTGTTCCATGGATGGTTGCCCAACAAGAGGGCTCTGAGTGCCACCTCTGCAACCCATGCCCTAGGTTCTCCTTCACGGACCTATACTATATCGCGGCATAAAGGCATATTCGGAGATTATGGGGCCTCATGAAGATGCCGTACTCCATATTGATTTGGCAGATGGGGCCCACAGGTTATCAGAGTCCGGGTGCATGTGCAACCTTTGCTCCCCCTCCAGCCATGCTTTTGGCGTCATAACATGTGCGATTTAGATTTTTGGACTTTTTTCCAGTGACAAATCCTCTGCTTTTATTCAAGGAAATTTGGAAAATGCAGAATTCCACCGAGTCAGGGCCCGGTACCTGGACGAGAATGTCAGGAGCAGCAGATGCCCAGGTTAATGCCTAGGCTAATGATATGTGGGTGAGGAGGGGGAGGGGGCCAAGATCAGCTGCTCGGTTTGTCAGGGGGCGTGATGGAGGGACAGCTGCCCGGAATAAAGGAATCAGCAAGAACAATGAGGCGATTGTGAGACACAGAGGGAGACATTGAGGGGAAACAAGATGCAAGCGCGACAGGGGGAGCATGGAAAGAGCAAGTGACAAGATGGGTGATGAGCCGGAAAAGAAAGGGAAAGATTGGGAGAATATGTCAGAGACTCGCAGCCGTGGCCTGAGATAACACGAGGCGTGAGGGTGCGTGTACCTGGGATTATTCAGATTACACAGAAGATTAAAGGCGTGAGATTATTACATATTAATCCCCTCATTTGTATGTTCAACATTCCTCAGCCCCTCCTTATCGTCCCAACCCCTAAGTCACGCTCAAGTCCCCAACCCACATTTTCATTTTCACAGTGCCTAGACATACCACAGTGACACACTAACACCCGACATGAGGTCATGTGGTTGTCAGAACCGCAATGGGATGTGTCAGACTAGAAGGTGGCGAATAAACACAGATACGTATTTTAGGAAATGGCAGACTAGGAGGTGGAGTGAAAAAACAAAGATACACTGACACTAGTGGGCCAAGAATAGTGGTATGCTGAGACTAATGGGCCCAGAATAATGGTATACTGACACTAGTGGGCCCAGAATAATGGTATACTGACACTAGTGGGTCCAGAATAATGGTATACTGACACTAGTGGGTCCAGAATAGTGGTATACTGAGACTAGTGGGCCCAGAATAATGGTATACTGACACTAGTGGGCCCAGAATAATGGTATACTGACACTAGTGGGCCCAGAATAATGGTATACTGACACTAGTGGGTCCAGAATAGTGGTATACTGACACTAGTGGACCCAGAATAGTGGTATACTGACACTAGTGGACCCAGAATAGTGGTATACTGACACTAGTGGACCCAGAATAGTGGTATACTGACACTAGTGGACCCAGAATAGTGGTATACTGATACTAGTGGGTCCAGAATAGTGGTATACTGAGACTAGTGGGCCCAGAATAATGGTATACTGACACTAGTGGGCCCAGAATAATGGTATACTGACACTAGTGGAGCCAGAATAGTGGTATACTGACACTAGTGGAGCCAGAATAGTGGTATACTGACACTAGTGGACCCAGAATAGTGGTATACTGACACTAGTGGACCCAGAATAATGGTATACTGACACTAGTGGGTCCAGAATAGTGGTATACTGACACTAGTGGGCCCAGAATAGTGGTATACTGACACTAGTGGGCCCAGAATAGTGGTATACTGATACTAGTGGGCACAGAATAGTGGTATACTGACACTAGTGATTCCAGAATAGTGGTATACTGACACTAGTGGGCCCAGAATAGTGGTATACTGACACTAGTGGGCCCAGAATAGTGGTATACTGATACTAGTGGGCACAGAATAGTGGTATACTGACACTAGTGGGCCCAGAATAGTGGTATACTGACACTAGTGGGCCCAGAATAGTGGTATACTGATACTAGTGGGCACAGAATAGTGGTATACTGACACTAGTGGGCCCAGAATAGTGGTATACTGATACTAGTGGGCACAGAATAGTGGTATACTGACACTAGTGATTCCAGAATAGTGGTATACTGACACTAGTGGGCTCAGAATAGTGGTATACTGATACTAGTGGGCACAGAATAGTGGTATACTGACACTAGTGGGCCCAGAATAGTGGTATACTGACACTAGTGGGCCCAGAATAGTGGTATACTGACACTAGTGGGCCCAGAATAGTGGTATACTGACACTAGTGGGCCCAGAATAGTGGTATACTGACACTAGTGGGCCCAGAATAGTGGTATACTGATACTAGTGGACACAGAATAATGGTATACTGACACTACTAGACCTAAAATAATGGCACATTGACACTAGTGGACCCAGTATAATGGTATACTGACACTACTAGACCCAGCATATTGATATACTGACACTATTGAACCCAGAATAATGGCACTCTGACATAAGTTGACAGGGGCGTAACTAGGAAAGACTGGGCCTCATAAAAGAAATTTGACTTTGGCCCCCCACCACCACATTGCAAAGCATCCCTTTACTGGCCACCACACTGTAAAACACTCCCTTTGCTGCCCCCATGCTATATAATGCCCATTGTGGCCTCCATATAGCATAATGTCTCATAGAGCATATAGTATAATGTCCCATAGTGGCCTTCATACAGTGGCAGAACTACGGCCTAGTTGCTGCTACGGGGCCTGCAATCTTTAGGGTCCCTATTTATTTACCAATACTTGATCTTGCACTAAGCCACCTCGGCTTCACCTTTAGCCCTCCTGTGTGACCTCCTGGAGGCTGAAGCGGAGGCGGAAGGGACCTTGGGCAGGATCAGGAATCGGCAAGTAGGGCCACACCACTGGCGGTATCATTCAGAACCAACACGTCCAAAACAAAACTGCTATTATTATTACTCAGGGGTCTTTTTAGGACTGGCAGGCCTTCAATAATGGCACATTTACACTAGTGTACCCGAGCCAGAACCATGGCACACAGAGACTGTAATCTCCACCAGTATGCCGCACAATATTTGTGTGACCAGCTGGAATGGCGGCAGCCACATGACAACGTATTATCGCGTATATTTGCAAGACCTTGTCTCGGACATAAGTCAGCAGAGGCCGGTCTGTAGCGCTGGAAGTCACAATAATGGGGCTTAATTGAATTGAAGAAGACATGACCTCATAGTCACCGTGCCACTGAAATCTGAAGGAGAAAAAGTCACAGGCATTTACACATCAGTGGCGGCGGCGACTAACAAGGATACATTCCTCACCATTAATGTGATTAAGTACAAGATGATATGTCTACAAAGCAGAACTAAAAGGATAAGCGCTCGGAGAACCTGCACCAGGACCGGGACTTACAGGACCAATCATGGGGTGGTAAAATAGCTTTCTGTATATATATCAACCATTCTGCCATGAGAGATATCAAGCACAACCTGTATACTAAGTAGGCCCGAACTGGCATGTTAGGCCATATTCATTCTTGTGCACGTAGGTGCGCCTGGTCCCAAATCTACGGCACTCGGGGCTGGTGTAGATTTTTGGTTACACCTATGCCAGTTTCCTGGTGTAAGTTATAGTAAATCTGGGAGACCGGGGTATCCCTGCCCTGGCCCACCTCGATTCCGGTCTTAAAAGGTGGCGCAAGGGGCCGAATTGATTCCTGTTCGCAGAGAGCTAAGATAATAAAAGGTCTGACAACAAAATGGAGACCAGCCGCTGGGCAACCAGCAGAAATCTAACATGAATTATATTAATAATATAATGATAAAACCTCATGTACATGACAAGATGCTGCCCATATGGACCATGTCACTGCATGGGCCTAGTCATTTTGTAGATGGCGGGCCTTCCACCTCACACAGTATAAAGAGTGAAAAAAATCCAAAAACATCATTGCAGTAATATTATCACGTTGCTATCTAGATTCTATGAGGTGAACGCCATTTTCACCATTAGTGCATTGCTTTGCTGTAAGCTATTGCTCCCTGTTATCAGCTGACTGCGTTACTTTCCCTAAGTATAATAACAGGATGTCTGCTGTGCGTCGGTGAAATACGTCCCTCGTAATCTCACTTTACATACTTTGCGACTTGTACTATTTTTAAGAACCCATGGGAAAGCAAGGACTCAGTCATAGCTGACCAATCTGCCGAGAGGATTTGTTCTGGGAAATATGGCCAACTTCTGATCTGTATCTCATGGACTGAACCTGCCAGTGTGAATCTGTCCTTAGGCTAGGACTTACATGGTGGTGTTGGCTGTGACACCCAAAGGTGGCACTTTCGCTATACCATACCTCCCAACTTTCCAAGAACAGAAAGAAGTGGCGACCGATGCGCATCTCGGCACATTTAGCTCCACCTACTTCTATGTTGACTCCTCCCATTCTCATCCTTTTTTCTTTGTGTCCCCACACAAACTGAGGGCAACTAGAAGCAGACATGTTAACCCCCAGCTTAAGGTCCCCCCTTCATCTACCTCCAGTTTAATGTCCCCCCTTCATCTGCCACCAGTTTAATTTCCTCCTTCATCTGACACCAATTTAATGTCCCCCCTTCATCTGACACCAATTTAATATGCCCCCTTCATCTGCCCTCAGTTTAATGTCCCCCCTTCATCTGACACCAGTTTACTATCCCCCTTCATCTGACACCAGTTTAATATGCTCCCTTCATCTGCCCCTAGTTTCATGTTCCCACTCAATTTGCACACAAAATTCAACATAGAAATCACTGATACTCACCTCTCCTCACTCCCTTGCTGTGAAGACTGCAGTCTCTTGTCCCAAGATATGCAGGCACGATATGAGTGACGTCATCACATCGCGCCTACAGCTCCCGGTCCGGAGCATAGTGGTGAGATAGGGGCTGTCCGTTCCTGCTTCATTCACTATAGTATTCAACTCATCTGTGTCCTCCATACCCAGATGAGTTGAATCTGGGACATACCTCCTGCTGAATGGGACCACGAAACACACCCCAGAATCCGGGACTGTCCCGCAGCATCCCAGACTGTTGGTAGGTTTGTTTATACTACATCACAGTACAATGAAAGTGAACACAGTCTTGTCGCAACTCACAGGTTGTCGCAAACGCAAAACTACAGTCATAAGGCCTGCTGGATTTTTTTTGTCGCTAGTGTAATCTTTGGTCGCGCAGTGGTGATCATGGCAAAATTTGCTGTAGTCCTAGTCTTAAGTAGGATCGTACCTCTAGATGTAGCTTTCCATTTGGAGGGCCCCTTTAAATTTTATGTCTATCAATGATTTTTTATTTTACTGTACGTATAAAGATGGTTTACAATGTATTCTGACCTGATAGTTGTCAGCTGTCCCCCATGCTTCATAACCCACCATGTCCCTGTAGTCTGGACAATCGGACTCTTATTCTGGCCATGACACTGCCGTCAGATTACAATAAACTGCAACATCACCACAAACATGTGTCACACTGGCACTAAGTGAGTCGCACAAAATGAATCACTGAAACGCGCGGTCTAGCCCCAGCCATAGCACAATGAGGCGTTCATAGGTCCTCGTTGCAAGACACAAGACAAAGTGAACATATATACAGTATGCACCCTAAACCAAGCTGCCCTTAGCACATGCCCAAAGACTCGCCTATGGCACATGGGCAACCATCCATATCACTGGACACCGATACCCACATGTCAGATATGATGTATATAATAATGCATTTACTTACAACTGATGTAGCACCAAACTCCGTTTTTGCCCTGTTGTTATATACAGGATTTCGTGATGACCAGGAAGACGGTGTCGTGTTATAGGGTCTTGGCCAATGGTAGATGATCGCAGGGTTCACAGTATCCTATAGTGATCCAGGCTCGAATGTTCCCACATGGAGGCCGGTGATAGAGACGAAATCAATGCCCAGGTCCTTGGTGCACCCTATTACATTCCATCACTCTTATATATTCTGTGAATTTCTAGAATTTCTCACTCCAATATCTGGAACACTTTGTAGTTTCCTCCAGGGTAATAGTAATTGTAGCCACAACGTGCAGGGCATTAGGTGAAGTTTCGTGTCCGCTGCCCCGTCCCGGATTGCATCTCCCCAAACAACTCAGTCTTCTTGCTATTTTCTCTTGCCGTCAGTGTTCCTCTCAGGCCTCTCCTCGTTCTCCCACTTCCCAAATGAATTCCCCCTCCTCAGTCTCTGTGTCTCTGCGTCCCCCCCTCCTTCCCACCACCTGTTGCTATAACTCAGCCTGGCATAGACGTGCAGTGATAGTGACACAGGCAGCGACCACGGACAGCCAGACAGACAGACACTGACATCATGGGACAGGTACGGGAGTGCTCGACAGATTCCTGGCCAGAGGTATGTGACCGTCCAGATATTGACAATGGGCTACCAGTACCAATGACTATGTCACCCACGATAATGGGTATCTAGTCGGTTCTCCAAGAGGAGGTCTAGGCACCCGTGTTCTGGAGACGCAGGGATAGCGACCACAGGTACCTGAAAATATCCAAAGGGGGACCCAACACCCAGGCTTCCTGCAATCAGTCCAGAACATTGCAGATTGTATTGTGGCTGTGCTTGTAGTCGCAACTCGGCCCCATTAATATGACTGGAACGTCATGTCACATGGCCGGTAAAGAGGAAGCGATGCTAACGGAGCAATACTTCATACAGATGATTTGTGGGGGTCCAGGGTACCAGACCTCGACTGATCTTCAATTGATCCTAAGGACAAGTCACCAATTATTAAGTCTCTTATTAAAAACCCTTTACGCCCCTTGCTTTCCATTGATATGTCATACAAACCTGATCGCTTGGGGTCCAACTGCTGGAACCTCCAAGAATGGGGCGCCCAGTCCTCGTTTGAGAGGCAGCCATGTCTGCACAATCACTATCTATTGACGTCAATGGGGAATATCCATACAACCTTGTCCATTTCACACCTGGAATGGGCACCGCCATTGTCAAGATACGTGGTTGGGTAATGGTGGTTGGACAACCTTGGCCAATCCAGTCTACGTGCCATCAGGCAACCTTCCATGTCTCTTACACGTCTTCTGATCATTTGACATCTTGCTGTTATTGCAACCACAGGGCAAAAAAGGGCCAAGACCTGTCAATATGGATGAATGATACCCCATGGAGGTCCCTCGTGAATACGAAATTGCCCATTAAGTCCTATATAAACCTGCATGCATTGTAGTATCCAAACCTTGTATTCCCTTTGTTATTAGAAGTTCAGACATCTATCCACAAAGCCCACACAGAGGGGCCGGGGGTCTCAGGATAAGTCATAGAATGAATACGCAGCCAGTCACATCTTATAATTAGTATATAGGGATATTTCTGGATCAGACTCGCCCGCTGGAGGAGACTGGGACAGGGGGGATTTGCGTGGAAGTTTCGCTTCCCAATTTACTTCAGTATCTTTCATACCTGGACCCCCGCTGAGCAGGGAAACCTCACACTCCTCAGACAGGCCAAGGCCCCGAGCTGACCGACAGGAATTTCACACTAGGCGGGAACAGTGGTCGGCTTCCTATTGGTTACGTGCTGGACTCGTTCAGTCTCCTCCGGCTTCTGGTCGTCGGCCAGCTACATAGTTCAATGTTGTTTATCTGAAGGATACATCACTGGGAGATCGTCGCCGCCATGTCCACTCACATATGACCAGGGCATCCCATGGATGACTACAGTGGTGACATCATGTGGTGATGTCATCAATACCACTAATAGATTAAATGTCAACACTTTGCGGTTCTGCTTAAAATTACAGGAAGGGTTAAATGTCACTGCGATCTTCACAAAACCAGAATTTATTTATTTATTTATTATTATTATTGTCTGTATTTAAAACCTGAAAAATAAAGAATTTCTTATTTTGATTCTGATATTGATCCAGATTTTAAGACGGTCTTGAGATTGTGGCCTACAGAAAAGGTTTATTTTCTACCTGCGATTCTCTATCTGGCCACTAGAGGCTGCGATGAGCCACAGATCCGATCATGAGGCTCGATCGGCTGCGCCTGGATGTTGTGACATAATAAATGTAACATAGGATCATGAATACGTTGTTTAGTGTATACAGCTTTTAGATTTATTAGTGTTCTCAGGATATTTTAACCCATTAGTACCTGTGAATATTATCCCGTAAAGACCAGACATAGTTCAGAGATTTTTGGTACATGGGGGTTAAATTGCCTTAGTTTAGACACATTGCATCAGTATAAGAGTGAGATTTGTGCTGTAGTCAGATTAGATGCAATTGTAACAAAGTCTCAGCTGTGAGAAGTGTAAACAGTAATTGGTGCGGAACCAGAACACAAAGTCAATCAGAATGACATCATCATCATCATCTTCTTTTCATTCATTTTGGAATTGCATGTTACTAATTAACTCTGATGTGACTAATTGGAAAATAATTGGTTACAATCCCTATATGCTATATACTGTATGTGCTGTGTGCGCATGTACAGAGATTGATATTATTCTTGTTATTATTGATAGCTTGTTGTTATTGATATTATTATTGATAATATTCTGAATTATTAGAACCTTTCTGTTGACATGTGCTGGACTTTGTAGTTCTTCTTCCTCAATTACATTTCTTTCTATATTTGTATGTGTCTTGCTTAGGACAGGTCGTCCATTGAAGATCCGTGGGGGTCCTTAGTGTTGATTCAGATACTTGAAGGGGTAGCGGCGGTCCCTGAGCTCGTCATGTGATCAGCCAGGGTCCTAAGGATAGGTCATCAGTGAAAGGATACCATACAGAGCCTGTATATACCTCCACGTCCTGCCGTATCTCATCTTGTATCCAGACTACAGGTGTAACATCTGTGGTAAATGTACTGCTATATACCATACAGAGCCTGTATATACCTCCACGTCCTGCCGTATCTCATCTTGTATCCAGGCTAGAGGTGCTAACAGGGTCCTAGAGTCTGCGCACAATTGTACGGTTTACCCAAATAACCTTCTCTTCGGCTGTCATATTCTCATCACTTCCATCATTACATCACACTGAGAAGCTTCACCAGGACAACAACCAATGCTTGGTGCCATATTTCTCTTTGCCAATGTATATATGTATCTACATGTACACAAATAGTAGTCACCTGGGCAGGAAATTAAAGGGATCCTATCACTAAAATGCTATTTTTTCTCACTAACACATAGGAATAGCCTTAAGAAAGTCTGTTCTTCTCCTACCTTTAGATGTCTTCTCTGCGCCGTCGTTCGGTAGAAATCCCGGTATTCTTCGGTATGCAAATGAGTTCTCTCGCAGCACTGGGGGCGTTCCCTATGCTGCGAGAGAAATCTCCAGCGCCGCCTCCATCTTCCTCTGGAACGGCCTCTCTCCGATGCTGGCTTCAAACTTATAGGCCTCGGGCAGAGCCGACGGCGCATGCATAGAAGTTTGAACCCATCGCCGGAAGAAGACGCAGAGAGAGCCCGTTCCAGAAGAAGATGGAGGCGGCGCTGGAGATTTCTCTCACAGCATTGGGGATGCCCCCAGTGCTGTTTGAGTGATGAGGACCACCCCCAGTGCTGCGAGAGAACTCATTTGCATACAGAAGAAAACCAGGATTTCCACCGAAAGGTGGTGCGGAGAAGACACCTAAAGGTAGAAGAAGAATAGCCTGTCTTAAGGCTATTCCTATGTGTTAGTGAGAAAAAATAGCAATTTAATGATAGGATCCCTTTAAGGTGTTAGGAAACTTGTAGTACTTCACCCCACAGATAACAATTTCCAATACAATTTCTAAGTTCTGATTTTGGATTTGTTGGACCGCACAGACAATACACAGGTCACCCCGTCATGTATGAAGGATATTTCTAGGACTAGTCATCTATGACAGTGTGATTGAAGTGATGTGTCACACGATCGGATTTACAGATCAAGGTCAAAATTATGCAATTAGCAAAAGAGAAATAACTAGACCTGACAAGACGATCATTACAAACCAAGACATTTCCAAGAAAGAGCGTGCAGATGCAAGTCGTGTAATGCACCAAGGTCAGCAGTAACATCGGTGCAAAGATATTATCAGATATATGATGGCTGCAGGACAGGTGGAAAATCTGTAATGGGGCCCCTGCCTACCTTGTACCATTTAGGATGACGGTATATCTTATATAGCAGAGGGACCTTTGGAGCTCCTTAAGGGTCCTGGGTCCAGAAGTGACCTCGCTCCCTATAGCTACACCCCAGGGAATAGTCAATTCAGACCTACTCTCTGCGAGCGAGAGTCTTGGGGCAACGGCGTTGACTGAAATCAATGGATGTCTATTTATTTCAATGCTCCACCACAAGGAAAACGTAGACTAAATATTTCAAGGCCCACAGTACCAAGGATCCTTACATGGGCCAAGGCTCTGAGACAGTAATGGTCTTCCAAGGTCCAGCAGAAGACATTTGTCGTTGACTTTGATGCCAATCTGTCCCCACCACTGTTGGTCATAGGGCTGCACAACCCATGTATGTATTTGGCACCGGGTGTCCACCATGGATGGGCACACCATGGATTTGCTGCCAAAAGTTCTGCACCACTGATTGGCTGGAAAGGACCCAGTGATGTCACTCACATACTGGATAGGGGGTCTCCCGGCTCCCCCTTCTGATGATATTGGGAGGAATACAGGACATGATGAATGTGAACGCCCATCATGGGTGTCTGGTAGCGGCGTACTCCACTCACACCTACTCAGCTGAGCATGCATGTGTATGAGGGGTCAGGAGGAATCGCTGTGGACCGAACAAGTATTTATATAAGGTGTTTGCACACAGAAGACTAGATCACTGTGCGATTGTTGCATTGTGTGTGTGTCACCCTTTCTGGGTGTGTATGGATAAGCGTGCAGCATTGATTGGGCATGCAGCCCCCAAGCAGGTTTTCCACCATCGGATGTTCATGTGAGAGAATGAAGTATCCGCCTTAAAAAAATCAACCCGAAAAATTGGCAAACAATAAGGCAGACTGTGGCCGTGCACATCTATAGGATTAAGGGAGACAGAATGTTTTCTATGTTCAGGAAGTGTCAGCGCAGCCGTAATTACCGATGACATCATCAGCATTAGATTTTATTGACAGGATAATTATACCCGGGGT
The DNA here is from genome assembly GCF_031893055.1 of Leptodactylus fuscus. Classification (NCBI taxonomy): domain Eukaryota; kingdom Metazoa; phylum Chordata; class Amphibia; order Anura; family Leptodactylidae; genus Leptodactylus; species Leptodactylus fuscus. Next base: position 81,584,699 of record NC_134275.1, read on the forward strand.
TTAGATCCCATAAACAAGACTTTATAGAGTTCCAGGATGTTACATCATTAGTCTAAGATGACTTTTATAGGGGGGGAGGCTGAGGAGAGGCCGGGACCTCGCGGCTGCTTATAGGATCTGCAGAGAAGTGGGGAGGGGGCGCTATTATTATAGTAGTTACTATAGAAATGTATGTGGGTGGTATACGGGCGTACAAGACAGTCCTACAAAAATAACAGTCTGATACAGTGTAGTATATAGAGGGGGCCTGTCATCAGGAGTGATAGTATATCAATCTATGGTTACTAGAGATGAGCGAGTAGTATTTGATAGAATACCTCGCCGCCATAGGAATGCGTGTAAGCGGCTGAACCCCTTGGTGTTCGGCCGCTTACACGCATTCCTATGGCGGCGAGGTATTTGATTGCATACTACTCGCTCATCTCTAATGGTTACAGCTAGAGATGAGCGAACACTATTCGAAACAGCCGTTTCGAATAGTACGCACCCATAGAAATGTAATAGCCGCTTCCATTCATTCCTATGGGAGCGTGCTATTCGAAACGGCTGCTTCCAATAGTGTTCGCTTATCTCTAGGCCTAGGATGAAGCTGCTGCAACATCTGTACCTGGGCCCTCAAATATAACGTATTGTTTATAGTACTGGTCTCCTTATATTGGAAACAAACACCTTAGGGGGCCCCCAAGACTCCCCTAAAATTACGTTCCTGGTCACAACTGCCTCCTATGGGGAGCACGCTCCTGTTTACCTTAATGACCAGACCCCACCCCGTCACCATATTTTGGGGATCTTTCTTGGGCCCAGCGTTTGGCTCCAAGACGTTCTCCTATAAATATGTCTTCAAGAATGTTTTTTTTCTCGGTTGTTTTGTCCTGTAAATTCAGCGTAAGACATTAAGAATTCTTGTGGAGTTACATCGAGATTCTGATCAATTAGATGGCGGGGGAGGTAACAGGTGACGGCGATAGTATAGGGTGATAACAGCTGTCAGGAGGGGGAAGGAGATCCTACAAAGGGGTTTCTATGGTAACAAAGAGCAAGCGAATCCTATATAATTCTGTGGTGCGGCGGATGTCTATGACAGGGAAATAGTATAGATGTAACGTATAACATCAAGTGTTCTCTCAAAGCCCCGTAAGTCCAAGCTTCCAGGGTCAGCAATGGGCCAAGCGTCCACCTTCGGACTGTAGAGGCAGCCAATGCCCCATTACTACTCTACTTACCTATTACAATTAGGGTATGTTCAGACAGTGGCCTTCAGGTGGTCTTCTACTTCAAGATCCTCCCAATAATCAACCCTGTGGAACTGAGTCTTGAGGTTTTGGCGGGGGTTTCTACGTATGTGGAGCCTCATACAATGGCGCTATTATGGTATCAGTGGTGGTTCTGTTGTGGAAACCGTGCCAAGATCAGGCCTCCAAGTGAACATACCCATTTGTGGGGTACAGACCTACAGATATGGGGTTCCTCTGGCCAAGTATAGCCTAGGATGGTGAGGGACATTATCACGTTGTCACACCGTTAGTCCTTGCGTAGGTTCTACCATTATTCAATGTCGAAAATCTAGCAGAATGTAAAGTGAAGTAGCAAAGTGTGTACAGGCGTAAGACAAATACACTTCAGATACTCAGAAATCTGTTTTTGTTCTGGGCACATTCCTGTATGAGTACTCAAGTGAGGTCACCTTCTGGTTCTTAAGGAAGTGGTGACATCATCGACATGATGAAGCATAAAGACATGGCAAGTTCCTTGATAAGTCGCGATATCAGATCATCTCAGATGTATGGATTGTAGCACTGATGACCTTTCCTATCAGATCAGTCGACACCCGGGACCACCACCGATCAGCTGTTTGAAAAGACCACCAAGTTTGGGCGAGTACTGAAGACTCTACACTAAATACCAAGCATTGCACCGTACATTGTACTGTGGAGGTATTTGCCATTGCATATCCAGATATTCACTTAAAGAGCACCTGTCACCGGGGGATGCACATCATCTGATCGGTGCTGCCACCCTGAGCATTCTGGAGTTTCGTTTAATCCAAATCCATCTGGTTATTCCAAAGATATAAGATCTATTAGTGTTTATGTAATTTAGAGCCAATAATCAAGTGGGCGGAAACACTGCCTGAAATATAGTACAGCACACAGAAGATGATGTACCACCATGGAACATGAGACAAGGTACCACCACGGGACATGAGACGATGTACCACCATGGGAATAAGATGGTGTACCACCATGGGACATGAGACAATGTACCACCATGGGACATGAAACAATGTACCACCATGGGAATAAGATGGTGTACCACCATGGGACATGAGATGATGTACCACCATGGGACATGAGACGATGCACCACCATGGGACATGAGACGATGTACCACCATGGGACATGAGACGATGTACCACCATGGGACATGAGACGATGTACCACCATGGGACATGAGACGATGTACCACCATGGGACATGAGACTATGTAACACCATGAGAATAAGATGGTGTACCACCATGGAACATGAGACGATGTACCACCATGGGAATAAGATGGTTTACCACCATAGAACATGAGACAATGTACCACCATGGGACATGAGACGATGTACCACCATGGGACATGAGACAATGTACCACCATGAGACATGAGACAATGTACCACCATGGGAATAAGATGGTGTACCACCATGGAACATGAGATGATGTAGCACCATGGGACATGAGACAATGTACCACCATGGAACATGAGATGATGTAGCACCATGAGACATGAGACAATGTACCACCATTTGAATAAGATGATGTACCACCATGAGACAGAACGGTATACCACCATTGGACCAGACGACCAGAAGAATAGAGAGCATGCATCACTATGGTTTATTTTTACCTGGACTGATAGAAAACTCTCTCTAACTACTCTACGTGTCAATATCCAACCATTTAACACACAAACCAAAAAACATCTTAAAAAAAAAAAAAAAAAAAAAAGGAACCCATAGGCAGCTGTTTCAGGAGTTCTGTAAATTATGCATAAGTTTGGCTTCTATCCATAGTCATGTACCAAGGCCTGGTAAAGAGTTGGGCGTTGACTAGTAGAGTAGCTCGGCTGGGGGTACATAGCCTTCTTTCCCCAGGAACATTGTCCATCCTATGAGACTCCCTAAGCCAACTTGGTGGACATCACAAGCAGTAATATTGTCCCCCAGTGTTTTTTTCCAGCATTTACATATTTTGATTTAAAGAGGAAATAAATATATTTTTGCTCATTTGTAGATAGATCCGAATGAATAGAATATGAGTATACGTCACATGGTATCCAATTTCTACTCATTGAGTGGAACTTATTAAGACCAGTGTTCTATATACCAGCCTTCGTCAATGCTCCGATTAGTAGTAACTGTGGCTGAATTATTAGGAGTCCTTCAGATTCTTATATTCAGGGGCAATCCGGGGGTCACGAACTGGCATAGTCTTCAGGTATAACTCACACCAGCTTTTTGGTATGAATTATAGTAAAATTTGTTGGGTCGAGGCATCGTCACCCTAAAAAATAGGGAGAAAGTCCAATGTGGCACATTTTTGATGTAAGAAATGGCCATTCACCAAAGATGCGCCACATTGACACCCATTTATGTAGGAAAACTGGGGTAAATGGCTTACTACATTTCCACCATTGTCTTTATCCCATACCGCACTACCATGGGTGAAACTAGGAATTACACAGGACCCGCACAAGTAAATGAGACAAAGCGCCAGCACGCTGCACAGCTGCTGCTATGTATATGGTGTACAGTGTATACAACGCAGAGGCTGCAGCACTAGTATAAGCCAGAGACCTTACATGACCCCTGACTCCTGGCAGCCCCCGCCATCCTTGTACAAGGTATAGGCCTCCATCCACTAATAGTCCTCACTTGAACCCCCGTCTTTAGTTTGTGTTTGTCCAAAATGAATCAGACAATAGGAAAATAAACAGTCATGTAATACAAAGTATAAGAAAGTATAACTGGGGGTATTGGGTAATAAGCCTGAGAGAAGCGTAACATCGTGTGACACACCGCGCCCGGGGCAGCATGAACCGTACAGACAGCGCTCCATAGACCATGTGTTTGCACAAGCCTTTCACTTCTCCTAATGCAAATACTGACAATCCAATGAAATGGAGGAGACTTGTCGACAAGTCACTAGGACTAGACAGCTGATACGGAATATGCCAACTGTATAAGCTGCGGGTGGGAGGTATGGAGGCAAACAAGTCCGAGGCAGCTGCACACCTCAGGACGAGAGACGGATCAGGGGCACGCTGCATTATATTTTGGCAGTTTTCTTCTATGCAGCAGCCAGATGGACGTATTCACTCATTGCTTCTGAAAGCCGTGTCTGCATTGTTATCTACTTATGTATTACTTATATGTACTTTACAGGTCGGATAAAGTCAGGGACATAATATAGAGAGTGCAGAGGATAAAGCGGCATCAAGGCCCCTCTGCATGAGAGGGCCCGCACCTTGAAAAGATACGATATCATCTGGGCTATGGTGCAAAAAACTCCAGCAGTGTCCCAGTCCCAGCATCCTCGGGGGTTACAACGTGTCTCCATTCATTTCCGCAAGATGATATGGCAGTCTTTGCTTGCATGATGGGCCCTCAGGACTATGGGCCCTATATCTATGTGGATATACAAAGGTGGACTGTGGTGACCTCAGCTTTGTTCCAGTGTCTTAAGTCACTACCGCAATGCAAGATCAGATCAGCACACTCCTCTCCAGAAATACTCGGGGTGAGGGTCAGGCATTTTCCACTATTAAGCTTGCAGTGCAGATACTGGTTGGGCTGGAAGTAAAGCATCTCAGGAGACCAATTATGGGTCCCAGTGGTCACTTGTTGGGTTCCATTCATGTATTACCATTGTCTTCACCGGTATCCAACATGTGACCGCTGGGGCCAGTGATTGGTCATTATACCTTGCGCCCCAGCCAGGATCTGATGCCGGAACGTAGAGACGTTGGCGAGTAATTCTCCACCTCTCCCTGGAAAACCCCTTTAAACGCTCTGTAAATTTGGGGACCCTGCACTTCCTGCTGTTAACCTCAGAAGAGGCATCAAGGCCAAGCAGAAGAACAAGGGATTCTCTCTTTATATTACACTCTAATGCAGACAATAGTGGTTTGTCCATATGGCGGGTACGTTGGCATAAACAAATAGTACCAAAGTACAAACTGTACCCGGGAACATCGATAATCCCAGGATGCAATAAATCCAGATAATGGAGTGTGCAGAGCTGTTGTCCTTGTGCAGCTGTTGCCTCCCCTCCAGGCCCTGCGGCACATCTGTCATTGTGCACTGCTGTGTTGTGTCAGCTGCCACTTACACTGGTGTGCGGCACGTCCAGGGCTCTCTTCATGTGTGTGGCGGACCTATAGTTATTACCTGTGTACATGTGAATACATGAAGCTCTATAATCTCCTATTAGGGGGGTGTCGCGTCCTCCTCACCTTTCAGCAGGCGGGAGACTTTCTGTTTACTGCCTTCAGGTTCTCTCTAAATGTTTAGAAACCTCAATGTCAAAAACTGTTCTTGAGTAATATAATGAATAGAAAACAGGGAGGAGGGGGATGCAGCTGCAGTTCTGCAATCTGTTATGTAAGGAGACAAAGAGTGCAAAAAAAAGAATCCAATGGAAAATCCACAAGATGGTGACCGGGCGTGTAACTATAAGGCTCCATATACACAACCAAGTATGCCAGTGCTCCTTTCCAAATATCATGAGAAGAGCCTTGGGCTGCACACTTGGTCGTGTGCATGAGGCATAAGGGGCGCAGTTATACTCAGGCGCTAGTTATTGGGCCAACAACCTCTCAGCCAACAGTTTTCACTGGTATAACTATTGGGGTCCCAGTGTTAATAACCAAGGGGGCCAACACGTCACCCTCACCATACTAGCATTGGATAAACTTTCTGCTTCCCTTTGATGGTCCATGCATTGTAAATGTAATTTCCCTGTCCTCTGGTGCACTGGATGAGAAGATTTATAACACACAGCCTTCCACTGTCAGAAAGTCAGAAAATTAACCCTTTAATAGCCAAATTAAGACAGTTAGCAGAATATAGTCAAGGGGGGATTCTATGGGGGAGCCTCTGGCACAAAGGGGGGAACGTTTTCTATGTGTAGGGGGGCACCAACAAGGGATGGGAATGCTGGGAAGCTTGTGAAGGACGTTTGGGCCAGATAGGATGGGATGCTGCCCACGAGCTTATATTTATGTCCCTGCCAGTTTCCATCAGCTGCCGAGCTGCAGTTACATTTTCCATAAAATCCATAAAAGGCGACGAACAATTCACCTCTACTATACGTGTAATTGTTAGAAACAGTAAAGTAACCGCACAGAACACACAGGGCACATGGCGCGGCGCCAGCGCCTGCTTCATGTACTTACGTGTTCTTGTAACCGGGAGGACTGGAGATTTTTAACATTGCATCTCCATTGGCTGGGCTGTAAAGTTACATCAGACGTGTAGTATATACTACAAAGGGAGTTGAATAATTCTTACCTAATGTCCTCCAATAAAACGGAAGGAAACGTAAGCGTGATCGTATCTCTTCCATGACTACGTTGTCCTGAGCTGATCCCATGCGGACTACTAGATAGGTCCCTACTGTAAGAATGACTATCTGACATGTCCTATTGTTACCTGTTTGGATAAGCGGTGCCAAGTTGGATGAATGCTGCTTATCCTAAGGCTCTGTCCACCGAGGAGTATTATCCAACATAGAGCAAGGACATCGCAACGCACAATGCAATACAACTAATAAAATCTATAATGCTAAAGTAGTGTCACACCAGCATGGTCAACCCCGTCCTCCCCCAGGCTAACAGGGGACTGAGGTCTGACCCTTCCCTCCGCTGCTCAAGGTGTTTCTGCACCACCTTGCAAATGTACAAGGTGCAGACACCATATAGCGGTTGGTTAGGGTTACAGATAACTGAACTGATTAGTAACGAGACGGAATCGTTACAAGTTTTTCAAAAATCTTAGGTTTGGCCAAACCCAAATTTTTGTAGTTCAACAGCCAATATTATACTCAGAGGTGCCTTCAGACATTTATCCTCCCCTTCCCATGGTGCCCCATGTACTCGCTCAGACCCAATCACAGGCCTCAGAGGTCCTATGGGGGCTACGATAACACCGAGGAAGCCCAAAGACTTGCTGGAGAGATGGCGGATGCCCAGGAGAGGTGTGGGAAGGCGAGTATCCTTATTTATTACTATTGTGCACCTGCGCTGGGCCTCTCATTATTATACACGAGGGATCTAAAGACTATAATAATAGCGGGCAAACCTAGAAAATATCTGCAAGATGATTCCCGTGAGGTTTGCCCATCTCTAGTCGTGATAGGGCTTCATCCCAGGACTCCAGTCCAAAAAACTGAGCCACACACTGCATCCGTTCCAAGCGGCAGCCCTGGATGACTGTTCATGTATGGATGTCGTACACGGGGAGGGGGGAGTTGGTATATTAGGGATTGGAACCCCATTGACTATAATGGAGTCCATCGTCTATGTGCTGTTTTCAAAGTCACATTGCTGGATGAAAGACTACTTTCGGCCATTTATATATGGACTCCGCACCGGACTTACTACGAGGCAGAGGGGAATGTATTGTTAGCCATATGGCAGAGCCACTAGTAGGGTATATGCGTATGGTCAGCCATTCATTGTATAACCGGCACGTAATACTGCAGGGATCATGTACGGTATGGCCATCCACCGCCATAACACCCAGCTTTCCTAGATCCCAGAACAGTATAGTAAACCATCTTCCATCCGCTTTTACTAAACAGTCCAAAATGGCGTCTCATGTCATTTGAGTTTCGCCTCCATTCTCCGCAGGTCACGGCCACTGAATCACACTCTCCTCGCTTCCCGCGTATTCTCCTTCGCTTACAGTTTGTAAACAATATGACCGACTATTAACCCTTTGTTTGCTCCCAGCTATATATAGTCCATTAACTCTTCATTACATCACAGCAGGTGACATACGGGCCCCGAGGCCACTTCCCAGAATCACTCACAACATGAAAACTTGCCAAACGACATATGTCCCCGCCTCTCCGCCTGGGGCAGGTATGACAGGTAAACAGGGGCGGGCACACGTATGTACCGTATATAGGTATAAAACTATGTAGAATCGCTACGACTATCTGCTGCAGAGAGAAGATCGCACATCATGTCCTCCGAGAGCTTCAGGGAGCTGCAGCACGGCTCCGTCTGCCCCATATGTGATGGCTACTTTGAGGACCCAGTGACTACAGAATGTGGCCACAGTTACTGCAGGATGTGCCTGGTGAACCGCGCCGGAGGGAAGGATAACACAGGGGGTCAGCTGATGTGCCCGACGTGTGGACGGCTGATGGGATGGAGGGCGGTCACCACCGATGTTCGCCTTGGGGTCACGACACGGATTGCCAAGAGGCTCAACTTCCAGCCAATGCCACCCAGGAGGAAGAAGCTGCAGGAGCAGGTGAGGGTGAATCTTATGTTACCTGAGAACATGGCAGAAGCCTCCCCCGAGGCACGGGAACAATATTCGGTTACAGGAGGCCACTTATACCGCTTGTTCCTGTCAGAATAGATTATAGGGAACAAAGCCCTGAGCCCCGAACTAAATACAGCCATAGAAAGAACAATTATATATATAAGGGTTAAGTATTCTGTTACCATGCAGACACTCTATCTATCTATCTATCTATCTATCTATCTATCTCCTATCTATCTATCTCCTATCTATCTATCTCCTATCTATCTCTATCCTATCTATCTATCTATCTATCTATCTCCTATCTATCTATCTATCTATCTATCTATCTATCTATCTATCTATCTCCTATCTATCTATCTCCTATCTATCTATCTATCTATCTATCTATCTATCTCCTATCTATCTATCTATCCATCCATCCATCTATCTATCTATCTCCTATCTATCTATCTCTCTCCTATCTATCTATCTATCTATCTATCTATCTATCTATCTCCTATCTATCTATCTATCTATCTATCTATCTCCTATCTATCTATCTATCTATCTATCTATCTATCTATCTATCTCCTATCTATCTATCTATCTATCTATCTATCTATCTCCTATCTATCTATCTATCTATCTATCTCCTATCTATCTATCTATCTATCTATCTATCTATCTATCTATCTCCTATCTATCTATCTATCTATCTATCTATCTATCTATCTATCTATCTATCCCTGTGTATCTGGGCCCTTGGACAGCAGTGGCCCCCATCTATATAACCATAGGTCTGGTTCACATTGCTGTGGCCCTCTCAGCCCGCCGGGCCCGGGTACAGATGACAGTTCTAATAGGTGTGTTAAGAATTACAATCCTGGGGGGTAACATGGTGGCTCAGTGGTTAGCACTGCAGCGCTGGAGTCCTGGGCTTGAATCCCACCAGGAACAACATCTGCAAGAAGTTTGTATGTTCTTCCCGTGTTTGCGTGTTTACATTCCTGGGACATAGATTTTATTGTAGGTATGGATAGGACGTCTCCTGCGCCGCCGCGTATATGAATGTGCGCCTCTTATCTGGTATCCATATTGTGTATAATAATGCTGCAGATAAGACAGTAGTACACACTTAGAGCGAATACCAGAAGAACACGTTGCTCGCCCAACACGTAGTAATAACAGTGTGTGCGGGTGGATCAGCACATTGTACTACGGTATCTATATATAACACTGGGCGCAACAAAGATAAACTTCCTATATGCTAATGTGAGACTAATTATATCCAAGTGACAGAGACGGACTGTAACACCCGGAACGTGCCGGAGACGGCTCCGCTAACACCGGCTGACAACTGCGTGGCCGTACACGGTGCGTTATTGTCGGTCAACCCTAATGATTTCATCAGGAAGGGTTAACTATCAGGGCAGATAAGTCAGAGGTGTCATCAGATTAGGGCCATATCCCAATTCAGGACACATGCATGCTTGGCCAAATAGAAGTGACATGTTAGAGTAATAATATATATAATATAGCGTCGTATAGGAATACTGTATATAATAGTAACACAATAGAGTAATACTGTACATAATAGTGGTAGAGTAATATTGTATATAATAGTGACATGGTAGAGTATTATTGCACATAATAGTGACATGGTAGAGTATTATTGCACATAGTAGTGACCTAGTAGGATAATACTGCACATAGTAGTAACACCATAGAGTACTACCGCACATAATAGTGACATGGTAGAAGTTTTTTGGCATTTTTAGCCTGTTCACCATTATTGTATGGGGGCCTGGGATGATGGCGGGCCGGGGGCCGGGTCTCCGTAACCTGCAGATTGACTATAACCTGCTAGAGAACACTGGATGACGAGCGGTGCACACAATGGCGGGGTTATTAACAAGCTCCTGTGATCCACTAGATCCCTCTGTATCCTCCTCACTGTGGGATCATCTCCCTATAACGTGCTGGGCTTGTGCTTATAGACAGTCAGAGAAGACAGAGCTGCAGTATAAAGTATAGGGGAAGGAGCAGCGCAGCAGACATGGGGGACGATATCTGTCAGCTCCATGATTTATGGACAGCTTTAGCCGGGAAGACAATGGAGCTGGACAGGACCGATCCAGGTTATTATTCCCCTCTGCCCGTTCCGTCTTCTGCCCCCAGCCCTTTACTCCAGACACAGAGGTCAGTGACACCGGAGGACATGACAGAACTGTGGACAGACGTAAGAACGGGAGACTTTGTCACATAGCAATGCAACATCACCCCAAGTAAATCCGATGTTATATGGCCGCCACATGATGAGACACTTCCTCTCTGATTGCTCCGGGAATATTCAGCCTCCCACCCCTGGACCCCCATCTATCAGGGCGACCAGAGCCCCCTAACCCTGAGCTTGCTTTTCCATGACTCTCATAGACTTCAATGGCTGACCTCTTCCTCAACGTGGCCATAGTCCGGTTCTCCTAGTATTTGGGTCCCCCATGTATCAGACATCCTCCTAATGGTGCAGGGGATCTGCCGCACAAATGTATCCAAGGGTGCAGTACCTTGTACAGCCAGATGACCAGGGGTGGCGCTGTGTAAGGAAATGCAGTGAAGAAGCCATCATTGCTGCCTCTTCATTGCCAAGATTGTGGAGCCCCAACCTTATAGGTTTACACTCCTTTCCTTCTTTGCCATAGCTATTCCTAACCAGCTCAGCATACACCTGCATACTCGGCCTGATTGACATGAGCTGTCTATGGGGGAGGGGAGCAGTGGCTGAGAGATACCCCTGCGGCTGAACAGAAGGATCAGACAGTCTCCCCCAATATATGCCGTAAGAAGGAATGAGCTGGCCCCTATACACAGGGGTGTAACTATAGTCAGTACCGGGCCCCGAACCCTGAGGGGGCCCCAGAAAGAATAAAGTAGATGACTAATCTAATTGACAGACTAATTGCAGACTTAGCATCGGGGGCTCCTTAGCTTGCAAAATAGGCAATCTAGCTGATCGGTGGGGGTCCAACCTCAGAGACCCAAAATGATCAAGAGACCAGGGTTCCCATATGAATGGAGGCTCAGACATGTTTCTGCTCCCTACAGGACAGCCAGGTGCACTGCGCCTCCTTAGATTAGATCTATACGACAACTTTGCCGCAACTCTCATAAAATCGCTGCGTCATCCTGCGACTTTTTCACCAATGTAGATAAATGGCGCCGCATCACATTCCTTAGGCTGCGACTGAGTCCCAAAAAACCCAGAAGTGTTCAATCCCTTTGTGACTAGGAGTCGCAGTCGCATCTCTCTCAGGGTCACGTTGCGACCCCTCCACTTACATTAGTGATGCAGTCGCGATCGCCATGTGCTCCATATATCACAGCTCTGCGTTGTCAGTACCCCGAGCAGTCCGCACACCACCCCAGGGGTCGGCCATGATCCATATCCGCTGCGCCCCCTAGTGGAGCGCTACGAAACATCTTTTTATCTAATTTTCTTCAAATGGGACCTGCAAACCAAGAGCAAGGAAACGTTCCAAGCTGAAGTTCTCTCTTCTGTTCGTTGCGTACACCTACATGACGGTGGCCAAAGTCATGACGCAATGTTATTCTATTGCGTACAACCGATACTGGGCACTGTCACCCTGCACGTGCCAATCTGGCGGTTTAATACTAGAGGCCTTTGTTCACATCTATAATATGTTCTAGTCAGGAAGGTTTTATTTTTTCCTGGGAATCCCTTTAATTACATTACCCACATAGGCCGGAGGTGGAACGTAAAGCATCGGGGCCCCGTCCCAAATAGGTAACAGGGTCCCCTCCCTACTATATAGTATCCTGATGGCTCCTTATACATCCTACATAGCTATTACACGCAGAAGAACAGCTCTGAAGCATAAACTTCTACTCTCGCTCAGGGATATTATTGGGCGGTGGAGCAGCCCAGGTTTCGAATCGGTGAAATCGCTCGGCACAATCGTCCATAGGGTGAATAACAAAAAGTGCGAGAGATAACTTTGTGGCTTTAGACGAGTGTGACCACATATCGGTGCAGGAAGATAATACCGCCATGTGCGTGAGAGAATGCGAAGTAGGACGTCTAAAACAACGCGGTGACCTAACATGACTATAGTGTACGCGCCGCCTGTATATAGTGAGTGCAGCCGTGTGACCCGGCGGAGCGGAGCCAGGACCTCGTACTGATCTCACAGCCCTGTTATAATCCTCAGGGGCGTGTGCACGTTTGCAATGATTTTTCATTACTCTGCTGAATTTACATTGAACAAGAATTCAATTTGCAGACGGCTTTGTTTAAAAACTATCCTGCCGTATTGTGTATACAGCTCCTATGCGGACCTATGTATCAAAGTAGTTACAGACCACATAAGCGCCTGTTTGTAGTCGGATCCCGCAGTCATGTCTTACACGTGTCATCTGCCCTCTCGCCCTTCATGGAGTGAAATAGACGGACGTACTGCGAACACCAAACAACCCCCGAGCTCCTCCAGGATAATTACTGGAATAAATACATAAAATGAACCTCTCTCTTTTTTTTTTCTAGGAAATCTAGAGAGTCACAAAGCAGAAGACAGCGGCACCGCGCCATTCACGAAGCTTGTGTTTCCCAGATCTCGTCTTACAGGACGGCCTGCAGAGCGTCGCACATGTGCTGCTGGAATCCTTCAATGATTTCTGTATATATATTTATGTTGTCGTTGGATGTTTTTGTAATATTGTTCTATGTATAATATGTGCGTGATAATCCTTTTATATTCAGATATTATGTATATATATTAAAGATGTTGTATATAGAGATGTGACCCTGACCTGCTGTATGTATATTATATATGTGTGCAGTGTGTGTATATATTTGTGCATTATGTATGTATATAGGTGTGCAGTGTATATATATACAGTGTTGGCTAAAAGTATTGGCCCCCTGCAGTTCTGTCAGATAATCCTCGCTGTCCCCCAGATAATGATTACACAGCACAGACTCTTATATAGTATATAAGTGACACAGGGTATATACAGTATAAGTATCGCCCCCTGCAGTCCTGTCAGATAATCCTCGCTGTCCCCCAGATAATGATTACAAGCACAATCTCTTTGGTAATATCTTCATTTATTTTGTTTGCAATGAAAAAACACAAAAGAGAATGAAAAAAAAAGTCACATCATTGGTCATTTTACACAAAACTCCAAAACTGGTGCGGACAGAAGTATTGGCGCCCTCAGCCTAATACTTGGTAGCACAACCTTTAGACACAATAACTGCGCACAACCGCTTCCGCTAACCAGCAATGAGTTTCTTACAAGGCTCTGCTGGAATCTTAGACCATTCTTCTTTGGCTCCTGCTCCAGGTCCCCCCTGAGATGTGAAGGGGGCCTTCTCCAAACTGCCACCAAGAGATCTCTCCCCCTCCCCCACAGGTGTTCTATGGGATTCAGGGCTGGACTCATTGCTGCCACTTTACAAGTCTCCAGGGCTTTCTCTCACCACCATTTTCTAGTGCTGACCTGAAGTGTGTTTTGGGTCCTTGTCCTGCTGGAAGAGCCCTGACCTCTGAGGGAGACCCCGCTTTCTCACACTGGGCCCTACATGATGCTGCACAATGTGTTGGTCGTCTTCAGACTTCATAATGCCATGCACGCGGTCAAGCAGTCCAGTGCCAGAGGCAGCAAAGCAACCCCAAACCATCAGGGACCTCCACCATGTCTGACTGTAGGGGGCGTCTTCTTCTCTTTTTTCCCTGTAATCTCTATGTTGAGGCCTTTTCCTACTTTTGTCTCCTCTGACCAGAGAACATTCTTCCAGAACAGTTTTGGCTTTCTCAGGTAAGTTTTGGCAAACTCCAGCCTGGCTTCTGTCTCTGGGTAAGAAGTGGGGTCTTCCTGGGTCTCCTACCATACAGTCCCTTCTCATTCAGACGCTGACGCTGGATAGTACGGGGTGACACTGTTGTACCCTCGGACTGCAGGGCAGCTTGGACTTGTTTGGATGTTAGTCGCGGTTCTTTATCCGCCATCCGCACAATCTTGCGGTGAAATCTCTGGTCAATGTTTCTTCTCCGTCCACATCTAGGGAGGTTAGCCACAGGGCCATGGGCTTTACACTTCTTGATGACACTGCGCACGGTAGACACAGGAACATTCAGGGCTTTGGAGATGGACTTGTAGCCTTGAGATTGCTCAGGCTTCCTCACAATTTTGCTTCTTAAGTCCTCAGACAGTTCTTTGGTCTTCTTTCTTTTCTCCATGCTCAATGTGGCCACACAAGGACACAGGACAGAGGTGGAGTCAACTTTAATCCTTTTCAACTGGCTGTGATTTAGTTATTGCCACCACCTGTTAGGTGCCTCAGGTAAGTAACAGGTGCTGTTAATTACACAAATTAGAGAAGCATCACATAATTTTTCAAACAGTGCCAATACTTTTGTCCACCCCCTTTTTATGTTCGCTGTGGAATTATATCCAATTTGGCTTTTTGACAATTCTTTTTGTGGTTTTCCATTGAAGACAAATTAAATGAAGAAAATACCAAAGAATTTGTGATTGCAATCATTTTCTGGAAGATACTTTTGGCCAACACTGTAGGTGTGCAGTGTGTATACATATAGGTGTGCAGTGTGTATATATAGGTGTGCAGTGTGTATATATAGGTGTGCAGTGTGTATACAATGTGTGTGTTGTGACAACCAGTTTGATGGATTTACCTTTTCTTGGAGGTATAAGATAAGGTGCAGTCTGAATGTTCCAGGAAAAGGACGGAGTAGCCAGAATTTTGTGTCAGCTGACCCCCGAGCAGTGAGATGTCACACATGACCAAAAATAAAAACAGACACAAAATCCTGATACAGGCTCTAACCAAACAAAACCAGTCCCGGCTACTGGGACCAGAATGATCTAATGTCAAACCAGTCCAACAATACAGCAAGCAGTTATATGTAATGTTACCGTAGACTGAGGAACCCAGAGATGTGTGTGTGTATATACATGTACAATATACAGTGTGTGTATCTATAACTGTACAGTATATGTGTGTATATCTGTAATATATATATAGCTACACACACAGGATATATATATACAGTATATGTGTATGGGCATCCATCCATAGGATAAGGGATAACGTCATGAGCAGGGGGTGTCTGACTGCTGAGCCCCCACTGATCCTAAGAATGGGGGTCCAGTTCCTCCATCCTAATAGAGCATTAGGCCAAGTGTGCGCCCTGCTACTCCATTCAGGTGATCTCGCTGATCAGAGGGGTCCAACCTCAGGGACCCAAAACGATCATGAGAAGAGGGTCCCCATATGAATGTTGGGCCAGGGCACTCAGACATGTTTCTGCTCCCTGATCTCCACTGCACCGCATTACGCGAGGTCTATACCACGACTTTAGCCGCAATTCTCAAGTATCGCTGCGTTATCCTGCCACTTCTTCACCTATGTAAATGAATGGCGCCGCATCATATTCCTAAGGCTGCGACTTTTAGTCCCAAAAATCCCAGAACGGGGCTGCTGAGTGGCTGCTGACATGTCACCTCCTGTCAGAGCAGAGAACAGTACAGGCCCATAGAAGACATAGTTGTGTCGTAATATAGGGGCAACGTGGCCACCACATGTGTATGATCAATACCAATCATCTGCCAATGCTTTGTCATGACAAGTATTTTCTGTACCCTGATATTAGGTTGGCATAATAATACGTGGTTGGCACATTGGTACGGCCATTCATTGATGATGTGACTGTACTGGACTACTATGTGTCACGTGTCTATTGCCCTCCTATGGGGACACCCTGCATAATATAGAGGTATAACTGGCACCCCCAGCTCTCTAGCCCCTCACCCTACTCCATTACTGAGGATTATCACTCGCCACGTACTGAAACACTCCGGCTACATCAACATTTACCCATCAGCCGGAAGCCGTTCCTGTTCATCCACATTTTTCAGGTCTCTCCCTATGAAAGGATTTTCTAACCTGACGGACGGCCTCAGGAATCAAAATAATCTGCCCGGCGTTATGTAATAACTTTATTATATGTATTATCGACTCAGCGCGCAGCAATGTAGGATGACGGCGGACAAGAAGTCATCATAGCGCGGCCCCTAACAGGAGCCCGAATAACAGCGCCAAACCTTACAGGGAGGAAACGGTTAAACAAAGATACAGATTCATCAAGTCCAATTTATAATCTCACAGTGTTGATCCTGAAGAAGGCGAAACCCCCTATGGGGCAGATGGCAGGATTGTGCTTGTCACTAGCCATCTCTGGCGCCCCCTTCAGCAGGGGCAGATGATAGGTTTCCATACACCAAAGCAGGAGGAATTTATTAGGATATTCAGTTGTTTGGGGACTACGTTTTGGGGGGCTCACCATCACACCCCCTGGGGCCTCCATAAGTTCTCCTGTTTGCACAATTTGCCCTGCCCATCACTAATCCCCTCGGAGGCTCCCATGTAAGTGCCGACACTCAGAATAGTTATCATATTTGCCTTCATATGTTATATGTCATGACTCTCGGCTGCACATACCTCGCTCATCTGTCACACATGGCCACGTAGCGTGTATATATCATGTATTGGGTGGGGCAGCGCTTTGTACTCCAGGCTGGGCAGTGTTCAGCAAGGACTTTGCATAGTGTAAGGTAATACCCGGGGGCCGAAACTCACATTGTACAATTTGCAAATATGGGGGCCCGGACTCCCCCGGCCAGTCAGATGGCTCATATATCGGCTCTGTATGGATACACGGGCTGATAGACACAACTTTTTATATACGGCTTCATTCACAAGACACTGCCACAGACAAGAGCAAGTGCCCAGGAATGAGAAGGGGGTCAATAATATCAGGGTCTCTATTACTTTAGGGGAAACTGTCCTGGGGACTGTACATATTTAGAGGGTCCGGCCTGGAGTCCATATGTATTTAGAGGGTCGGGCCTGGGGTCCATACATATTTATTGGGTCTGGCCTGGGGTCCGCACGTATTTAGTGACTTCTGGAATGGGGTTCGTACATATTTATTGGGTCTGGCCTGGGGTCCGTACGTATTTAGGGGCTCTGGCCTGGGGTCTGTACGTATTTAGGGGCTCTGGCCTGGGGTCTGTACGTATTTAGGGGCTCTGGCCTGGGGTCTGTACGTATTTAGGGGCTCTGGCCTGGGGTCTGTACTTATTTAGGGGCTCCGGCCTGGGGTCCGTATGTATTTAGGGGCTCTGGCCTGGGGTCCGTACGTATTTAGAGGCTCCGGCCTGGGGTCTGTACGTATTTAGGGGCTCCGGCCTGGGGTCTGTACGTATTTAGGGGCTCTGGCCTGGGGTCCATACGTATTTAGAGGCTCCGGCCTGGGGTCCGTACGTATTTAGAGGCTCCAGCCTGGGGTCCATACGTATTTAGTGGCTCCGGCCTGGGGTCTGTACGAATTTAGAGGCTCTGGCCTGGGGTCCTTACATATTTATTGGGTCTGGCCTGGGGTCTGTACGTATTTAGGGGCTCCGGCCTGGGGTCCGTACGTATTTAGGGGCTCCGGCCTGGGGTCCGTACGTATTTAGGGGCTCCGGCCTGGGGTCCGTACGTATTTAGGGGCTCCGGCCTGGGGTCTGTACGTATTTAGGGGCTCTGGCCTGGGGTCTGTACGTATTTAGGGGCTCCGGCCTGGGGTCCGTACGTATTTAGGGGCTCCGGCCTGGGGTCCGTACGTATTTAGGGGCTCCGGCCTGGGGTCCATTCGTACTTAGAGGATCGGTCTGAGGCCTGTACATATTTAGGAGGTTTACCATCCATATTTATTTAGGGCTTTGTTCTGTATTTCTTCAGAGGCTTGGCATCTATAGGTGTTCAGGATAGCGGTGGGCCTGTATATATGGGATTGGGGTTCTCTATTCATTTAGAGGTGTTTGTTTGGGGGTCGGTATTAGCTTTAGGGCAGAATTATACAGACACAGACGATAACAGGAGAACTTTACTAGCACAGAGGCCATGAGCTCGGTGGCTACTATATCCTCAGGTGAGACTACAAGGTTATGGTCACTATGAGCCTGTACAACCTTGTGTGTCCTATACAAACAGGTGGGGCAAACGGTAAAAATGGCCCCCTCCTGCACCACTTATAACATCTCAGAATCTTCTCAGGGTTTGTCACGTATCATTTGTGATGGAGAGGTGATGGTGAAAAGTAAGTAAAGGTCACAATAACCCAAAATACCAGCCAAACAGGGGCCCGATGGGACAAATGCCCTTTAAATACAGCACGACCCCTTTAACTCGCACTCTTTTCAGAATGACCCCTCGTGTAAGGGACACAACCATCTCCAAGAATTTTAAGTAATGTGAACAGTCAGAAAAAAAGGCTAAAATCTGTACCTGTACCCCAATGTCTGCCAGGGCCAGTCCATAAGGCGTGCAGTGCGCAGTCCCTGACAATAGATGGCGCTGAAGGCGGTGAGCAGTGTCAGACACTAGATGGCGCTGGGTGCAGTGAGCAGTGTCAGACACTAGATGGCGCTGAGTGCAGTAACCAGTCCCTGCCACTAGATGGCGCTGTATGGAATGCGCGTCTCTATGGTCCTGTCCATTATCACCAGTGCACAGGAGTAGTGGGGGGAGGGCGGCAGGGTGGAGCAGTAACGGGAAGATAAACATAAGAGGAAGAAGAGGGACAGAAAGCCGTGAGCGAGGCGGAGAACCGAGCTTTACTACACCGAAAGTCACACTTTACGACTGCAGCGCGTAGCAAGGTGCGGTAAGCATGTGATATGTGCTGGGCAAGGCAAAGCAAACACGAATAATACACGTGAGTGTGCAAATGTGTGTCCTGGGGTGTGTGCAGGGGTGTGTGTGTGTGCAATGCAGGACACCTGCACTATATATACATCTATAGGGTGCATTGCTATATAAAGGTGTTATATAATGGACTCGGGGTGTATATATATATATATATATATATATATATATATATATATATATTAGTGTGTATTGTGTCTCCCTCAGTATTTGCAGCCCCTCCGCTTGCTGTCAGTGAGTAGACTCCATCCAAGGCTCAGCCCCATCCTGTATATCCGAGTCCTGCCACTAGGGGGCTCCACGAGGGGTTTTCGGCTTCTCGATGTGATGTTTCTATTCGCTGACAGTAATCGGAGATGGTGTAAGTGATCAGTCAGCGCTCGGAGGACGGCCGTGTTCACACAGGACATGATGAATCCAGTGTTGGCTCATATCCCAGAGCGGTAAAAGTGCAGGATGGGAAGTTTCCATCAGGTGACGCGTCACTTTCACTGTAATAGAGGGTCACATGACCTGGAGGTGCTGCATTTAGTGCCCCTGGAGCTGCGAGCAGGCGGTGGGGCCCTTCAGGTGAACAATCTGCTGTCACTTCCCTTTGCTGTCACCGGAGCTGTCACTTAGAGGGGGCGGAGCCAGCTAAGCCCTTACCTGTCACTGTATCATGGGCCTGACCCATGACCCCTCCCCTATATACGGGTGACAGCACTTTGAGGGGGGAATCACCCCATTGTATGACATAGAGGGAAGATACTGAGGCGCACATTTGGCACAAGACCCCTTTGTTGCACCACAAGCCCCGATCTGTGGCCCGTTGTGAATGGATCGGGCTGTGTTAGGTTTGTAACCCTAGCTCGCTCTGCAGCCTCTTCTCCCATTTCCTGCACCGTTTGGGCATGTGATACCCCAGTCTTAATACATGAGCCCCTATGTCTAGCGATATACTCATCACATGTCATGTAAAATCACGCGTGTAATATCGTATGACCCCCCCCATATCATTACATTAGGTGCAATATCGTGTAAGATAGATTATGGCTGTCAGGCTATGCTGGTAATTGTAGTCCCCGCAGGCAGCGCGGCCTCTGCCCCATTGATAAGCATTGGCAGCTGTGACTGAGGATCTGTGCAGACCTGTTGGCTGCCAGCACTGCAGTAATGTAATCAGTGGCTCTGCAGATGAGCGCAGCTCCTGACCGTCAGCGCCACCGCCCAGCATCAGTGTCAGGGATTATATATTGGGGCGGTGGTGAAAACTGCTCTTGCACAATTCAGTGCGGGGTCCTGACACAATGTGCTCACTATTTCCTGCAAAGGTCAACGGTGGATTTCAGGGAGTATCGTGTGATATTGTAAATGAGAGCGAATGATTATAACAACTTATTGGGGGATGGGTGAGTGTGTCCTGTCTGGGGTCTATGGTGGTCTAGTGGGGGATTCACCAGGGCTGGGGTGATATGCTGGATCTGGTGACAGTAACCTATCTATCTGCAGTGCTGGGGTGATATGCTGGGTCTGGTGACTGTAACCTATCTATCTGCAGTGCTGGGGTGATATGCTGGGTCTGGTGACTGTAACCTATCTATCTGCAGAGCTGGGGTGATATGCTGGTTCTGGTGACAGTAACCTATCTATCTGCAGGGCTGGGGTGATATGCTGGTTCTGGTGACAGTAACCTATCTATCTGCAGGGCTGGGGTGATATGCTGGGTCTGGTGACTGTAACCTATCTATCTGCAGTGCTGGGGTGATATGCTGGTTCTGGTGACAGTAACCTATCTATCTGCAGGACTGGGGTGATATGCTGGTTCTGGTGACAGTAACCTATCTATCTGCAGGGCTGGGGTGATATGCTGGGTCTGGTGACTGTAACCTATCTATCTGCAGGGCTGGGGTGATATGCTGGGTCTGGTGACTGTAACCTATCTATCTGCAGGGCTGGGGTGATATGCTGGTTCTGGTGACAGTAACCTATCTATCTGCAGGGCTGGGGTGATATGCTGGTTCTGGTGACAGTAACCTATCTATCTGCAGGGCTGGGGTGATATGCTGGGTCTGGTGACTGTAACCTATCTATCTGCAGGGCTGGGGTGATATGCTGGTTCTGGTGACAGTAACCTATCTATCTGCAGGGCTGGGGTGATATGCTGGGTCTGGTGACAGTAACCTATCTATCTGCAGGGCTGGGGTGATATGCTGGTTCTGGTGACAGTAACCTATCTATCTGCAGGGCTGGGGTGATATGCTGGTTCTGGTGACAGTAACCTATCTATCTGCAGGGCTGGGGTGATATGCTGGTTCTGGTGACAGTAACCTATCTATCTGCAGGGCTGGGGTGATATGCTGGGTCTGGTGACTGTAACCTATCTATCTGCAGGGCTGGGGTGATATGCTGGTTCTGGTGACAGTAACCTATCTATCTGCAGGGCTGGGGTGATATACTGGTTCTGGTGACAGTAACCTATCTATCTGCAGGGCTGGGGTGATATGCTGGTTATGGTGACAGTAACCTATCTATCTGCAGGGCTGGGGTGATATGCTGGGTCTGGTGACTGTAACCTATCTATCTGCAGGGCTGGGGTGATATGCTGGGTCTGGTGACTGTAACCTATCTATCTGCAGGGCTGGGGTGATATGCTGGTTCTGGTGACAGTAACCTATCTATCTGCAGGGCTGGGGTGATATGCTGGTTCTGGTGACAGTAACCTATCTATCTGCAGGGCTGGGGTGATATGCTGGGTCTGGTGACTGTAACCTATCTATCTGCAGGGCTGGGGTGATATGCTGGTTCTGGTGACAGTAACCTATCTATCTGCAGGGCTGGGGTGATATGCTGGGTCTGGTGACAGTAACCTATCTATCTGCAGGGCTGGGGTGATATGCTGGTTCTGGTGACAGTAACCTATCTATCTGCAGGGCTGGGGTGATATGCTGGTTCTGGTGACAGTAACCTATCTATCTGCAGGGCTGGGGTGATAGGTTAGTGTCACCAGACCCAGCATATTCCACTTGTATGGCTACTGCATGAGGTGGCTGCAGTACAAGTAAATAGACTAGTGCGCCCCCTTCTGGAATGGCAGCTCTTTAATGGAGGAGGAGTTAGGGCCTGCGCACTTGCCAGAAAATACAGAAGAATTTAGGCAAACTCTGTCTCCAATCCCTCTCCATTCTCCGCCCCTCCAGGTTTCCGCTCAGATAAATGGGGCTGATCAGCGCAGGTCTCATATCGCAGCGTTTGTCGGTTGTGTTTTCTGCCGCAGGATCTAGCAGGACGCTTATTTTTTCCGCAGCCTGCCTTGATCTTGGCCTCTGTTTCAATACATTTTGCGGGGGGTGTGAGCTCCAAACTACATGGTTTATGTTTGGTTCACACCTGCATTCGGGTTTACATTTGGGGGGGTCCGCTTGGTGACACAATACAAAGACCCTCCCCCAAAGTGGACAGTGCCCGGTTTAGGGTTGTGGTCAGGTGATCCAGGGCGTGACTTTGAGCAGGATTGGGGGTGGAGGGTGGCCGGGACTGATCCCATAGTGAAGGGCGTGATGTAACAGACCAAAAGGAGACAGATGGGGTCATGCGGGTCTTATTGGAAATCTTTCTGTGCAGATTTTTAAGTCAATGGAAAGAAATAATGTAATATTTACTAAGGGCCTATTCACATTGTGTCTCCAGTGTCTGTATCACATGTGGTAAATGGCCAATACAGGCCAAATGAGGGTCCTTTTGATATCTGTTCTGAATCTGTGTTACTCACCTCTCCTGGGCTCCGGCGCAATTCCCTGTTGTCTTTGGGTCGTCTACTTGACGTCAGGGATTGGTGAGGCCCAACCAGTGTCCTCAGCGGGTCACATGGCGTCAGCAGGCATAGACGGAAGCCTCACAATGCCGTGACTAGGCCGCAGTGGTCCCTGAGGTCAACAGAAGACCCGAAGACGGCAGCGAGCCACGCCAGAGCCCACGAGAGGTGAGTAAGGGTATGTTCACGCGGAGTTTTTTGCCAGCAGATTTTGACGCTGAATCCGCCTGCCAAAACGGCTCCTGTTGACTTCAGTGGGAGCCGCTCGCTTCTTTTTTGCACTAACTAGTAGCGGAAATAAGAAGCGAGATGACCCTTCATGGTTCAGATACCCCGGCTGACCCGGCCACAGCGTCCGCGGCGCAAGAGTCCCTCCCGGTTAGGCCCATTCATTCGGGCCAAATCCGCAGCAGGCTGCCGAAGCACTGCTCGCCGCGCGGTACGTTCACACACAGAATCCATTTTCCGCCATGTGTGAACATACCCTGACACTGGTTTTTATGTTTGTCGCCTCCGCCTATTATACTCAGGGGTCTGAGGAGACCTCACTATATAATCATAGACATTTTGCTTTGGGCTGGTTCAGTCCTAATGAAACAAAACAAATTTAGCGGGATTTTCCTAATACATTCTCATATTGTAAAAGGGGCGTGGCCTAAATATTCGCCATGAATCCTAATAGAGGTAAATGGGCCGATTTAATTGCGATTTTTGACTTGGGTCTCGGTCACCAGCCCTACTATGGATGTTTATAGGTAGCAGATATCGTCCGTGTCATCAGATCAATATATACGTCAGTGTGAACAGAGCCCTACATGTAACGCCCGGCCACATAACACAGACTTACTGCAGGTAGCGCCAGGCTGATGGAGGAGTCGCAGTGTAGTAAACCAGAAGCCGCGCCATCTGCAGAGTGTACGCTGTAATACGCCAGCACATTGTTTGTATATAAACGTGGCAGGCGTCAGGGGACTCTCCATCTGCCCGGCCTGTCCTGTCTGCCAGCCGTGTAGAATCTCAGCCTGCAAATGACAGGATTAGAACAACATGGCTGCGTTCTTCCAGAAACAGCGCCACCTCTGTCTATAGGTTGTGTCAGGTATTGCAGCATGACCCTGGGTGGCAGAGGGCTCGGGCGCTGACACTATGAAGACCGCAGTTGTGTAATCCGTAGTCACACTTGACACTACAGCGGTCTTGTGACGACCACAAACAGGAAGGCGACGCGAGACTGAACGCGATGTCACAGGGTCGTGGAGAGAAGTCGCACCCATCACAGTAGTGGAAGTCAGGCAGCGGGCGACCTCCGGACCCCCTAAATCACATGGGGGGGATTATCGTATCCTGCACAATAGAACTCGGGTGTAATAATGTGACACTTGGCTTCTGTGCACCAAGTACATGACTTTCCTCTGCACCGTCCACTTTTGGGACGTCTGTGCGATGTGTCTGCAGATGATGACGGGGGATAGTGGGGTGACTCCTGATATATACTGCTCATATACTCCGAGAGATGCCAGATTAGTAGTAGGTAGTCTGACAGTGATCCCAAGGGATTAGGCGAGATAAGCGGATATCGGACACATGATGCCGCTTATCTCTATGGGATCGTATTTGGTAAATCCACCTGTCCAGTCTTGCCTTCCCCGGAGTAGTCGAACACTTGGGTGGTCTCATTGTGGGACGGTGCACGGGTCCCTGATATCATGGCTGGACGACACTGACATCTGTAGATATGGGGGTGTAATATAAGGGCGGATTGTGTAGTAATATAGACCACAGTAAGAATCCAGACAGTAGTCACCCCTCCCCCGCACTAACCTTCTTATGTTTCCTTGTTTCACATGTAGATGGTGTTCTATACCTGCGGACCGAATGAAGCCATGGTTGTATCAGGTACGTTCCTTTATCATCAGTCTCCAGGACTTCTGTACTGAGGACTTATCCCCAAAGAATTTAGATTGTGAGCCCTACATGGGACAATGTTAACAATAGCTCTGCGGAATATGTGATTGGTGGGGGTCCGACAACTTGGAGCTGTATGAAGAGACTTTGGTGCCCACAAGCCCTGCGGCTTCTTCCCTGTGCTGTTGATGTCACATGACACAGCAACAGCTCAGCCCCATTCAAGTGCCAGGTTTACAGTGTTGTGCTCGGTGAGTAGTGAAAAGGCTGCAGCTGATGTGCGGCGGTCCCAGGCGTCCGACCCCTGCTGATCTTTCGTTGATTTCAGGACAGGTCATCGGTTATTAAGCATAGACAACCCTTTTACCCAACCTGGAAGCTGCCCAGTCACGTTCACGCTCAGTAGTTGCTCTCTTAAAGGGCTTGTTCACCGTCATTGCACTTTAAGCCCCGCGCAGCAGACAGCACATGAGAATACCTAGTACTAGTAGTTGCTGCCGATGCCTGCCAGGTCTGCTATAGCTGTAGTACCGTATACTGTCTGCTCTGGTAGGAGCGACGCGGCATCCAGACATGTAGGGTTATTTGATCCGGCTCGTCCATCAGCGGCCCCATAGATTAGCACAGCAGACATCTAGCGCATGCGCGCTCGGTGTGTTCACTCATAGTCTTTGGGGCTGCTGATGGTTGACCCTCCATGTCCGCACGCCACTTCACCGCTACCACACAGAGAGCCGAGAGGTAACAGGACTACAGCTGTATCTACACTAGGAGAGCCCGGGATCTCCGGCGGCAGCAACTATTAGAGTATACAGTGCTCCGGCAATACCCTGGAATATAATGGTGGGTGCATTGCCCGACCACTGACATCAGGCCTAGAAACCTAGACTGACCCCATTATGTGTCAGTGGACACTGCTAGAATCTTACAAGTGTAGTGCCAGATGCGGCAGGAGATGCTATATCCCATGTAGTCCAGGCTCCCGTCATGTATGTGGGCTTCATATATCTCTGGTGTATTGCAGGTTTCTGCCGCAGCCCTCCAGTAATGATCGCCGGTGGCCGGGTCTTTGTCCTGCCCTGCGTGCAGCAGATTCAGAGGTGAGATACCGCCACCTACCTGCCAGCAGTCACAAGCCTATAGATCGGCCTCTGTTCACACTGTCATTGTCTGCAGGATCTCTCTGAATACGCACACCCTGAACGTGAAGAGCGAGAAGGTCTACACACGGCACGGAGTCCCCATCTCTGTCACTGGCATTGCTCAGGTATAGCAGGAGCGGCTGCCATGTGCGTGCAGCTCTATAGTCATCCTCTGGATATATGGGGGGGCTCTGACCTCTCTCTGCATCCCCTGCAGGTGAAGATCCAGGGGCAGAATAAGGAGATGCTGGCGGCCGCCTGTCAGATGTTCCTGGGGAAAACCGAGAATGAAGTGGCCCATATTGCCCTGGAGACCTTGGAGGGTCACCAGCGCGCCATCATGGCACACATGACTGTGGAGGTAGGACAGCGGTATACGTGTATATAGAGAGCGTTACAGGCGGCATCTGTACATGTGGAGTAATAAAGGGTTAAGTGGTCAAACGTTTAACCCCATGTTAGTAGCCAGAGCTCCAAATCCCAGGCATAGACCTCACTGGTAGGCGGAGCTTACTGAATACCCCTTTATGCAATAAGCGCCATCTGCAGGGAGAATGCGATCATTTTACTCTGTGCGGAGGATTTGGAGCTTTGTATCAGGAAAATATGTATATGTAGTAGTATACTATTAATGGCTTCTTAATGTTAACCCTTTCTGCTATTATTATCAGGAGATCTACAAGGACCGGCAGAAGTTTTCTGAACAGGTATTTAAAGTGGCCTCCTCTGACCTGGTGAACATGGGGATCAGCGTTGTCAGCTACACCCTGAAGGACATCCATGATGACCAGGTAGATAAGGGGTAGGGGCTGGGAACAAGGAGGAAGGGGTTAGATATGGAGGAGTAATACTGAGCGCTGTCGTCCCTGTAGGATTACCTGCACTCTCTAGGTAAAGCCAGGACAGCTCAGGTGCAGAAGGATGCCAGGATCGGTGAAGCCGTAGCCAAAAGAGATGCCGGGATTAAGGTGACTTTTTTTTTTTTTTTTTTTTTTTTTCTTTCTTTGTACCCTGTATAGCCTGGCCACACGGGCGCCCCCTCCCTCTGTATAGCCTGGCCACACGGGCGCCCCCTCCCTCTGTATAGCCTGGCCACACGGGCGCCCCCTCCCTCTGTATAGCCTGGCCACACGGGCGCCCCCTCCCTCTGTATAGCCTGGCCACACGGGCTCCCCCTCCCTCTGTATAGCCTGGCCACACGGGCGCCCCCTCCCTCTGTATAGCCTGGCCACACGGGCGCCCCCTCCCTCTGTATAGCCTGGCCACACGGGCGCCCCCTCCTTCTGCATAGCCCGGCCACACGGGCGCCCCCTCCCTCTGTATAGCCTGGCCACACGGGCTCCCCCTCCCTCTGTATAGCCTGACCACACGGGCGCCCCCTCCTTCTGTATAGCCTGGCCACACGGGCGCCCCCTCCCTCTGTATAGCCTGGCCACACGGGCGCCCCCTCCCTCTGTATAGCCCGGCCACACGGGCGCCCCCTCCCTCTGTATAGCCTGGCCACACGGGCGCCCCCTCCTTCTGCATAGCCCGGCCACACGGGCGCCCCCTCCCTCTGTATAGCCTGGCCACACGGGCTCCCCCTCCCTCTGTATAGCCTGACCACACGGGCGCCCCCTCCTTCTGCATAGCCTGGCCACACGGGCGCCCCCTCCTTCTGCATAGCCCGGCCACACGGGCGCCCCCTCCCTCTGTATAGCCTGGCCACACGGGCTCCCCCTCCCTCTGTATAGCCTGACCACACGGGCGCCCCCTCCTTCTGCATAGCCTGGCCACACGGGCGCCCCCTCCTTCTGCATAGCCTGGCCACACGGGCGCCCCCTCCTTCTGCATAGCCCGGCCACACGGGCGTCCCCTCCCTCTGTATTGCCTAATCACAAGTGCACCCCTACATTATAGGAAGCAGAGGCTCAACAGGCAAAGGTGTCTGCCCAATATGTCAATGAAATAGAAATGGCAAAAGCTCAGCGAGACTTTGAGCTGAAGAAAGCCACGTACGACCTGGAGGTGAACAGCAGGAAAGCGGAGAGTGACCTGGCCTATCAGTTACAGGTACGGCCATAACCTCTCCTTCCATCTATATCATGCATGCGGACGGGTCACCTGTCACTTGTTTCATTCCAGGTAGCTAAAACCAAGCAGAAGATCGAGGAGCAGAAGGTTCAGGTCCAGGTGGTGGAAAGGGCTCAGCAGATCCAACTTCAAGATCAAGAAATCAGCCGTAAGGAGAAGGAACTGGAAGCCAGAATCAAGAAACCGGCAGATGCCGAGCGTTACCGCCTGGAGAAGCTGGCAGAGGCTGAGAGGTGGGTGATAAACCATACATGACGGGGGAGGGGGGGGGGGGTCACAGCATTATCTCGCCCATCTCGAATCCCCTCACCCGATATTCTCGACTTTCAGAATGAAACTCATCACCCAGGCCGAGGCAGAGGCGGAATCCATCAGGGTCAGTACTGCTCACGTGCGGGAGCCTCGAGCCATTGGATATAGTGTGCGACTGGTGTAAATTGTTCTGCTTTCCATCACCACAGGTAAAGGGCGAGGCTCAGGCCTATGCGGTGGAGGTCCGAGCTCGAGCCGATGCTGAACAGATGGCCAAGAAGGCCGAAGCCTTCCAGCAATATCAGGAGGCTGCCATAGTGGACATGTTGCTGGAGAAGCTGCCTGAGGTGAGTCCTCGGCCACCAGGTATCTAGATGTGGTTCAGTAAGGAGTCCTATAAGTAGAGGGATCAGGCATGATGAAATCCAACATGGCCGACCCGGGAATATTCACAACACCCTTGTACGTACGCCGATCCCACCAAAACTGCCAAGTTGGTGTGACGTCATCCAGTGTCTATAACCGCAGGACTTCTGGCGCTTTGTGTCTCATGGCGCACCCACATGTTCTCTTGCAGGTTGTAGAGGAGATCAGCAAGCCATTAACCCAGGTGAAGAAGATTAAAATGGTGTCCAGCGGTGGAAGTGAAGTCGGAGCTGCCAAAATCACAGGAGAAGTCCTGGATATACTCAACCGCCTGCCGGAGACGGTGGAGAAGCTGACGGGCATTAACCTTAGCCAGGTCAGTAGATGGCGGGTGTCACCTCTGTCCAAAGGGAGGGGAGTCCTGCCAGACATGGAGAGGCCGTTCGAGTCGGCTGTAGATGTTACAGAGATTTCTGTCTTTCCTTCAGGCAATGTGTAGGCGCGCCATGAATGTGGTCACACTGCCAAATGTCTACACCAGAGCTCGTAAATGTCTACAAATGAAGTGGATTATCCAGATTTGTGCAGAATGACCCCCTAGTTATATGAGCTAGTAAATTATATATATATATATATATATATATATATATATATATATATATATATATATAGCTCCACCTGCAGTACCAGACACAGCCTGTGGGCGGGTGTAGCGCTGCTTCTGGAGAAAAAAAAATCAGACCTTTCTTTAGTCCTAGACAGCTAGAAATGGTCTTCCCTTTTAATGTAGATCCATCACAGGGCAATAACTTCTATGATTATGAAGTGTGGCCCTCCATGACTCGGCTCCTGATGCACGTAGGGGTCAGAGGCCAAAGATTTGACTAGCCCAGCCTTGTTAGGGGGTTGGGTTCTTACCTGTGTGTGTCTGATGAGGAGTCGGCCATTCACATACCTGTCATGGAGTCCCTGGAGGTTTGTATCTCTGGAGCCCCGGCCTGTAGGTGCAGCAGGAGCCCCCGGGTCATGGCGGGTCCCTGCAGTGTGAACATGGAGCCTGACATGACTTCTTTTTATTGTGCCATTCTGTTACGGGAAGAATCTTCACCAGGATGGAAAACTGGGCCAGCCACTGATCTCAGTGTGACCACTGGCCTGCAGCACTGTGAGTGGTCCTTGTTATCTCTGCAGCATTATATTGTGTCCATTTGTTTGCTCGCCCTATGTCCTGCACACATTGGGGCAGATTTACTAATCCTGTATAGACAGAGCCGTGGATCGGACAAGTCGCCCAACTCCCCCCTGTATACGTGGACGCTCCGCTCAGGAGAAGCTGCCGATGTGTCTGACAGTCCTTGTCTGATCTGTCATTGAGGGCGTGTCTGAAGTCGTCCGTACACACTAGACCAGGGATCAGCAACCTTCAGCACTCATGTGTTGTGAAACTACAACTCCCAGCATGCTCCATTCACTTCTGTGGGCGTTCTGAGACGTGCTGACCAAGTAGGCTTGCTGGGACTTGTATTTCTACAACAGCTTGCTGACCCTTACACTGAGATCTGTGGGGGCATCTTCAGACTGCTTAGTGTCAGTACATGTCTACAGGGTGGCTTTTGGTAAAATTGTGGCGCACATTGTATTAGAAACCAGACCAGTTAGACCTCACCTTGTAGGACAAGGCAAATAAAGGGTCCAAGGCCACAAAACCCCGACACCTCTTACAGCCGCATCAAGTTCGTTTTGCCTTCCCATTGATTTATCTAAACCACAGCAGAACACACAGCGAAACGCTGCCGAAACTGGCAACACGTACAAATGTCTTCTCACAATGTGCGCAGGGCATGTAGGCGTGGAGTCTGTCCTAATTCTGGTGTCTTTAGCTTAGTAAATCTCCCCCATGATGTGCAGACTGCCTGTATATGGCATCTATCACCCCTTGATTTTTATTTTGGGGGGGGGGGGGGGGTCTGGATTGACTTTCATTGTAGTTTCCCATCAGATTTCCTAGCATCGCTGCTCCGCTAATTCACGGGGATCTCTTTTTATTTGTATTTTTTTTTGGCTGCTCTCCCAGAATCCCTCACTGCCTGCTCCTGGCCCAGCTTTAATCTATTGGCAAGCTTGTGCCACTCCCAAAAATGGCCCCCTGAGCGCATGTAGCTGTGCCAGGCAGAGCATTGTAGCCATAGAGGGTGCAGTGGTGCCAAGGAGGGTCCACATTAGACGCCAGTGGTACCAGTCACAAATCTAGACCCGTGACCATCTCCCCATTTATAGTATATTCTGCTATTAATATCTCTGATGGGTGTTTCCCTTTAAGATTTGTTACAGCCCTTGGGAGTGGTACAATCTGATGTAGCCCTAATATAACCCGCTGCACCCCATGATCTGAGCATGTATTGGGGGTATCAGAGCCTGCATGTGTATGGAGACCTCCGTCCAGTGTGCCTGAAAGGGAAAAGTCGTCATGTAGCGGACAATCCTGCAGCGCACCGCAGACACGGAGGTGATGTATGGGCGGAGGTCCTATTAATAATACATGGCACTCCACTGCGGGATCTCAGAGCACATGGACTTCAATGGAGTATTTTCACCAGAGCGGCGACTTATCTCCCAGACTCAGTCCTATTAAAGCGAATGGGCTGAGCTGCAATACCAAGCACAGCCACTATACAATGTATGGCGCTGTACTTGGTAAGTAGTAAAGAGGTCGGAGTGCTCATCCAAATGCTGCACCCTCTTAAAGCTGATCAGCCAAGGGGCTGGACCCTGCCAATCTTTACTTGATAACCAATCTCGTAGCCTAGAAACCCCTTTATATCTCTTTATATTAAAGTGTCCCTTTGACTGCAGCAGGAGCCTCCCCCCTCCCCCCCCCCCCCCCATCAGCTGGCGATGGGGGAGATCGGCAAGACATTAACCCTATGTTTTCTGCACCATCAGTGTTAAAATCATGTAAACCCCCTTTAGCTGAAGACTAGAGCTAGTCGGAGATGTGACGGACCGCCGCGTTCTGATCACATTCTCCACCGCTTTCCTTTCTGGGTCTCGTGTTCCTGTAAGACTTCTCTATAAGACATATCCGGGAGAAGAATAACTTAGAAGTCCTGTTTTCTTCGCCTGATCTTGCCATTTTCAGCGTGTGGCTTTCCTCCGGCCTCCTGACACTACTTACACCTATTCTTTATCTCTTCTAGAACATACAGAGGAGGCCCGGGCGCATGATCTGAAGACGTGGCACGTGGCATCCTCCCCTCCCTCTAATGGTGCCTCTGAGATGTATCTGTGTCTTCTCTACATGTATTATGGCCGCTGCTCATCGAATGATTTCTATGTGTTTGGATGAAGACTCGTCTCCATGTTTTTTGTTACTTTGTATCAGGGACGGTTTTCCTCTTCCATGTGGTTTGGGTTGATGCCGTGTATCTCATGTTTTATAAGACTTTTATTTTAGTACCCCACAACCTATATATTCGTATATACCAGACGTCGCCCCGCTAATAAACTATGCAAACTGCTCGCAATCCCATCACTTGTCAGATCCAGAATAGCCACGGACCTCGCTGTCAGTGCCAGGGATAGCAATGGCCGACCTCGGCGAATGAAATTTGTTGTATCGGATCGACACGTAGCCTTGTGCCTGGCGTCATTTGGGACGCTCAGCCAGTTTCCCCAGCAGGGGGCAGCGCAGCAGATTGTCAGGCTCGCCAAAGCTAGATTTAGAAGACGTGTAGGTTTTATTTGACCTACTTACATGTCTAATCTCCTCCTTTAAGGCCCCGTCACCACTATAGTAATGGCTGAACACCAAGACGGGGATTTAACCCCCCCCCCCCCATTTTATCCTGAACCGAAATCCCCCGGTGTTTAACCCTCTTGATACCACTGCCTGTTGTAGATTGCCTCATACGCCGTCCGTATTGCTTGACCCAGCTTTGAGCTATGTTGGCAAGCTTGTGCCAGTCCTGGGATGACGTATTGAGGACCCCCCCCCCCCCATCCCCCCCCTATATACTGTACTTTATACTTTGTCCTTGTACAGATGTGACTCCATACTGTGAAGTGTTCTGTAGATGATAAATGCCTTATATCTCCGTATATTGTCATGACGGCCCAGTAAACATATTGTATATCTTACATGTTGTGCAGTTTGTCGTTTCCTTACATACATTTATATATAGGGGTGCCAAGGATTTGGGGGAAAAAAGTGGCGTCTCATGGGTACAGCGTATTTGAGACTATATACCATGATCTGTATAGCATCGGCGTATGCTGCAGCGATGTACAGTGTGTCTAGTCACAATCTCTCAGATGCCATTAAAGGGGTGTTTCAGGGTTAATTTATAATTACGTATCTTTAGGATACGTCATTAATATGTGAATGGTGGGGGGGCTAAGACCCAGGACCCCCGCAGATCTACTGGCTGAAGAGGCCAACCAAACGCTGCGGCCTCTTTACTGTATACCCAGCACAGTGCGGTACATTGTATAGTGGCTGCGCTTCATGTTGCAGCTCAGTCCCATTTCACTTGAATAGGACTGAGCTGCTGCTAAGTGATGTCATCGGTGCAGGCTTGTGGGCAGAGGCAGAACTAGAAGCTCCCAGGCCGCCCATGCAAACTCCATTAGGCTAGGATCACATCTGCACACGGGTCTCTGTTGTTCGAGGAGTATTATAAGATATCCCCCTTTGGGATTTGGCAGCTGACTCGTGGGACAACCTACAATATGTACGCTCGTAGATCTGCCACGCCGGATTACGTTTGTTCCAATAATGTCTGACAGCAGAAAAACACAAAGGGTTATATTGTGCCAGTAAAGGAGCGTGCAGTATCTTTTTCTTCTTATATGGAACGCTTCATGAATCTGCATGTCTTCCTTGCACACGGCCATACTTATCCTCTCTGCAGCGTTCCAGTTTTAGTATCTGCGCTGCTGAAGTGAGCACAAGTACATGTGGTATCTGGTCCTGATCGATACGTTGGAGGACATTGAGCTGTAACATGGGCTGTCTATGAATCACTGTCAATGGGTGATACTGACTCTGCAGGAGATGGCGCACATCCAGATTATACGGCCTTTTCAGCAATTCGTCCAGTGCTCCATAATACTGGTATCAAAGTGCAACACCCTGAACTCCGATCACTGCGCTCTATGGCGGACGCTCCATTATATGCACCTATAAGGTAGCCCTACACCTTACACAACCTCCTGACTTCCCCATACACATGCACTCTGAACCTGGCCTAGCCTATATGTGTTCTCAGTAGGGAGACGGAAAAATCTGCAGATAAACTCCTGTTATATGAACATCCAGATAATCCCCCACGCGGCTGTACTGCGCCGCACCATAGGCTGCAACCTCACCATTAAAAGGGGATTTCCAGGATTTGATTGATGGCCCATCCTTAGGACCGTAGCATAGGTTATTCATTGAAGATCTGTCACCCAGGCCCCCTGTGGATCAGCTGTTTGCACCTGCTGAGGCCCCGTAACATCACGTTCATTGGTCACGTGATCTGATCACAGCTCTGTCCCATTGAAGCGAATGGGACTGAGCTGCCTAGAACATGTATGTCAGTGAGCTTGGTATTCAGAGAAGACGCAGCACTCACCGGAACGCTGAAGCCTCTTCAGATAGAGCCGGGGTCGGACCCTGCGATCTTCAGCTGATGGTCTATCGAAATAATAAGCTATCAATTGTTAAATAGGACCTGTCGTGTCTTCAGGCACGTGCGGTTTTCCTCGCCCTCGCTGCATCTGACCGCTGAGGCCAAACAGTGGTCTCAGGAAAGGTCACAGGTGACATATGTCAGTAATGTGCGGGTTCCTTTCCTTAGGCCGCTGTTTGGCCATGGCGGTCACATGCGACAAGAACGTCCGCCAGAACAAGACTCCGGGAGAAGCAGGACTGGACCGCGGTGGGAGACATCGGAGCACTGGGGATAGGAGCGCATGGATTTTTTTTCCACCTTCCCCGGCCTCCTCACCAAAACTGGTTTTTCCTAAATAAAAAATAAATAAATTCCAGAACCCCCTGTGACCATCGACTAGATCTCATCCTTTACATATCATACACTAATATTTAACTGGAAGATCCCTTTAAAAATTACAGGGTCACGGATCTCCTACTGTCCATAAATCAAAGCCTGGCCTGGGCTTTTAGCTTTGTATACAGTAATACACAATGGACAGGATATACTCTCTATATACAGGTCTCCGGGGAGGCAGCCCCCTCCCCCTCCTTGGTAGATGCACTAACAGGATCTTGGAGCTCATCATCCTGGTTGCATCAGAAGAGCTCCTGTGGGACGCCAGCTGTTCCTGCACATACATCACAATCCTCCGCCGCTTCCATTAGGACTTCATTCTGCCTCATGAATACTTAACCTGCACAGCGTCCATTTCTTCATGAGCCCAGCACTTATCGATGTCTTCGGGAATCACTGACCGCTCCACCCCCGCCCTATTGTTAGCATGTCCTGCATTGCAGCATAGTTATTGTAGCCATCGCTGCAATGGGTCTGAGGGGCTCCAGGGCTTCTTGTTAAATTGCTTATTTGTTATAGGGGTCGTCCAGACTTAATAATTGATGACCTATCCTTTGAGGCAGGTGATGGGTGAGGGTCTGATCCCTGGGCCCCTCACTAGCCTGTACACTGGTATCACAAATAAGATGGGACAGACCATGTGACCAATGAACGCGATGTCACATGACCTTCATACCGCTGATCCGCAGGTATCAGGCCACCAGTGATCTTCAGTTGATCCTACGGTCATCGATTAATAAGCCTGGGGAAACTGGTTTTGCCCGATACGGCATTTCTATATTGAACCGCTCTATGAATCCAGAATTGTCTCTAGACTTTCCGTACCCTGGGGTAAAGGTTTATTTCATGGCCGTTACTCTGTATCTAAATACATAAATGTGACTTGTTGTGCCCCCGTCCGCCAGCGCCCAGGACACCCCCGATAAATGTGTCCCAGTAACATTTTCCAGCAGACCATTACACCGTCTCCATCATCTCCCCATAAAGCATCCTGGTGCCATCTTGTCTCTCATTGAGACCATTTCAAGCCCCGATCTGCCACATTGGGTGGGCCGAGGTGTCCCTGTCGTGACCCAAATGATTTTTTACAAATCCCTATTATGGAGT
Source organism: Leptodactylus fuscus (assembly GCF_031893055.1). NCBI lineage: Eukaryota > Metazoa > Chordata > Amphibia > Anura > Leptodactylidae > Leptodactylus > Leptodactylus fuscus. The sequence goes on from NC_134275.1 coordinate 81,620,700, forward strand.
AAATCTCCATTCTGGGACATCCGACACATATATGAGGAGGCCGCGCTTCCCTGCGCCCATTGGGCCGTTTATTAAGACTGGCGTACAATATGCCAGTCAAAAAATTTGCCCCGCGGCTATGGCAACTATTAAAATCATTGGGGAAATTTATTAAGCTTGGCATTTTGTGCGCCAATCTTGATAAACGCCAGGCCTGAGGCGCGCCCAAATTATCAAGGGGCTCCGGCCTCTTATATCAGGTGCACCCCGTGTGCCATAACGGTAGTCTAGGCCAGGCAGGAACGGACATGGATTTCTTATATAACTCCGCCCACTTTCATAAAACGTGGCGAGACTCAGAACGACATATACGGCGCCACATGCACCACAATAACACCAAAAAACTGATGGAGATGGCTTATAAATTCCTACCCTAAAGATCTCCATCCGACAATGTCTTTCACATGACGCCTAAGTTCTGGGTATTGGAGACGGATCAAAGTATTTGGGACACTTCACACTACGGCAGTATAAGACACCCCGTGAAGTGGGGCACAGATTCTTCCAGAAACAGCGCCATTCCTGACTAGTGGCCGTGTCGTGCATTACAAGTGAATAGAAGATGTTGCATTTTGTACGCAGAGCCATAGTGGGAGCGGCACTGAAAAGCCCCCCCATCGGTTAGAGCGGAGTGGCGCAGCCCTCCCTGGCGATCTCTTGGGAGCGGTCTAGGCGGTGATACATATGGAGAAGGGCACACGAGACCGCCGCTCGCCATGCCAGTTTTAAAGCTGCAGTGCACCCATATATCTGTAGGAGTAGGAGTGAATTATAGGGCGATTCTATTCAGATAACCTGCCGCTCTGTATCAGCAGAACTACAAGCACCAGCATGGCTATACATTTGTGTAGATGAACTACAAGCACCAGCATGGCTCTTCAGGATGGTAACTGCTTGTTGCCCAGGCTGCGGCTCCCCGTTACTATTAGTGCTGTCTCACTGCAGCTCCACATCTGCATTGGGGATACATGCACCATCATGGCTGACAGGGCATGCTGGGACTTGTAGTTCCTCAGTGACTGCGGTCTGAGCCTGGGTGACGCCCTCAGTATAGCGGACACCCTGTAGGGTGTGAGGAGCCGTCACACACCGGGCGGATATCACCATTACAGCCGCTATTAGCGCCCAGCTACGGGTCACCACGTGTCTGCTTAGGGCAGGGCGTTGGCTGCTCTCAGACTACACTTCCCATCATCCCTCTCTGCCTTACCCCGCCCACATCACTCTGACTGACATTAGGTACGGCCCCCTTCACAGGACAGCCAATCCATTCACTCTGCAGCATGGACTATGATAGGTCAGGTGACTTGAACTCAGCCAATAAGATTACTGAGGCTTGTGGGTGGGGTTTGGTATGCATAGTAGGGCCCATTGAGGGAAGGGAGAATGAAGCGAATATAGTAGAGTACTGTAATACATAGTACATAGTGTGTGATATGGGTGTAATATATAATATAGTACATAGTGTGTGATATGGGTGTAATATATAATATAGTACATAGTGTGTGATATGGGTGTAATATATAATATAGTACATAGTGTGTGATATGGGTGTAATATATAATATAGTACATAGTGTGTGATATGGGTGTAATATATAATATAGTACATAGTGTGTGATATGGGTGTAATATATAATATAGTACATAGTGTGATATGGGTGTAATATATAATATAGTACATAGTGTGTGATATGGGTGTAATATATAATATAGTACATAGTGTGTGATATGGGTGTAATATATAATATAGTACATAGTGTGTGATATGGGTGTAATATATAATATAGTACATAGTGTGATATGGGTGTAATATATAATATAGTACATAGTGTGTGATGTGGGTGTAATATATAATATAGTACATAGTGTGTGATGTGGGTGTAATATATAATATAGTACATAGTGTGTGATATGGGTGTAATATATAATATAGTACATAGTGTGTGATATGGGTGTAATATATAATATAGTACATAGTGTGTGATATGGGTGTAATATATAATATAGTACATAGTGTGTGATATGGGTGTAATATATAATATAGTACATAGTGTGTGATATGGGTGTAATATATAATATAGTACATAGTGTGTGATATGGGTGTAATATATAATATAGTACATAGTGTGTGATATGGGTGTAATATATCCTATCCTATCTTACTAATATTATTAATGTGAAAGCTTGTGTGTTTGTTCCTCAATCACGCAAAAACGGCTGAATGAATTTGGATGAAATTTGGCACACAGATAGATTGTAACCTCGAGTAACGCATTGGCTTCACGACTGTTATGAATTTATGTTCACATACTATATTACACTGCTCTTGCAGCAGCTTGTCTCAGGTCCCAGGTCTGTTATCTCTCTATGTAACCACTCATCTAACCCTCAGTCCATTGTGCACATACATTGGCATATTATCTGATCTGCTCCAGGCAGTGCTGACACACTGGATGGAGAAACACCTTTAATCCACATTGTCAGTTTGCTACTTTTAAACATGTTGGGAAAAAGAAAATCTAATTTGTTGCAAAATTCTAAAACACCGAGAGCTCTGAAGGAGCCAGAAATCACAGAGTTCTCCTCAAACTGAGCTGACGGGGATAATCGGCGCCAACAACACACTCATAATATGGTGTCCCAGCGAGCTGCTGAGATACCGGAACAATCATGGGCACAGCGCAAGGAATGAGTTCAACAGCAGGACAATTTAACAGGTGCCAAAACACCGGAGCAGGTGGATCATCGAAGCCAACAACACACTCATTATATGGCATCCCAGTCAGCTGCTGAGATACTGGAACAATCACAGGCATGGCGTGAGGAACAAGTTCTGCAGTAGGACAGCTTGGGAGCTGCCAAAATGCCAGAGCAGGTAAACCATCGACGGCAGCAATTTGCTGAATATAGGCGGATCATTGACGCCAACAACACGCAGACGAAGTCGCGGGCAAAGGCTAGTGTGTAATATAGTGCAGGGTAGTGTGTGATATGTGTGTAATATAGTACAGGGTAGTGTGTGATATGTGTGTAATATAGTACAGGGTAGTGTGTGATATGTGTGTAATATACTGTAGTACAGGGTAGTGTGTGATATGTGTGTAATATACTGTAGTACAGGGTAGTGTGTGATATGTGTGTAATATACTGTAGTACAGGGTAGTGTGTGATATGTTTGTAATATAGTACAGGGTAGTGTGTGATATGTGTGTAATATACTGTAGTACAGGGTAGTGTGTGATATGTGTGTAATATACTGTAGTACAGGGTAGTGTGTGATATGTTTGTAATATAGTACAGGGTAGTGTGTGATATGTGTGTAATATACTGTAGTACAGGGTAGTGTGTGATATGTGTGTAATATACTGTAGTACAGGGTAGTGTGTGATATGTGTGTAATATACTGTAGTACAGGGTAGTGTGTGATATGTTTGTAATATAGTACAGGGTAGTGTGTGATATGTGTGTAATATACTGTAGTACAGGGTAGTGTGTGATATGTGTGTAATATACTGTAGTACAGGGTAGTGTGTGATATGTTTGTAATATAGTACAGGGTAGTGTGTGATATGTGTGTAATATACTGTAGTACAGGGTAGTGTGTGATATGTGTGTAATATACTGTAGTACAGGGTAGTGTGTGATATGTGTGTAATATACTGTAGTACAGGGTAGTGTGATATATTAGTGTAGTATATGTATAATATAGTATACAGAGGAGAGATGAAGGCTAATGTGTATAAGGGCCTGACAATAAAGGGAAATCAATTTGGAGATAAATATAAGATGAAGGTAAATGTTTAATGGTTTAGAGATAGATAAGAGATAGAGATGAGATAAATATTAGATAGTTACTACACAAGAAGTAGACAGATATTAGATACATTAGATAATACCCATGGTGTATATAGATATCTATATAATGCTTTATATATAATCTGTCACTCTGGGGATAGTGATCAGATACCACATCCACCCCCCAGTATCCTTCCATGTCTGCACCAGCGCTCACTGCAGGGAGGGGATTTATTACCCTCCTATAACATTACACATTACAATATGTCCCTGGATCACATGGACGGCCTAAAATATCATCTGATTATATAAAGAACTATATACGGTGCTATAGAATGTGTACTATATGTATGTAATATACAAACAACACTATACATATGTTATCGCTACAATAAACAAAGATGTTCCCTAAAGCTCTCTTATTGTATGTTATGTATCATCATATATGTGTAATATCCTCTTATATAACTATGTATCTTATCATCTCTCTAATAGATAACTCCTACCTACCTGCCTCGTATCTATCTCCTATCTATCTATCTATCTATCTATCTATCTATCTATCTATCTATCTCCTATCTATCTATCTATCTATCTATCTATCTATCTCCTATCTATCTATCTATCTATCTATCTATCTCCTATCTATCTATCTCCTATCTATCTATCTATCTATCTATCTATCTATCTATCTATCTATCTCCTATCTATCTATCTCCTATCTATCTATCTATCTATCTATCTATCTATCTATCTATCTCCTTTCTATCTATCTATCTATCTATCTATCTATCTATCTATCTATCTCCTATCTATCTATCTATCTATCTATCTATCTCCTTTCTATCTATCTCCTATCTATCTATCTCCTTTCTATCTATCTATCTCTCTATCTATCTATCTATCTATCTATCTCCTTTCTATCTATCTATCTATCTATCTCCTTTCTATCTATCTATCTATCTATCTATCTATCTATCTATCTATCTATCTATCATCTATCTATCTCCTATCTATCTATCTATCTATCTATCTATCATCTATCTATCTCCTATCTATCTATCTATCTATCTATCTATCTATCTATCTATCTATCTCCTATCTATCTATCTCCTATCTATCTATCTCCTATCTATCTATCTATCTATCTATCTATCTATCTATCTATCTATCTATCTATCTCCTATCTATCTATCTCCTATCTATCTATCTATCTATCTATCTATCTATCTATCTATCTATCTATCTATCTATCTCGTTTCTATCTATCTATCATCTATCTATCTATCTATCTATCTCCTATCTATCTATCTATCTATCTATCTATCTATCTATCTATCTATCTATCTATCTATCCTGGGTATGTTCCATGTTGTCAGACATGATATGAGTAATAACCTTCTCCCATTCTTCCTCTCTTACAATTCATTAGATTTCTATTGTACAGACTTTGGAGTTTGCTGTTGTGGAGACAGAGGTGACACGCGCAGCCCCCCTAGAGCTCCCCCTGACAAGCCCCGCCCCTGCCCAGCCCTGGTCCCACCCCCTTCCTCTAGTCCCCGGCTGCCTGCCTTGCTGTCCTCGCCATTGTCTCAGACGTTCCATACTAGAACGTCGCAGCCTCCAACCTTCCATCTCCGACTACCGACTACTTTACAGCCATGAGGGAGATCGTGCACATCCAGGCCGGCCAGTGCGGCAACCAGATCGGCGCTAAGGTAAGAGCTAGAGGCAGAGCCCTGCCTGTGCCCGCTATTAGCGCTGTCTGCGCCCACCGCCCACGTTATCCCGGCTGTCTACCTGGTGACTGTGCAGACTGGCAATCATTAACCCCTTCTGTACACACAAGAATTCATTGCAGCCTGGGATTAAGTCAGATTTCAGAAAAAAAAATGAAAAAAATAAATAAAAATTTTTTAGGGGTGGGGAGAATCCTGTCTGGGGGCTTGAAATGGCGGTAAGAGGGGTCCTAGTGGTCATGGCATTCTGGGGTCTGTAGGGTGACCCTCTTATAGGTTGGACCCAACTCTCTGCTACAGCAGCTGGTGGGGATTTTTAGTTTTTTTTTTTTTTTTTTTTCATTTTGTATTTTATTTTTGTAATTTCTACAATTTGCAAAATATCAAAAACTGAAGAGTGAAATGTGAATTTTAATGGACATTATTTTTGGAGGGATTCTTAGAGATACAATTTATTTATTTTAATATATGTATCAAAAATTTCAAAAAATGTCATTTCTTTCAATCTGATTTTTTATAAAATGTAACAAATCGGAAATGCACCCGTGCAGTGCTGGAGAATTTTTAATGCATGGCGAGTAGGGAGTGGGCAGGGATGCTATAGAAAAAAATGGAATCCATTTTGTCTATGGGGGGGGGGAGGGGGTTACAATAATTGTTAAAAATGTACAATGTGGATGTTTTGTTATAATCTAGGTTGAAATTTTGGATATTTTTGATTTGTATTTTTTGAGATTTTTTGTGTGTGTTAATTGAATTGCAAATCTTGTCATGTGCCTGTGCGGGTAACAATGGCTGCCTGTGACCCCAGATTGGGCGAGGATTGATGATCTTTCGGAATCCTTTTCTCATTCTTGCTGAGAGGATCAGCGTTGTTCGATGGCGCCAACGCTCTCCCTGCCTCCTCCTCCTCCCTCCCCGCTCCTCCACTCTTTGTTCTCACTCAGACTCTATAATGGGGAGGGAGTTTCCTTTAAAATTGCATTTGTGAGTTTGTAAAAATCCCTAAAACCCCAGCGGGAGAGGGACGATCCCCTTCCCAGGAGCGCTTTCACCCATTATCCTCAGTATTTACCCCAATTCTCACTGGAAGAAGAAAAAAAAAATGGTGTAGTGACGTAGGCGCTATCTGCAGTGCAGCAGAGCTGGGCAGTAATGCTATTACTGGGGGGATTAGGGGAAGGGTGTGTATCTGGTAGCCATCTGCAGGCTGTGACCAATCACCAGACACATGTCATAATATTACATCCAATACAGAACAAGAGCCCAATAGAATCACACACATAATCAATACAAATCTATCTCATGATAAGTATGGGATGTGTCCGCACTGTGGGATCATTCCTGCCATATTATAGTCCACCTCTTATACAGTTACAGGGACTATAAATAGGAGCGGGGACCTCCCTAATATAACGGGCTGGCAACATGGCTGCTGATGGCTCAGATAGCGGATGTGCCTTGTGCATTCATTGTAAGTTGTCTGCCGATGACAGCTTGGTACAGCTGCAGTGCCACACCCTGGGGTGTAAGAATCCTTCTCCCTCCCACACTGGAGACATCTGTGTACACATCACATCACATCGTATCCAATAGAACACATTGTAACAGTATACAGAAGATTGGGATTGCGGTATTATTTTATAATTATTATTACTGAATATTATGGAGATAGATCAATATAGTTGTATGGGTGGATGGATGGATAGATAAATAGGAGATAGATAGATAGATAGATAGATAGATAGATAGGCGATAGATAGATAGACAGACAGATAGAAAGATAGGAGGTAGATAGATGGATAGATAGAAAGATAAATAGGAGATGGATGGATGGATAGATAGATAGATAGATAGATAGATAGATAGATAGATAGGCGATAGATAGATAGACAGATAGAAAGATAGGAGGTAGATAGATGGATAGATAGAAAGATAAATAGGAGATGGATGGATGGATAGATAGATAGATACATAGATAGATACATAGATAGATCGATCGGAGATAGATACATAGATAGGAGATATAGAGAAATAGATAGAGAGATAGATAGGAGATGGATAGATAGATAGATATATAGATAGATAGGAGATGGATAGATAGATAGATAGATAGATAGATAGGAGATAGATATATAGATAGGAGATAGATATATAGATAGGAGATAGATAGATCGATTGGAGATAGGTAGATAGATACATAGATAGATCGATCGGAGATAGATAGGAGATGGATAGATAGATAGATAGATAGATAGATAGGAGATAGATACATAGATAGATCGATCGGAGATAGATAGGAGATGGATGGATAGATAGATAGATAGATAGATAGATAGGAGATAGATAGATCGATTGGAGATAGGTAGATAGATACATAGATAGATCGATCGGAGATAGATACATAGATAGATAGATAGATAGATAATAGATAAATATGAGATAGATAGATAGATAGATAGGAGATATTCTCCGGATAATATCAGTCTATTATATATTACAGTATTACACAGACTATATGATCTTGATCTTTCTCGATTCTTCCATTCGTAATACAAATCGCTCACTGATGCCGTCATTGTCCCCATTCTGCCTCCATGACATAATTTGGGGTAAATAGCCACGTCCCGTCCCCCATTCCTCCATTCGGCCATTTGTAAAGCTGTATTGTTCTCCCATTTCCTCTGTTGATGTGGAAAGAGGGGGGAGGGGAAGTAAGTCATAATGTGCAAGTGAAGAGGCCAGGCGAGAAAGCAGGGTGGGGGAGGTCTGGCCTTCTTACTGAGAACGGAAACTATTGTAAGCTCATGGAAGGCGCAGATCTCCTACACTGAGGCGTGTGATGTTTCCCTGCAGCCGCCATGTATATGAATGTTCTACGTGCAGCCATCATACGTGTTATAATTCTGCCTGTAGCCACCATCATGTGATAGTTCTACCTGAAGCCTCCATACAGTTTTTCCTGCAGTCGTCATACATGTGATAGTTCTATCTCCAGCCGCCATGTATGTCATAGTTCTACGTGCAGCCGCCATACATGTGCTAATTTTGCCCGCAGCAGCCATAGACAGACCCTTCTCCAGGCTGATCTTTCTGATTCGTGTTTGATGAAGAACACGTGAGCATTCAGTTGCATGTAGGTCAAAAGAAAAGTGAAGTCTTTAGCAAGCCGAAAAGAGGATGTGGTTGTTGCTTCCTGTTGTCTACCATCAGAGGATCGGAGATTGCGTCCGTCCGCCGTCGCTACAGATATATAACTGTACGAGAATATAGTTAATAATATTCTAATGTATTCCTTCTTGTCTTCTAGTTTTGGGAGGTGATCAGCGACGAGCATGGAATCGACCCAACAGGGACATACCATGGTGACAGCGACCTGCAGTTGGACAGGATCAGCGTCTACTACAACGAGGCAACAGGTACTAAGAGGCCACCAAGCATGGAACCTTGATACTTAGCCTGAGATAGGTCCTGCTGACCACCTGGATTATAGGAGATGGGTTGTAAATCCTAGCAATGCAACACTAGGTGTGAACACGTCCATCGATCCAGGTTCCAATAATATCAGCTCGGTAGATAATGTAGCATGTCCTCCTCCCTCTGGGGCAGGTCGGGGGGTTTTACTCCTTCCCTTACAGAAAAGATTCCCACCTAGTGACACTCAGATGTTCACCAGTAACCATGGATGGAGGACTTGACTGTTTGTACGTACATGACCTCATTACATATTTAACCATGCTCTTGCCTTCTCCATAGGTGGCAAATATGTCCCCAGAGCCATCCTTGTCGATCTGGAGCCAGGAACAATGGACTCTGTCCGATCCGGGCCCTTCGGACAGATATTCAGGCCCGACAACTTTGTTTTCGGTAAGTTGTTCATCATGGAGGTAGACTGTAGGACCTTCGTAGTAAGTTGCTTGTCAGAGCTTCGGTAGATCTAGAGGAGACCTCGAAGGTCTTCTGGAATGGGAGGGTCCACTACCATATAAATATACATATTGATGTATGTAAGTTTACTAGAATTGGCAGCTTTGTTTTGTGCACCTGAAGCACAATTTTGAACTTTTTGCTCTGCCTTCAAGGTTCTTCAGAGATCTTGACTTGATCTTTCTTTTCCTTCCTCAGGACAAAGTGGTGCTGGGAACAACTGGGCTAAGGGCCACTACACAGAAGGAGCAGAGCTGGTAGACTCTGTGTTAGATGTAGTGAGGAAGGAGGCTGAGAGCTGTGACTGCCTTCAAGGCTTCCAACTCACACATTCCTTGGGTGGTGGTACTGGTTCTGGTATGGGCACACTCCTCATCAGCAAAATCCGGGAGGAGTATCCTGACCGTATCATGAACACCTTCAGTGTGGTGCCATCCCCCAAGGTATCTGACACAGTTGTGGAACCATACAATGCCACACTCTCTGTGCATCAACTGGTTGAGAACACAGATGAGACCTACTGTATAGACAACGAGGCCCTCTACGACATCTGCTTCCGCACTCTGAAGTTGACCACCCCAACCTACGGGGATCTCAATCACCTGGTCAGCGCCACCATGAGCGGAGTAACCACCTGCTTACGTTTCCCAGGTCAACTCAATGCTGATCTCCGTAAACTGGCAGTCAACATGGTCCCCTTCCCACGTCTCCACTTCTTCATGCCAGGGTTTGCCCCTCTGACCAGCCGAGGCAGTCAGCAGTACCGTGCCCTGACCGTGCCAGAGCTCACACAGCAGGTGTTCGATGCCAAGAACATGATGGCAGCTTGTGATCCACGACATGGCAGATACCTGACAGTGGCAGCCGTTTTCCGTGGCCGCATGTCCATGAAGGAAGTAGACGAGCAGATGCTCAATGTCCAGAACAAGAACAGCAGTTACTTCGTAGAATGGATCCCCAACAACGTCAAGACCGCCGTGTGTGACATCCCACCACGTGGCCTTAAGATGGCCGTCACCTTCATCGGCAACAGCACTGCCATCCAGGAGCTGTTCAAACGTATCTCAGAGCAGTTCACTGCCATGTTCCGTCGCAAGGCTTTCCTTCACTGGTACACAGGAGAGGGCATGGACGAAATGGAGTTCACCGAAGCAGAAAGCAACATGAACGACCTTGTCTCCGAATACCAACAATACCAAGATGCTACAGCAGAAGAAGAGGAGGATTTCAATGAAGAAGCTGAAGAGGAGGCTTAAATTCTCTCCACCATCTTACACCACCACTACCCCTTCCTTTTTCCTCATCTTTCCTCCTCCTTCATTCTCAGGCTGAGAAAAAAAAAAAAAAAAGTCCTCACTGAAGTTTAGCATTTGTTTTCCTCCATCTTTTTCCATTTTTCAGTGTTTTGCTCTTCTGCTCCTCTATCCCTTCTTTATATTTGTTGCTTCAGTCATGTTGATGGTCGAAGGTCGAGCCTTTAGCGTAAGTGGTTTCCACCTCTGCTCTAGGGTTTCACGTAGATTGCTATACGGTTGGATAGGTCTTTGAAGGCTCCTTGGATTACAGGTAGAACTTAATCACCATCTTGAGTTCCATCAAACATGTCCGACAGCTTCCACAAAATTCTCAACCTTTTTGTGACCGAGTGCTGGTCTCTTCGGCCACAGATGGGTTTTGTGATGCCTTCGGGCTTCTAGAAGAGTTGGGAAAGCCTCCTGGCATTGAGATGCTCTTCTAAGTCCCATTTCAAGGGTGATTATTTTTGATCCTTTACTAGCGTTTTTCCTCTCCTACGCGTTTCCTTAACTTATTACTGTGATAGCATAAAACGTATGGGTCACTGCCATTTCCTTAGATGGGTGGCGGTCATAACTATGGCGCCATCTGGTCCCGATCTAGAAAAGTCTTCATCTCTTTAGGCTTTTACCTTTTCTCCCGTAACTGGGATCTAAAGCTAACGAATGCACTTACTGCCCTTCATGTCCAACAGTATTGAATATTTCGGAATTTCGGCCACGCTTCTAACGTCTCGGGCCTGAAGTCGCCTATCTCGGGTGGTCGTACGCGGGACGGCCTGCGGTTCGTAAAGGAAACGATTGTATTTAGACCAGATCAAATAACTCGCTTGCTTAGCACAGAGAAGGAATTGTGGGGAAGAAGTTTTTTCAAAGTGAAAAGTGGATGTCTCATTTTATTTCTTGTAACTTTTATCTTCGTTCTTCTCGTCATTCTTGTCTTCTCTTTCTTCGATCCCCATGCCATAATTATTTTTTATTTTACTGTTGCTTTTTCATATTGAAAAGATGACAAGCCTGTGACAGAAAAAAAAAAGAATAAAACCTTTTTTTTTAAGTTTTGTCTGTTGTGCTGTGATGTCGTTTTTTTGGGGGGGCAGCAACAAATGGGCGGTCTCGGGCATGAGGGGCGGGGCTTCAAACACTTAAAGGGGATGACTTGGATGCACAGCTGATAACAGAGTACAATAACGTAGGAGCCGTAAGCGGCTGATAACAGAGTACAATAACGTAGGAGCCGTAAGCGGCTGATAACAGAGTACAATAACGTAGGTGCCGTAAGCGGCTGATAACGGTTAACAATAGATTTAGGTTAACTATACAATAGTTGAATAAATGATCAAGATATTTCCAGAATATAAAAAAATAAAGCACATTTTTGTAACAGCGCCACTCTTGTACACGGGCTGTAGCTGGAATTGCAACTTAGGTCTATTCGAAGTGACTATGGTTGGGCTGTCATCCCAGATTTCACCATGGGCAAGCGTGGCGCTAATCATGGGAAAACCTCTTTATAATCATTCCAGAAGTGTTAAAATATCCTTGAGAATAATATATATATAACAACCATAGTCAGACATTTTGGGCCTCACGTAGATCAGACGATCACTGTGGTACAATATGACAACCACAATCTTAGAAAACCACTACGTATAGGAGGGGCTGTATCAGAACTGGTGCAAAGGGTGAGCAATATGGCAACTATTCCGAGATATTTGCACCAGTTTTGAGACACCATCTTTTTCTCGTACTGGTCAGATTTCTTAAACACAAAGACTGTCTGTAGACGGTGTACTGTACCTTTAAGAGTTCATCTCAATATTTTGAGTTCAGGGAAAAAGAGGATCTTCATCTTTTCACTTCCCTAAATGGCCCGGCCCTGAGCATGAGCTGGTGCCAATGGAAAGTTTCTACCCTCGGGATTAGACCGGCGCTGGCATGGGGAGGGGGGACCTCAATATTAGAATGAATAGAAGACTATAAAATATCAACCAAATTCTGGATATGAGTAAAATACCTCGATCTCAGCATCTAATAAGCCATAATGTGTGAGAATCTGCCACAAAACTGCAAAATCATTTGGAATTTTACAATCAAGAAGAGGATACGTCATCATGTAGAGCCTTTACTAGGTGTAGGTGGGCTCTTGGGCATCTGAGTGGCAATGGGGCCCCTATCACACCCATGGCTTGAGAAGTGTGGTATCCATATTTTAGGTTTTTGGCATCCGCTGAGGTTTGCCCGCTGCCAACGATGAACCTGAGTTTAGACTGAGGTCCTACCGTGCTGAAACGCAACTTTTCTTGGTGCACATTTTGCTGCAGTTTTTTTGAGCCAAAGCCAAAAATGGCTGCAAAAGGAATGGGGAGAGATCTAGGAGGCTTCTTATACTTCTCCCTTCTGCTCAATTCTCTCCTGGCTTTGGCTCAATAAAGTGCAGCAAAATCTGCAACAAAAAAAGCTGCGTTTGTGCAACGTGACAGACAAGCCAGACACAATTAAATGGATGCCACACTTGTCCCTTCCCTCCGCTGATCGGGATGATTTTTGGGGACGTCATGGCATCATCTGCACCTCCACAACTCATATCACATGGTGCAACCTGACTTTGAGGATGGCCACATTCAATAGCCAGTCACAAGCCCCAAAGATGGAGAACCCTTAGATGTACAAGCCAACTTTGGCCTTGACTTCTATCAAAGACCGTTGTGTTGCTCTACGTCTTCTTCACCGACGCAACCCAAGGACGGTGCGACTGCTAATCTCAAAAAGATCGAGCCCTGCAGGTTTTGGACCTGCACCATGTCAATTATTGCTTAGGGACCTGACACAGTTGATGTTGCACCAGGCGACCTCAGAAGATGGTATTTAAATGGTATTTAACAGGGACAAATGCAAAGTTCTACATCTGGGTAACAGAAATGTAAAAAACATATATAGTATGGGAGGAATAGAACTAAGTGATAGCATAGGGGAAAAGGACTTGGGCATAATAGTAGATCACAAATTCAACATGAGCCAACAGTGCGGTGCTGCTGCAAAAAAGGCAAATAAAATTCTGGGATGTATTAAGACAAGCATTGAATCTAGATGAAGAGAGGTCATTATTCCGCTGTATTCTTCCCTGGTCAGGCCACACCTGGAATACTGTGTACAGTTCTGGGCGCTTCAATTCAAGAAAGACATTGATATATTGGAGCAAGTCCAGAGAAGAGCAACCAAAATGGTGGAAGGTCTGCAAACCATGTCCTATGAGGAGCGGCTAAAAGAACTGGGATTGTTTAGTTTGCAGAAGAGAAGGCTGAGGGGAGATTTAATAGCAGTCTACAAATATCTGAAAGGTAGTCACAGTGCAGAGGGATCTCCCCTATTCTCATTAGCACAAGGAAGTACAAGAAGCAATGGGATGAAACTAAAGGGAAAGAGATACAGATTAGACATTAGGAAAAACTTTCTGACAGTGAGGGGAGTGAGAGAGTGGAATAGGCTGCCACGGGAGGTGGTGGGCGCTCCATCAATGGAAATCTTCAAGCGGAATCTGGAGAAACATATAGCTGAGATGATTTAGGAAAACCTGCACTCGCAGGGGGTTGGACCCGATGGCCCTTGAGGTCCCTTCCAACTCTACCAAAAAAAAAAAAAAAAGAAAGATGCCATGGCCACCAGGTTTGGGAGCAATGGAAAGCTAAGGCTACCTTCAGATCTGTGCTGGGCATCCAACGAAGTCCCAACGGACAATATTAAAGTCAATGGGGTCCCTTGGGATCTGTTGATGTCAGTCATTAGACGGCCCAATGTGAACACGCCCGAAGTATACCTGTCACACAGTCACGCTGTTACCCAAAGGAACATGTATACCTAGTCAAGTCATTGTGTGACCAAAATTGCCGTTACATTTTGCATTTACCATATGTGGTCGCCCGGAATTGCTGGGTTACCAATGGACGTCTCTATGGTTTCCCATCCCAGACTGATGAAGGATATAGTCAGATGAAGTTGCTGCTGTGTGACCAGCGTCATACAAAGATAATTTTATGGAAAAAAACCCCCCTCACATATCCCGCACTTCCCCCCACCAGGGCACTACCATGGTAACAGGCCCGGCAGTTTCCAAGGCCACAATTACCATGTTATCTTTGGGGAGGGGGGAGGGGGAGCTGCAGACTTCCTCTACTGTGTGTAACCTTTATGCAAAGCAACTACAATATATTTTTCCATCTGACGCATCCATTGTGAAAGGAAATAATACAGAAGCGCAAGTTAAAGGCGTCACACTCCGGGGCGCAGGTACGAAATCTGCAGCATGATGCAAATGAGGTTAAAAATGTGAATGCGGCCATGACACCTGCTCCACCTAAGTGCAAGAAAGGAAATCTGAACACAGATCGGAATTATGAAGAGGAGCAGCAACGTGAGGGGAATACTGCCCAAATTATGTCCAAAGATAATAACATTAGCATACCTCCCAACTTTGGAAGAACCGAAAGAGGGACAAAATGTGCGGTGCACGTAGCGCGCAGCGGCAAATTTAGCCCCGCCCACTTTTGTTTACTCCGCCCACTCATTAATTTTTCATGTGCCCGCACACAGTATAATCCTCCTACAGTCACCCGTAAATTATATGTCCCCCCTCCATCTCTCCCCCAGTTTCATATACACCCTTCATCTGCCCCCAGTTTCATGGTCCCCCTTCCATCTCTGCCCCCAGATTCATGTCTCCAGTGTCATGCCGTCCCCTCCATCTCTGCCCCCAGTGTCATGCCGTCCTCTCCATCTCTGCCCCCAGTGTCATGCCCTCCTCTCCATCTCTGCCCCCAGTGTCATGCCGTCCTCTCCATCTCTGCCCCCAGTGTCATGCCGTCCTCTCCATCTCTGCCCCCAGTATCATGCCGTCCTCTCCATCTCTGCCCCCAGTGTCATGCCGTCCTCTCCATCTCTGCCCCCAGTATCATGCCGTCCTCTCCATCTCTGCCCCCAGTGTCATGCCCTCCTCTCCATCTCTGCCCCCAGTGTCATACCGTCCTCTTCTTCATCTGCCCCCAGTTTCACGTTCCACCTCCACATTACACTTACCTTCTCCGCCGCTCCCTCGCCGCTCTCTGCGCGCCTCTCTCGCTGACACATATGCGGCTGAAGCGAGGAGCTGACCTGTGTCAGCTCCTCGCTTCGCCGCCGGCTACTGGCTTGTAGACGCAATGTGATGACGTTACATCACGTCTACAAGCCAGTAGCCGACGGCGAAGCGAGGAGCTGACACAGGTCAGCTCCTCGCTTCAGCCGCATATGTGTCAGCGAGAGAGGCGCACAGCGGCGAAGCGAGGAGCTGACCTGTGTCCGCTCCTTGCTTCAGCCGCATATGTGTTCAACTAAGATCTGCGTCCTCTGGACGCAGATATGAGTTGAAATTGGGACATACCTCCCTCCAACTGGGACCGCGGGACATGTCACCCAAATCGTGAATGTCCCGCGGAAATCAGGACGGTTGGGAGGTATGCATTAGCATACTTCCCAACCGTCCCGATTTCAGTGGGACATGAGTTGAACACATAAGCGAGTAAAGCAGGAGCTCGATACAGCTCAGCTCCTGCACTCCGGCTCCTGCATGTGTAGGCGCATTGTGATGACGTCACATCGGGCCTAGAACTATGTGAGTGGAGTGAGAGAGCGGCGGGGGAGCGTTGGAAGGTGAGTATAAGTGTTTGTGTTAAACATTGAGGGGAACATAATGTAGGGGATCCATGAAACTGGGGGTAGATGAAGGGGGAAAGAACGGCATGAAACTGTGGCCAGAGATGGGGGACATGAAACTGTGGTCAGAGATGGGGGGACATGAAACTGGGGGAAGAGATGGAGGGGAGTATAATTTACAGGTGACTGTAGGAGGATTATACTCTGTGGGGGCACATGAAAAATGAATGAGAATGGGCGGAGTCAACATAAAAGTGGGCAGAGCTAAGTTTGCTGCTGCACACGCTGAATATTTTGTCCCTCTTTTGGCTCTTCGAAGGGAGGTATGCATTAGGCCCGGTTCCGGGCTCAAACTGATTTTTCATTGTTTACACTGCGTTTCCATAACCACGGACCTGGGGATGATCTTATCTCTCCGCCCAGGACAAGTGATGTAGCTCCCTGCTCTCAGAAGGGAGGGGGAGCTGAGTGCTCTGTGCTTGTATTTCTGACCTGGGGCCACTATGGGAAATAATACTGTGTGCAGGGGCCACTATGGGGAATAATACTGTGTGCAGGGGCCACTATGGGACATAATACTGTGTGCAGGGGCCACTATGGGGGATAATACTGTGTGCAGGGGCCACTATGGGGGATAATACTGAGTGCAGGGGCCACTGAGGGACATAATACTGTGTGCAGGGGCCACTATGGGGGATAATACTGTGTGCAGGGGCCACTATGGGGGATAATACTGTGTGCAGGGGCCACTATGGGGGATAATACTGTGTGCAGGGGGCACTATGGGACATAATACTGTGTGCAGGGGCCACTATGGGACATAATACTGTGTGCAGGGGCCACTATGGGGGATAATACTGTGTGCAGGGGCCACTATGGGGCATAATAGAGCGCGCAGGAATGCGGGGGTAGGGGGTCGGTCGGGGGGGGCCCATGTCAAAGGTTCGCCACGGGGCCCCGCCGGTCCTAGTTACGACACTGCTCTGTATGTAGACATGGACCTAAAAGTAGACCTAAAACTAGAATCTCATTCATTTTCGGGGTTCTGTAAAATGCAGTGGAAACGCAACGTGAAACAGAAAAAGAAACGCAACATTGAGAAAACAGTATTTTTGGCTGCTACAGAAAGCAAAGTGAATGAGATTTTGGTCAATTTCATCTACATATTTTGGAAATAAACTTCAGTATGGTAATTCTTAGCTGCGGAATCGCGAGGGTTTTCCTTTTAGATTTAATAAGGGAAGAACAAACAGAGAAAACCGCAACATTTATTATCTGCGATTCGCTACGTGGGGCCTTATCGCGGCGCTTTCTGGGAACTAAATGTAACCTATTTCCAGGCCAGGCTTTGCCAGTGCTGCACATCAGGTTTTCGGGTGATGTGAATAGAAGGCGGCTCCTCTCTGGAATTACCTGTATTGTAGGGCTGACTTTACTATGGCAATAATCTCATCTGCCAGCCTGTAACACGACAGGTAATACACAGGGGAGGAGATGGAGCGACAGGTGCAGTTTCCAGTCATGTGACCCTGCATTGGTACCAGCCTGGAAACCTAATGTGCAGCAGCGGCAAAACCCAACCTGGAAATAGGTAAAATGCAGTCCCCGGAGTGCCCCTGTAATCAAAGTGGTGGCACGCTTGCGCCATCTGCTGCTCCATTCACATGGGGCACACGGAAGCCTTGATCTTGTGATTGATAGGACCCACTGATCGGGCATTTGGATAAATTATAGTCTTGGGGTGCCCCTTTAAAAATTGTGGGATTTCCACATCTTTGTAACCTGTGGCTCTCTAGATTTAGTAACACAAAGGATGGGGCCATACGACGACTTTGGCTGCAACCAATAGATTGCCATGTCGCCCTGTGACTTGTTTACTCCTGTTAGTGAATGGAGTCTCATTGTGACTTTGACGGGGCTGCAAAGGTGACTTCTGCATACCTCCCAAGCGTCCCGGATTCTGTGGGACATTCAGTGTCCTGTCTTGCGGTCCCGGTCGGTGGGAGGCATGTCCCGGTTTCAACTCATCGGCGTTCGGAGGACATAGGCAAATAAAGCAGAAGTTGTCACAGCTCAGCACCTGCTTTACTGCTGCGCTCCGGCTAGTGGATGTGTAGGAGTGATGTAAGGGTGCATGCACACTACGTAATGCCGGGCGTGTATGAGAGCCGTACACGCCGGCATTACAGCAGACTGCCGAACACTTCCCATTCACTTCAATGGGAGCGCTCGTAACAGCGGCGTTTACGAGCGCTCCTATTGAAGTGAATGGGAAGTGTTCAGCAGCCCTGCTGTAACGCCGGAGTGTACGGCTCTCATACACGCCCGGCGTTACGTAGTGTGCATGCACCCTAAGGATGTCACATCGCGCCTACAACTCTGGGAGTGAGACTGCGGAGAGAGCGGCGGGGGAGCGTTGGAAGGTGAGTATAAGTTTTTTTTTTGTGTTAAACATTGAGGGGGAACATAATGAAGGGGGCCCATGAAACTGGGGCAGATGAAGGGGGGGGGAGAATGGCAGGAAGCTGGGGCAGAGATGGAGGTGGGGGGGACATGAAACTGGGGCAGATGAAGGGGGGGAGAACAGCATGAAACTGGGTCAGAGATGGAGGTGGGGGGACATGAAACTAGGGCAGATGAAAGGGGAGAGAATGGCATGAAACTGGGGGCAAAGATGGGGGACATGAAACTGAGGCAGATGAAAGGGTGGAGAACGGCATGAAACTGGGGGCAGAGATGGGGGGGCATGAAACTGGTGGCAGATGCAAGGGTGACATGACACTGGGGCAGAGATGGGGGGACATGAAACTGGGGGCAGAGATGGGGGGACATGAAACTGGGGCAGAGATGGGGGGACATGAAACTGGGGGCAGAGATGGAGGGGGGACATGAAACTGGGGGAAGAGATGGGGGGACATTAAATTGGGGGTAGAGATGGAGGGGGGACATGAAACTGGGGGCAGAGATGGGGGGACATGAAACTGGGGCAGAGATGGGGGGACATGAAACTGAGGGCAGAGATGGGGGGCATGAAACTGGGGCAGAGATAGGGGGACATGAAACTGGGGGCAGAGCTGGAGGGGTACATGAAACTGGGGGCAGAGATGGAGGGGGGACATGAAACTGGGGGAAGATTTGGGGGGACATGAAATTGGGGGCAGAGATGGAGGGGGGACATGAAACTGGGGGCAGAGATGGGGGGACATGAAATTGGGGGTAGAGATGGAGGGGGGACATGAAACTGGGGGCAGAGATGGGGGGGCATGAAACTGGGGCAGAGATAGGGGGACATGAAACTGATGAAACTGGGGGCAAAGATGGAGGGGGGACATGAAACTGGGGGCAGAGATGGGGGGACATGAAACTGATGAAACTGGGGGCAGAGATGGAGGGGGGACATGAAACTGGGGGAAGAGATGGGGGGACATGAAATTGGGGGTAGAGATGGAGGGGGGACATGAAACTGGGGGCAGAGATGGGGGGACATGAAACTGGGGCAGAGATGGGGGGACATGAAACTGAGGGCAGAGATGGGGGGGCATGAAACTGGGGCAGAGATAGGGGGACATGAAACTGGGGGCAGAGCTGGAGGGGTACATGAAACTGGGGGCAGAGATGGAGGGGGGACATGAAACTGGGGGAAGATTTGGGGGGACATGAAATTGGGGGCAGAGATGGAGGGGGGACATGAAACTGGGGGCAGAGATGGGGGGACATGAAATTGGGGGTAGAGATGGAGGGGGGACATGAAACTGGGGGCAGAGATAGGGGGACATGAAACTGATGAAACTGGGGGCAGAGATGGAGGGGGGACATGAAACTGGGGGCAGAGATGGGGGGACATGAAACTGATGAAACTGGGGGCAGAGATGGAGGGGGGGACATGAAACTGGGGGCAGAGATGGGGGGACATGAAACTGGGGGCAGAGATGGGGGGACATGAAACTGGGGGCAGAGATGGAGGGGGACAATATGATTTACGGGTGACTGTAGGAGGATTATACTGTGTGCGGGCACATGAAAAATAAACGAGAATGGGCGGAGTCAACATAAAAGTGGGCGTGGCTAAACTTGCCGCACATTTTGTCCCTCTTTCTGTTCTTGGGGGGTTGCTTCAGTTTGCAAAAAAGTTGAATACTCCTCTACTTTCCTCTGTCATGGCCACGACACAACGTGACTCCATTCTCTAACATGAGTGAAGAGGTCACAGAACAACGTGGCGATCTTTTAGTTGTGGCCAAAGTAAGTGCATGGCCCTGGGCTAAAAGTCCCAGCATAGTCTATATCTATATACTGGGACAGCCTGCTGGGACTAGTAGTGAGACAACAGCCCACACTGCGCAGGTCAGTCCAGTCCAAGTAATAATTCTCAGTTTCAGTGACATAACATTGAACTTGACAAAAAAAAAAAAAAGAAAAGAAAGAAAACAGCGGCCATTTGCACGAAGAACAATTAACTCGCCCTCTCAATCAAAATGGCTCCTGCTCCGAGGACACAAATATTCCACATAATTACCCCTCTAGCGCGCGCGCGCACGGCCCCAAGTCTTTATTGCGAACTTATAATTCTCCTGCCAATCGGAGGCCGCGAGTCATAAGGCGCCACGCCCCTCCGCGTGACGTCACGCCTATTTTTTAACGCTATTCCAAAGTAGTGCGGGCATGAGTGACTGGAGTGTCAACCAATCAGAGGGCGGCGTATAAAAGGTGGGCGAGGCCACCGCGCTGAGGGCCATTAGAGCTGCGGACGAAAGAGGCAGGAAGTGAGGTGTGGACATGTCTGCTTGTATATACATCATCCGTGTACATATATGTGTATGTAACGTCTCCTGTGCCGTGTAGGCTGTGTGCGGATGGGACATACTATGTGTGCAGGGCGGGGGGGTGACGATGGGATTCCTGCCTTGAAGCCGGGCACTGAACAAAGTACAACAGACAGGAGTGTGCCAGGGCAGAGGGGGAGGGGCACTGGCTTGCTCTGCTACATATATTATGTAACATTATGCAAGGCTTTCTTAAAGGAGCAGGTCAGGCTGCCTGGGGGAGGGCTGCATACTATAGGTTGTCACCAGCCATCATACTATGGATAGTTACTGGGGCGCTGCCAAAACTTTTCTTAAAGTTTGGTTGAAACTTTAAATGGAGTTGGACTACAGCAACATGGCAGCCGGTAGAGAGCCTAGTGGCATGTCCTATTGCTCCGACCTCATTTAAAGACTGGGATTACTGCGGTGAATGGAGTAAGAACGTCTAGGTCTGTGTTCACACAGTGCGGTAAAATGTGTGGACGAAATAAAAATCTATAGGTGCTTGGTGACATCTGGGGCCCCGTTCACATCTGTATTTGCAGAGTTCGCTTGGGCTAATCCTGTACGCACTAAATGGATCCAATCATTAAAATGCTTTTTTTTTCTCGTTCATACGTAGGAATAGCCTTAAAGGGATCCTGTCAGTCAGACACACTTTTTCTAAGTACCACGTAGGAATAGCTTTAAGAAAGGCTATTCTTCTCCTACCTTTCGTTGTCTTCTCCGCGCCGGCGTTCACCTACAATCCCGTTTTTTGTCGGTATGCTAATGAGCTCTCTCGCAGTGCTGGGGGCGGGTCTCAACCCTCAGACAGCACTGGGGGCGTCTCCAATTATGCGAGAGAACTCTCTCCAGCCCCGCCTCCTCTTCTTCAGCAACGTCCTCTTCAGCCTCTTCTTCCAGCGGTGGCTTGTAACTTCTAAGGTCTTGAGCCTTGGGCAGAGCAGAATGCGCATGCTCACAGGCCACGAGAAAATGGACGCTTGCACAGTATTGGAAGCGGCCATTTTCTCGTGGCCTGTGGGCATGCGCAGTCTGCTCTGCCCGAGGCCTTAGAAGTTACGAGCCACCGCTGGAAGAAGTGGCTGAAGATGACGCTACTGAAGAAGAGGAGGCGGCGCTGGAGAGAGTTCTCTCGCATAATTGGGGATGCCCCCAGTGCTGCAAGAGAGCTCATTAGCGTACCGTCAAGAACCGGGATTGTAGGCGAACAGCGGCGCAGAGAAGATGACGAAAGGTAGGAGATGAATAGCCTTTCTTAAGGCTATTCCTACGTGTGAACGAGAAAAAATTGAGTTTTAATGACAGGATCCCTTTAAATGGCCACCCTGTGTTACCACATCTGTCCTGTAGTGGCCGCTGCAGAGGAAATATGTGGCCAGAGGGGTAACCGGGCCGGCCACAGTATAAGGGGGGTGTCACAAGACGTTTCCTGGGATCTCTGGGGGAAGAGGGAATGTTATGAGGTAGAGTGGCTGGTGGAGGTATGTAATATTATTGGGGGGGGGGATACTGTATATTACCTGGAGGGGGTGGATTATAGGACTGACAAGTGTCCTGCACTCCTGTCCCCATTGTCTGAGCCAAGTGTTCATGTGTACGGGGGAATTGGGAATGAGCATTTGGCCGACATAAAGGGAACAATGCACCTTTAAGGCTCCTCTGATTCATCACAAATCCAGTGATTGGTTTTATGTCGTCAGTAACAATATTAATAGTTAAAATAGTTCATTTTGTTTGTTGGATTTGGTAACTTTCTCGTGGGATCGGCCATGAGATTGGAATATCCCTATGACCTGGGAGACAGTATATGAGATGACTTAAAGGGGCAGCGAAGGTTAGTAGATTTTTTATTAGTGATATTTTTGTCAAGGTCTTGTGACTGTTTGTGACTAACCATTAACCATGGCACTATGTGTGGAATGTGAGTGCCAGGATTGTGTGTACACAGCCGTGTGTCGGACATGTTCAATATTAGCTTAGTGCGTCCTCTGCTGTATGACGGCTGGAGGTTAGAGTACACGAGCTCTGCACACGCTCACACGCAGGGACCTGAAAGCGGCCCCGTGTTATAGGCGGGCTCAGTATAAGAAGGCGGGGTCATCTGCTTTACATGGAGGAAGAGGCAGCAGTCCTATGGGAACTTACATAGGACTGCTGCCTCTCGCTGTATATAAAGGAGCCCATTGTAAAATGATTTACACAGGACTGCTTTGCTGCAGTCCTGCATGTGAGACTGAAACTGTAACTTACACAGGACTGCTGCCTCTGACGCCGTATAGAGAGGACCCCAGTGAGGATACCTAGGGGAGGGGAGGAAAAATAACTAGAGATGAGCGAACAGCACGCTCCCATAGAAATGAATGGAAGCGGCCGGCACACGGGGGGTTAAGCGGCCGGCCGCCGGCAAAGTCTACGTGCCAGGTGCTTCCATTCATTTCTATGGGAGCGTGCTGATCCGAACAGTGTTCGCCCATCTTTAAAAATAACAAATGGTTAAGAATTTTTGGGGGCAACACTGTGGCTCAGTGGTTAGCACTGTAGACTTGCAGCGCTGGAGTCCTGGGTTCGAAACCTGCCAGAAACATCATCTGCAAGGAGTTTGTATGTTCTCCCCGTGTTTGCGTGGATTTCCTCCCCTTCCACAAAGACATACTGATAGGGGAAAAATATACATTGTGATCCATATATATATATCCCTATAGGGGGCTCACAATCTACATTGAAAAAAAACCAAAAAAAAGAATTGTTCACACGTGGAAATTTTCATAGCGGAAGGTTCAGCTTTTCAGGATATTTGAAGCAGATTTTTTCGCTAGTCCAAAGTCTGTGTCAAATTCTGCACCTACCAGGCGGTATTTTCTGCCTCCCATTCAGTTCATTGGGAGTGATCAGGCATAAGACCGAGCAGAACACTTAGAGCTAGTT
This sequence comes from Leptodactylus fuscus, assembly GCF_031893055.1. Lineage (NCBI taxonomy): Eukaryota > Metazoa > Chordata > Amphibia > Anura > Leptodactylidae > Leptodactylus > Leptodactylus fuscus. The sequence goes on from NC_134275.1 coordinate 81,644,921, forward strand.
CACACTGGGACAAGGAGGTGGATTTTGACAGTGGATTTCGCCTCAAAATCCACCTTCATCCAATGGTGGTCTATGGAGACAGCTAGCGTTCTTTTTTTTCCACCAGTGGCATGTTGCGAGCTGCCCTTTCTTCAGGCGGATTCCGCAGCTCGCTGAGGCGGCAGTAACCTCCGGGGTCAGCCCATTCATTTGAGCCAACTCCGGAGGGGGAATCTGCGACCGTGACGGTTATGGTAGGTGGGTTTTCACCCGAGAGTGACACAGCTCCCCGCGCCACTCTCGGTGCCAAAATCCACCCCCCGTGTGAACGATCCCTTATTGTTCGACTAGCTGGAAATATCCACTAGAGGAAAAAATCCGCATCTGACTACCATTGATATGAATGTAGCGCTGACACTGGGCTCACACCAATGTCTGGACTCCGTTATCAGGCAGAAGACGGAAACCTGTCCTGCTGAGTCCAGCCGTGAGCGCCGGTGAGCGTTTTATGCTCTCCGCGGTGAAACCGTTTTATTTTTTAAACTGGGCACAGAGTGCTACATGTCCGACTCAGTGTCCGCTTTAAAAAAAGCTGTTTCGCCGCGGAGAGCATAAAACGCTCACTGGCGGTCATGGCCGGACACTTTTCAAACCCATTCAAAGGAATGGGAGTTAAAGATGCCGGCAGGTTTCCATCTCCTGCCCCTGTTTTGTGCAGGAAACGGAAACCTGCAGAACGGAGACCGGACACAGATGTGAACGAGCCCTGAATCCACCTCAACTTCAGTGTGACATGTGAACATACCTTAAAACTCACCTTGCCTCGCCTTTCCTGGGCATCCAGCACTTTCCTGGCATCCTCCTCAGACCTCGTACAGCTTCCGACTAATGTCACTTGCCCTAAGGTTGACTCTGAGACCTGGAACTGGGCCTCAGCAGTGTCCCCAGGGCACGTAATATCAGCCAGAGGTCAAAAGAGGATGCTGGGGAGCGCCAGACACCAAGACGAAGTGAGCATAAGAGTTTCCTCACCTCTCCTGGGCCTCCACTTATTATTCTCAGGGATGATCGAGGGAGATAAGTTTTGGGGACGGTAGCTACCAGCCCGGTGGCCCATATTCAGCATCCAGCAAGTTGGCCCACCAGGAAAATTCCCAGGGGTTTATACGGCTTCCATGTTATCTCTGACCAGTTACTTACTGGATATACTAAGAATCAGATTGTCACTCCTTCCATTAGGCTCTCCGGGTTATCTCATTAGCTGAGGAAGCGGAGCCCAGTGATTGGATTGATTGAGCGTATATGTGTAACATTATATATGGAACAAGCTATACATCTAATGATATAACTTCTATAATAACAAGTGATACATCTGCTTATTATATAGTCTTCCTGATTCTAGAATATTGTATTACCTTTTTACTTTGATTCTCATTAGACTTCTCTCCGGCTCTTATATCAGCACAGCCCATAATGCCGTTCAGTTTCTTTGCCACCAGTAGGGGGAGCCGTACAAGTTAGTACATAAGTTGGTCGATTCTGTGCAGTCTGTAACTTCTGTATGTTACAGGATGGATGACACTCAGCGCCTTGAGCGTAATGACGACGAGGAGGAGGAGGAGACGTCCATTACTAGAGACAGACCTGCCGGTAATCTGCATATGTTCGCTGGGGTCCATGGACCAGCACAGGGTGAGACTCCTTCATCTTCACCTACATATTACTGCATACCTAGTCACGTGTTAACTATCTCATATCTAACTGTCTTCACATTGTCTACAGACTTCCCCATCTACTATGGCAAGAATACCATTGGTCGCCATTGCAGCTGTGATATCACCTTGCCGGCACAGTCTGTGTCAAAGAAACACGCAATCCTGGAGGTGAACGGCGACTGTCACACAATATGTGACAACGGTAGCCTAAACAAGACCCGGCGTGGCAAAGCAGCTCTCGCGCCTAACATATGCTACGCCCTATCTGACGGCGACTTCCTGCTGTTTGCCGATGTGGCTTGTCGCTACACTATAGTGGAGAAAGTAGAAGCGGAGCCATCAGCTGTGGAGGAGAGCGAGGATAACTCTGCGTTGGTACCCGATACCCCGGGACCCCAGGCCACTACAAAGCTTCTCGGTGCTGCTATACATAGGATAGCCCACTTGGCTGAACTTACCAAAGACTCTGTTGATGAGGAGGGACAAACACGATGGAATAAAGAAGGTACTGCCTAATCTGTTCTCTCCGGCTCTCACTATTTGCATTGCCAAGCCTGAAACAGCGGGCAATCGCATAGTAATAAATGACACGGTGCAGGTTCAGCATTCTAGGAATTTTCTGCAGTGTGTGGATGGGATTTCTTTACATTGCTATTATGCTTTGCAATAAGTTAGTCACAGCAGCTAAGATGCTACAAGTACGCAATGTGAATCCTTAGGCTAAGGCCCCACCGGGCGGAAACGCAGCGTAAAAAGCCGCAGAGAAAACGCTGCGTTTTATGGCGGGGAAAAACGTACATGTACATGCATTTTTTCATTTTGTGCTGCAGAAATTCATATGAGATTTCTGTTGAGTTTTCATTGCGTTTTTGCTCGAATTTCTCGTGTGCGATAAAGGTAATTGAAAGGCTACGCTGAAAATCCTAAGGAATTACGGTCTGTTATTTAGGCAGGGGCCCCATGGGCCGGACACGCCGCGGGAAAAATCGTGGCGCTTTACAGTACTTGCAAAGTGGCTGGGATTCGTGCGAATCCCATGCCCACTTTGCGGAAAAAATCACAGCGCGGACACTCTGCGATTTCCAAAAGTGTCACGGTTTTGAAAATCGCAGCATGTCAATTATATCTACGGAAACGCCGGCGGCTTTCCCATAGATATTCTAGCAGAAAGTCCTCGGAGGAAAACTCTGTGAACTTTCTGTTCAAAGCGCTGCGGGAAGAACCACGATGCGTTCACACCCCGGTTGTTCCCGCAGGGCTTTAGCGTGGCGGTTCCGGCCCGTGGGGCCTTAGCCTCAACCAAGCAAAACGGTGAGTTTTTGTCTGCGGATTTTGATGCTTTTCCACGGTGTTTCGGTGGAGTTTCCACAACACATTTATCACGTTTTTGCTGTGGTTTTCACACTTTCCATAGAAATCTATGGAGGGAATAACTCAGCGTTTCCGCAACTATAATTGACATGCTGCGTTTTTGAAAAACACAGCTTTTCCGCAGCGTGGGGCAAGGATTAGACAAATTTGCCTTCACTATGCTGGTACTGTATAACGCAGCATTTTTTTTCCACTGCGTTTCCGCCCACGGACCGTAATCGTGGAAAGAGCCGCGGCGTGAACGCATTGTGGTTCCTTCCGCAGTGCTTTGAAGAGAAAGTTCACAGAGTTTTCCTCTGCGGACTTTCTCTTAACATTATATCTACGGGAAAGCCGCCGGCGTTTCTGTAGATATAATTGACATGCTGCGATTTGCAAAGCCACAACGGCTTTGCAAATCGCAGCGTGTCCGCGCTGAGATTTCTTCTGCAAAGTGGGCATGGGATTCGCATGAATCCCATCCCCTTTGCTTGCACTGTAAATCACGGCGTTTACGTCCTGTGGGGCCTCAGCCTTAGAGGGGTTTTCAAGGACTTTTTAGGATAGGTCACTAATTGAATACCCATGGGAATCTGACCCCCATGGATCTACGTAACTTCCGCTTGACAGGCCATGGGACATCCTATTCATCAGGTGCATGTACTTGCCATTCAACCCATTATCTTATGTGCCGTGGTCGATGCTAACTGCAGCACCTATGTTGTTTTACACATAAACAGTAAAAATACCCCCCCCCCCTTCCTGTATTTTAATTACTGGAAATCCCTTTAAATACCAGAAAAAAAAACTGACCTGGAAGGGGTATCCGGGAACATATGAGCTATCCGGAAGTATTATGTTAGGCCCAGATAGGAGAACGCTGGGGAGATGCCGTTCTCTATATTGACCTGGTGTGAATACGATGTAATGGCCGCCTTTCCGTTTTGCGATCTGTACTTAGGCTGCTGCAGAGAAGACAGAATTTGTGTATTACCTGATATGAAAAAAAAAAAGCGAATAGGGTTATGAAGGATCACTTACCCTACTTGGGTATACAGAATTGTACACATATATGGAAGTTTGATCTGTATCTATTACAGAGGATCCATCTTTATTTTACTTCTATCATTTCAGGTTGTAGATCCGTCATGGACAGTCACAAGAAATCTGCTCCAGAATCTGATTTCCCTCCTGATACCGTCGTGCCTGAAACGTAAAAGCTTTAACAACAATGCTGATTATGAAAAGAATTCTGTTTAAAGGGGTATTTCAGTCTTCTAAGGTGATCACCTATCCTATAATGTGCTGTCAGTCCAGTACACACTGCCTCGATCAGTCTGGGGAATATGGCCCCCCGTGGACTGTGTTTCCAGGATGGAATATGGTCGTGTGCATTAGGTGGGTGCAACACGTGGGAGGCCTAAGGGATCGGGTGAGTTTTCCAACCTCATGACTGAATACCAAGCACAACACCGTACGTTTTATAGGGGCTGTGCTTGGTATTGCCACTCGGTCCCATTCCCTTGACCTGCTTCTGTACGTGATGTCATCGGCGCAGGAAAGGCACCACAGTCTCTTCAATCAGCTGGGGTCTCGCGGTGTCTTTTCTTGGGTAGGTCATCAGTATGGAAGTCCTGGAAATCCCCTTTAAATCTGGAGTATTTATAATTGGTATACCATAGAAAATGCCGTCCTAAGATCTAATCGATACTCTCGTTTCTTCTTAGCGATGAGGAAAATGACACCTCCACATCCGAGACGCCTCTTCCGTCACTAAACCTACAATGCGATAGCGATACCGACACTTCAAGGAGAAGCTTTTTCGTGCCGTCTTCACAGATCACCTCTACACCTTTAGCTCTTAAAGCGGATGACAAGAAACCAACCGATGCCGAAATGACACCAAGATCGCCAGTAGAGGGTAAACGGGAAGAGCGGATGGGGGAGTCCACGTCTGGTGGTGACGTTTCCGAACCTTGTGTAGAGGTTGCAGGTACTGTCGACGAGACGTTAAAGAAAGAACAAGAGTGTGAGAAATTGTTGCAAGATGATGCAATAAAGAAGCCATCCTCTGATACACCATCGAGTAGTCCGTGTGTGGAAGACAATGTGACATCCTCAAGTAGCGAGACTGTAAAGGAGACCTCATGTGGGTTGACTCCTAAAGAGGATGACACCATGCAGGTCACCGTTGTAAAGGTTTCGGACACAGATGTAAAGCCGACAGAAGATAAAGCAGGTATTCAAGAAGACGCAACCACCTCTGGAACCGATGGACATCCAGCAGAGACCTCCGGAAGCCAAATCAACAGGCCCGAAGCAGGAGGTAATGGTAGGTTTCCCGGACCAGGTGGAATGGATTTTCACATGGATAGTGACACTGATGATGAAGCAGTGCCACCAGGATCCGATTTGGAGAAATCCAAGTCTTCTCAGATTGCACATATTAAGGAATCCGAGGCAAGTGCACCTCAGACCAGCAGAAATGAAGAAGACTCCGACTGCGAGACTGATGTAGAGGGTGACCACAATGTAACACAATCTAAAAGTGGAGTGGAGCAAATAGTGCGTGAACCCAGTAAGACTGAAGGGACCGCAGGACTTGATCTAGACAGCGACACTAATGATGCAGGTATACCCAAGCAAACGGAGACCAGCCCTGATCAAGACTCCAGAAGTAACACCCAAGAAAAGAAAGAAGAATTCCACTTGGACAGTGACTCAGATGACGAAGATGTGTCCATGTTACAAGTGAAGGAGGGTCAGGCTGAATCTCCTAAGGCAAGTGTGAAGAAAGCGAAGGATGTATTCAATCTAGAAAGCGACACAGACGAGGATGAAGAGGGTGATGTGCCCAGTAGTGATGTGGCACATGGACCACCAGACTCTTCCACGGCAAGCACCAGTGTCCAAGAGACTACAGGGGCGGATAATGACACGGATGTCAATGCTGATGATCAGAAAGCTGATAGGGCCAATGTTACTTCAGCTGATAATGACACAATGGACCAAACCTCTGTAAGTGCAGTGACCGCTGCACTGCATATGGATACTGATACAGATATAGAGGAAGATGATGATCCTGTTACCAACGTAGGATCTCCTGAAGGGATCATTGACATTGATGGAGCGAAGAAGGACAACAAAATGCCAAAGGAGCCTGCTGACCTGCACTTGGATGGTGCCACCGATGCGGAAGAAAGTGATGGACCATCTGTTGTTTCTAAACAAGAAGAAAACCAGGTGGAAGCGGATGTAGAAGATCCGAAACCTTCAGTATCTTCAACCAATCAAAGTGTTGTCTTATCTGGAAATTCTACTGAAGTAGCGAAGAACGTTCCTGCAGAAATCTGTTCAGAGGAGGACGAGACTCAGAAGTCGGAATCTGAAAGTAAGTCTGTAAACGGGAACGCAACGGGCCAAGGTAGGAGAGGTGGGGGAAGTGGTTGTCCATTGCTAGCCACCTTAGTTGTTTGTGGGTCTCGGCATCACGCCCAGAGCCCTCAGTAATATTGATTCACAGAGAGCTGTGGGTTGGAAGGGTTTCCTTCACTTCCCAGCTTATAAATTTAGCTGGTTGGTACAGCTCTCGGCACAGCACGCCCACTAACTTAATGCTTCATAGATTATTCTGCTAAATACACACGTCAAGAAAATGGTTCCGGCACTCTGTTATGCAGGAGCAGTGATGAGATTTATTGGCGATCCACAGAGAATGTTAGCTTTCGGTCTCCTTGGACCTCCATCAGACATCAGGATTATTGCTGGTAACAGAGAATGCAGAGTAAAATCAGCAGAGTGTAGATATGCGGCGGCAGTATTCCCATAGCAGTACTGTCACCTATTTGCATTGTGCTGATTTTACTCTGCATTCTCTGTTTCCAGCAATAATCCTGATGTCTCCTTGGACCTTCATCAGGATTACTGCTGGTAACAGAGAATGCAGAGTAAAATCCGTACAGTCCAGCAGTATTCCCATAGCAGTACTGTCACCTATCTACACTCTGCTGATTTTACTCTGCATTCTCTGTTTCCAGCAATAATCCTGATGTCTGATGAAGGTCCAAGGAAACCAAAAAATGTTCTCTGTGGGTCGCCAATAAATCTCATCCCTGCTTGTGTATGATAGTTTGCCCGAACCATTTCAGTATTGCTTATGCAGTGATTTCCTTTCTGGATACACCACGTTCTCTACACTTGAGTATTGTGGCTTTAGTCACTTTTGTAGATCTACACGAGACATGATAAATCACTTAAATGTAGTATTTCCCTCTCAGGCCTTTAAAGACCAATTTACAGGATAGGCCACAAAAGTCTCCGATGTGGAATCCTCCTCACCTATGAGAATTGGGCTGGGAGGAATCTTGTCCTGTGGCCCGATGGAATGGGGAGAGCCGAGTGTGGGTGTGACCATATCTCTGTCCGCAGGGGGATGAAAGTCCCTCCAACCCCATTATCGTTACTGTAATGTTTAAAGTCCTTGTTTCTTTTTACCACAGGCATGGACATGGAAATGATGCCCACACAATGTTACCTGGAGCCACTAGAAGAGTCGGACTTAGCAGGTAGGAGCTGTCGTTGTTGGTTATGTTCACCAGTAAGGCCCCATTCACACAGGGCGCTGAATCCACGTCATAATCCGCCCCCTCACAATGGAGGTCTATGGAGACCACCAGTTTACTGTCCATTCTTCAGGCGGACTCCGCAGCTGATTCCGCCCCGGTGTCCGCCTCGCGGCAGGACCCTCCACACTAGGCCCTATTTATTTGAGCCTGCTCCGGAGTGGGAAGCTGCGACAGTCGTGGCAGGTGCATTTTGGCCTGACAGTGACGCAAAGGAGCTGTGACCCCAAAACAGAAGGAATTTTTTTTATTATTTTAGATGAGTTACAGCAACAGAAAGGCGGACATTGCTCGGTCGTATCCGGAACCATTACGTGGTGTCCTGAATTTCTTCATTCTTTTGTGATCTGTTTCAGATGAGGAAGAGGAGGCCACACAGGCCTATGTAGTCAATTCCACGTGGGCAGAACCCGATCCATTCAAACGTAAGTTTCTTGTAACGCTGTGCTCACATTTGTGCAGCTCTGTCCATTGTTCTGGTCCTCCAACACACATACCACTTAAATGGTGGACTCCAACAAACCCCATTGACTATAATGGGATCCATTAGGGATCCATTCTTATAAAGTAGAACGATCAGACTTGCAGCGCTTTTTCATCTGGCGATGTCCTTTGCACACTCCCTTACAGATGTGACCGTAGCTTAAGATGTTGTCTTTGTCATGCTGATCCCTTTACCATACACAGGTTTGATAGTGGATGTCTCTGAAATGTTTCTAGACTTGCCAATTATTAAAATAGGTGTTTGGTCGTGCCTCTAGAGCGCCCCCTGCTGCTGTGGTTGACATTCTTTTTACTTTCTACATATGCAGGTCCCGCTAATCCAATAGACGTGCTGCAGATTTCATCAGTGACCTGTAAGTACATTTTGGACTGTGTTCGCACTTATTTTCCTCACCACAATGAATGGATTTTTTTGCGTCCAATTCATTAAAACTCTCTTAAAGGGATTCTACCATTAAAATCAAATATTTTTTTTTTTATCTGTAACATGTAGGAATAGCCTTAAGATAGGCTATTCTTCTGCCTTTAGATGTCTTCTCCGCACCGCCATTCCATAGAAATCCCAGTTTTCGTCAGTATGCAAAAGAGTTCTCTCGCAGCACTAGGGGCGGTCCTCGGTGCTCAAAACAGCTCTGGGGGCGTCCCCAATGCTGCAAGAGAACTCTCCAGCGCCACCTCCATCTTCTTCAGGAATGGGTCTTCTTTGCATCTTCTTCCGGGGGTTGGCGTCAAACTTCTAGGCCTTGGGCTTAGGGTAAAGCTGACTGCACATGCCTGCTGTCCACAAGAAAATGGCTGCCTACATAGTATTGTAAGCAGCCATTTTCCTGTGGTTGGCAGGCATGCGCAGTCGGCTGCCCGAAGCCTAGAAGTTTGAAGCCACCGCCGGAAGAAGACGCAAAGAAGACCCATTCCTGAAGAAGATGGAGGCGGCGCTGGAGAATTATCTCACAGCATTGGGGACGCCCCCAGTGCTGTTTGAGTGCCGAGGACCGCCCCTAGTGCTGCAAGAGAACACATTTGCATACTGTCGAAAACCAGGATTTCTACTGAACGGCGGTGCAGAGAAGACATCTAAAGGTAGGAGAAGAAGAGCCTTTCTTAAGGCTATTCCTACGTGTTAGGGACAAAAAATTAGATTTTAATAGTAGAATCCCTTTAAACATGAGGGATTCTCGGCTGTGCTATATACATATATATGTATATTGTTGTGTAGTGACTGGCTGACTGCGGATGATTGAAGACACCAGAAGGAACCATGGGTAGGGCCGAGGGATTGCATTAGATTGTAACATCCCCTAAGCTTAGAGAGCTGCATTTCTATGGTACAGTCGACCTCTGCTGGTCGACTGTGGAAATACAGGCGCTGGCAAATGTAAAAAATAAAAAGCTGCTAAAGTGTACGGCCACCTGTTCGTTTCCTGCTGTATCTTGTTTTCTGCTTGGATGTATACGCATCTATAGGAAGATTCACTGGAAAGAGGCCTGGAAGGTTCTGTAATAACACCCACTAGGATGACGTAACGTGCCATGTGCTCCTCGGTATGTGGCGCACCTGAATGTCGGTGACTTTATACACTTGTAATGCCATTTTGCCCTTTTTGTAGCCCTGTGACACGGTGAATAAGATCTCCTGGTCTCCTGTGCTCTGTGTTTTAGAGGTTTTGTAAGCGACTGCTCCAGACTATGTTGCATGTCATTGATTGTTCTGCAACACTTTTGGACGTCTTCCGCCATGAGAAGGGATCCTGCTGTTTCCGTACCATCTTCTTAGACAGTAACAAACTCCTTCTGACATTGTTTAAACGATCTGGTGACCCAATAGGTTTGTACCATAAAAATGCGCTGCCCAATACCGTACACTCCCCTTAAGAAGGCGAGGGAGTGAAAGGATAGAGGGTATGTGCCCGAGAGTGCAGCTGTCTGTAGCCTTCTTCGTTGTCCGATGCAGGGACATCCCAGCTTGTTCGGAGCTCCTTATACTGCGGAATGCGTTGCTTTGTCCTAGCGAGAGGTATTATCGAATATTTGAGGCCTCTTTCCAGTGAACGTCCATGTAATATTCTGCAGATTTTGTTTGATCGTCACCTTTTCATCTTTTTCAGTGAACTCCACTGAAGAGGACATTGATGAGACGTCATTAGCCGAAACTCAGTCTTTTTGCACTGAGGCAGAACCAATAGGACCCAGTGTCCAGGAGACTCCGGGACCTGTTGGAAGACACATAGATGAAACTATCCCGTCTTCAAGTAGTGAAGATGAATCTGGAAGGGAAGTCCAACAAGTGTCACATGAAATCTTGTCCTCTGAGGCCACACAACCAATCTCCCAGTACTTGTCCACCAAACCGTCTGAAGAGGCTGGGACATGGCTGCACCTGAAAAGGGAAGTTCCAGCTTCAGTTTGGATAAGAGGTCTCCAGCAGGAAGAAAGTTCTACAAATCTAGAAGGAGACCATGAAACCACCAAAGATGCAACTCAAACGGAAGAGCAATCCCTAAAGCTGGAGCTTGAAGCCACTCAGTTATATTCTGAAGAAAGTCCGTCTGGAGAGAAACCTCCTGTGCAAACAGAAACCGTGATAGCGCCTGCTGCAGTGGACGAAAATAAGGAACCCGAAGGTCCCGAGAAACCAACTGAGCAGCCGTGTAGTGAGGATACACAAATCACGGATATTGATGCCACACAGGCGTATAGTCTCAGTGTCCCAGATTCAGATGGTACCACACAAGCTTGCAGTCTGCCTGCAGAAACTACAGGCGGCGATGCCGACGCTACCAGCGCAAATACAGATGCCACAGAAGAGGACAACACACAGGTGGTCAACCCAAGCATTGCGGCTGATGAAGCAGTAGTCCCAGAGACTTCTTCCGAAAATAAAGAGAAGCCTTCTTCAAGGAGAGGTTGGTGGCTAACACAAATTCTTGTTGTGGGTTCTCGTTGCAGCTGTCGCCTCATTTACATAAGACATTGTTACAATAGAAGATCACACCTCTATAGAGAACACCCATCATTGCATCCATTTTCTTGTAGCTCGCTATGGAACAACATACTGAGCAGTTCTATAGGTAGCTACAAGAAAATGGCGCCCGGGCATGTGCAGTAGCGCTCAGAACGGAGCATTACTGCGCATGCCCGAGATTTGAAAGCGAAGGATCGAGACTACAGAGAATGGAGGAGGTTACAGATAGTGAGGAGGACGGCATTACGGGGCCTTACAAAGGGATGACGCTGGTCCTGGGGAACGCCCAGGGTGCTCGCTGACCATCATTTGCCTATCGATTCTGGATGGAATCAGAATTTGACAGCACAAACTCTGTGCAGTGACGTTTGTGTGTTTTTTTTTTTTATTTTATTTCTAGGTGTGGTTTATTTACATATATAGAAGTGCCCGGACTTAATGACTCATTAAATGTCTGAACTGCTAATTATAATATTTAATGGTACTTTTCCATGTGGGAGGAGTGACAACGGAGTATTGTACAATATAGGTGTGGGACGCCTCTTAACATTAATGAATTGAAAATGACCCGTCATGTCCATGACTTTATTATTTTTATCATGTCTGTAGGAACACGTGACGGCAGGAGGACGCTTTGGCGTGATAAACTCTGTTTTGTTGTAGGGTGTTTGTTTTTGTTTTTCTTAAATCAATGCCTAGTCTATTACCGTCCAAAATGTATAAATACTCCTTTTATATTTCATTCATCACAGGTCTAAGAAGTAAGAAAAAAGCAGAATCTGCCCAGAGCAGTCCAGTGAGTGAATCACTAATCCGAAATTTCATAACCTCTCTCTAACGCTTATTCCAGCTCAGGTCATTAATGAGAACCTTCCACCCCCTTCAACAAGTCCAACTTTCATCATTTACTAGTCGCTGCTCCACTGATTCTGGCACAGTTGAAATTTTTTTCTGTAGCCCCCACCGCTCCCGAGCAATCAGTGCTGTTAGTTTTGGTGCCTGATATACTATTTAGGCTGTGAACTGTCAGGATGGCGGTGTGCGCTCTGACACCGGCTGCCTCTGATGAGAGCTCTGAATTAGCCCCATTCCCCACCCCGTCTGATACCGCTCACCTGACTTTACAGCAGCTTACATGGCACATCCCACACCAGAACTAATTGCACTTAGTGATCAGGAACGGTGGAGGCTGGAGAGAAACCTGTGCTGGAATCTGTGGAGCAGAGAGTGTTGAAAGTGCTAAGAACCTGAATTGGTGAAGGTGGTGAATGGTCCCCCTTAAAGGGGGTTTCTGGGTCCCAAAAACATTTTGTATTATATGTGTGGTGTGTTTTTTTTTTTTTTTTTTTCTCTAAATTCTGATTACCTATTCACAGGATTCACCATCAGTATTTGGAGGGGGGGGGGGGGGTGACACCACAACTCTACACCAATCAAGTGTTCCGATTGCTGAAAGCTACTGTGGTAGACAGAGCTAGCAGTTCCTCTGATTTTATTGAAGTACCGTATATACTCAAGTATAAGCCAAATTTTTCAGCACAGTTTTTGTGCTGAAAAAGCCCCCCTCGGCTTATACTCGAGTCAATAAGTTTTCCCAGTTTTTTTTGTGGTAAAATTAGGGGCCTCGGCTTATATTCGGGTTGGCTTATACTCAAGTATATACGGTACTCGGCACAAAGCTGCAGCCGTGTCAACTCTTCAGCCTTCTGAAGCTCTGCGCCAATTACTTAGATAGGAGTAGAACCGCTTCAGCCGCAGCATTAAATCCCAGCACAGGCAACACCCTATCATCCATGTGCCTACTATTCTGTCCAAAAATGGACCAAGCACATTCTAAGACCATGCTCCTTGTGTTGCATTATCCGATATCTTGTTATTGGATAGGTATATAACTCACTTGTAAAAATAGATGATCAGGCTAAAGACTATTGGCTACAGTTTCCTAGTTACAAGTGTGCTATTCTGTCCTTGCTATATAAAAGAAACTGTGTGCGACTCTTGTCATTGACCTCCTGTACCTTTGTTCGGCAGACGTCATCAGAAATTGAAGAGAATCCAAACAAACCTTCTACAGCTCCTGAATGTATAAGGGAAGAACCAGATAAACCCAATGCAGGAGAGTCCCAACGATCTGAACCGGAGATAAAAGAAGTGAGAAGAAGGGGAGGCAGGAGAAATGCAGATTCTCTCTCCAAAACTCCAGCCAATGAAGAAGTTGTTGCAACAACTTCTCAAACGAGAACGACTAAAAAATCCCTCGAGGATGAACCATTAGAAGTGAATGAGCCGCCTGGCAGAAAGCAAGTGTCTCGGAGGAATGCAATAAAAATGGTCAATGAAGAGCTGAAAGAGGAACAGGAGAAGTCTAGTTCTAACTCTAAGGAGCTTAAGGAAAGTTTTGGTGAAGAGATCCAACCAGGAAATCCTCCTGAGGAGATAGAAGGTCTGACTTCAGGAGATAAGAAAGGTACCACGGTAGAGCAGCTATCCGAGGAGTCTGGTGCTTCTTTGGAAAACCAGGAAACTTTAAGTACTGAGGCTTCTACATCATCCACAGTTACTGAAGGTAAGGAGCTTATGGACTCGAAAGATAATTCTGCTGAAAAGTCACAGCCCATCACTGAAAATAAGAAACCAGCAAGAAACAAACGTCGTGTGGCTACAAGGCCAAAGAAAGAAGAGGCAGATGAAACAGAATCTGTTGGCAATGTAGAGAAAGATAAAGATCTAGGCGGTCGTCATTTGAGGACCACTCGGGGGAAAGAGGAGAGCAAACAAATCTCTGAATCACTACAGTCGCAACAGATTACACAAGAAGAAAGTCAAGGACGAAAAGCAACTCGGAAAACTCGTACCAAAGATTTAGAACCAGAGTCAGACAAAGATACGGACATAACTGAAGAAAACAAGGCGGCCGAAGAAGCCGGTCCATCCGAGCCATTATCTGGAACTGAAAGATCAAGACGAACACGGAGTAGTCTTAAAGAAGAAGTCGAAAACCTACCAGAGACTAAGGGGAAGACCAGGAGAAGTGCAAGTGTGAAAGGTGTTCAATCAAAAAATAAAGAAAAAGAACAAGGAAAACTTGAAGACATGCCAACAAGTAATAAAACACCCAGAAGTAATTCTAGGGAAGAAACCCCAAAACCAGAACAAGAAATAGAGGATGTTAAAACTGAAGATATCGAAGTCGTTAGAAAATCTAGGAGGATACAGAAGAGTCAGAAAGAAGAACAGAAAACTGAAAGTAATATTGAAACCCAAAAAACGCCAAGCAGTGATTCCCAAACCTCAAAAAGAACTAGAAGAGACTATAGAGAAGAAAATGTCAATGAAAACACCTCCAGAAGAACAAGGCGGAAGTCAAAGGAAGAGGAGGAGGAAGAAAACCAAACTAAAAAGTCTCGGAAGGCTAGAAAGGACTCTATGGAAGAGACAAAGATTGAAGAAGCGGTTGAGCAAACCTCCATAGAAGATAAAGAGGAAACTGTTGGAAGAAAAGCCACCCGAAAAAGAAGAAATGTCAAAGATCAGAATACAAGTGTCCTGGAGAGAGAATCTAAAGAGACGGAGGATAACTCTAAGCCGGAAAGATCGCCAAGAACGTGTCCCAAACTATCCCCACCTGAGGAGAAACCAAAGCCTCAAGTCGGGAGAGGCAGACAGGCAGCTAAAAAGGAAGATGTACCTCAGCCTTCAACTCCAGTGGCTTCAAGAAAGCGGGGACAACAAACAAAGGCAGAAGTAGAAGAGAAGAGGAAGAAGTCAGATGACGAGGAACAAGAAAAATTGGTGGAGACGCCAAAGAGCCGAAGAGGGAGGCCAAGAAAACTGGTTACAGAAGAAGAAATCACACAGACCGAAAAGGTGAGTTAAAATGATCTTCATACATGGGAACGGGTTTTAAAGATGTGAGAAAAGGTATAGGATTGTGATATTACTGTGTGACCACAATGAGCCGTTATTACCAAGGGAAGCTGCAGACAATTTTTTACGTAGAAAAATCATTGCACCAAACTGAAATCTATGGGATGACCATGAAGAAAGTTTCTCTAGAACGAGCATCTACTCTGGTTAACAGAGGGAGGTCCACGGGTGTTGTCTAATGTAGACAACGTATACAAGTCCGTGCAAAGATCGCCTATTGAGGAAGGAAAACGTCGCCTTCTTCGGGAATGTTTGGTTTCTTGGATAGCTAGGAAATCCTAATTGAAGAGACAGACATCCCTTATTACCTGAGAGCGAAATATCATCTGTAGTGATGTGTACCTTGCTTTTTAGGATATCTCCCCACCTGATCCATCCCCATCCCGTCAAAAGGCAAGTTCTGCATTAAGCAACTCTCAAGAGACCAGAACACCCCGACGCACCAACAGAAGAACCCCCGTGTCGGCCACCAGTCCATATGCTCAGACAGGATCTCCTCCTAAGGTATTTTACAAATGTTTTCATATTTGTCAGGCTGTAGGTTTGTTTTTGTTTTTCCATTTTTCAATGTGTTCACTTTTCTTCTTCAGATTCTGTTCACAGGTGTGGTGGACACGGCAGGTGAGGAAGCCATCCGTTCATTGGGCGGAGAGGTCGCAGATTCGGTCTTTGACTGCACCCACCTAGTAACTGACCGGGTTAGAAGAACTGTGAAATTTCTCTGTGCCCTTGCAAGGGGTATTCCCATCGTCACTCTTGACTGGATAAACAAGGTGAAATTGTGTTACTTTTGTTTTTTTCCAGGATCAAACTTTTTCTAGCTTTTCTTTTCAGATTAACCCATAATTCTTTTCAACAAAGAAAAACCTTTTCTAATGCTTCATAATCTTGTACAGAACTTAATGTCGACTTGTCTTCCCAGTGTAAGAAGAGCGGATGTTTCTTGTCCCCAACTGGATTTCTCGTTAACGATAAAGAACAAGAAAAGAACTTCAGTTTTGTGTTGTCGGAATCTCTTCAGAAAGCGAAGAAGCGTCCACTCTTTGAGGTATACACCTTCCATCTCAAAGGATATTGCCAGATCCAGGGCCAAACTTGAAACTTTAAGTGCTATTCCCATCATTTGGATCATATTCAGGCTCGTAGCTGAAATTTTTTCCCCCAAAACATTGCTTTATCTATCATTCTCCAGTTGCCGGATACAGCTGACTATTTCTAGTCAGTGGTTACAGCTGGTGGCCTAGGTTATAGACCACCTCTCGGGTCTGGCTGATGACTCCGTCCCTGCTCCTGGGCTCATAATCAGTACCAAATTCCGATCCCCGATTCAGCCTCCCATTGTATTCAATAGGAGATAGAAATTGGAGCAGGATCCTGAGAAAAATAAGTGTCCTGTTTGATCTTGCGTCATAATCCGCGGAGTGAGCCTCTCCTTAGGCCAGTGGAGCCCAATACGTCGATCGCGATCTACCGGTCAATCGCAAAGGAAGTATGGGTCGATCGTGTGATTTTTTTATTTATTTATTTTTTTTTAACTTTTTTTTTTTTTTTTTGTGTTTGAACCAGCACAGGAAAGCTGTCGCTCTCCTTGCGCTGGTTCAGACGTCTACGTTTCAGCGTAGGCAGCGTCATCACGCCGCCTACGCTGATACACAGATGTCTGCCAGGAGAAAAGGATGCAGCGGGAGCAGCAGTAGCATCAAGGTCGGTAAGTATGAGAACTTTGTTTTATAATAGGCCGCTACCTGCTGGAGTATTCCCTGTTCACTGCTGCCCCCGCTTCCCCTTGCACTATAGGCCACGGCGGGCGTTAGTGAATAGGCCCGGGACACACCGCGATCCCACTACGGCTATTATTATTACTTATTGTTACTTACTCTTCGGGATCTGATGTCAATCTGACAATGCTGCGTCCCAGGCCCCGCCCACAAGAATTGGGTAGTAGATCTTTTGATTGGGTCATTTTATAAGTAGCTCATATGCTGAAAAAGTGCTTGCACCCCTGGACTACGCTCATTCTTCAACAGATAAAAGCCACAGTGGCAAGCAGCAGGGTCGGAAATGTTCAGTCCGCCATAAATCCCTTTTGTATTTCCGCCATGTGAGGTTGCTTTCACTCTGCAAAGTTTTGGAACAGAGACTTTGTCCGTATGAGTATCAGCTTTTCCATCCGGATCAGTGTGTCAGGGAAGGAACTCCTAGCATTATAGTTCTGTGCGATACTACAGCCTATACTATACAGCTATTTTGGACTTAAAGGGATTCTACCACTAAAACCTTTTTTTTTTTCTTTCTTGTTTTTGTGGATAAGATGTTAGAATATCCTTTAGAAAGTCTATTCGTCTCTTACCTTTAGACGTGGTCTCCGCTGCGCCGTTCCTTAGAAATACCGTTTTTTAACGGTATGCAAATGAGTTCTCTCACAACAATGGGGGCGGGCCCCAGTGCTCAAAAACAGCAATGAGGGCGTCCCCACTAGAGATGAGCGAACACTGTTCAAAACGGCCGTTTTGAATAGCACGCACCCATAGGAATGAATGGATGTAGCCAACACACAGGGGGTTAAGCGGCCGGCCACCGGCAAGGTCTGCGTGCCGGCCGGCTCCATTTATTCCTATGGGTGCGTGCTATTCGAAACGGCCGTTTCGAATAGTGTTTGCTCATCTCTAGTCCCCACCGCTGCAAGAGAAGTGTCTCCAGCGACGCCTCCTCTTTCGTCCACAGCGTCATCTTCAGCGTCTTCTTCTGGCGCAGGCTCGTAACTTCTAGACCTTGGGTAGACTGCGCAGGTGCACAGGGCACAGGAAAATGGCTGCTTGCACAGTATTGTTAGCGGCCATTTTCCCATGGCCTGCGCAGTCTGCTCTGCTCAAGGCCTAGAAGTTACGAGCCTGCGCCGGAAGAAGACGTTGAAGATGACGCTGCGGACGAAAGAGGAGGTGTCGCTGGAGACAGTTCTCTGGCAGCGGTGGGGACGCCCCCATCGCTGCGAGAGAACTCGTTTGCATACGGGTAAAAAACGGTATTTCTAAGGAACGGCGCAGCGGAGACCACGTCTAAAGGTAAGAGACGAATAGCCTTTCTAAAGGCTATTCCGACGTCTTATCCCCCCAAATAAATTGTTTTAGTGGTAGAAGCCCTTTAAGAGCTTTAGCATGTTAGCACTTATATGGGACCTAGGGTGAGGGACTCCTTTGGTTGCTCCTATATATGTCTGAATTTCACAATCACTCTCAAAGCGTTCTAACACTTTCTATTGAAATCTGTCAGCTGTTTGGGTCATGTATTAATATTGCCGTCTGCAGGCCAATTGTATAGTGTGGATTAGAGCTGTGCCAGGCTGGTGTCTTAACCCTTAGCTAACTGGGAGAATTATTTGGGGTGACGAAGGAGCATCATCTTTCTGCTTCAACAAATTTGTCATTGTAGGGCTATGAAATTCATGTAACTGCCAACGTCAAACCAGAACCTGAGCAAATGAAAGATATCATCGTCTGCAGTGGAGCAACCTTCCTCCCCAAGATGCCTCGGTCATTTAAGGTATAGGAGCAACACGACTACCAATAGTTCTACAAGTTGCCTTTGCCTTGATGTTGATTTTATTTTATTTTTTCTGCCTTGTTTCCTAGCAAAAATGCATCATCGTGTCCTGTCCTCAAGACGCTGCTCGTTGCAAGTCAGTCCCTTCATCAGTTCCAGTTACATCAGCAGAGTTTATCCTCAGCGGAATTTTGCGTCAAGAAGTAAACCCAACTGCGTATCTGGTGAACCCTGCGGTGCAGGACAGTGCGCCAACTCCAGCTAAACGGAGACGCTGAGTCTGTATACTTCTGTTATTGAGTAATATTCATCTGTTTTGTGCAGTAGCTTTTTCCAGGATTCCAGAAGCCAATCTGGAGCAGTTTTATGACCAGTTTCCTTATGGAGGGTTAAAGTGCGGCATAGCATTTTCCTAGATTGTGGACTTGCAAGTACCGGCTTCTGACTCTTCAAGCAAACATCAACATGTAAAAGTCAATTCTCCAGGATTCACATGACTAGGTCCAAAGCTCTACATTCCGGGCAAAAATCTGATCCGGACCAAACTCTCTTCTGCTTGGCTGATTAAACCAAAGTTTGTTTAGCTGTTCATCAGCTCGCCATGGTCATTTTTAGGTGGTGGCAGATCGCAAGGCCTAGAATTTCCTTTTCCAAGATGAAGACAAAAACTAACAGGAGGAAATTTGTCTCCCTGGTCATGTAGTCCTGAAGAAGACACCATGCATGTTTTGACATTTTGGACTGATAACTTATCTGTAGATATTCCATATCCCAAACCCTGCACTGAATATACACCGGTATCCTGGCGCTGCACGAGTAATTTCTCTGCCTGTATATAGTGCGCAGCACTTCTGTACATAATAAACATGTGCTATTTTGTATTCTTGTATTTCATCTCTTACTTTGTCTGACTATCAATTATAACATCTGGGAATGAAGCGTCCAAAAAGATATGTTCTATTATATTATACCGTAATTAATAATTTTGGCTGTTTTGCAGTCAGGCCAAGCATGCTTGAAGGGCTTCACTTACACATCTGTATTACCCGCTTTTGTGAACTCCATATGTTTGACAAAACAATGGGAATAATAAGGGGCAACTCAGTGGTTAGCACTGGAGCCTTGCAGCGCTGGAGCCCTGGGTTCAAATCCTGCCAGGAAGAACATCTGCAAGGAGTTTGTATGTTCTCCCCGTGTTTGTGTGGGGAATGGGAAGAATTCTCTGCGAAGCAGAGGTTCCTATTAGTCCCCTGATCGGCATTGTTGTGTCACATTCTTCCGGGACACACTTTAATTGTTTTTCACCAGAGCCAGTATTAAAGGGATTCTACCACTGAAATGAATTTTTTTGGCGATCACACGTCGGAATAGCCTTTTAGATAGGCTATTCGTCTCTTACCTTTAGATGTTGTCTCCGCCGCGCCGTTCCTTAGACATACAGGTTTTTACCGGTATGCAAATTTGTTCTATTGCAGCGATGGGGCGGGCTCCAATGCTGAAAATGCAATTGAGGCGTCCCCACTGCTGCTCGAGAACACGCTCCAGCGACGCCTCTATCTTTGGCTGGATCCTCCCCTTCTTTCGTTGTCTTCCTTTTGCATCACCTCTGATGCCTGCGCAATTGACTCTGCCAGTGAGACACTAGTAAAGCCGACTGTGCATGCCGGCCGGCAGCCATTTTTGGGAGGCTGCTCTTGCTCCTGTAGTTCAATACTGGAGCGGCCTCCCAAAAATGGCTGCCGGCCAGCATGCGCACTCGGATGGCATCGCTGGAGTGTGTTCTCGAGCAGCAGTGGGGACGCCCCCATCGCTGTGAGAGAACTAATTTGCATAACGGTAAAAACTGGTATTTCTAAGGAGCGGCGCAGCGGAGACCACATCTAAAGGTAAGAGACGAATAGCCTTTCTAAAGGCTATTATGACGTGTGATCGCCAAAAAAAATCATTTCAATGATAGAATCCCGTTAAGGCATGGTGCTGCAATCGGATACTGCTGATACGCATTCATTGGGTGATTATAAACATAAGACCAATTGTTGGGACCGAACAATTGACTGTTAAAGAGGACCTGTCATGTCCTCCTCAATATTTTATGTACTGTTAGAAAGCCGATAAATTCAGCGCACTGTTCGCTTTCCGTTATGTGCCCCAGGGCTGGAGATAACGGTGCTGTTAATTTTGACATCGATATCTCCCCATCGTCAAAAGGACAGGCCTTACAACCTAGCGTCATGGCTGAGCTGTCGCTGAGTGCTCCCCCTGACAGTAGTCTACCATAGGCTTGTACTGGGAGGAAGGCTCTGACAGTACAAGGCTATGTTATAGTACAGTCAGGGAGAGATTGCTCCTCACTAGTGATGAGTGAGAACTATTCCAAATGGTAGTTTCGAATAGCATGCTCCCATAGGAATAAATGGGAGCGGCCAGCGTGCAGGGGGTTAAGTGGCAGGACGCCGGTCCCGGCTCCTAGTACTCGCTCATCTCTGCTCCTCACAGATCAGCAATGACGCTAGGTTGTAAGGCCCGTCCTTTTGACGATGAGAAGATATCAGTGCTGTTAATTGAGCCCTGACATCTCCTTCAACCAGGGCCCATACTGGGAAAGCCAAAAGCGCATTGAATTCCGCACACCGTCTGCTTTGTAATGGTATATAACACTGCACACTGAGGATATGACAGGTCCTCTTTAAAGATCTACATGTGGTGCAGGATGCCATCTTGTATCTGTCTCCATGTTCCATTCCTTTCCTGGGTGCTGTCCAGAGAGCTCATCTGAGAAGAAAACTGATCTATAAAGGGGAGGCGACTTCTTCTGCATCTTATCCAATAGCTGTGTGCTAAAACTTAGGCTCTATTCACATCTGCTTTCAGAAGGTCTTCTTGGGGAGCCCCTGAATGAAAACCTATAGGCATTAGTTCACACGGGGCCAAAGAGACTGATTTTGACAGCGGATTTCGCTTCAAAATCAGCCCCTTTACAATGGAGCCCTATGTGAACAGCTAGCAGAGAAAAAGAAGCGACATGACCTTTCTTGAGGCGTTTTCCGCCTGAAGAAAGCAATAGGAGTGAATGGAAGGCGAAAACCGCACGTTTTTTTGCAAAAATAAGCGACACGCTTTTTTTTTTTGCCAAAAAACGCACCGAAAAAAACGCTAGCTGTTTTTTCAGCCCATTCACTACAGGAGTGGAAAACAGCCTGGCTTTTTTTTAAGCTGTTTTTACAAAAAAAAGCTCAAAAAAAAAAACTTGGCAAGGTAATAAAAAAAAAGCTTCCTAAGGGCTAGCTCACATGTGAACTGCCCGCGCGGGTTTTGACACCAAGAGAGACACGGCGAGCCGCGTCTCTCTCTGGTCAAAACCCGCCTGCTGCGACCATTGCGGTCACGGCTTTCCCCTCCGCTGTTGGCTCAAATGAATGAGCCGACATAGGAGGGTGCTGCCGGGGGCGGAAGAAAGGGCATGTCGCTTCTTTTCTCTGCTAGCCGCAGCCCGCCGCTAGCGGAAAAAAGAAGCCTGGCGATCTGCATACACCACCATTGTAAAGGGGAGGTTTTTGACGCGAAATCCGCTGTCAAAAACCTCCCCTGTGCTCACGTGTGAACGAGCCCTAATTAGGAAGCTTTTTTTTCCGGTGCCAAAATAAGCCACATGTTATTTACGTGTGAACGAAACCCTAGAATGCGTTTACCTGGGAAACCACATGGACCCCATAGACTATAATGAGGTCCGTGTGGTCTCTGCTCGCTTTCAAGCAGCGCTTTTCTCTCTGCATGATTCTTGCGCAAACTACACGGACCCTGTTACAGTCTATGGGGTCTGCGTGGTTTCCTTAGGTAACAACAACTTATTTTAATGTGTTTACGTTTCCCATTGAAATATAAAAAAAACAAAAAACTTGATAGTCTTCAGGAGTTGATACCTTTTTAATGGCTAACTAATAATTATCAACTCCTGAAGTCTATCAAGTTTTTTGTTTTTTTTAGTTTCCCTTTGGGAAGGGAGGGTTCAGTTCCTCAAGCAGACTCGCCGAACGGAAACCCGAATTCAGGTGTGAACCCCATTTCCCTTATGTGGATAGGGCAGAACTTACTTTGATGGGGGGGGGGGGTCCTTGATACCTCCTTGTGACCGGTGCGACAGTGCACACTTGTATCACCAGCGCTCCATTCACTACTATGGAGCCCTGAACAGAGCGCCGGTTACACAGGCACCCCGATGCTGAGGCATGCTGCATCTGATCACATGACCCCGAAGTGGTGACATCACCGGACATTCAAATGTCAGAGAATGAAGAGGAATTTGAGGCGAATTTAACCATTTACTCGCTGATTTGCGTCTCTCGCCCCAGTTTTGCAGCTGCATCGGCAGAAAAATTGAAAAGGATCCTTTTTCCTTTTATTCAGTCTCATTGATTAACATGGGAGACTCATTCACATCAGAATCGCCCTCACAATCAGCGGCAACTTCCTCAGTGTGAACAGACCCTTGTGGTAAAAGCAGTCAGTCCGTCCGGTGATCTATGTCCCAGTACAGACACAGAGGTCGCCCTGACTAGTCTACAGTCATATCACCTGCCACCGCAGCCAGAACCTTCCAGATCACATCCCTGACTGATTCCTGTCACACAAGCTCCGGAGCCGCCACTTTCTAGACTCTTCCTGAGGTCTCTCGCACGCCCCGCCCCCTCCTCCTCGCGCTGATGGGCGGGGCACTTCTCTGACTGACAGCTCTGACTAGAACTCTCGGGAATGTTCCCGCGGAGCTGTGACGTCACCGACAGCCGCCGCCGCTGATTGGAGCAGTGTCAGCCCGGCTAGAAGGCTCGCGAATCTTCCCGCCGTGTAGCAGTGACGCTGCGCTGTGATTGGCCGGCTCTGCAGGGAACACTCGGGAAACTTCGGGAGAGTTGCTAAGCGATGCGGGGAGCGTGGTGAGGAGCGCGCTGTGATTGGTTAGGAGGCAGGTGACGTCACTAGAGTGTAGCCAGATATATAGCCGCCGTGCAGCCCGGAGGAGCAGTGACTGAGAACACTCGCTGATACCAGAGCTGTAAAGCACAAGCTCAGGAGAAGATCTTCCCGGCTGAGCCCTCACCAAGAAGCTGCTCCGTGACCTGCACTCATTCCTCTGACTCTTCACCACACTCGTCCTGACACAAGATGGCACCTACTGGAGTGGCCATTGGCATTGACCTGGGCACCACCTACTCCTGTGTGGGGGTCTTCCAGCATGGCAAGGTGGAGATCATCGCCAACGACCAGGGCAACCGCACCACCCCCAGCTACGTGGCCTTCACCGACACCGAGAGACTGATCGGAGACGCTGCCAAGAACCAGGTGGCCCTCAACCCCCAGAACACGGTGTTTGATGCCAAGAGACTGATCGGTAGAAGGTTTGATGATGCCGTGGTGCAGTCTGACATGAAGCACTGGCCCTTCCAGGTGGTAAGCGATGGAGGAAAGCCCAAGGTGAAGGTGGAGTATAAAGGCGAGCAGAAGACCTTCTCCCCTGAGGAGATCTCCTCTATGGTGCTGCTGAAGATGAAAGAGACGGCAGAGGCTTATCTGGGTCATCAAGTCACCAATGCCGTCATCACCGTGCCAGCCTACTTCAACGACTCCCAGCGCCAGGCCACCAAAGATGCCGGTGTCATTGCCGGACTCAATGTGCTGAGAATCATCAATGAGCCAACAGCAGCCGCCATCGCATACGGTCTGGACAAGGGATCTCGTGGGGAGCGCAACGTCCTCATCTTTGACCTGGGAGGTGGCACCTTTGACGTCTCCATCCTCACCATTGATGAGGGCATTTTTGAGGTCAAGGCCACAGCGGGTGACACTCATCTGGGTGGCGAGGACTTTGATAACAGAATGGTTAACCACTTTGTGGAGGAATTCAAGAGGAAACATAAAAAGGACATTACCCAAAACAAGAGGGCCCTGAGGAGACTGAGGACAGCCTGTGAGAGAGCCAAGCGTACCCTGTCCTCCAGCACCCAGGCAAGCATCGAGATCGACTCCCTGTATGAGGGCATTGACTTCTACACCTCCATCACTAGAGCCCGCTTTGAGGAACTGTGTTCTGACCTCTTCCGTGGTACCCTGGAGCCTGTGGAGAAAGCCCTGCGAGATGCCAAGCTAGACAAATCACAGATCCATGAAATTGTCCTAGTGGGAGGCTCCACCCGTATCCCCAAGGTGCAGAAGCTGCTGCAGGACTTCTTCAATGGACGAGAGCTGAACAAGAGCATCAATCCAGATGAAGCTGTGGCTTATGGGGCAGCGGTCCAGGCTGCCATCCTCATGGGAGACAAGTCTGAGAATGTGCAGGACCTTCTCCTACTAGATGTGGCTCCTCTCTCTATGGGTCTGGAGACAGCCGGAGGTGTTATGACCGTCCTCATCAAACGCAACACGACCATCCCCACCAAGCAGACCCAAGTGTTCACTACCTACTCTGACAACCAGCCGGGTGTCCTCATTCAGGTGTATGAGGGGGAGAGAGCCATGACCAAGGACAACAACCTGCTGGGTAAATTTGAACTGACTGGAATCCCCCCAGCTCCTCGTGGTGTACCCCAAATTGAGGTGACCTTTGATATAGATGCCAATGGTATCCTGAATGTGTCTGCTGTGGACAAGAGCTCCGGCAAACAGAACAAGATCACAATTACAAATGACAAAGGCCGACTGAGCAAAGAGGAGATCGAGAAGATGGTGCAAGAGGCCGAGAAATACAAAGCGGACGATGATGTGCAGAGAGAGAAAATTGCTGCCAAAAACTCCCTGGAGTCCTATGCCTTCAACATAAAGAGCATGGTGGAAGACGAGAACGTGAAGGGGAAGATCAGTGATGAAGATAAAAGGATCATCTCAGACAAGTGTAAGGAGACCATCTCCTGGCTGGAGAACAACCAACTGGCTGAGAAAGAGGAGTATACCCATAAGCAGAAGGAGCTGGAGAAGGTGTGCCAACCTGTCATCACCAAGATGTACCAGGGAGGTATGCCAGGAGGTATGCCCGGCTCCAGCTGTGGTCAGCAGGCCAGACAAGGTAGCGGCTCTGGGCCCACCATTGAGGAGGTGGATTAAGGACTTTGAGCTGACTTGACTTCCTTTTTCACACTGAAAGCTTCCGAGCCTGATGACGGACTCTTTGGTTCCATTGTTTATATTAACTGTTATTAATGGACATTAACAGATTATTTCTATAGGAGAACGTTCTAGATAGATATTTATTTGAAGACCTGTTATTTTGGGATTTTTTTTTTTCTTTTTTTTTTTTTTTTTTCAGCATTTTCCAGAGTCCATGTTACTATAGCTGGGTTACTAGTAGCGACTCTGCATTATGTCTTGTTTAATTTAAGTTAATAAATTTTTTCATGCAAATCTATTATTTCTTGTTGTGTATCTTACATCTATAAACTGTAGTCTTGTTTTACACTACTTATATTAATCTTTCTCTTGTTCATGAGCTGTATATGGTGTTTCAGTATTTACTTTCATGAGACTGAGCTGCAATACCTGATACAGCCCATGGACTGTAGTGGCGCTGTTCTAGGAATAGTACAGGCGTATCCTTAGCAATAGAAATATGCAAGGTTTTCATAAAACAACTTGTTACCCCTAACCTTTTATTCTTTACTCTTCTATCTTTGTATTGACGCTATGAAGTGGCATAGCACTGCTGAGATGGGAATAACTCTTCCCCTAGACTGTTAGGGCTAGTTCACAGGGGGGCAAAGAGGCTGATTTTTGACAGCGGCTTTCACTTCAAAATCAGCCCCTTTACAATAGTGGTCTGTAGACTGCTAGCAGAGAAAAAGAAGAAACGACATGACCTTTCTTCAGGGGTTTTCCACCTGAAGAAAGCAATAGAAGTGAATGGGAGGCGAAAACTGCGCGTTTTTTTGCAAGAATAAGCAACGCAATTTTTTTTGCAAAAAAAGCAATGCAGTTTTTTCAGCCCATTCACTTTACAAGAGGGGAAAACAGCCTGGCTTTTTTTTTTTTTTTTTTTAAAGCTGTTTTTACAAATAAAAGCTTCCTAATTAGGAAGCTTTTTTTATCCGGTGCCAAGATAAGCCACACGTTATTTATGTGTGAACTAACACTGTAAGGGGGAGTTCACACGGAGTAACGTGCCGTGTGATGTGGCACATATACAGCATGTGAGACTTTGAGCGCCGTATACGCTCCCATTGATTTCAATGGGAGCCTGGATCGTATACACCGCAAAATAACGCGGCGTATACGATCCAGACTCACATTGAAATCAATGGGAGCGTATACAGTGCTCAAAGTCTCACACGCCGTATACGTGCCACATCACGCGGCATGTTACTCTGTGTGAACTCCCCCTAAGACCCTAGACCTGGACTTACAATGACATCCGAGCAGTCCTGCTTTATACTGTTCTTACAGCTCCTGGAGGAGGATAGGCGCTATGGAATCAGTGTAGCAGAGCAGCATAGGCATAGTTAAAGAGGACCTCTCATGGGTTTGGGCACAGGCAGTTCTATATACTGCTGGAAAGCTGACAGTGCGCTGTATTCAACTCTATAATATCCCAGCAAGACATCATTTTGCTAAGTCCTCCAAAATGGGATATGAAATGACTGAATAAAGGGACATGTTAGTGGGTTTATGCAGCAGGTACTTTACTACTAAACCCTTGCAACTGCTGTCACGTACTTGTTACGCTGCCCCCTGCTGCTCTTTTGATTCCCTCCATTCACCAAATATGTCTAATGTTGGTGAAATTGATTTGGGTGGTTGGACTGAGCATGTGTGACCATCATCAGTAGGTGGACTTTCTTAGAGGGAATCAAACGACCACCAGAGGACGCTATACCAAGTATGTACTAGGGATATCGAGACACTGAGGTGATTCCAACTATAACTTTGTATGTTTTGCTTGATCTAATTTACGATTGAGATTTTAATGTTCTTTAGGACAGGCTGTCAGCACCAGATCTTTGGGTGGGGGTTGACACTTGGAATAGCTGATACCTGGAGCTGCAGCGACTGGATTTAGCACACTGTATAGTTTTTTTTGGATGGCTATAAAGAAACCAATCACAGCACAGCTTTCATTTTTCAGCAGCCGTTTTCTACCCGATGTATCAGTTTATTCTGGAACGTTCCTTTAATTACAGTTTACCAGTTTAGTTAAGCATTCCCTTTCCACTCATACAATTTTTAAGATTTCGCCGCTTCCTCAGCCGGAGCTTATTATTACCCATTGTGATGGTTCTGCCGTCCTGATGTTCCCCACTGAGTTGTTATAATGGGACAGCTCGTGGCCCGCTCTTCTATTCTCCTGTGACTTCCGCACACAGCACGACGCGAGATTTTCTCCTTTCACTGCTCTATTTATGTCTTTATCTTACGTCTTTGCCCCGCGTAGTCGGCCTTTCCATCCACAAGCTGATAGTCCATGTCCTGCTGATCCTGCTCATGTCTTAAAGGAGCCATACACTTACAATAAAGACACTAGCATCAGTCACACGTGTGATATGTACATGCATTATGCTCATGGATGTTTCAGACTCTTCCCATTCTAAAATTTCTTATAACAGAAAGTAATAGAGCCTGTATGATAATAATATTCCATGGAACAGTGGTTTTCTATATTATATAGTTAAAGAGTCCTCTTAATACGCGCATATCACATTGAAACCAATAGGGAAAAAAGCAGCCCATTCATTTCAATGGGGAGCGCACGTATGCCGGCTCCCATTGAAATGAATGGGGTCTGCTTTGTACGCGCTGATTCTGAACGTGTTTTACGTTCAGAATCAGCTCAGCGTATACTTACTGTGAATGCACCCTTACAGAGGTATAACTAGATATGGTGGGGCCCCATGGCAAACTTTTGATATGTCCCCTTCCCCCCGACAGACCAATGCTGAAGACCATGACCAATCAGCCCCCCACATTCCCCCACGCACTATTGTGCCCCATAGTGGCCCCTGCACACAGTATTATGTCCCTCAGTGGCCCCTGAACACAGTATTATGTCCCATAGTGGCCCCTGAACACAGTATTATGTCCCATAGTGGCCCCTGAACACAGTATTATGTCCCATAGTGGCCCCTGCACACAGTATTATCCCCCATAGTGGCCCCTGCACACAGTAATAATCCCAATAGTGGCCCCTGTACACAGTATTATGTCCCACTGTGGACACCCATAAACAATTATTATACTCTGGGGGGTTTTCAGACCCCAGAGTATAATAATCGGAGACCCAGGGGGAGAAAACCATAAAAAAACCTGTTACCTATCTCCCAGCTCCTACGCTGTCGGTCTCCGAAGTAGTCCATCTTCAATTACGTCAGACATCACATGACCTGGGACGCAGGCCGGGGTCATGAGACGTCAGACGTCTAGGCCGAAGCCTGACCAGTGTCAGTGTTACCGAAGTAACAGTGTTTTTTATTTTTCTTACCTCTCCTGGTCTGCCGATCATTATACTCGGGGGTCCGAAAAGCCCCCCGAGTATAATGATAGCAGCGGTAGCGGCTGTCACCGGGCCCCTAATGTCCCAGGCCCTGTGGCAGTTGCCTCTGCTGCTATGGCGGTAGTTATGCCACTGCTCATGTTCAGTATTGTAGAATTTGCTGAGAAGCACTAGATCAATGTATAAGACTGGGATGTGCGGGGCCATGCATTTTTCTCTTTTTGGTTACATTGATCAGTCTAATCCATGTCCTTACCACCAGCTTGGTGACCCCATAACACCATAGGTGAATCATCATTTTACTTTACGCATCCAGGGACACCACCATGTAAGTGTTCCACCATGTGTCAGGCCAGCCAAAACAACCCCACACTTATGCGATTAAGTGGTCAGTAACTTTTCATACAATTGAGTCTCATCTCATAGATGAAAATAATCCTGTATAATCCCTTTTTAAGGCAGTCTAGACTATTACGGGGGGGCTATTCCTCACAGGTCAGCTTCATGGCTGGGTGGTAAGGAACGCCCCCTCACAGTATAGTGCTACACACAGTACTGTCCGGAGGGGCATTCCCAGCTAGACTGTCAAGAACGCCCTTCTGACAGTGAAGAGCTATCAGTAACAGCACCGATAGCTCTTGCCCTGGGGCACATAACGGGAAAGCCAACAGTGCGCTGAATTCAGACTTTACGCAAAGCAAACATTGCAGTGTTGCCCTGTGAGTCACATAAAAGCCGAACCATGTTTAACGTTTTTGTGACTATACATAATGGTCGTGGACCCCTCCAAGGGAAAGAGTCGTAGAGAGACACAATAATCTTTGGTGATGGAAGTCACAGCCAAAGTCATTAGACCACTGCTAATACAACACCAGGACCCAACATGAGACCACTGAGGTTGCTTCAGTTCCGACCCAACCAGTGCAATGGGGATAGATATTGCTTTTTTCTTTTATTTTAGCTTACACCTTTAAGACAGAGACCATTACTAGTAAAGTAGAAGTTTTGTTTGACGTATATTGTAGCAACCTCATTATCGTCAGTGCAAACGAATATGTACAGAGCGTCCAGTCCATTTGGCGCCAGTCTACCTGGATCATAGAGCTGGGCTGACACTAGGTTAACACCTGTGACTGGGTTTACTTTCATTGGGTCCGTTTGGGGACTGGAAGAACAGAAACCTAAGATGCTTAAAAAGTGGTTACCTGCAGAAACCTGCGGACCCCATCAACTATAATGGGTTTCCACCCGAAAAATGTTGTATTATGCGGAGAGAAAAGTCCTGCTTGCATTTTCTAAGCGATTCAGGGATGGAAACCCTGAGTGGAATTCGGGCGCTGGTGTGAACCAACCTGACCTGTATATATATCGGTACCTTAGGAAACCGGAAGAAGAACTTTTGAAGGAATTGTTAGGGTAAGTTCAAGTTCACACGGTGATTTTTGGACCGGAACCTGAGGCGGAGGTCCAAAAGCCGGTTAGCCGTGACTGAAACCAGGTGCAATGCACTGGCATCCAGCTGTGCACTTCATTCCGGATTAGGCCCAATGATTGGGCCTAGTCCGGAGGAGGGAGTGTCTTCAGGCCGAGCACCTCGCTTCTTTTTTTCGGGAGCCTGAGCGGCTCCCATTGATTTCAATGAGAGCCGTCATTTTGGTCAGAATTTTGAAGCGGATACTGCCTCAAAATCCTGACCAAAAAACTATGTGTGAACTTACCCTAATGGTGAAAGGCGGAGTCATTTGTGCCAATGTTTCCATTAGTCTGGTCCGTTGTAGAAATGAAGAATTGGAAACCAGTCCAGGTGGATAACAACGGGTACGGACATGGATGGTGTTACTTTCGCACAGACATCCTTGGATGAAAAAGTCCGGCTTGTGGGACTTTGTCATCCGGGGCTTCTGATGGACTCTCTATGGAGGGAGCGTAGCATAATTCAGTGGTTACCCAGTTTTCCCATAGTCAAGTCTGAATAATTCCACCGCACGCAAGCGATATTTACCGTATTAAAGAAGAAGAGGCTTGTTAAGTGATTCAGTCCGTCTGTAAAGCAGAGCGGCGGGGTAGCCACAGGTCTGTATCCACTCTGCTGTATCCCGGCTCCCATTGGCCTGTCTCCTGGATGACACAAGGCTCTGCAAACAGACACACAGCCCCCTCCCACGCATCGCTCCATTCATAAAGAAATAGCAGTGCGCAGAGCCAGGGATACACAAACACTCCTCACCAGGACTCCAGAGAAAGAGCAGGGAGCCACAGAGCAAGGGAGGCAAAGAGGCATCAGCTCAGGAGTATGTCACTCGGAGAGAGACTTCTAGGAAGGTTGCAGTAAGAGACCGCTCGTATAAAACTAGCGTACTAACATCTGTATTACTTCCAGCGTACAATTAGCCCACTTTATGCAATGACATTTGCATATTAGCCCTTATAGTGCATGCAAACCTATTGGGTGCAGTACATCGCATGCAGCCTTGTTGCCCTGCAGACCGTCACCTGTTGCATGCTCCTATAGATTTGCTCCATGCAGTATACGGCTGGTCACCTCGTAGCGGTGGGGGCACTATAGATCTGCACTGCCATAGTGTATCGTCGAGAAGTCATCTTCATGTGTTAGTCTAAGGACAGGATGGTGATCGCAGGACTTCATGTTATTTTGCTCCTGGTCGCCGTCACAGGTAAGTCTTGCTTTTCTGCTTATCTTACCAGGGATTTGTGTTATTTTACCTGGGCGCTATCTCCTTTTTGCACCCCTCCTTTCCTCTTCTGACCTCACTAGCCATTTCCTGTATATAAGCGGTGATGCTGTTGCCAAGGAAATGCAAAAAACGTCATCCCCAGGCAGAATCTAATAAGTTAAAGTACATTACCTTCTGCTTAGTACGCCTGGAGTGACGCTATTCAGATGAAGGAAGTCGGGTTGTATTAGCAAGGGTCGATGAAAAAGCACCATGGAAACTGGAGACGATCTGCAATCCAGGGGTTGGTGCACTACATCTCCTAAAATGCAATGGTGCAAAAAGCTACAACATCAGCGTATAATAGATCTAAATATCAGAGCCCAACCATTGGAGGAGAGTAAACTTACTATGAATCCTTATTATGGACCTAGAGGTGCTGCATAGTCTATCGGCATGTTTCACGATGGCGGCCAGATAACATACTACATAAGGACCTTTGTTTGGGCATCACCCCACGTCGATTAGTATTAGGCACCCCCGTCCTTCCCCCCGTGTCCACATCCACACCTGGACTATTAATATTAGGCACCCTCCATGTCCACACCTGTGACGGGGAGCGTAAAGGCGGATTTTGGCACCGAGAGTGACGTGGCTCCCCGTCGCTGCCACGACTGTTGCGGCTTCCGACAGTCGTGGCTTCCCCCTCTGGAGCAGGCTCAAATGAATGGGCGTAGTCCAGAGGTTGCTGCCGCCTCAATGAGACGCGGATTCCGCCTGAAGAAAGAGCAGCTCGCTTCTTTTTTCCGTGAGCGGCATGTTGCTGACGGTCTCCATAGACCACCATTGTGAGGGGTCGGATTATGACGTGGATTACGCGCCATAATCTGCCCCCTCTGTGCCCGTGTGAACTATCCATGTGTCCACATCCACTCCTATGACTATTAGTTTTAGGCACTCTCGATGTGCGCACCCACATTTGTGACTATTAATACTAGGCACCTCCCCATGTCCACTCCTATTAGTATTAGCACCCCCGTGTTCACATTCACTCCCATGACTATTAGAATTAGGCATCTCCCCGTGTCCATGTCCACACTGGTGACCATTAGCATTAGGCATCACTCCCCATGTCCAGATTCAACCAGGCAGATTAGGTTTAGGTTGCATTTAGGAGAGGTACAATTAGTCCCTCTAACATGGCCCATGTTCCAATAAGAAATCTCGAGGCGGAGGATGTGGTCTGCTAGGCTCACACTAGTGTTTGGGTCCACATCACAACCTGATAGACGGAGACCCTATCTGCCTACAAAGTAGTTACCTGCAAGCCTATAGGCTATAATGGGGTCTGCCAGGTTTCCACCAGTTTTATACTAAAACCGTGCAGGACTTTTCTCTGCACCAATTGTAGGCAGAATCTGCAGCAGAGTCTCCAACACCAATGTGAATGCGGCCTTAGCTGTAACAAGCTGCAAGTGCCACACCCAGAACCAAGGCAGCACTACCTATTGGGTCCACATTAAGAAGGTGGGGGGCAACAAAAAGATCCTTATGAAATATAGTATTTTGTCACAACCCATATTTTACCCTAGAGGCAATGCTTCAAGATGGAATAACAATGCAATATGCCATGAACTATAACCTCTGTATCTTGGAGATGTTTTACAGACTAAGGGAGCCTTCACACGGAGTAAATGCGTGTGTACTTTTGCAAAATACACGTGTAAAAATAAGACTCCCATTGACTGCAATGATATTTTTTACATGTGTAAAAATACACCTGTAAAATGTCATTGAAGTCAATGGGAGTCTTATTTTTACATGTATATTTTGCAAAAATACACGCGTGTTTACACCTTGTGAAGGCTCCCTTACAGATGTGTGATACTGCTCCACTCGCACCTACTGTGCTTGAAGGACATTGGCAGATTTAACATGAAAACGTGCCAGAGTTCTCGCACAAATATTACATGCTTTGCACCATATTTCTCAGTTTCTGTGCCTTGTATGGTAGGTGGGTAGGTATGATAACTGGCCGAGGGGGTGCAGTTGGATGACGTGCAACTGGACACCACTGCGAGATTCTGTTCTGTTGTCACAGAGCAGGATAGGACATGCTCTATAATCATCGGAATGTAATGGAGCATCGAACACCTTCATTGGAACAGACTTGACCTGCACACTTGATCACATGTATGAAGATTTAGATTGCAAACCTTAGACAATATTAGTAAATCTGCAGCAATAGCGTGTCTTCAGATGTATAAGAGATGTGCAAGGGTCTGACACCCTGGCCCCTAGCTGATCAGCTGTTTGAAGAGGCTCCAGTCTCCACTTTTACAATCCTGTGGATCATGGCTATGACAAGTGACTCCATTTTCGCTATACTTGAGTCGATCAGTGTCATCCATGTCTGGTGTCATAGACACAGCATGCTCCTCTATAAGTCCGTAATACTTTACACTGCAGCTTTACCTGCTCTGGTTGTATACTGGGTATAAGCACAACCCCTTATACTGTATATGCACAGCAGGAAGACTGCACACTGAGTGCCGATCTATTACAGCAAGGACATAATGAGCATATAAAGTGATGGCTGTGATCTTATACGTTGCGTCTGCTTATAGTGCACGGGCGTTGTCTCTCCAACCTGGACTGTGTGATGAAGAACAGAGAAATGTGCCCTGCGGGCAGCCAGAAGTGCGGCCCCTGCATGCCCGGCTTTGAGGAGTCAAAATATGGAAAATGTGAATTCAAAGGTAATATTAGATTATATACACCATAGGAGGCAGCATGATATTACTTGTATTTTGGCCTATAGGGGGCAGTATAATACTATATTTTTGCTTCTTTGTTAACCTGGGTGTAACAACTAAAACCTAAGAGTATAACTAGTTATCTCTGTACAACGCAGGGTACAGAACAGGTTATGCACTTACTTCTCAGGGTAAGGGGTCTCGTTGCCCATGTCTTCACTCTATGGTATTTGAATCTCAGAGAGCACATGCCCCCCCCCCCCCCTTCATGTACACAGACCCCCTATAAAGCTATAGACCCCAGACCATACCCCATGTGGGCCGGTCCTTTTTCCTAGCTTTTAAGCAGTTATAGTCACTGAATTCAACTCTGTACCCAGCTGTATAGTAACGCCTGACACAGCGTAGCGGCCTCTCTGAACCTAATTTACAATGACCATCATGGACGTCACAGGCCTTTCTTGCAGCCTTTCATCCATTCCTCCATTTACCTCACAGCCCTGCATCCATTTACCTCCATTTACCTCACAGCCCTGCATCCATTTACCTCCATTTACCTCACAGCCCTGCATCCATTTCTCCATTTACCTCACAGCCCTGCATCCATTCCTCCATTTACCTCACGGCCCTGCATCCATACCTCCATTTACCTCACTGTCCCACATCCATACCTCCATTTACCTCACTGCCCTGCATCCATACCTCCATTTACCTCACTGTCCCACATCCATACCTCCATTTACCTCACAGCCCTGCATCCATTCCTCCATTTACCTCACTGCCCTGCATCCACTCCTCCATTTACCTCACGGCCCTGCATCCACACCTCCATTTACCTCACTGCCCTGCATCCATACCTCCATTTACCTCACAGCCCTGCATCCATACCTCCATTTACCTCACAGCCCTGCATCCATTCCTCCATTTACCTCACGGCCCTGCATCCATACCTCCATTTACCTCACGGCCCTGCATCCATACCTCCATTTAACTCACGGCCCTGCATCCACACCTCCATTTACCTCACTGTCCCACATCCATACCTCCATTTACCTCACTGCCCTGCATCCATACCTCCATTTACCTCACGGCCCTGCATCCATACCTCCATTTACCTCACGGCCCTGCATCCATACCTCCATTTACCTCACGGCCCTGCATCCACACCTCCATTTACCTCACTGTCCCACATCCATACCTCCATTTACCTCACGGCCCTGCATCCATTTCTCCATTTACCTCACTGTCCCACATCCATACCTCCATTTACCTCACGGCCCTGCATCCATTTCTCCATTTACCTCACTGTCCTGCACCCATACCTCCATTTACCTCACGGCCCTGCATCCATACCTCCATTTACCTCATGTCCCTTCATCCATTTACCTCACTGCCCTGCACCCATACCTCCATTTACCTCACGGCCCTGCATCCATACCTCCATTTACCTCATGTCCCTTCATCCATTTACCTCACTGCCCTGCATCCACATCTCCATTTACCTCACTGCCCTGCAGTTGAACATCGTGCATTACACATTATAGGTACATTACACATCACATCCAATCAACAGGGTGCATACGTGTTTAACCCCTTAGTATAACCTACACCCTTGATCTGTAAATTATACTAGAGTCGCTCAGTATTTGTGCATTTGATATATTTTTCTTCCAGTGAGCAGGAGGCTGGAGTTCATGGGGCCCGATTCCCTGATTGACTTTATCCAATACAGGATGAGCAAAGAACATAAAGTAAACCCAACAGGTCGGTATAAAGGAACCCTACTAAAGTGAACCTATTGTAATAATGTTCTTTGCCTAAATCAATTGTACACAAGTATACCACGGATGTATGTTCTTCACCAACCAGTTTTTTTGTTTTTTTACATTATTGTGTAGGGGACTGTTCGGCAAACATTTTTGTGCTATACATTATTAACTTATCTTCCCTCCCTTTGACAAACAACAGGCTCTAGAGTTCTCCCTAACAACGCTCAAAGCATTGCCAGGAAAAAATCTGTAGATAATGGGGCTGATTTTTGGTATTTTCCAATGAGATCTTCATTGCCCCTGTTCTGTCTGAGTCTGCACCTAAATTTATGATGATGTGTACACCTCACAATCCATCTGTGTGCCTAAACAGAAATCTAGAAGAGCGATCCTAGTGTCATATGAAAGCAGAAATATCACTTGTTATAACTTTACATGCAACATTTCATCTCAGCTTTCATTACATTACAATTGTTTGGGGTGGTGTAATCCAGGAGTGACCCTGTCAATTTTGGCAATAGGTACATCTGTTAATACTTGCGATACACAATGTCTATAGATTCTCCCTGGCAATGCTTAGTTAGAGTGTTGCTAGGGATAACTTTAGAGCCTGTTTTGTATTAAAAGGACATACAATAGGTTAATATACTATATTACAATATGTACACCAAAACACCCCCTACAAAAGGTAATAGGTTACCTTTGCTACCTGCCTAGGAATTCCTGTTAAAGTGCATTTTGGGAGGATTAGATAAAATCCATATAAAAGGGACAAAGTACAATCTCCTTACATATGATGACCACCACCCAATTCTTCCTGTCCAATGCATTCTTAGTTGTTTCTTCCATCTGTTTTTGGTCCTGCTCATATATCTTTGTTCACATTCTCTTGCAGCGTCCACTACCGCCGCCGCCGCCACCACCACCATTGCGGTTTCTTCCCCGTATCTTACATCCAATGGAGATAAACCTAAACTTCTCCACGGTAGCTCCGATGTCCGGGTCTCATCGCTACTCATCTCAACATTGCCTCCCCAAATGAAAGATCGTAAACTGGGCAGGAGGAGGAAGAGTGAGATGAACCAGACAATGTCGCTAAGTAATTACCACTCTACCTGGGTCTGTCACCCCAAAGAAGGCGGAGTCATGGGTAGACTTTCCTTCACATGGGGCAAGGGTTGAGTTTGCTGCCCTAAACTTGTACTGAAAAACACTAGTTAAGGCCTAGTGGCTTTGTGATACCTAGAACCCAGCTTTTTATCACACGGTAATACAAGATTGTGTAGGAAAGCTTTTCCATGATGAGATCTAGTCCTGGTCTTGGCACCAGATAGGCAATAGTATTATAGTGGTTGTACAGTGGTTGCTATTGTGTCAGGGAGTGTTTGGTTAACATTTTTGTAACCTATCTAACTTATTTTTACCGGTAATAGAAAACAGGCTCTAAAGTTCTCCGTAGCAAGCCTCTAACCGAGCTATTACCAGGGAATGTCCGTACACCGTTGCATCACCAGTATGTAGAGCTGTAGTATTTGCCAAAGGGGGAAAAGGTGAATTGAAATGGCTGTATCTCCAGTTTTATACCACCTAGAACAATGGTTCAGGTATTGCAAGAAAGCTGCACTTTCAACTAGGGATATCTCCGTTTTTCAGACAGAGTTTCACTCTTGTGCTTTCTTATAGCTTTGCTAGTGGAAACTTTACAGCCTGTTTTCTATTAAAAGGAAGTTAGATAGGTTAAGTAAGTATATTACAAAAACATTCACCAAACGCCTCTTGACACAATAACAAAATACCTTCAGCAAATATGGCTAAGCTGCAATACCAGATGCAGACTACAGTGGCTCTGTCTGTGGAAAAAAGGAGCCATATTTTAACCATATACCCCCTCCTTTGATAATTTGGGGAAAATGTTTCTAGCCAAATGTATCCATGGGTTTCCATAACATGACATTAAGCTCATTATTTCTATCACAATGTCTTGTATGTTCTGTTTTAGCGCTGATAGTCATCTGCAGCCTGACCGCGTTTTCGGGGGTACTTGTCGTGGCAATGTGCTGGTACAGGTAGGTAAGGCAAAAGTAAAATACTAAAATAGCAAATATTCACAATATTATATGTAACGTATTCAGAGAGTCGCAACATGTCAGGATCTCACTGTCCACGCCACGACCACGGATTCCAACCCAACAGTGAATCTCATAACTAATCTAACAGCATTATAGGCGTCTCTCATGTTGTCTGCATCAGACGCATCTGAATAAGGTCTTAAATAAAAGCATCGAATCTGCTTGTTCTGCAGTTATATCGTATCTATGGCTATGTTTAGGGATTTTATATACCGTGTATATTACTCTTTTTATTCAGGTTGCAAAAAGAAGTGCGGCTGGCACAAGAGATGGCATATACAGCATATAAGGGCAGCAGGCAGCACCCATGCCAGAGGGTAAGTCATAGCTCAGACTGCTTATATGGTGCTGCTGTAGTGAGGTCTTTCTCAGACTGTCAATATTGCATCCACAAATCCAGTCCGACAGTGGACAGGACCGTACAATGTAGCAGTGGCATCCGATTCACTTCAATAAGAGCAGAACTCCATCTGGTCATATACCATGTATCCGCCTTCAGCCAGACCTCCTAATGGCCGTATACCATGTATACACCTTCAGCCAGACCTCCTAATGGTCATATACCATGTATACACCTTCAGCCAGACCTCCTAATGGCCGTATACCATGTATACGCCTTCAGCCAGACCTCCTAATGGCTGTATACCATGTATCCACTATCAGCAAGACCTCCTAATGGCCGTATATATGTATCCTCCTTCAGTAGGACCTCCTAATGGCCGTATACATGTATCCGCCTTCAGCCAGACCTCCTAATGGCCGTATACCATGTATACACCTTCAGTAAGGCCTCCTAATGGCCGTATACCATGTATCCACCTTCAGTCAGACCTCCTAGTGGCCGTATACCATGTATACGCCTTGAGCCAGACCTCCTAATGGCCGTATACCATGTATACACCTTCAGCCAGACCTCCTAATGGCCGTATACCATGTATACACCTTCAGCCAGACCTCCTAATGGCCGTATACCATGTATACACCTTCAGCCAGACCTCCTAATGGCCGTATACCATGTATACACCTTCAGTAAGGCCTCCTAATGGCCGTATACCATGTATCCACCTTCAGTCAGACCTCCTAGTGGCCGTATACCATGTATACGCCTTGAGCCAGACCTCCTAATGGCCGTATACCATGTATACACCTTCAGCCAGACCTCCTAATGGCTTTATACCATGTATACACCTTCAGCCAGACCTCCTAATGGCTTTATACCATGTATACACCTTCAGCCAGACCTCCTAATGGCCGTATACCATGTATACGCCTTCAGCCAGACCTCCTAATGGCTTTATACCATGTATACACCTTCAGCCAGACCTCCTAATGGCCGTATACCATGTATACGCCTTCAGCCAGACCTCCTAATGGCCGTATACCATGTATACACCTTCAGCCAGACCTCCTAATGGCCGTATACCATGTATACACCTTCAGCCAGACCTCCTAATGGCCGTATACCATGTATACACCTTCAGCCAGACCTCCTAATGGCCGTATACCATGTATACGCCTTCAGTAAGACCTCCTAATGGCCGTATACCATGTATACGCCTTCAGCCAGACCTCCTAATGGCTTTATACCATGTATACACCTTCAGCCAGACCTCCTAATGGCCGTATACCATGTATACGCCTTGAGCCAGACCTCCTAATGGCCGTATACCATGTATACACCTTCAGCCAGACCTCCTAATGGCCGTATACCATGTATACACCTTCAGCCAGACCTCCTAATGGCCGTATACCATGTATACACCTTCAGCCAGACCTCCTAATGGCCGTATACCATGTATACACCTTCAGTAAGGCCTCCTAATGGCCGTATACCATGTATCCACCTTCAGTCAGACCTCCTAGTGGCCGTATACCATGTATACGCCTTGAGCCAGACCTCCTAATGGCCGTATACCATGTATACGCCTTGAGCCAGACCTCCTAATGGCCGTATACCATGTATACACCTTCAGCCAGACCTCCTAATGGCTTTATACCATGTATACACCTTCAGCCAGACCTCCTAATGGCCGTATACCATGTATACGCCTTCAGCCAGACCTCCTAATGGCTTTATACCATGTATACACCTTCAGCCAGACCTCCTAATGGCCGTATACCATGTATACGCCTTCAGCCAGACCTCCTAATGGCCGTATACCATGTATACACCTTCAGCCAGACCTCCTAATGGCTTTATACCATGTATACACCTTCAGCCAGACCTCCTAATGGCCGTATACCATGTATACGCCTTGAGCCAGACCTCCTAATGGCCGTATACCATGTATACACCTTCAGCCAGACCTCCTAATGGCTTTATACCATGTATACACCTTCAGCCAGACCTCCTAATGGCCGTATACCATGTATACGCCTTCAGCCAGACCTCCTAATGGCCGTATACCATGTATACGCCTTCAGCCAGACCTCCTAATGGATGTACAAGTCAGATTTACCCGCTCTAATGTAAATCTGAATTGTCTGGATCCTTCTGGACCTTTGTGTTACGCTACAACCTTGGCCATTGTTGTGTATAAAGAGTTACCGGACCAACCATTTTGCCTCATGTCTTCCCTACAGTCGGCGGATCAGATGTCTCATTATATGCAACATTACAGCGCTCAGAAGAAACACTTCCAGGCAAAGGAGAGGTAAGAAGCAGAGTGTGAACGGTTCCCAGTCTCTGGCCCACTTCTGCTTCATTGTCTTCTTCTTCTACCTCCCATTACACAGCTCAGAAAAGAAGCCTTGCCAGCAGCTATCCACCGACTCGGAGGCAGATGGTGATGAATTCGCCATCTATGAGTGTCCTGGACTCGCCCCGGTACGTAAAGCGGAGTAACTTTCCATAAAAACCACCGCTATCCTCACACCTCCATACACTGACGCGTCTATTCTTCCTCCATAGACAGGAGAGATGGAAATCCACAATCCCTTGTTTGACCCGTCACGGACCAAGCAGTGAGAGCGAACCAGGTGGACATCATGTATCCTATAGGCGACATTTATAAAGTGTATCTGCAAGTGTTCCCCGACTGCGTGCATTAAACTCTCAGTATAGTGGACATGTAGTGATTTCCATACCCCGGCCTTGTCGATCCTGCACAAGCTTTTCCTCAGTCACCGCTTGAACTTCCTCAATATAACTTAATATAATCTAATAATCTCTGGTATAATCTAATCTTCTGTAATGACTTTATTGCACCGAGTGCAAGGAGCGGCACGTGTAACATATTAGATACGGACATTTACAAAGGCAAAACTTCTGCCATGGTCCCCAAATGTTACTGAAATCGTGCAGAAGATGGCAATGATCTGCAGATAAATCTCATGTGTACGGTCAGCTTGAAGGGAACCCAAAGGAGTTTATGGACTGCACAGAGAGGAGTCCGACCGGACCCACTGGACTCTTCTCTAGGGGTTTTTTAGGGCACAGCTGGTTTTGCAGCAGGCCTACACAGGACTCCCAGTCCATA
Organism: Leptodactylus fuscus; assembly: GCF_031893055.1. NCBI lineage: Eukaryota > Metazoa > Chordata > Amphibia > Anura > Leptodactylidae > Leptodactylus > Leptodactylus fuscus. Next base: position 81,686,793 of record NC_134275.1, read on the forward strand.
AGGATCTATGGGTGGTTTAGTATCACATATCCACCTGACAGGTTCCCTTTAAGATCCTGGCAAAGGGCTAAATTTCCGTTGGGAAGCCAAAGGTCCCCTACTGGAGAAATATAGTATTACAGGGTGGCCACCGAGATGAGCCGTACTTTATTACAGAGATGATGGTAGGGCGGCACGTCAGTCCACTATGGTTAGGGCAGAGTAAGATCCATCTCCTAGATAATCCTTTCATATAGTAGCAATGGCGTGGAATTTATTAGTATAAAAATGGCAGTCCAATAATAGACGTCGTGTAATGTTCTGGTCTAATGTCTCTGATGCAGACAATGTCAAATAATAAAGGGGGCGAACGCCAGAGTAGGGCTAGCTAGTAGCCAAGTGGACCCGTGTCTAATGCTGGGAAGAAGCAGGAACGATTTAAGGATCCTGGGCCGTGATGGTCGGCACACCATGTTATATCCGTATGCGGTGCTGTGTGAAGGTTGGAGACATTAAACCGAAACTTTACACAACCTCCATGCTGTTGGATTGCTGTTTATTATGGAAATAGGTGCCGCTTGTTCTGCCACAGAAAGAGGGATCAGACCGGGGGACCTCAGACCTTTAGGGTATGTTCACACGGGGTATTTTGGACCAGAACCTGAGGCTGAAGCCCAAAATACGGGTAGCCGCGACTGGATGCCGGGACAGTGCACCGGCATCCAGTCTCGCACTCTGCTCCGGATTAGGCCCAAATAAATGGGCTTAGTTGGGAGGAGGGAGCGTCTTCAGGTGGATGTCATGAGGCGAATCGGCCTGAAGAATGAGCAACTCGTTTCTTTTTCTTTCTGGCTCCCAGAAAAAAGAACTGACCGGCTCCCATTGATTTCAATGGGAGCTGTCTTTTTTTTGGTCAGGATTTTGAGGCTGATACGGCCTCAAAATCCTGACCAAAAAAAACCCACGTGAACTTACCCTTACACATTGCAGTTAGACAAATGTGGCTGTTTACGTGAAAAGGGCCCAGATCGTCGATACTAATTATAGAGAAAATAGTCCAAAACATATTTGGGTAAAAAAAATCACAATTTTGTTTTATGCAAAAATTTTATTTAAAAATATGTCAATTGTGCTTTCAATAAAAAATTTTTTTGCTGTTTTGGACAATGTTACACCATAACCGTTACAATGATACCAAGAACTCCATATCGACAGTGTGGGCCCTTTTCACATAAACAGCCACAAATATTCCCATCACAAGAGCCAATAGAGAAGAACGGCATTTAGAAGACCTGCAATAAACACAACCAGTCTTAGTAAATAGTGCTTGGCATTTATTGCAATGTATAGGAAGGGAATCCCTCACCCAAAATAGGGAACATACTGTATATTAATCCGAGCAGGAATTACAGACATTCAACCCCCTGAACAAGACACAAAGGGGAGGGGGTGTAGGATCTGCTTAAACATATAACCTTCTTTACAATCTGCTCCTTATTCTTCATCTACACTGCCGAGATCTCAATACTGGAGATGTTCATTAAACTGCACAGGTAAAACCAATAATGTACATATCATACTAAGGCCCAGTAGGCTATACGCTGCTCGCCAGTATCTGCAGAGCTCCCCCATACATAGTGTTTGCTGGATTTCCCCGCACCGTGCTACAGGAGAACACTATGGGGCTACCCCACAGGAAGTATTCACAAGTGACTGCCCAAACCTACCGCCATACTAAATATCATGGTGGCCTCCATCCAGGTCAGGTTTATTATATCCATCTAAAATCTTTATTAAAAGCCCTTTGGATAGATTAGCGTCACCCGAATCACATGCAATTTTTTCCAAATGAATCAGTGTCTCCATTTCTGATGTCTCTGGAGCAACAAAGGCTCCAAAGAGCCAAGTGGCCACGCCCTCATTACTCCAAAGAGCTTATTTGCATATTGACAACAAACAGCAATATCAAGGCACCGAGGTTGCGATTCGTGAGGGTAAAACACCATTTGATTTAGGCGACTCAAACTTATCTTCAAGGCCGGGATGATATGCTGGATGACAGGATCCCTTTAATGAATGAGTGTCTTGGCCAGAAGGCGACCCTGCTGACCCAAACCAACAACACCATAGTGATTTCTGCTGAGGATTATTTGGTCATAAAAATGCAGCCATCACGTTTATCACGAACTTGCCGTATAGCCATAATATACATGACATGAGTTAAAATTGACCTTCTTGCTGGCTTGGATCCCACCCTGGCTCACATGTTCAGAACCAAACCCTGACCCCTGGGTGCTCCACTACACTCCCTCCTCTCCTGATTTCACATGTAGGTAGTTACCTGCACTATGGGGGATAGCTGCCTATAATAAAGCGAACCCCCATAGTGATCAGGAGCGACTCAGGGACACGGGGGACAGAACCCTCCCCTCTAGTGCAGGGGTAGGGAACCTTTGGCTCTCCAGCTGCTTGTGAAACTACAACTCCAAGCATGCTCCATTCACTTCCATGGGAGTTCCCAGAACAGCAGAGCCAGTATGCATGCTGGGATTTTTAGTTTTGCAACAGCTGGAGAACCATACGTTCCCTACCCCTGGTCTAGTGTGAAGAAACTGCTGGAGGAAAGAAGGTAAATGTAACTCTCCAGACAATCCCTTTAAAAGAAAAATATTCTTACCATTTACAAAATTAAAATCCGTTCACTGCCTGCAGCTTGCCAACGCTTCCTTCGGAGTAGCCACAAGGGGGAGCTCCGGCTTATTCATCATCACTTAGTGCCTCGTGTGCTGGTCGTTAATAGGTTAACCCCACACCTCGTGTCATCCAACTTACTTACAGGGGTCGGGGAAATCTGTTATTTCTTGCAATATAAGACGACAGCGCCGTCTTGGTGCAGGTCTGGCCAATTTCCAGGAGCCAGTCTGCCTGTTCACCCTCATCCATCATGAACATTTGCTACTGTTAGAGGAGTCCACTCCTAAATCCCAAGGATCCGATCCCTTCCTTGCTACTTACAGACGCCCACATTCTGTAGAAAAGATTTTTGCAACCATCGGTTTAGTGTTAAGTGTCACTTAGAAGTGAGAAATATATTCAATGCCTTGCGGGTGCCCCGAAGGAGACTGCAGGGTGTCAAACTGGGGAGGAATGGGCGATGTCTCTACCCATAGAAGAGATGATAAATACCTGATCTGCGGGGGCCTGAACACAGAGCCCCAGGGGGAGGGGTCCATAAAATAGGGGGAGGGGTCTTTAGACTCCGCTGCACATTCAGTGTGATTGGTGTTAGACAGCGCTTCCATTCACTTCTATAGGACCACCAGGGATAGGTGAAGTGCAGCACTTGGCTGTCTCTGGGGCTTCCAATACTAAATGCACTGTGTGTGGCTTTAGGAAAAAGGATCCTCCATTCTCAGGATCGACGGCGAGTCTCAATGGTCAGACCCCGACAATCAGGTATTTCTCTTCTATCCTATGGCTAGAGAATAAATACGTTTTGTGGCAAAACCTAGAAACCCCCGTCATTCTCTGGGAATGCAGCTATGCTGAATGTAAGCATGCCCCATGCTAAATTTGGACGCTCCCATTGAAATGGATGCAAGCACAGATACATGCCATCCATGAAGCTCACCCTGGCCCTCTGCAAACAACTGATCAAACAGGGTGCCACGCATTATAGCTATAGCCTAACAGGGCTCATTACTGTCCACCCAACATGCCATTCAGTGTTTGACGCCCCCATGGAGATGTGACCGCCGCTGATCTAACAGCTGATAAAATCTAGACAGTCCCTACCTAGGACAGAATGGCTCCTGGGTGCGATATAAGGCCTCATGCCTAAAAATTAGCACAGCCAATGTGGCAAGACTGCACATAACCAACCAGACATTCAGGAACCCCAGACATCTTACCTGTGCCAGTTCTTACATGACACCTCTTTAGGTCCAGTCCTGTACAGAACATTGCACTTTCATGTATTGTCAGCTTAGATAGAACCTTAGGAATCTCTATTGAGTGGTAAAATAGACCTGTTGATTTGTTTCCCTGCCCATGTCAAACCAGAGGAGCTGTACAAAGTAAGAAAATCTCATTAAAAAGTCTTTGTTGCAGATCTGTCCGGTATTCGAAGCCTTGTATGTGTTCGGTGGGTTGTAGGGTGCAAGAGGATCGCCTGGACTTGGCCCAGGAAACGGGTTAAATAATGAAGGGAATTGAGTGTAAGATACAATAAGGTCCCTATAGTGCACGTCTAAAACCTGCATAGACAGATCTGACAGCCTGAGGAGTCTAATGCCTTGAAGGATGCACAAAACCGTTGAGACGTCTCAGGTTGTAATGTGCGATCTGCTGCAGCCAAGATAAACCGCAGCTCAAGTAATACGCGGAAAAGATGGAAAAAATTTGGGAAAACAGAGGTGGAAATAAAGAGAGGACGAGAGATGAGGTGTTCACAAGGCCGGGTCACGTGCAGCCACAATGGAAGTCTGTGTCTTGCAGGGAAGTCAGGCTGCGCCCAATGCACACAACGTGATACCAGGAATCACAGCGATCACATTGTACCCAGCTGACCGTGTCTTCTTGTGGGAGGCGGCAGGATCGCCAGGCGCAAGGCTCTGCACTGGAGATAGTCTGGGCCACAACCAACGGAGGAGCCGGGTTCTTTCTTGGCCGACCACGAGGCTTCCTGCAAAAGGAACGAAGTGACATGAGGGAATAGAACTAACCTAAGAGTCCTGTCAGGAGTCGCTCTGCTTTATACTTGCTCCAAATCATATCCCCAAAGAGAGAAGCTGACATATATATCACACAGCTCAGCTTCTCTCCCTCTACTATTTCCTATTCTTAAGATAAGTTCACACAGGGTTTTTTGGACCAGAACTTGAGGCGGAGGCCACCTCAGGTTCTGGTCCAAAATACGAGTAGCTGCAACTGGGTGCCAATGCAGTGCACCGGTATCCAGTCACGCACGCCGCTTCGGATTAGGCCCAAATGAATGAGCCTAGTCGGGAGGGAGTACGGCTGTGGACTGCAGACTATAACTTCGGACCAGTACATGTATATTTTTGGGCAGACTGACTTCATCAGCTGGTTAGTAAGTGAAGCTCCTAAGTACAATACAGGTAGTAAGTCGGGGTCAGCACAGAGTGTGATGTGAAATGTAGAAGTGATCTGGCTAAGCAATGTCGTCACAAAGCCCCCGGCACGTTTGCAATGAAGACCTGAATACGAAGATGTATACCCAACTTCAGTGCTGACGGTCACTTTAATTTTGTATGTGTAAGATTTCCTGATACCTTGGGGAAGGAGGGGGAATTAATCACGGGACAAGATGGGGCATAGGGGGCTCGACTTCCAATACCTATTCTACATAGGAGAGAAGTTATTTATCTAAGGTTGGAGACATCACTTACACGTTAGTCCTGACGCAGATACTGAGGACATGTTTAGAGGCTATATCATGCTGACAGTTCCCTTTAAATCAAACTCCTCACCTTCCCGTTTCCAGCTGCTGGGCAACCCTTTTCTCATCTTCCTTCCGCCTTCCTTTTTTCCTTTTCCTCTTCCCGTTTTCTTCCACCTGCCTGTCCTCCTCATCTTCATCCAATTCACACAGGACCTTGTGTTGCGCTTTCCTGCGGCTGCTCCTCCTCTCCAGACCCGTACGAGACGGCAGCGGTAGATCAGGAGTAGGGGGCTTTGCCAATTCCACTATCCCTCCCATCAGTCCACCACTGTGCATCCTCTCACGCTTCATCTTGCTAATACTTCCAATGGAGTTTAGGATGACCGTGGCTCCAGTTGTGTAATGCGGAGACACTCCACGTTCCCCCCCTAGACTTCGCGTTCCAACTACAGGGGTGAAACCGAGGGAGGCGGTCTGGGCACGCGGTGATGTGATGGCGCTGAAGTCCAAAGGTCGAACACGAACACGCTGGAAGAGGAAGTAAGTGTCGGGAGATGCAGAAGGAGAGGATGATGAAGTGGGGCCCACTTGGAAGCAAAGAAGGTCTCCATCGGACAACTCTATTCTCTGGCCACGGGGAAGCTGAACCTCATTAATATATATACCTAGAATGAAAATAGAGAGCAATTGGTAAATGTACAAAGTTTGGTACAAAATATAAAGTCTGGATTGAAGAATTTTTATTTATTATAGCGTCAACATATTCTTGCTTGAAACCGTGGAGGTTGGGCGTTACTGTGCAGGGTAGAGCATTACAGAGAAGTGGCGCAACTCGGGAGAAGTCTTGGAGATTATAATAGAGGATTGGGTGATAGAACAGAGAGAGGAGGTGTATGAATGTGCAGAATCACGGAAAGCCTTGTGGAGGAGGGTGATCGGTTTATATCGTATTCTATAGTGCAAGGATACTCAATCAGCAGATCACAGATGATACCTATCCTGACCCTTGCCTCCTGCCAATATCAGTATGACAGAGCGGGAGAAACTTTCATCTCCCTGCCGTCACCCCCCAAGCCCTGATCCCTTGTGCTAGTGGCAATAAGGATCGGTAATCATCTCTGCAGCCTGCGCAGGCAACAGGGACAATGGCCGCTTGGTTTAAGGGATCACAGTTTGGAATAAGGAATGATACTGTGAGGAGGCGCAATCATGGGGCATTAAACTTTGTGGGGGCAGTAATGTCCCTTTAATGCCCCCTACCGTATAATGTTCCTTTGTGCCCCCACCAACTGTATAAAGCTCCTTTGTGCCTCCACCCACAGTATAACGCCACATGCGTGTCATCAAAATTATGTGCGATTTTAAGTGTGAAAGTGGAAAATCTGCACCGGAATTCATTAGCAGTAAAGTCAATGAGAAATTCTTGTTCTTATGCAAATGTGGATTTTTCTTCTGTGCAGGAAATTGGCCTATGGTGTAGATTTTAAAATCTGCATCAGAGTGTATGAAAATCTGCACGGATTTCTGTCCATATTCATGCTGATTTTGGTGCATGTCAATCCTGAGGGTGTGCATGTACCCTTAAGACCGCTACATAGAAATGGATTATGTCCAAGAAAACCTCCAGGTAGGTGAGAATAGGACAATAGTTATCTAATATCCTAGGTCACCTCGCCAAAGATAGAGAATCAAGAAAAGATCCAAGAATTGATGTAACTGACTGGTGCAGAGAGGGGAATGTTGGGAATAATATATCAGACCAGCCCCACATAGGGCACATTCTAGTGGCTGCATTCATAATCTATATACTTGTATTGGGAGCCCTGTATATCCAGCAACTGGTGTACGAGTACATTTTACAGTCACTGCAAAGTGGCTGGGATTCTAGCGACCTGTTAGAATTGACATGACAGGCCGCGGTGTTGGTAATCGCAGCAGGTCACGTATAACTACAGAACTGCAGGCGGTTTCCCTATAGCTATAATGGAAGGAGAACGTCTGCACAGGAAACTTCTGCGGGCTTTCTGTGAAAAGTGCTGAGGGAAAAACCATGATGCAGTTTTTCCCACAGCACATTTTTGCAGTGGTCTGCTATTTGGGGCCTTAGGCCTAATTCTCACAGGGCAAGGGGGGGCGTATTTTGGTCCTGATTTTGATGCAGGAAGCCGCGGCAGAACAGGACCAAAATTCGCCTGCTGCGACTTCTGACAGTTGCAGCGCTCCGGTCCGCAGTAGGCCCAAATGAATGGGCTGGAGTGTGCTGCTGTGAGGCGGACGCCGGGGCTGAATCAGCCTGAAGAAAGTGCAGCTCGCAACGTGCTGCTCACGGAAAAACGTAAGCTAGCGGTCTACACAGACCTCTATTGTGAAGGGGCTGATTATGACGTGGATTCAACACCAAAATCCACCCCCTCTTGCCCAGTGTGAACGGGGCCTTAGCATAAAGGGTGTCCTATATTTCAGAAGACTGTCACCTATGCTGCAGAAATAAACATATATACCTACAGAATGCAGGGGTTGCAGATATAACGGTAGCTAAGTAGGATGACTCTAAGGGTCTGTTCACACAGAGGTTTTTGGCAGCGGATCCTGACGCGGAATCTGCTGCCAAAAACGTTTCCCATTGACTTCTATGGGAGCTGCTCACTTTATTCTGCTAACTAGTAGCGGGAAAAAAGAAGCAAGTTGACCCTTCTTGGCATGGATGCCGCAGCTGACTCAGCCGTGGTGCAAGACTCCCTCTCGATTAGGCCCATTCATTTGGCATAACACGATGGGGTGCTGGTGCACTGCATATCGTCACAGATAGATGTGTGGCACGTTTACATGCGGAAGCCATTTTCTGCCGTGTGAACATACCCTAAGGCTACACAGTGAGGGAGCCTTCACATGGAGTAAACGCGCGTGTATTTTTGCAAAATACACGTGTAAAAACAAGACTCCCATTGACTTCAGTGACATTTTACAGGCGTATTTTTACACGTGTAAAAAATATCATTGAAGTCAATGGGAGTCTTATTTTTACACGCATATTTTGCAAAAATACACGCACGTTTACTCCGTGTGAAGGCTCCCTAACTCTGGTTGGACAGAATGAATATTCTAATGCAATATTTTGATGTTAATGAAGCGGTGGGGCAAGGTCAGGGCTCCATTCACTTCTGTAGAAAAGCCAGAGATCGCCATGCCAATTGTTAGACAGTAGAGATGAGCGAGTACTGTTGGGATCAGCCGATCCAAACAGCACGCTCGCATAGAAATGAATGGACGTAGCCGGCACGCGGGGGGTTAAGCGGCCGGCCGACGTCAAAGCGGAAGTACCAGGTGCATCCATTCATTTCTATGGAGCGTGCTGTTCGGATCGGCTGATCCCAACAGTACTCGCTCATCTCTATTAGACAGAAGTGAATAGAGCGATGACCAAGCACGGGCACCACAGCCTCATTTACATGGAGCACTTGGGGGACTCTTTCTTGTGATTCCTGGGACTCCCAGTCATCAGATATTTAAGTCATCCGTACACCACTAAAAAGCTGAAACCTCTTCTTACCGACTCCTCCATACAAGTCTGTGTTCAGCTATCCTCTGCATAGGGAATAAATGTCAGTAACAGAAAAACCCTTTAAGGCCGAGCCCCCACGGGCCGTAAACGCCACGATTTGCACGCAGCAGGAAAAAAATCGCAGCGTTATACAGTACTTGCGAATCCCATGCCCACTTTGCGTTTAAAACCGCAGCGCGGATATGATGCGATTTCCAAAACCGTCACGGTTTTGAAAATCGCAGCATGTCAATTATATCTACGGAAACGCCGGCGGCTTTCCCATAGATATAATTGTAACAGAAAGTCAGCGGAGGAAAACTCTGCAAACTTACTGTTCAAAGCGCTGCGTTTACAGCCCGTAGGAGGTTATGTTCACACGTAAAAAATATTCTGTGGATTTTACATCTGGATAGAAAAAAATTGCTACAAAAGACACCAACAAACCTCCTCTCCTGCAAAAGGAGATTTAGGCGGGATACATTTTACGTCCCCAAGGACACAGGGGAATCCGGAGCAGAAAATCCAGTCGTGGATCAGCCCTTCATTTCCCAGCTTAAATCTGGACAAGAGATCAGGAGTCGGTGCATCCTCTATAATGCCGGGAGTCTCAGCACCCAGTACTGTATATAGTACGAGCGGTAAATCGGGAGGAGGCCGGGACTCTCTGCACCAAACATCAGTCTGGGAAATGTGGCCAATGAACAGATCTAGTTATCCAGTCCAGAATCCTCGTGTTTATGGGACCTTAAGGAGGTTTCCCCACAAAAATGGTCCTAGAAGTTGGGGATGCATCCGTCTCTATAAGGACCCCCCCTAGAATCATACTGGACCACAACCCCACTTACAGCGCAGTCCTCAATGAGCAAGCTTTATGGATATTGCTAGACCATGAAGGACTGACTACACTGCCAGCGAGGTCGGGGTCAGGTAAGAGCCGGGGGTTGATGACGTTCATTTCTGGGACCTGCACCCATCAGGCTTTTATCCTGTGGATCTGCCATAGAAGTCATTAGCGGCGAAAAACCCCTTTAAGCCTGAATGAGTCCTGCAGAAACCCCCCCCAAAAACCTTGATTCTGGGGGTCTTTCTGCTGCGGCAGCTTTCCTATAAAATGCAGATGGTCCCGGGCAGATCAGACCACCAAGTCCTCAGGAACTGATAGTATGACGGACACGGGAGGACACACCTTGTGGTCACTGACCGCACCTGAGGACTGGGTGGACTGAAACGCAGCGACAGACACGGACGGACGGACAGACACACAGACATGCAGATAGTCACCACAGTTGGAGCAGCTCTCCAGTTTCACCCGCCAGTCTCCGTTGGTCTCTCGCTCTGCGTGGATTTCCGCGTGGACCTGAGGTTTCCCGGGAAGAGGAACATCACACATGTCTGGCCGAGCTCCGAGCCTGTAGACGCACCTGGAGGAGTCCGGCAGGAAGGTGTAGAGGTCCTGGGAGGGGGCACCGGGCGAGGACGTCGGGATCACCCCAAGGTCGGAGCCCATCCGAAGCAGCTGGAAACAGGGCTGCACCATGGACGCATCTGACCCCACCATGGCGGCTAGAATCCTGACCCACAAATTACCGTCTACCGCAGTGATGACCTTTAACCTTACACCCTAAGACCATAACCCACTAAGATGGCTGCCTGCAACCTTTGGGGTTCCCAGGTCACAAAGGTCAAACCAGACCCTCAGAACAGCATCTTGACCTCCCCCCTCAATTTAGAAAGAACCCCAAAATACAGAGTAGGCGTGGCTTGTACCTCTGCTTACGTCAGCGTATCTAGCTAGCTAGACCTCCAATTTAGGAACCGACCCCCTCTCCAGGACTCCAGGTCACTACACTATACCCAGCAGGGGGTTGGAAGAAGATGCTACAGGTGAAGAGACCCCCGACTGTGACGTCACAGAGCTCACGGAACCAGCGCCGCCGCTCACTAGCGCCGGGAGAACGGCGGGAAAGCCAGAGGAAAGAAGCGCGCCTTTGAAATTTGGCGCGTTTTCCCAGCGTGTGACACGCCCACTGCCTGTGACCACGCCCACCGCGCAGCTGTCTTCTCACACAGATTCTCCCGCGATCAAGAAACCCCGCCCCTCGACCTGTGATTGGTTTCCGTAGGCTCGCCTCTCAGATACACAGCCAATTGTGGCAAGCCATACCGCGTATCAGTTGCAGTTGGTGATTGGTGGATGGCGATCTAACCACGCCCTCTTTTTTTGACACCGGTCAGTGTCTGGTGACACGTTCTCTTGAATAAACTTTATTGTCCTAAACATTGGCCGACAAATGGCTTGACGTTGCTATACCTTGTTTGGTTGCTAAGGGGAGGGGGAAAAACAATCATGGCGGCCTTTTCAGTTGTATTTCCCGGGTCCACAGCCCGCTTGCTTGGTATATAGAACGTGTATATAGTCTGGAGGTGACGAGTATATGGAAAGGTAAGACACGTCTGTCTATGGCTGCCATCTGAGCTCCCACAATGCACTTCTGTGGCTGTCAGGTCATGCTGGAAGTTGTAGTTCTCCCACAGCTGGAGAGCCGTCAGATTTCTGTTGTAGAGGGATTCATAGAAATGACCGAGTGACTGCAGCTCCAAAAAACGTTCACTTTTGATGTTGGTGTGAATTAGGTCTAAGCCGAGTGCCTGATGTTCTGCAGGATCCTGAGGAGTAATGGAGAAGAGAAGTGTAATCCCACCGCCACCGGTGTTCCTGCCATCCAGGGGGTCAGGTAATAACCACAATCATCTGCGGACCCCTCTGGGCTCCGGCTCTGTCGCTGTTTTGGTGCATTTAATTGATGTGTAGGTGAAAAGCTTTCAGGGGCCCCAATAGAACAGACTGAGGCCAAGGTTTCCCATATTGTGACCAAAGTAAAGAATCCGCGCTTCACCCAGTAGATGATTAACAAAACCTTGTATTAGTTCGGAGCACACAACGCGTTTCGGGCAGGGATTGCCCTTTTTTAAGTGCATAAGAACTTGGTTTTTGTTGGTCCAGTTCACGTCCAGTTCTTATGCACTTGAAAAAGGGCAATCCCTGCCCGAAACGCGTTGTGTGTCCCGAACTAATACAAGGTTTTGTTAATCATCTACTGGGTGAAGCGCGGATTCTTTACTTCGGTCCTTGTATTTGCCTTCACTCGCCACCGGTGACAAGGAATCTGCAGCTGCCCCTCACAAGGGAGGAAGCCCCTTTAATCGGTTTCTAGGAGGAAACGGTAGTTGTGAATCCCTCAGGTGAGAGTTTACTGGACACGTACTGTGGTTCCCCTCACCAAAACTACTACACCAGATACTGCTCGGTGCTGTCTCTCTATTTTGTCTTTAAAGATTTCCTGTGTGACCTCAGGCTGCCGTACAGTTTATTTCCCTCATTGTACAGAATAGCATACTTATCTATATTATTCTGTATAACTGCACGCTCTCCACAGGAAATCCTCCCAATACACTTTGACACACATAACGTGGTTCACATCTGCGTTCGGTATTCCGTTCGGGGAGTCCAAATGGGGACCCGCCCGAACAAAATACCGAACGCAATTGCAAGCGCTGTGCAGTAAAAGCACACGGACCCCATAGACTATAATTGGGTCCGTGTGCTTGCCGCGCTCTGCCCGCACAAATCATGCGGACAGGAAAGTAGATTGTGAAGTACTCTCCTGTCCGCATGATCCCTGCGGAGATCTGGTGGCAAGCACACGGACCCCATTATAGTCTATGGGGTTCGTGTGCTTTCACTGGCACACCGCTTGCAGTTGCGTTCAGTATTCCGTTCGCGGGGAGGGTCCTCATGCAGACTCTCCTGAATGGAAAACCAACGCAGATGTGAACGAGGCCTTAGGCTAAGGTCACATTGGGTTTTTTGGATTGGAACCTGAGCGGAGCGGAGTGCGTGACTGGATGATGGTGCAGTGCAGCGGCTTTCGGTCGCGCACTCCGCTCCGGATTAGGCCCAATGAATGGGCCTAGACAGGAGGAGGGAGTGTCTTCAGGCCAAATCGCGAGGCGACTCGGCCTGAAGAATGAGCACCTTGCTTCTTTTTTCCGGGAGCCAGAACAAACAAATGACCGGCTCCCATTGATTTCAATGGGAGGCGTCTTTTTGGTCAGGATTTTGAGGCGGACACGGCCTTAGAACCCTGACCAAAAAACCCTGTGTGAACTTACCCTAACATGACTGTGCCTAGAGAGTGGCCAAAAGTGCACACTATGGCTGCCTCAGCTCCTGCGCCCCACATGACACTTCTTTTAAACTCTGGACAGAGCGAGATGGTAATTTAGGTCAGAAAGATTTATTATAACTTGTGCCAGAAAGCTGGAGTGACTCGTATTACAATTCCATGCCAGTTTCCATCTGGTGTAGATTTAAGATTTAACGCACCTACAGAATTACTAAAAGTTTGTCAGTCAGGAGGGCGAAAGAACCTCAAAGAGGACTTGGATTGCACTGGAGCCCATGGGAGGTGAATAACACTTGTTTTCCACGATCAATCACCTCGTTTGGGCTTCCAGTTATAAGACCCCACAGTATAATAAAAGCAGTTCTGGTTTAAATGAAACTGCAAGTAGAAGCTCGTGAATATTGTAAATAACAAATCGATATAACCGGCGTGCACAAAATCACGTTGGTTATCCGGGCTGACTTTGTTATTTTTTGGTTAATTGCCCAACCCTAGGTCATAGTGACGCCATATGTAGTGCTGCTGTTTCTGTTTGTATTATCAGGGGTCTGTCTGTCCCTTGGTATTAGGGACCAACTTGCTCACCCTAAACTTACACCTCTTTCTCATAACTCAAGACATTGACCAGACTCCTTTTCATACAGTTTTGCCATGAAGCATATCTTATATCTTTCTGCTTGCTTTTCTTGCACAGCGGCCACTGGACTGATTCCACCTTCTCACTTTGAAGCCCGTCGGCAGCCATCGCCTCCTCCAACCTCCTCACCTATTCCATCTACTGATCCTGAGCTCCTGGCAGAACTGACAACTGAGCTGGCAAAACTGAAGCAGGAAAATGAGTTGCTGAAAAAGAGACAACGCAAAGAGGATGGTGCGAGGGCCAGGTATTTATAGCGTTAACTCCTAATGTATGGATACGTGTATTGGCCTTTACAATGTGGAAGGATAAGGCTTGTACATTAATCTTAAGTATTAGGTGCTGTAAGACAGATATTTAAGAGATATTCCCAGCCATATCCTTATTCCCTTTGTTAATGTTACTTACAGGTCTCTGGATCGTCACTCGCCACAGGATCCACCATCAGAGTCTAAGGCATTAGAAATTATTGCCCATCAGATGAGAGAAATCCAGAAACTGGAAAAAGCATTAGCTATTGCTCAAGAAAAGGAGGAAGAAATGCTGAGAATGGCGCAAGAAATGGAGGCAATAAAGCGTGCATGTAGTGAGGCTGAGCAGGCGGAAGAGAGAAGAAGACAAGAAGAGGAGACGAAAAGACGGGCTGAGAAAGCAGCTGAAATACAGAAACTACAGGAGGCAAGTGACAGGGACTTGGGAGCTCCTGTCCCGTTACATTCTGCAATTGCTTGTTTAAAGACTTGTTATTTTTGCACATTATTGGGTTTTCAGGGATTTAGTAATCGAAGATTGGTGGGGGCGGACACCCGGCACCCGTAAATCAGCAATTTGCAGTGTGTTACATGACTATCAACATCATGTTTATCAGTCACATGGCCTGTGATACCAATGTATATTGCTGTGTTTGGTGCAATCTCTTCAACAACTGATTGTCTGTGTCTTGGGTGTCAGACCCCTGCCGAACGTCACATAATCACCAGGTTATGCAAATCTGTCTCCCATGATGTAAATAGGGGAGACAGTGCCTCAGTCATGCTGCCCACTAGGGGGAGCTGCCTTTAACATCATGCCCGACCTTCCCAGAGGCCTTTGCTGTAATGATGTGGGTTTTCCCCTTAATAAGGATAGGTTGTTAACTATTAATCTTGGAAAACCCCTTTAGGCCCTGTTCACACAGTGGAAAAGGAAGAGGAAATTCCTTTTCCGACGCCGGCTTTTTCTCAGTGCATCGGCATTCCGTCAAGGCCTCCCGCTCCTGATTAGGCCTGGATGAATGGGCCGTGTCAGGAGGGAGTCTCGAGCCGTGGACGTCACCGAATCCGCCTGAAGATGGGTCATGTTGGGTTTTTTTCCCGCTAGCAGAAAAAAATGGTAGTGAAATAAATAGGAGGCTTTTTTTAGGTGGATTTTGAGGCGGATTCCACATCAAAATCCGCCAGCATAAAACTCCGGATTTGCTGCTAGCACTGCGACTGCTTCATTTATTGTCTATAATTGTTGACGATGCTATGTTGTATCTCTGACATGTGACTGCTGCAGCCAATAACCGACTTCAGCTGTATACTTGTAAGGCCAGTGATGGGCTGCAGCATTCACGTGCCATTGGTGCCAACAAATGCCAACACCGCTGTTACATTAAACCATCTCCTGCCAGGGGGCCCATTTTGCATCAGCTCAAATAACCCATTTAATCCGGTCATATATGTAGTGTCTTATTGAGCTGAATCTAACCACGTGGGTCTTTAGGCCTGAACTTATAGCATGATGGAGCACTGTGATGCTGTTAGCTCATCCTCACCACCACAGAAGGACTGGGCTTGTTTCGGTGACAGGGTGCCTTCGTTATGGTGTCTAAAAAACTCCGAATGCAGATAGATTTTTTCCAAGTGCACAAGCCCTTTGCTGCGATCTAGTTCCTTGTATGTCACATTTATCATGCCGCCTCATATTCTCCTAAACAGCTGCAGTTGTTGGCAGACAGTCACAAGACAGAGTGTGACAAAATGAAGATCAGAGCGTGCGCCCTGGAATCTCAGCTGCAAGAAGAACGGGATGAGAAAACATCGGAAGTAAAGCGGCTGAGAGAAGAGCTTCACATGGCCAATGAAAAGAGCGAGGCTCTGGGGGTAACGTTGAGGTATGCAGGTAGTCTTTCTTTCAGAATGTAGGTGCTCAATTAATGCAATTACTGCAGAATAATATCATGAGTTGTGTCTGACTCGGGCACAGAAAAAGTCTACATACAACTGAATAGGATTACAGTGTCTAGGCCTGGCCGTTACATAGCGGACGGAACATTCTGCTTTTGCCTCCGTACAGTGTATATTTCTGCCCCCTTTAGCAGGAATTATGGGTAGATACAACTGTTAATACCTTTTTGTGCTTTTGCTCCCAGTCAGTCCCAGTTAGCGCTGGAGTCCCAGAATGCCTTAGTGCTGCAGCTGAGGACGTACATAGGTGAGCTTGTTCCGGATAATCGACAAGTGGAAGAGCAGAGGAGGGAAAAGGCCGAAATGAAGAACACAATAGAGGTGAAGAAGTCATGGCAACATGCGAGTGGTTGATGGTTACATGTGTTAGCTCGCAGCTTTACTTACATCTGTCCTTATGGATGATTTCAGCTTCTGGAGAAAGAGAGAGATGCTCTGCAGACTTCTATGTCGCTCCTCCAGACCCGACTGTCGTCACTTACGCACATTTTATCTCTGCAGGAAAGTGATCTCTGCAAAAAAGCAGTAAGTACGACTTGTACCTCCTCTTTACTAATTATCCCCTATTATGAAGAATTCCAGAATGTGTAAATAGATTTCACTGCAAACGGCGTCCATCAGCATAAGAGGCTTTAGAGAAGGGACTACAAGAGACGCAACGTCTTCCTAGGCTTAGGACATTCCATTATTCTTTACTTAAACTGAACCTTTCAGGCTTAGATAGGAGAGAAGCTGAGCTCTGTGATATAAAGCTCAGCTTCTCTCCTCTATCATATACCCCTATATATCACACAGCTCAGCTTCTCTCCTCTATCCTATAACCCTATATATCACACAGCTCAGCTTCTCTCCTCTATCCTATAACCCTATATATCACACAGCTCAGCTTCTCTCCTCTATCCTATAACCCTATATATCACAGAGCTCAGCTTCTCTCCTCTATCCTATAACCCTATATATCACACATCTCAGCTTCTCTCCTCTATCCTATACCCCTATATATCACACAGCTCAGCTTCTCTCCTCTATCATATACCCCTATATATCACAGAGCTCAGCTTCTCTCCTCTATCATATAACCCTATATATCACACAGCTCAGCTTCTCTCTATCCTATAACCCTATATATCACACAGCTCAGCTTCTCTCTATCCTATAACCCTATATATCACACAGCTCAGCTTCTCTCCTTTTATCATACCCTGCTATCATATAGGGCAGAACAAACCCCCTTATAGGTTCACTTTAATGTACAAATGATTTTCTTACAGTCAGACTCGGTAGCCTCCTATTCGCTTCCATAGACATTTATATGTAATATGTTTTAAGGAGAAACACTTGGACGGACAGAAGACTCAGCAGCTGCTCAGACTCTGGAGGGAGAAGGTGTTCAGTTTGATGGTTCAGCTAAAATCAGAAGATATAAACAAGGAGAACGACAATAGGAAGATCCAAGACAAGGTGAGCAGATTGGGCACACAGGTGTGGGCAGGCAATGGGGGATATGTATAGTAGGGGTTAATACCATTGTCATCCATTAATTTAGTTCTCTTATGCATTTTTTTTTTTCTAGATTCTTTCTCTGGAAAATTCTCTGCAGGAGAGCAGTCAGCAGCTGGCGCTCTACTCACATGCCATGCAAGACCACACAGCGGAGCTAGAGATGGAGAGGGTCCGGAATAAAGTAAGTACCTTACGCTGAGCCTAACCCACCAACATGGGCAGGATTGGACTGCTCTCCTGTTTTATGGCCATCTCCTCACACCTCCCCCCACAGACGGCCAGCTGATGAAGGGCCAGGCAGCGGATTTTAACATGTTCATGGCTGTAATATTTCATTCATGCACTCTACAGCGACTATATAGTGTATATAGGGTGAAATCTCTAATGTCGTCCACTTTCCTAGTGTTTACAGGACAAGCTGACAGCCGCACAAGACATGGCCGCTTCTCTTTCCAGCCGAGCCGATAAAGCTGAACGAACTGGGCTACATCTAAAGCAAATGATAGACAGGTATGACCAGTGCTCCTTATTGGTCCTCTTTAAAGGAGTTATCCGGATTATGATATAACCTTCACCGGCAGTGACATCACATTCACTGGTCATGTGGTAATGCTGCGACTCAGTCCAATACCATATATAATGTATGGCCACAGCAATCCATATCATAGTCCTGGACAATTCTCATTATTACTCTGCACAACACTGATCCTAACATTACATAGCAGTGACTTACGTTTAATGGCGGTTGTATTATCAGTTTTGTGCAGGTTTTTTATACACAAGAAAACTCGTTGCGGGGAGCCTTGCAGCGGCTGGTGACACTGGGACAGAGAGTCACGTTTGCTACCAAGAGAGTGGACACTATACAGG
Source organism: Leptodactylus fuscus (assembly GCF_031893055.1). Classification (NCBI taxonomy): domain Eukaryota; kingdom Metazoa; phylum Chordata; class Amphibia; order Anura; family Leptodactylidae; genus Leptodactylus; species Leptodactylus fuscus. Next base: position 81,705,127 of record NC_134275.1, read on the forward strand.
GTGAGGAGCGCTTATACATTTTATAGAGAGCTGACGTTCCATTTATCCATGACAAGTTTTTGTCCACAGTCTGTACTGTGGTCTAATACGCAGGATTGTGTTCTCTATCATAGTAAATGGGCTGAAGTGCCGTAAACCAAACCGATGCTGTAAACTAAACATGAAAATGGCGGCATAACCTTCACTCCTATACCAGAGCTTTATGACGGGAACTCTCATCAGGGAATGAACTGTTTATTTCATTGCAGACAACTGGGTATAAAGATTTAAAGGGATGGTGTATTATGGCGATTAGGATTGTGGTCAATTATTTAGGCTCTGCTTGGACAACCTTAGTGCAAAATAGCCATGAAAAATCTCCATTTTGCACATTTGGGGCACCTGTTTTTACAGATTGAAGTGTGTTGAGGAATCTCAGAGTAGAGCCTTGGACCCTTCCATCTGACCCCTCTTTTTGCAAACCTGTAAAAGGACGTCGAGATAGAAGTGACACATGACTACAGGATTTGAATCCATGGGTAATCTGTCGGCATGGGGAGACATAAGTCTGCATGGGAGAGCGTACACGGTTTGATGGAATGTTTGTAATCCAGACTGTGCAAAGTTGCTTCACTTTTTTATGCGCATCACCTTTAATTATTATTATAGTATATAGAGATCTACCTACAGGTGATATTCCGGTACGCTGTAACGGTTTGTTGTATTTCACCATTGTCAGGTTTGATGGTGCAGAGACTGGCTCTGCTGAAGCTGAGGCAAGAAGAAGAAGAGCCCAGTAATGCTGTGACTGATGGAGACATGTAAGTGATGATGAATAGTGTACGGGGTGAGCCAGGGGCCATGTGTGATTTAAGAAAAAATTCTACATAATATATATAAAAAATCTATAGTAGTATCTATAGACTTAAAGGGAGCCTGTCAGGTTTATTATGCCTCTTAACTAGGGTTGAGTGATCGTGTTCGGAAAAGATCGGATTGCGATCGAGAAAATTTCATGATCACGATCGGAATTCCGAACACAATCTTTTTAGGTGGGATCGAAATCGATGATTATTTCCCACAATGCTTTGCTACTGGCCAAGCATTGTGGGAAAAGCTAACAATGTTAGCCTTCACACTGAGTATTGTATACTCAGTGTGAAGGCTCCGCTGCGGTTCCATAGGAATGAATGGAAGCAGCCGGCACACAGCGTTAACTCCCTGCGCGCCGGCTGCGTAGATTCATTCTAATGGGAGACTAGCTAACATCTCTAGTAGCTACTTACCTGCAGAGATGGCTGGTCCGGTGCCCGGTGTTCTCGTTCTTCTTCACCTCGCTGCCCCCGCCTCCCAGGTTAGTGTTAAAGAGCTAGGAAGAAGGCGGGGCTTGTGGCTTAGGAGAGTGTGGGCGGGTACTTGGAGGGGAAACGTCATGTCTCCCCGCCCTGTACCCGCCCACACTCTCCTAACCTGGGAGGCGGGGGCAGCGAGGCGAAGAAGAACAAGAACACCGGGCACCGGACCAGCCATCTCTGCAGGTAAGTGGTCACCAGGGGGACTAAGTATCCAGAGGATTAAAAAAAAAATCCTCTGGCTACTTAGTGATTCACTACACAGCGTGGATTCTAACAAAGCGTTCAATTGTTAGATTCCATGTTGTAAAGTGAATAGGATTGTTTTTAAAATCCGATCACCGATTAGTAAAAAAATCCCATTGACTTGCATTGGGATCGGAATTGGGATCGAGATCGGGTTCGAATGAAAAATGACCGGAAATCGGATTTCAAAATCGATCCTTAAAAGTCAAGATCAGCTCAACCCTACTCCCAACCAATTCCAATGCCCTATAGGAGCAGCACCATACCTGGCCACTATATAATGAAGCGATGGAGAGGAAAAATGTATTGATATTCAAATCAGCCTGCAAGTGCAAGGGGAGAAGGGCCCTGATTTGCCATAAGATAGCCAGATTTTCTCTGAGTGTCCTCTAAAATTGCTTCCCAGTGCGTACCCTTTAGACATGATTGACATTTTCAGTCTTTGTCTGCGTCTCTTTTGTTTGTAGGCAAATCTCATACAACAGGCCCCGCCCCTGAGGAACTCGTAGGTTGATTTTCATATCCATAAAAAGATTATCTCTGCATTGCTTCATCCATTGGTGGAAATAGAAGAAGGTCTCTACTGGCATTAAAGGCCTCTACGCTGAACTGCTGTTGGTTTGGGAGGCATTGATAGAATAGCAGTTACATATACCGTCTATGCCTATAGGGGTCTGACCAGCAAGGCTAAGCGTAAGGGGATATTCTCTCTGCAGATGTCGTCCATCATATGAGGATTTAAGAGCTGAGGTGAATCTCCTAAATGAGGAGCGAGACCGCCTGAGTGCAGAGCTGAAGCGCAGCGCTCTAATCCTAGAGGGAAGAGTGACCGAGACCAGAGAAAAATGTAAGTGGGACATTGGCGTAGACAAGCTTTGCTTTATATCCCGCAGCCAGTCGTGAAAACTATTTGGTCTTTGCCAGAAAAATTGACAATTTGGCTACAATCGCCCTCCTCTGTGTTCCTATATGCAGTGGAAGCAGAAATCGAGACTTGTCACCGCACCACAGCTCTTCTACGCTCTTCACTCCATGAGACAGAAGAGAGGGAGCGAGATCTGAGACAACAAGTTGTTGACCTTGAGAGGAGACTTCAGGAAGCTTGTGAGACCGCGACACAACTACAAGAGCAACTGCGGGATCAGAAGGAGGAATATGAGAAAGGTACAGAGCGGGAGAGAGGCAGACGGGTGCAGCTTTAGGATAGACATTGTATGGGAAGGGCAGAAGGGGCAATGACATGGGGTTTTCTCCATTATGTCACCATTGGTAGGTTTATGTGCCACAAAGTCCCTCCACCGATGGGGTATTTGGGTAAATGACAAGTTATCCTCTATCGGCAGTACAGGGAATAACAGCCGGGTGAGGATCAGACCAATGGGACGCCCGTGATCATGAGGACAGTCGTGTGTCCTGTATGACCGGAGAACAGGTCTCATATACGTGCTGCACCTCCGTGTATCTCTATTGGTCTGATGAAAAGATGCCAGGTACAGTGCTAGCTTGGCAATGACCGTGGATGGCCTTCCCCTCCATTCATAATGGGCGCAGAGATCCCCATTCTGGTGCTTGGTGGGGTTCCCAGTAGTCAGACACCGGCAAGTCCATTTCATATCCTCTCCATATCACATTCCCTTTCGCATGTCAAAGCGAAAACTAATTGCTGGTTTAGGTCATTGTTGGGCGTCTTTCACTTTGTCTGAAGTCATCATCTTGCAGGAAAATAAAGGTTCAATAGAGTGAATATTGAATTTTATCTATTTTGTTTTCTAAGAGCTTCAGGAAAAAGTCAGAGCTGTAGAGGAAATCGTAACACAACAGCTGGCGCAGATGGAGAAGCATCTACATGAGGCCAGAAGAGAGCACACTAAAGCAGGTACCTGCTAGGTCACACATTAAGGATGGATGGGAGCCCAGTCTTATGGCACTGAACTGTATTGCCTGGTCCTGGAGCCGCCATGTTCTTCTAGCCACATACACTATAGAATCACATCCAGCACTGTTGTCTTCCTTACTAGACCGCCTGCTCCATGCTACTGTTTAGAAGCAGAATCTGCTATGTAGAGTGTGTATGGAGTGTACACTATTGCGCTATTATTTAATTCAAGTGTAATACTGGTCTTCGCCATCCAGTTGTGGCTTTGAGACAGACGGAGCGCCAAATGCAACGAGAGAAGACACGGACCCAGGAGACCATAACAACCTTAGAAGATGCAGCTCGTGTACGAGAGGAACAGCTTACCCGCCAACTCCGAGACACGGAAAGGGATAAAAATCTGATGATGGTGAGTGTGACTGCTGCAAATGTATCTACACTGATAACCATTGACGATTTGTTAAAGGAGAACTCTACATAAACTAACGTTTTGAGGTCACAATATGTAACATCCGTGAGGTGCATTGACTACTAAAATATATACTCGGCAGGTCTCCTCTTTGGCTCTATACTGAGACTTTGGTTGCAGGATATATGTATTGTTAGCACTGGTGTATCTATAGGGGTCGTAGCTGTGACCTGGCCCAGATGCCAGGGGGTCACACAGGTCGGCCCAGATACCAGGAGGTTGGCCCAGATACCAGGGGGTCACACAGGTCAGCTCAGATACCAGGGGGTCACACCGGTCGGCCCATATACCAGGGGGTTGGCCCAGATACCAGGGGGCCACACAGGTCGACCCAGATACCAGGGAGTCACACAGGTCGGCTCAGATACCAGGGGGCCACACAGGTCGGCCCAGATACCAGGGGGGTCACACAGGTCGGCCCAGATACCAGGGGGTTGGCCCAGATACTAGGGGGCCACACAGGTCGGCCCAGATACCAGGGGGTCACACAGGTCGGCTCAGATACCAGGGGGCCACACAGGTCGGCCCAGATACCAGGGGGTCACACAGGTCGGCTCAAATACCAGGGGGTTGGCCCAGATACCAGGGGGCCACACAGGTCGGCCCAGATACCAGGGGGTCGCACAGGTCGGCCCAGATACCAGGGGGCCGCACAGGTCGGCCCAGATACCAGGGGGTCGCACAGGTCGGCCCAGATACCAGGGGGTCGCACAGGTCGGCCCAGATACCAGGGGGTCGCACAGGTCGGCCCAGATACCAGGGGGTCGCACAGGTCGGCCCAGATACCAGGGGGTCGCACAGGTCGGCCCAGATACCAGGGGGTCGCACAGGTCGGCCCAGATACCAGGGGGTCGCACAGGTCGGCCCAGATACCAGGGGGTCGCACAGGTCGGCCCAGATACCAGGGGGTCGCACAGGTCGTCCCAGATACCAGAGGGTCACACAGGTCGGCCCAGATACCAGGGGGTCGCACAGGTCGGCCCAGATACCAGGGGGTCGCACAGGTCGGCCCAGATACCAGGGGGTCACACAGGTCGGCTCAGATACCAGGGGGTCACACAGGTCGGCTCAGATATCAGGGGGTCACACAGGTCGGCTCAGATATCAGGGGGTCACACAGGTCGGCTCAGATATCAGGGGGTCACACAGGTCGGCTCAGATACCAGGGGGTCACACAGGTCGGCCCAGATACCAGGGGGTCACACAGGTCATCCTCACCACACTAGGACTGGATAAACTTCTTTGCTCTTCTTTCTGATTCCCTGTATTGTCTGGCAATCTGTGCATTGTACATTTATTATTGGTCTTCCAAGACTGACTGCAGCTCATTGAAGGGTCAGATTGTAGCTCTGAGAATTTGAGATGGAACTTATAGTACAGATATGACAGCTGACTCCATATTCACACTAGCAGATTGCTCAAGCAGTGGTTACACGTGGAGCCCGGCAGACCCCAATGGGTCCTATCAGTATGTCTTTGGCGTATAGGAGGAAATCCACGCCAACACGGGGAGAACATATAAACTCCTTGCAGATGTTGTCTTTGGCAGGATTCGAGCCCAGGTCTCCAGCGCTGCAAGACTACTGTGCTAACCACTGAGCCACCGTGTGGCCCCTGGTGTCCATAGTTTTTAAACGGAAAGTGGCAGAGAGAAATGTCCTACATACAGACTTTATTCTGGAGATTCCGACACAGAAGTGAACCCAGTCTCATCCTTAAAAGGTTAGGTTTGTTTTTTGATGACACAAAAACATTTTTTGCACTTTCCCTTCAGGCAACTCTCCGGCAGGAAGGGATCTTTGCATTATACCAGAAAAACCGAATGACAGCCATCCAGTCCATAGAAAGTGGCAACGAAAAGCAACAGAGACCAGAAGAGGAATCCAGAGCGGATTGTCCTCCTGTTGTTAAAGGTACGTCAGATATTTGTCTGCAGAGAAGAAGCTTCAAAAACCAAAACCCTTCGTCTGTTTAGGGCCGTGCACTGTAAAAGTATATGACTTACTCCTGGGTATTCAGCTTCAGCCATTGTAGGTGTATGGTGGCAGTCTTAAAGGGGTTCTTCGGGGGGGTTTAAACGATTTCTTCCTGGTTCTATTTGGGATGAACCTCGGGTTTCTGCGCTGGATCTAATCCTGGGTCACACAATATCAGATCCGGGGCTCTAGAGGTTCTCTGTCTGTATCAGGTTTTACAGATTTTCTAGTTGCTATTTCTTTTTATTTTATACGTAGATTCCATCTCCAGCATGCTCGCCAATCTGCAAAGCCTTGGAGCTTCTGTACTTGCAGATGAAGAAGACGATGATGAAGATTTCGGCCACTAGATGGCAGTCACTGAATTCACATTGTGTAGGGAATATATTCAGTGGAAACTTCAGAGTAAATTCACATGGCAAAACTTTTGTTCACTCATTTCAATGGGAGGCCGATGCTGCTTTCTTCAATAGTTTTTTTTTTTTTTACCAATAGTAAAAATCGTACTGCCCAAACCTACTACTGATGTGAATGGGAGTAAAAAATCTAAGGGTAACTTCACACAGGGTTTTTTGGTCAGGATTTTGAGGCCGTATCCGCCTCAAAATCCTGACCAAAAAGATGGCTCCCATTGAAATCAATAGGAGACTGTCAGTTCTTTTTTCCAAGACCAGTTTATTCTATCTCCCGGAAAAAAAGATGGATTCACCTCGTAACATCCGCCTGAAGACACTCCCTCCCGACTAGGCTCATTCATTTGGGACTAATCCAGAGCAGAGTATGCTCCAGTTGCAGCTACCCGTATTTGGGACCGGACTCCGCCTCAAGTTCCTGTCCAAAAAACCCTGTATGAACTTACCCCAATGGCAGGAGGATTTCCATGCTGAGTCCTATCACAAAATTTACTACTTGAACTTTCCCTTCCAGACAGTTCTCGACCCCCCCATATATTGGCCGTATACAAAGCTGGGGGTGATACACAACTCATCACTAAACTACTGAAAATCTGGGATGAATTATGACTCCTAAGTCAGGACAACCCACCATTATGGGGTTACTGGGACAATTCTTCTAAAATTGGGGTATCCTACGCTTTTACCATGACTTGTCCATGACTGTGAATGACTCCGGCCTGATCCTGGAGCTTTGTTTGTAAGACCGTGTAGAGAAGTATTTTATTCCGTATTATACAACCAGATGAATATACTATAAAGACTTACAGCCTATTGTTGTGTGTTCTGTCCTCTGTGTGTCTCATCATTAAGGTGGTTTCTGGATTTAAAATAGTGATGACTTGTTCTATGGATAGGTCAGCAATCTCAGATTAATAAGGGTCCAACACCAAGCACCCCCACTGATCAGCAGCTGGTACTCAGGGAATGGTGCAGGAAGTAGACAGCGCCTCTTTCTATGTAGTGGTCAGACCAGGTACTGCAGATCAGCTCTCTGACCACTACACAGAACAGCGCTGTCTGCTGCCGGCTCCATTCTCTGTATCAGCTGCTGAAAAGCACCTATATTTGGGGGTGCAGAGTGTTGGACCTGCATCGATCTGATATTGATGACCCATCTATAGAACAGATCAATATCTTTAACACCGGAAACCCCTTCAAGAGGACCAGACACCTTATAGCTGCTAAATGGTCAGCAACAGCTTTTCCTACGGATTCCCTGCCTGGCAGACTCCTCTATTAGCAGCTTTAGCTCTGGTCATTACAGGGGTTTAGACATGTTAAGCTTTAAGAGTAAGTGCACACTGAGATTTTTTTTTTTATTTTGCAGACAGAATCCACCTCCAAACTCATTCATTTCAGTTGGAGTCAGAAGCAGATTTTTGCAAAGACAAGGAGATAAATTGGAGGCAAAAAATAAAATCCAGCATCATTTATTTCCATCTCCCCTTCATTTCAATGGGACTTTCAATGCAGAATCCTTTTTAAGGGTAAGTTCACACAGAGTTATTTGGTCAGGATTTTGACAAAAAAAAAAAAAAGACGGCTCCCATTGAAATCAAGCGAGAGGCTCATTCTTCAGGCAGATGCACCTCAAGATTTGGCCTGAAGACACTCCTGACTAGGCCCATTCATTGGACCTAATGTGGACCGCTGTGCTTGACTGGATGTCCTGCACCAGCTTTACGTCGTGGGCTACCCAATTTTTGCTCCAGAGCCTGAGGCGGCCTGCGCCTTCGGTTCTGGACCAAAAAAACCCATGTGAACTTACCCTAACACTTGTTGAAGGAGAAAAAAAAATAAATCTGCTACTGACATGAACCAGCCCAATTCTTCCTCCTCCCCAACATAAGCCACTAGGGGGCGTTGTGAGAGCCCTCCCTCCCCTTTATGCACATTACATGGGCAGCAAGTCCCACAGAGATTGGTAGAATTGGGCTGTGCTGATGTAATGTGCAGAGACTATAGGGAGACATCACAAATAGCTGATCTGTCACCACAATACAGTGAGAAGCTGCAATATCCCCTGTAACCCTTCATTTCTGTAACATTTCTCAGACACTATGGAGAGGTGGTTCCTTGTTTGCTCATATAATCAGTAGACATCTAATATCCCTACAGAGAATAAACTACAAACAGATTTAGGAAAATAAACCTTTATTAAATAACAAAAAAATACAACATAAGAAATGTGCAAAAAAAATGAAACAATGAAAAGTTTTTGTAGCCATGAATCTCAGAGTGTGGATTACAGAATATGACTCTCTCTGCAGTCTCTTAGTAATAACACAAATATCAGATCCAGGGTGAGGAAGAACAGGAGGCAAAAATCAGTCTACAGTCAGTCTGGACAACAGCTCAGGAGCAAGTCCATGTCCATTCTGTGTATAGGTGGAATCTCATATAACAGTCCTTAATCCACCTCCTCAATGGTGGGCCCAGAGCCGCTACCTTGTCTGGCCTGCTGACCACAGCTGGAGCCGGGCATACCTCCTGGCATACCTCCCTGGTACATCTTGGTGATGACAGGTTGGCACACCTTCTCCAGCTCCTTCTGCTTATGGGTATACTCCTCTTTCTCAGCCAGTTGGTTGTTCTCCAGCCAGGAGATGGTCTCCTTACACTTGTCTGAGATGATCCTTTTATCTTCATCACTGATCTTCCCCTTCACGTTCTCGTCTTCCACCATGCTCTTTATGTTGAAGGCATAGGACTCCAGGGAGTTTTTGGCAGCAATTTTCTCTCTCTGCACATCATCGTCAGCTTTGTATTTCTCGGCCTCTTGCACCATCTTCTCGATCTCCTCTTTGCTCAGTCGGCCTTTGTCGTTTGTAATTGTGATCTTGTTCTGTTTGCCGGAGCTCTTGTCCACAGCAGACACATTCAGGATACCATTGGCATCTATATCAAAGGTCACCTCAATTTGGGGTACACCACGAGGAGCTGGGGGGATTCCAGTCAGTTCAAATTTACCCAGCAGGTTGTTGTCCTTGGTCATGGCTCTCTCCCCCTCATACACCTGAATGAGGACACCCGGCTGGTTGTCAGAGTAGGTAGTGAAGACTTGGGTCTGCTTGGTGGGGATGGTCGTGTTGCGTTTGATGAGGACGGTCATAACGCCTCCAGCTGTCTCCAGACCCATAGAGAGAGGAGCCACATCTAGTAGGAGAAGGTCCTGCACATTCTCAGACTTGTCTCCCATGAGGATGGCAGCCTGGACCGCTGCCCCATAAGCCACAGCTTCATCTGGATTGATGCTCTTGTTCAGCTCTCGTCCATTGAAGAAGTCCTGCAGCAGCTTCTGCACCTTGGGGATACGGGTGGAGCCTCCCACTAGGACAATTTCATGGATCTGTGATTTGTCTAGCTTGGCATCTCGCAGGGCTTTCTCCACAGGCTCCAGGGTACCACGGAAGAGGTCAGAACACAGTTCCTCAAAGCGGGCTCTAGTGATGGAGGTGTAGAAGTCAATGCCCTCATACAGGGAGTCGATCTCGATGCTTGCCTGGGTGCTGGAGGACAGGGTACGCTTGGCTCTCTCACAGGCTGTCCTCAGTCTCCTCAGGGCCCTCTTGTTTTGGGTAATGTCCTTTTTATGTTTCCTCTTGAATTCCTCCACAAAGTGGTTAACCATTCTGTTATCAAAGTCCTCGCCACCCAGATGAGTGTCACCCGCTGTGGCCTTGACCTCAAAAATGCCCTCATCAATGGTGAGGATGGAGACGTCAAAGGTGCCACCTCCCAGGTCAAAGATGAGGACGTTGCGCTCCCCACGAGATCCCTTGTCCAGACCGTATGCGATGGCGGCTGCTGTTGGCTCATTGATGATTCTCAGCACATTGAGTCCGGCAATGACACCGGCATCTTTGGTGGCCTGGCGCTGGGAGTCGTTGAAGTAGGCTGGCACGGTGATGACGGCATTGGTGACTTGATGACCCAGATAAGCCTCTGCCGTCTCTTTCATCTTCAGCAGCACCATAGAGGAGATCTCCTCAGGGGAGAAGGTCTTCTGCTCGCCTTTATACTCCACCTTCACCTTGGGCTTTCCTCCATCGCTTACCACCTGGAAGGGCCAGTGCTTCATGTCAGACTGCACCACGGCATCATCAAACCTTCTACCGATCAGTCTCTTGGCATCAAACACCGTGTTCTGGGGGTTGAGGGCCACCTGGTTCTTGGCAGCGTCTCCGATCAGTCTCTCGGTGTCGGTGAAGGCCACGTAGCTGGGGGTGGTGCGGTTGCCCTGGTCGTTGGCGATGATCTCCACCTTGCCATGCTGGAAGACCCCCACACAGGAGTAGGTGGTGCCCAGGTCAATGCCAATGGCCACTCCAGTAGGTGCCATCTTGTGTCAGGACGAGTGTGGTGAAGAGTCAGAGGAATGAGTGCAGGTCACGGAGCAGCTTCTTGGTGAGGGCTCAGCCGGGAAGATCTTCTCCTGAGCTTGTGCTTTACAGCTCTGGTATCAGCGAGTGTTCTCAGTCACTGCTCCTCCGGGCTGCACGGCGGCTATATATCTGGCTACACTCTAGTGACGTCACCTGCCTCCTAACCAATCACAGCGCGCTCCTCACCACGCTCCCCGCATCGCTTAGCAACTCTCCCGAAGTTTCCCGAGTGTTCCCTGCAGAGCCGGCCAATCACAGCGCAGCGTCACTGCTACACGGCGGGAAGATTCGCGAGCCTTCTAGCCGGGCTGACACTGCTCCAATCAGCGGCGGCGGCTGTCGGTGACGTCACAGCTCCGCGGGAACATTCCCGAGAGTTCTAGTCAGAGCTGTCAGTCAGAGAAGTGCCCCGCCCATCAGCGCGAGGAGGAGGGGGCGGGGCGTGCGAGAGACCTCAGGAAGAGTCTAGAAGATGTTGTGACTGAGACCAAGTGAGAGAATCTCCTCATCCTCCGCCATTGTGTAGTGCGGCCCCTGCTGGCTGATGTGTGATGGGTAGAGTCTCTGCTAGATGGACGGTATACAGTATATACTCTGCATAGCCGGAACTACAACTCCCAGGAGGAGGAGGAGCAGGAAGGAGTTGTAGTGCTGCAGCCATTCATTACAGTCTCTCAGAAATCTGGATGTGACGGGAGATTTGGAGCAGCTGCTGTTGGAGAACTACAAGTCTCTGGAAGTCACATGACCTTTAACCCTGTCACTCCCATGATGCATCTCCAGTAGAGAACTACAAGTCTCAGAATGTGAAGCCCCAGAGGTGGTGACAGCTGAGCAGTGTCTGAGGCCGCCGAAGCTTCATCACCTCATGTTATTTCTCTATAAGACCCCACTGACATCACTGAGCCCCCCAATACATGAGTCCCCCTGCGAACTTCCGGTTGACGCATGCGCAATGGAAGGGCGGCAAGAAAACTTCCGGGTCCTTAGTGAATTAACCAGGGCTGGGTATGTACTTCAGGGTATGGTCCTCGGGTTACGACGAGCCTGCTGCAGAACCTCATTTTCTGAATGCTATACAGTGTATAGCATTCGGCAAATGAAGGCTGATTGTGTAGCAGGCTCGTCCTTGCTACGAGCAGGTAAGTATGCTGTTAGCAGTTGACTTTTTCTCATTGAAATGAATAGACCAGCGTTGATTGGCCAGTGGCCAGTGATTTGGCCAATCAACGCTGGTTCTGCCAGAGGCTCGTCTGAGGAGGCGGAGTCTAACATCGGACTATTCATTCCAATGAGAAAAACTCTTGCCTGCCCATAGCAAGGACGTGCCTGCTGCAGAATCAGTGTTCATTTGCCGAATGCTATACATATATATAGCATTTGGCAAATGAATATATATACTGTATAGCATTCAGCAAATGAGGTTCTGCAGCAGGCTCGTCGTAACCACGAAACAGTATGCCTATACCCCTGCTAGACATGGCAAACTCTCAAAACCGGAAAGAGATCTTCGACCGGAAATAGGAAGGGCGGGACATAATCCTTTGTTATTGTTGTCAAAGGGGGACTCATGTATAACCCCGGGTAGTATTGTGCCCGCCAGAGTGTGAGCTACGCGGTGCTGGATCAGTCCCAGGGCCATGACCTACAGTCCTATGAAAAAGTGTGGGCACCCCTATTAATCTTAATCATTTTTAGTTCTAAATATTTTGGTGTTTGCAGCAGCCATTTCAGTTTGATATATCTAATAACTGATGGACACAGTAATATTTCAGGATTGAAATGAGGTTTATTGTACTAACAGAAAATGTGCAATATGCATTAAACCAAAATTTGACCGGTGCAAAAGTATGGGCACCTCAACAGAAAAGTGACATTAATATTTAGTACATCCTCCTTTTGCAGAGATAACAGCCTCTAGTCGCTTCCTGTAGCTTGTAATCAGTTCCTGGATCCTGGATAAAGGTATTTTGGACCATTTCTTTCTACAAAACAATTCAAGTTAAGTTTGATGGTCGCCGAACATGGACAGCCCGCTCTCAAATGATCTGAAAACAAAGATTGTTCAACATAGTTGTTCAGGGGAAGGATACAAAACGTTGTCTCAGAGATTTAACCTGTCAGTTTCCACTGTGAGGAACATAGTAAGGAAATGGAAGAGCACAGGGACAGTTCTTGTTAAGCCCAGAAGTGGCAGGCCAAGAAAAATATCAGAAAGGCAGAGAAGAAGAATGGTGAGAACAGTCAAGGACAATCCACAGACACCTCCAAAGAGCTGCAGCATCATCTTGCTGCAGATGGTGTCACTGTGCATCGGTCAACTATACAGCGCACTTTGCACAAATAGAAGCTGTATGGGAGAGTGATGAGAAAGAAGCTGTTTCTGCACGTACGCCACAAATAGAGTTGCCTGAGGTATGAAAAAGCACATTTGGACAAGGCAGCTTCATTTTGGAAACAAAAATTGAGTTGTTTGGTTATAAAAAAAGGCGTTATGCATGGCGTCCAAAAATAAACAGCATTCCAAGAAAAACACTTGCTACCCACTGTAAAATTTGGTGGAGGTTCCATCATGCTTTGGGGCTGTGTGACCAATGCCGGCATCGGGAATCTTGTTAAAGTTGAGGGTCGCATGGATTCCACTCAGTATCAGCGGATTCTTGAGAATAATGTTCAAGAATCAGTGACGAAGTTGAAGTTACGCCGGGGATGGATATTTCAGCAAGACAATGATCCAAAACACCGCTCCAAATCCTCAGGCATTCATGCAGAGGAACAATTACAATGTTCTGGAATGGCCATCCCAGTCCCCAGACCTGAATATCATTGAACATCTGTGGGATGATTTGAAGCGGGCTGTCCATGCTCGGCGACCATCTAACTTAACTGAACTTGAATTGTTTTGTAAAGAGGAATGGTCCAAAATCCCTTCATCCAGGATCCAGGAACTGATTAAAAGCTACAGAAAGTGACTAGAGGCTGTTATCTTTGCAAAAGGAGGATCTACTAAATATTAATGTCACTTTTCTGTTGAGGTGCCCATACTTTTGCACCGGTCAAATTTTGATTTAATGCATATTGCGCATTTTCTGTTAGTAAACCTAAGTTAATAAAGTTAATAAACATGGAGACAGAGGAAGACCACGGGTCCTGGTAGGAGAACTCCCAGTCATCAGACTAGGTACAATCAGGTCTCCATGTGAACGGACATACACGACCACCATTCACTTCTACAGGGGTGACTGTTCCACAAATCCCATGAGAGGGAATGCAGCGCCGGCTGAGAATGCGGACCACGTTTATTATAATCTGAAATTTTTATTTGAAATTTTAATAAATTATACAACAACGAAATGAAAATGAAGTTAATAAACCTCATTTCAATCCTGAAATATTACTGTGTCCATCAGTTATTAGATATATCAAACTGAAATGGCTGTTGCAAATACCAAAATATTTAGAACTAAAAATGATTAAGATTAATAGGGGTGCCCAAACTTTTTCATAGGACTGTATGTACCCGCCTATACACCTAATAACACCGCCATGTGCCATCAGTAACACTAATCCCCCGCCACAGGATTGAGTCTAGAATGAAGTGGTTTAAATCAGGTGGATCCAGTAGGTGGCGCTATGTCAGGTTCTAGAGTATTAGCTTGTGTGACAAAGCCTTTCAGCTGTTACATTGTTGAACTCTGCCCCTCCTATCTGTAACCCTAACCTGGCTGGTTACAAGTGGGCACAGCAGGTGGTGCCTCATACTGAGTCACATGAGACAGTGCCACCTACTGGATCCACGGCAGACCTGATTGTACCTAGTCTGATGACTGGGAGTTCTCCTACCAGGACCCGTGGCCTTCCTCTGTCTCCATGTGAACGGACATACACGACCACCATTCACTTCTACAGGGGTGACTGTTCCACAAATCCCATGAGAGGGAATGCAGCGCCGGCTGAGAATGCGGACCACGTTTATTATAATCTGAAATTTTTATTTGAAATTTTAATAAATTATACAACAACGAAATGAAAATGAAATAGGACGACAACGTCGCAACACCACAGCATGCGCCCGGAACACCCAACGATATAGAAACAGAAATAAATACACACAAAAATTTTACAACTGGTAACAAAAAAATACGGGGCGTGGGAGGGACAACAAAGGAACAAGGGAAGGGGAAAGGAGTCAGAGACCTTGTAAAGTACAATATGCGTCCCAGGATGACCTCACAGCCTCAAAAACCTCCACTTCATGAATAAAAGAGGCCTTCAGATACTCCATGCTATGGACGCCCATCATGTGGGCAATAAACCCCGGTGCTGAGGCATGCTGCATCTGATCACATGACTCCGGGGTGGTGACATCACCGGACATTCAAATGTCAGAGAATGAAGAGGAATTTGAGGCAAATTTAACCATTTACTCGCTGATTTGCGTCTCTCGCCCCAGTTTTGCAGCTGCATCGGCAGAAAAATTGAAAAGGATCCTTTTTCCTTTTATTCAGTCTCATTGATTAACATGGGAGACTCATTCACATCAGAATCGCCCTCACAATCAGCGGCAACTTCCTCAGTGTGAACAGACCCTTGTGGTAAAAGCAGTCAGTCCGTCCGGTGATCTATGTCCCAGTACAGACACAGAGGTCGCCCTGACTAGTCTACAGTCATATCACCTGCCACCGCAGCCAGAACCTTCCAGATCACATCCCTGACTGATTCCTGTCACACAAGCTCCGGAGCCGCCACTTTCTAGACTCTTCCTGAGGTCTCTCGCACGCCCCGCCCCCTCCTCCTCGCGCTGATGGGCGGGGCACTTCTCTGACTGACAGCTCTGACTAGAACTCTCGGGAATGTTCCCGCGGAGCTGTGACGTCACCGACAGCCGCCGCCGCTGATTGGAGCAGTGTCAGCCCGGCTAGAAGGCTCGCGAATCTTCCCGCCGTGTAGCAGTGACGCTGCGCTGTGATTGGCCGGCTCTGCAGGGAACACTCGGGAAACTTCGGGAGAGTTGCTAAGCGATGCGGGGAGCGTGGTGAGGAGCGCGCTGTGATTGGTTAGGAGGCAGGTGACGTCACTAGAGTGTAGCCAGATATATAGCCGCCGTGCAGCCCGGAGGAGCAGTGACTGAGAACACTCGCTGATACCAGAGCTGTAAAGCACAAGCTCAGGAGAAGATCTTCCCGGCTGAGCCCTCACCAAGAAGCTGCTCCGTGACCTGCACTCATTCCTCTGACTCTTCACCACACTCGTCCTGACACAAGATGGCACCTACTGGAGTGGCCATTGGCATTGACCTGGGCACCACCTACTCCTGTGTGGGGGTCTTCCAGCATGGCAAGGTGGAGATCATCGCCAACGACCAGGGCAACCGCACCACCCCCAGCTACGTGGCCTTCACCGACACCGAGAGACTGATCGGAGACGCTGCCAAGAACCAGGTGGCCCTCAACCCCCAGAACACGGTGTTTGATGCCAAGAGACTGATCGGTAGAAGGTTTGATGATGCCGTGGTGCAGTCTGACATGAAGCACTGGCCCTTCCAGGTGGTAAGCGATGGAGGAAAGCCCAAGGTGAAGGTGGAGTATAAAGGCGAGCAGAAGACCTTCTCCCCTGAGGAGATCTCCTCTATGGTGCTGCTGAAGATGAAAGAGACGGCAGAGGCTTATCTGGGTCATCAAGTCACCAATGCCGTCATCACCGTGCCAGCCTACTTCAACGACTCCCAGCGCCAGGCCACCAAAGATGCCGGTGTCATTGCCGGACTCAATGTGCTGAGAATCATCAATGAGCCAACAGCAGCCGCCATCGCATACGGTCTGGACAAGGGATCTCGTGGGGAGCGCAACGTCCTCATCTTTGACCTGGGAGGTGGCACCTTTGACGTCTCCATCCTCACCATTGATGATGGTATTTTTGAGGTAAAGGCCACAGCGGGTGACACTCATCTGGGTGGCGAGGACTTTGATAACAGAATGGTTAACCACTTTGTGGAGGAATTCAAGAGGAAACATAAAAAGGACATTACCCAAAACAAGAGGGCCCTGAGGAGACTGAGGACAGCCTGTGAGAGAGCCAAGCGTACCCTGTCCTCCAGCACCCAGGCAAGCATCGAGATCGACTCCCTGTATGAGGGCATTGACTTCTACACCTCCATCACTAGAGCCCGCTTTGAGGAACTGTGTTCTGACCTCTTCCGTGGTACCCTGGAGCCTGTGGAGAAAGCCCTGCGAGATGCCAAGCTAGACAAGTCACAGATCCATGAAATTGTCCTAGTGGGAGGCTCCACCCGTATCCCCAAGGTGCAGAAGCTGCTGCAGGACTTCTTCAATGGACGAGAGCTGAACAAGAGCATCAATCCAGATGAAGCTGTGGCTTATGGGGCAGCGGTCCAGGCTGCCATCCTCATGGGAGACAAGTCTGAGAATGTGCAGGACCTTCTCCTACTAGATGTGGCTCCTCTCTCTATGGGTCTGGAGACAGCTGGAGGCGTTATGACCGTCCTCATCAAACGCAACACGACCATCCCCACCAAGCAGACCCAAGTCTTCACTACCTACTCTGACAACCAGCCGGGTGTCCTCATTCAGGTGTATGAGGGGGAGAGAGCCATGACCAAGGACAACAACCTGCTGGGTAAATTTGAACTGACTGGAATCCCCCCAGCTCCTCGTGGTGTACCCCAAATTGAGGTGACCTTTGATATAGATGCCAATGGTATCCTGAATGTGTCTGCTGTGGACAAGAGCTCCGGCAAACAGAACAAGATCACAATTACAAACGACAAAGGCCGACTGAGCAAAGAGGAGATCGAGAAGATGGTGCAAGAGGCCGAGAAATACAAAGCTGACGATGATGTGCAGAGAGAGAAAATTGCTGCCAAAAACTCCCTGGAGTCCTATGCCTTCAACATAAAGAGCATGGTGGAAGACGAGAACGTGAAGGGGAAGATCAGTGATGAAGATAAAAGGATCATCTCAGACAAGTGTAAGGAGACCATCTCCTGGCTGGAGAACAACCAACTGGCTGAGAAAGAGGAGTATACCCATAAGCAGAAGGAGCTGGAGAAGGTGTGCCAACCTGTCATCACCAAGATGTACCAGGGAGGTATGCCAGGAGGTATGCCCGGCTCCAGCTGTGGTCAGCAGGCCAGACAAGGTAGCGGCTCTGGGCCCACCATTGAGGAGGTGGATTAAGGACTATTATATGAGATTCCACCTATACACAGAATGGACATGGACTTGCTCCTGAGCTGTTGCCCAGACTGACTGTAGACTGATTTTTGCCTCCTGTTCTTCCTCACCCTGGATCTGATATTTGTGTTATTACTAAGAGACTGCAGAGAGAGTCATATTCTGTAATCCACACTCTGAGATTCATGGCTACAAAAACTTTTCATTTTTTTTGTACATTTATGTTGGATTGTTTTGTTATTTAATAAATGTTTATTTTCCTAAATCTGTTTGTAGTTTATTCTCTGTCGGGATATTAGATGTCTACTGATTATATGAGCAAACAAGGAACCGCCTCTCCATAGTGTCTGAGAAATGTTACAGAAATGAAGGGTTAAAGGGGATATTGCAGCTTCTCACTGTATTGTGGTGACAGATCAGCTATTTGTGATGTCTCCCTATAGTCTCTGCACATTACATCAGCACAGCCCAATTCTACCAATCTCTGTGGGACTTGCTGCCCATGTAATGTGCATAAAGGGGAGGGAGGGTTCTTACAACGCCCCCTAGTGGCTTATGTTGGGGAGGAGGAAGAATTAGGCTAGTTCATGTCATGTTTTTTTTTCTCCTTCAGCAAGAGTTAGGGTAAGTTCACACGGGGGTTTTTTGGTCCAAAACATAAGGCGCAGGCCGCCTCAGGCTCTGGAGCAAAAACTGGGTATCAGCAATAAGAAAAATATGTATTCAGCTCACCATATCCATATAAGTAAACCTCTCCTGGAGAGAGCGGCATGCAGGAGAACTTTTAACATGGGAAGCTTCAGATAAAACCTGATAACCAGCTCCATCCAGGATGAGAGTAGACAAATTCTTGCGGTAAATTAAAATTTAACTTTTATTCACTCATTTAAAATGCTATTCAGACTGGTTAACCTCTAACAGTTACTATGTAACTATTTTCAATGATTGAATAAAAGTTAAATTTTAATTTACCGTGAGAATTTGTCTACTATCATCCTGGATGGAGCTGGTTATCACGTTTTATCCAAAAACTGGGTAGCTGCGAGTGAATGCCGATGCAGGGAATCCAGTCTCGCACACCGGTCCACATTAGGTCCAATGAATGGGCCTAGTCAGGAGTGTCTTCAGGCCAAATCTCGAGGTGCATCTGCCTGAAGAATAAGCCTCTCGCTTGATTTCTATGGGAGCCGTCTTTTTTTTTTTTTTGTCAGAATTTTGAGGTGAATATGGCCTCAAAAGCCTGACCAAATAACTCTGTGCGAACTTACCCTTAAAAAGGATTCTGCCTTGAAAGTCCCATTGAAATGAAGGGGAGATGGAAATAAATGATGGTGGATTTATTTATTTTTTGCCTTTTTTTTTTTTTTTTTTTTTATCATCACCTGGGCTTTGCAAAAATCTGCTTCTGACTCCAATGGAAATGAATGAGTTTGGAGGTGGATTCTGTCTGCAAAAAAAAAATAAAAATCTAAGTGTGAATTTACCCTTAAAGCTTAACATGTCTAAACCCCTGTGATGACCAGAGCTAAAGCTGCTAATAGAGGAGTCTGCCAGGCAGGGAATCAGTAGGAAAAGCTGTTGCTGACCATTTAGCAGCTATAAGGTGTCTGGTCCTCTTGAAGGGGTTTCCAGTGTTAAAGATATTGATCTGTTCTATAGCTGGGTCATCAATATCAGATCGATGCAGGTCCAACACTCCGCACCCCCAAATATAGGCGGTTTTCAGCAGCTGATACAGAGAATGGAGCCGGCAGCAGACAGCGCTGTTCTGTGTCGTGGTCAGAGAGCTGATCCGCAGTACCTGGTCTGATCACTACATAGAAAGAGGCGCTGTCTACTTCCTGCACCAGTCCCTGAGTATCAAATGCTGATCAGTGGGGGTGCTTGGTGTTGGACCCTTATTAATCTGAGATTGCCGACCTATCCATAGTCAATCCAGAAAACACCTCAATGATGAGACACACAGAGGACAGAACACACAACAATAGGCTGTCAGTCTTTATAGTATATTCATCTGGTTGTATAATACGGAATAAAATACTTCTCTACACGGTCTTACATACAAAGCTCCAGGATCAGGCCGGAGTCATTCACAGTCATGGTAAAAGCGTAGGATACCCCAATTTTAGAAGAATTGTCCCAGTAACCCCATAATGGTGGGTTGTCCTGACTTAGGAGTCATAATTCATCCCAGATTTTCAGTAGATTAGTGAGGAGTTGTGTATCACCCCCAGCTTTGTATACGGCCAATATCTGGGGGTCGAGAACTGTCTGGAAGGGAAAGTTCACATGGTAAATTTTGTGATAGGACTCCGCATGGAAATCCTCCTGCCATTAGATTTCCTGCTCTCATTCCCATCAATGGCAGGTTTGGGCAGTGCAATTTTTTTTTTTTTACCGGATTATTGTCATCTATTGGAGAAAGCAGCATCGGCCTCTCATTGAAATGAGTGAGCAAAAGTTCTGCCGTGTGAATTTACTCTGAAGTTTCCACTGAATATATTCCCTACACAATGTGAATTCAGTGACTGCCATCTAGTGGCCGAAATCTTCATCATCATTATCTTCTTCTTCACCATCTGCAAATACAGAAGCTCCAAGGATTTGCAGATTGGTGAGTAGGCCTCGGTGCTGGAGATGGACTCTACGTGTGTGTGTATATATATATATATATATATATATATATATATATATATATATATATATATATATATATATATATATAGTGAAAGTTTATTAGAAATAGCAACTAGAAAACCTGATACAGGCCGAGAACCTCTTTAAGGTGACCCTCCGCTTACACCTGGAATGTACACACCAGTATCGCCCACATGATCACTTTCTCATGTGCTCTAGATGCCCATTCCTGCAGGCTACTTACCTGCTTATTCCTCAGGCAGCACTTGGCATGGTCACCCAGGAGCCTGAATTTTCATGTTTTGCCCCAAGTGTTATATTTCCTGAAATTCAGAACAAATTCCACTTCGTCAGCTTCGATTCGCTCCTCTCTACTTAACATGAATAAAATGGTGCACTTGCGTGAAGTTGAGCATCAGAGGACAAGTATCATAGCCAGGGGCTTACACAAAGGGTTAATTTCATGGTGAAAACAGCCGCCATACCGACCCTGGCAGACACCGCTCTCCTATATGATCATTATCAGAAGAGCGCTGGCTGAACGGTTGCCAGGCCTGCCAGAAATCAATGAAAGTTTCCATCACTACCAGTCCAAGTGCTTATCAGTTACTACAGGACCGTAGATCTCAGGACTTAGGGCTAGTTCACACGGGGTCTTTTGGCAGCGAGCTACACTATCTTGCCACAGATTCTACGGCTGAATCAGCCACGGTACGAGGCTCCGGCCCATTCATTTGGGCCTAATACAGAGCGGAATGCCGCGACGGGATGTGTATACGCGGAATTCATGTAACTCCATGTGAACTAGCTCTTAGGACTCCGCTCTCTTCTCCTGCCGCTGGCGTGGCTCCAATATTGTGTTCATTGGCTTGTTTTGTCTACTTTCTGAAGGCAGGACCCACTTTTGAGTACAAGTTATGTTTGCGATCCCTCCCATACTAGACCCATTTAAGAAAGAAGTCCCTGTCAAATGCAAAACCCCTTCATTCTATCTCTCACAGTGCTACGTACTGGACACCTCCACATGACGCTAATCATACTGGGCAAGGATGAAGTCTGGGAGTCTTGGTGTGAAAAGGAGGCCACAAAAATATTTATAAAGCCACGGCCACTTTTAGTAAAGTCCTGCGGCTCCTTTTTGTCACCTGAACCCACAATGTCCTGCTCACACCTCTTTTTTGTGACTTGACCAGGGCCGATCCTGGCTTTTCTGTACTTAACGAAATCTCATACATCACTAAGCCCCTGGCACGCGATTATAAAAAGCCGAGGACAGAGACTCACCCTCAGCGCTCAGCTTAACCCCTCTGCCAATATGTGACCTACTATTAAGTCCTGAGTGCTGCTACTTTCTGCAATGGACATAACAGTACGTCCTGTCATGGCTGCCGCTCACTGACTGAGTGCGAAGCATCGGGAGTGGATGTTGGCTGTAACATTAACGCCACATTAACCCTTGGTTGGAACTGGGCTCCGATCGGGGGTTTTAACCCTTTGGCTGCTGCAGCGAGATCAGGGGGATGCTGTTTTGCACTTTCGGCATCCCCAGGTCTGCTTAGTGACCCCCAGCTGCTCAGAGCCCTCGTTACCTGGTTGATTTTGTCTCCGATGCAGGACGTCGGCCTATATGTCTCCATAAGCTTCCCTCCTCTATAGACTGCGATACATGTGTATACTATAGTCTATTGAACCAGCAATCAGGACATCACTGCTTCAGGGGTCTTAGTGGGACATATAACAAAGAAAAAAGTGGAAAAACCCAAAACATTTAAGTGTATGACCAAATGTAATAAAGGAATAAAGTCCCGAAATTCCCTATATAAAAACCCCTAAAAACTAATAAAACCTATTTGGTATCACCGCGTCCGTAACAAGCTGTACAATTAAACTGGAACAATATTTAACCTACATGGTGAACATTGGGAAAAAAACGCCAGAAGTAATGATTTCCAAAACTGCCATGGGTTTGGAAATCGCAGCATGTCAATTATATCTACGGAAATGCTGGCGGTTTCCCCATGGGTATAATTGCAACAAAAAGTCCATGGAGGAAAACTCCGCAAACTTTCCGTTTAACCCCTTGGCGACCTTTGACGTAGTATTACATCATGGGTCGCATGGGGATGTATGGAGCGAGCTCACTCCATACAGGGCAGATGCCAGCTGTATAATACATAGTACAGCCAGGACCTGCCGCTAACAGCACCGATCGCTGCTGTTAATCCTTTACAAAATGTAGTCAAATGCGACTGCCACGTGTAAACTGTGCAGGCGGCACGGGCACCGCCATTTTCCGCCGATTGCTTCTCTCCTGAACGTCACCAGAGGGCGGCGATCAGTTGCTATGACAGCTCGAAGCCTATAGAAGTCTCCCAGCCTTGTCATAGCTTCGGTTCAATTGCAGGATGCCAGAGGCCGCCTCTAATAGAACTGCTGTCAATTTGCTATTCACTGCAATACTGTTGTATTGTATGAGCGATCAGACCCCCGAGGTTTCAAGGTACCTAAGGGGTCTGATCATAAATGTCAAAGACGAAACAAAAAAGTTTTTAAAAGTATTAAAAAAATATAAAAGTTCAAATCCCCCCCCTTGCCCTAGATCAGATATAAAAGTAAATAAAGAACAATAAACATATTAGGTCTCCCCGCGCTCCAAAATGCCCAAACTATTAAAATATTAAAACATTTATCCCATACTATGAACGGCGTAGCGGCAAAAAAAAATAAAAAATAGCCCAATAGCATTTTATTAATACTTTGCCTCCTATAAAAAATTGAATAAAAAGTGATCCAACCATCAGATCTTTCCCCAAATGGTATCAATAGAAACGTCATCTTGTCCCGCATAAAAAGACACCACAACCAGCTCCATACATGTAAGTATGAAAAAGTTACAGGTGTTAGAACATGACGACACACTTTTTTTTTTTTTTTTTAAAAAGTATTAAAACATTAAAAATACTCTATAAATTTGGTATCACCGTGTTCGTACTGACACGTAGAACACAGGTCACAGGTCATTTGTACCAAACAGTGAACGCTGTAAAAATTAAACCCATGTGAAAATGGCGCAAATGCATTTGTTTCCAATTGCACCTCATTCTGAATATTTTTCCAGCGTCCCAGTACATTGCACAGCCTATTGAATGGCGCCATTACAAAGTACAATTTGTCCCGCAAACACTAAGCCGTCATGTGACTCTGTGAAATGAAAAATGAAAAAGTTATGGCTCTTGAAACGTGAGGAGGGAAAAACGTGAAACCAAAAAATGGCCACGTCCTTAAGGGGTTAAAGTGCTGCTTTCCACCAGTTTTTCCCGCAGCACATTTCGGAAACTCCGCGGGAAAAATCGTGACATTTTACAGTAATTTCAAAATGAATGGGATTCCTGCGACTTCCATGCCCACTTTGTTGTGAAAACTGTAGCACGGACACACTGCGATTTCAAAAATCAGTGCGGTTTTGGAAATTGCAACATGTCAGTTATATCTATGGAAACAGGCAACATGGTGGCTCAGTGGTTAGCACTGTAGCCTTGCAGCGCTGGAGTCCTGGGTTCGTATCCCGCCAGGGACAACATCTGCAAGGAGTTTGTATGTTCTCCCCGTGTTTGCGTGGATTTCCTCCCATTCTACAAAGACATACTGATAGGAAAAAAAAAATGTACATTGTGATTCCTGTATATATATATATATCCCTACATGGGGCTCACAATCTACAAAATTTTTTTATATCTATGGAAACACCGGTGGCTGTTCATTGCGATGCGTGAAGAACCTGTGATGCGTTCCCGTTTTTCCCCGCAGTGCTTTAGCGCTGCGGATCATCCCGTGGGGCCTTAACCCCTTCCCGCTGACGGCATATTTTGATTTTCGGTTTTGACTCGCCTCCTCTAAACCCCATAACTTTTTTATTTCTCCGCTCCCAGAGCCATATGGGGTCTTAATCTTTGCGGGACACATTGTTCTCCCTGATGCCGCCAATAATTATTCTGTACAATGTACTGGGAAGCAGGAAAAAAAATCAGAATGGGGGGGGGGATCTGAAGAAAAAATGCATTTGTGCGACATTCTTACAGGATTCGTTTTTACGGCGTTCCCTGCACAGCCACAATGACCTGTCCCCTGTATTCTGTGTTTTGGTACGGTTCCGGGAATTTCTATAGTTTTATTTACATTTTAACCCCTTAACAAAAATCCAAAACTGTGCTAAAAGATTTTTGTTCTAAAAGTCGCCATATTCTGTCAGCCGTAACTTTTTGATACTTCCGTGTACAGGGATATATAGGGCGCCTTTTTTTTTGCGGGGCCGGGTGTACTACCATTAGTTCTACCATTTTGGGGAATCGTTATTGCTTTGATCACTTCTTATTCAAATTTTTATCAGTGAAAAACCAGCGGTTTGACACTTTTGACCTTTTTTTCCCGCTATGGCGTTTACTATACAGGAAAAATATTTTTCTAGATTTGTAGAGCCGGCGATTTCGGCACAGGGAGACCTAATGTGGAGGTGTCACAGTATTTCGTACTTTTATATGTGTTCTACGGAAAGGGGGGTGACTTGA
Organism: Leptodactylus fuscus; assembly: GCF_031893055.1. Classification (NCBI taxonomy): domain Eukaryota; kingdom Metazoa; phylum Chordata; class Amphibia; order Anura; family Leptodactylidae; genus Leptodactylus; species Leptodactylus fuscus. Next base: position 81,730,260 of record NC_134275.1, read on the forward strand.
ACTTCTAATTTTTTTAAATATTTTTTCACTTTTTTTTATTTTTTTAAATTCTGCATTTTCTGCTAATGTATTGCAAAATACCCATCATAGAATATAATGTGGTCTGTGCGGTTTCCGCCAAAAAAAAAAGCAAAAAACGTGGCGAGAAAAGTGCGACATATTATAAGCAGAGAGGGGAACGGAATCCCTGGTGTGAACTGAGCCTAATGTGGAGAGGGGAGCACTTTAACCCTTTCATCACCACAGACCACCGGACACCCCCTACCCAACAAGCCGGCAGACACTATTAACCACTTCCCTGCTGGAGACCACCAGAAATGTCTTCTTATCCTTCTTATTATTCTCAGTCACAATATTTACATCTATTAATATCAGGAAAAGACCAGAAAACCTAAAATCAGCAAAACCTGTGAGAAATGGGAGGAATAAATAAGAATATGGCAGCCATCCAGTGCGCGGTGTCCAGTCCTAGAGACTCCTCACAGTCAGGACGGAATTACCGGAGCCGTCCTCCCCGTACACATCACGTGACACCGCAGCCAGAACCTTCCAGATCACATCCCTGACTGATTCCTGTCACACAAGCTCCGGAGCCGCCACTTTCTAGACTCTTCCTGAGGTCTCTCGCACGCCCCGCCCCCTCCTCCTCGCGCTGATGGGCGGGGCAGTTCTCTGACTGACAGCTCTGACTAGAACTCTCGGGAATGTTCCCGCGGAGCTGTGACGTCACCGACAGCCGCCGCCGCTGATTGGAGCAGTGTCAGCCCGGCTAGAAGGCTCGCGAATCTTCCCGCCGTGTAGCAGTGACGCTGCGCTGTGATTGGCCGGCTCTGCAGGGAACACTCGGGAAACTTCGGGAGAGTTGCTAAGCGATGCGGGGAGCGTGGTGAGGAGCGCGCTGTGATTGGTTAGGAGGCAGGTGACGTCACTAGAGTGTAGCCAGATATATAGCCGCCGTGCAGCCCGGAGGAGCAGTGACTGAGAACACTCGCTGATACCAGAGCTGTAAAGCACAAGCTCAGGAGAAGATCTTCCCGGCTGAGCCCTCACCAAGAAGCTGCTCCGTGACCTGCACTCATTCCTCTGACTCTTCACCACACTCGTCCTGACACAAGATGGCACCTACTGGAGTGGCCATTGGCATTGACCTGGGCACCACCTACTCCTGTGTGGGGGTCTTCCAGCATGGCAAGGTGGAGATCATCGCCAACGACCAGGGCAACCGCACCACCCCCAGCTACGTGGCCTTCACCGACACCGAGAGACTGATCGGAGACGCTGCCAAGAACCAGGTGGCCCTCAACCCCCAGAACACGGTGTTTGATGCCAAGAGACTGATCGGTAGAAGGTTTGATGATGCCGTGGTGCAGTCTGACATGAAGCACTGGCCCTTCCAGGTGGTAAGCGATGGAGGAAAGCCCAAGGTGAAGGTGGAGTATAAAGGCGAGCAGAAGACCTTCTCCCCTGAGGAGATCTCCTCTATGGTGCTGCTGAAGATGAAAGAGACGGCAGAGGCTTATCTGGGTCATCAAATCACCAATGCCGTCATCACCGTGCCAGCCTACTTCAACGACTCCCAGCGCCAGGCCACCAAAGATGCCGGTGTCATTGCCGGACTCAATGTGCTGAGAATCATCAATGAGCCAACAGCAGCCGCCATCGCATACGGCCTGGACAAGGGATCTCGTGGGGAGCGCAACGTCCTCATCTTTGACCTGGGAGGTGGCACCTTTGACGTCTCCATCCTCACCATTGATGAGGGCATTTTTGAGGTAAAGGCCACAGCGGGTGACACTCATCTGGGTGGCGAGGACTTTGATAACAGAATGGTTAACCACTTTGTGGAGGAATTCAAGAGGAAACATAAAAAGGACATTACCCAAAACAAGAGGGCCCTGAGGAGACTGAGGACAGCCTGTGAGAGAGCCAAGCGTACCCTGTCCTCCAGCACCCAGGCAAGCATCGAGATCGACTCCCTGTATGAGGGCATTGACTTCTACACCTCCATCACTAGAGCCCGCTTTGAGGAACTGTGTTCTGACCTCTTCCGTGGTACCCTGGAGCCTGTGGAGAAAGCCCTGCGAGATGCCAAGCTAGACAAATCACAGATCCATGAAATTGTCCTAGTGGGAGGCTCCACCCGTATCCCCAAGGTGCAGAAGCTGCTGCAGGACTTCTTCAATGGACGAGAGCTGAACAAGAGCATCAATCCAGATGAAGCTGTGGCTTATGGGGCAGCGGTCCAGGCTGCCATCCTCATGGGAGACAAGTCTGAGAATGTGCAGGACCTTCTCCTACTAGATGTGGCTCCTCTCTCTATGGGTCTGGAGACAGCTGGAGGCGTTATGACCGTCCTCATCAAACGCAACACGACCATCCCCACCAAGCAGACCCAAGTGTTCTCTACCTACTCTGACAACCAGCCGGGTGTCCTCATTCAGGTGTATGAGGGGGAGAGAGCCATGACCAAGGACAACAACCTGCTGGGTAAATTTGAACTGGCTGGAATCCCCCCAGCTCCTCGTGGTGTACCCCAAATTGAGGTGACCTTTGATATAGATGCCAATGGTATCCTGAATGTGTCTGCTGTGGACAAGAGCTCCGGCAAACAGAACAAGATCACAATTACAAACGACAAAGGCCGACTGAGCAAAGAGGAGATCGAGAAGATGGTGCAAGAGGCCGAGAAATACAAAGCGGACGATGATGTGCAGAGAGAGAAAATTGCTGCCAAAAACTCCCTGGAGTCCTATGCCTTCAACATAAAGAGCATGGTGGAAGACGAGAACGTGAAGGGGAAGATCAGTGATGAAGATAAAAGGATCATCTCAGACAAGTGTAAGGAGACCATCTCCTGGCTGGAGAACAACCAACTGGCTGAGAAAGAGGAGTATACCCATAAGCAGAAGGAGCTGGAGAAGGTGTGCCAACCTGTCATCACCAAGATGTACCAGGGAGGTATGCCAGGAGGTATGCCCGACTCCAGCTGTGGTCAGCAGGCCAGACAAGGTAGCGGCTCTGGGCCCACCATTGAGGAGGTGGATTAAGGACTGTTATATGAGATTCCACCTATACACAGAATGGACATGGACTTGCTCCTGAGCTGTTGTCCAGACTGACTGTAGACTGATTTTTGCCTCCTGTTCTTCCTCACCCTGGATCTGATATTTGTGTTATTACTAAGAGACTGCAGAGAGAGTCATATTCTGTAATCCACACTCTGAGATTCATGGCTACAAAAACTTTTCATTTTTTTTTTCTACATTTCTTATGTTGGATTTTTTTTTTTTGTTATTTAATAAAGGTTTATTTTCCTAAATCTGTTTGTAGTTTATTCTCTGTAGGGATATTAGATGTCTACTGATTATATGAGCAAACAAGGAACCACCTCTCCATAGTGTCTGAGAAATGTTACAGACATGAAGGGTTAAAGGGGATATTGCAGCTTCTCACTGTATTGTGATGATAGATTCGCTATTGATGACCTGTTCTATAGATAAATCATCAATATCAGATCGATGCGGGTCCAACAAAGGTGTTTTTCAGCCCCTAATACAGAAAATGGAGCTGGCAGCAGACAGCGCTGTTCTGTATAGTGGTCAGAGAGCTGATTTGCAGTACCTGGTCTGACCACTACATAGAAAGAGGCGCTGTCTACTTCCTGCACCAGTCCCTGAGTATCAGCTGCTGATCAGTGGGGGTGCTTGGTGTTGGACCCTTATTAATCTGAGATTGCTGACCTATCCATAGTCAATCCAGAAAACACCTTAATGATGAGACACACAGAGGACAGAACACACAATAGGCTGTAAGTCTTTATAGTATATTCATCTGGTTTTGAAATACGGAATAAAATACTTATCTACATGGTCTTGGGGCCCCTTCACACGGAGGATACGCTGGCTGATTTTGAACGTGTAAACGTTCCGAATCAGCAGTGTTTAAAACAGGTCCCATTGCTTTCTATGGGAGCCGGCATACGTGCGCTCCCCATAGAAATGAATGGGCTGCTTTTTCCCATTCATTTGGGGATTTGTGCCCCAGGTGAAGAGCTATCGGTGCGGTACCGTAGCTTTTCACCGTCAGAAGGGCGTTCCTGACAGTCTGTCAGGAACATCCTTCTTCACAGCAGCGCCTATAGCGCTGCACAGTGTGAGCGGGGAGGAACGTCCCCTCCCTCTGCTCACAGTACTTGTCCATAGATGAATATTATCAGGAGGGGAGGGGGTGTTCCTTCCCGCTCACACAGCACAGCACTATAGGCGCTGCTGTGGAGAAGGACATTCCTGACTGACTGTCACTAACACCCTTCTGACTGTAAAGAGCTACGGTACCGGCACCGATAGCTCTTTACCCGGAACATAGATCGGGAAAGTTGACAGTGCACAAAATTCAGTGCACTTTCGGCTTTCCAGTGGTATATAAAACCGCCTATGCCCCAAACCATGAAAGGTCCTCTTTAAGATGACATAATGTCATTATAAAAAAATAACATGATGTCATGATCATGTGAGACTTTGTTATAATTTCAGATTATGGGATAATGAGTTATGATGATGTCATGAAGTGACATCACAATAATAACTAATTATGTTAATGATTTGAGATATCATCTTACCTTTATAACTTCATAATATTTCAAATCGTTGTCATAATCGTATCATTATTGTGATCTCAGTTCCCATTGTCATGACATCATCATTTAACATTATGACATGGTCTACACCTTTATGACACCATCTCATATCTTAATATTGTGACATCATTCAAAACCATAGTCATGATGACATCATCTTAGGCCTGGTTCACATCTGTGTTCGGTATTCCGTTCGGGGAGTCTGCTTGGGGGATCCCCACCCCGAATGGAATATCAAATGCATTAAAAAGCGGTTAGTTAAGAACCCACACGGACCCCATAGAATGTAATGGGTCCTTATTAGAGATGAGCGAGTACTATTCGAAACTCCAGTTTCAAATAGCACGCACCCATAGGAATGAAAGGATACAGCCGGCAAAGTCTGCGTGCCGACCGCTTCCATTCATTTCTATGAGTGCATGCTATTTGAAATGGCCATTTCGAATAGTACTTGCTCATCTCTAGTCCTTATGTTTTCCGTGCAGTGTCCGCACGAATCATGCAGAGATAAAAGCAGCACTTTTCTCGCCGCATGCCTCGTGCGGAAATAAGATGATCTGAGAGGATGTTACAATGACACAACACAATAATAATGTGAGATTGTCATAATGAAGTGATGTGTGATGTCATAATAATGCCAAAAAAAATGTTTAAGGTTTTTCCCCCGGACACACTGATGGCATTTCCTTACGATATGTCAATATGTGATTTACAACTGGGAACCCAGATAATCAGGCTTTTGATGCGGCATTTGTGTCTGGGATCGGAGACCCCCTCTGATCACCGGTACTTAACCCTAAAATGTATATAAAAATAAACACATAAGGTATCTCGACATCTATAAATTCATGAAAATATGTATCCCATACATTGAACACAGTTCCTGTAAAAAAAACAAAAGAAGCCAAAATTCACTCTACTAAACAAATAAATCAATAATATTGAATATTAACAATGGATATTGCCCCCGATCACTGGGGTCTTCCAATGATCAGTAGGATGGGGAACCCAAAGTCCCCCTAAACCCTCCTTGTCAATGGAGTTCTAGGTCGCTTGCGTGACCAGTGCTCCATTCACTTCTATGGAAGTGAATGAAGTGCCTGCGCACTGGTGCTCTATTCACAAGGAGGTTTTAGGGGGACTTTTGGTTCTTCTGATCACTGAGAGCCTTGACATTTGGGTACCCAATGATCAGACACTGATCCCTTATCCCGTGGATAGGGAACAAATGTCCACAATAGCATTGACATATAGGAACATTTAGGAAACTTGCCACACGGCAACTTTGGCTACGACTCCTGTCACCTCACCAAAGATCATCGTGTTGTCCTGTGATTTTACTCATGAGAAAGGAGTCTCATTGTGACTCCCAGAGGGTGCCATGACTGCTCCAAAAAGTCAATTAGTGTTCAACTATGATCCGTGGTTGCAGCATCTTTGGGGTCACACTGCACTAACGTGAGTGAAGGAGTCGCAGGTTGATACGGTGATCTTTAGTCGCAATCAAAGTCACTGTGTGGCCGTAGCCTTAATGTTTATTGGATAGTAAAGTTGGTTAAAAAAAAAAAAAAAAAAGAAGGTTGGGTTCACACCTGCGCCCAACCTCCGCTTTGCAGGTTTCTGTCTTCTGCCTGAGAAACTGGACAGGAGACGGAAACCTGGCAGGCAGTTTTCAAAACCGTTCATTTGAATGGATTTACAAAGTGTCCACCCGTGAGCGTCTTCTTCCTCTCCACGGTGAAACATTTTTTTTTAACCGGACACAAAGTCGGACATGCAGGACTTTGTGTCTGGTTAAAAAAAAAAGGTTTTGCCGAGACCAGAAGACGCTCACGGGCACCAGGTTTCCATCTCCTGTCCAGTTTCTCGAGCAGAAGACGGAAACCCACAAAGCGGAGACCGGGCGCAGGTGTGAACCCACCCTAAGAAAAAGGCGCAAATGCAGTTGGCAATTTTACTTTGTTCCAATTTTTCTTCCAGCTTCCCAGTACGTTGTATGTAGCATAGTAAATGGTACCATTGAGGCCTAGTTCATACGGAGTTTTTTGGTCAGGGTTTTGAGGCCGTAAACGCCTCAAAACCCGGACCAAAAAGACGGCTCCCATTGAAATCAATGGGAGCTGCGCAGGAGCTTTTTCCGGGAGCCGTTTCTTCCGCCTCCCGGAAAAAAGAAGCGAGGTGTTCATTCTTCAGCCGAGTAGCCTCGCGAGTCAGCCTGAAGACACACCCTCTTCCGGACTCAGCCCATTCATTGAGCCTGATCCGGAGGCGGGTGCGCAGCTAGAAGCTGGTGCCGTGCACCGGCTTTCCGTTCCGCAACACGTTTTATGGATCGGAACCTGAGGCAGCCTCCGCCTCAGGTTCCGATCCAAAAAACTCAGTGTGAACTAGGCCTCAGAAGTAAAATTTGCCCGGCAAAAATAAAGCCCCACCTGAATGCAAAAAAGAAAACTGTAATGGATTCTGGACGGCAGGGAATAAAAAATGAGAATGCAGAAATGAAAGCTGTGGTAGGAAGGGGTTAATGGCATATTTTTAGGGCTGCCCAGGTGGATGACAGCACCCACCACTTTAGCTGGGCATCTTCTTCTACATGAACTCCAGAATTGCGGGCTCTATCTAGAAAGAAGCCTGGTGGTCCGTATCCTGTGCGCTACACGGAGCTCACTGACTGACTGACTGACTCCTGAGCGCTCACCTGCCTCTATTCCCGCGCACGCTAAGCCAGCCAATCACAGCACAGTCACTAAGCGCCTTCACGTCCCATAGCAACCAACCCAAGAGTTTCAGCCAATCGCCGGGCAGCTTTTTTCGGAGCCGTTGGGAGAGGATTCGCGCGGTTTGGAGCTTGCGGCAGATCTGCTCCATTAGCGGGCTGGGCACTAGGGGGCGCCACTCACAGAATAAACTCAGCAATGAGCGGCTGAGCCGGAGGGAGCCGTCCTAGACCAGTCAGACAGTGCGGAGCTGCGATAGTCGCATGTGTGTACTGACCAGACAAGATGGTGACTGACTGAAGGAGCCCCGTGCACGGACCTGAAGTGATGATTGTCCTTTCTCTGTATAGTATTGCATGGTAATATCATACACACGATGATTGCTATGGTGACTAATATGTTATAATGGTGCTGGTGAAGGGGTTGCCCCATGTTCACATTACCCATGCATAGGACAGTCTGGTCACGAGAACACGAGCGTTGTGACCACAGTTATAATGGCGCAATGGCCACGTGTGCCCACAATTATCATAGCTACCCGCGAGCGTGCTAGTCTACGGGACTGACTGACACGACTAAGTACAGCGCTCCGCCATCGTTCCCATATACTTAGTCCCACAGGACTGCTGCCTATCAGTCCATTCACATGGGTATTTCATGGTCAGTTGGGGTCCCAGTTGTGGGACAAAATCTTTAAGGCCGGGGCCACACTTTGTGAGGTTGCAGTACGTTAGTGTAAATTAGTAAGGGCGGGTTCACACCTGCGCCCGGTCTCCGCTTTGTGGGGTTCCAACTTCTGCCAACAGGAGACGGATACCCGGCAGTCCGTGAGCGTCCTCTGGTCTCTGCAGCAAAAGTTTTTTGTTTTTTTTTTAACCGGACACAGAGTCCTGCATGTTAAAAAAAAACAAAAAAAAAACGGTTCCGCTGCAGAGACCAGAAGACACTCACGAACGGACACTTTGCAAACACATTCAAATGAAAAATGACAGCCGGGTTTCCATCTCCTGTCCAGTTTCTCAGGCAGAAGGCGGAGATCGGGCGCAGGTGTGAACCCGCCCTCAATTGGTGTTCACACGTAAGAGGCCCAAAAATCCACCTGGAATCTGCCTCTCATTCATTTCTACAGGAAGCAGTATCTGATTTGTACCTGTTAGGGCTCGTTCACATCTGCGTTGTGCTCTCCGTTCTGCAGGTTTCCGTTTCCTGCACAAAACAGAGGCAGGAGACGGACAGAGAAGGACTCTTTCATACCCATTCATTTGAATGGGTTTGAAAGATGTGCGGCGGTGAGCGTTTTATGCCCTCCGCCGCGAAACCGTTTTTTTAAAATCGGACACAGTGTCGGACATGCAGTACTCTGTGTCTGATTTTAAAAAAAACGGTTTCGCAGCGGAGAGCATAAAACGCTCACCACCGCTCACGGCCGGACCCGATCTGACAGGTTTCCGTCTTCTGCATTCAGAAGATGGAAACCACAAAATGGAGACCCGAACGCTAGTGTGAACCTAGCTCAGCAGAATAAAATAAGCGTTCTGCTAGTTTTTCAGGTGGATTCCCTCAGAAAATGGGAGGAGCAAAATACACCTTTTCAGTTTCAAAATCCGCTCACACAATTTGGAATTTAGCCATGACCAATAAGGACACTTTGCTTCAAATTCAGCATCAAAATCTGGTTCGATTTTATGATGAAAAATTTCTTGAAGCAGAAATTTTTATGCTTGACCAAATCAGTGCAAATAGTCCTACATGTGAACACCGTGTTAGGGTTAGTTCACACGTAAATAACGTGTGGCTTATTTTGGCGCCGGAAAAAAAAGTTTCCTAATTAGGAAGCTTTTTTTGAACCTTGCCAAGCTTTTTTTGGAGCTTTTTTTTTTTTTTTTTGTAAAAACAGCTTTAAAAAAAAGCCAGGCTGTTTTCCCCTCCTGTAAAGTGAATGGGCTGAAATAACCATGTCACGTTTTTTTGCGCGTTTTTTTTTTTTTTAAAGCGTCACTTATTTTTGCAAAAAAACGCGAGGTTTTTGACTCCCATTTACTTCTATTGCATTCTTCAGGCGGAAAACGCCTGAAGAAAGGTCATGTCGCTTCTTTTCTGCTAGCAGGGAAAAAAAAGCTAGCAGTCTACATAGACTAACATTGTATAGAGGAGGATTATGACGTGGGTTCCGCTGTCAAAATCCTCCTCCATGTCCCTGTGTGAACTAACCCTTAGGAAAGTAGTTCATGAAGTACTTTTCTCTCCAAATGTTCGTGTGGACACTGCATGGAAAACACATGGACCCCATTATAGTCTATGGGGTCCGTGTGTTTTGTAAGCTCTCCGCTTGTCAATGCGTTCGGTATTCCGTTTGGATTCCCCAAACGGAAGACCAAACGCAGATGTGAACCAGGCCTTAGGCTAAAGCCCCATATTGCAGAAATGCAGCTTTTTTATGCAGATTTTGTTGTAGTTTTTTCAGCCAAAACCAGGAGTGGATGGAGCAAAAGGTAGAATATGAGAACTTTCTCTTTGAGCTTTGCCTCATAAAAATTGCAACAAAAAAAAGCTGCGTTTCCTCAACGTGGGACCTTACTTTAGCCTAAAGGTAAGTTGTGTTTTGGGGGGTTTTTTAACATAGAGGGGAAAAAAAGAAACTTCATGACATATATTCAGTCAGATCAAAATGATGGCTGAGCTGGAAGTGAAGCAGTTCAGTTGACAAATGTGGCCAGTCACTGACCTTGAACTTTAGTTGGCAGATGCTTTACTCCAGGTCTGGGAGGAGATCCCTCAGGAGACCATCCACAACCTCATCAGGAGCATGCCCAGACGTAGTAGGGAGGTCATACAGGCATGTGGAGGCCACACACACTACTCAGCCTCATTGTGACATGTTTTAAGGACATTACATCAAAGTTGGATCAGCCTGTAGTGGGTTTTTCCTCTTTAATTTGATCCAGTCTAATCAAATCAAATTTGATTTTGATTGATGATTTTTGTGTGATTTTGTTGTCATCGCATTCTACTTTGTACAGAACAAAGTATTCAATGAGAAGATTTCATTCAGATCTAGGAGGTGTTATTGGAGGGGTCCCTTTATTTTTTTGAGCAGTATATATATACCATATATACTCGAGTATAATCCGAATTTTTCAGCACAGTTTTTGTGCTGAAAAAGCCCCCCTCGGCTTATACTCGAGTCAAGCAAAAAAAAAAAAATTATTATTTTTTATTTTTTTTTTTTTGGGGGGGGGGGGTGTCTATGACCAGCTGCAATAGTAATGTATAGAATCTCCCATAAAATAGTGAAAAAAAAGAAGCTTTAAAAAAAATAAAGTAAATAAAAGTTGTAATTCCCTCCTTTCCCTAGAATACATATAAAAGTAGAAAATGACTGTGAGACAGAAACACATTAGGTATCCCTGTGTCTGAAAGTGCCCGGTCTACTGAATATAGGGGATCTGCAGTGTTCCTGTTCCGTCGGGAAGGGGTTAATAGGAGCTCTGCAGATACCCTATATTCAGCCAGGCAATAAGTTTTCCCAGTTTTTTGTGGTAAAATTAGAGGCCTCGGCTTATATTCGGGTCGGCTTATACTCGAGTATATACGGTATATATAGAGAGAGATACAGTGGTGCGTTCTCGCCTTTTTGCTGTAGACTGAGTTCATAATTTATATGTTATCATTTTTGTTAGTCATGTAAACAGATGTCACTTGTGTTTTACAGAAGCCAATACAACCAACATCTGGTTATTTGGGAAGGAGTGTTGCAGTAATGTCACTAAACCAGAAAGCAAGGGAATTAAAGAAAAGAGAGAGACCTGGAGAAATTAAGCACGGCCAATGTGAAATTCAACCTGTTCCTCAAGCAAACATGTGCAGTTTACAAGACATTGAGTTATCCAGCATTTATTCCCTGTGTAATAATAACAAACACAGTAATTCATCTGCAGTAGCAGTATATCATGGGAGTGAACAGGTCCCACTGGTGAAAAAACCTACAGATCCAAATGACTATAAGCCACTAAATGAATTAGACCTGGAATGTATCTCTATAGAAGATGATGTTGTGTCTATATCCTCAAATGAGTCTTCTGATATTATGGAAGTGGGTGCATGGATCCCCAAAAATGTTCAATCAACGAAAAACAGCAAAGGCAAAAATCACTATAATCCTTCTAGCGCCTTGACCGATAAATGTGGTGTATCTGACAAACCAAAGCTATATGTCTCTCAAACAGTATCCTCTCCACTGTCCAAATTAGAAACGCCAACAATTTGTGTTAAAACCACTGCAAAAGTAGATTGTGTGAACACTCATCCCCTTTGTACAGCAGAAGCTGCATTGTCACCACCTAATAAGACAAGAAGAGTATTAGATGTGACACAGACACTCAGTACCTCGAGCAGTCGTCGGAACAATGGTGTGGAAACCATCATTCATTTTCAACAGGACAAGTTACCAAAGGCCAAGACAAGCTCTATTGATGATCCCAAAAAGACAAGGATAGAAATATCCTCCAGAAATGCTGATTTACAGACAAAGTCTAGTTCTTCAGTTGGTGACAGTGAGGTACCATCAGATATCCAAACAGAGCAAAAACCTTTAGAAAATGTAGGAAGTAAGTCTTCCCCGAAAAAATTCTGTTGTGCACCCAGTTGGTTAGCCTCAATGTATGGTGAACAGTTTAAGTGCTCATGCACATTTGCAGCAGGGCCATCTTCTTCAGTAAGTCAGCCTGGTCTAGAAGGGGAATCCTACAAAGATGATGTCACTTTACTAAAAAATCTTGATAATGTTGAAAAAGCGACCACTTCAACAAGTGGAGCAAAGCCAGCTGATAAAATAGAAAAGGCACCAAATGTAGAACAAAGCCATAGGACCTTAAACTGTCTTAAGAATGATAGGCAGAAAAATTCTATTCCGTCTGAACAAAACAAATTGACGATGAACAAGGAAAAAGATCCTTTTGAACATCCAAAACAGCTCGGTACACTTACCACAGAATCCACTGTGCATGCAAAATGCAGTTCTTCTGTCTGTTACCAAGATACAGGACCAGAACCTTCCAAAATAAGTTTCTTATACATAGATAAGATCAGGGATAGCATACGTACGGACTGCCTATTTGCCACATCCGGTGATGAAGTAATACAAGATAACGAAATAGAATATAATACGCAACATCCTGAAAACAAGTTTGGTTCAAATGATAATGAATGTCTAACAAAGTCAGAAGATGGAGGTCTACAAGGTTTCAATGACATTATTCCAGAGGTTAGGGAAGAACATTCATTCACCTCAGTTATTGAGGTCGGCAACACTGAACAACGAAGCCAGATTCAACCCCCCTGTGACCAAGAATATCATTGTAGTTGGACAGATCAGTTGTCAGAAATAATAACGCATTTTCCATCAGGCATGCTTGATAAAAATACAATTAGGGCTTCCAAAGCAAGGGAGAGTGCGGAAGTAAACCAGGAACACTATAGTAAGAAAGTTATTGACAAATGTCTTGACAATTTTGAAGATCTGGTCAAACAGTTTGAGGAATACGACAGTGTGCTCTCCAACGACCGTCACAATCCTGTTCTTCACAGTGTAATGCCGTCGGGTAATCCGTCAAGTGACAAGATTCCAGAAAAGATAGACAATAATACATCCAGCAAAGAATTCTGTTGTTTGTTAAATTGGTCAGCCAGTATTTGTGGAGAACAATGTAAATGTTCATGTACATTTGGGCCAAATACTACAAAACCTGGAGGGGATGAAATAATGTGCTCTTATATAAGTCAGCAGTCTGGCAATAAGTTCCCTGTGACTAAAGGTACAAAGAGAAGTACTGTCAAAAAAGGTATAAGGTCAGATGATCGGCCATCGAGGCCACAGATGAAAACCCAAGGCCAACCTATGCAGAAAGTAAGTATTAATTCAGGAGAAAAATGTGAGTCGGCTTCAGGATTAAATAATTCACCAAATAAAGGCAGCAGAAAGAGGAAAACCCAACCAACAGATAGGCTACAGTTTCAAGAAGGAATAGTAAAATCGTCATCATTGGAAATGGGGGATAACACTCAGGGACTGGTGCGCTGCAATGGTAGTTTGCTCTATGAAAGTAACACTGCTGCTGGAAATAAACAGGAGACAAAAAAGAAAAAGGGCTCAGATATATTTACAAAAAAGGCAACGACGACATTGACAAAAGAAGCTCGTCTAGATCTGCAAACAAGGTTTTTACCAACGGATAACCAGATGGGTAGAGCCACGGGACAATGCCATTGGGCTAGTCGGCATAACTCAAAGAGCAAACAAGACCGCAATAACCAGCTGTCGAGAAAGAGTAAACCAAATGAGACTCACCAGTCAAAAAGTCAATCAGCTGCTAAGCCACAATCTTCAAAAAACGCAGGTGACAGAGCAATGGATGATGACAAGGTGTCTACTGTAAAAAAGTCAGGAAAGAAACCACTAAAAGATTGTGAGCAACATAAAAGCAAAAATACTCAGAATAAAATACAACATGTGCGGCCAGACAGACCCAAGCTGGAGTCTTCCAAAGAGGCAACACAAACCTTTGCATCCCCAAATTTAGATGTGAATAGAAGGCAAATTGGTAGAAATACAAGAACAAGAAAAAACAGTTTAACATACAAGGACATTGAACAATTACACCCCAAAAAGGTAGAACAAAGCCCTGAAATACAACGGAGCAGGAACATAATTGTGAAGAAGGGTGGAAAGGATAAAGATGTCTCTCAAAAGAAGAAACTTTCATTCACACTTACAACAGATTCGGGCCTGGCTATACAGTCAAAGATGGCACTTTATAAGAGTGGCAGCTCTTCACTTAAAAATGATAATTTCGGAAGCTCTTTATCTAAACCAGACAATAAAGCTGCTGGTCAGATGTCAAAAAAAGTCTCACGCTTGCACCCCGAAAATCAACATGTTATAGCTAATTACGTGACAAGGCCCAAAAGGTCGAAGGAATCATTTGTTCCTGGGCACAAAGCCACAAGACTAGTTGAAGCCAAATCTAACCGTGCCCTTGTAGAGAACATTTCGGAACAGACTATTTCATCTAAAAAGGCATTAGAAAAATGTTCATCTCCATTAGCAAAAGTGAAAGATCTATCAACGTGTAACATAAATAAATCAGACCGCGAGATACGTCCTCAGGATATTCAGCACTTAGACATTCACAGCAACGAAGTACAAAAAAATCAAGCCATGAATGATACCCAAAATACACAGGTGACCCCCAAGAAGTCAGTCAGCTTTGACACCTTAGAAAATAAGGTTAATAAAAAGACAACCAGCATTATTAAACGGAATAGTAAAGATTTTAATTTACTACCAAAAGTCCGGAAATCAGCTCAAGAAACCTATCAAGAGATCATCCCCAAGGATCTTGATTCAAAGTCAAAGAAACACACACAAAACAAAAACCAGCGGATTCCAACTGAAGGTATAAAGACATGTTCTGTGTCCAAGACGAAGCCACATAGTCCTGTAGTAGGTACACAGAATATTTCCTCTGTCGAAACTACAGAAGCACCGCAGCCCTCAGTGCACAAGCTGAAGAGCTCGATAATGTGTGATAGAATAAAGGTGAGATCTGAACAGGACAAGAAAAACAAAGATCATTTTAAAAAAGACCAAGTGGTAAAAACTTTCCAAAATGCATTTGTGCAGGAGGGAAGTTTCTGTATTCTTCCTGAAAAGATACCTTCTAGAGGAACTCCTCTAGATCTAGAAAAAGAGAGTGTTTCTCCCGTTGTTCAGACCAGCGCTCAGCAATCAAAACAGAAATGCGGTGCTGAGATCACTACTGTTGTGCAAGAGACTGAATACTGCCAGAAGCTTGAGAATAAACACAGCTCATATCATGAAGGTAAAAACCAGACACCAGGACAAAGGAAGAGAAAAGCAAATAATCCCGGGTCAGAAAGAGGTTCAAGAAGAAGGAAATATAGACGGCTCAATCAAAACACCTCATGTGCGGAAATGGAATCAACCAGCACCAAGGAATCTAACCAGGATCTAGAACAAACCTCGGGATGTCAACTTGGTCACGTAGTTGGTGTTGATGTGTCCCCGAAAAGTGGCAGTTCAGTAGTTAGGGAGAAAGCAAGCTCTTCACATCTAGAAAGCCAGAAATCCTCATACCTTAACAATAAACCTAACTTACACTCGACGAAGCAAAGAACAGAAACAAATGTTACGAGGGACAAATCAACATGTTCAGACAGAAATCAAAGCTTCTTGATTCCATCAGACAAAATGAAAGAATCTTCATCCAAAAAAGTAGGCATTGAAGAGAGTCTAAAATCTGTTGATAATTCACAGGAATATCTAGAAAAAATGGCTTCACCAACATTGGATACAGGGATAAAGAGTCTGGAGACTTCGTATTCTGGAAGACCAATAGGTCAGTCACATCCTAAAGAGAAGACCATCGCCAGAGAGTGCGTTCTTAAACTTTTCAGGTTGCCTCTTCCATTAGAACGGTTTCTGGTGGATAATGCTAAATCACCAAGAAAAGTAGACGGGAAAGCTGAGGCTGAGCAAAGAGAAAAATAACCTACAAGGAACTGCACATGAAGAAGGAAGAATAGACAGAAGTTTTACAAGTAGTGTTGGACCAAAAATCTAGAAAATGTCACTGTTTTTATATACAATTGACAGGAAAACATCTGAATGTATTTAAGGCTTAGGGCTACACAGCAGTTTTATCTGAGCACTGCTCCGTATTCACTAATGGACTCCCCTTGCGACCCTCAAGGATATTGCGACTAGTTGGAAAATATTTGAGCAGTGTGACACGTTTGGTCTTAAGACAGAAGTCCCAGCCAAAAGTGCTGTGTAGTCCGTGCCTTAGTATAGGTCCTGGAAAGCAGGAGTGGTGGTCAAGGGTAAGTCCGGCTGCTTGACTAGGAACTCCTGCACTTGATACACCAGTCCTACATTGAAGAAGAATTCGCCATCGTTACTTAAAGGGAGACTTCTCTTCTATGACAACTTGTTTTCTACGTTCTTGATATTCTGTTGGCCAGTGGTTGCCCTGCCCCCTCCTACTGAAATTCACTTGTCTTGTCAAAAGAAGAATGAGCTGTAAAAAGTTTTATATTTTAGCACCAAAAATAGTGAATTTTATACATTGAAAACTTATTTTAGTAAATTCCCCTCCAGGTTCTTTCATTTCTAAAGTCTGTGGCCAGAGATCCTTGGGTTGTAATATGGGCAGATTTTGAGGTTTGTATTACAGTCACTAAGCCAGGCTAAGGCCAGTGTCAGACAGGGATCGGGAACCATATATTGTTGTTGTGCGCCCAATGGAGAAGTTCAGGTTTTAAGTCCTTTTTTTATCGAAGAGATTGCCATTGTTTATGCATTGTTCGGAACTGATTGGTAAGGTTACCAGGTGTCAGACCTCACTGATTTGACATTGGTGAATTATCCAGAGAATAGGCATGAATGTCATAACTAGTGTTGAGCGAATAGTATTCGAAACTATTCGTTGAATACCTTGCTCCCATAGGAATGCGTGGAAGCGGCCGAACACCAAGGGGTTAAGCGCAGTGATTATTTGACGGCTGCTAACATGCATTCCTATGGGAGCGAGTTATTCGATGAATATTATTTGCTCAACACTAGTCATAGCCTTAGAAAACCCCTTTAACAAGGACTGGGTGGAACAGCTAGTGCCGCGGGGGATTTATCAGGTGATTAATAGTTATTTTATTCCATTCCATTACTTAAGGCCTTTTTTTTAAATTTGTTGATGACCCCTTTCAAAGGCTGGCTCTATGAAGGCGCTTATTCCCTATCTACAAGACTGCTGGGAGTTGGACCCCCAAGACCTAAAGGCCCCCTCCTTATCTCACTGCTATGCCAGGACTATGTGTTTAGGGGATGTGTCCCTAATGGTACAATCCCTTTAATGGAATCCTATCATTCAGATGACATTTTTTCTAAGTGCCACGTCGGAATAGCCTTAAGAAAGGCTATTTGTCTCCTACCTTTCGTCTTCTTCTCCCCGCCACCGTTTGCCTACAATCCCGGTTTCTCTCTGTATGCAAATTAGCTCTCTCACAGCACTAGGGGCGGGCCCCAGCGCTCAGACAGCACTGGGGGTGGCCCCAATGCTGCGAGAGAACTCTCTCCAGCGCCGCCTCCATCTTCATCAGGAACGGCCTCTTCATTCTCTTCTTCCGGCGATTTCTTCTTACTTCTAGGCCTCGGGCAGAGCAGACTGCGTATGCCCACAGGCCCCGAGAAAATGGCTGCTTACAATACTATTCAAGCGGCCATTTTCTCATGGCCTATGGGCATGCGCAGTCTGTTCTGCCCAAGGCCGGAGGCCTTAGAACTTACAAGCCACCGCCGGAAGAAGAAACTGAAGATTCTGCTGAAGAAAAGGAGGCGGCGCTGGAGAGTTCTCTCGCAGCATTGGGGACGCGCCCAGTGCTGTCTGAGCGCTGGGACCCGCTCCCAGTGCTGCGAGAGAGGTAATTTACATACCGACAAGAACTAGGATTGTAGGCGAATGGCGGCGCGGAGAAGACGACGAAAGGTAGGAGATGAATAGCTTTTCTTAAGGCTATTCTGAAGTGGTTCTTAGAAAAAATGTCGTCTGAATGATAGGATCCCTTTAAGTTTCCTCTTTCACATTATTTGTTGCGTTCAGTTCTTTTACTTTCTCCTGTTTATTGGGATTTATTTGGTTACTACTCACATTATTAATTGTTAGTTTGTAATTAATTGAATACAAAGATTAAATTTTGGGTTTAACCTTTGGATCGTCTCTGGAATCTTTTATATAATTTGCGCTGCAGCGTATGATAGCGATATACAAGTGCGGCTAGTTTGACACCTTGCACCGTGGTTTCCGTTACTTGTATCCACCGTGGGACTGGAACGACGGGGAGCCTGTGATTACTCGCGGACCCCATAAACTATAATAGGGTCGGCCGGGCGGAGAGATATATCCTCCTCCGTGTAGGACTTTTCGCTCCGCCGATTTTCAGCGGAATCCACGACAGAGTCTCTTGATGTAGGTGTGAATGAAACCGAAGAGAACTAATCATGGTGGTGACACAGGCCATCACCCAGCTTTCCACAGGCCAATGTATCAGATAAGCGGCTGAAGAGAATATTCTAGCAGTCTGACAAGTGACGGATGACTCCGGGACATTCTGGGTTTTGAATGCAGTTGTGGATTATAAATGGCAGGAGGGAATACTCAGCTTACTGGTTCTGGCTTCAAAACTGAGCGTGTGAATGACATCCTACAAACAGAGTGACAAAAAAAAAAAACCTCGTCAGAATGACCCGGCAGAGCCCTGTGCACACTCTATAACATGGCTTGGAAGTCTGTCTTGAAGTCCTATTGGATCATTCACACTAAGTTTTTTGGCGCTGATTTTGACGCTGAATCCGCCTCACGCGTCAAAATCAGCGCCAAAAACCTCCTTGAGCATGGTTAGTGCTGGTCTTCAGTAACATGGCCGCCACTTCCATGGTGACTTACCTCACGTTTGCGCTCTATCATTTCTCCTTGCCGTGAAGCCGACGATCTGATTGGCCGCCGTGTTCTCGCGAGATCTCGTGCCCGGCATTAAACAAACGTGAGGCGCTCGTCGGGCTCAGCTTTCCGGTTCTCCGCGG
Organism: Leptodactylus fuscus; assembly: GCF_031893055.1. Taxonomy (NCBI): domain Eukaryota; kingdom Metazoa; phylum Chordata; class Amphibia; order Anura; family Leptodactylidae; genus Leptodactylus; species Leptodactylus fuscus. The sequence continues at coordinate 81,749,269 of NC_134275.1, forward strand.
TGGATCGTCTTTCAGATTCAGCCCCGGAACATCGTGTCGTGAGTGCCTGGTGACAACATGGTGAGAGCCGAGTGACCCTAGAGCGCGCTGTCTGCCCCCGGGCAGGTTCTACTATAGGCCAATGACTTCATAGAGACTGCTGGGACTTGTAGTTCCACAACCTCAATGTACATGGTACAGACTTGGCTGGAATCCTCTGCAGGCCTGAGAGCTGTGGATTGACTTCCTGCCCTGATGTTTTGCTGCAATGTGTCAGTGCCGGCAGTTCTGTCTCATCCCTTTAGCTGGCAGAGACTTGATGCAATTGTAGCAAACCCTCAGCTGTCTGTGGTGTTGGGTTTGTAGTCTCTGATAGTGGAGATCCTGGACATGTTGGTGGTTTCGCTCACGTGTGTTCTTGTTTTGCTCTTCGCAGCTCTTCTATTCCTTCTTCAAGTCTCTGGTGGGGAAGGATGTGGTGGTGGAGCTGAAGAACGACCTAAGGTAAGTGACGTACTGCTCCTAGGCTCACATGAGTGTCATGGCCTCTGTCCTTAAAGGGGTTCTCTGGCTCCCAATAAAATTTTCATACTGATGACCGATCCAAAGGAGAGGACACCATTGTGTGATCTGTGGGTTCTGACACCCGTCCCTGCACAGATCAGCTGTTCTAGCAGCCTCAGGGTCGCGGTTGTCACTAGAGGACGAGCGGTGACTGCAGGCCAGTCCTATACAAGTGATCTGAGCAATGCTGCAATTCACTGGAACCACCGCCATACAGTGCGCCGCTCCTATTACTTGTTACAGGCTGCTAGAAGAAGCTGATCTGCGCAGGCTCCGGGTGCCAGACCCCCACAGATCACATACTGGTGACCTATTCTGTGTCCTGTGGATAGGCCATCAGAACAAAACTTTGACTTGGGGCCGGAAAGCATCTTATAAAGATGATGCATATTGATGACTTCTCCTTGGGATAGATCATCATGATTGGAGTGGTCCCGAGACCCCCACTGATCAGCTGTTAGGAGATGACACGACACTCGCATGGTGCAGCAGCCGCTCAGCCCCAGTCAAGTGAATGGGACTAAGCTGCAGTGCACTTTAGTATTCAGTGAAGAATGTGCGGCTGCACGTACTCGCCATCTTGTTGCTGTACTGATGACGGTTATTTTTCTCTTGCAGCATTTGCGGGACTCTGCATTCTGTAGATCAGGTAAGAGCCACAATGTGCAGGGAGAAGCGACAGAAAATAGTGTGAACGTGCCCGAAGGCTTTTGCTACTGATTTTGAGGGGTTTTACGTGACAAATGGGATCAAAGTGTCCTGCTCTGACTTTGAAAACCGACATTGGAGCCCAAAATCAGTCAGTAATCCACCACTGTGTGACAGCACCATAGACAGACCTAAGATAGAGAATCTGGGCCGGGCTCCACCCCTGATCCATACACAGTCCTCTTCCGGTCCCCTGTATACAGCGTGCAAAATCTAGTACGTGCATCAACCCGAGTGAAGGGGCCCAGACTCCAAACAGCAAGGTGTATATGCTGGTATATAGTACAGGGCGCATGGACTCCTGATATCCTAGATCACTGTGATGCTTGGAGTTTGGGCTGATGTACCGGAGACCTCACTGTGGTTGTGCAGGATGGATGGGGGGGTCTGGGACCCATGTTATACTTTATTCTGCCTCCCTACCCCAGTGTCATGGGGCACATAGTGATCAGACAATGTCCATTGTGGGAAAAGCCCTATAAGGTTACAATATGACGGCAGCGCCATCACAAACACAAGTAATACTGGAGGAATATTCTATGTACCAGGACAGTGGTGACGCCAACCCTCAGTATCCATTTACTTATTGATTGCTGAGTTATCAGCACCGGGATCCGAGATTTCAGGCAGGACTTTTATAGGCCTTGAATAAATTTGCACCAACGTTAACGTTACGTTTTTTTTGTTTCCAGTACCTGAATATCAAACTAACAGACATCAGTGTGACTGACCCTGAGAAATATCCGCACATGGTGAGTCCTCGTGTTTGCGCTGTGGTTCGGCGGTGCAGGTTTTGGGGTGGAATTTGCAATGTGTACATATTGGGAGTTGTCTCATTGGCTGTAGATCCTTGAACTGAATGTGTCCGGCTGTAATACTGATGGCTTTCTCTTTGGGCAGCTCTCTGTGAAGAACTGCTTCATCCGCGGCTCCGTGGTGCGATACGTCCAGCTCCCTGCCGATGAGGTGGACACACAGCTGCTGCAAGATGCTGCAAGGAAGGAGGCCGTGCAACAGAAACAGTGAGGAGTCCAGCGGCTTACGTCTGTGCCATCTCTCCTACCTGGTGGCTGCACATCACACTTGGACTGTTAAAATGTAAAGGAAAAATTACGCAGCTCTCCTGCCGAGGAGTTTTTGGTTTTTTTGTCTTTACCCTCAGGATGTAATACTTTGTTTTTCCTACAGGTGTCAGTGTTGACCTCAGTTTTTGTAACGCCCACCTCCCTGAGCTGGACAGGAGGGCAGTATATAGGCAGAGTTGCATATTTTTGGAGATATTCATAGTCAGACCTACCACAGGATTCCCTGGCTTGGCAAACTTGGAGGCAGGAAGACGTGATGGAGCTCCCTAAACTTAGTACTGATCCCCCTACACAATCCTATGCCTGGACAGGATCCTACTAGGGTGCACCCTTCATATGATTTCTAACCTGATAAGGCTTGATTTGGGAATATAAAATATAAAGGGGTACATGACATTTGTGTTCCTCACCCCTGAAACAGCGCCACTCTTGTGCACAGGCTGTACCTGGAATTGCAGACTTCTCTGCAGTACTAGACGTGGCCTGTGGACAAGAGTGAAGCTGTTTTGGAAAAGCAACCAGCAGATTGTGGGATTCCTAAAAGGAACCCCATTATTTAGATCAGTAGACCCAGTGTAATGTACATGGTAGGGAGGTTTTGTTTGTTTGGTTTTTTTTTTTGGCCCTGTTTTTGCCTCCATTTATGGAGTAAAGGGATTTGGTTGTATTTTTATGTTTATAAATAAAGTTCTCTGGGTCATGTGAGACCCCAAATGTAACCGCTGACTGGATTGTGTTTGTATAGTCACTACTAACCATTTAAAGGGACACAAAGTAACCGAAAGGCAATGTATACAAAGACCCGTCCTGATGACGCCGTGGTTGATTCATCCGTGGCAAGATGGGGCAGCTCGCTTCTTTTTTCTACTACTAATTAGGGGAAAAAAAGAAGCGAACGGCTGCCGTTGAAGTCAATGGAATCCGTTTTTGGCAGCAGATTTGATTGTGTCAAAATCCGCTGCCAAAAAACTGTGTGAACACCGCCTTAGTGTTCCCACAAAGTACAGCTACATGATCTATCCTTAAAATAGGTCATCAATATGTGATTGCCTGCAGTCAGAATCCCAGGAAACCCCTTCCCCCCCCCCCCCCCCATAGATCTGGCAGAAGCAGCCTCTTCACTGAATACAAAGGACAGTGCTGTACGTCATATAGTGGCTGTGCTCGGTATTGCAGCTCAGCCCTAGTCACCTGAATACATCTGAGCCTCTTTTGTGCCGGGTGACTAATGAACATTTTATTGCCTTATTATTGAAGGGTAATACTCCGCATGTAAGTAGATGGTACAGGAGGTGGCGGAGGACAGCGTCACTTCATGGGGATACAGGTGTGGTTATCTGCAGAGAAAAGGGTAGGTGTCAGTTCACATTGTGATGTGTACAGCAATCGGTGTGAGCAGTCAAGAGGCCATGTAAGTAAATGCTGACAGGGAGATGACCCTTCTATGCCCAACTCTCCCAATTCCCTTCTAGGGGGTCCTAGTGCTGCTAGTCACCCGGGGTCCTGTGTATAGATGCATTGTTCGGCCGGGACCTGAACGCAGGGGTGAACCTGCCCCTTTCGCCGCCCGAGGCGAACTACAGAAAGCCGCCCCCCCCCCCCCAGGAGGGGGCGGAGCAAATTGCAGGGGGCGGGGCTTAGCGCCGTTCGCCGGCAGAGAGCAGGCACGGAGAGGACCTGCTCTCTGCCTGAGCGTGGGGGGAGGCTGCTGGAGCAGCGCTGCTCCAGTGGCCTCCCCAATCCACCGCTCGGTGCTAAGCTAGTCCAGAACAGCTTGTCCTGGACTGACTTAGGTAACCAAAAATGCCGCCCTCCCTGAGGTCCTGGCATAGCGCCGCCTGAAGCGCTCGCTTCAGGTCGCCTCATGGGAGGTGTGGCGCTGCCTGAACCCCAAATCCATCAGCTGATGTGGATGCCATAAACCAAGTGGTACCCAAAATCTTCAGGCCTGGGCAGCCCACATAAGGCTGTGGTCACATTTGTATATAGTGGCTTTAGTTTATAACCGAGCCAATCCTGCAGGGCCTGACTTATAACGTGTCATGTGAATACAACCCAATATGGAGACACCAATTGTAATCTTAACAGCAGGTAAGTTATTATGTGCCGCACCTCGCTGTAGGACGTTGTCTATCCCCCACGTCAGGATCCCGATGTCCATCTTCACCTTCGGCCTGAGCTGATAAGGATATAAAGGAGATTATAGGTCGCCAGATATACATGAGGGGCAGCTCAGTGTGGGGGAGGGGACACTCACCAGTTTGATGATGGTTTTGGTGTTCTGTTGGAGGTTTGCTGCAGACGTGGACTCTCCTCTTACAGCTAATCTGATCTTCTGGTCTGTACAGAGATCGATAGCGCTGGTTAGTCCAGTACAAGGGGAATTGACCACAAAAAAAAACCATGATGTGCGATTTGTAGAAAGATCTGATCTAACGTCTGACCTCTAACGGGCCTAGACTCATTCTCTAATATATAAGCCTTAAAGGGGTTGTCCCATCACAAGGATCCTATCTATACTGCTTGTTAATGTGGATGTAAGACTTTTCCTAAATACACTGCTGCAGTAAAACTGCTTTGTTTCTCCACTATCTTACTTTATTCACTTCATTGTTGACACAGCCCTTGACTTATCTGCTCAAAAGTCAAGTGATGTATCTGCTGCTCTGAGGGGGGAGGGAGGAGGGGCTAAGGGGAGCGAGCCTGTGTATCTAGCTATTCCTGTGTCTACACCACGTGACCGAACTTCCTGCTTTCAGATAGAGGAGAGGAGCTGCTTTCATTTCTTCTGTTCTCCCAGTTATCAGGCTAGCTAATACAATTGTGTCCATTATGGCAGAGACAGGCAGTCTCTGTATGTAACACAGAATGGAGTTGCTGCTGCCTGTACTTCATAGTCCAAAGTGGCGGGTTACATGTGAAACCCCGCCCACCAAATGATGCAAGAAACAAGGAAGAAAGAAGATTTTACAGCAGTGAAGACTGGTGAGTATGCGACGTGGGAATACTTCTTTTTAATGGGATTTTCAAGCCACAAATTCAGTTTTTAGACTGATGACCTGTCAACAAGATAAGTGACCTGTGGGGGTCTGACGTCTGGAGCCTGCACATATGAGCGGCTGCAGCCACCTCTGAGGGGTCGGGAGATTCTCGTGGACAGAGAGTGTTGCTTGTATTCAAGTAGTAGGATCAGTGTCCACTGTATAGAAACTGATATGACTGGTAACTTGACTGCAGAAAATAACGTCCTAAGGTGCGCAGTGCTACAGGGTGCCACTATAGTGTCTCCTACAGATGTAGGACTTGCCATGGACATGATTACCTGGTATATCAAGGGCCGCCACTTGAACCTCACACAGGGTCAGACTATCGATGCGGTTTGGTATGACCACCGTGACGTAGCGTCCAATAATGCCGCCACATGGAAAGGTAACTGTTGTCCCAGGTTTCATGGAGGAGATGACCGAGCAGCTGGAAGAAGATGCAAGTTAGTAATCCGCATATACCTCTCCAATATCGTATGATCGGTATGGCAATACGTGTCAGTCTTTGTCTGCTCACCTTGGGTTAGATACTCCATAGTTTTCAAGACTTTCACCCACGTGGATCTCAGCCCAAGGTATCTGATTGCTCAGACTACTGGTAGTGACCAGCTGACTGGTAATGGTGACATTGGCTACGACATAACCGCGTCTCAGGTCCACCGTCCACCATGGCTGGTACTCGCTGGTTGTCTGACTGCAGGAACCTTTCAGGAAGTCGGTATTGGTGTTACCGTCTATTGCCAGGTGAGCTTCTCCCTGCCCTGGGATGGAGCTGGACTGAAAGGCGAGACACTGCAGGGGCAGATTCACTGCTGGAAGAGAGGACCAATGTGTTACCTGTAAAGACTGGACGCGAGACCCCCGCTATTATCGGCGTCCTATCTATCACTAGCTATGTCTGGGTCATGATGGACCTATAACAGGCCAACGCACCGCCATTACATCCTATAAACCTGCCCTGACCATGCAAGTCTATGGGAGGACGGACTATAAATGAAGTTAAGGTGGTAGTATTAAAATTCCCACAGCTGCCTCTAGGTGGCGCTTACTGGATACACATTGTTATGACTCCCGTTGCATCTTTGATACTCAGTAGTGATCTGATGGAATCCAACACCCAGAGCCTGCGCAGACCAGCCAGTGCAAGAAGCTACAGCAGTAAATGGGGCGGATGTGCAGCCCCTTACCTTGTGCAGCGGTGGTGCCAGGTATTGCAGTGCCGCTCTTATTACTTGAATAGGGGCAGAGCCACTTCCCCTCTCCATCTATTGCTATAGCTTCTGGCCGTATCAGCTGATCTGTGTGGGGCCTAGGTGTCAGATATCCACAGATAAGATACTGATGGCTTAGCCTATGGATTGGTCATCAGTGTATAAAACCACCCTGGGGAGGAACCCTGGTCCTAATTTTGCTCCTAACTCATGGCCTCATAGACAAGGCCTTGAAGATACAAAAAACACTTATACTTACATGGATCCTGTGCAGTTCTTTAGTGAAGCCAGAGGAGTATACTGCAGCTTCAGGGCGCATGCGCAGAGGAGTATACTGCAGCTTCAGGGCGCATGCGCAGAGGAGTATACTGCAGCTTCAGGGCGCATGCGCAGAGGAATTTACTGCAGCTTCAGGGCGCATGCGCAGAGTAATTTACTGCAGCTTCAGGGCGCATGCGCAGAGGAGCATACTGCAGCTTCAGGGCACATGCGCAGAGGAGTATACTGCAGCTTCAGGGCACATGCGCAGAGGAGTATACTGTAGCTTCAGGGCGCATGCGCAGGATTACGGGCGCATGCGCGGTGAAGTCGAGGTGCAGGTCCCTGACTTCACATCAGGTGTATGCACTGTGAGGTGAGGTGTACATGCCAAATAACTAAACTGGACCCCCAGAATCATCTGACAGTGAGGGGGAACCATTCCGGTGTTGGGATCCTAATCTGTATACATGACCTATTGGTGGTTTAGGGGCCCCATGTAAGTCAAGTATGAAAATGATATACAGAGATGACAATATCCACATTGTTTAATAATCTAGCACTTCACTTACCCAAAGATTCCACATATACGTCATACTTCAAGCCTGTAAAGACACAACATGATATATGTCCCATATGGATACATTGTATACAGTACATTCTATAGACTATTATCAAATTAACCCAAAAAAAGTGCCGTAACCACGAGCGGACAAAAAGGAGAAAATCCTTAATGGACTTGATCCACACATACACAGCATAGGCCGTGAGCTGGTAAACCGGTGCACAGGGGGACGCTATGGGGGTCAAAGGGTTCCCTAAAAGTAGTAGTATAGTAATAGTGTCTCCATTTACTTTATCTTGAATTTATGGACTTCATTTACTCACATGACAAATTCAATACAGTATCACAACATACAATACAATACATTAAAACCATGACAGGCTGCAATTCACATTACTACCACTGGGCGGCCACAAGTAGACATCTCAGGACAGAGTATCACAAAATCACGAATATTCTCAAAGCTGGTCGTCTTATACCACACATCGCAGGATGTGAATAGACAAGAGGTAAAGAAGGAAATCTACATATCTGATAGCTATCACCTGTATCTTCACCTAAAGTTTGCATGCTCAATCTGGTTGGTACATATTGCTTGTGCTCTTCAGGATTGAAGATGTGAATTCACCCCCTTTAAGAAGCCACAGACCCCTAAGTTCACTTTCCCCCTCTTGTGGTTGCGGTCATCCATTGCAGCGCTCCTCAGGCCTACCTACATTGCAATATTGGGTGGGGAATGAAGCTGAGGAAGCGCCAGACCAACCGATTGGGGTACAGATGGGGTAATGTGAACCCTTCTTGTGCCCCATAAGCTGATCACAAATTGTTCCATTGCAGGGAATCCCAACAATGAGTTGCAATGTGTCTGGGAGCAAAGCTCAGCAGCGCCACCACAGGAGAAGTGAAGGATTACATGGCTTTCATTGAAGCCAATGCACTAGTGATATGCTTTGTAGATTTCGCAGAAAGGAGGTAAAGTCCATCACTCACCTCCAAGCACAAGCAGTCTGAGTATTCCCAGATAAGTCCTCATGTCTCCCCAATGTCCGGATAAGAACCTTCCTTACTTTCTGTGTCTCTCCGTCAGGCTGTTATTTTGCATGGCAAATCAGGACTGTGTCAGTAAATGGAGATCATGGCGGGCCCGACCACAAAGCCTAAAGCAAACAGTATATACATAGAGAGGCGGCAAACACTCACACCTATGTATGTAAATGTATCTGAGCACTGGGGGTACCAAGTGACGGGCAAGGAGATTTCTGGACTTCTGGTCAGTCACCCCATTGAAGAACAGTATAGTCAACCTGTCACCCTGAAACTGCATCATGCATCTTAGCAGTAGCTGAGCTATGAGGTTCTGCAGCAGCTGAGGTGTGTATTATGATGTTCTGAAGCAGCTGAACCTGATAGATGATCTCCAAGGAAGATACAATCAGAAATACTGAATTTCAAAGCCAGATCCTTTTAGGGGAAGTTCGCACTAAAGTTATAAATGTCCATTGCTCTTATCTGTCATTATAGGATTCCAGACAGAGGGGGTTCTTTCTGCAGTGGGCATTCTGGGGCTGTTAGACCGAGTGAGCAGTCCAAGGGTGTTCGCGTTACATTTAGATCAGACCCTATAAGGAACGTCAGAAGTCCCTTGGACTGTACCCTCGGTCGTGTGCATGATCTGTTGCTCTCATCCTATGATGGATATGATCAATGGACATTAACCTTGGCCTTGGTAATGTGAACCTACCCTTATCTTCAAGGGATTAGCCACCACCATAGATATCCAGCATCAGATTACTCCCTTCACCTATTCAGAACACATGCATGCTCGTCCTCATAGGAATTATGAAAAGTTACGAAGCCACCAAGAAGTGATCTGCATGTGCTCAGCCTGCCGCTGGTATATAAAGGTGATTTATCTCAGCATGAACACAGTAAAATGAGTCAGGACAATGAGAATTGTATTCAAAGTATATATATATATCTAGGCATTCCCCATTGCTTCCTGGTATATAGGATCCTCCAGTAACACCGTGTAGTCACCCGTCCACTCATCTGAAGGGCTTGAGGATGATGATGGGTGCGTGAGAGCGTATTAGTGACCTCACTCTATAATGTCAAATCACTATGGAAAGACGCAGTAAAATGTGTATTTATAGTATTACAGGGATCACTAAGGTCAAGGGGGAAATAGTAATGATGCGCTGAACAGGAAGACAAAGAGTTAATAGACGATAACCACCAATTATGGGTATTTATAGGGAGCCCAAATGACCTGTAAACCACTTACATATCTCGGCATTGCCCCACTGGGGTACTGCTAAATCCCCCAGTGGTCACCGCACCTTAAGGGAGTTTGGCCCCCTTCCTGCTGCTATTTTAATAGGGGTTGTTCACCCCCAAATATAATTTTTATAGTGCTGACTAGAGTTGATTCGAATAGTATTCGAAACATAGTTTCAAATACCTTGCTCCCATAGGAATGAATGGGAGCGGGAGAACAGCAAGGGGTTAAGCGCCGACAGCCAGCCGCTTCCATTCATTCCTATGGAGCAAGGTATTCGAAACTGTAGTTTCGAATACTATTCGCTCATCTCCAGTGCTGACTTATCCACAGGGCCTATCCAATCACTTGATGCTGCCCGCTCATGCACTAGCAGCTCACGGGACCCCAAGTCGCAGTGTCTGGGTGTCGTCCACAAACCGATGGCCTATCCTGTGCAGTATGAATATTCAATTCAGGGCTAGAACCCCTTTAACTGCTGGATTGCTCCAACCATTAACAGCTGCTTTTCATGCACCGATCCCTGCCCACTGCCTCCTCAATTTCCATCCTTTAGCCTCCAGGGGGCCCTGTGTAGCACAAATCAGGTCACAGCACTTAGCAGCATCATGATGTGCGTCGTACAGGGCCCTCTGGAGGCTTAAGGGGATGCAGAGGAGGCCACGGGAAGAAGTGGGGATAGATAAGTGACTAGCGGCCATTACATGTTGGAATAATCCAGAAGGGAGCAGCCTAAAGTCATTGTATGGGGGGCACTTACTGAATGGGAGCCACACTGCATGGGGGGCTAGTAAAGGGGGCTTTATACTGTGTAGGGGCCAGGAAAGGGTTTGATACCGTGTGGGGCCAGTAAAGGTCTGATCAGCAGGTGAAGCTTTGCTTTGGCTTTCCACCGTGGGGAGATTCAGAGAAGAGGAATCGGAGGCAGAAGTCCAGCTCAATTCCTCTTCATTTTCTGCCATCTAAACAAGTCCATACACTTCCCTTACCCCCTGAGAACTACAACTCCCAGCAGCCCCAGATCCTCAGAAGAGTTGTAGCTCTATTCTTGGCACCCACCGTACCATTATGCTGCAGTGATGGCGCCTGCTCTGTCGGGTCTTCTATATGGCTCCTGCTCTGTCGGGTCTTCTATATGGCGCCTGCTCAGAAGCAGACCGCCACCATAACCTTCACATCTCTGATCATGGGTGTTATCTCTTTCGGAGGTCTCCATACGCCTCTACATTTAGGACTTCTGACGCCGTTTTAGGTCACAGTTTATACTTTTAAGCCCCCCTGTAGATAGACTTAGCTAGGCATGTAGTTAGCGTGAGATATATTATACAATGTGTATAGGGTGGATTTACATAAACCTTGGCAGTTTTATGACATGACGTAATGGTTACTGACAGATTTTATTGGGGAGGTGGGTGACGGATTTAAAGGAAGGATCTTGGCTTACAACACTTCTTAGGAGAGTCTGTGACTTGAAGGACGCATCATGTGAGAAGCATGGTGGACCTGGACATCTGATTCATTCTTTCTGTTTATGTTTGTCTTCATCCTATATGGAGCAGTCGCCTTATACAGACGGGAAAATGAAATACCTCAAGACTTGGGAAAGGTACGTGGAGATAATTAGACGCGGGGCAGGATTACTCGGGTGATGAAAAGTAGACGGAGAGCCTTGGTGTTAATATGTTGTAATTAGACATGATGGCTTCCTTCTCGGCTCATGTAGGTGGCGGGGCATTACCCAACATATCATTAATAGAGATGAGCAAATAGTATTCGAAACTGCAGTTTCGAATACCTCACTCCCATAGGAATGAATGGGAGCCGGCGAACAGCAAGGAGTTAAGCGCCGGCTGCTCCCATTCATTCCTATGGAGCGAGGTATTCGAAAGGTCCTGTTCATTGACCTAGACTTGTGTGTAAATACCCCAGGCCAAGGCGAAGTGGCTTGTTGACACCCCTCTTGCACCTAGCACACATGACCCCTCAGCGTCATCCGTGGCACAAGGGACCAATGGGGAAACCCAATGCATAATGCAAAATTTTGTTGGTCCATGTCACCCAACATTTCATGTACTCTGGAATGGAAGCATGGGTGGGGTATGGCCTTCAGTTTAGTACTTGTTGTATTGTAAAGGCCTATACAGTTTCCTAGTGTCTATAGGGATAGGTGTTCATCTTTAAAGGCCCCATATTGACATTTCTTAAAGTTCCTGGGCTCCAATGCAAAATCAGGGCCCCTAAATTATTCCAAAGGGGTAAAATACCCCAATATAATCGATCCTTGCCCTAAAACTTGCCCAGATATAGTACTGTGAAAAACATAAGTCCACCACAAAAAGTCCACCCTCATTGAAGTCTCTGGCTTTACGTATCAGAGCATAATACAAAAATATCTGGTCCTTAGTAGGTCTTAAAGGGAACCTGTCGGTTCGGTGTGGGACACTAAACCATAAACCTGGGGGTTCAGTGTCCCAGCAGCATTGGTTTCTCTAAATTCATTGCTGATGTCTTTCCTCCTCAGTATGATAGCTGAATGGTCCAGACCAGCAGACTGCCTAAACTTCTGCTTTTGTAGAGGTTGACTGGTCACGCTTGCTGATTATTAATTAATCAAGGGCATTTGATTAGCAGAAGCTGTCAGATCTTAATTAGTCATTGGTTACTTTGGGCAACTGCTCTATGATTTTATATAGATAGATATTCCCAACTTAGAGTCCTTTATGGCATATGCAAAGGATAGTTGAGACTCCCAACACGCCTGACTCCTGAATAGGTTTTTCCTAAGAGAAATGGGCCCGTGTACATCTATCGATTCTCCTCCTGAACGCGGCGACCTCTTTAGGCAGGATTGGGATTGGTGGACCCCTGTTCTGGAGATAGGAACTCCATCTATCAGATCTATCAGACATTTATGGTATATCCGGTGGTTGTAGATACATTTCTAACCTTGGAATACCTCTTTAATATCCTTCTATTGGCGAGGCTCCTCTAATTCTGGGGCTCCAAAATTTACGTAAATCATGGTTGTACGCAGAGGATTTCTTTTAGGCTTTGCGAGAAGACGATAGCCGTGATAGACGCGTCATCTGAGCAATGCTCGTAAATATATGGGAGGATTCATAGGTGGTCTTTATGATCTGTCTTATGGCGGTGCAGAACATTAATAACCATCTTGTTAAGCGTTAGGAAGCAGTCGGCTCCTCTTGTATAACGATGACGGGTTTATGACTACGTCTGGTGTCTTCTAAGACTCAATGACAAATCCACTCAGGAATGTTTCAAGATGGCCGCCCCGGAGACCGATCGCTCCTGTCTGCCGTGTCGTCACTTATCGTTCCTACCTGCCAGCTCGAGAGATCATACAGGTTTATTGGGATTAGTACATGGATATGTTACGGATTTTCTCGAGTGTATTATGAACCTCCTAGTACAATCATTTGGGGATTATGTGGCGTTTCGCTGTGGCAGGCAGTGGTTACGTGGCGAGTATAACTGTCTGCGCAGATAATGTCCTCTCCATAGTAGACACAGAAGGTGCAATGAATCGCTATATGCCAGGTCACGAATGAGTAAGTCTGAATTTTTTACCCCTATATTTGTATCGCTTTTTGCTTAAATGGCGACAACATATTCAATAGCATTGTACACGTAGTATCATCAGGGCACGGCGTGGTGGACGCATGTGAATGACCAGCATTATACCGTAAAGGGGTTTTCATACTGATGACCTATCTACTATACAGTGCACGGAGCAGCCGTCCTGTCCACTGTATAGCGGTCACTGCTGGTCACAGTGGTCGGAGCTGGGACTGGACCAAGAGGTCGGGGGCCCCACAGGTCACTCTCAAATTCATTGAGCTCCTTTCTGATTTCATAAATGTATTCCCCCTGCCCTCTGGTGAATTGGAGTGAGACAATTTCTGATACACAGCCTTCCACTGTCAGAAAGGAGTGAGATGATTTATGATACACAGCCTTCCACTGTCAGAAAGGAGAAAATTAACCCATTAATGGCAAAAAAAAAAAAGAGTAGTTGGTCGGAAGCAAATAATCAAATAGGGATTCTGTTGGCGAGGCTGCGGCACAAAAGGATGGCTGCAGAGGGCTACCCCAATCTCCAAATGGGCTACCAGGAAACTCAATGACCCAATGAAAGGGGACGTCCAATCAGATGTCACGGTCATGAAATGCAACAATACAAGGGTTTATCCTGATGGAAATGTCAGGGAACAATCAGCCATGACGCACTGATATTGGACTGTTGGATGATCCTATTGAAATCCACTAGCAAAAAAAAACAAACAAATTTCGACATCAAGGTTAAAGCAACAAGTAAAGGTGTGAACATCGTTATGACGAAAGTGCTATTATAGATAATTACTGAGGACTTTTATCCTCCATCCTTTCATTGATTCTGGCTCAGTTGGATTTTTTGTCTCTAGCCCCCTCCATCCCTGAGCAATCTATGGTGTTAGTATTCTTTCCTGATATGATTACTAGATCCCCTACAGTCAAGTGGATGGTCGAGAGCAGACAAGGGGGCGTGACTCAGAGCTCTTACACTGTAACCCTCTGATTAGAGCTCCCTCCCCTACTCCCCCTTGACACCACCCACTTGACAGTTAGCATAACAGATACCAAAACTAACAACACTGATTGCTCAGGAATGGTGAGGGCTAGAGAAAAAAATCCAACTGCTCCAGAATCGATGAAACGCCTATTAACAGGTGAAAGGAGTCAGTGGTGGTGGTGAAATTTCCATTTTAACATAAAAAAAAACTTAGCAAAATCTGAAGCAAAAACAACCTGCAGCTTTTCCACAATGTGTGGCTTAGTTAACTATGCAGGGCAATAAGTCATTGGATGATCACGACTAACATAGATGTTTTTGCCCATCCACAATATCCAGCACAGATTATTTCTGACAGACTCAGGGTCGGTTCACATCTGCGTATGTATTCCATCCGGTTAGAGTCCGCATGGAGACCCCCCCACACCCAAACAGAATACAAACGCAATTGCAAGCGCCGTGCAGTCAAAGCGCATGGACCCCATAGACTATAATGGGGACGGGGGCTTGCCGCACACTGCCTGCACTAATCATTTGTGCGCAGCAAGCACACGGACCCCATTATAGTCTATGGGTCCGTACGCTTTGACTGAACAGCGCTTGCCGTTGCATTGGTATCCTGTTCGGGGGGTCCTCATACAGACTTCCCTGGATGGAATCCAAACCCTAATGCGAACCAGGGGTAAAGCAAATAAAGTCGCAAATCGATGTTCACGTTATATTTATGGCTTTGGTTGAAATGGGTCATGAAAATTGAATGTCTACGACTAGCTTAAAGGGAACCTGTGAGTCAATTTGGGACGCTAACTCTGAGATCCTTCTGGACTGGAGGCATGGAGTCCCACATAGTCTTGTAGAAAATTCATCCATGCCCACATTAAAAAACAAATCTTTATACTTATCCGGAGACATAAATCTCGGCCTCACTGCGCATGGACCCAAGGTGTGGCGCATGCGCATTAAGGCCAAGGTGTACTGCTCTGGGTTCAGTGAAGACCTGCGCAGTATGGGCACACATTGCATTATAAGAGGGCTATTTGGGACACAAAACCCTCAGGTCATCAGGACTTGTGGGTGGTTTAGTGTCCCAAATCACCCTGACAGGTTCCCTTTAAGGCTAGGCCACTGGAGTCTTGCCACCTTATTAAGCAGCATCTTATTAGGACTACGTGATCTCTTACAGCTACAAGTTACTTAAAGGGGATGTCCAGGCCTTGGGTATTCATGACCTATCATTAGGATAAGTCCTCGGTATCATATTGGTGGGGGGTCCGACACCATTCACCCCGGCCAATCAGCTCTTCCAGGAAAGCTGTGTGTGAAACCAGCCTAATAGGTATGATTACACCCAGGAGTAGGACAGGCTCCCGTAATATGGGACTTTATGAGTAACCGCTGCGACGTGTACCAACAGCCGCTTCACTCGTCGCCTTTGATGTTCATCTCTGACATTGCAGAAAAGCACAGTCTGAACTCTCACTGCTATTCACACTGCTTTGGATTCCTGTACGGGGCCAGTGGAAGGGCGACAGGTAGGCGCTTTCTTATTATGGGGTGTCCTGTGGTCACTTATGGAGCTGATCGCAGGTGACTTGTACAATGTGATGTGCTCTAGTCAATGTTGGACTAGCCGTCTACAGTACCAATGGATCCTCTAGTGAGCCCAGGTGCTAACTCAATAGAGGTCCAGCTGACGACTCCCAAATTTGAAGGGTACTATGGTCTATTTCCTAGGGGGTTGTTGGAGGGGGGCCTCAGAATAATTTCATCTGGTGGGCCCAGGGAACCCCATTCCAACACTGGTCATGTAACCTCAGGACACGGGATATTTTACCTTCTTCTGGATCGACACAGTATCAAGAAACAAGAGCTTGGAGTTGTGGCCATTACATTAGGAATAATCACCCTCAGGGCTGGCGAGGTGTTGGGTGGAGGACCAAGAAGAAGTCCTGAAGTAGAAGGTTAGGAAACAGAGCTGGGATTTTCTGATCCATTCATGTATTCGAGATATGAATCCTTTTAGCTGTAATCCAGTTGGTGCTCACTAGACTGAGGGGCCGAGTCTATACCTCGGGTTTTATCCTTATCCCATACACTGGGGCAGAATTGGTATTTTTGGGATCCGAGGCAAAGTTATATCTTGGGAGCCCCTTTATGGTAGAATGCCCCATTAGCGGCCCCACACAGTATAACGCCCCATAGGACCACTCCAAAGTGACAATTGGCCTCTAGCCATTGGATTATTCAGTTTCGGCATAGGGCCGGGGCTATAGCGTTAGAGTTGGGACCAGTTTTGGGTGCAGACGGAAAGAAGTTACTGACTCCGGCTGCAAAATGATTCATTATTTTTAATTAGATTATACAATTGTTATATTATATAATTAATTAGACGTATAGTTTGTTACTTTCATAGGCATCAGTTACCAGATTTCTCCTAATTTGGCGGATCTTTACTGCTTCTGACTGACCACGGCTGTCGGCCATTTATGAAGGAGTCTGAGTCAGAGGTTTGGCCTAACAATTCCACAGCTGCAGCTATTTAGGGGGAGGACATTGCTGCAGGAAGATCACCAGGTTGTCAGAGGTCCCTGGAGTAGTCACGTGTAGTAGTGCTGTAGGGTAGTCAGGAACAGATCCAGAGATCATGGCCACGTGACGGGTCAGTAATGCAACAGGTCAATAACAGAAGCGCAGTCAAGAATGGAGCCAAGGGCAGGAACGATGAGAAGAACAAAAGGTACCGGAGAGACCATCCGAAGGACAAGGCAGGAGAGTATCCAGGTACAAGGATCAGGATTGATTTACAGTGCCATATGTAATTGCAGACACGTGACATCACTGGCAGGCACTAGTTATCTGGCAACGCAATGGTACCCCGGGAAGAGAAGGGAAGCCATGGCCGGATGTGGGGAGTCTGTGCTTAAGATCGTGGCCGATCACCAAGGCCCAAACTGTGGAGTCTGAAGCCGCTCTCCAGGGCCAGATTTGGGGAGTCTGTGGTCAAGATTGTGGCTGCTCACGGGGTCGGATTTAGGGAGCCTGTGGCTATGATTGAGGCCGCTCTCCAGGGCCAGATCTGAGGAGTCAGTGGTCAAAATTGTGGCTGCTCACGGGGTCGGATCTAAGGAGCCTGTGGCTATGATTGAGGCCGCTATCCAGGGCCAGATCTGAGGAGTCAGTGGTCAAGATTGTGGTAGCCACCATTGAGGCCGCTCTCCAAGGCCAGATCTGGGGAGTCTGTGGTCAAGATTGTGGCTGCTCACGAGGTCGGATCTAAGGAGCCTGTTGCCACCATTGAGGCAGCTCTCTAGGGCCAGATCTGGGGAGTCCGTGACCACAATTGAGAATGCTCCCTAGGACTGGGCACTTGTATAGTCTCCCCCCCAAACCTATTAAGCTATGCTGATGGCTTTTAATAGCAGAATCGTGAGTGCTGCTCTGGAGCCCAATGATATATCCAAGCGTGTACCCCACCAGCACATGTCCAGGAATCCAGGAACAAACCTCGAACTATGAAATGGCATTTGTCTGATCGCTATTGACCATCAATGACTGATTTGTGGTTGTTTTTTGGCCACAGCCGGGTGTTTCTCTCCAGTTTTTATCTGCCTTTGCTATGGCTGATGCAAATCTCCCTTTCAGGGTGCAATGTGATGACTGCCTGCAGCAACTCTCTGTCAGAGAAGTCATCAATGCAGATTTGCGCTGCACACCATGAGTCAGTCCCATGTAAATCTCTTCCTGACACCTTCATATTAAACAGCCCCCAGTCTAAGCTTTGAAGTGTAATAAATATCATTAGTAGCAGTCAGACAGGAACAACTGCTGGGGAGTCCCTGTTATTGCATCAGGCTGTCCCTCCCAGGCTCCACCACTAGATGTCGCGTTGTGGCCACAGCTTCCCAGCTGTCCGCGGTATTGCCTGAATACTATGACAATAAGCCGTCCCATCAGAGAACATTCCAGTGTCATTCCTTCAGAGATAACATAGCAGTGACTAATGTACGTTTATGGAAAGATATAAAGCGCAGGGAAACGGAGAAAAACAATTAGAAGTCGGCATTACACGCAGGCGGATGTTCGGACAGCTAAGTACGGGCAGGTCGGGGGCCTTTGACGCCGCGCGCTAAGGGCGGAAGTGGGAAGTGGAAGGGAAAAGAAAATACACGTGGGGGGAATGTGCGTGACGTCACCGGCAAAGAGCTGAGGAGAAGTGAGTGCGAAAAGTGACGGGTCCGGGGTCATGGGGTGGCAATGAATGGGGTGAGGGGTATATGGGGTGACTATGTGCTGGGTTACAGGGAGATCACGTGTGTCTCTCCTAATCCACGTCCAGGTGGACTACAAGTCCCAGGAGGGCATCCCATTGTCTCCTGTCACTCGGATCCTGTTTGGTACCAAATATTATGACGTCAGGGGGTGGCAGCAGCTGTTTGGGGTCATTCATAGCCCAAAATCCAGTGCAAAGACTTCTCACTGCTGAGGGTTTGTTACAGTTGTGTCCTGGCAACAGATGTGACAAGTGTTACACATATATACTGGATGTAATTGTAGCGAAGCCTCAGCTGTGACAAGTATTACATATATATACTGGATGTAATTGTAGCGAAGCCTCAGCTGTGACGAGTATTACATATATATACCGTATATACTGGATGTAATTGTAGCGAAGCCTCAGCTGTGACAAGTATTACATATATATATATATATATATTAGATGTAATTGTAGCGAAGCCTCAGCTGTGACAAGTCTTAGGCTCAGGATGTAGATAAGACTGTTCTTATTCACTGACAGGGAGCTGAGATCTTGTAAATGGTGAAGATTTGACAAATTGACAAAGCGTCTTAGGAAGTTCTTTCACTTTCCATGATAAGCCGGTATTTATGTATCCATGGTACAGGGCAGGGTCTCTTTATTCGGCCATGTTCACACTGTAACGTTTCACGTGTATTTTATTGCATAGAACGTTCTTATTTTGCAGTGACATTCACATCGTATAACTGGAAACTGCCTCACATTCATTTCAATGGGAAATCTGCCTTGTTGCTCATATGATGCCCTGAAGACACTTGCATGCTTGGCTGAGCTGAGTGTGCAGGTGTAGGGGGGTGTGATAGAATATACAGGACCCTATAGTGATCTGTAGGTGACACTGCAGGGTATAGGTGATAGGTGTCTGACCACTGGGACCCCCCACCATCCATATAAACCTGGGGCGAGGGTCCTGTGATCAGACCCCTAATGGGGGATCTCTGTTTGCTGTTCTTAGATGGGGGGTCGGAGGTCTGCTGCTATGTCTGATACTGTACCCGCCCCCCCACTTTATAACATGTTCTCTCCTTCTTCTCCAGGTATTGGCTTCCCCCTTCCACCATGTCTACGCTCTACCTTCCTCTGTCTTCTACCTCAGACCCCCGATGCATCTGGGTGCGCGTTTCCGGACAGTACGCCCCCCACCCTCGGCCTACAGTGCAGGAGGTTGAGAGCGGGCCCCGTGGTCTTCCCCTTCCATGCCTTCTGTCTCCTTCCACCGGTTCAGTATGGGGAGCCTGGGCGGTGTCTTACATGCTGGCCCCTGAAGCCCTCTCGGGGGGAGGGGACCCCCGAGTCTTCTCCCTCATTAAGCAGTGGGTGAACTATGCAGAGTCTGACGTGCTGCCGGCCGCCTATGGCGTGGACCATAAACAGGTGAGACACGGCACGGTGACACGTCCTCCTTGGCGTTGTAATTTCGGTCTTGAGGAATGACCTATTATATTCCGCCTCCTTGTCACAGGTGAAGGAGCGCTCTCGCACGGAGCTTCAGAAGATCCTGGACGTATTAGAAGGTCACCTTCGAGTCCGCACGTACCTAGTAGGAGAGCGCCTGAGCCTCGCTGACATCGCCGTGTCCTGTTGTCTCATCCATCCGTTCAACACGGTGAGAATCCTTGTTTGTCTATTGGATGTTCCCTGCCTGGTGTGTGGCAGTACGGAGTGCCCCCTAGTGCGGCCTCAGTGGTACTACAGCGCAGTGATTAGACACGTTAGTAATGTCCGCCCTTTCTCTCTCCATTCTAGGTCATCTCTCCTTCCCTCAGACAGTCCATTCCTAATGTCACCCGCTGGTTCCTGACGTGTGTGAACCAGCCGCAGTTCAAGGAGATCTTAGGAGAGGTGACGCCAGTAAGTGGAGGTAATGACCCTGTGCGACTCCTCCAACACTCACTGTAATTGCTGTCTAATGTAAAGTTGTCAGGTGACTTCTGCTGCCCTATCGGAGTGCAGGATATTGTGTGGTATGGATTTCATACACAGCCTCTGACCATATAGAAAGAGGGACTCCGAACCCTCTCTGGTGTCGCAGCTCAGTCCCATTCACTTGACGTTCTTCATGCAATAGCTATTCTTTCTGCCTACTGCTTACACATGCATACTCGGCTATACCCAGCATGTATGTGTTTTGCAGGGGTACCTGGCTTGGACAACTTTTCTGTTATGTGTGGATGTTTTTAGGGTGGGATCCTATTGACTGATGTGGGGAAAAGCTGTGGCCCTCCCTCTCCACCCTAGTCTATCGGCGTTCTGGAAACTGCTGGGTACCTGGACTGCCTCCTGTTCTACCAATAGCCGGGACTCCATATTTTGGAGGATTGTCCAGTTTATAAAACACATTTTCATATCCTGTAACCTCTTAGTGACTAGCGTATCCAGCTCTGCTTCTAACAGGTAATGGGTGCGGAGCTGCAGCCATCTTTTCCCTCTCGTGGTGATGCCGGTGCACTGCAGCCCTGATCTATTACTTCAATAGGTGCACTTACTTGTCTGGTGAGGGTTCCGGGTGTCAAACCCCCATCACATCCTGCTATGAGGATCGAGGTTGGGGCCTGTTCATGTCTTGCCAAAGTTGTGAGTGTCTTCTTTAATCTGCCTCACTTTTTATAGGTGATCCATTGATTTGATAACATTGTGTAAGGCTTCTTCTTCCTTGTGATAATGCTGCAGTGACGTTGTCCTTTGCAGTGACCCCCTTGGCTGCCATCCCTCTATACTTTGTGGGGGGATCCAATATTGTGGAGCTGATCATGAACGTCATCCTATAACATGTCCTTCTCTTCAGGACCCAAGAGTGACCCGAACCCTCCGGCCGTCACGTCAGACACACCGCAACTTAATGGACCCCCCAAGACGGCTGCCCAGCTGAAGAAAGAGTCCAAGAAAAAAGAGAAGCTGGAACGGTTCCAGCAGAAGCAGGAGAAGATGAAGGGACAGCAGACGGAGGTAAGGAGGCCGCCCTTCTGGCCACTAGCCTATATTACATCCCCGTCTCCATGTGTTTCTCACGTCTCTTCTCACACTGCTCAACCACAGAAGAAACCAAAGGTTGAAAAGAAGGACAAGAAGGAGCTTGGTGTCATCGTCTACGATATCCCCACCCCCGCAGGGGAGAAGAAGGACATCTCAGGACCTATGCCAGATTCCTATAGCCCTCAGTACGTGGAGGCGGCTTGGTATGCTTGGTGGGAGAAGGAAGGATTTTTCAAACCAGAGTATGGGGTGAGTCCTTGTTCCTCTAGTTCTTTGCATAAAAGTGATGTCCTCTTCCTGGTTTATTACAAGGTTTCCTCCATCGCGACTGACTGGGGATGCAAGTAGCAAATTGTAATCTGGTTGGGAACCTGGTAAGCCAGTGTTGAGTTTCCCTGCAGTGCCACCAACAGGAAGGATGAAGCATTGCACAGTTTCCATTAAAATCAAATGGCTGTCAATGTAATGTGTGGACATGTCAGGTCCTCCAAAGCTAGAGAAGACTCTAAAGGGCTGCTAGAATATGGGTAGGATCACAGACTAGGGTTACTGAGTGCCCGTTAAACCTTACCCGCCCGGGGTGGCCATTGTTTACAAAGTCATGCACCTATTGGTCGCCATAGGTTGGTGTGGTTTTGGGTTGTGTTTCAGCCGGAGCAGCTGTTTTCACTCCACATCTATAAGACGATCCTCCAGGCACCATAATCTATCCCACAAGGACTGAGAGATGTTTGTGTTATCATAGACCAAGGCCAGTATTCAGATATAAGATGGTGGATCTTCCTAAAAGTCTTTCATTCTTCTGCTATAGAGAAAAAGTATCTCCGAGCCCAACCCAAAGGGCACGTTTATGATGTGTATCCCTCCCCCGAACGTGACTGGGTCCCTGCATCTTGGACATGCCCTCACCAATGCCATACAGGACAGCCTGACCCGCTGGTGAGTACCCGCCATGATGAGAGCAAGGACATTGGGATGGTTCGGGAACATGTATAACTAATAATATTGAAGACATACATGTTAGATGGGTGGGCATTTCTGCTGACATTGCTCTGATGTGTATGGCCACTTTAACACCCTCTATTTTACGTTAAGGCATCGCATGCGCGGTGAGCTGACCTTGTGGAACCCGGGATGTGACCACGCTGGGATTGCTACGCAGGTAGTGGTGGAGAAAAAGCTCTGGAGAGAACAGAAGAAGACCCGACATGACCTAGGCAGGGAGAAGTTCATAGAGGAGGTCTGGAAATGGAAGGGCGAGTAAGTGACGTCCTGGTTACACCTCATCGCCTCCACTGGCTTTAGGTTATAGCCGTCATGTCATCGTCTCCTTCTTCTCTTCCTTCCAGAAAGGGAGACCGGATCTATCACCAGCTGAGGATTCTTGGCAGTTCACTAGACTGGGACCGGGCGTGTTTCACGATGGAACCAGTAAGAGGCCGCCATGTTTCTCCAGTTCTTTGCCCCTGAGACTATTTTTCTCTCCCACTCACTAATTTTCTCTTCTCCTCAGAAACTATCTCAGGCCGTCCAGGAAGCGTTCATCCGTCTGCATGAAAGTGGGATCATCTATCGCAGCAAGCGACTTGTCAACTGGTCGTGCACCCTCAATTCTGCCATATCAGACATAGAGGTGAGGAGAGATAATGGGGACACTCGAGGGGGTTCATGCAATTGACAAGCCTTAGGCTTTGTAAAGGAAGGGGTTGTCCAGCCATGTCAATAGAAACCACTGAGACTGCAAGAAAGTAACACTAGTAATACCCACCGATCCTGCGCTGATTCCCATGGCTCCTCTATTTCATAGATTTTAGCAATGACGCGCCATCATGGACTTGTCACCACTGCAGCTCGTCACTGGTCACTGCGGTGTTGATAGGTCACCCCTGCGGCCATTGATCGGCTGCAGTAGACACATGGTTACGTGGACACCTCATTGCTGGAGGCCGGTATATAGAGACTGATGGGAGACCTGGGCCCGGTTGGAGCTGGAGCGGTTGCAGACCAGTAAGGGATCACTTTTTGCTTCCATATAGAGACTGAAAACCTGCGTGTATTCAGCTGAAAGTAAGCTGCGTGAGCCGAGACGTCTTCAGGACAGGTTTTCAGTATTTTAGATGTAAACAAAAACTGTTCCCTCTCATTGCAGTCTCATGTGCAGTACTGTTGACATCATAGCAGTGACATCATCCGTCTTGCACATGTGACCCAGGATGTCATTGAGTAGCCACAGAGGTCACAGGAACGTCAGGGCCAGCGGTGCAGGGAATGGTAACTGGATGTTTCTTTTTATTGTCCTATATAATTAAAAAAAAATCTTTGCAATGTTCTAGGTGAAAAATTTGCCACCGACTAGGAGGTGATACCTAAAACACTAGGACATTTTTAAACAAGACCATTTGCAGTATTGTGAATGGGCCCCAATTTTGCGTAATTTCTTGTAATATATTGGACTACAGTTGTCATCCAAGGACGCTCTATTGTAGGTGGACAAGAAGGAGCTGACGGGTCGCACGGTGCTGCCAGTGCCTGGATACAAGGAGGGCGTGGAGTTTGGGGTATTGGTCTCCTTTGCTTATAAAGTACAAGGCTCAGGTAAGGTTCTCACAACCTCTCATCCTTTTTCTTGTCTTCTTGACTTTTTTTTGTTTGCTCATCATTTCTGCTATGGCTGTCCTTGTAGATGAGGAGGTCGTGGTGGCCACCACCCGTGTGGAGACCATGTTGGGAGACACGGCCGTGGCTGTCCATCCTCAGGATCAGCGCTACCAGGTACGTCCTCAGCAGTCCTGCATTATTTTGGCTCTGTCTTCAGTAGATACTTTCTTCATTTACTGTCTTTGTGATTGCAGCACTTGAGGGGGAAGTCAGTGGTGCACCCGTTCGCCTCCCGACTCCTTCCCATCGTCTTTGATGAGTTTGTGGATATGAGCTTCGGGACAGGTAAGTGCAGGGACCTACCTTAGACATTGCCATACAAAAAGCATCTCTTGTGTCCTCATCGTCTTCTGTCTCTTGTTCCTTCTTAGGGGCGGTGAAGATCACCCCGGCTCACGACCAGACCGATTACGAGGTTGGGATGAGACACTCCCTGGACTTTATAAACATCATGGACGACAACGGGCTGCTGGTTAATGTTGCGCCGCCGTTCCTGGTGAGGAGGGGGGTGGATGGGGGCGGCTTCTAGTGATGTTTCAGATTTTTGGGGTTTCCTCGTGATGTTTTTTTTTCTGCTTTCATCACTTTGAAACATTGTTTCCTATTTTAGGGAATGAAACGTTTCGAGGCCAGGAAGGCCGTCCTGCAAGCTTTGAAAGATAAGGGGTTATTCAAGGAGATCAAGGACAATCCTATGGTGGTCCCAGTCTGCAGGTAACAATACCAAGGGTATGCCCACGTCTGAGGTGGTTTTCTAGCCAAATTCTGCTTCCAATAGGAGACCATGACGGGCGCTTCTTTTTTCAGCTTGCTTGCATCCCATGTAAATCCACAGATAATGATCCCATGATATGTTGTACAAGAGACAAACCCAGCTCTGCTACATCCATCTTACTGTGTTTGTCTCTCTTTAGTCGGTCTAAGGACATTGTGGAGCCATTACTAAAGCCCCAGTGGTACGTGCGCTGCGATGAGATGGGCAAGGAGGCGGCTGATGCCGTCCGTGACGGACACTTGTCAATCAAACCCGACTTTCACAATAAAACCTGGTTCAATTGGATGGATAATATCAGGTGGGTATTACATGGTATATATTGGCACTGGTTATTTTTAGGTTTTTGTATAAAATCCCTGCTGCCCTATTGTTATGTGTTTGAGGGTAATATCTAAACCAGTCTGAAGGGGGCGCTCTATACCTGTGGTGACACTTCTCCAGTTCTGTCCCTGGTTTGATGGTATATTCCTTTTTGCAGGGATTGGTGCATTTCCCGGCAGCTCTGGTGGGGTCACCGCATCCCGGCCTACTTTGTGACCATTAATGACCCGTCTGTGCCACCGGGAGAGGTAAGATGGCTGCAATGGCTTCATTATGGAACCTCACGCAGAATCTATAATATTGATATATTTAGTAGTTTATCCCCTATTCACTTGGTAGTGGGTAAGTTTCAGATCACTGGGATCCTCATCGATCATGAGAATGGGGGCTTCTTGCACCCCGGTCCTAAGTGAACGGTGGTCTCGCAGTGGTGCCGTCACTCCAATTCTATGGGACTGCCGGACATAGCCATTCACTGTACTTCAGCTATCCCTGGCAGTCCTGTAGACGTGAATGAAGCAAAAGCTCATCAGCGGGACCAATGGTCTATTGAAATGGGGGTGCGGACCCCCCAATAGTCTGCAACGTCCTATGCATAGGGGATGCATCCATGGATAAATCTGTTGATCATATTGACCAAGCAGCTTGTCTATATACAGGATACAGATGGCAAGTACTGGATCAGCGGCCGGTCAGAAGAGGAGGTGAGGGCCAAGGCCGCGAAACAATTCAATGTTACCCCTGAAAAGGTGTCGCTTAGGCAGGGTAAGTGTTTTGGAAACCAGTCCCTGTGACGTTGTGTGGGGTGGCGGCCATAGCTTGTCACCTGTATAACCCTTAGGACCTCGATGTCTAGTATAAGCGTTGTATATGGACGCCTCCTATATTGTCCTCACTCGTCTGTTTGTGCTGCAGATGAAGACGTTCTTGACACCTGGTTTTCCTCTGGACTTTTCCCATTCTCCATCTTTGGCTGGCCCAATGAGGTAAGAACCTGTGAAGATATTGTCGTCATGATATATCGGCCTCCTATGCCATAGTGTTCTAGGTTATGGCCTCTGTTCATGTAGGTAAGGAAGGAGCTGAGGCTTCTATGGGTTTCCTCCTGCATTGTGGAGCTCCTAGACACCTTTCATGTGAACGGGGCCATGTTGCATCTTCCTGCTTGGCAGGTGATCGGCGGTGTCATTGTGATAAACCAAAATGTTTTACCCCATCTGTAAAGGACTGGGGTCTGTCCCAGCAGTAGGACCGATCAGTAAGTCATTACATAATCTTAGGTGATGCATTTACTTACTACCGCTGGAAAGCCCCTTAAAAGTTGATTTTTTTTTCAGGATACTACCGGCCTGTAGGTGGCAGCACACACGTGGCATCTGCTTATTGTAGTTGTTTCTTTATTGTATCGCATAGTAAGATGTAACTTTTTCATTTCCCTTAGAATGAAGACTTAAAGGTTTTCTACCCCGGCACTCTCCTGGAGACTGGACATGACATCTTGTTCTTCTGGGTGGCCCGTATGGTCATGTTAGGTCTTACCCTAACTGGAAAGCTGCCCTTTAAAGAGGTGGGATACTTATTTAATTTCCTTTTACACGGCACTGCTGTCACCTTTACTGTGTCTTATAAAACACTTACATAAAATAAGACATCAAATTTAGTTTGGTGGTGACTTGTGTCCTGGGACCCCTGCGGATCAGCTGTTTCCCCATGCCAGTGAACACTCGCTGTATGTTTAATAGCAGCAGTTGTGAGTAATGGTCGTCCCACAGAGTTGAATGGGGTACCCCAATGGCTGGTATTGAACTGTGGCGAGCACTGCAGCTCTTGCTGGAACAGGAACAGCTGATCTGCAGGGGTCCCTGCGCTCAGTCCCTGGCAATCTAAAATTGATATTGTGTATTTTGGATAGAACATCAGTTTATAAGTAACCTGTTTTATAGATGTAAGGTTCCAAGAGTTCAGCTCTGAAGCCTGCAGCATTAAGAGTGCAGCTCTAGCTACAATACAGACAATACCGTGACTCAGCTTAGAATATAGATTTATAAAGTCGGACATCCCCTTTAAGTGCTTTGGCCTCTGGTTTCTGCCCTCTCTGCTTTATACTTCACGTTCTCTCCGTCCTCTTGTCCCCTCTCAGGTTTACCTCCATGCTATAGTGCGTGACGCTCACGGCCGTAAGATGAGCAAATCCTTGGGCAATGTCATTGACCCTCTGGATGTGATTAAAGGCATTACCCTGCAGGTAAGGAGATCACATGGAAGGGAAAGTGTTAAATTGAGATAGAAAATCCACATTGGTGACCACTATACAAGCGCTGTTAACCCCTTCTGTCTCCGTCCTCAGGGTCTCCATGCTCAGCTGCTTGACAGTAATCTGGATCCTGCTGAATTGGAAAGGGCCAAGGAGGGGCAGGTGAGTCCGAGGCCGTAACCCCTCCGCTGCTGCAGCGTGCACAATAGTGTATGAGCGATAGACCAAATATTCTAAGAAAAATGTCTCCCCTTTACCTCTTAGAAAGCTGACTATCCCGTTGGGATCCCTGAATGCGGAACCGATGCCTTGAGGTTTGCCCTGTGCGCGTATACCAGTCAGGGTAAGTGTCTAGGCTGTTAATATGTAAAGGGAATCTCCAACTTTTCATTTTTGGCACAAAATGCCGATCTGACCAATGTTAAAAGATTGGCAACCTTTAGCCACCACTAGGGGGAGCTTACTGCCTGCTTCAGTGTACAATTGTACGCTATAGGTGCCCCCTAGTGGTAGTAGGTGACCTGCACGTTCTCTTTTCCAGACTTATACGATCTTTTTGGATGGGTCAGTTGTGGTCTAACTCCCAGAGCCCCCACCAGTCAGCTGTTGGATGAGGCTGCAGTGCTTTGGCCTTTTGTACATGGTCTAGTGGCTGTGCTTGGTATTGCAGCTCGGCCTCATTCGTTTGAATGGCACTGAGCTGCGATATAGCCATGTGACAGGTGAATGGGCGCTTACCCAAGCACTGCTGCTCCTTATCCGCGGGGTTCCTAAGTGTCGGATCTTTGTCCATCACCATTTGCTGATTCATCCTTTGGATGGGCCATCAACTGTATAAGCCTGGAAAAGCCCAATAATTTATTAAGAAATTATGTTTTAAAAAACAAAATGATCCTGAGGAGGTTTTTTTTTTTAATTTTTTCTGATTTGACATGACTTTACTTTCAGGGCGAGACATTAACCTGGATGTGAACAGGATCCTGGGTTACCGTCACTTCTGCAACAAGCTCTGGAATGCGACTAAGTTTGCCATGCGAGGCCTGGGCGACCATTATACCCCTCCTCCATCTTCACTGGTACGGGGGAGGGTTACGGGGTCACACTGGTGTTAGCAATGTCACTTTTATGCCGTATAGTAACACAATGGGCCGATGGGTAAACAATAGCGCACAGCTCAACTGAGGGCAGGATCAGACTTCAGCTAGGCCGCAGGGCTCAGTGTCGTCTA
Organism: Leptodactylus fuscus; assembly: GCF_031893055.1. Taxonomy (NCBI): domain Eukaryota; kingdom Metazoa; phylum Chordata; class Amphibia; order Anura; family Leptodactylidae; genus Leptodactylus; species Leptodactylus fuscus. The sequence continues at coordinate 81,778,055 of NC_134275.1, forward strand.
TAGGGGGCAGAAGTCCTGCTGATGAGAATTGTTAAAGGAAACTTTGTCCGTTTCTCTGGCTGTCTGCTTACAGAATAAATCTCTGCGAAGTTTCCTAGGGATAAGGAACAAGATGGAGCTTAGTGTGATGGCGGAACGTCTCCTCGGCCGGCCTTCAACTGGGGCAGGGCTAATAAGGGGGCTATAAGCAGAGTGACTGGTAGCACGTCCTTGTACCTGTCATGTCCCCCATGCCCCATCACATGGTTTTCTCCCCTCCCCCAGCTTTCTGAGAGGATTAATCTTGCAGGAATGTAACTTACGTCATCAGCATAGGGGCAAATAAGAATGTATAGCCAAGGTGTGAAATCTGCTAATGTTACAGCTATCATCGTCTCTATTACAGTTCTTTTTTTTAGTAGTTAGGTGACCCCTTTAAGAAAGCAGTGTAGGCGGCCATTTTGATTTATGAACCTGTATAGAGACTGGTGTCACCACTGGGGTTTATATTCATGGGCCGGGCTAATTCCCCCGTCCTATACTGACCTGCGCCGTGTTGTTTCAGCCCTCTGGACAGGAGAGTCTTGCAGACCTCTGGATTCTCAGTCGTCTCAGTTTAGCAGTGGATCTTTGCAGCAGCGGCTTCCAGAGTTACGACTTCCCAGGGATCACCACGGCCGTGTACAACTTCTGGCTCTATGACCTGTGTGACGTCTACCTGGTAAGGACATTCAGTGCACGGCAGTGGAGCATTTCCACCATCGTTGGCTTTCTCCGACATCTTCTCACCGTCCGTCTTCTTTCCTTCTTCAGGAGTGTCTGAAGCCCGTGTTCTTTGGCACAGACGAGATCGCCATCGCCGTAGCCAGGAACACTCTGTACACGTGTCTGGACGCCGGCCTCCGACTCCTCTCGCCCTTCATGCCGTTCCTTACAGAAGAGCTTTATCAGAGACTCCCCCGACGTTCTTCTGAGACCTTCCCCAGTATATCGGTCACTCCTTATCCTGAAGCTACTGAGGTGACCGCCATTAATCTTTACATGTAGATTGTGTCTGTATGACCACGGCTATAGAGAAGGGTGTAGGGGGGCGTATACATATCATCTGTAGGAAGATGTATGGCAGTTCTGGAAGGAAGAAAATTTTCTTTCTAGTGTTGTCCATAAGTAACTACCCTGTAAGTCAATGCCCGACACATTAAAAAGCCCTTTCAGGCCCTTTAATGGTTCGGACATTGATTTAGAGCAGGGGTAGAGAACGTTCGGCTCTCCAGCTGTTGCAAAACTACAACTCCCAGCATGCACACTCACTCTGCTGTTCTTAGAACTCCCATGGAAGTGAATGGAGCATGCTGGGAGTTGTAGTTTCACAGCAGTTGGAGAGCTGAAGGTTCCCTACCCCTGACTTAGTGGATCATTACCTATAAATGGCACTACACAGAACTCTGCATACTTAGTTCCCAGAGATCCCTTCTGCACCCTGATAAGAAGAATCTGTATAGGCCAAGAGCTGTAGGAATATAATTCTAGGTGGACAGTGTATTGTGGCCAGAGGTGAGAGAGCCCAGGGCAAAGTGATCAGGGACCGAGGAAGGAAAATCTCTGGATTATTGGTTGCAAATGTAGCAGAGCTGAGTTTATCATCTGGCACGAGGGTCTAAGGGTCTATTAGATGATCTAAGTTGAGCCTATATATGTTTGATGAACTGTATATATACTCAAAGGATGCAATAGTCTCCTGGGATGACCTGTAACTACCATATATTATTTAAGGGGATTTTTGGGAGTATAATACTTAGGACCTATCCTCATCATCATATTGTTGAGGGTCTATATCCCAGAACTTTGAGTGATCAACGCCTGTGGTCCCCTTCAGCTCTGTACATTATAGTAGGGGTTATTCTTTACAGCCTCATTCATATAAATGGGACTGAGCTGCAATACCCTGCACAGCCATTAATGAAGGTGTGGCGCTGTGCCTGGTATACGGTGAAGGACACGCACCACTCACTGGTTTGCCACAGCTCTCCAGCCAGTGATAGGTAGTCGGGACCCCCAGCAATGTAATAGGATAGACCATCGGTATTGTAGTAACGTCAACCCCTCTACTTGTAAGTCAGCTCTGCTACATGTGTGTAATGATTATAGTCTGTCCTTTGGATGACGCTGATCATCATTTAATTCCTGTCTCCACAGTTCCATTGGCGGGATGAAGAAATAGAAAGAAATATGGATCTTGCTCTGCTCATTGTGAAATCGATCCGGTCTTTACGAGCTGATTACAATCTGACCAAGACCAAGGCTGACTGTGAGTAGCCCCGGTGGTCCGCTGACCGCTCCTGCTATAGGTAGTGATTCAGCTGCTCACAACTAGTCTCACGTTTTCATGAAAAGTTGAAACCATAATAATAATCACATTATGGCTGCAGCACATTTTACATTTTGTCTCTGGGGCTGTGGGCATGTACAGTATGGAGCAGTCTATCCGCACCACTATCCATCACTACTATTACTGGTTTCTTTATATGTAATTACTATACTATGTAATATACCAAACAAATGGCTGATAAACTGGCCTGTAAATACAGGGCATAGACATAGGTAAGCAGCTAAAACACTGGATAAAAATGTCTGAGCAGAGTCGGTAAAGCTGCGTATTGTCTGTGAGTAATGACCACACAAGCAGTCAGAAGCAGATACAAGTACAGAGAAGACTTTTCTAACATTGTAAACTGTGAGATGTGCAGAATGTTCAGTCCTTTGCACAAATGAAATGGGCTGTGAGGAGTATCAACCCCTCCCCTCTTTATTCATTGTGTCAAAACAGAACAGAACCCCTCCCCCTTTTGACTTGCTGGATCCCTTCTTGCTTATCTAATGTATCTATGGACAGGCGGAAATAAAATTGACATTGCCTTTAAACGTATAACAAGGCGGGTTCTTTGCACAGAGCCTGGACTTTGCTCCAGCCCGCACAGAGTCTTCGTGTATAGGGCTGTTATCGCCATAAAGGTTGGTTGTATATTTACCCTTTACAGCCATGGAAAGATAAGAGTCTATATGCCATATGTGGCATTGATGGGGTATATAATACTATGGAGGTCAGCGGGGGCTCGGTTTCGTCTCCCACGTCATTGGCAGTAGGCGATGTGGCCATTGCAGCAGCCCGACCCATTCTATTGGTATTGCAGGATGGGACCACAGCAAGCTCAGCCGCCATATGTACCCAGCCTTCCCATGTTTTTGTGTTTTTATAGGTTACGTGAAATGCCAAGATGCGGAAACCAAATCTGTGGTCGTCGCTTACACCTCATACATCACCGTCCTCTCCTCCTCGAGCTCCCTGGTAATCCTTCAGCCTGAGGACCCAGCCCCAGAGGCCAGCGCCGTCAACACCGCGTCCGATAAGGCCACCGTGTTCATGAATCTCAAGGTAAGAAGAATTTGGAATTGCTTTTTTTTTTAGGCAGCCATAGCGGGAGTGTAAATGTATCCAATGGTGCCTTAGATTGATTCTATAAACCTCAGGGCCAGCCGGTCTCCTGTAAGCTCATGGATTTATGTATTCGCCCGCAGGGACTCATTGATGTGGAGAAGGAGCTGGCCAAGCTGCAGGTGAAAAAGACTGAGCTGAGCCGACAGCTGGCAAAACTGCGTGAGCGCGTGGGGGGTGCGGATTACCACGCCAAGGTCCCTCTAACAGTGCAACAACAGGACTCTGAAAAGGTGAGTCAAGAACAACCCTGCCCCCTGGAGGAGGAGTCACCAATAAATTCCAGTTTTTGCCTACAGGGGGCACGGTGTTCACCTACTTAGTTTAATCTATGGTATACAAATGGTGGCTCTCTAGTGTCGTCTGTCAGATTTTGCATTTAACTGGGGTATGACTTTGTCATTATGTCTGAATAGTGACCTCATCATATATACTGTGACATCACTGTGTGTATTATCTCTGTACTGTGACATCACTGTGTGTATTATCCTGTACTGTGACATCACTGTGTGTATTATCCCTGTACTGTGACATCACTGTGTGTATTATCCCTGTACTGTGACATCACTGTGTGTATTATCCCTGTACTGTGACATCACTGTGTGTATTATCCTGTACTGTGACATCACTGTGTGTATTATCCCTGTACTGTGACATCACTGTGTGTATTATCCTGTACTGTGACATCACTGTGTGTATTATCCTGTACTGTGACATCACTGTGTGTATTATCCTGTACTGTGACATCACTGTGTGTATTATCCTGTACTGTGACATCACTGTGTGTATGATCTCTGTACTGTGACATCACTGTGTGTATTATCTCTGTACTGTGACATCACTGTGTGTATTATCCTGTACTGTGACATCACTGTGTGTATTATCCTGTACTGTGACATCACTGTGTGTATTATCTCTGTACTGTGACATCACTGTGTGTATTATCTCTGTACTGTGACATCACTGTGTGTATTATCTCTGTACTGTGACATCACTGTGTGTATTATCCTGTACTGTGACATCACTGTGTGTATTATCCTGTACTGTGACATCACTGTGTGTATTATCCCTGTACTGTGACATCACTGTGTGTATTATCCTGTACTGTGACATCACTGTGTGTATTATCCTGTACTGTGACATCACTGTGTGTATTATCCTGTACTGTGACATCACTGTGTGTATTATCCTGTACTGTGACATCACTGTGTGTATTATCTCTGTACTGTGACATCACTGTGCGTATTATCCCTGTACTGTGACATCACTGTGTGTATTATCCCTGTACTGTGACATCACTGTGTGTATTATCCTGTACTGTGACATCACTGTGTGTATTATCCTGTACTGTGACATCACTGTGTGTATTATCCTGTACTGTGACATCACTGTGCGTATTATCCTGTACTGTGACATCACTGTGTGTATTATCCCTGTACTGTGACATCACTGTGTCTATTATCCTGTACTGTGACATCACTGTGTGTATTATCTCTGTACTGTGACATCACTGTGTGTATTATCTCTATACTGTGACATCACTGTGTGTATTATCTCTGTACTGTGACATCACTGTGTGTATTATCCTGTACTGTGACATCACTGTGTGTATTATCTCTGTACTGTGACATCACTGTGTGTATTATCCTGTACTGTGACATCACTGTGTGTATTATCCTGTACTGTGACATCACTGTGTGTATTATCTCTGTACTGTGACATCACTGTGTGTATTATCTCTGTACTGTGACATCACTGTGTATTATCTCTGTACTGTGACATCACTGTGTGTATTATCCTGTACTGTGACATCACTGTGTGTATTATCCCTGTACTGTGACATCACTGTGTGTATTATCTCTGTACTGTGACATCACTGTGTGTATTATCTCTGTACTGTGACATCACTGTGTGTATTATCCCTGTACTGTGACATCACTGTGTGTATTATCCTGTACTGTGACATCACTGTGTGTATTATCCTGTACTGTGACATCACTGTGTGTATTATCCTGTACTGTGACATCACTGTGTGTATTATCCTGTACTGTGACATCACTGTGTGTATTATCTGTACTGTGACATCACTGTGTGTATTATCCTGTACTGTGACATCACTGTGTGTATTATCCTGTACTGTGACATCACTGTGTGTATTATCCTGTACTGTGACATCACTGTGTGTATTATCCTGTACTGTGACATCACTGTGTGTATTATCCTGTACTGTGACATCACTATGTGTATTATCCCTGTACTGTGACATCACTGTGTGTATTATCTCTGTACTGTGACATCACTGTGTGTATTATCTCTGTACTGTGACATCACTGTGTGTATTATCCCTGTACTGTGACATCACTGTGTGTATTATCCCTGTACTGTGACATCACTGTGTGTATTATCTCTGTACTGTGACATCACTGTGTGTATTATCCCTGTACTGTGACATCACTGTGTGTATTATCTCTGTACTGTGACATCACTGTGTGTATTATCCCTGTACTGTGACATCACTGTGTGTATTATCTCTGTACTGTGACATCACTGTGTGTATTATCCTGTACTGTGACATCACTGTGTGTATTATCTCTGTACTGTGACATCACTGTGTGCATTATCCCTGTACTGTGACATCACTGTGTGTATTATCCTGTACTGTGACATCACTGTGTGTATTATCTCTGTACTGTGACATCACTGTGTGTATTATCCCTGTACTGTGACATCACTGTGTGTATTATCTCTGTACTGTGACATCACTGTGTGTATTATCCCTGTACTGTGACATCACTGTGTGTATTATCTCTGTACTGTGACATCACTGTGTGTATTATCCTGTACTGTGACATCACTGTGTGTATTATCTCTGTACTGTGACATCACTGTGTGCATTATCCCTGTACTGTGACATCACTGTGTGTATTATCCTGTACTGTGACATCACTGTGTATTATTTTGCTCATTTCTCTCCACTTTCTTTGTTCCTTTAGATGAAACAGTTTGAAACCGAGTTCCAGAAGGTGGAGGAGGCCGTGAGCAGTTTCCAGCGGATGGTTTAGTAGTAAATTATTTCCCATTTCCCCGGATTTTCTCGCCGGCTTCGCTGCTGCTCCTGAACTTTATCTTTTTTAGTGAAGAAACCGATGTATTGGATGAGCGCTGACTCGCAGGGTGTGTTGTATGTAATAAATCCTGTAGAACCAAGGAAGGCTCAGCGTGTGGTTTCCTGCGGGTTTGGGTGGAATGTAAATGGGCTCCTTAAAGGGGTAAAATTTCAAGTTTCGAGATCATTTTTATCAGTTTGTTTTATGTTTTTGATTTATTTAAAGGGGCGGTGTAACTTGAGGAATTGGGCACCACAATATTGTGTAGTAACTAATGAGAGAAGTGTCCATTACCAGCAAAGGAAAGAGAGAAGACCATTACATGTGAGATGTTTTTGGGTTGCTGGGGGTTACACCTCCGCGTCTTTCATTGTCTTCCTCTCTGGATTATTTCTGCTTTTGTAAACCATGAGATGAATAAGCCGGGAGACTTCAGAGTCTTCAGCTGCAAATTTGTAGCTTCTTCTGCGCTGAGGGTTTGCCACAGTTACATCTCGTCTAGACCGTCCTCTGTATAGTCCAGACTCTTAACTCAGACTCGTATGTTTTTCCTGCACTGATACATTGTAACAACTACGAGGACAGGAGATTGCTCAAGTATTTGGCTCACAGAGGATTGTCCAGACTGGGAATAATTGTAGCAAACCCACAGCTGTGAGAAGATTTAGGTTTCGTCATGAATTTGGGGGTCCGTGCACCTTATGGCTCCGCCTCCACCAAGCCTCTTGCCACGCCCCCTTTGAAGAAAGTGACGTGGGGGTAGAATGTAAAAATTCACAATTTTTGGGCAAATAATTAAACTCACAATTTTTTCGTGACTTGTACACCATTTTGTTAGTGCACGAGCCTTTATGATTCAGCCCCAAAGTGTATTAGGATGTTTTTCGGATCCATTGGCTTTCGGGGGTCATGTCTTGGGTGTATTTGTTCGCACTATTCTTACCCCTTCACTACGACTAAAAGAATATCCCTTACTTATGGCAATCAGATATTACCGTATTCATTATGTAACTGGTCATGGCCGCCATGCGCAGCACAGGCAATGGCGGGGGACGCACCAACTAAAAATACCATCAATAACTAGGACGACTTCCTCTTCACAATAGGGAACTTGGATTGTGTCGGTCTGGCGGCCGAGGAAGTGAGACTATGACAGAGGAGAAAAGTCCGTCTCTATTTTGGTCGAGTTGTCCATAATGTTGTCGCGAATCGCCAAAATATCTGCCAGGTAGTCGGGTTCTTGCAACTTGTAGGAAAGACACCGGAGTCTCTTAATAGGGCTGAAAAGTGGCTGATTTATTAAGACCAACGCGCCATGTGCCAGTCTTAATTAATATTCCCCTGTGTGCTATAATCTGAAGACCCCCCCATTGGTCAGCTGTAGTATATCCGGCATCCTTATAGCGCCACCACAGGAGAAATGAAGCATAACACCTTCCCGATAGAAAGTATTGGGCCGTCTGTGTCCTCAGAGTCGTCCAGCGATCATTGTACTGTATACTGATATTCTGTCACAAGATGTCTATAGCATATGCGTCTCTCTGCTGCCTCCCGGTTGTCCTGAGGTAAACTGCAGCAATTGAAAAATTACGGACCTGAACACTCCGAATTCGAGCAAAGTTGAGGCTCTGCATACGGTATATATTGTAAGAAATGAGTATGTTATATGGGGTCTGCTAGCGCCTCCCTGTGACGGGGGGGACATGGGGAGGCCTTAGAGGAAATTGATGAAGTTGTCTAAAAAAGTTTCCTACAGTGCGTGTGAAATTTGCAGCATTTGGTTGCCATTACACAGTGACCCATTGACAATCCCTTTAAGTTTGTCCAAATATCTTCTATAACTGCAGTTGGTGACCCGTTACCATCCCCGCTTTTGCTGGCACCGATATCCGTTAATGATATACAGCCTAAATTTGCTGGGGGTTAGGTTGCGCCTATAGCGACACCCCAGGGACGCAACGTGTCGCCCCCTCTATAGGTGCAGATGTTTCATACTGTCTAAAAGCGAAACCATCCCTGTTCCCCATAACGACCAATCACAACACAGCTTTCATTTTTCTAAAACAAAATACAGAATAGAAGCTGCGCTGTGATTGGTCGCCGTGGGCTTTCACGCACGCCATACGTCTACTGTTCCTTTAATATATAAGTATCAGAGTTTATGGCGGCGGTGACAGAGGGCTCCGTATAATGGGAACATAAGGGGTCAATACGGGACCCGCTGACAGTTTGCCTTTAAATGAGAGGTTCTTAAGGAGTCTTGCAGGAGTTAATTGGTTGCTGCAGCTGCGAGCGGCCGTCCTCTCTGCGGGGCTCGGTCCCATGACGCCGCTTCTAAACCTAATCCCATTCACGGTGCTGCAAATAACAAGGGCGGAATTGTACCATAATATCAGCCCTATGGCTGATAGACGGGATGGCGGCATAAAATAATCCAAAAATTCTCAAAAACATTCAATAGAAATCATGCCGCCTAGTTGTATGGAGTGTCAGCTCTTGGGGCAATGTGCTATATATAGTCCCTGCCACCTCGGAGGTGCACACTCTGCTATTCCTGGGGGCGGGGGCGGCTTCAGCTCTTTCTTTCTCACGCTCCCCCCCGCCTCGTGTTTTTGTGGGAGCACAAAGGACTTGTGACCTGCTACTTGCGCACTCACAATGGAGAGGCACACAAAGAGGCCGGATTAGGGCGCACCGCTGACAAGTGCTGGATTTGGCTCATTTATGGCCACAATTCTTTAAAAAAAAATTTTTAAATGTGCAACTAAAAAAAAAAATAATTCCCAAATATTGTTGCAGCGACTTTTGCGGTGTCTTTGTGACGGTGTTTCTTTCACATGATCGCTTCCTTTTTCTGTCACGCTGCTCGTCTCCCCGCACACACAAAGTCACTCTACAAACAGGCTTGTGGAATATTGGGTGCTGTCCCTTTAAGAGCAGAGGGAGGGACGGGCTGTCATTTATTGGGCTGATAAACTCAGAAGTGGCGACTGTAAACTAGGAGATTAGAGATCTGTGCCAGGAGGAGGCTGAGGAGAGACCGGGAACTGCAGGTGCGGAGGGGATGATGGGGGTATAAGTCCTGACACCGCAATTAGCAGGGTGGCCAGAGAGATTTACGGGGATATCTGGTGTGTGACTGGCTGAGCTGGGCAGTGGAAGGGTTAACATGGGTGTGCAGGTCTGTCACAGCGCTGGTACACAATCTGCACACTTGGCCGTATGTGTATTGTGTGTGTCTATACAATGTCATTACCTGCAAGCGTGCACTACAGTATACAAGAGTGTGCACCTGGCTATGTACTGTATGTGTATTGTGTATGGCTATACAGTATCATTACCTTTAAGCGTGCACTACAGTATACAAGAGTGTGCACCTATACAATGTCATTACCTGCAAGCGTGCACTACAGTATACAAGAGTGTGCACCTATACAATGTCATTACCTGCAAGCGTGCACGACAGTATACAAGAGTGTGCACCTGGCTATGTACTGTATGTGTATTGTGTATGGCTATACAATATCATTACCTACAAGCGTGCACTACAGTATACAAGAGTGTGCGCCTATACAATGTCATTACCTGCAAGCGTGTTCTATATTGTACATATTGACTATATATGTGTATAGTGTGTGTCTATGCAATGTCATTACCTGCTAGTGTGCACTATAGTATTCAAGAGTGTGCACCTATACAATATCATTACCTACAAGCGTGTTCTATATTGTACAAGAGTGTGCACCTGGCTATGCACTCTGTATAGTGTGTGTCTATCCAATATCATTACCTGCAAGCATGTACTACAAGTATACAAGAGTGTGCACTTGGCTATATATGTGTGCAGTGTGTCTATACAATATCATTACCTACAAGCGTGTACTACTGTATACAAGAATGTGAACGCTTGACTATATATATGTGTGTGTCTATTCATGATCATTATCTACAAGCATGTCCTGCAAGTATACAAGAGTGTGCACTTGGTTATATATGTGTATAATGTGTGTCTAAGAGTGTGCACTTGGCTATATAGGTGTATAGTGTGTGTCTAAGAGTGTGCACTTGGCTATATAGGTGTATAGTGTGTGTCTACGAGTGTGCACTTGACTCTGTATCTACGTTTGTAAGTGTGCACATGATTTGTGTGCACTATATATATATCTATCTTTTATATAGGTGTATGCACGTGACTATACATGTACAATATGCACCTATACATATCAGTGCGTGTTCTACCTATGGCGTATAGATGTTATTTATCTCTGTATAGAAGGGTGCACTATCTCGGTGGATACAATACAGGAATGTGCACTTACCTTTGTACAGTACGGATCTATATACGGGAGCAAACATTGTCTATATGTGTACAATGCTGATCTCTAGATAGGAGGCTGAGCACAATTACCTGTGAACAACCAGGGCAATATGGCCACTCTAGTCATGTGACCAGAAAATGTCTGCGACTTGATGCAGTGCTAAGGCTACATGGTGACTTTGGCTTAGACTCCTGTTACACCGTGTCGTCCTGTGACTCCTTCACTAGTGTAAGTCTTACTGCAGGTGCTGAAGATGGAGGCTCCGCTGGGTTTCATCATCACTACAAGTCCCAGCACTCTCAGTCCACTCACTGCCATTGGTGAAAGGGTATCAGGGCGACATGGTGACCTCTGGTCGTGCAATGGGAGTCACGCCCAACGCAATGCGTTAAATGTCACTTACATAGTCTATGCTGGCAAAATCGTGTAAACTGCGAACCAAAGTCGAGCAGGTTTGGATTTTTGATGTCGCCGTGCAGCCTCCAGATGTAGCAGACGGCACCTTGACTGTCGCGCCAGGCTCCTTGGACAGTGTCCCCAGCTACGCAGATTACTTTACTGCTCATGTTCTTGGTTTGTTGACGCCGCCGCGGGTCACCAATCTCATATAAATCTCAGTTCTGCCAAATCATTGCTCGAAACCCAACTAGTTTTTATTTATGAAACGCTGCCGTTGCGAGTCCTGGGGCGTTGCGGCGGTTCAGTTAATACGCACATCCAACATCTCACCAAACCCACAGCCACTAAAGTCTCGTGTACACAACAGACGCGAGACGGAAATTTTTTTGAAGGCGTGTTTTTAGAGTAGTGGGCACATCATGGACTGGGAATAACACCCTTTATATATTAGAAGGTGCCCGATTTTGCACCTTGCACGGAGCCAATACCAGTCTATGGGAGGATTTATTTAACTGGTCAGATCTTGAGACCATCTGACCCTATACAAATCCTAAAAGTCGTCTGTCAACGTCAAGACGTATGGACAACCGATACGACCTCTATGACGGAAGCTGCCACCCAGCTTTCCCAGAACCCTGAATGCAGTACATTGATGGACTCGAGGCTGGACAACCCCTTCGCTCCGAGCTGTATCGATCATCGCCTTAGACTAATTTTTCTTAAAGACTGAGAAATATCATGAGATTTTTGCTGAAATTTTTTCCTTTCCTTTTCAATTCTAAAAGTCAGATTTAATATTTAAATTTCAGGTGTAAAAAAAAATCCAGGAGGGCTGAATATTGTAATTTCGCTGCGTCGCCCACCCTCCCCGCCGTCACCTTAGTCGCATTAATAATAGAGTGTGAGCACGGCGTGTGTAATAATGGGGTCGGAGGCAGCAATTATATGACAGGAGGCTTTGTGTGGCTGAGAAATAGCTTATTCAGTGGCGGGTGGGGTGGGGGGGTGGGGGGTGTAGGGTTTATATTAGCAGCTGTGGGGGGGGGGGGAGTCAGTCAGATAGGTGACAAAACTGCTCGGCATTCCTAATGAGATGTGAAAGCGCCATGTTAACTCCAAGTTCAACAAAATGCTGCTACTATGGAGGCCCACCGAGAAAAATGGAGACAGATCAGAAAGAGACTCCTATTGTCACCACGTGTCCTCCAAAGTCGGCCTAGTAAATCTACATTCAGATACCTCTGAATTATTGGAGTCTTCCATTCAGGATCCTCATCTAATAGTCAGAAAGTAGCTATAAAAAGCTTCTCTCAATCTGGAGGACCCGGCATGTCCATCCGTATATTGATTTACATTGCATATGTGTAATACCCCATTTCACCTGTGGCGGTGCTGCAGAGAACTTGCACACCTTCTTACAGGATGCTCAGAGACGATCATCAGGGATCCTAACAACTGTAATGTTTTGGGGCTTAGACATTGCTAAAAAACAATAAAAAAATACTAATGTCAAAAATTCCTCACCCTAGGTGGTCGGATACTGCCACTGACCTCCACTTCTTGGTCCCTTATGATTCTCAGCAGAAACATAACCTGAAGCTCCTGGGCTTCAATACAAAACAGGCAGAGTCCCACTTACCATGTTGTGCAGAGGCCCTTGTGGCCCCCTGAGGCTCCAGGTCCCAGTAGCGATTGCACCCCCTATACAAATCATTGACCTATTGATATATACGGTACTAATGTGTAGACCATCTCCATCCATGCAGGTACTCTCAATGAAGGATCCGTAACCATCTCCCTCCCCATGCTCCTCCCCTTCTTGTTCCTCTGGGGCCTGGCCATACCAGGTGGCCATGCCTTCTTCCCCAACTTCTGGTCTAAGTTCCTGTCCTTCACCTGGGGATCGTTCACTCATCAGGATCTGACGGAAGAAGCCGTGCTCAACGTTACTCTGCAGATCCTACTGGACCACAAACACCCCAGCAGACCGCCGCTTCGCTGGGAAGACTTTGAGGTGAGGGGGATGGGGGAATACTTACTATAAATGTAACCTAAAGGACGTGTACAATATTATTCATCACTCTACATGTATTACACATACAAGCGTCACGTGTGTACAGTTCTAGCATTAACGAGGACCTTTCACCATCTCCAACAACTCCAACTCTTTGCATCCTTCAGTCGGTGCTGTTGGAATTTTTTCTGTGACCCCCACCCTTCCTGAGTAATAATTTTTGTTAGTTTCAGGATGCAATATTCTATTTAGCCTCTCAGTTGTCAGGTGGGCGGTCCTAGACTTTCTGCTATAGTCCAGGACCGCCCAACTAACAATAGAGTGTCTAATTAGTATATTAGGTGTTGAAGCTAACGGCACTGATTGCTCAGGAATGGTGGGGAATAGTGGTATATGTTATGTAGCAGAGGGACCACTGCGCCCCCTCATAGTCCGGGACCCCAGTATTGACTGCTGCTGCTGCACCCCTTATAGCGAGGCCCCTGCTAATAATAACCCGTCCCAGTAATATCGCCCCGTCATTCACTATACGACTAAGTGAAGTCCATTACGGTTTTGGCAGCTACGGGGGGGATATAATGGATCCTGATCTGTCAGACGCCGCAGGACGAGGCTCGGGCATCTTTCTAAGGTTCATGACTAAGCAGAGCGATGTAGGAGATGATGTACTGACTAACCCTGGCAGCAATACCGTGCCCTGCTCTGTCCCGCTCCTGTTCATGATCTCTTCATTGTTAGGGCATGCTGAGAGTTGTAGTTCTACTCTATGGGGAGAGCCATGGGTCTTATCTTGAGCACGATGTAAAGAAACATTCCTTTCATGCAGCATCTATGGGACTGATGGGGTATTAGATATTTTTGGATTAATAGATGGCTATATAAATAGATCTAAAAATACTCAATTTTCTGCATTGCAATTGTAATTCTAACCACAAGTGACAGGTCTCAGGATCTCTGGATTACAATCTTACTGTATTATATAGTAGGTACTCTTACTATATTTGGCACAGTTCCAAATCCCATGCTTCATGTCATATAGTCAAGTTACTAAAATTTCATGCACCCTCTGTCACCACTAGGGGGCTCTCACTGTATACAGATTTCTATAACTCCCATTGATACCAGGATATTCATCTTCTGTGATCTCTCATGATGGCTTGTTCTCATAGCTGCCAATGGGAGACCTCCTGGACTCCTAGAAGAGCTGGCAAATCTCCCAGGCCCGGAGGGCTCTCTAAGGCCTCGTGTACATGACCGATGCAGGCCGGTGCTCTTCCTATGAGTCCACAGACCCATTCATTTCTATGGCCCCGTACACACTATCTGTGTATGGGGATGTGAGCCTGGGGCAAAACTCAATACAGGTCTTATTTCAGTACGTATCTTACAGATTGTGCATCGAGATCCAGGATCTTCACGCTACACATGAACTTCTAGACATGTTACACGTGATGTTGTGTAGACCACGTAGCGTAGACTTTCTGTGAATATTTGCGTATTTCTTGTTAATGCTTTGTGGTTGGCTATCTGCCGAGTCTCACGTACTCAGCTCTTCCTCTGTGTCTATATAAGAACAGGAAAGGATTCATGTGTGGTCCATGAGGTTTTGTATGTCAGGTTCATGTGACCCCGGGCTGAACGCCGCCTCAGCATCCTGTCACCAGTGTCCTACATGTAGAGCGAGGTTGTCATCATTACACGTTATTGCATAATACTGAGCTCTGCGGCTGCTGCGAGGGCGCTCAGCTGTGCATGTACTGCACAATACCCCGGGGAATTGCTGAAATAGCAGTGATCTGATCGTGTCTTATTTCCAGAACCTCTTCTTTTAGCTTTAGGAGCAAACAAAACCAGAGCAGGTTGGCTGGAGGAATGTGACATGGCGGCACTACAACCCTCAGCAGAAGCCTGCGGAGTACTGATAGGTGTAGTCTGTGACTGACAGGCAGCACCCGCACATAGGACTACCCCAGCAGTGCTGGATATTGTGATAGCCTTTCCATTACGGGGGCACCCACATAGACAGAGCATGGACCTGCTAGGGGGCCCTTGGTGCGGTGGGGCCTGGTCTTGATTTGTTTCCACTGCTGCCTGGTAATGAGAATTTGCACAGGCCTTCTTTGTTAGCAACAAGTAAGGAGATCGGTGGGGGTAAGAATTGGCCCCTGGATCATATAAAGGGGAACAAACATCAGGTCCTTGTTCTTGTCGATAGTGCCATACACTGACAGAAAGCAGAGGGCTTGAAAATGTGAGGAATAGATAAATTACATTTAGGCTAGGGCTGCAAGGCGAGTTTGGCCACAACTCCAACCAAAGATTGCCATGTCGCCTTGCAGCTCCTTCACTAATATAAGTGACCCCGAGGCAGCTACGACTGCGACTTGTTGTCATAAAAAAAATTTGAATGCTACATTTTTTGCAACTAGAAGTTGCAGTTGCATTACCCTTGGGTTTGCAATGTGACTCCACTAACTTACATTGGTGAGTGAGGGAGTTGCAGAGTGACCCGGACAATATCGCCCTGTAGCCCTGGTCTTTTCCTTGTAGCTATACAGTTAATACGTTGTCCAGGTGATCCAGATGTCGGAGAGCTGAGTTTGTCATTGGCCGCGTCTTTCCGAGAGACCATTCTGTATTATGTGTGTGACAAGTTCAGCTCTGCTACATCTAGAATACTTATCTATATGCAGAACTTCGGCTTTTAATGAGATCACCTCGCCCCCGACTCCCTCACGCGCCCTGTTTGCTTTGGACTTCTCAGCCCTATTATTCATCCTATTAATAATAGGAAAAGAGTCATCCGGGATTGGGGAGGGGGCCGACAGATGATGAAGGGAGCAGGTGCATGGAGGAATAATGAGGGGATGACCTAGCCACATTCTCGCCTTTATAAGCGCCCCCTGCTGCGGTGGCCATTGATGTAATCTTCTGCTTCGGGGCACTGATTCTTTTTGGTGAGTGGGGACGAGGGGCCGCTCTGCTGACTCACCACATGCAACCCCCTGACAAGCAGCATTAGATCGGAGTGGCGTGCAGGCGCTAGCCATGGTCCTGTATATTACAAATGCCAGGAACAGCAGTATAAGACACTATATACCGTATATTCATCATAGTAAAGACAGGGCTAGGACATGGCCCATGAAATGTTTAGTAGTTATGAGTAGGGTCTCCCCCAACCTTGCCATACTATGCCCACCTAGGAATGTAGTACACCAACGTCATAAGGCAACCAAATAATACAACATAACACATGTAACACATACATAATACTGCCACGTGGCACATACATAATACTGCCATGTAGCACATACATAATACTGCCATGTAGCACATACATAATACTGAAATGTAGCACATACATAATACTGCCATGTAGCACATACATAATACTGCCATGTAGCACATACATAATACTGAAATGTAGCACATACATAATACTGCCATGTAGCACATACATAATACTGCCATGTAGCACATACATAATACTGCCATGTAGCACATACATAATACTGCCATGTAGCACATACATAATACTGAAATGTAGCACATACATAATACTGCCATGTAGCACATACATAATACTGCCATGTAGCACATACATAATACTGCCATGTAGCACATACATAATACTGAAATGTAGCACATACATAATACTGCCATGTAGCACATACATAATACTGCCATGTAGCACATACATAATACTGCCATGTAGCACATACATAATACTGCCATGTAGCACATACATAATACTGAAATGTAGCACATACATAATACTGCCATGTAGCACATACATAATACTGCCATGTAGCACATACATAATACTGCCATGTAGCACATACATAATACTGAAATGTAGCACATACATAATACTGCCATGTAGCACATACATAATACTGCCATGTAGCACATACATAATACTGCCATGTAGCACATACATAATACTGCCATGTAGCACATACATAATACTGAAATGTAGCACATACATAATACTGCCATGTTGCACATACATAATACTGCCATGTAACACATACATAATACTGCCATGTAGCACATACATAATACTGCCATGTAGCACATACATAATACTGCCATGTAGCACATACATAATACTGAAATGTAGCACATACATAATACTGCCATGTAGCACATACATAATACTGCCATGTAGCACATACATAATACTGCCATGTAGCACATACATAATACTGAAATGTAGCACATACATAATACTGCCATGTAGCACATACATAATACTGCCATGTAGCACATACATAATACTGCCATGTAGCACATACATAATACTGAAATGTAGCACATACATAATACTACCATGTAGCACATACATAATACTACCATGTAGCACATACATAATACTGCCATGTAGCACATACATAATACTGCCATGTTGCACATACATAATACTGCCATGTAGCACATACATAATACTGCCATGTAGCACATACATAATACTGCCATGTAGCACATACATAATACTGCCATGTAGCACATACATAATACTGCCATGTAGCACATACATAATACTGCCATGTAGCACATACATAATACTGCCATGTAGTACATACATAATACTGCCATGTAGCACATACATAATACTGCCATGTAGCACATACATAATACTGCCATGTAGCACATACATAATACTGCCATGTAGCACAGCACCACCTGAATAAGCTGCATAGAGTGCCTAAATCATACTGTCATACTGTGCTTAAATAGAATGGCAAAACCTTGCCTAAATAATGCTGGTAAGTCCTTGCTTAAACAATACTGCCTTACAGCACATAAATAAATCTGCCATGTAGTACATAAATAACGCTGCCCTATGTGGCATAAATAATACTGTCCCACAATTACTACATAAACTGCCTTAGGGTGCATTCACACTGAGTAAACGCTAGCTTATTTTGTAGAGTAAAATAACACTTGTAAATTTTGCTATCCCATTGACTTCAATGATATTTTTTTACAAGTGTAAAAATACGCCTGTAAAAAATACGCCTGTAAAAATACGCCTGTAAAAATATGCCTGTAAAATGTCATTGAAGTCAATGGGATAGCAAAATTTACAAGTGTAATTTTACTTTACAAAATAAGCTAGCGTTTACTCAGTGTGAATGCACCCTTATATTACCCCCAAACCCTCCATATATTGCTTAAATAATACAAATGTAGACTGACCAGAAAATAAGACCATATAGTCTGCAAATAATACCGCTATGCACAGTCCATATAATATCTGCATTTAATACCATCATACACCACATATCACCATATAGTGACTGTATATAGTTACCTCATACAACAAGTATCACCGTATAGTGACTGTATATTCCAAATATATATATACTAGTAATACCCGCGACTTCATCCACGGCCCCCTTCTCTCCGTGCGTCCCCCCCCCCCTCCACAATCCCGGGACCCCTGCCATTGGGCTAGTGTCCCGGCGTGTCTAGGGTCTGCAGAGAGTGGGGCGCAGCAGCTATGGACATGCGTGGCGTTGAAGGGGTATACGGCGGTTTGGTGAGCTGTGCTCCACTCTCTCCCCCTGCCAGCCTCGATCCTGGCACCCCTCCATGAGGCTGCTGTGCGCCTAGTGTCCTGGTGTGTATTGGGGCTGCAGACTGTGCTGCGCAGCAGGTACGGGCAGACATGGCGCTCGACGGGTATCCGGTGGGTTTGTGACCTCGGCTCTAGTGTGCCTTTCCCCTTCCCATCACCGGGCACATGGCGAACTCACCTATCCATGGCGTGGGGCGCAATCCAACGATTTCGCCATGTCCGGCACTCCGCATCTGCGCCGCCATCTTCCTCGTCCTGCGCGTCGGCCGGCCTGAGCCACGATAGCCCCGCCCCCCGCATTGGCCGCTCCAATCAGACACCAGCATGAAGGCTCTGCGGCCGGCTTGAGTATCTACACCTCCGCCCTCTCCATCGCCTGCTCCAATCGGAGCTCAGGACGATGACGTCCTCTCAGGTCCTTCAGCCTCCGCCGACCGTGCTTTCGGTGCTCGCGGTTGAGACATTCGCCAACCTACGGGGATGGTAAGGCGCCTATGTTTCCTTCCGGCCGCCATTCTAGGTATGTGCAAAATCTGACTGTAATCCGAGCGTCCGTTTCGGCGTTATTGAGGAACAAACATCCAAACCCACAAGGATACTGCTTCAATAAGGCTTCCATACAATGTTCAAAACACGTCTTATGTATTTTTTCTTGGTGTTCCAGGGCAAGACTCTGACAGCAGATGCCATCTTGGGGGCATACTATGGAGAAGACATGTCCTTGCGTCCATTTCGAACCGCCATGAGGCAGATTGTTAGTGCCAACGCTAATATGGACTTTCTTAGTGGTACCCGCAATGATCCTATCAGACACTTTGACTCTGAGAGGGTAAGACAAGGGAACAGCCTCCTGCTACGAGCCCGTGAGGACCTGCTGAGGAACGTGAGGGTCAAGGAGTATGAAGGAGCGCGAGAGATACTAGGTCAGATATTACACTCACTGCAGGTAAGACTGGAGCTACATCAACATTATAATGGGAGGGGTACATTGAGGCTAGCCACATTCATCTCCCCTACTTTAGGGGTGTCGAGCGGGTTGAGGTTACAGTGGTCACATCTGTGGAGGGCCCAGAAGCCGGGGGGAGGGGCGCAGGTCATGCTCATCACACTGAGGTTGATTCTCCTATCTGATTCCCTTTGATGGCTAACAGTCTGTGCATCATAAATGTATTGCCCTGCCCTCTGCTGTATTGTAGTGAGCAGATTTATGATACACAGCCTTCCACTGTCAGAAAGGAGAACAGTAACCCCTTTACTGCAACAATAGCAGTTGGTCAGCAGCAAATAGTTATAAGTTGTATAGTGGGGACCCAGGCTGAGCTTTCCACCAGGGCCGGTGAGTTATGCTCCTTTTTAGGACTTTAGGCCATAAGTGGATGTTGCAGATTTTTGGTTTGGTATAGGTAGGGGTGTAACACATTCCATTATGGGGCTGCAGCAGAATGTGTTATGGAGACTTAGATGTGGCTTGGACTATGTTCTCGTCTCTGCCACTAAATTCTGATAACTTGTACCCTTAGGATTTCTACAGTCATACAAACTGGGTGGAGCTGGGGAACACGGGCGTCCATCCTAATCTCGCCACCCCGGGGAAAGACCTGGACTCAATAGCCGAAGGTGTGTAACATTATCACGCACTCCGCCATCCTGGATCTATCTCTGCTTTATTGATTCCCTCAAGGTCCTCACCTATACTATGTATCTCATGTACTATATTGTACTATCCATATTATACCCCAAAACAGCCCCATCCCCCAGCACTTGAGACGTTCTACCTCCAGGCATTGTTGGCTTCTGGTGAGGGTTACCTGTAGAGATCCTGCACTGATTAAGAAAGCCAAAGCCTCAAGACATGCGGACATGAGGTCTCTCCATAGGTCATTTAGCAGATGGAGAACTTTGGTTATTTTGGGCATCACCTCCTACTTTTTTAAGCATGACCCCCAATATGTCTCCTGGTCTTGATTCCTGCCATTCTGTAGACGTCTTCCATGACACTTCCTTCTCTTTGTCTCTTCTTTCCTTCTCAGTCTCTGAACAGACCTGTACGGATTGCGCAGATGTCTCTTGTCAGAATAACATTGTGAAATCCATCGAAAAGAGACATCTCCTGACATCTGGATACTACGGAGTGTCACCTGTGAAGCCTCGAGGTTCGTAGCTTGTCCCTTGCCATACATAGAAGTAATGGGGCCCATAGCAAAGATGAAATTGGGCAACTCATATGGTGCCAGGTCAGAAGGACTTGGCGTTTGTCTCGTGTTTCCCCCTATTTCTTGGGCCATAATAGAGTTTAGTGAGAGGGGTATCCTTTCCAAAGATGATGGGACCAACCAAGACTGGATCCTCTCCCTGAAAGGGCCCCACCGCAGCCTCGTGGCCCGCCTGTATTACACCCTTGTCTTTGTGTGGTTTGTACTTGGTGTTAGTGTACATGAGGGCTAAGATTCTCCTGACTATGGCCCCAAACTCCACCATACCTATACATGTATTCTCAGTGTGGAGAGGAGATGTCAAAATCCAATATGTCTGACCTTTCTTCCCATTCACATCTACCATTGGGCAGAGTGGGGACATCCCCTATACACTGCTTGTCCCATCAAAATTGGGGTTCATCCACCATTGTTAATGTGTATAGCCATGTTAAGGACTACACACAGGGTATAGGGTGATGGCGGAAGCCTTTAGGAACCCATTACATGATATATACAATACTGTGCAAAAAGTTATGTCAGGTGTGAAAAAAAAATTCTGCAAAGTAAGACTGTTTTCAGAAATAAAAGGGTTAATCAGATATTTTTATCAATTACCCAAATAAAGAGAAATATAAATCCCATCAATAGTTGGTGTGACCTTTGCCCTTTGGAGGAGGAGTCTTGGAAGTGATGATCCGGCCCCCGCAGAGCCCTGATCTCATCCTCATCCAGTCTGCCTGGGATGACATGGAGAGACGGACGGATTGGAACAAGCAACATCCACAGAAAATCAGGGCTTAGTTCTCCAAGATGGCGGCGGAAACAACCTCCCTGCCCGGTTGTGCCAAAAACTGTCTGCAAGTACCGAGAGGAGCTGATGGATGGCAAAGGTCACACTGAATATTGATGGGATTTACATTTCATTTTTCTTCATTCACTTCATTTTGTTAACCCTTCTGTTCCTGAGAGTTTTCTTACTGGACAGCATTTTCCACACCTGCTTAAACTTTTTGCCCCTAATGTAGCCATGTACATTGGATTAATATTCGTTCCATTCCTGCCTAAAAGTTTTGCACAGTACTTTATGTATAATAAGACTCACCCATCAAATTATCGAGAAAAAGGACAATGAGACTAAAAGTTGACCAAAGTTTCCTTGCAGCCCCGGTCTTAGCGTTTCACGGGACGGAATAGATATAAGATGTCATTTTTGATTTTCACTCATTCAGCCAGTTTTGTCCCCTCTATTTTAGGAAAGTGCAGTCATGGAGGCCCATTTGACGACAGCAGAGAACGCAGCGCCCGAGGAGGGATCAACAAGGACACGGCCACCGCTCTGTTTTCCCCCCACCATTTTCTCCATGAAAAAGCAGCCGAATTGGCTCTAAAGGCGACCATTAAATTTCTGAGTGAGCTGCGGCGGGAGGTGACCGATAGAGATATGCTCAGGTGAGAGGAGGCCGAACCTCTGCCCTTGTATATGATGTGGATCTATATAGCCCTAGCCCGAAAGTCAACGGGTCAATTGACCAATAATTCTGGGTAACTGTCCTCGTCCTAATTAATTAGGCTGAGTGCCAGGCGGTAAGGAAATGACACCAGACACACAATGTTGGGATTAGCTCCTCTCTCAGCCAAGGAGGAAATACTGACGCATTTTTATTAAAACAATGTGGGGTTAAATAGTAGCAGAGAAAGGAAGAGAGAGAGCAACAATTTAAAGGTATTCTACCATTAAAGCAACTTTTTTTTCTAATTACCACGTTGGAATAGCCTTAAGAAAGGCTACTCGTCTCCTACCTTTAGATGTGGTCTCCGTCGCGCCATTCCTTAGAAATACTGGTACTTACCGGTATGCTAATGAGGTCTCGGCAGCAATGGGGACGTCCTTCTTCTTCATCTGCCTCCTCCCCTTGTCTGTCGTCTTCTTTGTCATGTCTGACGCCTGTATAGTCGGCTGCAATTGCGCGCATGCGCAGTACGCTCCTCACATCTTCGCCGTACAGAGTGTACTGCGCATGCTCAGTAAGGTCCGTACAGCCCTCTGACGCGCAAGTGAACTCATCCAGGCAACGGAGGGCTGTACGGACCTTACTGAGCATGCGCAGTACACTCTGTTCGGCGAAGATGTGAGGAGCGTACTGCGCATGCGCGCAATTGCAACCTTGGAAATATGGCCGCTGGCCGGCATGCGCAGTCGGCTCTAACAGGGTCTCGCTATCAGAGCCGACTGTGCAGGCGTCAGACATGACGAAGAAAGAAGACGACAGGCAAGGGGAGGAGGCAGATGAAGAAGAAGGACGCCCTCATTGCTGCCAAGACCTCATTAGCATACCAGTAAGTACCGGTATTTCTAAGGAACGGCGCGACGGAGACCACATCTAACGGTAGGAGAGGAATAGCCTTTCTTAAGGCTATTCCGACGTGGTATTTAGAAAAAAAGTTGCTTTAATGGTAGAATCCCTTTAAGTTTTCATATTCATTCCTGATTGGTATGGGACATGCCAATCAAACAGAAAAAGTTTCAGCAGTGTCATATATATCCAGCTACTCTCCTCGCCTGCGTGGTAACCTTGGGGCGCTGTCTTCTGGCAGCAAGCCAAGCATTTGTTTTTCTTGCACCCGTCCTGGATACAGGCGCCATCTTATCCTCTAACATTATACCAGTTTCAAGCATAAGCGACTATATCTAGCATTCAGCTTGTAAGGATAACAGTATTTTTCACACATCACATGATTATAACCTTCACTATATTATACTCAGAACCCATAGTGCAGATGTGAGCAGGGCCCTTCGTTTCTGTAAATCTATCTTTCTCTGCTTTTTGCTCCAGACTCCTTGGAGTTTCGGCCTTCCCCGCTCTGAGCTTTGTCTTGGACACCACGGGCAGTATGGGAGAGGAGATCACATCAGCTCGTCTACAGTCCCGAAGTATTATTGAACGTCAACGTAAGACTCTACTGGAACCAGACTACTACATCTTGGTACCCTTCAATGACCCAAGTATGTTTCTCACTCCATCTATACTCGTGTACCCCCTTGTCTCTGATAGATCCATCCAGTCAACCACGGTCATTTTTATATCTTCAGGCTTCGGCCCTGTGCATAAGACAAGTGACCCCGATGAGTTTTTAAAAGTCCTTGACAGTCTTCACGCTCTTGGTGGTGGAGACGAGCCAGAAATGTGTTTATCGGCTCTTCAGGTAAGTGCTCATATCCTTCACCCCGACTCTCTATAACTCCATGTATTCCTATTATTTTTGGAAATTTTACATCACTATCTTTTCCATTTCCTCAGCTAGCTCTGATCAACACTCCTCCATATTCTGAGATCTTTGTCTTCACCGACGCTTCCTCCAAGGATGCACATCTCCAAAGTAACGTGGAGGCTTTAATCCAAGAAAGAAAGATGAAGGTGAATGTTTGACCCTTGAGACATTTGGGTGATACTTTTATGGCCATGTGACCATGGCCATGAAGTTCTAATGTTCTCCTCGTGTTTGGTTACTCCAAGAATCCAAAAATAAATTGCCTATATGTTGTGTCCCCCTGGGGTAGGGTTATGAGGTTATAAACAATGATGTCTTCCAAAAACAGCACCGCATCTATCTATAGGTTATGTGGTCTAGAATATGGAAATTTGGTTGCGATACCACATAACCTATACAGTGTCTATTGTTTTTAGGTGTCCTTCCTAATAACAGAAGACCCTTCCAGAACAAGATCAAGGAGCCGTCGGGAGTTATTACGACCAAACAGATTTGACCTTTACGCAGATTTGGCCTCTGTTTCTGGAGGTCAAATCATCTTCACCAACAACCAAGACATCTCTGAAGTTGCAAAAATAATAACTGATTCAGCCTACTTTGATGTGGTGAGTAAAGACCTGCCTATTATTGTGTAGGTCCTCCTCATACCTCCGATCTGTAGGGATAGACTCCTCAAAACCTCCAAAGGTGCCTTTTCGTCACATAGATGATATCAGTAGATCCTTGATGTCCTTTTGTTTTGAGCTTCGACCTCCAATGGATCGGACTTTATTCTCCAACACATGTTGGATCAGATTGAGATCTGGGATCTAGAAGCTGTGTTATGTTCCTCAAACCATTCATGAATAATTTTTCCAATGTGGTGAGACACTTTATCCAGATGAAAGAGACCATTGCCCGAAGGGGGCACCCCAACCATGAAGGGGGGTAATTGGGTTCTACGTCATTTAGGTTGGTGGTACATGTCACGGTAACATCCACATGAATGGTGGGACCCAAGCAGAACATTGCCCAATGGATGGCATTGCCTCTTCTGGTTTGTCTTCTTCCCATAGCGCCCCCTGACCTGTTGGCTGGTCTCATAATGGTGGGTTTTTGGGATTAAAAGAGACAATAATATATAAGATTATGCTCCAAAGAATCGTGAGCCTGTGAGTAATGGCGACCCTTTCATGCTACAGGTGACGCTCCTTCATGTCCAGACATCGGAGGGAGGTATAGCTCATCACGTTTTTCCGGTGGATGAGTTTTTGCACAATGTCGTGCTGTACATCAATGGCGACGTCAGGGAATTCCGTGTACATGATCCAACCGGTAACATTGTGTAACTGAACTTCCGAGGAAGTCTAGAATATACTATATAAATGATATAAGGTATTACTAGGCTGACGTCTCTCTGTTACTTGACCTAGGCCGAAAACAAAATGGCCGCCGCCAGTCCTATGGTAAGTTTCACCGAGTGTTCCTGTCAGATCCTCTGCAGGTCGGCAACTGGACGATTTTTATGAAAACTGTCGAACCCTACAGTATTCACGTACAAGGTGAGAGACCTATGAATGAGCAGAAGCACTTTTAAACATATTAGGGCAAATTTATTAAAGGGGGTATGTGGGACTCGAAAACATGGCTGCTTCCTTAGTAGAAAAAAGCAGCCATGTTTTCAAGGATCAGCTGCTGAAAAAGGAAATCTGACGGACCCCATAATAGTTTTAGCGGTCTGTCTCTCCCCCCATGGACCCGCACAATGGAGAGGTTACGCGTGTGTGATAAGACATATTACAGGTACCTTCTGACAACTTTAACATATTAGTTAAAGAGGTTGTCCGGCCAAAACAATTATTTTTAAAATAGGCCAGGGGAGGTGAAAAAAAACAAAAATCATTCTCACCTGTCCCTGGTGTTCCGGTGTCCTCCCTGTCGGGTCCTGCTGCTTCGGTGTCTGAAGTTGCTCGCAGGTTGTGACGTACCAGATCCCTTCCCTACAGCGGTCATATGCAGCGCCGGAAGACAACGACGGACTGGGAGGACCGGACCGAGCTGAGAGGCACCGGAGCATTGGGGAGAGGTGAGTATGATTGATTGTGGACAGCCCCTCATGTAACTTGTAACCTGCAACTTTTACATATGGCGAAAAGCATAACAATTATTTTCATGAATGTTTTAGCCCCCCCCCTTGTTACGAGCTGAGAGAATCGCCAAACCAGGTGGAATTTGTTTCTTCTTATTATGCACGTATTCGACAAACCAGACACCCCTCTGTAGACGGCTGTTTCGGGTGAGTGTAGCTCAGGTACTGGTTGGCTGGAGGGAGACGCTTGTTCTCTCCATACACCAGATGGGTCATTTCAATGAGAACAAATCCCATCCCCCATCTCCCTAAGACGTCTCACCAAGTTAACTGGTACCCTGCACTGGAAAGTCAAATGACAAGAACCCCCGAAACAGCCGTCTAGAGCTAAGTATCTGGTTTGGCTAATAGGAGACATTTTTCTTCAGCTAATTTGCATATTAGTTCCCATGGATCATTGCCTGTACATAATTCTCAATCCACCGGTTGGATCGCTTCAATGAGGACCAGTCCGCTGAGAGATTCTTCTGATAGATTGGAGCTCCTCCTCCATATAAAGGGTCACTCCTCCTATCCAATCACCGATTAGTCGTTTTCTCTTTCTTAGGTCGGAGTTCTGTGGATTTCCTCTACTATTTTGGGACACCTGTAAATGGGTCTCATCCTGGACTCTACCAACTCAACAACCAACCGGTGGCAGGTGGGTAACGATGCAGAAGCTCTAGACTTGCAGAGTAGTTGGATGGCCTTCAGGGTTTGTATTTGGGTACAGACAGTCCTGTGCAAAAGGTTTAGGCACGTGTGGGAAGATGCTGAATAGTTGGAATGCTTTTTATCAATAACGAAAAAGAAGTGAATGAAGAAAAGAGAAATCCTATCAATATTGGTGTGACCTTTGCCCTTTGGAGGAGGAGTTCTGGAAGCGATGATCCGGCCCCCACAGATATAGCCCTGACCTAAAGATCATCCAGTCTGTCTGGGGTGACATGAAGATAAAGACGGATTGGAGTAAGTCTACATCCACAGAAGATCTGGGCTTAGTTCTCCAAGATGGCGGCGGGAACAACCTCCCTGCCCAGTTCTGCCAAAAACTGACTGCAAGTAGCGAGAAGAACTAATGGGGGGCAAAGGGCAAAGGTCACACCGAATATTGATGGCTTTACATTTCTCTGTTCTTCATGGATAAATGAGGTTGTGGATTGGAGGGTTGGGCATATTGAATTTTAACATGTCCAAGCCTTTGCTTTAAGTAAGATAAGCCCCCGCCAGAGATATTCGGCAGCAGTTATTCCCTTCTTCTGATAAAGAATCCATGACTACTCCGCCGGGCCAAGTATGTTGGTAGCTGTGAATGAGCATGGATGTATCCCGACAGTCTAGGGCTCTACATTTTGTTTTCTACGCCTCTGC
The DNA here is from genome assembly GCF_031893055.1 of Leptodactylus fuscus. Lineage (NCBI taxonomy): Eukaryota > Metazoa > Chordata > Amphibia > Anura > Leptodactylidae > Leptodactylus > Leptodactylus fuscus. Next base: position 81,805,893 of record NC_134275.1, read on the forward strand.
TGGTTCCACCATTTCCTTCTGCCATCCTCAGGTGTCCCTACAATCCTGGTAGTTGACGCTATCGGCCTTCCACAGTCGGCCAACCTCAGCCATGTCAGCCTGACCACACGCAACGGGAAGACTCAGACCGCCGAACTGGAGACAGTCAACCAGGCGGGACTCTTCACAGCAAAAATCAGCCAGATCCCCAGCGAGGAGTTTAGCGTTGGTGTGATAGGACAGGATAGGAGAGGACTGGAGCTGAAACGGGAGGCCCCGCAACAACTGAGTGCAGCTGAATGCATATTGGAGGTGGGTTCGGGGATTTGTAGGGACTCTGCTGACATTTGGTGTCCTTGTATCTGCTGCAGCTGTTAATGGCATTAAGCTTAAAGTTCCACTGAAAGTCCTGCATGGAGCGTGGTATAAAAACGGCAGAAACCCGATGGACTCCATTATAGTCTATGGGGACTGCGGGGGCCTGCTGGTGACCACTGTTTTAGCGGTCCGCTCTCCATCATTTAGGTCCCCAATGGACCAGAACAACGGAGACCAGTGCACAAATTTGAAGCCAGTTGTACACAAACCTATTGTAATGTCTTCCAGATCTCCAGTAACTTACTCGTGACACCAGGAACCCTACATCTGGTTTCAGTGAAGGTCACCAATTTTAGAGAACCGCACTGCTATACCGTCACCATGAGTAATGATGTCAGTAAGGACTCTGCTACATTTAGGTAAGTAGGACAAGTTCTTAAGATCCTTTATAGGATGTCTTATGAGTATAAATAGGACAAGTCTGTTGGACTACTGATGGACTACTGGGCACCAAAGCTTCACCAGTTGACCCTCATGTAGTCAGCCATTGGTCACACTGTCTATTTCTTATGGATTATTCACAATCTTATTAGGGACATGGGGCCCTTGTTCTTGTGATCGATGAGGGTCCCCGCAGTGGACCCCCCAGTAATATGACCAATCATATGAAGGCTACTTTTCTTAATTTTTTATGATCTCTTCTCTACATAACCCCGAATCTTCTGAACTTCTCCTGGCAGGATAGAGATGGAAGCCGGAAAGTCCGAAATAAGGAGCAGGGAGATCCGGGTGCCCGACAACACCGAGCACAACACTGTAGTCACAGTGATGGTGAAGGCTGACGTCTGCAACAGGGACTCGCAGCCACCATGCTTTACCCACCTCTCACTGATAGTCATTGGGGAAAATGAGGTAAGTGACATCTGCTCTACTGGAAGTCCATACAAAGCTATTTTTTTTTCAACTCTTTGGGACCCCCAAGGTGAGCAAACCACGGCAGGTCTTCCTGTGGTCCTACAGGGAATGGAAACGATTGCAAAAAAACATAATTGTTTTCTTCCAAAAGCAGCGCCACCCCTGTCCTCAGATCTGGTATTGCAGCTCAGCCTTATTCATTTCAATGGAACTGAGCTGCAATACCACATGTAACCTGTGCACAGGTGTGGCGCTGTTTCTGGAATAAAGAAACCATGATCTTCTATTCTCAATAGAACCACAACTGTAAATGTGGTCACGATACGGCATGTGATGCCAACCATATGTTATAGCTTCATGTTATATGTCATCAACTGTATTTAAATTACTTAGAGGACATCAATCTACTGATAATGATAGGTACAGATATGGGGGCTGGGTTTGTCATGGCTCCTCTGGTGCACTACATGTAGAATTCCTGGGACTCCACCCACGGGCGCCAGAGCACATCGAACTTAGAAGTGGGCACACCGGAGGATCTTGTGGCACTCTACTGACCGAGTCCAATAACATCTTCCAAAATTTTCACTAAACTTGCTATTGCAGAATTGAGCACTGAGGCCTATGGAGCCACCTGGCCAGGGGCAGATTTGGTCATAAACTATGGCATTATATTCTGTGGGGCACAACGGGGGCATTATTTTGTGCAAGGACCACCAATGGAGTTTAGTATTGTGTGGGGTGAACTATGGGGGTGCGGGATAGGGGGCCGAGCATTTGACCAGACAAGATAGCACACCATGCTGCAGAATTTTATCCTCATGTTTCCACCTTTATATTAGGGGGCGGTTCCTTTAAAGCGGGGGTGTGGTCTAAATTTGTGATTGGGACCCCTCAGACATGACTTTGCCAGGTCCTCCCCAGCCACCGTTTCCATATTATATCTCTGCCCCTGTAGTGTATTCTCCATGATGTTTCTTCCATATTCTCTCTCCCATTTTCAGACCTCCATGGCGCCTCCTCCTGTTTGCCCTCAGGCATCGTATCTCCAGTCCTGCCCCGATTCCTCGTCTCCCGGTGGCTGCACAGATCGCCAATGGATTGCCAGGCTCTTAGTGACGGACATTAATGGGATTAAGTCTGTCCGCATTGTGAATGGTTCTGGTACGGCCTCTGAATATTCAGATGCAGGAAATGATGGCGTTGAATACACGTCCGACTGCTGCAACCGCCAAGCTGAACTGCTCTTAACTAACCACAAGGAGGCAGCGTGGAGCTGTTCTCTGGATGCCCCAGTCACTGCCGTGCAGGCGGAGCATAAAGTCCACTACTTACTGATCATACCGCTTCTGCTGATACTCGGGGTCGGCTTAGGCATCTGTCACTTCCAGAAGAAAAGGAGAAGTAGGACTGATACCGATTACAGCAGCCCCAAGGACTGTGAGAAAGAGTAACCTGCCAAAAAGTCCTCGACACCAGGTGTGAAAGGCACAGACAAGTAAGGAGCACAATAATGGGGTTGTCCCAGGATCGACACTTGGACATTGTCCCACTGGGGATCGCAAGAATGTGGGTCCTGTGTTGGAATGGAGCAATGGTTGCGCATGCGCGGTGCTGCTCCATTTAGTGTCTATGGGACTGATGCTTAGCTATCTTCATAGGACTGGCACAATCCAAGAAGTGGGACCCACATCTATCAGTGTATACGATAGAAATACCCCTTTAAAGGAACACTGCACGCAAAACTGTAACACTGTGTTATGCCAAGTGCAGGGCCTACGAGTTCAAAGCTTGGCACAGAGAGAAAAGAGAGAATTCTTATGTCATGCTCCGCCCCCGAGGAACTTGCGCTAGGCATAGCAGAGTGTTACAGTTTTGCCTATGTATTCTGGTAGGAACTGATGATAGCACTTCCTGTTTTGCACAATTAGGTTTTCTGGCCATGTGACCTTATCTGCTCAGCAGATACAAGAGGACACGAACCACGGCCAGAGACGTTAGAAGACGTACGAAGCTTAGAGCGTGTGTGGACAGTTTGGTCGGTAGTTTTTGGCGCAGATGTAATAGTAGTTTGTATTTTGTGAAATACTTGGGGAGATGTTCTCTGCTCTGGATTGTACAGTGAAGTTTAGTTTTTCAATATTCCGTTAAATATTTGGTGTTTCCATTGGCCGCCATTTTTTAAGGGGTTTTCAGAGCTTATAAACAAACTTGCCAACTGTCCTGAAACGTTCAGGACGTACCTGCAAAAAAATGGGGATGAGATAAAGAACACACTTTCCGAGCCTGGGATCTGCCAAGGAGTTGTGACAAGGACTCTTTTACAAAGAGGCGTGGCTTTGTAAAAGATGGCGGTCATCTGAGAATTTCCTCTGTACACTTGGTACGTTGTACCTGGTAAGTGCTTATAAGACTGACCTGAAAGACGTGAGCGTCCGACACCCTGTGGATTAGCGCCGTTATCCCTACAGGCCATTTGACTTCCCGTTCATTGGCGTCTTCATGGTCTGTTTGAGTGAATGTGGATGAGTTGCAATACCAAGCACGGCCACTATACGATATGTGGCGCTCTACTTTGTTTTCAGTGAAAAGATGGTAGCTCTTGCTCATTAAAATTTGCGATCTCTTCAAACTGATCCCGGGTGTTGGACGCCTTGTCCATCTTTGATGACTGATGCAAAGGCAGGTCTTCAATCCCAAGACGCAAAGTCCACAGAACTGGGCTTCAATTATCAAAACTGTGTAACTTAGTCCAGCCTGGTCGCCCGTTGCAACCATCTCACCTCTATGAAGTACAAGGTCTATGCGACGATTTTCATTGTACCTAGCCATAGGAGGGCCTGTTTTTTGCAGGACAAGTTGTACTTGTTATATCATCTCCATATCCTGACACCTATTCTGCAGAGAGGCATCTGATAAGAACATGCTGGTAGTTTTAGCCCCAAACCCCTTTAAAGGGGATGTCTCAAGTTTTAATATCATTCTCTAATAACAGGATCGGGGATAACAGGCAGCTCATTGCGGCTCTGAAAATACTGCAAAACCAATAGAACCCACCCTAAGAAATAAAGAGCGGCCGCTATAAGGACACCTCACATCACCATCTCTATTGGGCCATCACAGAATACAATGGCCACTAGACCACCAGTGAATATGGCGGCCACTAGACCACCAGGGAATATGGCGGCCACTAGCCCACCAGGGAATATGGCTGCCACTAGACCACCAGGGAATATGGCTGCCACTAGACCACCAGGGAATATGGCTGCCACTAGACCACCAGGGAATATAGATGCCACTAGCCCACCAGGGAATATGGCTGCCACTAGCCCACCAGGGAATATGGCTGCCACTAGCCCACCAGGGAATATGGCTGCCACTAGCCCACCAGGGAATATGGCTGCCACTAGCCCACCAGGGAATATGGCTGCCACTAGACCACCAGGGAATATGGCTGCCACTAGCCCACCAGGGAATATGGCTGCCACTAGCCCACCAGGGAATATGGCTGCCACTAGCCCACCAGGGAATATGGCTGCCACTAGACCACCAGGGAATATGGCTGCCACTAGACCACCAGGGAATATGGCTGCCACTAGACCACCAGGGAATATGGCTGCCACTAGCCCACCAGGGAATATGGATGCCACTAGACCACCAGGGAATATGGATGCCACTAGCCCACCAGGGAATATGGCTGCCACTAGACCACCAGGGAATATGGCTGCCACTAGCCCACCAGGGAATATGGCTGCCACTAGACCACCAGGGAATATGGCTGCCACTAGCCCACCAGGGAATATGGCTGCCACTAGTCCACCAGGGAATATGGCTGCCACTAGCCCACCAGGGAATATGGCTGCCACTAGACCACCAGGGAATATGGCTGCCACTAGACCACCAGGGAATATGGCTGCCACTAGCCCACCAGGGAATATGGCTGCCACTAGCCCACCAGGGAATATGGCTGCCACTAGACCACCAGGGAATATGGCTGCCACTAGACCACCAGGGAATATGGCTGCCACTAGCCCACCAGGGAATATGGCTGCCACTAGCCCACCAGGGAATATGGCTGCCACTAGCCCACCAGGGAATATGGCTGCCACTAGCCCACCAGGGAATATGGCTGCCACTAGCCCACCAGGGAATATGGCTGCCACTAGCCCACCAGGGAATATGGCTGCCACTAGACCACCAGGGAATATGGCTGCCACTAGCCCACCAGGGAATATGGCTGCCACTAGACCACCAGGGAATATGGTTGCCACTAGCCCACCAGGGAATATGGCTGCCACTAGACCACCAGGGAATATGGCTGCCACTAGCCCACCAGGGAATATGGCTGCCACTAGACCACCAGGGAATATGGCTGCCACTAGACCACCAGGGAATATGGCTGCCACTAGCCCACCAGGGAATATGGCTGCCACTAGCCCACCAGGGAATATGGCTGCCACTAGACCACCAGGGAATATGGCTGCCACTAGACCACCAGGGAATATGGCTGCCACTAGACCACCAGGGAATATGGCTGCCACTAGACCACCAGGGAATATGGCTGCCACTAGCCCACCAGGGAATATGGATGCCACTAGACCACCAGGGAATATGGATGCCACTAGCCCACCTGGGAATATGGCTGCCACTAGACCACCAGGGAATATGGCTGCCACTAGCCCACCAGGGAATATGGCTGCCACTAGCCCACCAGGGAATATGGCTGCCACTAGCCCACCAGGCCACAGGTTCCAGGATGAAATACGGACAGATCTGATTGGACAATAAAGTAGTAAAAAGCCCAATGTGGACTGAGACGTGACCTGTAATAATCTCTTATCATTGCTCTTGTACATTGTTGAATGTTTGTGTAGATTCTTCTCGATGTTCGGTGGTCGGTTTTTACGGTGAACATATTATATTTATTGAGGCACAACCTGCGGCTATTCTGTGTTATATCCACAATTGTCACTGCAAATTCACAGCACAAGGCATTTGTAATAAAAACATGAAAAACCCCGTATACTGTCAGCTTCTCTGAATACTCTCAGCCTCCCCGTATACTATCAGATTCCCCGTATACTCTCACCTTCCCCGTATACTCTCAGCCTCCCCGTATACTCTCAGATTCCCCGTATACTGTCAGCTTCTCTGTATACTCTCACCTTCCCCGTATACTCTCAGCCTCCCCGCATACTCTCACCTTCCCCATATACTCTCAGCTTCCCCGTATACTCTCACCTTCCCCATATACTCTCAGCTTCCCCGTATACTCTCAGCCTCCCCGTATACTATCAGATCCCCCCTATATTGCCAGAAACCAGGGACTCTTCATCAATCCCTCATTCCCGCCCAGTCTGGCCCTTTATTAAGGCTCGTGTACAATCCACCAATTTTAATAAACCTGCCCCTGGGACAGCAGAATACGGATTACAGCTCTGGAGTATAATATGTGTAGACAGTGATAAGCACAGCCGGATTTCTCTGTATATGGATACAGCTACTTGTAGGCAGGTAAAGAATGTGACAGTGATATCGTCTGTAAATCCCAGAATCCTTTGCTGTTATTATAAGGAGCCGCTCACTTTCATTCCCTTCTAATCTGAGGTCTAGAGGAAATCTTCATACAGAATGTGATTTACTTCCAATGCCGAGGTCAGTCTGTGAGGAGAAGAATAAATTATTGTAAGAATGTAGCAAAAAGTCCAAATATCTATCTATCTATCTATCTATCTATCTATCTATCTATCTATCTATCTATCTATCTATCTCCTATCTATCTATCTCCTATCTATCTATCTCCTATCTATCTATCTCCTATCTATCTATCTATCTATCTATCTATCTATCTATCTATCTCCTATCTATCTATCTATCTATCTATCTATCTATCTATCTATCTCCTATCTATCTATCTATCTATCTATCTATCTATCTATCTATCTCCTATCTATCTATCTATCTCCTATCTATCTATCTATCTATCTATCTATCTCCTATCTATCTATCTATCTATCTATCTATCTATCTATCTATCTATCTCCTATCTATCCATCCATCCATCCATCCATCCATCCATCCATCTATCTATCTATCCATCTATCTATCTCCTATCTATCTATCTATCTATCTATCTATCTATCTATCTGTCTCCTATCTATCTATCTATCTATCTATCTATCTATCTATCTCCTATCTATCTATCTATCTATCTATCTATCTCCTATCTATCTATCTATCTATCTATCTATCTATCTATCTATCTATCTATCTCCTATCTATCTCCTATCTATCTATCTATCTATCTATCTATCTATCTATCTCCTATCTATCTATCTATCTATCTATCTATCCATCTATCTATCTCCCATCTATCTATCTATCTATCTATCTCCTATCTATCTATCTATCTATCTATCTATCTATCTATCTATCTATCTATCTATCCATCTATCTATCTCCCATCTATCTATCTATCTATCTATCTATCTATCTATCTATCTATCTATCTATCTATCTATCCATCTATCTATCTATCTATCTCCTATCTATCTATCTACAGTCCTATGAAAAAGTTTGGGCACCCCTATTAATCTTAATCATTTTTAGTTCTAAATATTTTGGTGTTTGCAACAGCCATTTCAGTTTGATATATCTAATAACTGATGGACACAGTAATATTTCAGGATTGAAATGAGGTTTATTGTACTAACAGAAAATGCGCAATATGCATTAAACCAAAATTTGACCGGTGCAAAAGTATGGGCACCTCAACAGAAAAGTGACATTAATATTTAGTAGATCCTCCTTTTGCAAAGATAACAGCCTCTAGTCGCCTCCTGTAGCTTTTAATCAGTTCCTGGATCCTGGATGAAGGTATTTTGGACCATTTCTTTCTAGTTCAAGTTCAGGTAAGTTTGATGGTGGCCGAGCATGGACAGCCCGCTCTCAAATGATCTGAAAACAAAGATTGTTCAACATAGTTGTTCAGGGGAAGGATACAAAACGTTGTCTCAGAGATTTAACCTGTCAGTTTCCACTGTGAGGAACATAGTAAGGAAATGGAAGACCACAGGGACAGTTCTTGTTAAGCCCAGAAGTGGCAGGCCAAGAAAAATATCAGAAAGGCAGAGAAGAAGAATGGTGAGAACAGTCAAGGACAATCCACAGACCACCTCCAAAGAGCTGCAGCATCATCTTGCTGCAGATGGTGTCACTGTGCATCGGTAAACTATACAGCGCACTTTGCACAAATAGAAGCTGTATGGGAGAGTGATGAGAAAGAAGCCGTTTCTGCACGTACGCCACAAATAGAGTTGCCTGAGGTATGAAAAAGCACATTTGGACAAGGCAGCTTCATTTTGGAAACAAAGATTGAGTTGTTTGGTTGTAAAAAAAGGCGTTATGCATGGCGTCCAAAAAGAAACAGCATTCCAAGAAAAACACATGCTACCCACTGTAAAATTTGGTGGAGGTTCCATCATGCTTTGGGGCTGTGTGGCCAATGCCGGCATCGGGAATCTTGTTAAAGTTGAGAGTCGCATGGATTCCACTCAGTATCAGCAGATTCTTGAGAATAATGTTCAAGAATCAGTGACGAAGTTGAAGTTACGCCGGGGATGGATATTTCAGCAAGACAATGATCCAAAACACCGCTCCAAATCCTCAGGCATTCATGCAGAGGAACAATTACAATGTTCTGGAATGGCCATCCCAGTCCCCAGACCTGAATATCATTGAACATCTGTGGGATGATTTGAAGCGGGCTGTCCATGCTCGGCGACCATCAAACTTAACTGAACTTGAATTGTTTGTCCAAAATACCTTTATCCAGGATCCAGGAACTGATTAAAAGCTACAGAAAGCGACTAGAGGCTGTTATCTTTGCAAAAGGAGGATCTACTAAATATTAATGTCACTTTTCTGTTGAGGTGCCCATACTTTTGCACCGGTCAAATTTTGGTTTAATGCATATTGCGCATTTTCTGTTAGTACAATAAACCTCATTTCAATCCTGAAATATTACTGTGTCCATCAGTTATTAGATATATCAAACTGAAATGGCTGTTATAAACACCAAAATATTTAGAACTAAAAATGATTAAGATTAATAGGGGTGCCCAAACTTTTTCATAGGACTGTATCTATCTATCTATCTATCTATCTATCTATCTCCTATCTATCTATCTATCTATCTATCTATCTATCTATCTATCTATCTATCTATCTATCTATCTATCTCCTATCTATCTATCTCCTATCTATCTATCTCCTATCTATCTATCTCCTATCTATCTATCTATCTATCTATCTATCTATCTATCTATCTATCTCCTATCTATCTATTTATCTATCTATCTATCTATCTATCTATCTATCTATCTATCTATCTCCTATCTATCTATCTATCTATCTATCTATCTATCTATCTCCTATCTATCTATCTCCTATCTATCTATCTATCTATCTATCTATTTATCTATCTCCTATCTATCTATCTATCTATCTATCTATCTATCTATCTATCTATCTATCTATCTATCTCCTATCTATCTATCTCCTATCTATCTATCTATCTATCTATCTATCTCCTATCTATCTATCTCCTATCTATCTATCTCCTATCTATCTATCTCCTATCTATCTATCTCCTATCTATCTATCTATCTATCTATCTATCTATCTATCTATCTATCTCCTATCTATCTATCTATCTATCTCCTATCTATCTATCTATCTATCTATCTATCTATCTCCTATCTATCTATCTATCTATCTATCTATCTATCTATCTCCTATCTATCTATCTATCTATCTATCTATCTATCTATCTATCTCCTATCTATCTATCTATCTATCTATCTATCTATCTATCTATCTATCTATCTCCTATCTATCTATCTCCTATCTATCTATCTATCTATCTATCTATCTATCTATCTATCTATCTATTTATCTATCTCCTATCTATCTATCTATCTATCTATCTATCTATCTATCTCCTATC